>NC_140014.1:5387014-6883189 GCF_964263955.1 Coregonus lavaretus | reverse complement strand
AGAATCGTCGGAGGAAGTGGACCAATGTGCAGCGTGATAAGTGAACATACTTTATTTTGTTGAGAACACCACACGAACAAAACAACAAATGATACGAAACGTGAAGTCCTTGGTTACAATACAAACCATACCACAACACACTGTGGAAAACAGGCTGCCTAAGTATGGTTCCCAATCAGAGACAACAATCAACAGCTGATACACGTTGCCTCTGATTGAGAACCACACCGGCCAACATAGAAACAAATGAACTAGAAAATCACCCTAGCACACAAAACACATAGAAACAACACACCCTGGCTCAACATAACAGAGTCCCAGAGCCAGGGCGTGACAGTACCCCCCCCCCCAAAGGCGCGGACTGCGACCGCGCCAAACATAAACCGAACAGGGGAGGGCCGGGTGGGCATTCCTCCTCGGAGGCGGTTCCGGCTCCGGGCTTGACCCCCACCCTCCAACAAACCCCCCAAAGCGCCCCTGGTCCGGTCTGGCCCTGCTGGCCGGAGCTGGACTGAACACTGGTGGAGCGGATTGCTCTAGCTCCGGAGTGGAGCAGCTGACCGGTGCCGGACCAGGCACCGGTGGAACAGGCACGGGCTGTGCCGGACTGACGACGCACACCCCAGGCTTGGTGCGGGGAGCAGGGACGGGCCGGACCGGGCTGACGACGCGCACCATTGGCTTGGTGCGGGGAGCAGGGACGGGCCGAACGGGGCTGACGAAGCGCACCACTGGCTTGGTGCGGGGAGCAGGAACAGGCCGGACCGGGCTGACGACGCGCACCATTGGCTTGGTGCGGGGAGCAGGGACGGGCCGGACCGGGCTGACGACGCGCACCATTGGCTTGGTGCGGGGAGCAGGGACGGGCCGAACCGGGCTGACGAAGCGCACCACTGGCTTGGTGCGGGGAGCAGGAACAGGCCGGACCGGGCTGACGACGCGCACCACAGGCTTGGTGCGGGGAGCAGGAACATGCCGGACCGGGCTGGCGACGCGCACCACAGGCTTGGTGCGAGGGGCAGGAACATGCCGGACCGGGCTGGCGACGCGCACCACAGGCTTGGTGCGAGGGGCAGGAACATGCCGGACCGGGCTGGCGACGCGCACCACAGGCTCGGTGCGAGGGACAGGAACAAGCCGGACCGTACTGGGGGGACACACCACTGGCCCTACGCGGGGATCAGGAACGGGCCAGACCGGACTGGCAACACACCCCAGTACCTCTCGCCGTGCCTCTACATTCTCCTTCCCCCTGGTGACCAGTGACTCCCGTTACCTGGCGGCCTCCTTTGCCAACCCGCTGAACCACTCTATCCCGGCCTCCTGCTGCCCCGTCGTCCACGGCGTGAGCCCCCCCTAAAAATGTTCTGGGCGTCTCTCCTCCCCGTGGGCCAGGCCTCCATGGCTCTCGCCAGACTCTCGCTCCTCTGCTCCCAAGTCCAGCCTCTCTCCTCCTCCCGCGGCTTGACCCAGTCGAGGTTGATATCCTTTAGAGCCCTCTCTGGCGTTGGCTCCTGGACACGCTGCTTGGTCCAGTTATGGTGGGATCTTCTGTCAGAATCGTCGGAGGAAGTGGACCAATGCGCAGCGTGATAAGTGAACATACTTTATTTTGTTGAGAACACCACACGAACAAAACAACAAATGATACGAAACGTGAAGTCCTTGGTTACAATACAAACCATACGGAACAAGATCCCACAACACACTGTGGAAAACAGGCTGCCTAAGTATGGTTCCCAATCAGAGACAACAATCAACAGCTGATACACGTTGCCTCTGATTGAGAACCACACCGGCCAACATAGAAACAAATGAACTAGAAAATCACCCTAGCACACAAAACACATAGAAACAACACACCCTGGCTCAACATAACAGAGTCCCAGAGCCAGGGCGTGACAAATATGTTTTGAGTTTCCACTCACCCAGCTGGTGAATTAGCACCAAATATATTAGTCTATGATATTAGCGCTCATAAAAATGTAGGCTAATTAATATGTATTTAAGTAAAAATATTGAGTCCTATTTTAACAGTAAAATATACTTTGACCTAATTGTCAAACCAAAATATATGACAATCACTGGATTAGGTTGCAGTGCACATATCTTGAATCATGCATTCCTGCTTAGATGAAACAAGTTATTTGAATACCATCTCAGTAGTCTATTGCACTTCTTTATTAAACCTCTGTGAATGATGCCATTAGAAGATGATTAGCCTACTTATTTTTTCTGTTGGTGATGGCATGATAAAATCTGGGAATATTAGCAGGTTTGTGGCACAAGCAGAACTCACAATTTGTATTAAATTGCATTTAAATTGGCATTAAAAGGGTCTTAAAGTCTTATATTCAACTTGATGGAACCTGCCCTGCTTAAATCCATACTCATTGACAGTAAGTTGTGTGCAAGATGTTGATGTTTGATACTCTGATTTTCAATGTTTATTGATTCCTACTAACCATCTTTGTAAGAGCTAGGTTTGTACTAGCTATGCTGATGATCATGAACGTTTTTTTCTCTGCATCAGGTTTCACTGAGACTGGATTCCCCAAGAGACATGCTATTCAGCTGCCCATGATTGTCTGATCTTACACTCTTTGAAAAAAAGGTGGTATTTAGAACCCTTTTTGGTTCCAGGTAGAACCCTTTGTTGTAGGTAGAAGTATTTTGGGTTCCATGTAGAACCCTTTCCACATAGGGCTCTACATGGAACCCAAAACAGTTCTAAATGAAACCCAAAATGGTTCTACCTGGAACCAAAAATGGTTCTACCTGGAACCAAAAAGGGTTCTCCTATCGGGACAGCCGAAGAACCCTTTTAGAACCCTTTTTTTCTAAGAGTGTAGGTAATAGGCTGTAGTCAGGTGGTCATTACCAGGTTATAAACACCTGTTATTGGGGCGCGTATTTCAATTTTATTTTAACTGTCATTGAAGTTGGTGGTTACTACTGGTTTCAGTGGGGGGTTCGATGCCAGCTGCCCAGCAAAGGGCAACCTGTCATCAGCATTCCTCAGAGCCAGATGCTGAGGAGAATTCCTCAGAGCCAAATTATGCAATAAAATGCCTTATTATTCTTTCTCTGTTGTCATTCAGTTAAGCCTGTACTCAATTGAATTGAAGTTGTAGTGCTCAGCGGCGCAGCATTCTGGGTAATGTATTATTTATCCCTTACAATTGTCGTGGCGTGACTTTAACATTAATCTGAAGACTGTTATTATCTAATTAACTAACTATGTACATTTTTTTACCCGATTAAATTAATAATGTAACAATTAACTCATTAGGATCTGGGGCACCACAAGAGCGGTTCTTGAAAGAGTTACCATCTCACGAATTAACCTCTACGGGAACCGTGTCCCGTATATGGGACTGTTGAGTTAACATGCGCTAATGTGATTAGCATGAGTGTTGTAAGTAACAGCAAACTTTCCAGAAAGCTTCAATGGCCAGAAAGCTTCAATTCTTGTTAATCTAACTGCACTGTCCAATTTACAGTAGCTATTACAGTGATAAAATACCATGCTATTGTTTGAGGAGAGTGCACAACAACAAAAACTCATCATGGCAACTGGTTTGATACATTCACCTCTAAAGGTAAATAATGTACTTACATTCAGTAATCTTGCTCTGATTTGTCATCCTATGGGTTCAAGAGATAAAATGTAGCATAGTTTTGTTTGATCAAATCAATTTGTATATTCAAATATAGGGAACTGGGTTCTACAGTTTAAACCCCTGCTGTCTCTGGCTCCACACCCACCCCGCCCGACCGTCTGTGTGAAAGTTAGTGTATAAGCTAATGATCCATCATGTATGACATTCCTGGGAGTGTGTAAACTTACATTTTGTATTACCATATCATTTTTGTATGTTCTTTATAGTTATGTACTTGAAAATGTATCAATTGACCAATTCGGCACATTTGGGCAGACGTGATACAAAATAGTCCAGTATTGCAATGCTTCACTGGATCAATCTGAAACTTTGCACACACACCGCTACCATCTAGTGGCCAAAATCTAAATTGCGCCTAAACTGCAATATTATATTGTGGCCTTTCTCTTGCATTTCAAAGATGATAAAAAAATAGAAAAGCATATTTTTTGTTTGTATTATCTTTTACCAGATCTAATGTGTTATATTCTCCTACATTAATTTCACATTTCCACAAACTTCAAAGTGTTTCCTTTCAAATGGTATCAAGAATATGCATATCCTTGCTTCAGGTCCTGAGCTACCTGCAGTTAGATTTGGGTATGTCATTTTAGGCGAAAATTGAAAAAAGGGTCTGATCCTTAAGAGGTTAAACTCTAAAGGTTCTTTACCTATCACATCTATAAACAGTCAACTTATTAATCATAACCTCGTATCATATCATCATTCTGAACAGTAGTAACCTCCTTAATCTGCAAAAACCAGAGCCAGCCTTACTTATGATTCAATACTACACAAATTGATTTAATGATTTATTTACTAGCTAATTAAATGGGAACACAGGATAAACATACACACTGGAGAAAACAGGTCCCTAGCGGAATGACAACAATATTGATGCTTGTTAAGAGAGGGACAGACACTTAACTTTGATACATTCAGAAACTACTCTCACATACAGTAATTACATACTTGGCACACGAACCGCCGCCCGCTTTGAGTAAGAAATCATGAATATATTTATGTGAAATGTCTTAGTTCGCCGGGGATCTTTCGGTGAACCGGGCCGCCTTGGAAAGGGGGTGTGCCTTTTTCGCGGTGTGCTTGTAAGGCTCTTCTTGTCCAAAATGGTTCACAATGTCCTTCTTCGTAGTTGTCCGGTCTCCAATGTCTTGACATGTAGTCCTGAACAGAACTACAGAATTTATTTTCCTTCCCGTCGGTCTGGAAGTTGCTTCTTTGAAGATAGGCTAGCCAGCCGTATCGATGTTTCCACAGTGGGGTGATAAGAGTAGCGTGATGCGATGGTTTGAGAAGAGTAGCCGGATGATTCTACTTAAATTAGCTTTCAAGTGATTGTCCGGGAGGTGAGTTTTCCTTCTCCCCCTCGTGTTGCAATTCAGGGTTCCAACCACTTTAGACGTGCAGCTGCAGCTTTAAGTCTTTCTGGTCTGATACGTTCATTTCTTTACCCAGCTTTTATTCTCTCTGTCCGAAAGGGGGCGGTTACGTCAGGCTGACATGCTTTCTGAACTCACTTTGGGTGGTGACTACTAACTGTGCCAAGTTATGAAAAAAATTATCTCATATAACCTTTCAAATCACATCCCTCTGTTAACAAAAACACTTTCATAATTGTTCATATTATATGCATAACGTATAGGATGGACACTTCGTACATGTAGTGGGTATACTTTCCAATATTTTTTCCAATATTTACAGTATTTCCTTTATAACATTTTTAATGACATCACAAATAACAAACAATATGACCTTAGTGTCCAATAGATCGCCTCGGACCATTCCCCACGTTCTACGTCAGGAATATTGTTCCAGTATTCGCTTTTGAACATGTTAGAGTTGCAGCGGGAAAAAGTCTGTTGAAACAAAGACATTCCTTGGGTGGCTCTCAGATGGCTGTACGTGTCACAACTTCCTCCGAAGCTGCCTCCCCTCCTTGTTCGGGCAGGCTTTGTCATTCGGCGTCACCGGCCTTCTAGCCACTGATGCTCCATATCTCATCATTCCATTTGTCTTGTCTTGTCAATTACACACGCCTGGTTCTTATTCCCATCATTAGTACGTGTTTAAGTGTTCCCTCTGCCCCCTTGTCCTTGTGGGAGATTGTTCATTGTGAGGATTAGTAGCTCGGTTGAGCTCAGTATTTTGTATTGCCGGGGTATTTTCCCCGTGGGCATGTTTGTTCCAGTGCGCCTGTTTTGCACACTAGACTGGTTACGCTAGATTACGGAATAAACTCTGTATACTGTGATTTATCGTCCTGCGCCTGACTCCTTCAAATCACGCATCACAGTATGTGTAACCACAGACAGTATAAAGCCTGACTGGACTAGGATCAGTTAAGCCAGGGCTGCCCATACAGGTCGTGGGCCAATTATATTAAATGTGGCTCGCAAGAGAAGATAACACACACAACGTTTTGCCGGTAATATGTAACTTTTTACAGTACATAGAGATGTGGGGGGAAATCTGTGAAGATGGCCTCATATTGGAAGTTTTCGACTCATTAGTGGGAATCCTGCAAGCGGAACCTGAGAACCCTTACAGTGCATTCGGAAAGTATTCAGACCCCTTTACTTTTTCCACATTTTGTTACGTTACAGCTTTATTCTAAAATTGATTACATTGTTTTTTCTCCCTCATCAATCTACACACAATACCCCATAATGACAAAGCAAAAACGTTTTATTTGATTTTATTTATTTGTGCAAATGTATAAAAAATACAAAACTGAAATATCACATTTACATAAGTATTCTGACCCTTTACTCAGTACTTTGTTGAAGCACCTTTGGCACACCTGTATTTGGGGAGTTTCTCCCATTCTTCTCTGCAGATCCTCTCAAGCTCTGTCAGGTTGGATGGGTAGCGTCGCTGAACATCTATTTTCAGGTCCGGGCTCTGGCTGGGCCGCTCAGACTTGTCCTGAAGCTACTACTGCGTTGTCTTGGCTGTGTGTGTTAGGGTCGTTGTCCTGTTGGAAGGTGAACCTTCGCCCCAGTCTGAAGTCCTGAGCTCTCTGGAGCAGGTTTTCATCAAGGGTCGCTCTCTACTTTGCTCCGTTCATCTTTCCCTCGATCCTGACTAGTCTCCCAGTTCCTGCCACTGAAAAACATCCCCACAGCATGATGCCGCAACCACCGTGCTTCACCATAGGGATGGTGCCAGGTTTCCTCCAGACTTGAACCTTGGCATTCAGGCCAAAGAGTTCAATCTTGGTTTCATCAGACCAGAGAATCTTGTTTCTCATGGTCTGAGAGTCTTTAGCGGGCTGTCATGTGCCTTTTACTGAGGAGTGGCTTCCGCCACTCTACCATAAAGGCCTGATTGGTGGAGTGCTGCAGAGATGGTTGTCCTTCTGGAATGTGTATCCCATCTCCACAGAGGAACTCTAGAGCTCTGCCAGAGTGACCATCGGGTTCTTGGTCACCTCCATGACCAATGCCCTTCTCCCCCGATTGCTCAGTTTGGCCGGGCAGCCAGCTCTAGGAAGAGTCTTGGTGGTACCAAACTTCTTCCATTTAAGAATGATGGAGGACACTGTGTTCTTGGGGATTTTCAATGCTTCAGAAATTTTGGGGTACCCTTCCCCAGATCTGTGCCTCGACACAATCCTTTCTCGGAGATCTACGGACAATTCCTTCGACCTCATGGCTTGGTTTTTGCTCTGACATGCACTGCCAACTGTGGGACCTTGTATAGACAGGTGTGTGCCTTTCCAAATCATGTCCAATCAATTGAATTTAACACAGGTGGACTCCAATCAAGTTGTAGAAACATCTCAAGGATGATCAATGGAAACAGGATACATCTGAGCTCCATTTCTAGTCTCATAGCAAAGGATTTGAAAACTTTTGTAAATAAGGTATTTTTGTTTGATTTTTGTATTGATTTTTTTAAAATCATTGAATTTTTATTTAATCAATTTTAGAATATGGCTGTAACGTAACAAAATGTGGAAAAGGTCAAGGGGTCTGAATACATTCCGAAAGCACTGTATGTCAATAAAATCAACCATGGTTCGTTCTCAAGTAATCATTCCTCACATCTTCTTTCTCGCTTTCTTCTCAAAAGGCATTAGATAAGAAGGTCTGAGGGGAGGGATCTTGAACCTTCTCCCTAAATATGGTTGAAAAGAAGGCGAGACGATAGAAAGAGTTAATAAGATAAATTGAGAAAGAGCCCATATACCCTTTGTTCACTTCAAATGTCACCCATTGTTCTTTCAATTACATAAGTATGCCTAGATCTCAGCCCATTACGCTTGTTCTTATTTAGGTCTATTTAATTGTAGCAATTCACTTCCAAATCAGTCTGTAGAATTTATATTTTACTCTGCTATCAAGTAATCTATAGAAACTCATTGCTTTATCCCCTTGTACATTGGAATAGATTAACATTGTTACAACTCCCTCCGAAGCTGCCTCATCTCCTTGTTTGGGCAGGCTTCGGCGTTCGTTGTCACCGGCCTTCTAGCCACTGCCACTCCTCTTCTCATCATTCCATTTGTTTTGTCTCGTTTTTCACACACACCTGGTACATATCCCCTCATCAGTCTCTGTATAATTATTCCCTCTGCTCCCCTATGTCTTTGTGTGTTATTTTTCCATGTGGAGGTGTCGCTAGCTCGTGTTGACCATTATGTTACTTTTATCGCCGGGATATTCACCCGTGTGTTTTGTTTTCCCAGTACGCATTTAAGTCTCACTGTATTTGGTTTACGCATTGCTGCGGACTGCTGTGTTGGCCAAATACACCATATTCTTTGATTCACACCTCCTGCGCCTGGCTCCGTCCTACTCACCTTGTTACAATTGTCTTCTTTTGTGTTTTGTCAGCAGAGAGAATGCCAGTCTGGTGTAAGATCTCCCAGCCTGCCAAAATAACATGGATTGGGAGGTATGACAACAACCCAGACCCACCAGTCCCCACAGAGGAAGTCTCCACAGAAAGCCATCCACCTCCAGCCATTCCACCTTCCATTCCGCCTTCAAAACTGAGGAATCGGGAAGATGTGCAGGCATGGATTGATATCCGGGACAGCCTGCATGTCTCAGCTGTGGAGTCCCTCTGCCCACCACAAGACCCTCGCGGTGGGATTTGTGAGGGTGTCTTGGAGACACTGGACATCTGGAAGTGTCCAGACTGTGACAGAGAGGCATTCTTCTGTACATCATGCATATGCAATGTCCACAGGAAATGTAACATTGCCCATGGAATGCAAGTATGGGAGGAATGAATACCATGCACTACATCACCTATAGGCTCACAAGAAAACAACCTCTTTCATACCGTAGTTCTTAACATGTTATTTATGTTTCCCCATCTAGGCTAATGGATTTGTGCAGAAACTGCCGAATGGGTTCAGGTGGGATTGGACCAGGAAGATGGCCATTACTTCACAGCTTGAGGTTACTCTCCCCCTTACTATTTAAGCACTTTGAGCATCCAGAAAACTGCTTGATATGACGTCTTTTCACAGTGTTGTAGGACAAGGTTAAATCTATTAGATAGGTGATTCTTGGTGCCACAGCGTCTGAATGCCAAGGATTTCAGTATGTCGAGGGAGCTTACTGGGGTTTATCTTAGAATGATTGATAGATGGAATATCCTGCCTTGGGTACAAGGTGATACCATCAGGGTGGGAAGTGCCCACTGATGATTACCAGATGTTGTTGAAGCAATATGTAACAGGGACTATAAAAAGAGAGAGATTTTCTTTGTCTAGTAGTTCGGGTGACAAGAGGCAACGCACGTGCTGTTTGTTATATGAACCCGGTACCGTATCTATTAAATATTTTGTATCCACTCTCCATCTAAGTGTTAAATATCTTCTTGCATCGTGAATTACTTGTTACCAGAGAAACTCATCATAACAATTTGGCGTCTAAACGAACAGGATGCAGTTTACAGTCGAACCAACCGGTAAGCAGACTTTAATTTTTTTGATGATGTTAAAATCTGCTTATCTGTGGTAAAGCTGAGCTGTAAAGAACGTTTAAAATTCAATAATTTAAAGGGGGACGATGAGTGGTATTGAGTTATGTATAAGGACAAATATGAAATTAGACAATGACATGGTGCTATGGTCCAGAGTAATGAGTAAAAACAACAGAGGAGAAGGAGAGTGGGTTTAACAAGATTGGGCGCAGGGTCCTTTAATGTGTACGACATTATAAAGATAGAAAAATATAGGTTTGAGTCTTTTGGTATGTAAGAATCATCATAAAGTGTTAGGTTTGAGTAAAGGTTTGAGTCCTTTGTTACGAGGTTCAAGTCCTCAACAAGCTTTGTTAAAGGTTAGAGTCCTTTGTAAAAGCCCTATAAGAGAGAATTAGTCCTTTGTGAATGACTCAAAACGGTCAGGAGAGAGAGAGAACAATAACTCATACGGCATAAAGAATCGAGCAGATACAATTAAGCATGTTGAATCATGGCGCCAATGAATAAATGAGACAAATGAAATTTAAAGAAAGATCAAGGTGGGGATTTGATTCAAATATTTAATTACTAACATTGCATGAACTAATGTAAAAGCAATGGGGAGTCAACTCAGTAGACCGGTATCTGGAAAGACAGTCACGATTAAGAATAAATCAGAGCTTGATTTACCTCGAAGAGAGAAAGGCAATGACGAAAGTATTACAGACAAATCCGCATTTTAAAACATGTCTCTTTTAAAAGTATCGAAAATCAGACAATGCGCGAATGAATGTTAAGTAAATTAGTGTTTTTCTATGTGGAACCATATCTCAGTGATTTATCAGCATGAACAGATAATGAGTATCCTTCAGAAGGTAGTTTTAAAAGGGATCAATTACAGGTAGCGCGAAAATATATCATTGACAATATTGCCGTAAGCAACACGAAATAGGATTTAGATTATATGAAAGAGACGTATAAAGCATGTGATTTAATGAGCGCACAATGTCCTGGAAGTATAATTAATAAGGAGAAAAAGTCAGCTAACGAAGTTAAGTAATTAAATGGAAGAATAGGCTACCTTATGAACAGAGAGCAGAAATTAATTTTAGTCTGATGTGTGCATAATAAGTTATAGGATTGTGTATGATAATTTGATATAAGTTTGGATAATACGTTTCGATATATAACAGAATTAGGTCAAAGAAGATCAAGGAGTGGTATTGAGAGCGGAATGGTGTTTTACAAAGTAATGGAAAGTTGATATTTTCTGGGAGGATCCCATGACAGGCAGGGCAGTGTCCGGGAAACTACAGTTTGTTTTTTGGTTTCTGGGAGTAGATTGTGATAAGCTAGATTGTGATAAGCTGATGTGTGGCAATGGAGAACCATTAAAAAACGTGAAATGATTGGTTGATGTGAATATATGACGATATGGTGAATTTTATGTGTGTGTAGTGGATTACTAGAGCTTTCATAAAGTAATAATTGTAATAATATTCATATGCTAACTTGCACACCCAAAACGTAGATGTACGTGAGGGGTGGGAAAGAATACATAGATCATTTGATAGAGATGAGATTACGCATTATATGACTGTCTCTCATTGCCGAGCTAAGGTGGTGTAGTAAAGGAATTTCTTTATGTCGCAAGAGAAAACATAATCCATTTGATTAAACTTGTTAGATCTCTTTCCAAATCAATGAATGTAGATTTGACTCGTTGACTGCTAATTTATTCCCTTTGATCATGTGAGATCTTTGCAAAGAAACGTTTGGTCTACCTTTAAGGCCTTTTTCTGGTAATTGTGTTATGTGACAGATGTTAAAACTACAAACCATTGTAATTGGGATTTTAGCGGGATTTACTTGTCATTTTAATAGGCATAGGTTCTGTGTTACTGACTAAAGTCTGGGTTTCTGATTATAATTAAACTATGGCCATGGGTTGCTTAGATTGATATAGCAGTCAGTCTTTATTTTAAGATGTAAACGGAACGATTTCGAGGGAATACAGGTTTTTTTGTGTGGCCTGATGGTTTGCTGGAGGAACCTACTGGCAAACGGGGTTGTAATTTTAAATATTGAATGGAATATGGAAATTAAATGAATATATGCTTGTCAACTACAGCAAGTGTTTGTTTTGTTACCTGTAGCCTAATTGGAAGGGACAGTTACCTAAATGTACTAATAACAGCGGATTGACAATTGCGATAGAGATGTGGCCATGATCTTACTTGATAACATGAATTTCAAAGCATAGCCAGCTCCGATAGGGTGAGTGGAGTATGGTATGATGAGGAAGTAGCTAGCAAGCTAGCCACCTTTAGCCAGTTAGCTTGGGAGCTTGCTTGCCTTTGTGAGAATCAAGGAGAGGGGATATTAGATAACATTTAAAGTGAAGGTATGTATGTGTAAGAGCAGGAATGATGTTTACAAATAGTCTAACTTTGTATCGCGCCGCATTTCAACGATCGCTACATGGTGTAAATCTGAGGGTTCTGTTGATACAATATGTCAAAGTGAATGGCAGTTAGTTTGGACTATTACGCTGGTAGGGCAGCACCAACTTTTTGGAGGTTCTGGATTTATTAAACAACAAATGTATATTTTTAGTGAATTAATGCAATAGGCTACAATGATAACATTATCGGAAATAGGCACAAATAGAATTACCCAAATTCGAAGGTGGGGGCGCAGACCGGGAGAAAAGGTAACAGTCAGACCACGAATATTAAAACAGTGGTGGGCGCAGGAAATAGTAATAACATAGAAGGTAGGAGAATTTAGGATATGAACTAGGCATCCGGAAATAGACAAGTAAAAGAGAAAAATTAAGAAGGAAAAGTTAGGGAATAAATGCCAAGACGAACATTAGAATGAGAACCAGCCGCATTTAAGTTTAGAATAAGGGGATATACAATAGTGGATTATACAGTGACAGCAAACATAAAAATAATAACGAATGATATAGACATACTGAAAGACAGGAAAATAAGGTATAGGAATTTGGATACGGGATACCTAGAGTACGAAAATGGAAATGTAGGAATATTTGAGAAAATAGTAACGTGGATATTATTAGTGGAAAATAGGGGGTGGTCTCGTGACCCAAGACTGAATAGACCACTGGGAAAATACCTAAGGACCGGAGAGTGAGGGGGTATTTTATAAATTTAAGATAGAATAAGGGAACAAAGAAAAAAAGAATATAATACAGAAGCACAGGGAAGCGAGTGTGTTATCTTAATGGGAAGTGGAGCACAGGGACAAAGAGAATATAAAGAGTATTAAAAACACAAGGGATAAAAACACATTGTTGGAAAGAAGCAGAGTATGAAGATATATTAGGGAGAGAGATACCATTAAATGAGGGATATAAAAACTTTTACCTGAGATCACTACAGAAATATTACTGACCCAACAACCTAACAGAGACAATGAACCAAAACATGAAGCTACAACAGGAATCTAGGATTGTGAAATTTGTCAAGTTAGTTTTTTAACCCTATGATAGAGGTAAACACAGAACATCGATTAAGATGTGAGGGAAGATAGTGGAATTATCATTGTCATGCTTGTTACTGATTTAAGAGTGAACGTTAACAATATGTATACTTTTTCTTACAGGAGAAGGGGGTTTCATTATATTTTTCAGATGTTCCTGAGTATGTGTTCTTGGGGAGAGATGTTAAATTCGGCAGTTTTATAAGTAGTAATATATCCGGAGTAGGCAGTGAAGGGAGCTACCAAATAAAACAAGGCCTGACCATTTTATTTCATTTATTTCTGTTTGTTTTGTATACCATATGGTTTGCAAATAACCACACAATACACTTGTTATGTATATTTGGTAGTGGTGTTAAAACATGTTTGACTCACTGAGTGGACTATTTCATTTTGTTTAGTGGGTTTTCACGGGTAAGTGCCGAGGTATCTTAAAGGGACACACACATGGAATTTTTTGAAGTTTTATTTTATGAAAATAACTGTACTAAGGACTTACTGTACACTTGGAATACGAAATGTATGAAATCTTTTGACTGTTGTTAATGATTAGTCTACTATAGAATGAAACACTTCTTTGAAGGAGTTGAATGACCTCTGACTTTCTAGTGGGATTTGATCACCCTCACTGGAAAGCCGAGAGATATTGATGAATTTGAGGTCATTTATAATACTGATTTGAAGGTTATTTATAATAATCTTAATTACGAAGAGGTTTATAGTTAATAGCCATATTTCTATTGTGGTTCGTGGGAAGAATGAGAGGGCGTTGCCTTTCATTAAGGATAGGAGTTTTTAAGTCTATTTTCTTCTGACTGTATGGAAACAAGTTTATAGGCCTTATATCTTTAAGTTTTATAGAGTTATAAAGGATAGTGGTCATTATTCGATTTGTTTTTAAACCAGTAGTGGTGTTATTTTTGTTTTTATACTGTACTCACATTATGAGTCGTGTCACAATGGGTAATTACCAGTCCTTTGAGGTTTGGATTGAATTTTACACAACTTGAGTGATATGTAAGAATGTATTGAGGGATATATGGAGGAGTGTAACGTTGTGTTTGTTCTTTTTTGTTTCAATGTAAATCTCACCAGATTGGGTCTGCTGATTTGTTTGCGATTTCTATCATTGGATTGGAGGTATTACGTCATGGTTCGGTGACTCTGAGGTGTAATCGACAGTGTGATAAGGCGAGTATATTAGAAATTGGTATTAAGAATAATTGGTAAAACATAATAATTTGTCATATAGTCAATGCTTATATGGATTTCTTGGATTAGACATGAACTCAACTAAACTGTTAAGATCTGTCCTCTCTCTCTCTCTCTCTCTCTCTCTCTCTCTCTCTCTCTCTCTCTCTCTCTCTCTCTCTCGACAGATGGTGTCGTGATGCATAGCAGGGATAATTCGGTCAAGAACGGTGTGTACCTAAAAACAAAACTTTGAATATGATCCTGTCCAGCACCACTTCTACCTGCAACCGGTGTACAGCATCCAATCGAATCTATCAACTGATTTTCTCATGCTTTTCTCTGGGGAGTGTGACAGAAGTCCATGGGGAGTGGGCATGGAGAGAGATCTGTTCAAATACAACATTTATCATGATGCTGGTATACTGGTTGGCAAATGGACAAAACATAATGGGGGTAGTGGTGGTGGCGGATCAGGTGAGACATTGAAATTGTGACATTGTCATGGGCAATTCAAGTGGAACTATGAAGCTGTCTGAAGAACATAATGAAGAGAAGATTGAGTGCCAGGGAAGGACGGGGTTGGTCAGCTGTGTCCATAATTGATTTGGTTTTCTCTAAATTTGGTAATTTGGGTATGAGGTTGATGTTGAAGGTATATACACTGCTAAATGTATAGTAATTTGGACTAAGAATACATTGTGATAATGATCTGTAGTTATTCTCATGATGAGGAAGGTAATACTAGAATTATGGATAGTTATACTGTATGATCATATACAGTGAGGGAAAAAAGTATTTGATCCCCTGCTGATTTTGTACGTTTGCCCACTGACAAAGAAATGATCAGTCTATAATTTTTATGGTAGGTTTATTTGAACAGTGAGAGACAGAATAACAACAAAAAAATCCAGAAAAACGCATGTCAAAAATGTTATAAATTGATTTGCATTTTAATGAGGGAAATAAGTATTTGACCCCCTCTCAATCAGAAAGATTTCTGGCTCCCAGGTGTCTTTTATACAGGTAACGAGCTGAGATTAGGAGCACACTCTTCAAGGGAGTGCTCCTAATCTCAGCTTGTTACCTGTATAAAAGACACCTGTCAACAGAAGCAATCAATCAATCAGATTCCAAACTCTCCACCATGGCCAAGACCAAAGAGTTCTCCAAGGATGTCAGGGACAAGATTGTAGACCTACACAAGGCTGGAATGGGCTACAAGACCATCGCCAAGCAGCTTGGTGAGAAGGTGACAACAGTTGGTGCGATTATTTGCAAATGGAAGAAACACAAAATAACTGTCAATCTCCCTCGGCCTGGGGCTCCATGCAAGATCTCACCTTGTGGAGTTGCAATGATCATGAGAACGGTGAGGAATCAGCCCACAACTACACGGAAGGATCTTGTCAATGATCTCAAGGCAGCTGGGACCATAGTCACCAAGAAAACAATTGGTAACACACTACGCCGTGAAGGACTGAAATCCTGCTGCGCCCGCAAGGTCCCCCTGCTCAAGAAAGCACATATACAAGGCCATCTGAAGTTTGCCAATGAACATCTGAATGATTCAGAGTAGAACTGTGTAAGTGTTGTGGTCAGATGAGACCAAAATCGAGCTCTTTGGCATCAACTCAACTCGCCGTGTTTGGAGGAGGAGGAATGCTGCCTATGACCCCAAGAACACCATCCCCACTGTCAATGATGGAGGTGGAAACATTATGCTTTGGGGGTGTTTTTCTGCTAAGGGGACAGGACAACTTCTCCGCATCAAAGGGAGAACCTCCTTCCCTCAGCCAGGGCATTGAAAATGGGTCGTGGATGGGTATTCCAGCATGACAATGACCCAAAACACACGGCCAAGGCAACATAGGAGTGGCTCAAGAAGAAGCACATTAAGGCCCTGGAGTGGCCTAGCCAGTCTCCAGACCTTAATCCCATAGAAAATATGTGGAGGGAGCTGAAGGTTCGAGTTGCCAAACGTCAGCCTCGAAACCTTAATGACTTGGAGAAGATCTGCAAAGAGGAGTGGAACAAAATCCCTCCTGAGATGTGTGCAAACCTGGTGGCCAACTACAAGAAACTTCTGACCTCTGTGATTGCCAACAAGGGTTTTGCCACCAAGTACTAAGTCATGTTTTGCAGAGGGGTCAAATACTTATTTCCCTCATTAAAATGCAAATCAATTTATAAAATTTTTGACATGCGTTTTTCTGGATCTTTTTGTTGTTATTCTGTCTCTCACTGTTCAAATAAACCTACCATTAAAATTATGGACTGATCATGTCTTTGTCAGTGGGCAAACATACAAAATCAGCAGGGGATCAAATACTTTTTTCCCTCACTGTATGTGTACATTCTGACAGTGGTAATGTGTGTTAAATTGAGGGTTTTTAAACTATGAAACTATTCTCAACATGACCTGGTATTGCGTATACAATCGCAAGATAACTGTTTTAAATTGATATTATAGTTAGAGCAGCGATACATTATTTGAATGTGTTAGGACACACTTATAGTGGTTATTTAGAGTAGAAACTTTTTTATCTTACTGTTTGAAACATATAAGGTTAATGCAAGGATTGTGACTTATATCATGAACATGTTGATTATTAGGTTACTGTATTCACATATCAGTTACTATATACATTTGAAGTATTTGGATGTATTGATATGGGACCTATGAAGTGCCAGAGAGGGGGGATTGATGTGTATTTTTGTAATGAAAGGTTTAAACATTGGGACATGTGTTGCTAGGCAATAACTTAATTGGTTAATCTCACTGGGTTTGGTGTGTGAAACAGGAATGTTTGTTTTCTATCTGTATCTGTTCTGACCTCAGGTTGAATTCCTCGCTCCTAAGTAATCCGAGGCTGTCCTGATTTATCAGTGACTGAAACCAGAGTGTTATCCTTTGCCTCTATCCTAAGGCATATTACTGGAACGGAGTCGGGGTTGAACAGAGTTCAGGCTAAACCTGGTACCTACTAACGGTCATGGGCTTTCAAGCAATTGGGTCTGAAATGGCACTCATTAGACAATGTGCAATTGGTAATCGCATAGCATTGGATGCTATTACAGTGGCTAAAGGGGGAGATGCATGTTGTACATACTTACCATCAGAATCAGGAAGGTCTTGGGAATATAAATAAAGATATGGGAAATATTAGAGAAATAGAGGATGGAATTAGGAATACTAATAGAGATGTATAAATCAATATTAATGCAAGGAGGGAAAGTACACATTCTTCATCTATATCATCTTATTAAAGTGTAGAGTCCATTGATAATGTTGATTGAGGATTGGGGAATGTGATGTTAGAATTGTATAACTTTGACTATAAGGTTACAGGATGCGTAATGGGGGAACGTGACTATTTTAGTAGATAAGATAGCGACCCAGTGTGAAAGTAATTGGGGTTCCTATGAAGGAAGAAATGGAGAATGAAGACTGGAAGTTATTTTTATTGGGATATATTCATGTATTTCTATATTGTAGTCTACATGTAACTTAGAAATTGTCAGGAGCCAATGTATTTTCTTGGATGATGTCATGATGTTAAACATGAATTTTTATGTATGTTTATTTTGTTAGCATGTCTAAAGGGATGGGTATATTTGAAAAATAGGTATACAAGTGTGTTATTTAAAATATGTATGTCTATGTGGGATTTTTCCTTATGTATAATTGAGGTTTTGCCTACATAGATATTTAGAGTGAATATATATTAGTTAGTCATGTATCGATCTTTTACTCAGACTAAGTCCATAGAGGTTTGAGATGTTTGATTGTGCATGAGCCAGGTGACTGAGAATGTATACCTTTGTTGATTAAATATATTGAGAATCTAATTCGATTCAGGTATAGAAAGTAGAGGGGGATGAATTCTCAGTTATCTAGCATAGTTTATACTCTGAATCATGTCTATACTACTGATTGGAGAACATTTTATTTGTATATGAAGTTTTATGTGTGTTATTTTGGGGTTAAGTCATGTTATATCTGGGGAATTCTACTTACAACAGGAAAAAAAGAAATGCGGGATTGATATGACGTCTTTTCAGTGTTGTAGGAACAAGGTTAACTCTATTAGATAGGTCATTCTTGGTGCCACAGAGTCTGAATGCCAAGGATTCCAGTATGTCGAGGGAGCTTGTGTTTATCTTAGAATGATTGATAGATGGAATATCCTGCCTTGGGTACAAGGTGATACCATCAGCATGGGGAGTGCCCACTGTTGGTTGCCAGATGTTGTTGAAGCAATATGTGACAGGGACTATAAGAAGAGAGATATTTTCTTTGTCTAGTAGTTCGGATGACAAGAGGCAACACACGTGCCATTTGTTATACGAACCCGGTACCGTATCTATTAAATATTTTGTATCCACTCCATCTTAATGTTACATATCTTCTTGCATCCTGAATTATTTGATACCAGAGAAACTCATCATAGCACCGCTATATCAATCAATCAACATCAAAGTGGTATAAAAGATGCACATTGTTGACACCATTATAAAGTATACATGCAGTTTGGTGCACCTTTTGTAAGTGTGAGACAGAGCAGCTAACTTTGATCCGTTTGGACTAAGCTAAGTATTATTTGCCTTGTGATATATGCTCAGGCAGATGTCTAATCATTTCTTTGAGTTACAGTTATTAATAACGACTCAATGCACTCTTCTTGCAACTCACTCTGTTACATGCTACAGGCATAACATTATGTTTAACCTATTTTGATATCACTCTGTGTCATTTTAGTGTCTTCACTAAACGTGCTGTGGATTTAGTACACTGGGTAGAGCACTGCAATATTTTCAAGCAAGTCTTTTCACGACGACCACAGACGGCCATCTCCCTCAGCCTGAGACTCTTGTCAGCTCTCCAACTAGTGTGGGGTCTCAATGAGAGGAATAACCACAGCCATTCAAAATGCATTTTGCCCATATAAGGTATTGTAAGTCATAACTATGGTACATACAGCTCAGTGATATTTGTAGTTTTGCTTTGAACAAAAATGTTTTACATCTCAAAAGCATATTGTACTGTTCATATGCAAACATTCTATCATGACGTCATTTTTGCCCATTACACGACGGGGTAAGAAGATACGACAACCAGAGGCAGAGGGGGCCATTCACACGGTCCCAGAACCCATGGGACTGAGTGTCTTTAATTTATCAAGCAAGATATTGAGTCCTGCCCATGTCTCCTTGCTTAATAAAGGGTTATCTTTTGTGCCTACAACTCAGTGCAATGATTTCGATGTTAATGTAGACATGTTTACGTTTTTTAGAAACATCAGTTTAAGGGAATACTTCAGCTCCCCTAATAGTGATATTTCAACTGAACATGTAGGTGGCTCACCTGCACATATTCCGACTCCTTTCAGAAGTAAGAGTTATTTTGTACCTCCAGCCAATCGCAATCACTCTATTGAGACATATTGCAGACTCGTTGAAAAAGATGTTGGTAATCTCCTTGAGAACAAACAGGAGTACATATCTTTTCAAAATTTACCCAAGGATGAAAAACAAGCTTTGCTTGATTTACAATCCGATACGTCAGTTCTTACCCGCCCTGCTGATAAGGGTGGGTCAGTTGTACTCATGGATAGGACAGTTTATGTAAATGAGTGTCACAGACAACTGCTTGACAACACCTTTTACAAGAAACTCAGAAGTGACCCCACTTCCCAATTTCAGAACACTATATTTTCTGTCCTAGATGGGTATTTAAGTTCTGGTCAAATCACCAAAAAATAACACAATTTTTTTGGCTATTCAACACCCTAAAATTGCTACTTTCTATACTTTGCCGAAATTACACAAGAATGTTACAAAACCTCCAGGGTGCCCTATTGTAGCAGGCATTGATGCAGTAACAGCCCCTTTATCGACCTTTGTTGACTTTTTCATTAGACCTCTCTCAGAACAGCTCCCCTCCTTTGTAAAGGACACCAGCAGTATGATCTCTATTATTGAACCTCTTGATCCTCTCCCTGATAATACCTTGTTAGTTACTTTTGATGTTGAGTCGTTATACACGAATATTCCACACGAGGGCGATATTGAAGCAATGGAACATTTTATTCTGCAACGTGACCCTAATGAACTACCTTCCAGTGCATGCATTATAATATAATATAATATAATAAATAATATATAATATAATATGCCATTTAGCAGACGCTTTTATCCAAAGCGACTTACAGTCATGCGTGCATACATTTTTGTGTATGGGTGGTCCCGGGGATCGAACCCACTACCTTGGCGTTACAAGCGCCGTGCTCTACCAGCTGAGCTACAGAGGACCACATTATAACATTGGCTGAAACAGTACTCACACACAACTACTTCATGTTTCTAAATTATTTCTTTATTCAGACGAAGGGTACAGCTATGGGATCCCCTATGGCTCCTAACAATGCTAATTTGTATGTGGGTTACATTGAGAAACAGTCAATTTTCAATCCTCTCAAAAATGTTTTCTTGCCTAACATTATTATTTGGAAACGGTACATTGATGATATTTTTGTTCTATGGAGGGGTGATTCGAAACAGCTCCAGGCATTCCATGCTTTTCTTAACTCTTGTTCTGAGCACCTGAGATTTACTATGCAATCTGACACACGTCAAATCAGTTTCCTTGATCTTCTGATTTTGTGTGAGGATAATATTCTATACACTGATCTTTACAGGAAACCTACTGATCGTAACAGTTTGTTGAGGCCTGATATTTGTCACCCGCTTCCCTTGAAAAACAGTTTGCCCTGCAGCCAATTCTGTCGAATCAAAATAATTTATAAAAAACAATCAGATTTCGACCGAAATATGGCTGAGACGCAAAGAAAATTCAAGAAAAAGGGGGTACAAAAATGGTCAGATTAATACTGCCATTGAGAAAATTCAAAACTAATCGAGACCTGATCTCTTTCAAGGACAGTCTCACAAAAAGAAGCATTCTTGCGTTCTAACTACACGCTATTCAAAGTGCTCTGAACAAATTAAGGGAATCGTTCACAAACATTGGCACATTCTAAGATCCGATGACAGTATTGGTAATGTGTTTTCAGACCCTCCCTTGGTTGTATTCTCGCGGGGCAGAAATCTCAGAGATCAATTGGTAAACTCTGATTTACTACCCCTAAATATCCCTGCACAACGTCTATTTGCGCCTCTACCGGATGGAAATTACAAGTGTAACTGCTGCACTCAATGCAATGGCACTTACAAATGTAGATCCTTCAAACACCCCCAAACAGGGAAACAGATCCCAATCAAAGGTGTTATTATGTGCTCCACTAAGGCAGTTAATTATCTTATAACTTGTCCTTGTGGTAAAAATTATGTGGGTAAAACAAAGCGCAAATTAAAAGTACGAATCTCGGAAGCATGGTAGCACCATTAGGTGCAAAAACTCGACATACCCAGTCGCTGCCCACTTTTTGGAAGCGAACCACTCGATTTCTTCCCAACGTTATATCGACATCGAACAGGTCACCCTCCCTAGGAGAGGGGGTGACCTCGACAACTTATTGTTAAAACGAGAGGATGCCTGGATCTTTAATTTAAAGACCCTTGCTCCCTTCGGTCTCAACGTAAACTTTGATTTGAAGCCATTCTTGTGATTTTGCTATTCATTGTAAATGTTGTGGGCCTATGTAGCCAAGTATCTATGATCATATGCTCTCCATGGTTTTTGTATGTTGTTTTTATCTGTGAATTGGCCAATGCTATTAGGCCACACCCGGCCATGATTACAGACACCTGCGTGTGTCCTTTGACACTATATAAACTAGTGACCCGCAGTGTTTGTCATTATACCCTGATGAAGACAGCTTGTCTGTCGAAATGTTGGTTATTAGGATATTAAATTATTGCATCTGAGCTCCTAGAGTGTGCGGCTTTCCTTTTCGTTTTCACATGCTACAGGCATAACATTATGTTTAACCTATTTTGACATCACTCTGTGTCATTTTAGTGTCTTCACTAAACGTGCTGTGGATTTAGTACACTGGGTAGAGCACTGCAATATTTTCAAGCAAGTCTTTTCACGACGACCGCAGACGGCCATCTCCCTCAGCCTGAGACTCTTGTCAGCTCTCCAACTAGTGTGGGGTCTCAATGAGAGGAATAACCACAGCCATTCAAAATGCATTTTGCCCATATAAGGTATTGTAAGTCATAACTATGGTACATACAGCTCAGTGATATTTGTAGTTTTGCTTTGAACAAAGATGTTTTACATCTCAAAAGCATATTGTACTGTTCATATGCAAACATACTATCATGACGTCATTTTTGCCCATTCATCTTTATGGAATTTTGATCAAATAATGCTTTTTAATAATTCAGACACTGGTAGTTCCAACAAAAGTCTTGCTACCATTTGAACCAAGTTTCCCATGTGCCCAAATGTTGCATTTTTACCATATGTATTATGTAGAATTACTATTAAATACCATAGTGAAGTTGATATCATAGCTTAACAATCTATTTAAGAGCATACACTGAGTGTACAAAACATTAGGAACACCTTCCTAATATTGAGTTGCACCCCTTTTTCACTCAGAACAGCCTCAATTCGTTGGAGCATGGACTCTACAAGGTGTCGAAAGCATTCCACAGGGATTCTGGCCCTTGTTGACTCCAAAGCTTCCCACAGTTGTGTCAAGTTGGCTGGTAGTTGATCTCTACTCCGAATAGCTCGTTCCATCTCATCCCACAGATGCTCAATTATACTGAACAAAAAGATAAACGCAACATGCAACAATTTCAAAGATTTTACTGAGTTACAGTTCATATAAGGAAATCAGTCAATTGAAATAAATAGATTAGGCCCTAATCTATGGATTTCACATGAATGTGCAGGGGTGCAGCCATAGGTGGGCCTGGGCCCACACACTTAGCAGCCAGCCCCACCCAATCAGAATGAGTTTTTCCCCACAAAAGAGCTTTATTACAGACAGAAATACTCGGCTGGCTGTCCTTTGGGTGGTGGACCATTCTTGATACACACGGGAAACTGTTGAGCACGAAAAACCCAGCAGCGTTGCTGTTCTTGACACACTCATACCATACCCCACTCAAAGGCACTTAAATATTTTCTATTCCATTCACCCTCTGAATGGCACACATATACAATCCATGTCTCAAGGCTTAAAAATCATTCTTTAACCTGTCTCCTCCCCTTCATCTACACTGATTGAAGTGGATTTAACAGGTTGACATCAGTAAGGGATCATAGCTTTCACCTGGATTCACCTGGTCAGTCTATGTCATGGAAAGAGAAGGTCGTCCTAATGTTTTGTAAACTCATCAGGAAAATTAAACAATGATAGTTGATGCAGATGCCCTTTTTGAACTTCCCTGAAATAAGTCATCTAGGGAGAGGTTCGAGGCTCCCAAACATGGGGAGAGGTTTTTCCTCGACCAGGAAAAAGTGAACAGTTTCGTCCAAATAGGAAATAATTTTCCTCAAGAGGAGGTATCAAAATCTATGTCTTAACTTTTAATAGGTTTATGTATTATCCTCAACATTTTCAACCATTGCATAAAAATGGTCCTGTCTATGTCTGTACCTCTCTTTAAAAAAGCTTATGTTGCTCCCTAGGGATGTCCTGGATTTCAAGCTGGAAGTGCTCTCTGTTCGAAAACAAAAAAACTGAAGCTTGATGAGACAGGGGCACAATATGGTTGCTATGCATCACCAAGTGGGTGCTACATATTGGTGGTGGATAAAGTGTGTCTTAGTGATTTCACATGTACAGAAATAATATTGTTTTCTTCTGACTTAGCGTTAATGTTTTTTGGTTAATTATCTGATTGTAGTCGCAGTCCTTCAAGGATGGTCCAAAGCAGAGAAGCCTAAGGAAGAGGCCACAACTGAACAGATGGCCTTCATGCAGTCTCTTCCTGATACAGGTATGCAATGTCCCTTTCATATTTATTTGCAGGATGCAATGCCATCAACTACACCAGGGTTTATCAAACTTTTCCACCACGGCCACCTATAGCTGATTAAATTACCGGTTTTATGTAGCAACATTTGAAATGGTGTTTTTTACATTGGATATAAGTAGAGAAAATTGTATATCATACACTACAGTTGAGGAACAATGGGAAAGTAATTCTGCTTTGAAAGTTGATAAACTTGTAACCCCACTTTTGAGAAAATGGCCCTTGAATGTTTTGGTACACCTACTGGAGAGTTCTTCTTTGTCTACACCCATTCAGCATCGTTCACACCCTCTTAAGCCTTATCCCCACCCATCTCTTTAAGGATTCACATGTGAGGCCATGTGCTTAATAGAGTGAGTACGGTAGTGTACTAAACAACCAAAGATTTCAAGACTAAAGGCTAGTTTATACTACGTCTATCGACATGTCTGTAGACAGTTGTCGCAGTGACATCATGAACATTCTATTGTCGTCCGACATCAAACTTGTTGTTATGAAAAAGTATAAACACAAAAATGACAGGCTGCATGACATGGTACAAAAGAGCATAACTACTCTATTTTAACACCAATAAATCAATCTGCTTAAAAATGAATTTAGTATATGTCAATCTAGCAAACCAGGCAACTAAAAGCAACTTTCTAAGCAATGTTTTGGTTCGTTTCTCGCTTGTTAGCTAGCTAGCTAACGTTAAGTTAGCTGGCTAGCCAGTTCAAATAATGACCATATCATATAGCTGACAACCTCTTAACTTTAGCTAATTTGTATACATTATTACAGGAAAATAAACTCACAACAAGATCATTATTTACAAGTTAATGGCTAGCTAATTACAGAAAATAGCATACGGTTTTGAGTGTGATGAAATAAAAACAGGCCATTCTACCGGAGAATTTTTGAACTTGGACACTGTCTCATTGTTGGTCTAACGTTAAATCCTAATTTGACTTTGGTGCAGGTCATGTTGTTCTTCACATTAAAGCCTCTGGTAAACGCACACTATAACAAATCAAATCAAAGTTTATTTGTCACATGCACAGGATGCAGAAAGTGTAAACGGTACAGTGAAATGGTTACTTGCATAGTGTAGTCTTTTGTTTAAACATGTAGCTAGCTAGCTAGTTAGCTAAACAATTAACCATAATCCCAACTCATAACGTTACTACCCTGCATGAATCTGCAGGTAGCTAAACCTAACCAACTAGGTTCAATGTTAGCTAGCTAGCTAACATTAGGCTATAACTAGCAATTCAAATGGCCCTGAGATACAAATAATATTACTACACAGATCATACACGTAACATTAGCTAGCTAGTTAACAGTATGCTTTAACTTGAAATGAAAATGACTTTCTGACAAAATTTGAAACGTATAATATCTGAAAATGTAGCTAGCTAGACTCTTACCTGTATACATGGATGAACGCTTCTCCCTCTCTGTCACGGATGCCATGGTTGCCCTTAGTTTGAAGATGTAATCCGGAGACAGGTGTTTTATAGAACAGCCTTCTGTGTGTTCTCTTTTCGACTCCCTCCGCATATTTGCAATCCAACGCCTGCATTTTCTCCATCTCCTTAGCTATCATATTCTGTTTCCACTGGGCATTCCACTGATTTCAAAACTCTGTCCTCCAGAAAGTGGAAAACATTAGCAACACTTTTGCAGTTCTTCATAATATCTTTTAAAAAATACGCGTTAGAAAGGATTACCCTCACATACTGCAGGAAGCGTGCTAATGGCAGACCAATCCGAACTCCTCTCTCGGCATGTCCAGCACATCCATTATCTCAGCCAATCATGTCTAGCGGGAAGGTTCCTGTCTTTTTCCGTGGCTAAACCGTGGTCTTGCTTTTTTATGGCGGTTTTGGAGCAGTGGCTTCTTCCTTGCTGAGCGGCCTTTCAGGTTATGTCGATATAGGACTCATTTTACTGTGGATATAGATACTTTTGTACCTGTTTCCTCCAGCGTCTTCACAAGGTCCTTTGCTGTTATTCTGGGATTGATTTGCACTTTTCGCACCAAAGTACGTTCATCTCTAGGAGACAGAACGCGTCTCCGTCCTGAGCGGTATGATGGCTGCGTGGTCCCATGGTGTTCATACTTTCGTACTATTGTTTGTACAGATGAACGTGGTACCTTCAGGTGTTTGGAAATTGCTCCCAAGGATGAACCAGACTTGTGGAGGTCTACAATTTTCTTTCTGAGGTCTTGGCTGATTTCTTTTGATTTTCCCATGATGTCAAGCAAAGAGGCACTGAGTTTGAAGGTAGGCCTTGAAATACATCCACAGGTACACCTCCAATTGACTCAAATGATGTCAATTAGCTTATCAGAAGCTTCTAAAGCCATGACATCATTTTCCGGAATTTTCTAAGCTGTTTAATGGCACAGTCAACTTAGTGTATGTAAACTTCTGACCCACTGGAATTGTGATGCAGTGAATTATAAGTGAAATAATCTGTCTGTAAACATTTGTTGGAAAAATTACTTGTGTCATGCAAGTGGTTGAAAAACGAGTTTTAATGACTTCAACCTAAGTGTATGTAAACTTCCGTGTGCGTGTGTGGAGTGTCATTGAAACAACTGTTTTTACACCTGTTTTACACTTAAAAAAAAGAGTTCTCAGCAAAATCCATGTATGAATGGTCAACAGGAATGGTTCGTTGGGATGTGTGTGTGTGGAAGGTATTTGAAACAACTGTCTGAAAACAGTTGTGTCCGGGGGCTTCCGAGGATTCTATTACGTTCTATTTGACCCTCTTATCATATCAAAACCTCTCAGACTAGAAAGTATGATTAGAAAGTAGGATTAGAAAGTAGGATTAAGAAACTATAATTATAAACTATGACAAACTATGATATGAAACTATGAACAACTATGAAGCCATGTCTGTGTGTGTGAGTGATGATCTATTATTTAATTGTGTAATATTATCTCTCAATGTATAACAATTCACTCAATGTATACCAAAATAAGTAATACATTACATTGTGTGCATCTGTGAGAACTTTATGTAATAGATCCTCTCTCTCTCTCTCTCTCTCTCTCTCTCTCTCTCTCTCTCTTTCTCCCTCTCTCTCTCTCTCTCTCTCTCTCTCTCTCTCTCTCTCTCTCTCTCTCTCTCTCTCTCTCTCTCTCTCTCTCTCTCAGGCTATGAAAAACACAAATGACATGACATTGACTCCTGAGTGTTGAACTTTTTGCCCACTCTATAGCCCCCCTGGTTATTATCTGACCCTGCTGGTCATCTACAAACGTTGGAACATCTTGAATAACGATAAGGGGCACATGTACTCTTAAATGTTTACTCAGCACAGCCCTCTCTAATTTTAATCCTAGGTTTATGACTTCTAGGGAGTGTTTCTGTCACGGTTTCGGCCGAGACTGCTCCTCCTCCTGGTTCGGGCAGGCTTCGGCGTTCGCCGTCCCCGGAGTACTAGCTGCCACCGTTGTATGTTTCGTGGTATGATTGCTTTGGTCTGTCTTGTACACCTGTGACTGTTTGTGTTCTGATTACGTGTCCTATAAGTTCCCTGTTTTGTATTGGTTAGATTGTGTGTTGTTGTCTGCCTGTATTTCGGAGCTGCGTGTTGACGCTCTGTTTGTTTGCTTAGTGTTTACGCATGGTTTACGTATTCACTCGCCTCTGTTTGTTTCGAGGCCGTGTATTGTATTTTTGCACTTTTGACTAGTAAAGTCTGTTGGACGAAGCCTCTGTGTCCTGCGCCTGACTCCTCCACCACATCCACATCGGTTCATCTGACAGAACAACACACCAACCATGGAGTCAGCAGGAGCAGCTGCGACACCCATGTCGCTGGAGGAACGGATCAGCTATCAGGACACCATGATCCGGCAACTTGGGTCCGCCATGGACGAGGTGTCCAACACTCTGCGCCGGTTGGTTACTGGGGAGATGCCCACGTCTTCTTACACCATCCCATCACCAACGGCCAGTCCTCCTCTCTCAGCACCGGAACCCAGGGGCATTCGGCTCTCGCTCCCGAGAGGGCATATGACGGTTCTGCAGCCGGGTGTCAGGGGTTCCTCCTGCAGGTGGAACTTTACCTGGCTACCCTACACCCAGCGCCCTCGGGATACGAGAGCGTCTCCGCCCTCATCTCCTGTCTATCCGGCAAGGCGTTGGAGTGGGCCAACGCCGAATGGAGGGGAATAGACGCCGCTACCATCACCTACGCGGAGTTCTCCCGCCGCTTCAGGGCTGTCTTCGATCACCCACCTGAGGGAAAGGCGGCGGGGGAGCGTCTGTTCCATCTCCGACAGGGGAAGAGGAGCGCACAGGAGTTCGCCCTGGAGTTCCGGACTCTAGCGGCGGATGCGGGGTGGAATGAGAGGGCCCTCATCGACCATTACCGGTGTAGCCTACGAGAGGACGTTCGTCGTGAGCTGGCCTGCAGGGACACCAACCTATCCTTCGACCAGTTGGTGGACATCTCCATCCGTCTCGACACCCTGCTGGCTACCCGCGGACGTCCCGAGTGGGGGTCGTCCATTCCACCCTCCAGCACCTCCGAGCCGATTCCCATGGAGCTCTGGGGTGCTGGCGCTAGAGAGAGGAGGAGAGAGAACCCGAGGGGGGCCATCCCCTGCACCAACTGTGGCCGTGGAGGACACACCGCGGCCAGGTGCTGGGGAGGGTCTCCTGGGAGATGGGACAACAGGTCACGCACTGGGGAGTCATTTCAGGTGAGTAGGCGCCCCACTTACCCAGAGCTCTCTGTTGGTCACATGAGTATTCCTGTGAGATTTCCACAGGTGGCACCTCATTCCCAGCATAAGGCGCTAGTAGATTCAGGCGCAGCTGGGAATTTTATTGATCGTGCATTTTGTTATAGGTTAGGAATTCCCCTTCGGCCGGTAGAAGCCCCCTTTCCTGTCCACGCCCTAGACAGCCGGCCGTTGGGGTCGGGGCTGATCAGAGAAGTCACAGCACCACTTAAGATGACGACGCAGGGGGGTCATGAGGAGATCATTCAGTTTTATCTGATTGACTCTCCTGCGTACCCCATGGTGCTGGGGCTTCCCTGGTTAAGCGCCCATGATCCTACCATTGCGTGGCAACAGAGGGCTCTTATGGAGTGGTCTGCCCAGTGTGTAGGGAAATGTCTAGGTGTTTCCTTAGGGGCGACCTCGGTTGAGAGTCCGAACCAAGTGCCCGCAATGCGCATTCCCCCTGAGTATGAGGACTTAGCACTTGTGTTCAGCAAAACGAGGGCAGCACGGCTACCACCTCATAGACAGGGGGACTGTGCAATAAATCTCCAAACAGGAGCGGCACTTCCGTGGAGCCGTGTGTATCCCCTGTCTCAAGAGGAGACTGCGGCTATGGAGACTTACATAGCCGAGTCCTTGGCACAGGGATACATACGGTCCTCCACTTCCCCGGTTTCCTCGAGTTTCTTCTTTGTGAAGAAGAAGGACGGGGGTTTGCGCCCGTGTATTGATTACCATAGTCTCAATCAGATCACGGTTAAGTACAGTTACCCTCTTCCACTGATTGCGACTATGACGGAATCATTACGCGGAGCGCAGTTCTTCACAAAGTTGGATCTCAGGAGCGCGTACAATCTGGTGCGCATTAGGGAGGGGGATGAATGGAAAACGGCATTTAGCACCACCTCGGGTCATTACGAGTATCTCGTCATGCCATACGGGTTAATGAATGCTCCTTCAGTCTTCCAATCCTTTGTTGACGAGATTTTCCGGGACATGCATGGGCAGGGTGTGGTAGTGTACATCGACGACATCCTAGTGTACTCTTCTACACGAGCCGAGCATGTAGCCCTGGTGCGCCGAGTGTTGAGAAGACTGTTGGAGCATGACTTGTATGTCAAGGCAGAGAAATGCCTGTTCTTCCAGGAGTCCGTCTCCTTTTTGGGTTATCGGTTGTCCGCGTCTGGTGTGGAGATAGAGGTAGACCGTGTGTCGGCCGTGCGTAATTGGCAAACTCCAACCACTGTAAAAGAGGTGCAGCAGTTCTTGGGTTTTGCTAATTACTACCGGAGGTTTATCCGGGGCTTTGGACAGGTTGCAGCTCCCATTACGTCCCTGCTAAAGGGGGGTCCGGTTCGTTTGCAGTGGTCAGCTGAGGCGGACAGGGCATTTGTCAAACTGAAGAACCTGTTCACCTCGGCCCCGGTGCTGGCGCATCCGGATCCCTCTTTACCATTTCAAGTAGAGGTAGACGCGTCCGAGACCGGTATTGGGGCAGTCCTGTCACAACGGTCCGGCACGCCACCTAAGCTCCGCCCCTGTGCGTTCTACTCCAAGAAGCTCAGCTCGGCGGAGCGCAATTATGACGTTGGGGACAGGGAGCTGTTAGCTGTAGTCCAGGCCCTAAAGGTGTGGAGGCATTGGCTTGAGGGGGCTCAACACCCTTTCCTCATTCTGACTGATCACCGTAACCTGGAGTACATCCGGGCAGCTAGGAGATTGAACCCTCGTCAGGCTAGGTGGAACATGTTCCTGACCCGGTTTGTTTTTAAGATCACATACATCCCAGGGTCCCAGAACGGTAAGGCAGACGCCCTGTCCCGGTGGTATGACACAGAGGAGATGGCCATTGAGCCTACTTCCATACTGCCGGAGTCTTGTCTGGTGGCTCTGGTGGTATGGGAGGTCGATGCGGAAATCGAGCGGGCACTGCGTACCGACCCTACTCCCCCCGAGTGTCCTGTGGGGTGGACGTACGTTCCGCTCGAGGTTCGTGATCGTCTTATTTATTGGGCTCATACATCACCCTCCTCTGGACATCCAGGTATTGGCCGGACAGTGCACTGCCTTAGCGTGAAATACTGGTGGCCAACGTTAGCTAAGGATGTGAGGTTTTATGTCTCCTCCTGCTCGGTGTGCGCCCAGTGTAAGGCGCCTAGACATTTGCCCAGGGGTAAGTTACATCCCCTGCCCGTTCCACAACGACCATGGTCCCACCTCTCGGTGGATTTTGTAACCGACCTACCCCCTTCCCAGGGGAATACCACCATTTTGGTCGTTGTGGATCGGTTCTCCAAGGCCTGTCGTCTCCTCCCAATGCCGGGTCTCCCTACTGCCCTACAGACCGCCGAGGCCCTATTTACCCACGTGTTCCGGCACTATGGGGTCCCCGAGGATATTGTGTCTGACCGAGGTCCCCAGTTCACCTCCAGAGTCTGGGGGGCGTTCATGGAACGCTTGGGGGTCTCGGTGAGCCTTACCTCGGGGTACCACCCAGAGAGCAATGGGCAGGTTGAACGAGTCAACCAGGATGTGGGTAGGTTTCTGAGGTCCTATTGCCGGGACCGGCCGGAGGAGTGGTCTAGGTATATCCCCTGGGCAGAGATGGCCCAGAACTCTCTCCGCCACTCCTCCACCAATTTAACACCTTTCCAGTGTGTTTTAGGGTATCAGCCGGTCCTGGCACCGTGGCACGAGAGCCAGATCGAGGCCCCTGCGGTGGACGAGTGGATTCGGCGCTCGGAGGAGACGTGGGACGCTGCCCATGTCCATCTGCAGCGGGCCATCCGTCAACAAAAGGCGAGCGCCGATCGCCACCGCAGTGAGGGACCGGTGTACGCACCGGGAGATCGAGTCTGGCTCTCGACTCGAAACCTGCCCCTCCGCCTGCCCTGCCGGAAGCTGGGTCGGCGGTTTGTGGGGCCCTTTAAAGTCCTGAGAAGATTGAACGAGGTGTGTTACAGGTTACAACTGCCTATTGAGTACAAGAATATTAACCCCTCGTTCCATGTGTCTCTTCTCAGGCCGGTGGTAGCTGGCCCACTCCAAGAAGATGAGATAGGAGAGACCCCTCCGCCCCCTTTGGACATCGAGGGGGCCCCGGCGTACAGGGTCCGGACCATCTTGGACTCGAGGCGCCGGTTGAGTGGTCTCCAGTATCTCGTGGAGTGGGAGGGGTACGGTCCGGAGGAACGGTGCTGGGTGCCTAGGAGGGACATCCTAGATCCATCCCTCCTGACTGAGTTCCACCGTGGGCATCCCACGCGCCCGGGTCCGCGTCCTCCTGGCCGTCCCCGAGGCCGGGGTCGGCGCACGGCTGGAGCCGCGCGTCAAGGGGGGGGTACTGTCACGGTTTCGGCCGAGACTGCTCCTCCTCCTAGTTCGGGCAGGCTTCGGCGTTCGCCGTCCCCGGAGTACTAGCTGCCACCGTTGTATGTTTCGTGGTATGATTGCTTTGGTCTGTCTTGTACACCTGTGTCTGTTTGTGTTCTGATTACGTGTCCTATAAGTTCCCTGTTTTGTATTGGTTAGATTGTGTGTTGTCTGCCTGTATTTCGGAGCTGCGTGTTGACGCTCTGTTTGTTTGTTTAGTGTTTACGCATGGTTTACGTATTCACTCGCCTCTGTTTGTTTCGAGGCCGTGTATTGTATTTTTGCACTTTTGACTAGTAAAGTCTGTTGGACGAAGCCTCTGTGTCCTGCGCCTGACTCCACCACCACATCCACATCGGTTCATCTGACAGTTTCCTAGATGCTATGTTTCGGCATATGCATTGATTGGTCTTAGATTGTTTTAGACTGGGAATCTGTGAAACACTTTGTGACAACTGCTGATGCAAAAAGGTTTTTTAAGAAATACATTTGCTTGATTGACAGATTTGTATTATTTAAAAAAATAATAGAACTATATTATTATTATTATTATTATCAGAATCATTATTATTATTATTATTATTATTATTATGTTACAGGTGAAACATACCCAGAAATGTAAACGTCTTGTCAAGTGCTCAAACCGGGCCTTATGGATAAAAGCTCAAAAAGACTACATGAGCTTGGAGGAGCTGACCGTAAATGGAAAAAAAGAAAGATGCTCTACGACTTCTCTGTAAAGCAGCCCCAGACAATCATGTAGAGTAGCTCCGATTTACAAGAATGGGTTTACAGGGCAGTGATGAAAACCGTTTATATGAGCGCTAATTCAAACATACAATGATTTCTATTTGATACAATTACCCATTCAAAACTGTTGTTACAAAATCACTTCTCATTGTGTACAGTTCAAGGTTTCACACACATAAAACAACTATCTAGTTACTGTTTCTCGGACTAACACACTGTTGAGTTTCCTATTTACTAAAGAACAATCATTAAGACAAAACACAAAAAGTTGTAATATAATCTGTATACATGTCATTCTATACTGAAAACAGGTACATTCTGAAAGATTTTGTTGTTGATGATGTGAAAACACAATGCACAGCCACATGCAAATCCATAAACTCCAGCAATAAAACAAAGAAAACATTAACATGATTACTGCCAATGTCATTATTTTCATCACCATCAATGGTTGAATTGCATTCTTTTTATTTGTACATGCACCAAGATTCCATTGGATGGAGCCAATAAACCTGGTAAATTAAAAAAGACCCAAATAAAACGTATGTGAAAAGATGTGGTCAAGTAAAGCTTTGCTGTTTTATTTATTTTTATTTTGTTTTGTTACAACAACCAGGTCTTCCTAACATTTTCCATAACTAGTAAGCCTTACATCCTGACTCTATATGGGCTACCAAATATGCATCGGGGCACACATTGGGAGGGGTGGGAGCACATGCACTTCTAAGTAATTGAGGCGAGAACATAATTGCTAAATTGTAATTAAAATAATTGACCCATAAGAGAACACATGACCAAAGCAAGGCATGACCCATATAGAATTAAATCTACATTATTCTTAATGAGAAATATAACCTAATAAACAAATGTTTGCATAACCAAAGACATGAAAACTGGCTCCAAAATTGTATTTAGCTAGCTATAAAACGTTCATATTGGCATTAAGGTCATTGAGAATAACAATAGACAATAGTTATTGTTGGTAGGTTAAGGATACATATAGTGAAGGTTTATGAATGTTAAAGATTTGTTCACGGTGGGGATTTTGAAAGGGGGATTAGAACCCCAAAGTAATAGTGGTAAGAAAGATCATAAAGGTAATTTCAGATTCAGGTTTAGGGGGGATTAATAACTTTTTTGAAAACACTATTCACACTATGTGGATTATAAACATGTACAGACATAGAGAACCATCACATCAAGGAGGTGTGACAGTGATGAATGGCTATTCAATGTACAACAGAATTCGTCTGTAACAAGCAATACGTGTTAAATATGTTTACATACATCCATGACTGAATGGTTTCATAAACTCCTTTAAAGGTTTTTGTAAGTAAATTGTAACAGGCCTCATTCATGAGAAGCTTGGAGATTATTCCTCAAGTAAGGTGCAAAGAGCTGAGGTACCTAACTCTGCACAGACCAAAGGAATTTCCAGAGCTAGTAATCCCTGAGACTGTGTATGATAACTCAGACTCGTACGACTAATGGTTATTGTAGATGTTAGCTACAGAGGGAGTTTGCAGTATGTCAAAAAGCTTTATAAATTCAAAGAGAGCAATGAATGGACCTACGTGACCTCAAAGAGTGTCCCTGGTGTAGAGAGTAGTAGGCAGGAGGCAGTCGCAGATTTAGAACTACTGAATTTATTTAAGCACCATAGATCAAAGCGGGACGAAACCCAAACGCTGTTGTGCTCAAAATATATCTTCATAAACAAAAAGGCACAGGATGAACCCAAAGTGCAAAATATAAAGTACTCAGGAAATAGTAGGAGAGATACCTCTCAGGAAAACAAGTAACATATACAGTGATTGAGTGGGGATTGGAACCAGGTGTTTGTAATGATGACGAGACAAGTCTGGGGTTGATGAGTTAAGGACGTTTGCCAGCAGTAGGTTCGGCAGCAGCTAGAATGCCGGCGACGTTCCTCGGGACAGTGGGCAGGTGAGGGCTCCAGTCGCAGGGCTCGACGGATGTCCGCGTACACACGACAGGAGCCAAAATTCAGGACAGGGGAATAATGGGTGTCACTCTCTCCCTCCGATCCTCTGTGTCATGCACCCGGGACAACGCATCGGCCTTAACGTTCTTTGATCCCGGCCGGTAGGAGAGGGTAAAGTCAAACCTGGCGAAGAATAGGGCCCACCTGGCCTGACGCTGGTTCAGCCTCTTCGCTGCTCGAATGTACTCCAAGTTCCAGTGGTTCAGGCTCTGTCGTAGCCGGCCGCGACAGGGAGACCCTTGGGGCGGCGCACAATTGGCCCAGTGTCGTCCAGGGTAGGGGAGGGAATGGCCGGCAGGGATGTAGCTCCATTGGTAGAGCATGGCTTTTGCAATGCCAGGGTTGTGGGTTTGTTTCCCACGGGGGGCCAGTATGAAAAATAAAATAATGTATGCACTCACTAACTGTAAGTCGCTCTGGATAAGAGCGTCTGCTAAATGACTAAAATGTAAATGTCCATCCAGACAAGGAATGGGAGTTTAGCACCCTCCAGCCAGTGCCGCCATGCATTCAGCGCCTTCTTGATGGCCAACAACTCACGATCCCCCACGACGTAATTCCGTGGAGATTGGAACCAGGTGTGTGTAATGATAACGAGACAAGTCCAGGGTTGATGAGTGAAGGGCGTTTGCCAGCAGTAGGTTCACCAGCAGCTAAAAGGCCGGCGACGTCGAAAGCCTGAGCTGGACAGGAGGGGGAGCCAAAGCGAAGGCTAGTGTGACAAAGAGGGTCTGCCTACTTTATGATAGAGATTTCAGGGATGTGTACTGAACCTGTACCCATAATAAGACAAAGTGCTCTATGGTCAAATGCATCTAATGGCTTTAATGAAGTGGCAGCAGCATTCATATAGATGATTTAGCCATAGTCTAGGATCAGTAAGAACATCGATTTAATTATCTGCTTTGTACTATTAAGCAAGAGGCATGACCTATTTCTATAGAAAAGCCCCTTTTTATATTCAGCATCTTAATTAACTATTAGCATGGTATGAGACAACATAAATAATACAATTTAAGTAAAATAAAAATAAACAGTATTATCCTAAAATAAGACATGAATAAAAATTGTGTTATCACATCATCAACAACTAAATCTTTCAGAATGTACCTGTTTTCAGTATAGAATGACATGTATACAGATTATATTACAACTTTTTGTGTTTTGTCTTAATGATTGTTCTTTAGTAAATAGGAAGTGTTTTAGTCCGGGAAACAGTAACTAGATAGTTGTTTTATGTTTGTGAAACTTTGAAATGTACACATTTTGAATGGGTAATTGTATCAAATAGAAATCATTGTATGTTTGAATTAGCGCTCATATAAACGGTTTTCATCACTGCCCTGTAAACCCATTATTGTAAATTGGAGCTACTCTACATGATTGTCTGGGGCTGCTTTACAGAGAAGTCATAGAGCATCTTTATTATTTTCCATTTACAGTCAGCTCCTCCAAGCTCATGTAGTCTTTTTGAGGTTTTATCCATAAGGCCCGGGTTTACATTTCTGGGTATGTCTCACCTGTAACATAATAATAAATAAATAAATAAATAATAATGATTATGATAATAATAATAATATTGTTATATTATTTTTTATAATAATACAAATCTGTCAATCAACCAAATGTATTTCTTAAAAACCCTTTTTGCATCAGCAGTTGTCACAAAGTGTTTTACAGATACCCAGTCTAAAAAATCGAAGACCAATCAATGCATATGCCGAAGCACAGCCTGAGAAACAAGATTCTCTGGTCTGATGAAACCAAGATGGAACTTTTTGGCCTGAAAAACAAGATGAACTTTGTTCCGTTCATCTTTGCCTCGATTCTGACTAGTCTCCCAGTCCCTGCCGCTGAAAAACATCCCCACAGCATGATGCTGCCACCACCATGTTTCACCGTAGGGATGATGCCAGGTTTCCTCCAGACGTGACACTTGGCATTCAGGCCAAAGAGTTCAATCTTTGTTTCATCAGACCAGAGAATCTTTAGGTGCCTTTTGGCAAACTCCAAGCGGGCTGTCATGTGCCTTTAACTGAGTAGTGGCCACTTTACCATAAAGGCCTGATTGGTGGAGTGCTGCAGAGATGGTTGTCCTTCTGGAAGTTTCTCCCATCTCCACAGAGGAACTCTAGTGCTCCGTCAGAGTGACCATCGGGTTCTTGGTCACCTCCCTGACCAAGGCCCTTCTCCCCCGATTGCTCAGTTTGGCTGGGCGGCCAGCTCAAGGAAGAGCCTTGGTGGTTCCAAACTTCTTCCATTTAAGAATGATGGAGGCCACTGTGTTCTTGGGGACCTTCAATGCTGCAGACATTTTTTGGTACCCTTCCCCAGATCTGTGCCTCGACACAATCCTGTCTCGGAGCGCTATGGATAATTCCTTCGACCTCATGGCTTGATTGTTGCTCTGACATGCACTGTCAACAGTGGGACCAAAAATAGACAGGTGTGTGCTTTTCCAAATCATGTTTAATCAATTGAATGTACCACTGGTGGACTCCAATCAAGCTGTAGAAACATCTGAAGGATGATCAATGGAAACAGGATGCACCTGAGCTAAATTTCGATTCTCATAGCAAAGGTTCTGAACACTTATAATAATAATATAATAATATGCCATTTAGCAGACGCTTTTATCCAAAGCGACTTACAGTCATGCGTGCATAAATTTTTACGTATGGGTGGTCGCGGGGATCGAACCCACTACCCTGGCGTTACAAGCGCCATGCTCTACCAATTGAGCTACAGAGGACCACTTATGTAAATAAGGTATTTCTGTTTATTATTTTTAATACATTTGCTAAAATAAAAAAAAACAGTTTTCGCTTTGTCATTATAGGGTATTGTGTGTAGATTGCTGACACATTATTTTTATTTAATCCATGTAACGTTTATTTAATCCATGTAACGCAACAAAATATGGAAAAAATCAAGGGGTCTGAACACTTTTCGAAGGCACTGTATAGTATATACACTATATATACAAAAGTATGTGGACACCCCTTCAAATGAGTGGATTCTGCTATTTCAGTCACACCAGTTGCCGACAGGTGTATCAAATCAAGCACACAGCCATGCAATCCCCATAGACAAATATTGGCAGTAGAATGGCCTTACTGAAGAGCTCAGTGACTTTCAACGTAGCACCGTCATAGGATGCCACCTTTCCAACAAGTCAGTTCGTCAAATTTCTGCCCTTCTTGAGCTGCCCCGGTCAACTGTAAGTGCTGTTAATGTGAAGTGGAAATGTCTAGGAGCAACAATGGCTTAGCCACGAAGTGGTAGGACACACAAGCTCACAGAACGGGACCGCCGAGTGCTGAAGTGCGTAGCGCGTAAAAATAATCTGTCCTCGGTTGCAACACTCACTACCAATTTCCAAACTGCCTCTGGAAGCAATGTCAGCACAAGAACAGTTCGTTGGGAGCTTCATGAAATGGGTTTCCAGGGCTGAGAAGCCGCACACAAGCCTAAGATCAGCATGCGCAATGCCAAGTGTCCGGCGGAGTGGTATAAAGCTCGCCGCCATTGGACTCTGGAGCAGTAGAAACATGTTATCTGGAGTGATGAATCACGCTTCACCATTTGGCAGTCCAACGAACGAATCTGGGTTTGTCAGATGACAGGTGAACGGTACCTGCCCCAATGCATTGTACCAACTGTAAAGTTTGGTAGAGGAGGAATAATGGTATTGGGCTGTTTTTCATGGTTCGGGCTAGGCCCCTTAGTTCCAATGAAGGGAAATCTTAAAGCTACATTAGACAATGACATTCTAGACGATTCTGTGCTTCCAACTTTGTGGCAGCAGTTGGGGGAAGGCCCTTTTCTGTTTCAGCATGACAATGCCCTCATGCACAAAGTGAGGTATAAACAGAAATGGTTTGTTGAGATTGGTGTGGAAGAACTTGACTGGCCTGCACAGAGCCCTGACCTCAACCCTATTGAACACCTTTGGGATTAATTGGAACGCTGACTGCGAGCCAGGCCTAATCGCCAACATCAGTGCCTGACCTCACTAATGCTCTTGTGGCTGAATGAAAGCAAGTCCCCGCAGCAATGTTCCAACATCTACTGGAAATCAAAAAGAAAGGAGGACCAAGGCACTCTTCATGTCATTCATTAAAATGTATTTATGTATTTATTTGCATGTTCAATGGAAACAAAGTTTTAAAACTCCAACACGTTTCGGCTGCATGGCCTTCGTCAGGGAATAAAAATATATGATAATACAATGTCCTCTTTTGAACAGCTTTTTCTTATCAACACTGATTTGAAGAGGGAGTGGTTACAGAATTCATTGGACAACACCTAGTAAGCAATACTATACACATTAAAAAGTGAAATACTGTAGATATGTTATCAAAAATGCAACTCAAGGCTAGAAGCATCAGAACCCCTAGAAAGGTAGATCTAACCTTGAATATGACTGGGCAAAGTGTTAAGAATAGGAGAGACATCTATTTTATAGTACACTAGAACACAGCAAACATGGACCACATCAGTCTAAACATAGCTGAGGGCAATAGAGCAAATGTAAATAGTCAATGTAAATAGTCCGGGTGGCCATTTGATTAATTTTTCAGCAGTCTTATGGCTTGAGGGTAGAAGCTGTTAAGGAGCCTTTTGGTCCTATACATGGCGCTCCGGTACCGCTTGCCATGTGGTAGCAGAGAGAACAGTCTATGACTTGGGTGACTGGAGTCTTTGACCATTTTTGGGCTTTCCTCTGACACCGCCTAGTATATAGGTCATAGACGGCAGGAAGCTTGGCCACAGTGATGTACTGGGCCGTACGCACTACCCTCTGTAGCGCCTTACGGTCAGATGCCGAGCAGTTGCCATACCAGGCAGTGATGCAACCGGTCAGGATGCTCTCGATTGTGCAGCTATAGAACCTTTTGAGGATCTGGGGACCCATGACAAATCTTTTCAGTCTCCTGAGGGGGAAAAGGTGTTGTCGTGCCCTCTTCACGACTGTCTTGGTGTGTTTGGACCATGATAGTTTGTTGGTGGACACCAAGGAACCCTCTCCACTACAGCCCCGTCGATGTTAATGGGGGCCTGTTCGGCCCTACTTTTCCTGTAGTCTACGATCATCTCCTTTGTCTTGCTCACATTGTGGGAGAGGTTGTTGTCCTGGCACCACACTGCCAGGTCTCTGATCCCCTCCCTATAGGCTGTCTCATCGTTGTCGGTGGTCAGGCCTACCACTGTTGTGTCGTCAGCAAACTTAATGATGGCGTTGGAGTCGTGTTTGGCCACGCAGTCGTAGGTGAACAGGGAGTACAGGAGTGGACTAAGCACGCACCCCTGAGGGGCCCCAGTGTTGAGGATCAGCGTGGCAGATGTGTTGTTGCCTACCCTTACCACCTGCGGGCGGCCTGTCAGGAAGTCCAGGAACTAAGTTGCAGAGGGAGGTGTTTAGTCCAGGGTCCTTAGCTTAGTGATGAGCTTTATGGGCACTATGGTGTTGAACGCTGAGCTGTAGTCAATGAACAGCATTCTCACATAGGTGTTCCTTTTGTCCAGGTGGGAAAGGGCAGTGTGGAGTGCGATTGAGATTGCGTCATCTGTGGATCTGTTGGGGCGGTATGCGAATTGGAGTGTGTCTAGGGTATCCGGGATGATGCTGTTGATGTGAGCGATGACCTGCCTTTCAAAGCACTTCATGGCTACCGACGCTATGGGGCATAATCATTTAGGCAGGTTACCTTTGCTTCCTTGGGCACAGGGACTATGGTGGTCTGCTTGAAACATGTAGGTATTACAGACTTGGTCAGGGAGAGGTTGAAAATGACAGTGAAGACACTTGCCAGTTGGTCCGCGCATGCTCTGAATACACGTCCTGGTAATCCGTCTGGCCCCGTGGCCTTGTGAATGTTGACCTGTTTAAAGGTCTTGCTCACATCGGCTACGGAGAGCGTGATCACACAGTCGTCCGGAACATCTGGTGCTCTCATGCATGCTTCAGTGTTGTTTGCCTCGAAGCGAACATAAAAGGCATTTAGCTCATCTGATAGGCTCGCGTCACTGGGCAGCTCGTGGCTGGGTTTCCCTTTGTAGTCCGTAATAGTTTTCAAGCCCTGCCACATCCGACGAGCGTCAGAGCCGGTGTAGTAGGATTAAATCTTAATCCTATATTGACGCTTTGCCTGTTTGATGGTTCGTCTGAAGGCGTAGCGGGATTAGTGTCCCGCTCCTTGATGGCGGCAGCTCTAGCCTTTAGCTCGATGCAGATGTTGCCTGTAATCCATGGCTTCTGGTTGGGATATGTACGTATGGTCACTGTGGGGACGACGTCGTCGATGCACTTATTGATGAAGCCAATGACTGAGCTGGTATACTCCTCAATGCCATTGGATGAATCCCGGAATATATTCCAGTCTGTGCTAGCAAAACACTCCTGTACCGTAGCATCCGTGTCATCTGACCACCTCAGTATTGAGCGAGTCACTGGTAATTCCTGCTTTAGTTTTTGCTTGTAAGCAGGAATCAGGAGGATAGAATTATGGTCAAATTTGCCAAATGGAGGGCGAGGGAGAGCTTTGTATGCGTCTCTGTGTGTGGAGTAAAGGTGGTCTAGAGTTTTTTTTCCTCTGGTTGCACGTGACATGCTGGTAGAAATTAGGTAAAACGGATTTAAGTTTGCCTGCATTAAAGTCCCCGGCCACTAGGAGTGCCGCTTCTGGATGAGAATTTTCTTCTTTTGATTCTTGCCTTATACAGCTCGTTGAGTGCGGTCTTAGTGCCAGCATCAGTTTGTGGTGGTAAATAGATGACAACTAATAATATAGATGAGAACTCTTTTGGAAGAGGTTGAAAATGTCTGCCATTTTATGGGCTCCTAACCAACTGTGCTATTTTGTTAGTGTGGTCTACAGCTTATCATAAGGTACTCCATCTCAGGCGAGCAATATCTCGAGACTTCTTTAATATCATCGCGCATCAGCTGTTATTGACAAATAGACACACACCCCTGCCCCTCGTCTTACCAGACGTAGCTTCTCTGTCCTGCCGATGCATGGAAAATCCCTCCAGCTCTATATTATCCGTGTCATCGTTCAGCCACGACTCTGTGAAACGTAAGATATTTCAGTTTTTAATGTCCCGTTGGTAGGATATTCTTGATCGTAGATCATCTATTTTGTTTTCCAATGATTGCACGTTGGCCAATAGAACGGATGGTAGTGGAGATTTACTCACTCGCCTACGAATTCTCAAAAGGCAGCCCGACCTCCACCCCCTTTTTCTCCGTCTTTTCTTCATGCAAATGACGGGGATTTGGACCCGTTCCTGAGAAAGCAGTATATCCTTCGTGTCGGACTCGTTAAAGAAAAAATCTTCGTCCAGTTCGAGGTGAGTAATCGCTGTTCTGATGTCCAGAAGTTATTTTCGGTCATAAGAGACGGTAGCAGCAACATTATGTACACAGTAAGTTAAAGAATAAGTTACAAGCAACGCGAAAAAACTAACAAAATAGCACAGTTGGTTAGGAGCCCGTAAAACGGCAGCCATCCCTCTGCGCCATTATTGTTATCTCTGATGCATCACGAGGCGCTCCCCTTCGCAACAAGTTCTCTCTGTCAAGTCGTCCGGCCCTTATACCTGCATCTTTCAGGACCTGAGCGCTGTAGCCTCGATTCAAGAAGCGATTCTCCAATTCAGCAGATTTGCCATTGTAGTCTGTTTCATGATCGCAAATTCTGTGGACTCTTTGGAATTGGCCAAATGGAATGTTCTCTTTTAGCCTTTTGGGGTGAAAGCTGTCTGCCCTCAGAATGGTATTCCCATCTGTAGGCTTCCTAAAGATTGATGTGTGCAAACCTTTGTCATTTTTACTGATGTCAGGGTCCAAAAAATTTATGTTATGCTTGCTGTACTCAATGGTTAGTTTGATGTTAGGGTTAATGCTGTTAAGGTATTGGTGGAAGGAAATAAGTTAATCTTCTGAGCAAGACCAGAACAGTCAAACATCCTCAATATAGCGTCCCCACCATATAATCCGGTCAAAGAACTGGTTTTTAGAAGGATCCAAAATGAAGTCATTTTCCCATTTACCTAACTACAAACCAGCGTAGGAAGGGCTGTAGCAAGCTCAAATGGCACATCCTTTGACTTGTTTAAAAATACGGTCCTGAAAGACAAATATGTTATTATTAAGAGTCCATTCAGTCAGTGAGACAATTAATTCTGTGGGAGGCATCTCAGTCTCAGGAAGGGTACTCAAGAAATGGTGCATAGCTGCCAATCCTTGATCATGTTCAATGGTGGTGTATAGAGACTCCACATCCATGGTGACTAAAAAGGAAGCTGTACCTATATTGTTCAGTTCCTTAATTTTGTTCAACACATCTGTGGTATCTTGAAGATAGGCTGGGAGTGACGGCAGAAAAGGCTTAATAAAGTAATCAATGTATTTGGAGATGGGTTCTGTCAGACTTTCATTACCACTAATGACTGGTCTGCCTGGGGGGATTTTCAAGATTCTTGTGGACTTTTGGAAGAAGATAAAAGTGGAAAGCCTTCCCAGAAGAGATGAGGGTGTTATAGCAGCAAATGGGGTCCAACTCCATATTAATGCCTATGATTTTGGAATGAGATGTTCAACGAGTAGGTGTCCACATACTTTTGGTCATGTAGTGTATGAGTATCTAGCTATTTGTACTGTATCACAGCTTGTTATCATATTTATTAGAATATCTTTATTAATCTTTTTAATATTTGTGGCACAAATCTAATGCAAGTCAATATCCCATATATTAGCATTTTTCGCACTTCATGTCCAAATCATGTTAAAGTAACTTCATTGAGCTACACAATCAATTTGTGAAGCCATTGTGGTTATGTGTACTGTAACCTGTTTGAAACAAGCAAACTAAACCTTTTTCCTCCTTCAGTAAACTTTGACTGTCTTTTATGTCTGCCTCAGACTGTTTCCCTTATATTGGCCTAGAACCTGTGATGTGATTAGATAATATGTACCTGTTATTTTGATTATATAATATGTACAATAATATGTACAGTACCCGTCAAAAGTTTGGACACACCTACTCATTCAAGGGTTTTTCTTTATTTTTTTACTATATTCTACATTGCAGAATAATAGTGAAGACATCAAAACTATGAAATAACACATATGGAATCATGTAGTAACCAAAAAAGTGTTAAACGAATCAAAATATATTCTATTTTTGAGATTCTTCAAAGTAGCCACCCTTTGCCTTGATGACAGCTTTGCACACTCTTGGTATTCTCTCAACCAGCTTCTTGAGGAATGCTGAGCACTTGTCGGCTGCTTTTCCTTCACTCTGCGGTCCGACTCATCCCAAACCATCTCAATTGGGTTGAGGTCGGGGGATTGTGGAGGCCAGATCATCTGATGCAGCACTCCATCACTCTCCTTCTTGGTCAAATAGCCCTTACACAGCCTGGAGGTGTGTTGGGTCATTGTCCTGTTGAAAAACAAATGATAGTCCCACTAAGCCCAAACCAGATGGGGGTGGCGTATCGCTGCAGAATGCTGTGGTAGCCATGCTGGTTAAGTGTGCCTTGAATGCTAAATAAATCACAGACAGTGTCACCAGCAAAGCACCCCCACACCATAACACCTCCTCCTCCATGCTTTACCGTGGGAAATACACATGCGGAGATCATCCGTTCACCAACACCGCGTCTCACAAAAATTATGAAATCAGACCTTCTTCTTGAGTGTCTGATAATCCTCCATTTACATAGGAGTGGTTAAAACATGCTAACAACGGTCCTCTGAGTATATCAAAAAAGGTTTGGTATACCTCGACTGGTATGCCATTCAGCCCTGGAGTTTTCCTGAAGTTCCTCCTCTATAATTTCACCTTCACATGAGTCTTTCTGTATGGCTGTTAATTTTACATTATCAATAGAAAAAAATATCCCTACAATTAGCTTCAGTTAGAGGAGATGGAGGCGCCTGAAACGAAAACATATCCTTATAGTACTTTGCTTCCTCCTTCAAAATATAATTTGGTGAATAATGGATGACTCCGTCATTTGTAACCAGTTTCAGTAAATTATTTTTGGTAGCATTTCTATGTTGAAGATTAAAAAAGAATTCGGTGCATTTTTCCACATATTCCATCCAGTTTGCTTTATTTTTTATAATATATTACACTTGATCTTTCTTGAATAAGTTTCTCAATTTCTTTTAGTTTTTCCTCTAATTTATTCTGAGCCTCTATGTTACAGTTTTTATCTGTTCTGTTAGACCTTCTATTTCCTTTGTTAGTATGTACTCTTTTGACCTAAATTGCTTTTGTTTTCGAGATGAGTACTGAATTGCATGGCCTCTAAAGGCACATTTAAAAGTGTCCCATACAATAAGGGGATTTGCTGTACCTATGTTGTGTTGGAAAAATCCAGTTATAAATTCCTCTTGTCCTAGTTAAAAACAAGTTATCATCCAATAGGCTTTGATTAAATTTCCAATATCCTCGCCCACGTGGAAATTCAGTAAGAGTAATGTATATGCCAATTATATGATGGTCCGACCGCATTCTGTCATCTATCAACACTTTTTAAACTTTTGGAGCCAACGAGAATGACATAAGAAAGAAGTCAAGACGACTAGTTTGATTGAGTCTCTGCCATGTATATCTCACTAGATCAGGATATTTAAGCCTTCATACAGTATATCCACTAGTCCTAATGTATCCATGACATTCATGATTGTAGTGTGATTTCCTTTAAGGTCCATTGAGCTATTTAAAACAGTATTATCATCTCCCACCATAATAATAGAGTCTTGTATTGCTTGCAGGGTTGATAATTTATTATATATATTGTAAAAAAGCGTGAATCATAATTATTTGGTCCGTAAAGGTTAATGAGCCATATCTGTTTATGGTCCAATAACATATTTAAAATCATCCATCTACCTTGCGGATCTGTTTGGACAATTTGCACATTCGGATCAAAATTACTGTTAATCAATACCATCACCCCTTTTGAGTTTCTTAGCCCATGGGATAAGTATATTTCCCCCCCACCCCCCGTCCTTTATCCACACAACTTCATCTAGAATTGTTGAATGAGTTTCCTGTAAACAATATATATTATATTCCTTCTCTTTGAGCCATGTAAATATTGTACTTCTTTTGTTATTATCTGGTAAGCCATTACAATTATAACTTGCTATACTGATTTCACTACTTACCATAATGAGATACAAGTTTAAAATCTATTTATCATAATATATGTTTGTTAATTTACCAATAAAAAGTACCATAGTGATTGAGTGTCCATAGAGCTGTACCATGATATTTGCATTGCTACTTAGTAACCCTCCAATTGTTCTCCACTATTCCCTCCGCTAAAGCCCCTCCCCATCCCAAGTTGGGTTGTCATCCCAGTGATCGGCATACCACCCCCGTCCCCCCGGATCCCTGGGCCCCCCGGGAGGCCAGGACCCATCCTTCGAAAACAGCACACAGTGCCACCCACAAAACAGAAGCAGGTCAACCGCCAAAAGCATTTCCAATGCTCTCACCTCAATTTGCTTTACATATTTATATGTATATATATATATATATACAGTGGGGAGAACAAGTATTTGATACACTGCCGATTTTGCAGGTTTTCCTACTTACAAAGCATGTAGAGGTCTGTAATTTTTATCATAGGTACACTTCAACTGTGAGAGACGGAATCTAAAACAAAAATCCAGAAAATCACATTGTATGATTTTTAAGTAATTAATTTGCATTTTATTGCATGACATAAGTATTTGATCACCTACCAACAAGTAAGAATTCCGGCTTTCACAGACCTGTTAGTTTTTCTTTAAGAAGCCCTCCTGTTCTCCACTCATTACCTGTATTAACTGCACCTGTTTGAACTCGTTACCTGTATAAAAGACACCTGTCCACACACTCAATCATTTTCTAATAATTGCGCCAACAGTTGTTGCCTTCTCACCAAGATGCTTGCCTATTGTCCTGTAGCCCATCCCAGCCTTGTGCAGGTCTACAACTTTATCCCTGATGTCCTTACACAGCTCTCTGGTCTTGGCCATTGTAGAGAGGTTGGAGTCTGTTTGATTGAGTGTGTGGACAGGTGTCTTTTATACAGGTAACGAGTTCAAACAGGTGCAGTTAATACAGGTAATGAGTGGAGAACAGGAGGGCTTCTTAAAGAAAAACTAACAGGTCTGTGAAAGCCGGAATTCTTACTGGTTGGTAGGTGATCAAATACTTATGTCATGCAATAAAATGCAAATTAATTACTTAAAAATCAAACAATGGGATTTTCTGGATTTTTGTTTTAGATTCTGTCTCTCACAGTTGAAGTGTACCTATGATAAAAATTACAGACCTCTACATGCTTTGTAAGTAGGAAAACCTGCAAAATCGGCAGTGTATCAAATACTTGTTCTCCCCATAGCATTAAAAATATATATGTATTCAAATATCTTGCATATCTTAATTTCCATCATTATCAATTACTATGCGTAATAATGTTGGCAGTTCATGCGAAGGATTGTTACCTATAACCCGGATTGCCATTGTATTACATTACATTTTTGTCAAGCAATTATTATTTTAGCAAACATTATTGTGGTTCATCCTATATTCTCCCTAACATCCTTAACCCCTTGCAACAGATGTGGGATACACACACACACACACACACACACACACACACGCACATTCTCTTACACACTCAACCCCTTTCCTCCACAATCAACCATAAGCACAGATGCGCAATAGTTGTTACATCCCAGAGCCCAACTCAAGAAAGGACCTGATTTACGAATGCATATACAGTTACAGCTGTTTGAGAAAGCATGCAAGAAGGCACACCTGTTAATTGAAATGCATTCCAGGTGACTACCTCATGAAACTGGTTGAGAGAATGCCAAGAGTGTGCAAAGCTGTCATCAAGGCAAAGGGTGGGTATTTGAAGAATCTGAAAAATAAAATATAGTTTGATTTGTTTAACACCTTTTTGGTTACTACATGATTCCATATATGTTATTTCATAGTTTTGATGTCTTCACTATTATCCTACAATGTAAAAAATTGTAAAAACAAAGAAAGACCCTTGAATAAATAACTTTTGACTGGTAGTGTATATGCCTGTACATCCCAAAACACATTAATATATAAATATACCACTAGGGTACATACAAATGCTGATTGCATAACATAATTTAGTACTATAGAATACCTGAATATGTTCAGGTAAAGCTGTATCTCATCAGCCTTTTCTAGTGATATTCATAGCCATGTCATGAGAACTTTTCCAAGGCCTGATTTGAGGCTGTCAGACATACATTATGCAGTGGCTGAAATACATTTTAAAAAATGGCCACTTGGTGGTAGAAAAGGTCTGTTGCTTTGGTTGCTGTGAAGGCCTAATTATGACCATAGATGAGACAGGTGGAAATGTGTGGCACTCAATGTAAAAATCTATTTAGAAGACACCACACTTACAGTGCATTTCAACATGATAATTCAGATAGCCATGCTAGCTGGTATGTGGGTGCGAACAAGCTAGCAAGCAGGCTAGGGACAGAGACGGATACGGGACAGACCGACCAACACTGTCAGTATGGATACATGCATGAATAACCAATTACTGGAGAGATAGGTAGTTTAGTCATGTGTAGCCTACTATGAAAAATGTTTGTTAGACTGGCCATTATTTCAGTCCATGTCTCAGTATTTTGTATTGACTGTACCCCGTGGTCACATTTTGAACATCTGAAACGTTAAGATTCAGGGTAGAGCTGAGACGATAAACTGTAAATGATAGACACCGACCATACTGATCACTTATCACAGGCATTTCGCTGATATCGTTTATTATGATAAGTAGCCTATACTAGAGAAATGTGAAGTTTGAAATGAAATAAGTACTAATATGGGTGATTGTTAACGGGAAAAATAATGGCTACAACCATCAAATTAGTAGTAGTTGTTTAAAGGATACATTTTTTTAACGGTAGTGCACATTAATGTTATAAACTTATCATTCAATTTTTCGTTACCGCATCAATTCAGGCAATTTATCGCTATATGGATTGTCCATATCACCCATCTCTAATTCAGGGGTTTTCCTTTATAATTAATGAACTAGAAAATCTATCGACCCATTGAAGTGGATGGCAGGTGATTTCCTGCCTGGCTACCGGCATCTGTGGCTGTAATGATACCAGCAAATTCATCTTAATAACTCAGACACCCAGGGATAGACATAGAAACCACTAGTCTATTTCTGGCTTTATTGATTTCAGAAATAAGGGTCCGTTGCCATGTCTGAGTGCCTGAATGCAGCGTGTAAATATTCAATAGAGGACAGCAGTCAGAGATTTGGAATTATGAGCCTAATGTGGACAGTGGAAATCTTTCCGGAGAGCTATACTGTATTTCTACACAGTGATTTCTATAAAAATTAAGTAATTAACTGTTATTGGTATTCATCATGGTTCATTGAAGGATACCAAGGACATCTATTTATAATGTAAGCATAGGACACTCAAACAGAGAGATAATAATAGAATAATGTTATGTTTTATGCAAATGATGTGCTTAATTGAGCTATTTTTAAATGTGACATCCTCCCAATGTGCTAATCAATGGTAAGAAACAGAGAATATAAGCAGAGCAAAAAGAAAATCAGACCTATCAAGTCAAGTTTGTGGTCTAAGGCACTGCATCGCAGTGCTAGCTGTGCCACTAGAGATCCTGGTTCGAATCCAGGCTCTGTCGTAGCCGGCCGCGACCGGGAGACCCATGGGGCGGCGCACAATTGGCACAGCGTCGTCCAGGGTAGGGGAGGGAATGGCCGGCAGGGATGTAGCTCAGTTGGTAGAGCATGGCGTTTGCAACGCCAGGGTTGTGGGTTCGATTCCCACGGGGGGGCAGTATGAAAAAAAAAAAATATATATATAAAAAAAGAATACAAATAAAATAAATAAAAAATAAATAAAAGAATGTATGCACTCACTAACTGTAAGTCGCTCTGGATAAGAGCGTCTGCTAAATGACTAAAATGTAAAAATGTAAATGTAAGTTATCTCATACAAAACATTCCCAATCATAAAATGAAACCAACTTCTGTTGTTTTCAATTCTTCTGTTAGGAAGCCTCCTTTCACTCCTTAATCCCTCCATAACCACTCAAAGCTAATAGAATTTTAAATGTCCATTTAGGCTACATGGTAATTCTATTACCAGGATAATTATGACGAATGCTTCTTCATATAATATCAGGGCCTCTATGATTCCATAAAGTAAAACAATCTTATTGGAAAGTTCCTTGTCACCTCATTTATACTGTAGAGATTACTAAAAACAAAATGTCAAATACTAAATTAATCTCACTTAGAGCATTTGTTTTCAGGGTCTGTGTAATGCTATTCCATCCACAGAGAATGAAATAGTATTTTTCCCAAACCATGCCTTTTCTTAGTGTGCCTCAGAGTGTTTCCTGTCAGTAGAAACAATATTACATTTCTAACATTTGGAAATAGCTGCAAGGGAAATTTCTATATTGCAAAAATCCACTTCTATCAAACTAACCTTTCTCTAGTTTGCCCATCGGCTCTATCAAACATGAGTGGGTATCTGGATGGCTCTGATATTACTTGATTGCTCCTGAGAACTCAGTTCGGATTTTAATTAAATAAAAATAGCCTTTGAGGGACCATGTGTTTCATTAATGAGGGCATGGGCAATGAAGGTGATTAAAAAACAATATATACACATTAAAAAAATTTGTTCAGAGTTTTTATCAATTTCATTGAGATAAATGGTATACTTGTATTTATTAGGTGATATTATGGAAATTATTTTTGAATTACATAACAGTGAGCGTTGAACAGAGAAATACAAAAATACTTTACTAAACCCATGTTGTTGTTACTTTATTACTAACCTCGTCCCCATGTTATTGCTCACAGCACCTATAAGCCTGGTACCTCAACGATTCAAAGTGGGCCGTTGATCTACGTGTGTACGTGCACTCTTTTTGACTAGCTAGCGACGACGTTTGAACTTCCGGATCCGGTGTTACATGCCTGTTTACAAATGCTAGTTACCTGTCAAGCTAGTCTGGTGTTCTATGCTATATGACACTACTTTTTAGCCGCAAAAGCAAACATGTCTCTTTTTGAACAACAAGAGCTTGCACTGCTATTACTACTCAGGAGGAGGAGAAAAATAAGAATGAGAAAATGGCAAGTTCCTCCACTCAACACTAAGAGGGGAAGATGGAGAATACCCGTCTCTTGTCCAACTATGCGAAGCATTGAAGAGGAAAGACATTTTTAATGCTTTCGGATGTCGGTTGCCAGATTTTATGACTTGCATCACATTTCACACGAGAGAACTCAGAACTTGCCCGTAAGTGCTGCAGAAAGGCTGTCTGTGACCCTTCGGTTTTTGGTGAGTGGCAACACACAGCAAAGTATCACTACGAGTTATAATTTATAAGCTAGGAATCGCGACAGTTTGTGTCATCGTCAAGGAAGTGTGCCAGGCTATCTGGCATGTCCTGAAGGAGGATTTTCTTGCTTATCCCTTCGTGGCACAATGGGCAGAAACCGCCTGAGATTTTGGGGATCGTTGGAATTATCAATTTTGTGCAGGAGCTTTCGACAGAAAACAAGTTCGGATCCGAGATCCGGCAAACTCGGGCAGCGATTACTACAACTACAAGGGCTTTTTGGTCCTGATGGCAGTCTGCGATGCAAGGTACCGACCATATCCAGGTAAGATATGCTAAATACATGTGACTATATACATATGATGTGAAAATTATACCAAAAAAGACATTGTAATGATATGCCTCACATAAAAGTGGTCTGGCATCCCAATAAAAGGATGGGGCCCTATGTCCAAAGCATAGTTGTTATAGTACACATTTCATAGCCTTCATGTTCCTGTTCAATACTAATTGAAACATTTATTTTTATTTAAAGGTTCTTCTGGCCGTGATGACGCCAAGGTGATCTACAACTACCGCCACTCAAGAGCCAGAAGAATTTCAGAGAACTGCTTTGGGTTCCTTACTGCAAGATGGAGGATCCTGGGACGAGCCCTTGAGGTTGCCCCAGAAATAACTGAAACCATTGTGAAGGCCTGTGTGGCCCTCCACAACTACCTTTGCACCACAGACACTGACAACACAGATTCATCAACACGGTACATCCACCCCGCTTTCGTTGACCAAATCAAATCAAATGTTATTTGTCACATACACGTGTTTAACAGATGCTATTGCGGGTGTAGCGAAATGCTTGTGCTTCTAGCTCCGACAGTGCAGTAATATCTAACAAGTAATATCTAACGATTTCACAACATATACCCAATACACACAGATCTAAGTAAGGAATGCATTAAGAATATATACACATACAGTGGCTTGCGAAAGTATTCACCCCCCTTGGCATTTTTGCTATGTTGTTGTTTTTTGGGGTTTGTATCATTTGATTTACACAACATGCCTACCACTTTGAAGATGCAAAATATTTTTTTTTGCGAAACAAACAACAAATAAGACAAAAAAAACAAAAACTTAAGCGTGCATAACTATTCACCCCCCCCCCCCCCCCAAAGTCAATACTTTGTAGAGCCACCTTTTGCAGCAATTGCAGCTGCAAGTCTCTTGGGGTATGTCTCTATAAGCTTGGCACATCTAGCCACTGGGATTTTTGCCCATTCATCAAGACAAAACTGCTCCAGCTCCTTCAAGTTGAATGGGTTCCGCTGGTGTACAGCAATCTTTAAGTCATACCACAAATTTTCAATTGAATTGAGGTCTGGGCTTTGACTAGGCCATTCCAAGACATTTAAATGTTTCCCCTTAAACCACTCGTGTTGCTTTAGCAGTATGCTTAGTGTCATTGTCCTGCTGGAAGGTGAACCTCCGTCCCCATCTCAAATCTCTGGAAGACTGAAACAGGTTTCCCTCAAGAATTTCCCTGTATTTAGCGCCATCCATCATTAATTCAATTCTGACCAGTTTCCCAGTCCCTGCCGATTAAATCATCCCCACAGCATGATGCTGCCACCACCATGCTTCACTGTGGGGATGGTGTTCTCGGGAAGATGAGAGGTGTTGGGTGTGCGGCAGACATATCGTTTTTTCCCTTGATGGCCAAAAAGCTAAATTTTAGTCTCATCTGACGAGAGTACCTTCTTCCATATGTTTGGGGAGTTTCCCACATGCCTTTTGGCGAACACAAAACGTGTTTGCTTATTTTATTCTTTAAGCAATGGCTTTTTTATGGCCACTCTTCATTAAAGGCCAGTTCTGTGGAGTGTACGGCTTAAAGTGGTCCTGTGGACAGATACTCCAATCTCCGCTGTGGAGCTTTGCAGCTCCTTCAGGGTTATCTTTGGTCTCTTTGTTGCCTCTCTGATTAATGCCCTCCTTGCTTGGTCCGTGAGTTTTGGTGGGCGGCCCTCTCTTGGCAAGTTTGTTGTGGTGCCATATTCTTTCCATTTTTTAATAATGGATTTAATGGTGTTCCGTGGGATGTTCAAAGTTTCTGATATTTTTTTATAACCAAACCCTGATCTGTACTTCTCCACAACTTTGTCCCTGACCTGTTTGGAAAGCTCCTTGGTCTTCATGGTGCCGCTTGCTTGGTGGTGCCCCTTGCTTAGTGGTTTTGCAGCCTTTCAGAACATGTGGCACTTAGATTGCAAACAGGTGGACTTTATTTAACTAATTATTATTTCCAAAGGTAATTGGTTGCACCAGATCTTATTTTGGGGCTTCATAGCAAAGGGGGGGAATAGATATGCACGCACCACTTTTCCATTATTGTTTAAAAAAAATTTTTTAAACAAGTTATTTTTTTCATTTCACTTCACCAATTTGGACTATTTTGTGTATGTTCATTACATGAAATCCAAATAAAAATCCATTTAAATTACAGGTTGTAATGCAACAAAATAGGAAAAATGCCAAGGGGGCTGACTACTTTTGCAAGGCGCTGTATGGACAAGCGATGTCAGAGGGGCATGGACTAAGATACAGTAGAATAGTATAGAATAGAGTATATATTAGTAGTGTTGATAACCATATACAGTAGAATAGTATAGAATACAGTATATATTAGTAGTGTTGATAACCATATACAGTAGAATAGTACAGAATACAGTATATAATAGTAGTGTTGATAACCATATACAGTAGAATAGTATAGAATACAGTATATATTAGTAGTGTTGATAACCATATACAGTAGAATAGTATAGAATACAGTATATACAGTTGAAGTCGGAGGTTTACATACACCTTAGCCAAATACATTTAAACTCAGTTTTTCACAATTCCTGACATGTAATCCTAGTAAAAATTCCCTGTCTTAGGTCAGTCAGGATCACCGCTTCATTTTAAGAATGTGAAATGTCAGAATAATAGTAGAGAGAATTATTTATTTAAGCTTTTATTTATTTCATCACATTCCCAGTGGGTCAGAAGTTTACATACACTCAATTTTTGAGATGTTGCTTCAATATATCCACACAATTTTCCTTCCTCATGATGCCATCTATTTTGTGAAGTGCACCAGTCCCTCCTGCAGCAAAGCACCCCCACAGCATGATGCTGCCACCCCCGTGCTTCACGGTTGGGATGGTGTTCTTCGGCTTGCAAGCCTTCCCCTTTTTCCTCCAAACATAACGATGGTCATTATGGCCAAATAATTTACAACATTTTTGTTTCATCACACCAGAGGACATTTGTACCTGTTTCCTCCAGCATCTTCACAAGGTCCTTTGCTGTTGTTCTGGGATTGATTTGCACTTTTCGCACCAAAGTACGTTCATCTCTAGGAGACAGAACGCATCTCCTTCCTTAGCGGGATGACGGCTGCGTGGTCCCATGGTGTTTATACTTGCGTACTATTGTTTGTACAGATGAACGTGGTACCTTCAGGCGTTTGGAAATTGCTCCCAAGGATGAACCAGACTTGTGGAGGTCTACAATTTTTTTTTCTGAGGTCTTGGCTGATTTATTTAGATTGTCCCATGATGTCAAGCTAAGAGGCACTGAGTTTGAAGGTAGGCCTTGAAATACATCCACAGGTACACCTCCAATTGACACAAATTATGTCAATTAGCCTATCAGAAGCTTCTAAAGCCATAACGTCATTTTCTGGAATTTTCCAAGCTGTTTAAAGGCACAGTCAACTTAGTGTATGTAAACTTCTGACCCACTGGAATTGAGATACAGTGAATTATGAATGAAATAATTTGTCTGTAAACAATTGTTGGAAATATTACTTGTGTCATGCACAAAGTAGATGTCCTAACCGACTTGCCAAAACTATAGTTTGTAAACAAGAAATTTGTGGAGTGGTTGAAAAACGAATTTTAATGAGTCCAACCTAAGTGTATGTAAACTTCCGACTTCAGCTGTACAGTGAGGGGAAAAAAGTATTTAATCCCCTGCTGGTTTTGTACGTTTGCCCTCTGACAAAGAAATGATCAGTCTATAATTTGAATGGTAGGTTTATTTGAACAGTGAGAGACAGAATAACAACAACAAAAATCCTGAAAAACGCATGTCAAAAATTTTATACATTGATTTGCATTTTAATGAGGGAAATAAGTATTTGACCCCCTCTCAATCAGAAAGAGTTCTGGCTCCCAGGTGTCTTTTATACAGGTAACTCTTAAAGGGAGTGCTCCTAATCTCAGTTTGTTGCCTGTATAAAAGACACCTGTCCACAGAAGCAATCAATCAGATTCCAAACTCTCCACCATGGCCAAGACCAAAGAGCTCTCCAAGGATGTCAGGGACAAGATTGTAGACCTACATAAGGCTGGAATGGGCTACAAGACCATCGCCAAGCAGCTTGGTGAGAATGTGACAACAGTTGGTGCGATTATTCGCAAATGGAAGAAACACAAAAGAACTGTCAATCTCCCTCGGCCTGGGGCTCCATGCAAGATCTCACCTCATGGAGTTGCAATGATCATGAGAACGGTGAGGAATCAGCCCAGAACTACACGGGAGGATCTTGCAGGTCCCCCTGCTCAAGAAAGCACATATACAGGCCCGTCTGAAGTTTGCCAATGAACATCTGAATGATTCAGAGGAGAACTGGGTGAAAGTGTTGTGCTCAGATGAGACCAAAATCGAGCTCTTTGGCATCAACTCAACTCGCCGTGTTTGGAGGAGGAGGAATGCTGCCTATGACCCCAAGAACACCATCCCCACCGTCAAACATTGAGGTGGAAACATTATGCTTTGGGGGTGTTTTTCTGCTAAGGGGACGGGACAACTTCACCGCATCAAAGGGACGATGGACGGGGCCATGTACCATCAAATCTTGGGTGAGAACCTCCTTCCCTCAGCCAGGGCATTGAAAATGGGTTGTGGATGGGTATTCCAGCATGACAATGATCCAAAACACACGGCCAAGGCAACAAAGGAGTGGCTCAAGAAGAAGCACATTAAGGTCCTGGAGTGGCCTAGCCAGTCTCCAGACCTTAATCCCATAGAAAATCTGTGGAGGGAGCTGAAGGTTCGAGTTGCCAAACGTCAGGCTCGAAACTTTAATGACTTGGAGAAGATCTGCAAAGAGGAGTGGGACAAAATCCCTCCTGAGATTGTGATTGCCAACAAGGGTTTTGCCACCAAGTACTAAGTCATGTTTTGCAGAGGGGTCAAATACTTATTTCCCTCATTAAAAGGCAAATCAATTTATAACATTTTTGACATTTGTTTTTCTGGATTTTTTTGTTGTTATTCTGTCTCTCACTGTTCAAATAAACCTACCATTAAAATTATAGACTGATCATGTCTTTGTCAGTGGGCAAACGTACAAAATCAGCAGGGGATCAAATACTTGTTTCCCTCATTGTATGTCTATAGGCAGCAGCCTCTAATGTGCTAGTGATGGCTGTTTGACAGTCTGATGGCCTTGAGATAGAAGCTGTTTTTCAGTCTCTCGGTTCCAGATTGGATGCGCCTGTACTGACTTCGCCTTCTGATTGATAGCGTGGTGAACAGGCAGTGGCTCGGGTGGTTGATGTCCTTGATGATCTTTTTGGCCTTCCTGTCACATCGGGTGTGTAGTTTGCCCCCTGTAATGCGTTGGGCATACCGCACCCCCCTCTGGAGAGCCTTGCAGTTGCGGGTGGTGCAGTTGCCGTACCAGGCGGTGATACAGCCCGACAGGATGCTCTCAATTGTGCATCTGTAAAAGTTGTTGAGTGTTTTAGGTGCCAAGCTAAATTTCTTCAGCCTCCTGAGGTTGAAGAGGCTCTGGTGCGCCTTCTTCACCACACTGTCTGTGTGGGTGGTCCATTTCAGTTTGTCAGTGATGTGTACGCCAAGGAACTTGAATTGTCTCACCTTCTCCACTGCGGTCCCGTCAATGTGGATAGGGGGGTGCACCCTCTGCTGTTTCCTGAAGTCCACGATCATCTCCTTTGTTTTGTTGACGTTGAGTGAGAGGTTATTTTCCATGGCACCACACTCCCAGAACCCTCACCTCCTCCCTGTAGGCTGTCTTGTCCACTCCACACCCACTGGAGACCTGCTTCCAGAACAGTGGAGACAGGTGGTACAAGAGGACACCAGCTTCTTGGACCCAAGAAACATGTTGGCAGACAGGGCAACCAGAGTTGCTATAGACGTGCGCAACAACCTCAATGACTACTTCCTCACACCAGCAGGTCAAGTGTCTTTCCAGGATGCTGCTATCACGTGTGCCACCCTACAGTAAATGTTGGAGTGTGGTTTGGAAAACATGTGCACACATACGTTCTCTTCTTCTGGTTGATGACTGTTTATGTGTCATGTTGTGAGCTACACACTTGGTTTTGCTGTTTGGATTTTGCTGTTTTTCTTATTCACATTTTACAAATCACAATAAAGAGTCCTATAATGACAGTCACTTCATCCTTGTTTTAGTTGTTTATATGTGTTTTGGGAGGCTAGTCCCTAACCTCGTGTTATGTGTAGTGCACAAGAGACTGCTGAGGGGAGGACGGCTCATAATAATGTCTGGAACGGAGCAAATGGAATGGCATCAAACACATGGAAACCATGTGTTTGATGTTTTTGATACCATTCCACTAATTCCACTCCAGCCATTACAACGAACTCGTCCTCCCCAATTAAGGTGCCCCCAACCTCCTGTGGTGTAGTGGCCTTTCAATGAGAACTTTCCTGCTATGGGAAATGGGTGAGAATGGCTGTCCAGCTGTAGAGAATAAGGGTAGACCCTCGAGGGTTTAACCTCGTCTACATAACACAAGGTTGTACATGGTCATGTGTAGTGGCCTTTCAATGGAGACCTTCCTGCTATGGTACATGGGTGAGTGTCCAGCTCTAGATAATAAAGACATTAACCTCATCTACGTAGCTCATGTACAAAGCAGTACATGCTTACTAAGTGACTGATTCAAAACAGTAATATTTTCTGTAAAAATAACCAGACAAATACATTTGCAGACCTTTTAGATATTTATTTACTATCATAAAAGGAAAATAGTGCAATGTAAAACAATGTAATACACAGGTAAAAAGTGTGATGAAAGGGGAAATAAGATTTTAAAAAACTAAGTGAACACCAGTAACATGTGGAGCAGATGGCGAATACATAAGAATACAATGCAAGCAATCTTAAAACATCTCCATGGGCTCCTTTGAGTTAAAATGTTTACCCAAAAGATAAAATGTTTTCATAAACATCTCAGTCTATTTAACACACACACACACACACACACACACACACACACACACACACACACACACACAACACACTGTCTGTTTTCTGATGTTTGAACTAGCCCTGCTAATCATTATGATAACACAGGCACTAAATAATTACCACTCACAATTTCTCTCATCCAGAAAAGAGCTGATTTCACATGTTCTAACTAGGTCTCCTAAACATAAGATCACACACACTGACTGTACAAAAGGACTCGGCTGCATGACGAGCAGTGGCAATTTTAGCATGTAGGATCTTGGTGGGGGCAAACAAACAAAAAAATGCCAGTAAAGCCACTACACAACACAGCACTAAACAATACATGAATTGCACTATAACGGTGACAAACAGTGCCCACAAACTGTTAGGGCCTACATAAAGCTGTCCCAACAGCAGAGCTTTCTTTTCAGCACCATGGAGTGAATCCTTACCACCGCTACACCTGGTTATCAGCGGAGCCTTGTCTGGTAGTGAAACAGTTCATTCAGCATAGGTTTACTGCCTTTTAAAAAAACATAGCTGTTATGGCTGACTTGCTTAAACAAATGTGGTTTCTACTGACAATTGAGATGTACAAACTATGGCATAAGGGAATGATGAGCGGATAAGAGGCAATCCGTAATTTCGATTAAGACATTAATGAGCGAGCTAGGACGGACGTAGTCAATATAACTATTTTTTTCAGCACTTTTGAAATGTACAACGACAGAATTCAGAACATGGGCCGTTCTTACAGTATTCTCCCTTTACACCAAGTCAGAACCGTAGGATAAATAAAGGGGGCATATAAGCAGACAATGAAAGCTCTTACAGTATACAATGATTACCTTTCTCTAAAACAGGCTATAGGCTGCATGTGCACCACCAAGTCAGAACAGTAGGCTAAGTTATGAGGGGGAAAGTGACCAAATTATTAGGGTGAGGCACATGGGCTACTAACAGCTTACTACACAACATACATATCTCCCTGTCATATTACATTATTTATGCAGCAGCTTGTTGTGCTGTGCTCACTTGAACAGGAATGTGGCGCGGCGGTCCATCTTGTGGGCAAATTTTGTCATCAAATGTTGTCATCAAAGTCTGGCATTCTCTGGATTTATGGTGCTTTCAAGACAACTGGGAACTTGGAAAAAAACAAGGTTGAATCATGACGTCAGTTATCTTCAGGTCGGAGCTCTAGAAAGAGGCCCAAGTTCCCGACTTGGTATTCCAAATTGGATGACCATTCAAAACTTATTTTCCAAGCCGGAGCTCGTATTTTTCAGTGTTCCCAGTTGTCTTGAACTCACTGAAGTCTGAGATTTCCCAGTTCCTAGTTTCCAGTTGTTTTGAACGCGGCAGAAGTCATGCTGGATTGACAGCATGGTCAATGAATTCAACCTTTTCTGGCCCATGGTGTTGAATGTTTATCCTTTAAAACTTGGAAAAGAGACCCTTAAACCCAGACTTGGACCACACACCCCCTCCACTCAATAGCAGGCTAGTGATTGCTTTGCAACGCTTGCAGTTAGCCACTGATTCCTTCCAAACCACTCATTGTTGAATTTGCGACTTCCAACTTGTTGTGTAATGTTTATGTCCAATGGACGATGAGCACCAATATGTTTTATCGATTATGTGTCTTCATATGACAAGGATTGAAAAGGATTTGCCAGTAGATTGTCGACTTGATTCATGATGATGACTGCTTGTTTAGTTTGCTAGCTAAGATTTTGAAAGTATGATGTTGACATAATCAGTCCAATCAAAGCTACAGTAGATATAACGTGATTTGGCGTCATTTTTTTCTGTGGCTAATGACCTTGAGCCTTCTTGGAAGGGAACTTCTAATGTAACTCTATGGCAGCACCCAAGGGGCTTGAATTCTCGAGCTCTCCCCGTAGATTTTGCAGTGACGTAGTGTCCTCATAAGTGACAGAAAACTGAGCCAATTACAGCGCAACTAGAGAACATTACCAACTCCTACGCTCTGCATTTTCTGCTGGCTGCCCCACCACCACAGAAAGCACTGAGCTAGGCTGAAACACCTGCATTTTGGAGCTGCCTTAATCAAGAAAGCAAAAAAGAGACCATGTTTGTATGCGGCTTTATTAACTAAATGATATTTATTTTTTTTACATTGTTTTCAAACAGATATGTGACGCGTATTAATCCCAAAATAACATGCAAAATGTTACATATATAAACTACCGGTCAAATGTTTTTGAACACCTACTCATTCAAGAGTTTTTCTTTATATTTACTATTTTCTACAGTCGTGGTCAAAAGTTTTGAGAATGACACAAATTCTAATTTTCACAAAGTCTGCTGCCTCAGTTTTGATGATGGTAATTTGCATATACTCCAGAATGTCATGAAGAATGATCAGATGAATTGCAATTAATTGCAAAGTCCCTCTTTGCCATGAAAATGAACTTAATCCCCCAAAAACATTTCCACTGCATTTCAGCCCTGCCACAAAAGGACCAGCTGCCATCATTTCAGTGATTATCTCGTTAACACAGGTGAGAGTGTTGACGAGGACAAGGCTGGAGATCACTCTGTGATGCTGATTGAGTTAGAATAACAGACTGGAAGCTTTAAAAGGAGGGTGGTGCTTGAAATCATTGTTCTTCCTCTGTTAACCATGGTTACCTGCAAGGAAACACGTCATCATTGCTTTGCACAAAAAGGGCTTCACAGGCAAGGATATTGCTGCTAGTAAGATTGCACCTAAATCAACCATTTATCAGATAATCAAGAACTTCAAGGAGAGAGGTTAAATTGTTGTGAAGAAGGCGTCAGGGCGCCCAAGAAAGTCCAGCAAGCGCCAGGACCGTCTCCTAAAGTTGATTCAGCTGCGGGATCGGGGCACCACCAGTGCAGAGCTTGCTCTGGAATGGCAGCAGGCAGGTGTGAGTGCATCTGCACGCACAGTGAGGCGAAGACTTTTGGAGGATGGCCTGGTGTCAAGAAGGGCAGCAAAGAAGCCACTTCTCTCCAGGAAAAACATACATTTACATTTTAGTCACTTAGCAGACAATCTTATCCAGAGCGACTTACAGTTAGTGAGTGCATACATTATTTTTTTCATACATCAGGGACAGACTGATATTCTGCAAAAGGTACAGGGATTGGACTGCTGAGGACTGGGGTAAAGTCATTTTCTCTGATGAACCCCCTTTCCGATTGTTTGGGGCATCCGGAAAACACCTTGTCCGGAGAAGAAAAGGAGAGCGCTACCATCAGTCCTGTGTCATGCCAACAGTAAAGCATCCTGAGACCATTCATGTGTGGGATTGCTTCTTAGCCAAGGGAGTGGGCTCGCTCACAATTTTGCCTAAGAACACAGCCATGAATAAAGAATGGTACCAATACATCCTCTGAGAGCAACTTCTCCCAACCATCCAAGAACAGTTTGGTGACGACCAATGCCTTTTCCAGCATGATGGAGCACCTTGCCATAAGGCAAAAGTGATAACTAAGTGGCTCTGGGAACAAAACATCGACATTTTGGGTCCATGGCCAGGAAACTCCCCAGACCTTAATCCCATTGAGAACTTGTGGTCGATCCTCAAGAGGCGGGTGGACAAACAAAACCCCACAAATTCTGACAAACTCCAAGCATTGATTATGCAAGAATGGGCTGCCATCAGTCAGGATGTGGCCCATAAGTTAATTGACAGCATGCCAGGGCGGATTGCAGAGGTCTTGAAAAAGAAGGGTCAACACTGCAAATATTGACTCTTTGCAAAAACGTAATGTAATTGTCAATACAAGCCTTTGACACTTATGGAATGCTTGTAATTATACTTCAGTATACCATAGTAACATCTGACAAAAATATCTCATAACACTGAAGCAGCAAACTTTGTGAAGACCAAATACTTCTGTCATTCTCAAAACATTTCACCACGACTGTACATTGTAGAATAATAGTGAAGACATCACAACTTTGAAATAACACATATGGAATCATGTAGTAACCAAACAAGTGTTAAACAAATCAAAATACATTTTATATTTGAGATTCTTCAATTAGCCACCCTTTGCCTTGATGACAGCTTTGCACACTCTTGGCATTCCCTAAACCAGCTTCACCTGGAATGCTTTTCCAACAGTCTTGAAGGAGTTCCCACATATGCTGAGCACTTGTTGGCTGCTTTTCTTTCACTCTGCTGTCCGATTCATCCCAAACCATCTCAATTTGGTTGAAGGTTGGGGGATTGTGGAGGCCAGGTCATCTGATGCAGCATTCCATCACTCTCCTTCTTGGTAAAATAGACCTTACACAGCCTGAAGGTGTGTTGGGTAATTGTCCTGTTGAAAAACAAATGATAGTCCCACTAAGCCCAAACAAGATGGGATGGGGTATCGCTGCAGAATGTTGTGGTAGCCATGCTGGTTAGGTGTGCCTTGAATTCTAAATAAATCACAGACAGTGTCACCAGCAAAGCACCCCCAAACCATAATACCTCCTCATCCGTTCACCCACACCGCGTCTCACAAAGACACAGCGGTTGGAACCAAAAATCTCCAATTTGGACTCCAGACCAAAGGACACATTTCCACCGGTCTAATGTCCATTGCTCGTGTTGCTCTTGGCCCAAGCAAGTCTCTTCTTATTATTGGTGTCCTTTAGTAGTGGTTTCTTTGCAGCAATTCGACCATGAAGGCCTGATTCACACAGTCTCCTCTGAACAGTTGATGCTGAGATGTGTCTGTTACTTGAACTCTGTGAAGCATTTATTTGGGCTGCAATTTCTGAGGCTGGTAACTCTAATGAACTTATCCTCTGCAGCAGAGGTAACTCTGGGTCTTCCATTCCTGTGGCGGTCTTCATGAGAGCCAGTTTCATCATAGCGTTTGATGGTTTTTGCGACTGCACTTAAAGAAACTTTCAAAATTTTTGAAATGTTTCGTATTGACTGACCTTCATGTCTTAAAGTAATGATGGACTGTCATTTCTCTTTGCTTATTTGAGCTGTTCTTGCCATAATATGGACTTGGTCTTTTACCAAATAGGGCTATCTTCTGTATACCCCCCATACCTTGTCACAACACAACTGATTGGCTGAAACACATTAAGAAGGAAAGAAATTCCATAAATTAACTTTTAAGAAGGCACACCTGTTAATTGAAATGCATTCCAGGTGACTACCTCATGAAGCTGGTTGAGAGAATGCCAAGAGTGTGCAAAGCTGTCATCAAGGCAAAGGGTGGCTATTTGAAGAATCTCAAATATAAAATATATTTTGATTTGTTTAACACTTTTTTGGTTACTACATGATTCCATATGTGTTATTTCATAGTTTTCATGTCTTCACTATTATTCCACAATCTAGAAAATAGTGAAAATAAAGAAAAACCCTTGAATGAGTAGGTTCTAAAACTTTTCTCCGGTAGTGTATATATATTTATTTTGCTAATCAGGTGGGGCTCAAAACAGGTGGGGCTCTGCCCTACCTGCCCTGAATGATGGGTCGCCACTGATGACGAGTACATACCGTATCTGGCAAATTGGTGTCTGTCTGACAATGTTTCACGTGAACACAAAGCCAATTCAGTTGTCTGACAATCGGTTGGACACACACCAGCGGCAGCCCCACTCCTCTTCTCCTCTTCACCCTTTTCAGATTGCGAACATACCGGTCCCGAATTTTTCCCCATGTTTCTTTGATATCAGTATTGGTGTTCAGATTTTGTGATATCTCCCTCCAGCTGTTGTCTTTTGCTTGCTTGTCCGAAATACAACAAGGGTTGTAAAGGTTCTCGTATTGTCATATCCTCACATGGCCTCTCCTATCATTGCTACGCTGACGATACACAACTAATCTTCTCCTTTCCCCCTTCTGATAACCAGGTGGCGAATCGCATCTCTGCATGTCTGGCAGACATATCAGTATGGATGACGGATCACCACCTCAAGCTGAACCTTGGCAAGACGGAGCTGCTCTTCCTCCCGGGGAAGGACTGCCCGTTCCATGATCTCGCCATCACGGTTGACAACTCCGTTGTGTCCTCCTCCCAGAGTGCGAAGAGCCTTGGCGTGACCCTGGACAACACCCTGTCGTTCTCTGCTAACATCAAGGTGGTGACCCGATCCTGTAGGTTCATGCTCTACAACATTCGGAGAGTACGACCCTGCCTTACACAGGAAGCGGCACAGGTCCTAATCCAGGCACTTGTCATCTCCCGTCTGGATTACTGCAACTCGCTGTTGGCTGGGCTCCCTGCCTGTGCCATTAAACCCCTACAACTCATCCAGAATGCCGCAGCCCGCCTGGTGTTCAACCTTCCCAAGTTCTCTCACGTCACCCCGCTCCTCCGCACACTCCACTGGCTTCCAGTTGAAGCTCGCATCTGTTACAAGACCATGGTGCTTGCCTATGGAGCTGTGAGGGGAACGGCACCTCCGTACCTTCAGGCTCTGATCAGTCCCTACACCCAAACGAGGGCATTGCGTTCATCCACCTCTGGCCTGCTGGCTCCCCTTCCTCTGCGGAAGCATAGTTCCCGCTCAGCCCAGTCTAAACTGTTCGCTGCTCTGGCTCCAATGGTGGAACAAGCTCCCTCACGACGCCAGGACAGCGGAGTCACTCACCACCTTCCGGAGACATTTGAAACCCCACCTCTTTAAGGAATACCTGGGATAGGATAAAGTAATCCTTCTACCCCCCCCTTACCCCAACCCACCCCCCACCCCTTAAAAAAAAAAAAAAAAAAAAAAAAAAAGGACAAAATTTGTTTTGGGAAAAAAAAAGGTAAAAAAATATAATAATTTGAAAGTGGTTGTACTACTGCCTATAAGGTGAATGCACCTATTTGTAAGTCGCTCTGGATAAGAGCGTCTGCTAAATGACGTAAATGTAAATGTAAATGTAAATGTCTTACCAGCTCGCACTGGCGCTCCTCCAAACTGGACATAGACATAATTACGCTTAGCAAATCTCGAAATAAAAAGCACAAAAAAGGAAGCTTGCAAGTAGTAGAAGCGAAGTAGCAGAACGTCGATCTCTTCTGTGTTTATACAAGAAGGGATACCGGAAAAGATGTGATCTAGACACAGGGGCGGGACTTCCATTGCAAAATTCACTCAATACTGCCCCTCAGTCTTCACAAGGAATGATACATCGGGTCTCAATTTCCAGGTAGGGAAAAACTGCGTTGAACAACGGAGCATATTACAAGGAGCAGCCCCTTTTGTGACGAAAGACAACATTGCAACACAGCGTTACGCTCCGTCAGCCATGTTTGCGTATTGTCTGTAGACCCCTTTAGTGTTAGTGACCATAGAATTATATGGCAGTGACCTTACTTGTCGTCATTTAATTTTAGTGAATCACACGACTGCGAGTCATGGCTCTGTGCTTGTGATATACTAGTGTACGGTGTCGGTTAGGAGTGAAGGTGTTGTGGGAGATGATTTGTTGGTAGATTAAGCCAATTAAGCCAATGCCTATGCCCCAGGAGTTTCTCCTGCTATTTCTGTATTTATTAACAGGCCAAGTTTGACGTGTTGGTCCAACAGACTCTTTGCGCATTTGGGTGGAAGTTTCTGGGAACGAGATTATTGTATTACCCTTTTATTTGTTAGACAAGAGACCTCTTAGGCAATAAAAACTTTATAATAATGAGTACATTGAGTTCTCTACTTAAATCACTTCTAGGATGACACCTACACTCATTGACATCCTCCATAGTTAATTAACAGAACATCTGTCACCTGTCTTGAAACCCATTCTAGGTCACTTTAGAGCTCCTTCGTTAGTAGCCTGAGTGCCATGAAAGCAGTGGCACATTTTATGGAGATGTGTGCAAATGTCAAAAGTGACTTACAAATACTTAATTGATCCATAACTCCACATATCCCCAGGCTTTATTCACAAATGCATGACCAAACAAACACATCAACAAACACCGTATCGATCAGGGGGGGCAATGATTGGCCCATTTTCTACTGAAAATCCACTTGTACTACTGCCAATCCATCTCATTTACAACCCTCTGTGGTTTAAACAGGCAGCCCAGTGTTCTGGGAATAATTGAAGATAAAAAAAAAAGCTGAAGGCAAAGTGAGTGGGAAGCAGGCGCGACCCAAAATTGCTTCAAGGAGAGAAAACATATTCAGTTTAATGATCAGGCCCCCTCCATTGACATTTGGAAAATCCAATATTCCACATTGGAGCAGGCAATCTCTGTGAGTCTCTTTCGCTCTCTCCTGGCATTGCGTTTTCAGTGCGATCCGCGGCGGAGACCAATAAACACATATTTGGCATCAAGTCCACCTTCACCAGTGAACCAGAGGCAGGTAATAACACTGTGTAACCTGTGTTGTGTGAGAAACAGAAACATCCCGCTGTGCTGCAGGAATTGTTTCACCAGGATGCAAAACAACAGGATGATATCATACACCTGGTGACAGTGGTATCCAATCAGTGCACCTGTTATTGTGTGTACCTCGAAATCATATATCAATTTACTTTAGCCATTGTATGGTTGCTGGAATCAGCTGTACCACATTTGTAGGAAATACATTTCAAATTCAGTAAATGCACCTGCATTCATACAGATTAATTAATATTGATTCTTCTTTTAACTCTGACCTGATCATAATTTCCTCCTGGCTCCCGACCCTCCTAATGGTGCTGAGGCACACCACTTTCTATTCCAATTCAATTTCTGGTTTCATTTTATAAACGTTAAAATTTCACACCACATTACTACAAAAGTAAAAGTACATTGAGAGCTTCACAGTTTCTGTTTTTGATCTACGGGACCATTTAAGAGAAGCATTAGCTTCATTGAATGTGTTGAAATAAATCAACCAACCGCCGGTATAAAAGACCCGAACTGTGAATAGGATAGAGCACAGAACAAACTTGCTCAACCTCCGCTCCAGCAGATTACCTAGTTGACCTTAATGGAAATAAACATGGAGAACTTATTCAGCCCTCTCTTTTTTAATTAAACTTCAACAAATTCCAGCTCGAGAAGCTGCTTGTGTGACTGGCATGGTAATTACCCATGGAAGAAATTGCCAATTTGTTTTGGTGCCAGTGTTTAAATGCTTTTGGGATTTATTTGTAAGCCTGAAAAGTAGCTTGGCATCTAAATCATTAACAGCGGGCAACTCCATGTTTAATCATGAAGTTTGTTTTGCCAGGGTACATGTAAACCCATTCACCACCACCTGTACAATTACTGAATGAACTCCAACCTGAGGGAAAACACAACAAACAAATAATGCACGATGGAGAGATGTTTTCTCTCAATACATGGCCTTGCAGTGTGCTTTCAGGAGGCCTATCGAAACGTTTTATTACTTTGACCCCAAGGCCAACAACAACGTACTGTAGCTTTGTAGAAAAATATAGCACCTTTAAATCCAAACATGATTATGAAATATCCAGTGTTTGGGCTTTTTAAACACACCATAGGAATCGTTTGGCACACTCCGTTGGGTTGAAGATTTTATTTTTTGCCTATATCAAAACACTTTAAGAAAAATATATCCCAAAAAGGCCTAATGAAGACACATGCAGAGGATAAAACTTAATAACACTTAAAACATTAATGAATGCTGCTTTGCATTTTATTGTCTGGTAATAAGAAGCCACCTACAGTGCATTCGTAAAGTATTCAGACCCCTTGACTTTTTCCACATTTTGTTACGTTACAGCATTATTCTAAAATGGATTAAATTGTTTATTCCTCCCTCATCAATCTACACACAATACCCCATAAAGACAATGCAAAAACAGGTTTTTAAATTTTTTTCAAATCTATATAAAAAAAATAATAATAATGAAATATCACATTTACATAAGTATTCAGGCCCTTTACCCAGTACTTTGTTGAAGCACCTTTGACAGCGATTACAGCCTTGAGTATTCTTGGGTATGATGCTACAAACTTGGCACACCTGTATTTGGGAAGTGTCTCCCATTCTTCTCTGCAGATCCTCTCAAGCTCTGTCAGGTTGAATGGGGAGCGTCGCTGCACAGCTATTTTCAGGTCTCTCCAAAGATGTTAGATCGGGTTCAAGTCCGGGCTCTGGCTGGGCCTCTCAAGGTCAGAGACTTGTCCCGAAGCCACTCCTGCGTTGTCTTGGCTGTGTATTTAGGGTTGTTGTCCTGTTGGAAGGTGAACCTTTGCCCCAGTCTGAGGTCCTGAGCGCGCTGGAGCAGGTTTTCATCAAGGATCTCTCTGTACTTTGCTCCGTTCATCTTTGCCACAATCCTGACTAGTCTCACAGTCCCTGCCGCTGAAAAACATCCCCACAGCATGATGCTGCCACCACAATGCTTCACCGTAGGGATGGTGCCAGGTTTCCTCCAGACGTGACGCTTGGCATTCAGGCCAAAGAGTTCAATCTTGGTTTCATCAGACCAGAGAATCTTGTTTCTCATGGCCTGAAAGTCTTTAAGTGCCTTTTGGCAAATTCCAAGCGGGCTGTCATGTGCCTGATTGGTGGAGTGCTGCAGAGATAGTTGTCCTTCTGGAAGGTTCTCCCATCTCCACAGAGGAACTCTGGAGCTCTGTCAGAGCGACCATCAGGTTCTTGGTCACCTCCCTGACCAAGGCCCTTCTCCCCCGATTGCTCAGTTAGGCCGGGTGTTTCTGAACTTCTTCCATTTAAGAATGATGGAGGCCACTGTGTTCTTGAGGACATTCAATGCTGCAGCAATCTTTTGGTACCCTTCCCCAGATCTGTGCCCCGACACAATCCTGTCTCGGAGCTCTATGGACAATTCCTTCGACCTCATGGCTTGGTTTTTGCTCTGACATGCACTGTCAACTGTGGGACCTTATATAGACAGGTGTGTGCCTTTCCAAATCATGTCCAATCAATTGAATTTACCACAGGTTGACTCCAATCAAGTTGTAAAAACATCTCAAGGATGATCAATGGAAACAAGATGCACCTGAGCTCAATCTCGAGTCTCAAAGCAAAGGGGCTGAATAATTATGTAAATAAGGTATTTCTGTATTGTGTATTGTGTGTAGATTGCTGAGGACATGTTTTTATTTAATACATTTTAGAATAAGGCTGTAAAGTAACAAAATGTGGAAAAAGTCAAGGGGTCTAAATACTTTCCGAAGGCACTCAAACATCAAAATGGAATAGCCTGACTGAAACCATTCCCCAAACCTCAGGGAATTCACCGCCGTTGGGCTAACTGAATATATCAGTTCACGTCTGATAACTGTCACACGGGTTTTACTGCCGCCATGTAGGTTGATTATAGCTTGCTTGACTTTGCCTCTCCGGAGGTTGACGGTAATAGAGTTATGGAATCCAAACAGTCCATTTGTTCGCTGCAGTGTAATTAGTGTGGGCCCATATATTATTAACCTGGACATTGAGGGTAATAGCCAGTTGTATCCATTTCAGGGGGACTGACTCTGCTGACAACTAAATGGGGAGCGGTGTCAAAATTAATAAGAACTAATGGTGCTTGATTACAAATCCCCCAACCCAAAACCAATCTCATTACGCATAAACAATGTTCTTTGTTTCCGCCTCCTCTGGTGGACCCTGATTGCGGACTTCACAAGATGTTCCTCAAATTTACGGCCTTAAAGGCGAATTTCACCCTGGCTCTACCACGGCATATACAGTGCCTTCGGAAAGTATTCAGACCTATTGACTTTTTCCACATTTTGTTACGTTAGAGCCTTATTCTAAAATGGATGAAAAATATTTTTTTTGTCAGCAATCTACATACAATACCCCATAATGACAAAGCGAAAACAGGTTTTTTGAAATGTTTGCATATTAATAAAAAAAACGTATTTACATAAGTATTCAGACCCTTTGCTGTGAGATTCAAAATTGAGCTCAGGTGCATTCTGTTTCCATTGATCATCCTTCAGATGTTTCTACAACTTGATTTGAGTCCACCTGTGGTAAATTCAATTGATTGGACATGATTTGGAAAGGCATAAACCTGTCTATATAAGGTCCCACAGTTGACAGTGCATTTCAGAGCAAAAACCAAGCCATGAGGTCGAAGGAATTGTCTGTAGAGCTCCGAGACAGGATTGTGTCGAGGCACAGATCTGGAGAAGGGTACCAAAAAATGTCTGCAGCATTGAAGGTCCCCAAGAACACAGTGGCCTCCATCATTCTTCAATGGAAGAAGTTTGGAACCACCAAGACTCTTCCTAGAGCTGGCCGCCCTGCCAAACTGAGCAAACGGGGGAGAAGGGCCTTGGTCAGGGAGGTGACAAAGAACCCGATTGTTACTCTGACAGAGCTCTATAGTTCCTCTGTGGAGATGGGAGAATCTTCCGGAAGGACATCCATCTCTGCAGCACTCCACCTATGAGACCTTTATGGTAGAGTGGCCAGACGGAAGCTACTCCTCACCTGACAGCCCGCTTGGAGTTTGGCAAAAGGCACCTAAAGACTCTCAGACCATGAGAAACAAGATTCTCTGGTCTGATGAAACCAAGATTGAACTCTTTGGCCTGAATGCCAAGCATCACGTCTGGAGGAAACCTGGCACCATCCCTGCATGGTGGTGGCAGCATCATGCTGTGGGGATGTTTTTCATTGGCAGGGACATTGAGACTAGTCAGGATCGAGGCAAAGAGAGATCCTTGATGAAAACCTGCTCCAGAGCGCTCAGGACCTCAGACTGGGGCGAAGGTTCACCTTCCAACAGGACAAAGACCCTAAGCACACAGCCAAGACAACATAGGAGTGGCTTCGGGAGAAGTCTCTGAATGTCCTTGAGTGGCCCAGCCAGAGCCCGGACTTGAACTCGATCTAACATCTCTGGAGAGACCTGAAAATAGTTGTGCAGCAACGCTCCCCATCCAACCTGACAGAGCTTGAGAGGATCTGCAGAGAAGAATGGGAGAAACTCCCCAAATACAGGTTTGCCAAGCTTGTAGCATCAATCCCAAGAAGACTCGATGCTGTAATCGCTGCCAAATGTGCTTCAACAAAGTACTGACTACAGGGTCTGAATACTTATGTAAATGTGATATTTCCGTTTTTTTAAATATTATTAACAAAATGTATTTAAAAAAACAGTTTTTGCTTTGTCATTATGAGGTATTGATGATTAAATAAATATATATATTTTTTTAAAGGCTGTAATGTAACACAATATGGAAAACGTCAAGGGGTCTGAATACTTTCTGAATGCACTGTAGTCATTAATATATTAACAACATTGCGTTTTTATCATAAACATCACAATTATCCATACCATAAGCTAGAACTAACGCATTTTCATTTCACTTGGAGAATCGGGAAGTTTCGACATCTGCTCATTGTGAACCACAAAGTCCTGCATTCATAGTGAATGCTGATACCGCCTGCTAGGTCGACGGGGCGTGTCCACAAACTTGAATAATGGCGTTGTTTACTTTGAAAGACCAACACAGTAATGGCTTGTCATTGTTGACAGACAACAGTGATTTTTTTCACCTCTTCCACACTCACTTTACGGAATTCAAAATTACAATGATTGTCTGATACCTTTACTAACAAAGGCATGTTGCCCTACGTCCCTTCCACAAAAACTGTAAAATGCTAAGACCACAGCCATGTCTTTCCAGGAGACGTGCAGTACCAGCAAATCTTCTGCCAAAGAACCAAACAGTTGGTGGTTAAGAAGCCCTACACCACTTTCGGCAGATTCTTATCCAGCTGCCCGTTCACCGCAGACAGGACAGGCCCATCGCCATAAGCTCAGAGTCTCAGCTTCCCCAGCCCACCATTGCCAGTGTACCAAAGCCGGATAAAGGACTATGGCTGTGTTTACACAGGCAGCCCAATTATGATATTTGTTCACTAATTGGTCTTTTGACCAATCAGATCAGTTCTGAAAAAGTTCTGATACGATTAAGACCAATTAGTGGAAAAAATATCTGAATTGGGCTGCCTGTGTAAACGCATCCAAAGTGTCTCAGCATAAGACCATGTAGAACAGGGGTCTCCAACCCTGTTCCTGGAGAGCTACCCTCCTGTAGGTTTTCGATTCAACCCCAGTTGTAACTAACCTGGTTCAGCTTATCAACCAGCTAATTTTTAGAATCAGGTGTGTTAGATTAGGGTTGGAGTGAAAACCTACAGGACAGTAGCTCTCCAGGAACAGGTTTGGAGAGCACTGATGTAGAACCACCATAAAATAAATATGGATATTTTCTATCAATCTTCTAAATTTGTCTGCCCTTATGGATTCACAGAATATATTTATATGAGCTGTACAGGGCTCTGTAGCATCAAACAGATGCTGGACATTCAGATATCCAAAGAATGTTTGTTTATTTGTCAAAATCCAAAATACAGGAAAGTGTATTTCCTCAAGAGAACTGGCTATTCAACATTTTAGTAATTTAGCAGACGCTCTTATCCAGAGCGACTTACAGTTAGGGAGTGCATACATTTAAAAAAAATTATACTGGCCCCCCATGGGAATCGATCCCACAACCCTGGCGTTGCAAACACCATGCTCTACCAACTGAGCTACATCCCTGCCGGCCATTCCCTCCCCTATCCTGGGCCAATTGTGCACCGCCTCATGGGTCTCCCGGTCACGGCCGGCTACGACAGAGCCTGGATTCAAACCAGGATCACTAGTGGCACAGCAATGCAGTGCCTTAGACCACTGCGCCACTCGGGCGTTATATGGTAAAAGTAACATACAATAGAAATAGTATGAACAGTGTAGTAGAGTTCAGTGTGTCTGAGTGTGAGAACTGTAGTTACAGATTGTTGCATCAGATAATGTGATTAACCCAAAGATCTTTGCAGACATCTTGTCTATTTCAAGTCTTCTCTCATTGATCGAGACAGGTGCGTGTCCACCCCAAAGTGCTGCATGTCATGATGACAGAGACCTGTCTCGATCAATGAGTGAGAAGACTTGAAATAGACACGATGGTGGCACACATATTGTTGGAATACTTTATGGTGCATATATTTTAATAACAGAGCATTTTCTAAATTCAAACTGACCCCCTGCAACTGGACACAGACATTAATGAGACTCCTGTTTCCCCGAATCGAGGACGACGACGGCATCACTTAGGTTGGTCGAAAATTCTCTGTGCTACACCAAACAATACCTATCCTGTAACTCCCAGTAATGGATACCAAAAATATTTGGTTGAATCCCATTATCTGGTGTAACAATCTGGAGCTAATAGAACTGGTGATCAACAGATGATGGGAGAGGTGGTCATGATGAAATTGCCATTCCAAAGAAACAATCAGTAAGTTCAGGGAATACTTGTAAAGCTGTGGGAGGGGTGTTGTCATGATCAAACTGCTATTCAGCTCCTCATTAGTAATCTGCTTGAAATCCAGCATAATGTCTACGGGATACAGTTCTGCTACAATGACACACACAGGCAAAGGGATTCTGTTTCTGTATCTAGAATCCACTCCAGGAAGAAACACACGGTATTGTCTGTAAAAAACTAATATAAAACAAACACTCCATTGTACAGTTTGAATAACATTAACATTTGGGTAGATTAGATTAACATGCATACATGTGCATAGGCACAGAGATTACATTTACAACAATATCTAGCCTAATAGAAAGAAATATGGCATAACCCTCAACCTTCGCACAGTACAAATTAGTTTAGGTACAGTGAGGGAAAAAAGTATTTGATCCCCTGCTGATTTTGTACGTTTGCCCACTGACAAAGAAATGATCAGTCTATAATTTTTATGGTAGGTTTATTTGAACAGTGAGAGACAGAATAACAACAACAAAAATCCAGAACAACGCATGTCAAAAATGTTATGAATTGATTTGCATTTTAATGAGGGAAATAAATATTTGACCCCCTCTCAATCAGAAAGATTTCTGGCTCCCAGGTGTGTTTTATACAGGTAATGAGCTGAGATTAGGAACACACGTTTAAAGGGAGTGCTCCTAATCTCAGCTTGTTACCTGTATAAAAGACACCTGTCCACAGAAGCAATCAATCAATCAGATTCCAAACTCTCCACCATGGCCAAGACCAAAGAGCTCTCCAAGGATGTCAGGGACAAGATTGTAGACCTACACAAGGCTGGAATGGGCTACAAGACCATCGCCAAGCAGCTTGGTGAGAAGGTGACAACAGTTGGTGAGATTATTCGCAAATGGAAGAAAGACAAAATAACTGTCAATCTCCCTCGGCCTGGGGCTCCATGCAAGCTCTCACCTCGTGGAGTTGCAATGATCATGAGAACGGTGAGGAATCAGCCCAGAACTACACGGGAGGATCTTGTCAATGATCTCAAGGTAGCTGGGACAATAGTCACCAAGAAAACAATTGGTAACATACTACGCCGTGAAGGACTGAAATCCTGCAGCGCCCGCAAGGTCCCCCTGCTCAAGAAAGCACATATACAGGGCCGTCTGAAGTTTGCCAATGAACATCTGAATGATTCAGAGGAGAAGTGTTGTGGTCAGATGAGACCAAAATCGAGCTCTTTGGCATCAACTTAACTCGCCGTGTTTGGAGGAGGAGGAATGCTGCCTATGACCCCAAGAACACCCTCCCCACCGTCAAACATGGAGGTGGAAACATTATGCTTTGGGGGTGTTTTTCTGCTAAGGGGACAGGACAACTTCACAGCATCAAAGGGACGATGGACGGTGCCATGTACCGTCAAATCTTGGGTGAGAACCTCCTTCCCTCAGCCAGGTTATTGAAAATGGGTAGTGGATTGGTATTCCAGCATGACAATGACCCAAAACAAACGGCCAAGGCAACAAAGGAGTGGCTCAAGAAGAAGCACATTAAGGTCCTGGAGTGGCCTAGCCAGTCTCCAGACCTTAATCCCATAGAAAATCTGTGGAGGGACCTGAAGGTTCGAGTTGCCAAACGTCAGCCTCAAAACCTTAATGACTTGGAGAAGATCTGCAAAGAGGAGTGGAACAAAATCCCTCCTGAGATGTTTGCAAATCTGGTGACCAACTACAAGAAACGTCTGACCTCTGTGATTACCAACAAGGGTTTTGCCACCAAGTACTAAGTCATGTTTTGCAGAGGGGTCAAATACTTATTTCCCTCATTAAAATGCGAATCAATTTATAACATTTTCATCATGCGTTTTTCTGGATTTTCTTGTTGTTATTCTGTCTCTCACTGTTCAAATAAACCTACCATTAAAATTATAGACTGATCATGCCTTTGTCAGTGGGCAAACGTACAAAATCAGCAGGGGATCAAATACTTTTTTCCCTCACTGTAGGTAGGCAGACAGTATCTACCTACAGCCATGTCTATCAGGCATGCTTAGTCAAATATTTTATAGTAAATCCAGCTCCAGTTTTAGAGACTTACAACATTACATTTTTGTATTATTGTTTATCTTCACTGTTTGCTAGTGAACTTAGCTAGTCAGCTTGCTGGATATACAATACTTGTTATTTTCATCTGTTTAGAAACCTATCTTGCGTCATGCCTATACTTTTGTGAGATTGAAATGCATCCAAGGTCATAATCATAACCAATGTCAACCCTCATCAATTATGTTACATAGCTAGCTTGTAAAATTATTTACAGTTGCTGATGTTACACGTTTGCTAACAATTTACAAATGTGAGGCGTGGCGCATAACAAGTTAGCAGGCGCCAGGATAACTAGCTAGCCAACTCCAGTCATGTGCTAATGTTTACTGGTTAATCTAGCTGTACTGTAGGTGGCTGGTTCTAACATTGTAGCTTGCTGTTTAGTAACTAGCCATATGTACGACTAAGTTTTTCCCAAAGGATTGTTGTTAGTGTCCGCCTCCTTTTAAAAAAAGCACGCCTTGTGGGAGGGACGGGGGCCAGAGCACGAAGCACCGCCAAACACAAGTTGTAGTCTTTCTGAGACTGGAAACAATGTGTCTGCTTGTATATTTAGCAATAAATCAGCCAATAGGAATATCACTGAAAGACGTCCAATGGCTCTATTGAACAAGGACAACCATATCTACACCCACAAAAACAATAAAGTGCGATCAGTATAACATAGGGCCTTCGCGAAATGCCACAAAGCAGGACTACATGTATTTTTAGATCTTGCCCCCCCCCCCCCCCCATCAATACACTGGAATCCGTCATAGGGTGTGTCATTCAGTGCGTGAAGCCCAGACCTGCCTTCCTCCTGGGCAATTATGTGTGAAACATATCTCACTGTCTTAGGTAATGCCTCAGAATAGATGAGAACAAGCCCAGATTCCCCAGGGTTACATTTCCCTTTAATATTGGATCCACATCCTTTATTTATACAGGTTTATGATTATGGTGTGATGAGTACTGAGGATACGAAGAGGCAGGACGCAGACGCAGGAATCAACAAGGTAAAGGTTTACTTAACAATGAGAACGAGAATAACAAAGAGCGAGTAATGACACGACGCTAACAATTACACACAACAATGACTGAACAGTCCAGGGCTATATAGTGGTGGTGATGAGATGATGAGGTGCAAGTGCGCTGGAGGTGATTAGGGTGCGTTGGGTTTCCATTCCTGTGTTGCCGAGGTGGTGCGCTCAGACCGGTGGCTCAGTAGACCGGCGAATCAGAGCGCCGGAGGGGAGCAACGGGAGGAGACGTGACATATGGTTAGGGATTGTGGGTAAGAAGGGGTACTGTTGTGCCGTTACCTAATTGGCTCATCTAGAGGACATTGTTTAATTTACTTGCGAACGCTTCGAAGACCCAATAGTATAACTTCATGATAACATCATACTGATTTAATAAATGGAATATCACACTATCTTTCTGTAATATTTGGGTCGTGAGGGGGCTTGGGCCTGGCCAGTCAAGTGATTGCAGTGCACAAAACGTTTTTTTAAATTCATTTATTTGCCTACTTCATAGATCAATGGAAGGTAAATAATGTTATAATTACTCAGAGAGAATGACAGAGAATAAATAATATACTTTTTTAATCAGTTTTTTACTCTCTGGCTGGGCACTTAATTGATCAAAGAAAGGAGATAGGAAAAACTGTTTATATTAAATATTTGTCAACCTTTGAGTAGGTAGGCATACAGTTTGATATGCAACCATTCTGTTAGTCCCCTTTTATTTAGGGGATTGAATTATCATATTTGTTTTTCTCAAACAGATCCCACATGCTCCTACCCACTCCAATGTTAGTCATGAGGTTTTGTAGTTTTCTCAGAGATAGTCTACACATCCATTTCTAAAGCCTCATAATGTTTCAAAACTGCCTGCAGATGCACAAAATTGCATAGCTTAGGGATTATATCAACTTTCCTCAGTTTGTATGTTTTTAATTCCTTTGATGACAGAGTTCAGTTTTAAAAACATGCTGCGATTTCTAATTAATGGAGCTGTGTGGGGGACATTAACATATTCATGAAGTGGTTTGCTAGCAATTTCCATATGAGTCAGTTGTACTGAGCTGCTGAAAGATTCTACAGGTAGATAAACTAATTGTGCACAATTTGCAATGCTGAAATGGAAAATGAACCCTCCCATAACTTTCACTTCATGAACTGCAGGGGTATTTGAACTTTGGCTTTTAATCACGGATGTCACTGACCAACAAAAACTGTATGATCATTTGGGTTGAGGAATATTGGGAGAGAAGGGGTTTTAAATCGATGCAAAAGTTAGACTTGAGTCAAATTAGTACTACAAATGGTACCCCGTCGTTTTGCTGTCTTTCTAGTAAATCCAGACGGTTAGCTTTTTTGTAGTGTAACAGTTTGTAGAACACTTAATTCAACATGACCATGCCCACAAGGTCAGCGGCACTGGGTGACGCCCTGAAGAGTGAGGGAGGTAAAGTGTACCCTTCATTGACAGTAGGCTACGAGTTCAAATAAATGCTGCCCCAGCCACTTCAGTGTCTCCATGGTGCCTCTGGGAGCACTGCTTTAAATTGAATTCACACTGCTACCCTGCTGTTTCCCTCTCCCGCCTTTCCTCCCTCTCTCCTACCTCTCCTTTCAACGTGATTGGTAACATTGCTTCCTTCAATGATTCAGGACCATTAGCATTTTAGAGATAGGGGAGTCAAACTGAGATAGGGGAGTCAAATGCTAAGTACCCACATAAATAAATTGTAGTATAATATGGTATAAATAATGTAGTATTATTGTAGTATTACTATATTTATATACTATAGTATTCACTGTAGTTTGTTTTGCAGACTTTACTGAAGTATTCACTATAACTGTGGTATTTACAGTAGTGTTTTTGCGAACATTAATGTAGTATTTACTATAGTGTTTATGCTTTATTGTCTTTGACAGTGGCGACTCGTCATTCAGGTGTTTTGAGCCCCACCTGTTTAGCTAAAAATAAAAAATAAAAATCCCTGTTTTGCATGTTATTTTTCCATTAATTTGTGTTACATATCAGTTTGCAAACAATGTAAATAAAACAATTCCTTGAGTTAAGAAAGCCGCATACAAAAATTGTCTCTTTCTTGAGTGAGTAAGTGTTTCAGCCTAGCTCAGTGGTTTCTATGGTGGAGGGGCAGCCAGCGAAAACACAGAGCGTAGACAATGGTAATCTTCTCTAGTTGCGCCATGATTGGCTCAGTGTTCTGTCACTCATGGGGACACTACGTCACCGCAGAATCTACAGGGAAAGCTAGGCAGTTCAAGCCCCCTTGGGTGCTGCCAGAGATTTACATTAGAAGTGGCAGTCCATGAAGGCTCAAGGTCAATGGCCACAGGTTGAATACATTGGCCATGCTGTCAATCCAGCGTGACTTCTGCCACATTCAAAACAACTCCGACTTCCGACTTCAGTGCATTCAAGACAACTGGGAACTCTGAAAAAAACGAGCTCCGACTGGGAAAATACGTTTTGAACGGTCATCCAACTCGGAATTCCAAGTCGTGATCCCGGGTCTCTTTCTAGAGCTCCGACTTTCTGACCTGAAAACAACTGACGTCATGATTCGACCTTGTTTTTTTCAGTTCCCAGTTGTCTTGAAAGCACCATAAATCCAGCGAATGCCAGACTTTGATGACAAAGTTTGATGACAAAGTTTGCCCACAAGAAGGACCACAGCGCCACCTTCCTGTTCAAGTGAGCACAGCACAACGGTGAGCCCAAATATATGTCTTGTATGTGTCACGAACTCTGATGCGGATGTGGTGCGAATCAATAGCAGGAAACAGGAGCTCAGTTAATCCAGACTTTACTAGAAAATCCAAAATCATAACACGGGTCTAACAACCCGGAGGCGAAACATACGCCACAGTGCGTAAAGTACTCCCAAACCGAACTGCGCACGAACAATAGTGCGACGGTAAAACAAAGAGAGTCTAGCAAACAGCACTGCACCAAGCGACAGGAAAACAATTACACACAACACATGACAGAAACCACGAGAACTTATAGGACACATAATCAACACTAAACATGAACAGGTGTACTAAGTGGTCTAAGGCACTGCATCGCAGTGCTAACTGTGCCACTAGAGATCCTGGTTCGAATCCAGGCTCTGTCGCAGCCGGCCGCGACCGGGAGACTCATGGGCGGCGCACAATTGGCCCAGCGTCGTCCAGGGTAGGGGAGGGAATGGCCGGCAGGGATGTAGCTCAGTTGATAGAGCATGGCGTTTGCAACGCCAGGGTTGTGGGTTTGATTCCCATGGGGGGCCAGTATAAAAAAAAATAAAAAATGTATTCACTAACTGTAAGTCGCTCTGGATAAGAGCGTCTGCTAAATGACTAAAAATGTAAAAAAATAAAATAAATACTAAACAGACCAAACCAATCAAACATAGAAAACAAAGAACGGTGGCAGCTAGTACTCCGGAGACGATGACTGCCGAAGCCTGCCCGAACAAGGAGGAGGAGCAGCCTCGGCCGAAACCGTGACAGTATGCTGCTGCATAAATGATGTAATAACATGCCAGCGAGATATGTATACTGTAGATAAGAAAGTAATACTACATGTATGCTGTGTGTGAAGCTGTTAGTAGCCCATGTGTCTCACCCTAAGAATTTGGTCCCTCTCCCCCTCAGAATTTAGCTCGCTCATTAACATCTTAATCGAAATTACGGCTTGCCTCTTATCCGCTCATCTTTCCCTTATGCCATAGTTTGTACATCTCAATTGTTATATTGCTTTTATACAGTAGGTCTATCTCACTAGTATCTTATCATTTTAGGCAATGTTGGAGTGATGCATTTCATTGTTTTGCTTACTTTGTGTATTATAATTAGCTCATGTGCTATTTCTCTATGAGCAGGGGATATTGTTGTTGGGTCTGTAACCATGCTTGCCAGTGAAAGTTCAGTAATAGACCCATGTAATTCCAGTTGATATTGCAAGGGTTGTTTTGTTTTGCGCAATGCCGCTGTCTGCGCGTCGGTATATTGTCTATAAAAGTGGATTGTATTTTCCTTCCTTTTTAGACCACATAGGCCTAATAAAATGCTTAAAATGGTAGGCTAACAGCAATGTCTCATCGTTCTCTCTCTCTCTCTCTGGTGACTTAAAAAATAATAAAGTTAAGGCCTCAACATCTTGCTGAATTTATCTGAACTAACATCTATCTGAATTTCTGTCGGTGTCCATTTTGAAAGTGCTTAACGAATAGGCCTACCTCGTCACAGCTCTTTTGCTTGCACTTGGTTATACTTAGAGCTACGTGTTAATGATATAACAACAAACATGAATTTACTGAACATAAATGTAATAATGTTTGTGTGTGGTTCAAAAGTCAAACCCCATGTCGGCATTCAGTATTATTGAAGGAGAATGCGGTTCTCATCGAGTTACACAAATCCACAAGTCAGTAGAAACCATATTTATTTAAGCAAATCAGCCATATCAGATATGGTTTTAAAAAGGCAGTAAATGAGGCTGAATGAACTGTTTCGCTGCCAGACAGACTCCGCTGATAGCCAGGTGTAGCGCTGGTAAAGATTCACTCCATGGTGCTGAAAGGAAAGCTCTGCTGTTGGGACAGCTTTAGGTAGGCCCTAACAGTTTGTGGGCACCGTTTGTCGACATTATAGTGCAATTAATGTATTGTTTACTGTTGTGTAGTGTAGTAGCTTTGCTGGCATACAAAAGAAAAAGTGTTACATTTGCCCCACCAAGATTATCATGCTCACCACTGATCTTTGAGAAGTGGGGGTGTCGTATATGATGAATGGTGGCAATTATCGCTGTCAACAAAGAGTTCGCCATACTGCATCGTGTTAGAGGCTTTTATTAAAATCACGAATCTACAGCATAGATACAGACTCGCGATGTCCGGAGAACGGCTCCCAGATTGATATGGCCGTTCTGTCGTCTCATCGTTTACCCCCTATTTATAAACAATGCAAAGGGAGGGGCTACTCCCTTCTTCTGGCCAATCACCAGTCTCCCCTCGGGCGTCACCCTCCAAGCGGCACATTTCAAATAACATCATAAAACCTCCCCCCTCTGGCCTGAACAACCAACATTCCATTTCGTCATGAAAAACATTTAACAAAGGCATAATCTTCAGATACGATATTCCCCCCTTTCGAGACGAAATAAACGTCTCGAAAACAAACAGAATAAGATTATGACTATTAACCATTTATATCATTGAGTATCTTTAACATTAAACCCAACACATTCTCCTCTAGAGTGTAAATACCTTTCTATGAAATACCTGTTTATGAAGTGTGAATACATTACTATGACATATGAACAACTGTTTATGAAGTGTGAACACACTACTATGAATTATGAATAAATCTCTATGGAGTGTGAGAGCGAAAAACTGTCCAGCAGCCATCCATCCATATCAATCAAGACAGTAAAATTCTCTCACGGTCCCTCTGCCCCAGGCAACCACCGTCGGTACTCCAGATAACCTCATTAACCATGTAAATGCATTTGAAACTATGATGTAATTAAATACACATGTAAACAAAATCCTATCCATAAATATCCATTGTACGACTGGTCCACCCATCGAATCGTACAATGAATCTCTCCCTTCCTAGACCTTCTGTCCCTAACCCCATCGAAATAAACAAAAGCATCTAAGATCCTCATCTGCATTCAATAACATCAAACATCATTCTACTAAAATCAATACCTAAGAATATGACACAATTATGTATTACACATCAAATATGTCTATATTTCATTGCAGACACTGGAATGTAGTCCACTACACTTCCTCTCCCTGTAGTGTCCTCTTCCAATGGACTTGTTGATGATGAAATCAGCCACACCCTCCTTGTTTCATCTCCTCCAGTCATATTGTCCCTTCATATTGTCTTTGTTTGAGTATTCCAATCTCCACATGTTCTCCCACATGCTTCTGGAATGACAAGAAAATAACCGACCAAACAGTATCCTTTGCAAAACAACCACTTTCAAATTAAACCTCCATTTCACCTAAGAATTAAAAAAATGATACATAAATGATGCATAAATGATGTATGAATCACATAAACCCATTCCCCCCTTGATTCATAAATCATACTAAAATCATACTACAAAAAAAATGTTTTCCTTGAAACAATAAAAATAAAATGATCAAATAATCAAAAAGGATATTTATCCATTCAGTAGTCCATCTAGACCCCCTCGTCCGTCTTCGTCCAGATCCGGAACAGTCAACACCGGCATCTGAGTGTTGTCTCCAGGCACCACTTCTCCAACCTATCTCAATCTCATAACTTTCTCAAAAGTCAGTACAAACATCACACAGTGTTATCAAAGCTTAAACTAGAATCTGACCCATCACTGCCCCTACTGGCCTAATTGATCTTGCAACCAAATCCTTTCAAATGCATCCCTTATAATGCATCTATAACCCCAGTGATATTATCTGAACTATCTGGACTCACAGGATAACTAATATTTATCAATATTATCTTCCCAAATGTTACACCATACCATGAATGAAGTCCCCCCTTCTCCCTTAAACTTACCCTTCAATGATAGGCTTGAAGACTATGACATGTCGCCATGTGTCTGCTAAATGACTAAAATGTAAATGTAATGTCACCCTTTTAACCCTAGAGTTAGCTGTGTCCAATGCTATCCCTCTTATAATGGTAAAACCTCATATGTTTTATTAGAGCAAAAACAACTTTTATCCCTCAATATTTCACCTGAATACTTCAGGTTTCCACTGTTACCTGACTTTACATCTAACAATTCCCATAGGGTAATCCCTTCCCCCAAGAACACTTAAACCCTACTGTTTTGACAACAACATTATTTTATCTGTCAATGACTGTTGCCAATTCCACAGTCATGACAAAGCTCAAAACTGACCCACACCTGACAGAGGCTGCGCAACCGTCTAACAGGTTCGGGATGGAATTCTCAACAGACATGGACCCTCAAGATTCCTCACTGACCTTACAGAATGAGTTAATCTATCTCTAATTTCCACAACAGAGGAACGAGCAGCACTGATCAGATGCCCCCCCCCCTCTGTCATCAAAATCAAAAGACCTCATCCTGCAGCTTCCATGACGAATCTCTCTTCTCCATTTCAGATTAATCTATATTGCTCTCTACTACTATCTGCCCTACTTTTTTTAACCCTATTCGTAGTAACCTAAACCCCTGAGTCTCTCTTGCTGCCTCCTTTAATTTCAGAAAAGTTGTTGTCATCCTTCCTACATTTGCTATTACCATCGTATCATTAATCCCTTCCAAAGTTACCATTAACGTTGTTGATTTAGTTGATGAATTAAAACCCTTAATTCCCTCTAGTGGGAAACTACCAACATCCTATTCGATTATTCCCTGTTGGAGTGACTACTGTAATAAACTTATCCTTAACTCCCTCTGTGACTGTGGAAAGTTTTACAGACTTCAAATCTTCCGTTATAAGCATCACCTTACAAATTACATAGCCCTTTAACCAATAATTCTTAACCGGAACAAATTTCTATGCTTTCACTAGATAAATACACATATTCTCCCTGATCTTTATCTGTAACCTTACGCAAAATAATCCCTTATTTGAGTAGGTGCAACAGCTCCTACTTCTGATCCTGCTACCAATACTTATCCTCCCTAATTATCTCTCTCTCTCTCTCTCTGTGAAAGAAACGTCATCATCCTAAATGGCATATTATAATTATTATTCTCCTACCCCTCATAACAGTATTTTCCCCCTATAATTGATGCTGGACCCTTAATCAAATGCGCTATATTTATGGCTTTAATAACTATCAATGTTGAAAGAGTTAAATTACTTCTACCTGTTATTTTAATAGACTCACGTGTTGATGTCATTATTGTTACTACCTCATCCCTAGTTTTCCCCTAAGCTCTGAACTCTTTCCTTGTACTTCCATCCATCACCCCTAGTGTCACTTTTTCCCCCTTTCAGTTCTACCTCTAAACTTTAAACTTTTGATTACACAAAATACACCTATAATGACATTGATCTCCCTGCTGGAAACTGTAAATATAGATACTCAATCACCCTCAAATCATTCAGCAACACATACTTTCTCAATGCATCTGCTCCTAACCGATTTAAACTCCTACCATATCTTCCCACTAAACTTTAAAATGTCCTTCCTCACTGTTCTCTCTCTGTCTTACTACTAACTTTGAAACTTAGCTTACTGTCTCAGAGTCCCTTCAACCTAGCCTACCCCTAACTTATTTTAATCTAATCTTTTCTCTCATAACATTTAAAACCTTTTCCCCTGATCTATTGACAAAATCTCTTACCACCAAATTTTTGGAATATGTGATTGGGAAAGTTCCCCACCTGCTTCTGACTCATTACACACAGACTTGGCAAAACCGACTAAACACCTTTTAGCCTAACCTCAAATCTCTTAGTGTAAGAATGTAACCCAAAATAACAGTCACCCCTATTAAGTTTTTTCCCAGACAGATTGTCTAACAGGCAATCTAATACATTATCATCCTTCCTATGATATTTATCTTTTAAGCAAATGACTCCCCAAAAACCCTACTTCTTAAAATAGTCTACCAGACAGTCAGTCGTCTAGTGTGCATCTTATTGTACGCTTCAATTCTCTTCCCAACACTACAATACCAGTATCTTCTAATATTAGTACTTGAAGAGTAAGTACTACCTCAAATCCCTATCCTAATTAGTTATCAATTAATGAGATGTTTAACCTCTTTAGGCTGAACACAGATAAGTTTTCCCCTATTCACTATCCCTTCTAATGGTCGGTTGTTTTTACTTCAATTGTTGGATATCTTTGTTCTTCTCTAATCGATGCTCTCAGCAATGCACCCCTTCCGGATATTCTCGGCACTCTAGAATATTTAGTGTTCACCTGAAGCACAGGTGATCTTCACTTGCTCCTTAATCTTCCTCTGTTTCTTCTTCTCCAATTCTGTGTCTGTCCAGAAACTGACAGTCGATATGGAACATCTGGTCCCCCCTTGGCTGGTACAATTGCCTTTGATATTGTTCAGTTAAAGCTGTAACAGTGATTGTTGATTTGATTCACTCTGATTCTTCATAACCAACACTTATTTTCTTCTTCTCCACCACCAGTTATAAGTTGTATTTGATAGAGTTTTCTTCGTCCGGTTCTTCTCGTTGTGGACCTATCAGTATTCTTCAAAAGGTTATCTTCTAAGTTCTGTCCTCGAAATATCGTTTTCCATCATCTTCTTACTTTTCTTCAGCATCTTTGCCTCAATGTATTCTTCTTCTCCTCCAATTCTTGGGATTAAAAATGTTCTCCGCAGGTTTTCTCCTTGTCTCTTCTGTATCTTCAGCGTCTCGAGCTGTTCCTCTAGCTCCCTTACCTCTCCCAAAGTCATCTCTTCCTCCAGGCCTGATACGCCTCGGTCTATATCTCCTATTTCTTCTTTGCCAATCTCCAAATCTTCATCACTTTCTTCATCAGAACTCGAATCTCTTGTCTCCTTCTTCGTTCAACTTTCATCAGAGATCAAGTCTCCAGTATCCTTCTTTCCTCTCTTGCCACTTCCTTCTGATCACAGAGTCACCTCCACCCATGGCCTCTCATCAATCACTCTCATCGTCATCATCGTCATCTCCTTAAGTTCCCAGACATCTCGGTTTTCTTCCGTCTTCTGGATTCATCTTCATCGTTGTTTCTGCTCGTATTCGTCTTCATCTCTGATGCCATAATCACCCTGCTGGATGATGTCTTTCTGCTGAATCCGTATGTGAGAAAGGTGTACTAACTTCTGCCATTAGTCTCTCCTAACACTACTCTAACCCTACTTTGATTAAAAAATGACTATTTTAATCAATTTTCCCCTATATCAAGCCCTTTATATTCCTTTATTGTGACCTATGTTATTTTAGACTATATAAGTTATATAGCCTTCCCCCCTGTAATTCTTAATATAACCTAACAACTCCAAATAAATCCAAATAAGTCAATTAAAAAATCATGAATAATTAAAACCAATTTTTATTCCTATATCCTATGTCACCACCTTATCCATTAGTGTTGAGTATATTACCACAACCCATCAAATGCAAGTAAATGCAAGTTAGTCATCTTCAAAGCAATCCCAAAAACAAAGCCTCTAACCCTTCAATACTACAATCCCCATAAACCCCCTTGCTCTATAGCTCTAATTATCATAAATTTACAGAAGAATCCTCAATCCATCCTGGATTCCCAACACATCTGTAATTAAACCCCAGTGATACAGAGCTTCCAAAATGCAATTTTTTATGAAATAGTATTTGCCAAGCCCATGTAAACTCGTCATAACATCACATATCCTGTTAGGGAAAGATTTTGTAACCATAATCAGTACCAAAACCTTTTTGACTTGATCCTCTGCCACGTGACGTGATCACTTCCTGTATCTCCTCGCTCCCCCTCTCTCTCCTGTCTCTCATGACAAGGGATAAAGACACAAGAACAGCTTTTAGTAGTTCATGCCATCACTGAGTATTTCCAACCATTCCATATTCATTCGTTCTACATTATTCACTCTAAGACTAAACTCAGAATTAAATAGATCGCTCAAAAACCTTTTTTTTTATTTTAATCCGTCTTTTAATTATTTAATTAAATGTATTATAATCCGCTACCATATATCTAATTTATAAATTCAATAGGTCCCAAAACAAGTTTCATCTTAACCCACCGCCTTTTAAACTAGAATCATCGTGTTAAAATTTATCCTCTGTCTGTCTTCCCTTGCAGGGTAACGCCAAATGGGACCTATGACCTTAAGCCACCATTTTGTTTTGTAGGCTTAGCCCAACCTCATTTCGTAGTTTTTAGCCCCGTAAAATCAACACGTGTCCTAATCTCGTGTCATAAACTCCCCCTTCTGTCGGGTAGTATCGCAAAATTAAACGCATGCGCACAACCATTCAAAAATCCCTTTTCACCGTGAAAGGAAGATTTTCTATTCTCTCTCCCCAAACAGACAGAATAACAGCCAGCTGTAATTTCCCATTTCCCCCTTATAGTCAAACAACATTTAACAGCGCTCACAAAACATATAACCTGACTTACAGACAGAGACAAATTTAAGAGACTTTAATCCATCGCAATGGAATCTCTAAGGATACGTTAGCATGTAGCACACAACACAATTAGCCTTTAGCCTCTAGCCACGATGTACCATGTAGCATGAAACACACTCCCATTTAGCCTTGTAGCCTTAGCCTCTATCTAACGGCAGCCTACAACATGTAACAAACCCTGCACTGCCCTATCAATTTTAACATATTTATCCTACCGTTTTTGCTACCGGGACTAATGACCATTACACCGAGAAATCAGACCCAATCAAACGCCCCGTCGGACGAGAGTCAAATCATAATTACAATCAGATAAACCCCATGAATCCGAGCTCTCTTTAAGAAAAGAAACCCACCGTCCACCCATTCTATCGTGTAAACGGATTTGTCGGCCCGACATCTAAAATGGCCCCCCCTGGAGGTCTTAAATGGTACAGTGCCCTAAAGAATGCGCATATCTGAATTTACCAACCATTGACCATAGTTACCAATGAAATAATTTACCAATCATTGTCACCCGTTACCAATGAAATAATCTACCAATCATACCGTTCCTTTTGCTCTAAATTTGTCATTGCCCATAGTTACCAATGAAATATAAATGTCTCCTACCGTTTTCCTAAATTTGTCATTGCCCATAGTTACCAATGAAATATAAATTTATGCTCTAAATCCTCATTGCCATCCGTTACCAATGAAATAAATTATCATTGTCTATAGTTACCAATGAAATAACATTTTATCAGACTCCAGTCGACCAGCAACAACGCCACCTGAGGCCAGGTTATAATGGAACATCTCTTCAATGTACACAAGTCATATCCAATCTAACAAACTCCGAAGCGGTAAGAACACACTCACCCTTTGAACACTGTAGTATTACTATAGTTAAAACACTGTAGTGTTTTTGCAGACACTGTAGTGTTTTTGTGGACATTATTGTTTTTTGGGGGATAATACTCTAGTATTTACTATAGTACTCTACAGTATACTACAAAATTCTATAGTAAGTACTACACATGATCAAGGGATACTACAGTTTGGAGTATAGTATTCTACAGTACACTACAGTTTTCTACAGAATTCAATATAATTTTATAGTATTATACATCATAAACTGTAGTCTTTATTTATGTGGGTAACTTTAACCTAAACGTATTTAGTGTTTGCTGCTGGCATCAATTGATTGTGTGACAGACTTGACAGATTGAACATCCAATAGATTATGCCTACAGCAGATCACAGAGAAGTGAAGGCAGAACTGATGGTGCTGAGTGTCATGCAGTAGCTCCACCCTAAAGTCTTAACACGAGAGCTTACGTTTACACGATTACCTAGTTGCTACCATCTTTAAGTGAAAGTTCAAGTGAAGTATCACATACGCTTGAAGTGGAAATCGGAACATGTTTTAGCAGGGCTAAAGAAAATCGGGTAGCACTTAATTTTAAGGGGTCCTTGTTACAGTGTAATTACATATGTAATTACACTGTAACAACTATTGTAATGAATTGTAATCATTCATAGTTACACTGTAACAACAACATGTGACTGGTGGTAATTGCAGTCTGTAATTACAGGGGTGTAACAATGAATGCTTGTTACCATGCTTGTTACAAATGTTAAAGTTTCCGATAGCATCCCAACGCACAATATTTCAGTATTAGCATATTGAAAACCGAAAACCTCATTGACACAACTGTACAATAAAGGGATCTGGAGTCTGATGCCCAGGCCCAATGGCAAAAACAGGTTCACAAACAGTTCACATCAAAAAATACTTTAAATCAGGGGTGTCAGACTCATTCCATGGAGGGCCTAGTGGGCCAAAGTCACTAATTAGCAAGGAACTCCCCACACCTGGTTGCCTACGGCTTAATTGAAGGGAAAACCCTCAAATCTACAGACACTAGGCCCTCCATGGAATGAGTTTGACACCCCTGGCCTAGTGTCTGCGTTTTTTGGGTTTTTCCTTTCAATGAAGACCTAGACAACCAGGTGAGAGGAGTTCTTTACTAATTAGTGACCTTAATTAAAGGGAGGAGCAAAAACCCGCAGACACTCGGCCCTCCGTGGAATGAGTTTGACACGTGTTTTACATTAAATCATTTAACAGTGCATTTGACAATGGGTCAATTACTTTAACCATCAATTTAAAAAAAATTGACACATTAATAAAAGGTTATGGTTAAAATTTTGATATAGTAATTTGTGCTTGCCAAATTGTAAGCCTATTAATCTTGGTTGAATAATGGTTTATAAATGCAGTTAAAATGGTCATAAGACAAACACATTTTCCATCATGTTTCACTGTTACTGTCCCCACTACAACAACAAAAATACTTAAATACATGTAATTTTGCCCTTGAAACATTTAAATGAAATACTGTAGAATTCCATTCATTTCTATGGAGGATTGTTCCTACTGGGGAGTGCCAATATGGCCGACCGGTGACTTCAAAAGCAGCCTCTCAATGGCCAACAGATAGCATCAGCAGTCCAGGGTTTATATACATCATTGCAAGATCTGTCCATCTGTGCAACAAGCTCAAAATAACGACGACCTCGAATGTGCCCACATGTTGATGCTGACATCATGTAACAGTGTGCAAAGAACGGGGTCAAGACAAAGGTTAGTGTGCAAAATCCAGACATGAATGATTGCCGTGAAAGAATCAAAGTGTTGTTGGTCAAAAACGTCAACACAGGAGCGAGAAATACGTTTTCCATGCAATTTGTTTTGCTTTTTTGGATACATGAAATCTGCTGGACGATTTAGTTTAGGTCGTTAGCTAGCTAGCTAGCCTAGTGTTGGCTAGCTCGCTAACTGTAGCTAGCTAGCAAACGTTAGCTGGCGTTTTTGTTGGGCCTACCATAGAGTTAGGAATTAGAATACTAGAACATACATGAACCTTCTTAAAATGGTCCAAAGGTCAGCCATGTTGGTCAGGGAGTTGGTTAACCATGGTTTGCCAGTGCTGTAATGAGATAGTGTAAAACAATGAAAGCGAATAATTTATCTGCACTGTATGTGTGTTAAATAAGCTAGCCAGCCAGTCAGAAATCTTTTGAGGAATGATTCCAGAACTTTTTCAAATTAAAACCCTTTAGAACCCATAGCGTCTGTCGACGGCCTTTCTTTAATATACTACAGCGGCCGCGATCGGCCTTGTTTTTCTAACAATAATATCTCTGTCAATATCGCAGAATTAACTTGCTAACAACCTGTTGTCGTAATCATTTGGCTGTTGTCATCAAGCAGAAACTGGAAACAGGGTACGCTGTCATTTTACTTTTCAAAGTTTTTTAAACTTCAATACCCAAAATGACAGCGTCGAAACAGACACAACTTTTTACTATGAAAGAGGCTTTATCTATGTTTGTTGGTGATACGGATTCCCACACGTCCTTGCACATTGAAAAGCGATGATGTCAATGTGAGTGAAATAAGTAAACAGCTGATATATGTTTGGTGTTGTCGATGTTTGATGCTGTGAAACCTGGGGAAAAGTTTACAGATTAGCAAATCCTGTCATGATAACTTGGTTGGTACAGGCTTGTCACGTTCGTTTAAGGACAGGTCAGACCAAGGCGCAGCGTGAAATGCGTACATGTTTATTTCAACGATAAACACACTAACAAAACAACGTAACATAACGTGAAGTCCTCAGGCTAAACACAAGCCTCTACACGGAACAAGATCCCACAACTAATGATACCAAACAAGCTACTTAAGTATGATCCCCAATCAGAGACAACGAGCGACAGCTGTCTCTGATTGGGAATCACACCCGGCCAAACATAGAAATACAACACCTAGAAAGAGAACCTAGAAATAACAACATAGAACTCCACACCCTGACTCAACATACTAGAGTCCCATAAGTCAGGGTGTGACAGTACCCCCCCCAAAGGTGCGGACTCCGACCACACAAACCTGACATAACAGGGTCGGGTCCGGGTGTGACGACCACATTCTCTCAGCCTCCCCATTGCGCCCCTGGTCTGGTCTGGACCTCGGCGCACTGCTTCCCCTCTCCTTCCTCCCACGATGCACCAAGCCCTGTCTGGGACCTGGTGTGGGAGACCCCGAACCTGGAGAGGGGCTGACGTCTGGGTCTGGACTGGAGCCGCTGACCGGAGCTGGACTAGGCACCGGTGAAGTGGACTGCTCTGGCTCCGGAGTGGAGCTGCTGACCGGAGCTGGACTCTGCACCGGTGGAGCGGACTGCTCTGGCTCCGGAGTGAAGCTGCTGACCGGAGCTGGACTGGACCCCGGTGGAGCGGACTGCTCTGGTTCCGGAATGGAGCTGCTGACCGGAGCTGGACTGGACCCCGGTGGAACGGACTGCTCTGCCTCCGGAATGGAGCCGCTGACCGGAGCTGGATTTGGCACCAGTGGAGCGGACTGCTCTGGCTCCGGAGTGGAGCAACCGACCGGAGCTGGATCAGGCACCGGTGGAGCGGACTGCTCTGGCTCCGGAGTGGAGCAGCTGACTGGAGCAGTCCGGGCCGTGCCGGACTGGACACACGCACTACTGGTCTGCTGCGAGGAGCAGGCACGGGCCGGACCGGACTAGGAACACGCACCACTGGTCTGGTGCGAGGAGCTTGGAACGGGCCGGGCCGGACTGGCAACACGCACCACTGGTTTGGTGCGGGGAGCAGGTACGGGTCGTACCGGGCTGGCGACACGCTATCACTGGCTTGGTGCGAGGAGCAGGAATGGGCCAGGCCGGACTGGGAGCACGCACCACTTGTCTGGTGCGAGGAACAGGAACGGGCCGTGCTGGGGAAACACACCACTGGCTTGGTGCAGGGAGCAGGTACGGGTAGTACCGGGCTGGTGACACGCACCACTGGCTTGGTGCGAGGAGCAGGAACGGGCCGGGCCGAACTGGCGACACGCACCACTGGCTTGGTGCCGGGTGCAGGCACGGGCCGGGCCGGACTGGGAACACACACCACTGGTCTGGTGCGAGGAGCAGGGCCGGGCCGGACTGGCAACACGCACCACTGGTCTGGTGCGAGGAGCAGGAATGGGCCGGGCCGGACAGGAGACACGCACCACAGGTCTGGTGCGAGGAGCAGGAACGGGCCGGGCCGGACTGGGAACACGCACCACTGGTCTGGTGCGAGGAGCAGGTACGGGCCGGGCCGGACTGGCGACACGCACCACTGTCTTGGTGCGGGGAGCAGGCACGGGCCGTACCGGGCTGGCGACACGCACCACTGGCTTGGTGCGAGGAACAGGAACAGGCCGGGCCAGACTGGGAACACGCACCACTGCCTTGGTGCGAGGAACAGGAACGGGCCGGGCCGGACTGGGCACACGCACCACTCTTTTGGTGCAAGACGCAGGCACGAGGTGTACCGGACTGGGAACTGACGTTAGAGATCTCCGACTGTACCAGTCCTTCACTCTCCGCGCCCAGTCTTCCTCCCGTGAGGATTCCTCCCTGAGCCCCCACGAGTTCAGTGGTCGGGGCTCTTCTCCATCGATCCTCGACCACCCTTTTAGCCCCCCCAAAACATTTTCTTGTGGCTGTCTCTCGGGCTTCCTCCTCGGCCGGCGCCGTCTGTGTTTTGCTGTTGCTCCTCTCTAAACTGGGCCTCCACTGTCTCCTCCCAAGGACGGCGATCCATCCCAGCCTGAATCTCCACCCATGTCCAGGATTCCTTTCCGTTCAGGATCTCCTCCCATGTCCAGGATGTCTGCTCCTGGGCACGCTGCTTGGTCCATTTTTGGTGGGATCTTCTGTCACGTTCGTTTAAGGACGGGTCAGACCAAGGCGCAGTGTGAAATGTGTACATGTTTATTTCAACGATAAACACACGAACAAAACAACGTACCGTGAAGTCCTCAGGCTAAACACAACACAAGCCTCTACACGGAACAAGATCCCACAACTAATGATACCAAACAAGCTACTTAAGTATGATCCCCAATCAGAGACAACGAGCGACAGCTGTCTCTGATTGGGAATCACACCTGGCCAAACATAGAAATAAAACACCTAGAAAGAGAACATAGAAATAACAACATAGAACTCCACACCCTGACTCAACATACTAGATTCCCATTAGTCAGGGCCTGACAAGGCTAGCACATCAGCGGTGGAACGCGAATGATTGCTCTCTCATGGAAATAGTTGCAGTGTTTAGCTGTATATAGTTAGGTTAGGGAGAGATTGAATATGTCCGTAAACACATCAGCCAGCTGGTCTGCGCATGCTCTGAGGACACGGCTAGGGATGCCGTCTGGGCCGGCAGCCTTGCGGTGGTTAACATGCTTAAATGTCTAACTCACGTCGGCCATGGAGAAGGAGAGCCCACAGTCCTTGGTAGGACAGTCCTTGGTAGTTGTTTGTTTTGTCTTGTTTCTACCGATGTACTGGTGCGAGGAGCAGGAACGGGCCGGGCCGGACGGCCCAAGCTGCTTGCTATAGCTAGTTAGCTAACTTGTTAGTTTTGTCAGGCAAGAAAAGTTGTGTGTAGTGGTAAATTTGGGCTGCGCTCACAAAGAGTCAACCTCAGCTGTCACTTTCACTAGCTAGCCATACAGACAACCAGCTAACTAGCCAACGAAATGAAGGCTAGAGTAATTGTGTAATGTGTTGGGCTTAGGTTATGGTTTGTCATGTCTGCTAGGGGCAGATATTCATAGGCTATACATTGCCTCATATTCCTATTATATGACAGCTTAGCTGTCGTGTTAGGGTAGTAGATGCCTGCGCAGTGGAGCTCATATGATGAGTTGGGTATTTGATTACATAGCCAGCTAACAAGTTGCTTGTTTTGTCCTGTTCCTACCGATGCAATTCATTTGGAAACTGTCACAGCTTCTTAACTAATCAGCTAACATTGGCGAACTCTGTTGTTAGTCTGTCAGGCAAGAAAGCAAGAGTTGATTGGAGGAGAGAGAGGGAGTGTGTGTGTGTGGAATGGGAGTCGTGTAACTGTATCACACAATTTATTATGGAAACCCCTTATTAGGAAGAGCGTATGTGTATGTTGAGAAAAAGAAAAAGACGAAGGAAGAGAGCGACATTGTGAGAGAGAGAGATTAAGCAGAGGGAGAGGAGGAAGCAGAGGGAGAGGAGGAAGCAGAGGGAGAGGAAGAGGGAGAGGAGGAAGCAGAGGGAGAGGAGGAGGAAGAGGGAGGGGAAGAGAGAGAGCACACACGAGACGTGAGCCTACGTTTACAATGGCATGTGTCTGCCCAAAGTCCCACCATTCACCATTGTACCACACAGCCTGGGCCTAAAGTGACAGTGGCAGGGGTTTTGGAGTTGCTTTTAAAAGTGGTAGGAACTTATATCTGTTTCAGAGCTTGTAATAGATTACAACAAGAAAATGGGCGGGTTGACCATCTTGACCAACGGAGGAGCTATTACAATGTTGGATGCACAGGCTGAAAATGGTGGAAGTATGTGTTTTGGGGGATGCTCAACATTACATTGACATTTTTACATTTTAGTCATTTAGCAGACGCTCTTATCCAGAGCGACTTACAGTTAGTGAGTGCATACATTTTTCATACTGCCATCATAAATGCGTACATTGTGTAGGGGACCCTGCAAAGGTCCCTTCCCAGAAACCGCAGGCGCTGGTCCCTGAAGGCATTCAAAATGCAGCTTGTGCATTCACTTTGTGATATGGCTACAGTGGCAGGAAGAGGGGTGCCAAGAGTGTGGCACCAGGGCGTGTGGACCGAGTTGTAACTCATTTGAAAGCAGGTGAAGTTTGAAGGGCGCAAGAGAGGTGGTGTGCATCCAGAGTGGACGCAGGGCAAAGAGTGGGACATGTGTAGAAACCACCTTTGGGTGCTCTATGTGTTCTGTGCCATTTTGCAGGATGGGGTTGTCAATCAAATAGCCTACATTGTGTGGGTTTTGAAATACTTTCTGAATATTGTCCTCTGGTCACATTTTGGATAATTATATGTGTATAATATATTATACTTGGTACATTTTGAGTGAATAATTTAGTCATATTTACTACAATTTCAATACTCTAGGTTTTTTGTTGTTGTGTTGAGTGTTAATAGTTTTTTGATATTACACAATGGAGGACAAAATGAGTGTTATTACTATTGAATGTGGTGTCATATTAAAGAAGAGGTTGTGCTCTTTAAAACTAAGTTAACTTTGTCATTTGTTCTTTGCTTTTGAGCTATGTCTGTTTGTTTGAAATGTGTGATAAAATTAGCTTTATCTTGAAAATTCTCAGTAATCTACAGCAGCATTCTAGAATTCTATTGGGGTCTAAAAGGTTAACTGCCAATATGCCAACATTCCATTCAAACAATGCAGTCAATCCACAACTAAACACTGGCTCAAACAGTTGATGATAGGACTTAGACAAGTTGTAAATACAACAGGTACTGATATTGTATCATATATTAGCGCTCACAGCTTTCCAAGAAAACTAAATCTGAGACATTTATGGTCTGTTGACATATATTTTTTAGAGGCTATTTGTACAGAAAATTGGTATAAAACCCGTATAAACTGTATTTATAATTATATGACAATATTTTAGGTTGACTAATTCCATTACATCATTTCTGATACATCACATGATTTACTTTTATTTTCCTGCAAAAGTTAAAGTAGGAAATGCATCACCTCTACTGCCGTTCATTCCAATTAGACTGGTTTGGGATTTCTCCCTGACCAAGATGGCTGACATTTTGGACCCATTATGGAACTTTGAGGGTTCATGACCAGCCCTTCTAGTAATGTAATAGGATCTCTATGGGGCCTACCAACTAGGCTAGCTAGCTAGCTATTTACCATCTACAGAATAAACTTTCCATGCATTCTGTTGAGTTTTTTTGAATTAGCTAGCATGCTAGCTAGCAAGTTTTCTAACCTTGACTAGCTAGCTAGCTAAAGCTTGTAAATATGCTATGGTCGCTACTTTCTAGCTAAGTAGCTAGCTAATATTAGCTGGGCTCGATGGTCTTATCTTCCCTGAACCTTGTTCTCGGTATATCCGTTACCCAATGGTATTATTTGAGACACACCCAGTATATTAATGTTAGCTAGCTAGCTTCTTGTGTCAACACACTATGGGTGGGTTGCACCAACATGGTTGAAATTAATCTAGGATTATAGCTAATCTAGGTTTTGTAAATCTACGTTCATAATTAAGCAGAGATGTGTTGCACCACAAATCTATGATTAACAGTTAAAAAATATGATTAGTGACATGTTACACCAATATATGAGGTATTTCGTGAGTTGAAACGAAGTAGCTAGCCTCCTTGACAAATGAGGCCACAAAGTTGCTGTTCCTTGATAAAATAATAACTATGTAGAACTACTGCAACTCCATCGTGAAAGGTTCCCATGGGTTGGCTGATTTGAAATAAAATCCGTTATTTGCCAGTACTAGACAGACAATTAATTTGTTAGCTAACGTTAGCTACTGTAGCTAGCTAGTCTATAAACCAAGATAGCTAGCATAAAATATCAGTTATTGTTGTCATTACTTAACGTTATTTAGCCATTTATTATTTGTCCGCTAGCCACCTGATCATGGCATGTCAAAGAAGTTCAAATTTCTCCGCTTATGAAAGAAACCTCTTGTCGGAGCTGATGATGATGGAGGAATTTAGTAACGTACTGGAGGATAAAAAGACAGACATCACGACTGTCAAAAAGATGGAAGACACCTGAGCCATTTTATGCAACAGATTTAATGGATCGACACGGATGCTGGAAAAACTTAAAAGCGAAAGCCGAAAAGGATGCGGCAGAAGAGAGGTGGGGGCTATTTCAGACCGGAGGGGGGCCTCCATCCAAGAGAATTGATCCTCTCTCCCAGAAGATATGTGAGATGATTCCCCAGTAGTTTGCACCTCTCCTTAACCCCTATGATGACGACGGACAACTCGACCCACCAATATTTAGTAACGTTAAAACTAACGTTAATGCTACTTCACTACAATGTTACCGTTATCAGTCCCGTTACACCATGTTGCATAACATCATTATTTGTACCAAGGCTGGGCATATCATAAGCCCCAATTCAATTGTTGTACAAAATGAGCACGTAAATAACCGAATTTTCTTTCTTTGCTTTCCTTTAGTTGAGCTGACACCCTGTGCCGTGGAGAAACAGAAGTGCCTGGATCATGCACCAGCAGCAAAAACACCAGACAGGCCAAGCAAACGCCCCAGAACTGACATGAACCAAGCTCAAATTGATGAGCTGGAGAAAGAGAAAAATCTACTGCAGATTGAGGTCCTGAATTTACAAAAAGAGCTACTGCAAATTCAGAAACAGAAACTCCTTCAGGGAAACAAATGCCCACTCTGTAAAGAATGCTGATCTTTTTATTTATTTAAACAATTATTTATTAAAACAATCCCTTCCCAAGCAATTTGGTGTTCTCCAGTCTTGTCCCCACTCTTGTGTTCTGGTGCTTCCAGTTCCACCCTGTATGGTATTGAGAATAACAAAGTCTTAATAATACATTTCAATACAGATAGCCTAATTAGGAATTGTACGTGTCTATCAAAATATTATATTGCTTTTTACATGTTACCAATGTTACATTATACACACCTTAGGCTGCAAAATGGTTCTCAATCAAGGTTCTCCTCACAGCATTCCCATTTGCATTGGCAGCATGTTGCACCTGGCCATCTTCTGCATTCTCCTCAGGTAGGTCCTCCTCAGTCTCCTGCCAAAGTTAGACAGAACTGCCACTGCAATAATGTTTGTCAGTGTAGTGTCCATCTTCGTGCAGAGCCGTCCTGTAGGCACGGTAATCTTTTTTTCCACACTCCAAAAACTCTCTATGAGACATCTTGCCAGGATATGAGAGGTGTTGAATTCTCTCTCTTCAGGTGTCTAGGGTTTTAAAAGGGGTGCCAAGGTACCCACGACAGGCATATCCATTGTCACCTAGTAGGTCAAATAAAATAAAATTATATTTGCCAAATGCGCAGAATACAACAGGTGTAGACCTTACGGTGAAATGCTTACTTACAAGCCCTTAACCAACAATGCAGTTTTAAGAAAAAAAAAGAAACAAAAGTGTTAAGTAAAAAATAGATAAGTAAAAAATACAAATAGCAAATAATTAAAGAGCAGCAGTAAAATAAAATAACAGTACTATATACAGGGGGTATCGGTACAGAGTCAATGTGCGGGGGCACCGGTTAGTCGAGGTAATTGAGGTAATATGTACATGTGGGTAGAGTTAAAGTGACTCTGCAGCAGTGGCGGCTCCTGAAAAAATTCTCAGGGGGGGCAATTTTTCTGATGATTTAGGTGACCTACACACATTTAAAAAAAGATATGTCCAGCAACAACATGAAGACAGGGGCAGCATATAAGTCAATACCAGAAGCATTTATTGACTGATCTCAAAAGTGTTGGCTTACCAGGGTTGGTGGAGCCCTCAGTTTCATCTTTGCCTCGCAAAGCTAACTCAAACACTCCGCAAAACTTCACACACTGGATTAGCCGGCTGAGGATGTGGCGGTTCTTGCTAATGTCGTAGTAAATATATTTGTTATAGTGAATATGGAATATGATATGTTGAGTAAAATGTTGTGCTAAGATCTATTTAGGTCAGGAGCTGGTTATAAGTTCTGTTCCTATCCAATAACAATGGACAAAAGGGTCCTATCTTGTCAGCCAAGGACAACACCCACGCCATAGGCCTCTCAGTTCTTCCAACTCACGAGTTCTTGCTCTGAGGACACACACACACACACACACAAACACACACACACACACATCATCACTGTTAAACACACACACACACACACACACACACACACACACACACACACACACACACACATCATCACTGTTAAACACACACACACACACACACAAAAATCCCCTCTCTTAGGCTGAACATTTGAAGACAGAGAACCCGACTCAGAGCCAATGCAACAGTGACAGTAGCCTGGAGGGGACCTCACCCAACTCATCAGGACCAATCAGAAGATCAGAACTACTAGATTCAACCTACTTCATTTATTGCATAAAATGTCTGCACAGTGCACACAATGTTTCGGGGCTCTCTTCAGATAATAATAATAATAATAATAATATGCCATTTAGCAGACGCTTTTATCCAAAGCGACTTACAGTCATGCGTGCATACATTTTTGTGTATGGGTGGTCCCGGTGATCGAACCCACTACCTTGGCGTTACAAGCGCCGTGCTCTACCAGCTGAGCTACAGAAAGTGGATACTCATGGATGCGCATCGCAATTGTAAAATGTCAACACAATTGGAGACACCACGTCATTTTTGGAGACATGTTATTGACAGTAAACTATTGTAGATGCGACTGCTAACTAAATAAAACATTTTAGCTGGCTAGCTAATCATCTTAGCTAAATGTGGGGCAAACAATTCAGTTATTTACCGTTAATTTGAGGGATTGGGGTGAAAGAAATCGAGTTACATAGTGATACTTTACGATATACTGTATTGACAATATCGCAATATTTTAGCGCTAGTTGGCTGTACCTGCACCAAAACACCATTATTGTTCCTTCATAGCTTGTTCTCAATCTTTTCACATTGGGAGCCAATTTGTTTTCAGCACTTTTATTTCCATGACTGATCAAAACTCGTTCTCATGGCTTTCTGATCCCTCTGCAACAGACATATGGTGCGCAATAAAATCACAGTATCGAATCGCAATACGTATAGAATCATGAGACTCGCAATGCATATATCTTATCGTGAGGTTCCTGGCAATTCCCAGCCCAAGTTCATTTGCCACAACAAATCTCTTCGCTAGCAAACGCGATGTCTTCTCCAAAACGGCAATGTGTCTCCAGCAATGTTTACTTTTTTGACGTTCTATGGCATCTCCACTTTCCAAGCATATATGACCACATGTAATATTTTGGTAAGTGATGCAAATAGTGAACTATGTAGGGCCAGGATGTAAAATATATGTAGCTGCAGCAATTTCTCTTATCTGATATGGTAAGTAATGGGGCTTAATGTATAGCTCCCTAAGAGTTTGACGAACGGGTCCGTGCACGCGATTCCAGATATCTTTACCTCTGAATAAACTGCCTTTATTATACCATATCCACCCTGTCCAAAGTCTCTACTTGGTCTCAGTTCTCCAGTAAACTTGTGATTATCAACACTAACCTCATCGTTGTGGCGGCGGACAGCTAGCCTGTATCCCTCATCCAGTTGAGTGGCAATGTTCTTTTTTCGTTAGTACCAATTTTTGGAAAATCCTCGGGTGTAGGACTTTCCGCCTTTAGTAGAAACCTGTTGAATTATTAAATTTGGTCTGGGAGGTCCTAATTGTTTCGTTGCCAATTTATCTTGATTTGTTCGCCGACAAAAAGGAACTTCTTTCAAAGACACAATCGAGTTGCACTGAAGGCTAGCCATTTTTACAGTAGTAGTGAATTGATTGAGGCTGCTACCCGGTCTTTTCTTAGTTACGTTCATGGTTACGTTACGTATGACGAAAGCGCGTAAGTGCAAGCCCTCAGACACCCATAGAGATTGTATTGAAAGCTCTGAAATTTGAAAAAAATAGATTTTACATGGGAGTCTATGACAGACTTCTGGGCGATTTTCAACCTGACTGAAATCGCCCAAAAAGGGGGGGTGGCCATTTGAAGCACGACTTTAGCCTGATTGGACATTTAGTGGCAGATCAGACCAGACACGTCTAGATTACAACACTGATAACTACTGTTGCCGTGATATAATTGATTAGAAAAAAAATCCCTTCCTTTTCCCGTTTGGCAGTGCGTCGCCCATATCGCCCTATTGAACACACCGCCCCTGCTCTGCAGTATGAAAAATGTATGCACTCACTAACTGTAAGTCGCTCTGGATAAGAGTGTCTGCTAAGTGATTAAAATGTAAATGTAATAATAAACAGAGTAGCAGCAGCGTAAAAGAGGGGGGGGGGGACAATGCAAATAGTCCGGGTAACCATGATTAGCTATTCATGAGTCTTATGGCTTGGGGGTAGAAGCTGTTAAGAAGCCTTTTGGACCTAGACTTGGCGCTCCAGTACCGCTTGCCTTGCAGTAGCAGAGAGAACAGTCTATGACTAGGGTGGCTGGAATCTTTGACAATTTTTAGGGCCTTCCTCTGACACTGCCTGGTATAGAGGTCCTGGATGGCAGGAAGCTTGGCCCCAGTGACGTACTGGGCCGTACGCACTACCCTCTGTAGTGCCTTGCGGTCGGAGGACGAGCAGTTGCCATACCAGGCGGTGATGCAACCAGTCAGGATGCTCTCGATGGTGCAGCTGTAGAACTCTTTGAGGATCTGAGGACCTATGCCAAATCTTTTCAGTCTCCTGAGGGGGAATAGGCTTTGTCTTTCCCTATTCACGACTGTCTTGGTTTATTTGGACCATGATAGTTTGTTGGTGATGTGGACACCAAGGAACTTGAAGCACTCAACCTGTTCCACTACAGTCCCGGCGATGAGAATGGGGGCGTGCTCAGTCCTCTTTTTTTCCCTGTAGTCCACAATCATCTCCTTTGTCTTGATCAAGTTGAGGGAGAGGTTGTTATCCTGGCCCCACATGGCCAGGTCTCTGACCTCCTCCCTATAGGCTGTCTCATCATTGTCAGTGATCAGGCCTACCGCTGTTGTGTCGTTTGCAAACTTAATGATGGTGTTGGAGTTGTGCCTGGCCATGCAGTCATGGTGAACAGGGAGTACAGGAGGGGACTGAGCACGCACCCCTGAGGGGCCCCGTGTTGAGGATCAGCGTGGCAGATGTGTTGTTACCTACCCTTACCACCTGGGGGCAGCCCGTCAGGAACTCCAGGATCCAGTTGCAGAGGGAGGTGTTTAGTCCCAGGGTCTTTAGCTTAGTCATGAGCTTTGAGGGCACTATGGTGTTGAACGCTGAGCTGTAGTCAATGAATAGCATTCTCACGTAGGTGTTCCTCTTGTCCAGGTGGGAAAGGGCAGTGTGGAGTGCAATAGAGATTGCATCATCTGTGGATCTGTTGGGGCGGTATGCAAATTGGAATGGGTCTATGGTTTCTGGGATAATGGTGTTGATTTGAGCCATGACCAGCCTTTCAAAGCACTTCATGGCTACAGACGCCCCCCTTTCCAGCATTGCACACAGACAACTATTGTCAAAGATTCAGCTGTCATGGGTGGATCCTGGCCATCTAGCTACAATGTTGGTGAACTGACCTTTGTCATCACAGACAGCCTGCACGTTGATGGAGCAGTAACCTTTCTGATTACGGAATAGTTCTCCATTCTCGCCACCAGGGTTGGGAATAGGAATGTGTGTACAGTCTATTGCCCCTAGTACACCTGGGAATCTAGCTCTCCTGTAAAATCCAGCTGCTGTTTCCTCTGTAGGACCTTATATACTGATTCTTCAGACTGGCAATAGCACTGGACACTGACTACAATTCTGCAGACGGTTGACTTGTGGAGTCCAAAAAGGTCCCCATCCACCATCTGGAAACATCCAGTTGCGTAGAACCGTAGGGCCACCAGGAGCTGAAGTAGTGGGGGTACAGCCACGTTCCTATCACTCCCATGCTTAATGGTTGGTCCAACCTTTGTTTCCAGTTGCATTACAGAGTCCTTGGAGAAGTGGCATCGCCTTGAAAACTCATCATTATCATAAAATTCAACAGGATTTAACCTGTCTCTAATTATTCTTTGAGGAACTCTGTCGTTTTGGTCTCTCCACAGTAGATATGCTGCCATTTTATCAGTTAAACCACCTCAAGTGGCAGTTTAGAATTAATCTCCGATCTAAATGTATATTATTATTCTTTTAAATAGAGCAACAGGCTTAAAATTAATCTAGGTTTAAAGTGAAAACTAAACTTTATTAGAAGAAGGATTTAATTTAACTAGGATTAATTTAAAACCTAGGTTTAAAATTTGGTGCAACAAGATTAATAGATAAACCTTGATTTAACCCAGTTTACGAGTTAATCCATGTTGGTGCAACCCACCCTATGAGTAACATTAGTTCCTTTTCAATGTAGCTAAACAATAGCTGACTGATTAGTGTTAGCAAGCACTATTATTGCTAGCTAAATAACACAACAACTAGCTAGACCTAGCTAGCTATATGCCTAAACGATAGAAATCATGGTGTTGATAACTAGGGGTAATGTAGTTTGTCTATGCTAAATTGTCATACACTCTTCTTCTCTACCACAGATTCCAACAAGGTCTCAGACTCCAGGATGGTAAAATGCTTACAAGAAAGAAAGATGAAGACAGAATCAGAGTTGTCGATTTCCAATTTTACTTGTAATGTTAAAAATGGAAGAAAGAAAATCAGATTTTTTTAAATTAGCTTTCTAGGCTATTCACCATACTATAGGCTACAGATTTGAGTCACCACCAGAATAGTTATTGTTATGTTATTGAGTAGGCCTATATCTTTGTTTAATCAAATTAATCAAATTATTAATATAAGAATAAAAGTCCTCATTAATTTGTAAGAAATGTAAGGTGTTTTTACATGTTGCAATAAAGTTGACTAAAGTAGAAGGTCATCTTTTGTTTGTAGGTATTTTCTCTTGGTAATGAGTCGTAAGTAATTAGATAGGAATTGCTCATAAGTAACTATAAAGTTACACTTCACCTTAAATAGCTAAATTCTGTGTAACAACTAGCGAGAAACTTGTACTTACGCAGATATTACAGATATGTACTCTGTGTTATATTAGTGTGTTTATTTTATCACTTGGATGGCACTTTCAGAAGCTGATGATTAGATTGTCAGAATGGGTAACATACTTTGTAGGTACACAATAATTACAAGTAAGTACACCTCAAGATACACTTCATTTTATCTAGCTAAATCCTGTGTAACACCTAGTAATTACATTGTATTTATGCAGATATTACATGTACTCTGTGATGTACTAGTGTGCTTATCCTCCCACTTGGATGGCGCTTCCGGAAGCCTTAAAAAAAAGGGCCAGGTTGTCAGGATGGGTAATGTACTATATAAGTACACATTAATGACAACTAAGTACGCCTCAAGATACACTTCATGTTAACTAGCTAAATCCTGTGTAACAATTAGTAATTACATTGTACTTATGGAGATATTACATGTACTCTGTGTTGTACTTGTGGGCTTATCCTCTCTCTTGGATGGCAAAGAGGTTTCAGGTTGTCATAATGGGTAACATACACATTAATTATTAATTAATATGTAACTAAATAGCAGTAGTGTAAATTCCTTAAGTAAAAATACTTTAACGTACTACTTAATTCATTTTTTGGGCTATCTGTACTTTACTTTACTATTTATATTTTTGACAACTTTTACTTTTACTACATTCCTAAACAAAATTATGTACTTTTTACTCCATGCATTTTCCCTGACACCCAAAAATACTAATTACATTTTGAATGCTTAGCAGGACAGGAAAATTGTCAAATTCACACACTTATCAAGAGAACATCCCTGGTCAACCCTACTGCCTCTGATCTGGTGGACTCACTAAACACATACTTCGTTTGTAAATTATGTCTGAGTATTGGAGTGTGCCCCTGGCTATCTGTAAATAAATAAAAACTAGAAAATGTGGCCGTCTGCTTTGCTTAATATAAGGAATTTAAATGATTTATACTTGTACTTTTACTTTTGATACTTAAGTATATTTTAGCAATTCCATTTACTTTTGATACTTAAGCATATTTAAAACCAAATACTTTTAGACTTTTACTCAAGTAGTATTTTACTGGGTGACTTTCACTTTTACTTGAGTCATTTTCTATGAAGGTATCTTTATTTTTACTCAAGTATGACAATTGGTTACTTTTTCCATCACTGCTAAATAGTAATACATGTATTTATACCATAGTAGTTATATGTAATTACTATGTAAATACTATGTAATTACACTGTAATAAGGGTTTAGCGATATAGGTTATTACACAAGTGGAACAAGGATACGTAATTACAAATCAGCTTGTTGGAGGTTATTCCACATGTGTTTAATTTTTGTATTACAACCGTATGGTAGACCCCAGTCAGTGAGGTTGACCTATATCTAATCTGTTTTTGTAAACTCAACCAAGTTAACCCAGATGGTACACTTGACTTTTTGGGGGCAAGTGCTAGCAACAACATTGAGTTGAGATTTTGAGGAGTGCACATTCACGGTAGGTAATTAGAGCCTATTGAGTTTTGTAATCACGGACACCCAGCGCATCTGTCCACAAGAGATTACAACCTTGTGACAGTTATTACTGAATCGGATACAGCGGAGAAGAAACAGAACACTAAATTAGGGAATTTTGTGGAAAGTTGGCAATTTGTAACAAGCATGGTAACTAGCATTTGTTGTTACACCTCTGTAATTACAGACTGCAATTACTACCAGTTACATGTTATTACAGTGTAACTATGAGTTATTACAATTAACTGCAATACTTTTTACAGTGTAATTACACATGTAATGTTTCAGAGAGACTTTTCAGACAGCGTTAAAAGAGGGAGCTTTGTTTCTCCTTATAACTGTTAGCATATGGATTAACCTCCCTTGGGTTTCAAAACTTCCGATATTAAAAGTCCACTGTTTGAAGTTCCAAGCAGTACATTTAATAGGTGGAACGAAGCAATTACTTTGTTTTTCAAAGCCCCAATGCTGTATTAAACAAATGCCCTATACACATGAAAAAACAACCTAGTATCCTCTCGCATAACTTGTTTTCAATAAAAACAGTAAGTTGCTGATTAGTTTTGATTTCGGAGGGAATTAGAGGCAAAGCTCGAAGGAATCAGGGAAAGAGGAAAACTTGTTCCAGGAACAAGGTTTAATCAATTTCCCTACCAAACAAAACATCTGATCTATACAAACAGTTACAGTTGATTGGTCACGCTGTTGAATGCCACATTTTCCCCATAAAACAGGAAACATGATCTGCACCGAAGAATCAGCCTGCTACAGTGAATAGCAAAACCCACTCTCCCTCGCCCCAAATCACAATAGCCTTTCATGGTAATTTCATTAAGAAGATAAAGCCTTTACTATAGAGAGTACCTTATACATGACGTCAAGAACAATATGTGCCATTACGTGAATGTTGTTTTATGATGTTATTTGTTTAGGCACCTTTGATCCGAGGCCATGTTGGAGACATCCGCCTCTTTGCTTGATGTTGTCATTCAAATCTCCATTGCTGTTTAGAAGTTCACCTGCAATTGTTCACCTATAAGTGAGGATGTTGAATATTCATATTTCTTAGAATGTATTATTTTGTTGCCAGTACTTAGATCTGTAGAGCAACCCGTAGTTGCAACAATACAGTGTCCATTTTAGGACAGCTTCATACATCAACTCACTTTGATGTATGAAGCTGTCCTAAAATGGACACATACACTATTTCCTCCATGGTAAAAAAAATAAAAATCAACACAACAAGGACCCAACAAATACAGTGCATTCGGAAAGTATTCATACCCCTTTACTTTTTCCACATTTTACAGCCTTATTCTAAAATTGATTACATTGTTTTTTTCCCTCATCAATCTACACAATATTTTGCAAATGTATTAAAAATAAAAAATGGAAATATCACATTTACATAAGTATTCAGACCCTTTACTCAGTACTTTATTGAAGCACCTTTGGCAGTGATTACAGCCTCGAGTCTTCTTGGGTATGACACTACAAGATTGGCACATCTGTATTTGGGGAGTTTCTCCCATTCTTCTCTGCAGAGCCTCTCAAGCTCTGTCGGGTTGGATGGGGAACGTCGCTGCACAGCTATTTTCAGGTCTCTACAGAGATGTTAGATCGGGTTCAAGTCCGTGCTCCGGCTGGGCCACTCAAGGACATTCAGAGACTTGTCCCGAAGCCACTCCTGCATTGCCTTGGCTGTGTGCTTAGGGTTGATGTCCTGTTGGAAGGTGAACCTTCGCCCCAGTCTGAGGTCCTGAGCACTCTGGAGCAGGTTTTCATCAAGGATCTCTCTGTACTTTGCTCCGTTCATCTTTCCCTCGATCCTGACTAGTCTTCCTGTCCCTGCCACTGAAAAACCTCCCCATAGCATGATGCTGCCACCACCATGCTTCACCGTAGGGATGGTGCAAGGTTTCCTCCAGACGTGATGGTTGGCATTCAGGCCAAAGAGTTAAATCTTGTTTTCATCAGACCAGAGAATCTTGTTTCTCATGGTCTGAGAGTCTTTAGGTGCCTTTTGGCAAACTCCAAGCGGGCTGTCATCTGCCTTTTACTGAGGAGTGGCTTCCGTCTGGCCACTCTACCATAAGAGCCTGATTGGTGGAGTGCTGCAGAGATGGTTGTCCTTCTGGAAGTTTCTCATATCTCAACAGAGAAACCCTGGATCTCTGTCACCTCCCTGACCAAGGCCCTTCTCCCCTGATTGCTCAGTTTGGCCGGGCAGCTAACTCTAGGAAGAGTCTTGGTTGTTCCAAACTTCTTCCATTGAAGAATGAGGGAGGCCACTGTGTTCTCGGGGACCTTCAATGCTGCAGAATTTTTTCGACCTGGTCCCCAGGCGGTGATTCTCATCCTCGACCAGGAGATGGTGGGGTCATGAAGTTGGAGCCACGGGATGCCGGGTGCGGTGCTGATGAGGAAGGGAAGGCTTTCCTGGTGCATGTGTCCCACGGTGAGGTGAGTGGTGCTGTGATGTGTGTAATTGTGCCAGATCCCAAAGTTCGCTTATCCAGGGCTTGCACAGGAAAAGGAGAGGAGAGCGGGTATGAAGTTATGTTCAGGGAGGAGGCGAGGGCCTGGTTGATGAAATTCCCTGTGGCACCGGATTCCACTAGAGCTGTAGAGACAACACCTGAGGGCCAGCCAGCCAGTGAAATAGGAACCAGAAAGGAAAATGATGATTATAGAATACTCATGCCTACCCTGGGAGACGGAAGATCACGGGCCGCCCACTGCTGTAGTGGTCCCCGGGTTAGGATGCACCCTGCTGAAGCTGGTGCCCCTCCTGGCCACAATAGGGACCAGTGTTGCCAACTAATTTTCAGGGGAAGTTGCTAGAGGCAGGTCGATTTGTTGCTAAAAGTTGCTAAATGACGTTGTGATGTCATTGCGTGATGATGTCATTACGTAATAACGTAAAACTGCGTCATTACGTAGAATACACAATAACGTTACTCAAATTGACTGGCCATCTCAGGGACAAATATGATTTGACATTTGTTAGTTTAGATTTGTTTGTTTATTATCACATATTTTTATATGTAAAAGTAATATAAACACAACACATTTTATATGATCAGATATTTTTACACATTACACATTATTGAACAATTACATTTTATTTCTTTTCTTATTAACTAGTAAACCTACACATTCTGAACAATTATAGTTTTAAGCAATGTATTGGTAGTTAGTTAACATGCTACCTAACTGATCTACAATTATAGGTACAAGCTAATAACAAGGTATATATGCTATCTTATTGAACAAGCAACTTAACTCAAATAATGATGTGTGCGTTAGGCATCTCTCTCCAGCTCTCTCCAGGTTGTTATGCTGCTTCGCTGGCCTGCTGCTGCCTGTGCACGAGTTGAGTGCCTGCTGCTGACGTCACTCACAATGCACTTTTGCAGCCAGGCACGTGTGTTGTGACTGAATGTGTGACAGAGAAAATCGTTTTTGTGTCATTTAGAGGGAACATTTTAGCGTTTGATTCACTTTTCAAAAGTTGCTAAAAGTTTTAAATACATTTTTAAAAGTAGCTCAATTTGTTGCTAGGTGCTGTTTGGACAAGAAGTTGCCAGGGTAGTCTGAAAAGTTGCTAAATCTAGCAACAAAATTGCTAAGTTGGCGTCACTGAAGTGTCACCCATTGAGCATGTTTTTAGGATGCTCTGGATCGAAGTGTACGGCAGCATGTTCCAGTTCCCGCCAATGTCCAGCAACTTCGCACAGCCATTGAAGAGGAGTGGGACAACATTCCACAGGCCACAATCAACAGACTGATCAACTCTATGTGAAGGAGATGTGTCACGCTGCATGAGGCAAATGGTGGTCACACCAGATACTGACTAGTTTTCTGATCCACGCCCCTACCTTTTTTTAAAGGTATCTGTGACCAACAGATGCATATTTGTATTCCCAGTCATGTGAAATCCATAGATTAGGGCCTAATTTATTTATTTAAGTTGACTGATTTCGTTATAGGAACTGTAACTGTAAAATCTTTGAAATTGTTGCATGTTGCGTTTCTATTTTTGTTCAGTGTAATAGATTTCTCCTCTAGAATTAAAGTGTACCAACACCTTCCTCATCACAGTAACTTTCACAGTGTATGGGTGTAAAACTAAATACTGTAAATCATTTATGATGGTATCCATTAATCTCCTCTATGATGTCTTGATTTCTGGAGTGTAGATGCAGCAGTTCCTCTGTAATGAGTTGCTGAGTCTCATAGTTGGCCTAAGTTCCCCCCACTTCCCCTCCTTGCTCCCTTAGGGCTCTCTCACAAACTCCCCACAATGCTGATCTCGGCTTTTATTTGCTCATGGTCCACTCTGAGCAGCTGACACCAAAGTCGATGGTACATGCACACTTCAGTGGAACAATAACAAGAAAATTCCCTCCGCCTTGAAATATTTTTAGTGCAAAAGCAAAAATAGTGGTGGTGGCAGTAGTAAAGTATTACTTCCAAGATTCGATAGGTTTGGTTGAGTGCCATAAAGCATAATCTTTGGACAGCAACTAGTTTTGAAATGTGCTCATGTTACAGGAAACAAACACATCAAGCCTTGGAACTCTTTACTCCATTCTTCACTCCATTTACTACACTCCCCATCTCCTCCCAAGTTCTCGAATTCAATTACATCGTAATTGGATCTGAAATGTAATTGGATCAATTTGGATCTGAAATGTAGTTCACTGGTGTAGACAAAGAGGGCAATAAGATCCCAAAGTGCCCCCAAAACATTATGTTTTACTGAATGAAAGCTGGTAACAGGCATCTTGCTCTCTCCCTCTCTGGATTACAAATACCTATAAATGCTTATCCAGGATCAATCTTTCAGATGGCAGGTTTTGTGTATCTTTGAGATGTGTGATACATCAAAGGATACAGAAGCAAATATAAGGCATCAAGACTGAAACACAATGTTGCTTACGAGAACATCTCCTCTTCCAAACATTTCAGGACATTCAGACTCTGAATCTAAACAATTCTTAGCCAATGTGGCTCTCTGTCTATTTGAGAAGTCGGAGTGAGACTTTTGTAAACACAAGCTGCTTTTTTGTCTAATGGGATTGGTCACTTACCCTATGGTTATGTTTTATTTTCATATTACCATTCTCCTCACACAGACTTGACAGGGTAGCCAGCCACAAATTACTTAGGAAGGTCGGAAGCCCGCACAGAGGCTTTAGGTGTCCTTTACAATACTTTTGCTGACCTATTGATTCTTACATGGCATCATATGATGATGGGGTTGGTCAGGCTGCTTGTGTTGGATGTCTTTGAAGCTACCTCGAGGAGTACACTCTTAGAAAAAAAGGTTATGCCTAATGTAACGGTGTTTGCTTAGCGAGTACTGATTCCTCCTGATTCGGCTCACTGCCTTGCTACTGTAGCACATGACTGACCTCCCGAAGCGTCTAATCAGTCGCGCCACACAAAAAGCTAGCTATTCGGTGGCGCAAGTTGGGACACTTCAGGCTGACGAGTGAGTTTCACACATTCCCATGTGCTACATTCAACCCCCAAACTTACTCCACAGCGACAACAGCGTTGAGCTGAGCACAACTGCAGATCTGAGTCACGGCACCATCTGTAATGGACGTCACGCAACTTGCTTAACGAGTACCGCTTACTCCTGATTCAGCTCACACCGACGCTCGACCCCGGACCTCTGCCTTGCTAGCACACGTGGCCACCCTCCTGATGCGTCTTACTAGTAGAACCATGTGAAAAGCTAGGCAACGCAAGTAGGGACACTTACACTGAGGAGTGAATTTCACACATCCCCATGTGCTACACTAGCACCATAAATTATTCGTGTTTCCATGAGAGAATAACCCTTGGTTACAGGTAGAAGGTTTTCACCCAACAAAGAACCCTTTAAGAACTCTTTCTTCAACTTTCTCAGGTGAAAAAGGTCCACATAAAAACCTTGTCCCTGTAGAAAAAAACTTTCTAGGAGTGTAGGAACTGGACTCATTTATTGTATCTTCAAGCTATAGGAGGTTCCTGAGATGTTTTCTTTCTCATTCACTGGGTAAGGCTGCAGTGTAGAGTGCATACCTTGACTTCACAGGTATTCCACATTTTGTTGTTACAGCCTGAATTCAAAATGGAATAAGTATATTTTTCCCCTCACGCATATACACAATACTCCATAATGACGAAGTGAAAACCTGTTTTTGTAAATTAATTTTGTGAAAATGAAATACAGAAATGTACATAAGTATTCACACCCCTGAGTAAATACTTTGAGGAAGCATCATTCGCAGGGCTTACAGCAGTGAGTCTTTCTAGGTAAGTCTCTAAGAGCTTTCCACACCTGGATTGTACAATATTTGCCCATTATTCTTTTCAGAATTCTTCAAGCTCTGTCAAATTGGTTGTTGATCATTGCTAGACAACCATTTTCAAGTCTTGCCATAGATTTTCAAGCAGATTAATCAAAACTGTAACTCGGCCACTCAGAAACATTCACTGTCTTCTTGGTAAGCAACTCCAGTGTAGATTTGGCCTTGTTTAGGTTATTGTCGTGCTGAAAGGTGAATTAATCTCCCAGTGTCTGGTGGAAAGCAGACTGAACCAGGTTTTCCTCTAGGATTTTGCCTGTACTTAGCTCCATTTCGTTTCTTTTTTATCATTAAAAACTCCCCAGTCCTTAAGGATTACAAGCATACCCATAACATGATGCAGCCACCACTATGCTTGAAAATATGGAGAGTGGTACTCAGTAATGTGTTGTTTTGGATTTTCCCCAAACATAACACTTTGTATTCAGGACAAAAAGTGAATTGCTTTGCTACATTGTTTGCAGTATTACTTTAGTGCCTTGTTGAAAACAGGATGCATGTTTTGTAATATTTTTATTCTGTACAGGACTCTGTCAATTAGGTTAGTATTGTGGAGTAAATACAATGTTGTTGATCCATCCTCAGTTTTCTCTGATCACAGCCATTAAACTCTGTAACTGTTTTAAAGTCACCATTGGCCTCATGGTGAAATCCTTGAGCGGTTTCCTTCCTCTCCGGCAACTGAGTTAGGAAGGACGCCTGTATCTTTGTAGTGACTGGGTGTATTGATATATCATCCAAAGTGTAATTAATAACTTCACCATGCTCAAAGGAATATATAATGTTTGCTTTTTTATGTTTTTACTCATCTACCAATAAGTGCCCTTCTTTGCGAGGCATTGAAAAACCTCCCTGGTCTTTGTGGTTGAATCTGTGTTTGAAACTCACTGCTCGACTGAGGAACCTTACAAATAATTGTATGTGTGGGGTACAGAGATGAGGTAGTCATTAAAAAGTCATGTTAAACACTATTATTGCACACAGAGTGAGTCCATGCAACTTATTATGTGATTTGTTAAGCAAATGTTTACTCCTGAACTTCTTTTAGGCTTGCCATAACAAAGGGGTTGTATACTTATTGACTCAAGACATTTCAGCTTTCATTATTAATTAATTAGTACAACATTTCAAAAAACATAATTCTACTTCGACATTATGGGGTATTGTGTGTAGGCCAGTGACAAAAAAATCTAAATGTAATACATTTTAACTTCAGGCTGTAACACAATAAAAAGTCAAGGGGTGTGAATACATTCTGTATGTAGGTGATAGAAAACACTTTTTCCACAATCTCTTTGGCCATATGTAAGCTTGTGTTTTGCAGTGTCATCTTCTGATTGCAAACATTTCTGTTCTTCTGAATAATATCTTCCTGTCTTTCTCCATGTTACAAAGATGAGGGCAAGAGAAGATATGCAAATCCCTTTTGTGTTACATCATTGACGCAAATGCAAATGTACAGCTGAATCTGGGCTATCTGGGCTGGTTGGGATGCGAAGTCCTTTGGTCTGTGAAGCTGCAGCAGCAGCTATCAAATCGTAGATGGCGACATCTTTTAATCCATTCCAACCCTGCTCAAGGAGATAAAATTCCACTTATCTGACGAAATTCATAAAAAAAAGGTGATTTTCAGGAAGACTTTGCCATACTACTTCTTCAACATCACCTCTGATGCTTCTCAGCATCCCCCTCTAGTATCTGCACTAATTTATCCGTATCTTGGAACAGTTCAGTTCCCTTTTGTCTCATCTTCCCTTGTCTTTGATTTATGTTCTGCTCTTGCGACTTTGACTGGTATAATTAGCACAACCTGAACTCTGCAGCAGCACTTTGACTTTCCACTTCAAATGATAGGAGCAACTAAAGATAACTGGAGGCTCCTGTTCAGTGTTCAACAGTCAAATACATGCACAGGTAACTGCCAAAATAATGGGAACACCAACATAAAGTGTCTTAATAGAGCATTGGGACACCACGAGCTGCCAGAACAGCTTCAATGTGCCTTGGCATAGATTCTGCAAGTGTCTGGAACTCTATTCGAGGGATGCGACACCATTTTTCCATGGAAAATTCCATAATTTGGTGTTTTGTTGATGGTGGTGGAAAACGCTGTCTCAGACGCTGCTCCAGAATCTCCCATAAATGTTCACACACACACACACACACACACACACACACACACACACACACACACACACACACACACACACACACACACACACACACACACACACATTAAACCCCCTATGCTCCTTTGAGATCTCTTCTTCTAGCCATGGTAGCCAAAACAATGGCCAACTGGGCATTTTTATACATGACCCTAAGCATGATGGGATATTAATTGCTTAATTAACTCTGGAGCTACACCTCTGTGGAAGCAACTGCTTTCAATATACTTTGTTTTCCTCATTTACTCAAGTGTTTCCTTTATTTTGGCATTTACACGTTTCTCTGCCCTAGCCATATTTTCTACTGCTAGTTTTCTACTGGTAGTTTCAATGTTTTCCAAGTGCCAGAGCGCACCTTACTGTAAGAGTGATTTTTAATTACCTTCATATAGTCCTATTACCCATACTGGGTACTGTATATGGGATTTATGTTGCTCCCATGTCAATTAATTGGGAATTGTAAGTACCCTTCACCTGGAGCGCTCAAAGAAATAGAATGACAATCCTGTCTCGCCGCTCTAAGGACAATTCCTTCGACCTCATGGCTTGGTTTTTCTCTGACCTGCTCTGTCAACTGTGGGACCTTATATATACAGGTGTGTGCCTTCTAAATCATGTCCAATCAATTGAATTTACCACAGGTGGACTCCAATCAAGTTGTAGAACATCTCAAGGATGATCAATGGAAATAGGATAGAACTGAGCTCAATTTCGCGTCTCATATCAAAGGGTCTAAATACTTACAGTACCAGTCATAAGTTTGGACACACCTACTCATTCAAGGGTTTTTCTTTATTTTTACTATTTTCTACATTGTAAAATAATAGTGAAGAAATTAGAACTATGAAATAGGACATATGGAATCATGTAGCAACCAAAAAAGTGTTAAACAAATTGTATATTATATTTATATTTGAGATTCTTCAAAGTAGCCCACCTTTGCCTTGATGAAAGCTTTGCACAATCTTGGCATTCTCTCAACTAGCTTCATGGGGTAGTCACCTGGAATGCATTTCAATTAACAGGTGTGCCTTGTTAAAAATTGATTTGTGGAATTTATTTCCTTCTTAATGCATTTGAGCCAATCAGTTGTGTTGTGACAAGGTAGGGGTGATCGCGTTTTCTTTGGAAAACAAGGACATTTCTAAGTGACCCCAAACTTTTGAACGGTAGTGTATATATATATATATATATATATATATATATATATATATATATATATATATATACACTTCCAGTCAAAATTTGGACATGCCTACTCATTCAAGGGTTTTTCTTTATTTTTACAATTTTTTTACATTGTAGAATAATAGTGAAGACATCAAAACTATGAAATAACACACATGTAGTAACCAAAAAAGGGTTAAACAAATCAAAATATGTTTTATATTTGAGATTTTTCAAATAGCCACCCTTTGCCTTGATGACAGCTTTGCACACTCTTGGCATTCTCTCAACCAGCTTCATGAGGTAGTCACCTGGAATGCATTTCAATTAACAGGTGTGCTTTCTTAATGCATTTGAGCCAATCAGTTGTGTTGTGACAAGGTAGGCGGGGTATACAGAAGATAACCCTATTTGGTAAAAGACCAAGTCCATTTTATGGCAAGAACAGCTCAAATAAGCAAAGAGAAATGTCAGTCCATCATTACTTTAAGACATGAAGGTCAGTCAATCCGGAACATTTCAAGAACATTGAAAGTTTCTTCAAGTGTGGTTGCAAAAACCATCAAGCGCTATGATGAAACTGGCTCTCATGAGGACCTCCACAGGAAAGGAAGACCCAGAGTTACCTCTGCTGCAGAGTATAAGTTAATTAGAGTTAACTGCACCTCAGATTGCAGCCCAAATAAATGATTGATAGAGTTCAAGTAACAGACACGTCTCAACATCAACTGTTCAGATGAGACTACGTGAATCAGGCCTTCATGGTCGAATTGCTGCAATGAAACCACTACTAAAGGACACCAATAATAAGAAGAGACTTGCTTGGGCCAAGAAACACGAGCAATGGACATTAGACTGGTGGAAATCTGTCCTTTGGTCTGATGAGTCCAAATTTGAGATTTTTGGTTCCAATGCTGTGTCTTTGGGGGGGGGGGTTCTTAATGTTTTATACACAAAGTGTACATCAGCCGGTCTGCATTCAATTTTCATTTCACACATCATAATTTCTCCATGATACACTGCCCAGCCTCCAGTCCAGCCATACATTTAAATGGCACTCGGGTAATAACAAAGTGGATTATTCCTCTATTTGGTCGAGAGCATGATTCTTCCAGTTATCAATTTACACCCTGGCGTCAGTGAAGGGAATACCGGTAGCGCCGTTGCTCATTTGTCATGTGGCATGATTTCATATCTTCCTCCCAATAAGCCAGGATAAGGAGTAAATTATTGCTTATCAACTTTATTTTACCGTTAGCTTCCATCTTCATTAAATATATGCATAGTGTGCATCCCCAGAGATCTTCATCCATCTACTCAGCTCGTTCAGAATAAGGACCTGCTCAAAAATAAAACAATGATTATCAGAATAAGGGCCTCTTCAGAAAATATATTGGGTGGCTCTGCGTTATGCCTGTCTTTCAGATCTAAGTGTAGGGTTGCACAATAAAATATAACCTAAATTATTCAGTGATTGTTTTTAATAAATGTCTGTAGCCTGTAGCACTGTAAATTCAGCTCTCAGACAGAGCTCTGTAAATATTTTGGTGGGACTATGCTGCCGTCAACTACTGGCAGAGGGTTATGGAATTTAAACTGAACTGAACAGAGCACTGTTTCTCTTTCATTAAATTTTTGAGAGAATGTTATGAGAAAAAGAAAACACCATTTATTTATCCAACTATAGAAAAATATCATTAAAACATAATTTCTACTCGCTTTGAGGAAACCCAGAACTGTAAAGTTCAAGTTTATTTGTCAAATGATCAAATATAAGCACAATTTCAGATTTTTTCTGCTTCTACAGTATCATACTTTTGATTTTGCAATCAAACAAAATACCTATCATGGTGCAAAGAAATAGAAATGGAAAAGATTGATTGATAGATTAATTTACTCTTGTCGGATGTAATCACCGTAAGAGCAAACAGAGACTGAACACCTATCCTCTCTCAAACTTCTTAAACAAAGTCCAAGTAACCAGCACTTCTAATGACACTGATATATTCCCCCTTTTCATTTTCCAAAGGTGATTTTCAATTACACTGCTTTGCCCCATTCAGAAATCACCAAAATCCATTAAATTGTTCTAATGGAGTGTAGAGCTTCCCTCATGCAGTGACTGAATCCATTCTACATTTGTAATTGATTCAACGCTACTGAAACTCTCTGTTGTGAATTCCAATTTCTGTCCTAGTTTCTCCTCATGGCATGGGGGTGTCAGTTAATATGTCACTGAAAAGATAGATTCACCCGTGTGTTTAATGGAAATGCCATTTGATAATAAAATGCCGAAAGTAGCCTACAGATACTAATTGGTTTTAATCAAATCAAATCAAACGTTATTTGTCACATGCGCCGAAAACAACAGGTGTAGAAATGCTTACCGTGAAATGCTTACTTACAAGCCCTTATTAACCAACAATGCAGTTCAAGAAATAGAGTTAAGAAAATATTTAAAAAAAAAAAAAAAAAAAAAAACAACTAAGTAACACAATAAAATAACAATAACTAGGCTATATACAGGTGGTACCGGCACCGAGTCAATGTGCGGCGGTACAGGTTAGTCGAGGTAATTTGTACATGTAGGTAGGGGTAAAGTGACTATGCATAGATAATAAACAGCGAGTAGCAGCAGTGTAAAAACAAATGGGGGTGGGGGGTTGTCGATGTAAATAGTCCGGGTGGACACATATAATTGTTCAGCAGTCTTATGGCTTGGGGGTGGATGCTGTTAAGGAGCCTTGGGGACCCATGCCAAATCTTTTCATTCTCCTGAGGGGGAAAAGGTGTTGTCGTGCCCTTTTCACGTCTGTCTAGGTGTGTTTAGACCTGATAGTTTGTTGGTGATGTGGACACCAAGGAACTTGAAACTCTCGACCAGCTCCACTACAACCCCGTCGATGTGTTCGGCCCTCTTTTTCCTGTAGTCCACGATCAGCTACTTTGTCTTCCTCACGTTGAGGGAGAGGTTGTTATCCTGGCACCACACTGCCAGGTCTTTGACCTCCTCCCTATAGGCTGTCTCATTGTTGTCTGTGATCAGGCCTACCACTGTTGTGTCGTCGGCAAACTGAATGATGGTGTTGGAGTCGTGCCTGGTCATGCAGTCATGGGTGAACAGGGAGTACAGGAGGGGACTGAGCACGCACCCCTGAGGGGCCCCTGTGTTGAGGATTAGCGTGGCAGATATGTTGTTGTTGTACCACCTAGGGGTGGCCCGTCAGGAAGTCCAGGATCCAGTTGCAGAGGGAGGTGTTTAGTCCCAGGGTCTTTAGCTTAGTCATGAGCTTTGAGGGCACTATGGTGTTGAACGCTGAGCTGTAGTCAATGAATAGCATTCTCACGTAGGTGTTCCTTTTGTCCAGGTGGGAAAGGGCAGTGTGTGGAGTGCAGTAGAGATTGCATCATCTGTGGATCTGTTGAGGCGGTATGCGAATTGGAGTGGGTCTAGGGTTTCCGGGATGATGATGTTGATGTGAGTCCTGACCAGCCTTTCAAAACACTTCATGGCTACTGACGTAAGTGCTATGGGGTGGTAGTCATTTAGGCAGGTTACCTTTGCTTTCTTGGGCTGTGGTGGTCTGCTTGAAACATGTAGGTATTACAGACTTGGTCAGTGAGAGGTTGAAAATATCAGTGTAGACACTTGCCAGTTGGTCCGCGCATGCTCTGAGTACACGTCCTGGTAATCCGTCTGGCCCTGTTGACCTGTTTAAAGGTCTTACTCACGTAGGCTACGGAGAGCATGATCACACAGTCGTCCGGAACAGCTGGTGCTCTCATGCATGCTTCAGTGTTGCTTGCCTCGAAGCGAGCACAAAAGGCATTTCACTCGTCTGGTAGGCTCGCGTCACTGGGCAGCTCGCGGCTGGGTTTCCCTTTGTAGTCCGTAATAGTTTTCAAGCCCTGCCACATCCGACGAGTGTATTAGGATTCAATCTTAGTCCTGTATTGACGCTTTGCCCATTTGATGGTTCGTCTGAGGGCATAGCTCCTTGAAAGCGGCAGCTCTAACCTTTAGCTTGGTGCGGATGTTGCCTGTAATCCATGGCTTCTGGTTGGGATATGTACGTACGGTCACTGTGGGGACGACGTCGTCAATGCACTTATTGTTGAAGCTGGTGACTGAGGTGGTATACTCCTCAATACCATTGGATGAATCCTCGAACATATTCCAGTCTGTGCTAGCAAAACGGTACTGTAGCGTAGCATCGACGTCATCTGACCACTTCAGTGTTGAGCGAGTCACTGGTAATTCCTGCTTTAGTTTTTTTGTTTATAAGCAGGAATCAGGAGGATATAATTATGGTCAGATTTGCCAAATAGAGGGCGAGGGAGAGCTTTGTATGAGTCTCTGTGTGTGGAGTGAAGGTGGTCTAGAGTTTTTTCCCCCCTGGTTGCACATGTGTTATGTTGGTAGAAATGAGGTAAAACGGATTTAAGTTTGCCTGCATTAAAGTCCCCGGCCACTAGGAGCGCTGCTTCTGGATGAGCATTTTCTTGTTTGCTTATGGACTTATACAGCTCGGTCTTACTGCCAGCATCGGTTTGTGGTGGTAAATAGACTGCTACGAAAAATATAGATGAAAACTCTCTTGGTAAATAATGTGGTCTACAGCTTATCATGAGGTACTCTACCTCAGGTGAGCAATACCTAGAGACTTCCTTAATATTAGACATCACGCACCAGCTGTTATTGACAAATAGACACACACCCCCACGCCTCGTCTTACTAGAGGTAGCTGTTCTGTCCTGCCGATGCACGGAAAACCCAGCCAACTGTATATTATCCGCATCGTCGTTCAGCCACGACTCAGTGAAACATAAGATATTACATGTCCCGTTGGTAGGATAGTCTCGAATAGAGATCTAGGTCAATGACAGGACACGGCTAATCAGAGAGCAGGTAGTCAGTCCTGTTCCGCATGTGTCTTTCCCGATCAAATCACAGTTTAGGTGTCATTATTATCATTGATTAGGTCATAAATAGGACCTACTGCTGCAGCCTGCCGAGCATCATACTCTTATTTCTGTGTCTAGCTAAAATGTATAACCATTACGCAACCAAAGACCTTTATCTATATTTTAATACTGAACCTTGCTGAGAAAAACAAATGCTTTCCAACCAAGGTGCATGAACCGTGGAGCGAGCTGACGATGAAAATATATCCAGCATCTCTTGGCAATGGAAGTTTGTTTAAAAAAGTTTTTGTTATCAAACCCTGCCTCCTGCCTATGTTTGGCACTTTTCAACTCTATTTCCCATCTTGCCTACAACTATTTTTTAAGACTAAGCCGTCATTGGCCCAGGGATGGTGCTCCACCAAAACAAGTTGGATTGATTGTCCATCTGATTCACAGTGAGTCTCCTGTACTGAACTTTCCATATCTCATCCGAGACCGGCTATTTCGTTGACTCAACATAAAAAATCACTTCACAGTATCTAATCCTATCCAAACATCCAGAATGCATAATCACTCCTGTGTCAAGTCAGGAATGTACGGGGGAGCGAAACAGCTCACTATTCAAATACATCTATAGTTGATTACAAAACCCATTTAAAAACACGAAAGCACTGGGATGCACGCGTGCCTGCAGTAATTAGCCAGAGCAACTAGCCGTGAGAGCTAGGCAGGCTGTGAAGTGTGCGTGTCTAGAGAGGAAACCAGAGAGAAAACCCTCCACCTCACTGCAGTGCCAGCAGATGTCAGGTTCAGATTCAGTCAAGGTTTGAGTTACACGTTGACTCTTGGAGGGTGTGTGACGTCGCTATTGTTGACACTTATCGGGGGGGGTGGGGGGTGGGGCCACATTGATACTTATATTTTTATGGGTGCTTGATTTGTTATGGAGGTGCCCTGGATTCTGTACATCTATAGTTTTTAACCTGTATCCTCTGTCATCTCTGGCCTTTCCTACATACTGTATCTAAGTTAGGCCCTTTGTTCCTCCAGGAATGAAGAGGATTAAGTAAGTAAGTATCTAAGTCAAAAACTGCATTTTTTACGCAAGAAGGTATATTGGTATTTGCATATGAGCACAAGAGAACTATGTTTACAATGTTAAAACACAACGATTCTTAACTACATATAAATTCTGACATTATGCTTACCTCAATGCACTAGATGTTGCTTTTGGCTCATCCTAAAAACCTTATTATCGGGATTGATTGATTAGTGCCCTCTGTCCAAAATATAAACAACTGGCCAGTCTACATACAGTTACAGTCTGATTGGTTTCCGGACATCTACTGTATAATTGACCACAGAAGAGGCTAAAAAAACAACAACTGTCAACTGCTCCAGCCTCCAGACCTGACAGCGGTGCATTCTGTTTGGTGAAGCGCTCCATTGATTAATTAGGAAGAGGTTGACATTGGCATTCTGTCGGTGGGGTGAAGCAAATTAGTGCTGGAGGTACAATTAAGGCTCCCCAAGGAGAGCTGGTGACGAGACAGCCTCTCGCCAGGGGCCTGGGGGCTGCCTCGCTCATTATACAGCCCAGCTCAGTCCATCCATCCAGATACCGGCTCACCAGACCCACTTTACAATGTTTTAATTGCCAGTAAAGTGTGAAGTGTTTGCTCAGAAAGCAGGTCCAGAGCTGCAAGCCTAATGACTGAGCTTAGATTCACCATTAGGGGATGTTTTGGAACGCGGTACAGCAAAATGGCCTGCTGACATTACTCGGCGGTAGTAGTGTATGCAGTGGTTGACGAGAGCGGCCAGGCGAGGATTCTATAGACTGCGTTTGGACAGGAAAGTGATGACATTTTCACTACAGCACAGTCTGTGGATCAAAAGGGACCTTTGGAACACATAGTTTGCTTCGTATTCAATGTGTGTCAAACACATTTTCTAATTTCACTGTCCCCGCTTAACAAAGTCACAGCAATTGCTGTCAGCCAAGCGCAAAGACTCAGAAAAGAGGCAATGAATAATTTGGCAGTTTCTAAGTCCTCTGGACATTTTGGGACATGTCAGCTTATGGATAGGGTGTTATATTCATATTTCACAACCATAAGAGACTCAAACTTTCATTAAAATGTACAATTGTCCCTTGTGTCTTTCATAAAACATAACCAGGATTATAAAAATGGGAGGCAAATTAGGCATGCGGCTGGTGTACTCTGGATCCCCATGCCAAGAAAGTTAGCTCAATCAAGTACAGGCTTAATTGAATGAACAACAATGCAATATTACATTTTATTAAGCAGTTTGGGGAATGGCCTTGTCTCCGAGGGAAGATCCTCTAAGCCAGATGATGTGTTGGAAGGTATCTCTACAGGGCCAGTATTATGGGCGGGCCTGAGCGGGTCTGGCCTGCCCTGCCATACCTCCTTGTCCAAATAATATTTAAATATTGATATTATTTGACAGAGTGTAACGTCAATGCAGGGAGTCAGGAAGCAGGTGCAGTTAGTGAGTTTAATAATAAGGAACAAAGAACAATACAAAACAAAACAACAGAAACGTCAGACAAGGAAACCAATACTACCTGATAACTGATAACAAAGGAGTGCTATATAAAGGGTAAGTAATCAGGGAGTAATGTAGTCCAGTTGTGACTGATGATAAGATGCAGGTGTGCTTAAAGATGGGTTGCCAGGACCGGTGGTCAGTAGAACAGCGACATCGAGCGCCGGAGAGGGGGAGCAGGAGTAGACGTGACACCGAGACACATGCCGACGGAAAGACGCATCGATCTCAGACAAAGCATTAACATGAAGTGTATGTCTATGTGCATCTATCAATTACACATACATGTCAGTACATACACACAACAAGTAGGTCACATGGGGGAGAGGCGTTGTGCCATGAGTTTGCCCTTCCTTCTCTCGACAGTAGGGTATACTCCTCTCCTTCTCAGGTTGTTGAAGGTGCCGTGCCCAGTTGATAATCACCCCGATAATTGCCTCGAAACATAACAGAAACTATACCGAAACTCATTTCACACATAACAACAGATTAAATAAATGAAGTAAAGTTTGATGGGGGAGAAAGGGGGATAATGGCTGAGTTAATGAGGAAGGGGAAGCGAACAATGCACGGTCACCAATTGTGAATGAAGAACAGGGCGGGCCATTCTATTGTATTGATGTATTCTAATTTTAATCTCAAAATGGTATGTACCCACTATCAGTCCACCAAATTCAAGCAGTCTTATCAGTCTACTCTGGCCTACTTGGAGTACACAGCGGGAGCGTGTGTAATTTACAATAGCAAGAAGAGCAAGACGAATGGATGCACATGCTGCGTTAGCGTTGCTACAAAATATAAATGATTCAGTGGGGAAGAAATGAAACATGATGACATCGCTGATGATTATTCTTCTGATTCTGAGCCTGAACCTACACCTCCGAGGCCTACGCGCAAGAAAAGCCAGAACGGTGCACACTGAGCAGGTGCCTGCACCACCACCAAATGAAACAGACAGGAGAGGCACCGTTTGGATAGAACAAGCCGGTGACAATGCTACGGGCAGATTATCAGCACAAAATGTAATTGCTGAGAGAGCAGGCCCTACATCTCCAAAAATTATAATCAGCATCACACTCACCAGCTTTCATTGTTTATGTGATATGGACATGCTCCAACTGATAATACATATTTTTGGACTGTTGTGATATCGACGCTTATTATTCATTATTGCTTTTGTGCTGATTTTCACTATTATCAAGCACACTTGGCTCTTGTAATGATTTTTAGGCTACGCTACTGATGTTTTCATCATCGGACCGTGCATCTTGCTGACCTTGCATCTTGGTGGTTGGGGTATTTTTGTAGGTATAAAAAGAAGCTGTTACCGCATTCCAACACCTATGCTTTCTGTTTTATAGTTGTAGCAGAGGCACTCCACGAATAAAATTGATTGAACACTTGAATTTTGGTGCTTTTTTGTTTTACATACTGTATATCCTACAGTAACATATATGAAATGTATTAATTACACTGTTAGAATGACTGCACATTAGCTTGAAGGGGGGTCCCTCAAGGTCCAGTGGTTATAGTGTAAAAAAAGATATTGCGCGTGTACACATAGGAGGTCCCTTGAATAATACGTGCCCCCCTATGGAAATCAAATGCCACCGCAACCTGCCCCCTGCAGAAACAAAAGAATGTATTAAAAATCTATTCTGTAGGCCTATAACTGTCAGAAAATGTCAGAGATGCTACCTGGTTGTTTTCCATGTGACGTTTAGGACACCAGTGTGTTCTGTAGTAAGTAGTAAAGTTGTTTTGTATAAAGCAAATTGTGTCCTATGCCCAATTGTCATTATGAAGAGAATTTAGAACACCGTTTTGTGAAATAATACAGAACTAAAGAAATATGGGATCTGATGAGAATTATCGGCTTTTATGTAGGCCTGTTTAAATTCCAAGTCTATCTTTCTTCAATATTCACATGGATGACATTACTAAAAAAGTGCAGTGAGCAATAATATGAATTGACATTTCTAAACAAACATTGTGGACAATAAGATGCATTGTGAACAGTAACACTTGGAATACAAGATGACTATAAGACTGTAAAACACATGTTTTTGTTCAAACACTATGTTATTAATAAATCAAAACGGAACTAAAAATAAAAAAATTCCATGGACACTTTTAAATCTGTCATGTTATGTAATTATGAACTCTGATGTATTGATGTGAAAGTTGATTAGTATTTATGTTAATTATTTGTGAGTGTAAATGTGAAAGAACTTCAATAAAGATTTTTTGTTTTTACAAAAAAAGAAATCAAATGCTCGTCTAACTGATTCATTCTGGCACCGGCACTGTAGCTCTATGTGGGTCTGCTGGCATCGAAACCCCCCGCTGTGGGAAAGGAGTTCCAATGACGTGCCTTAAGGTTATTACCTGGTAGTGGTGGGGAGGTGGAGGGTTGTCAAACTGTTGCTGAAAAAGATCAAGTGAGAGAACAAGGGTAAGTTGGCATATAAATACATCCCAAGATTCATGCCCATTGGTTGAGAGAGAGAGGAAGGTGATAATTGCAGGAGTGAGCCCATAGGTTAAACGGCAAGCATGAGGGATGTGCATTATTGTGCTTATAGACTATAACGTAAATAGGTGAATGACATTTCGCATATGGCTAATAGGAAAGAGGAAAAGAAACCAGACAATATGATGATACGTTTGTATTCATTCCCACTATGCCCGTAGAATAGGAAACAAAGTGAATTATGTTCTGCTTACTGGATTAAGTTAAACAAGCATTCAGACCAGCCTTCCTGATTGTAAACTACATTTCAATTGAGTACAGGCTTAACTAAATGAACAACTAAGACAGAATGCAATATGACATTTCATGAAATAGTTTGGGAAATGGCCTCGGAGCCAGATGATGTGATGGCAGGTAGCCCTATGCAGGGCTGCTGACATCGAAGCCCCCCCAAAAATAATATGTTACTTACCAGGTAAAAGAGACACAACAAAGCGACAATTGGATCTAAAGATGGAAAACAATGATTAATTACATGTAAAATAGATGAATGTGAGGAATAGAACAAAAATGAGATTATGCTGTAATGGAAAGTATTATATGACATTTTTCAATAAAGCATGGCGCACTGAGCGCCAGAATCAAACATTTGCTGATACAGTGAGGAAAAAAAGTATTTAGTCAGCCACCAATTGTGCAAGTTCTCCCACTTAAAAAGATGAGAGAGGCCTGTAATTTTCATCATAGGTACACGTCAACTATGACAGACAAATTGAGAAAAAAAAATCCAGAAAATCACATTATAGGATTTTTTATGAATTTATTTGCAAATTATGGTGGAAAATAAGTATTTGGTCAATAACAAAAGTTTCTCAATACTTTGTTATATACCCTTTGTTGGCAATGACACAGGTCAAACGTTTTCTGTAAGTCTTCACAAGGTTTTCACACACTGTTGCTGGTATTTTGGCCCATTCCTCCATGCAGATCTCCTCTAGAGCAGTGATGTTTTGGGGCTGTCGTTGGGCAACACAGACTTTCAACTCCCTCCAAAGATTTTCTATGGGGTTGAGATCTGGAGACTGGCTAGGCCACTCCAGGACCTTGAAATGCTTCTTACGAAGCCACTCCTTCGTTGCCCGGGCGGTGTGTTTGGGATCATTGTCATGCTGAAAGACCCAGCCACATTTCATCTTCAATGACCTTGCTGATGGAAGGAGGTTTTCACTCAAAATCTCACGATACATGGCCCCATTCATTCTTTCCTTTACACGGATCAGTCGTCCTGGTCCCTTTGCAGAAAAACAGCCCCAAAGCATGATGTTTCCACCCCCATGCTTCACAGTAGGTATGGTGTTCTTTGGATGCAACTCAGCATTCTTTGTCCTCCAAACACGACGAGTTGAGTTTTTACCAAAAAGTTCTATTTTGGTTTCATCTGACATTCTCCCAATCCTCTTCTGGATCATCCAAATGCACTCTAGCAAACTTCAGACGGGCCTGGACATGTACTGGCTTAAGCAGGGGGACACGTCTTTCACTGCAGGATTTGAGTCCCTGGCGGCGTAGTGTGTTACTGATGGTAGGCTTTGTTACTTTGGTCCCAGCTCTCTGCAGGTCATTCACTAGGTCCCCCCGTGTGGTTCTGGGATTTTTGCTCACCGTTCTTGTGATCATTTTGACCCCACGGGTGAGATCTTCCGTGGAGCCCCAGATCGAGGGAGATTATCAGTGGTCTTGTATGTCTTCCATTTCCTAATAATTGCTCCCACAGTTGATTTCTTCAAACCAAGCTGCTTACCTATTGCAGATTCAGTCTTCCCAGCCTGGTGCAGGTCTACAATTTTGTTTCTGGTGACCTTTGACAGCTCTTTGGTCTTGGCCATAGTGGAGTTTGGAGTGTGACTGTTTGAGGTTGTGGACAGGTGTCTTTTATACTGATAACAAGTTCAAACAGGTGCCATTAATACAGGTAACGAGTGGAGGACAGAGGAGCCTCTTAAAGAAGAAGTTACAGGTCTGTGAGAGCCTGAAATGTTGCTTGTTTGTAGGTGACCAAATACTTATTTTCCACCATAATTTGCAAATAAATTCATAAAAAATCCTACAATGTGATTTTCTGGAAAAAAAAATCTCAATTTGGCTGTCATAGTTGACGTGTACCTATGATGAAAATTACAGGCCTCTCTCATCTTTTTAAGTGGGAGAACTTGCACAATTGGTGGCTGACTAAATACTTTTTTTCCCCACTGTATGTTTAGATGAAATCCTAGGTATGCTTGTATGTAGAACCCATGTGACCTACTGAAAGGCAAACAGAAACACAAATCCGATGATAACATGAGTAGAGATGAGAAAATGGGTCTTACAATCAGATCCTTCGATTATCATAAAAAAATATGACAAAGGAAGAGGAATTTGTATACAAAACAAATGTGACTATGTGAATGAATGTTGCTGACAACTATCTAAAGGTGACTTCTATCACAAACTGAATTATGACCCTAGAATTCCAGCATAATATCACATTCACAGTGGAAAGCTGTTTGGAATCAGGACAAATCACCCAAAAAGAATGTGACATTTCCTAATATACCTACTTTTTATACAGTCGCTAAATTACACAAACAAGTGTCTCCTCCCCCAGGTAGACCCATTGTAGCAGAAATTCACTCTGTGACGTCCAACATTTCTAAGTTTGTGGACCACCACATTAAACCGATGGTTGAGAATCTCCCATCTTATGTCAAAGACACTAGTCACGTGATCTCATTGATAGAGGGCTTAGGAAGGATACCAGAGGGCACCCTGCTGGCCACTTTTGATGTGGAGAGCTTGTACACTATCATCCTACACACTGAAGGCTTGCAGGCGCTGCAACACTTCCTTCAGCAGAGAGACCCTACCCTTGCTCCATCCAATGATTGCATCTTGCAACTCACTGAACTGGTATTATCCAATAACTACTTTGTCTTTGAGTCATATTTTGTCCTTCAAATTCGGGTTGTAGCTGAACACCGCAGCTCAATCAGGTGTAAGAACACTGACTAACTAGTAGCAGCTCACTTTGTCAAAGCTAACCATCCTATCTCCTCCCTCAAATACACAGGCATTGAGCATGTTGCTCTACCAAGGAGAGGAGGTAACATCGATATCCTACTACTACAGAGGGAAGCCTACTGGATATCCTGTCTAAAAACACTGACCCCTAGTGGTCTGAATATTGACTTTGATTTCAGGCCCTTCTTCTGAACAAATATAAATGAATATGTTATTTTACAGCTTATCAGCGTACACCTAATATGTTCCCCCTGTTGATGATGCTTATTATGCATTATGGCTGAACCAAAAGATGACATGTAACAAACATTTTATGAAATTGGAAACAATTAAATATATGTATACAGTACATGTTAAAATAAATTAAACAATAATGTATGTTGACGCTAATGTTATGCTAATGCTAATGATAACGATAGCCTAATATATTCAATATGCTGTAAACTATTGTCTTTTAACAGTTTCACTCAATTAATTCTAATCAATCTAATAATTATGACACACCCCTCACTATTGTCATTGCTTGCACTAATTGCACTGTCTGTCTACACACATATACATTTACATTTTACATTTTATATATACAGTGGGGAAAAAAAGTATTTAGTCAGCCACCAATTGTGCAAGTTCTCCCACTTAAAAAGAAGAGAGAGGCCTGTAATTTTCATCAAAGGTACACGTCAACTATGACAGACAAAATGAGAAAAGAAAATCCAGAAAATCACATTGTAGGATTTTTAATGAATTTATTTGCAAATTATGGTGGAAAATAAGTATTTGGTCAATAACAAAAGTTTCGCAATACTTTGTTATATACCCTTTGTTGGCAATGACACAGGTCAAACGTTTTCTGTAAGTCTTCACAAGGTTTTCACACACTGTTGCTGGTATTTTGGCCCATTCCTCCATGCAGATCTCCTCTAGAGCAGTGATGTTTTGGGGCTGTCGCTGGGCAACACGGACTTTCAACTCCCTCCAAAGATTTTCTATGGGGTTGAGATCTGGAGACTGGCTAGGCCACTCCCGGACCTTGAAATGTTTCTTACGAAGCCACTCCTTCGTTGCCCGGGCGGTGTGTTTGGGATCATTGTCATGCTGAAAGACCCAGCCACGTTTCATCTTCAATGCCCTTGCTGATGGAAGGAGGTTTTCACTCAAAATCTCACGATACACGGCCCCATTCATTCTTTCCTTTACACGGATCAGTCGTCCTGGTCCCTTTGCAGAAAAACAGCCCCAAAGCATGATGGTTCCACCCCCATGCTTCACAGTAGGTATGGTGTTCTTTGGATGCAACTCAGCATTCTTTGTCCTCCAAACACGACGAGTTGAGTTTTTACCAAAAAGTTATATTTTGGTTTCATCTGACCATATGACATTCTCCCAATCCTCTTCTGGATCATCCAAATGCACTCTAGCAAACTTCAGACGGGCCTGGACATGTACTGGCTTAAGCAGGGGGACACGTCTGGCACTGCAGGATTTGAGTCCCTGGCGGCGTAGTGTGTTACTGATGGTAGGCTTTGTTACTTTGGTCCCAGGTCTCTGCAGGTCATTCACTAGGTCCCCCCGTGTGGTTCTGGGATTTTTGCTCACCGTTCTTGTGATCATTTTGACCCCACGGGGTGAGATCTTGCGTGGAGCCCCAGATCGAGGGAGATTATCAGTGGTCTTGTATGTCTTCCATTTCATAATAATTGCTCCCACAGTTGATTTCTTCAAACCAAGCTGCTTACCTATTGCAGATTCAGTCTTCCCAGCCTGGTGCAGGTCTACAATTTTGTTTCTGGTGTCCTTTGACAGCTCTTTGGTCTTGGCCATAGTGAAGTTTGGAGTGTGACTGTTTGAGGTTGTGGACAGGTGTCTTCTATACTGATAACAAGTTCAAACAGGTGCCATTAATACAGGTAACGAGTGGAGGACAGAGGAGCCTCTTAAAGAAGAAGTTACAGGTCTGTGAGAGCCAGAAATCTTGCTTGTTTGTAGGTGACCAAATACTTATTTTCCACCATAATTTGCAAATCAATTCATTACAAATCCTACAATGTGATTTTCTGGATTTATTTTTCTCAATTTGTCTGTCATAGTTGACGTGTACCTATGATGAAAATTACAGACCTCTCTCATCTTTTTAAGTGGGAGAACTTGCACAATTGGTGGATGACTAAATACTTTTTTCCCCCACTGTATATATATATATATACACACTTCCAGTCAAAATTTGGACACGCCTACTCATTCAAGGGTTTTTCTTTATTTTTACAATTTTTTACATTGTAGAATAATAGTGAAGACATCAAAACTATGAAATAACACACATGTAGTAACCAAAAAAGGGTTAAACAAATCAAAATATGTTTTATATTTGAGATTCTTCAAATAGCCACCCTTTGCCTTGATGACAGCTTTTCACACTCTTGGCATTCTCTCAACCAGCTTCATGAGGTAGTCACCTGGAATGCATTTCGATTAACAGGTGTGCTTTCTTAATGAGCCAATCAGTTGTGTTGTGACAAGGTAGGCGGGGTATATAGAAGATAACCCTATTTGGTAAAAGACCAAGTCCATATTATGGCAAGAACAGCTCAAATAAGCAAAGAGAAACTACAGTCCATTATTACTTTAAGACATGAAGGTCAGTCATTACGGAACATTTCAAGAACTTTGAAAGTTTCTTCAAGTGCAGTCGCAAAAACCATCAAGCGCTATGATGAAACTGGCTCTCATGAGGACCACCATAGGAATGGAAGACCCAGAGTTACCTCTGCTGCAGAGGATAAGTTCATTAGTTACCAGCCTCAGAAATTGCAGCCCAAATAAATGCTTCACAGAGTTCAAGTCACAGACACATCTCAACATCAACTGTTCAGATGAGACTGTGTGAATCAGGCCTTCATAGTCGAATTGCTGCAAAGAAACCACTACTAAAGGACACCAATATGAAGAAGAGACCTGCTTGGGCCAAGAAACACAAGCAATGGACATTAGACCGGTGGAAATGAGTCCTTTGGTCTGGAGTCCAAATTGGAGATTTTTGGTTCCAACTGCCGTGTCTTTGTGAGACAGATGATCAAGGTGAACAGATGATCTCCGCATGTGTAGTTCCCACCGTAAAGCATGGAGGAGGTGTTATGGTGTGGGGCTGCTTTGCTGGTGACACTGTCTGTGATTGATTTAGAATTCAAGGCACCCTTAACCAGCATGGCTACCACAGCATTCTGCAGCGATACGCCATCCCATCTGGTTTGTGCTTAGTGGGACTATCATTTGTTTTCAACAGGACAATGACCCAACACACCTCAAGGCTGTGTAAGGGCTATTTTACTAAGAAGGAGAGTGATTGAGTGCTGCATCAGATGACCTGTCCTCCACAATCCCCCGACCTCAACCCAATTGAGATGGTTTGGGATGAGTCGGACGGCAGAGTGAAGGAAAAGCAGCCAACAAGTGCTAAGCATAAGTGGGAACTCCTTCAAGACTGTTGGAAAAGCATTCCAGGTGAAGCTTGTTGAGAGAATGTCAAGAATGTGCAAAGCTGTCATCAAGGCAAAGGGTGGCTATTTGAAGAATCTCAAATACAAATATATTTTGATTTGTTAAACCCTTTTTTGGTTAATACTTGATTCCAAATGTGTTCTTTCATAGTTTTGATGTCTTCACTATTATCCTACAATGTAGAAATAGTAAAAATCAAGAATAACCCTTGAATGAGTAGGAGTCCAAACTTTTGACTGGTACTGTATATGAGTGTGCGACTCTATTTTTATAGCTTACTGCATGTAGAACCCAACCACGCATGCTGTAATGCAATTTGTATGATCAAATGAGACGTTTACTTTGCGTCAAACTCAGTCATACATGCAGTAATATTAAGCGATAGGGACACGTGCCAAAGAGTGTCTGACCCAATGCAGGCCTGCTGAGTGCCTCGCATTGTTACATATGAGAATGTGTAATATTGAATGACTGCCACCACTATATGCATGAGTGTAATTGGAAACTTGCCAACTAATGTAGCTATTGATAACTATAGTAAAAGGACCATTGATCTGGGAGGATGGACAATTGATTGGGCTTAACATATGAGGTGTAGGCAGAGCATTACCAGCGACCTAGTTACTGGAGAGTGAGGGTGGAATTATACCTAGTGTGGCTGCTGTGCAGGGTTTCAGTTAGCCGGTACAGCTGGCTTTTGTCCGTAATTATTTTTGTTGAAAAGCCAATAAATAAAATTGGGGCTGCCAATTGTCCGGGAGAAGAATAACAAAATTCCCATAATACTTTTTAGCCTATTCATTGATGGAAATACCAGTTTATGTAAATACCTTTCACTGGTCATGCTTATCGGTCTATAGGTTAATTTGCATAAATAAGTGGAATTAAATTGGCACATGTGTATAATATATTCATTATGCATCTTATTTATCACACGGATACAGCAGACAGATACAGAGCCTTTGAGTGGAGAATCTGTCACACAGTGCAAGAGCTGCTGCTGCAATATCTCGTGGTGCTTTCAATACAACTGGGAACGAGGTCAAATCATGACTTCAGTGATCTTCAGGTTGGAAAATCAGAGCTCTAGAAAAAGGCCTGAGTTCCCGAGTTGGAATTCCGAGTTGGGAGGGCGATTAACATTTTTTTCCCAGTTCCCAGTTGTCTTGAATGCACTGAAGTCTGAGATTTCCGAGTTCCCAGTTGTTTTGAACGTGGCATCAAACGGCAACGGAAGGCAGGCTTCATCAGCGAGTCACACACCACTTTGCAATGAGCTGGAGGCAGTATGCATTTTGAAAACATATACACTATATATACAAAAGCATGTGGACACCCCTTCAAATTAGTGGATTCGGCTATTTCAGCCACACGTGTTGCTGACGTGTATAAAATCGAGCACACAGCCATGCGATCTCCATAGACAAACATCGGCAGTAGAACGGCCTTACTGAAGAGCTCAGTTACATTCAACGTGGCACCGTCATAGGATGCCACCTTTCCAACAAGTCAGTTCGTCAAATTTCTGCCCTGCTAGAGCTGCCCGGTCAACTGTAAGTGCTGTTATTGGAAAGTGGAAACGTCTAGGAACAACACCGGCTCAGCTGCGAAGTGGTAGGCCACACAAGCTCACAGAACGGGACCGGCGTGTGCTAAAGAGCGAAGCGCGTAAAAATGTGTCAGTCCTCAGTTGCAACACTCACTACCGAATTCCAAACTGCCTCTGGAAGCAACTTCAGCACAAAAACAGTTCATTGGGAGGTTCATGAAATGGAAATGCAGTGGAAATGCGTTCTCTGGAATGATGAATCACGCTTTACCATCTGGCAGTCCGACGGACAAATCTGGGTTTGACGGATGTCAGAAGAACGCTACCTGCCCCAATGCATAGTGCCAACTGTAAAGTTTGGTGGAGGAGAAATAATGGTCTGATGCTGTTTTTCATGGTTCGGTCTAGGCCCCTTAGTTCCAGTGAAGGGAAATCTTAACGCTACAGCATACAATTTGGGGAAAGACCTTTACTTTTTCAGCATGACAGTGCCCCGGTGCACAAAGCGAGGTCCATACAGAAACGGTTTGTCAAGATCGGTGTGGAAGAACTTGACTGGCCTGCACAGAGCCCTGACCTCAACCCCATCTAACACCTTTGGGATGAATTCCAACACTGACTGCGAGCCAGGCCTAATCGGCCAACATCAGTGACTGACCTCACTAATGCTCTTGTGTCTGAATGGAAGCAAGTCCCCGCAGCAATGTTCCAACATCTACTGGAAAGCCTTCCCAGAAGAGTGGAGGCTGTTATAGCAGCAAAGTGGGGACCAACTCCATATTAATGCCCATGAGATGTTCAACGAGCAGATGTCCACATACTTTTGGTCAGGTTGCGTACTCAATTGTTTGAAACCTGAACGTTTTAATACATATTATAAGGCATGTCTTACCTTGCTTCAAAGTAGCCCATTAGATCTCTGCTCTTTCTAAATTTCTAACTTCTAACGGATATTTTCATCTCTGTCACATGAAACCTCTCTGTGTTTTTTCTTCTCCGGCTGCATAGACTACTGCCTTGTGCGTATTGCTGCGCTTATAATGTGAAGAAATAATACTTTATCAACATTTTATGCTAAATCTGTTGCATCAGACTCATTGTAAAAAAAATACAATAATGCAGCCTAGGCCTACTGGTTATATGAATTTGTGATCTATCGTCCCACAACAGTCCCAGAGTCAGTTTGGAACAGGCTATTTCTTACTTGCAAATTGACCAATGGAATAGGTAGCCTAAACGTTTCTACTTATAGTAGAATGACATAGGCTAGTGATTTTGCTGTTTGTTACTTGTCTTGTTGGCTGAGGAAAAGTAAATGTGTACAGTTATTCTAACATGTTCAAAGTGCACATCAGAATTCGGTAGGGACTGCACATAGGTGCATCCTTGACTTGCATGTTCTGTTAATATGAATGATCATATTCTAAAATGTGATTTGTCATTCCAAGCACCGTGAATGGATGCCCTAATCAGGTTATGCACCCAATGCATATGGGTCTGGTAAATTTCTTAAATGTCCATAAATGTAAATGTTGCCAGTCAAATGTCCAGCGCCACATTTTCCTAATGGAAACCCTGCTGCTGTGGTTGCAGCTCCAGTTCTGAAAGAGTGACCAGTGTAGCATTGGGGTGAAAGATAACACCTTTATATTACTTGAGAAAGAAGAAAAGTGAAACATAATTTGGACGAGGGTTGAAAATAGAATGAGGAGCAGAGCGTGGTCGAGCGTGAATATATATTAGCATCGCATAAGACAGGATTGTGTGACTAGGGTGAAAAGACCAGATCAGAAAAACCTAAATCACGTGAAGGAATAAAAGTGATGGAAGGAGTTGTGAACTCGCCATTAGCAGGAAATCATAGAAAATATGATGTGGCTGTTCATGGTCTGATTTCTGTGTGTGTGTGTGTGTGCATACAAGTAAAAACGTTTTTAATAAACTGTTGACTCACCCTACTTGTAGAGAAATGCCAATGCCATCCTCCTCTTTCATGCTGCCTAAATGGTCTATGGCTACCTGGCTAAAATACTTGTTCCCTAGCCTAACTTCCTTTCATGGGCAACAATACGCCAGGCCAGCTAGTTAACATTAGCGTACTACATCTAGCTACATGTTGAACTTCCATCCTCTCAGGCCAGGGGCACAATGTACGAATTTATGGTTGGATCAGAATCACCTTTATAATCATTGGCCAGTACGGAGAATTAAGTAAAACCACATGTCCAAATCCCTATCTCCATCCATGGCTATTTTAGGAAAGGGACCATTTTAGCTAACTAGCTAGCCACCGGAGGACAACAACACAACGAGAAGCAACAATTCAAGTTTTTTTCTGTCAATAATGACGTTTGGCCTGTGATTTGATTGGTCTGAAGCGAAATCCAAACTGGCTTCCCTTCACTTTTTTGGGATGCGCCAGGACCGTTCAGAGCTGAGCTCATTCAGTTTAGCTCAATGCTGACTGGCTATTATCTTATAAAAAGAAAATATCAAGGGAGGCCATATGCCTGCTGGCTTCCCTTGCATTCAACGCTACAGGTGGCAACAATGTCATACTCTTTCTGATCAGACAGCATCAGATAGATACGCTACACATAGCCTACTGAGACAGAGGGGCGCTGTTTCGTTTATTCTTTCAACGGTGAGATACTTGCAAATTGAAGGAAATGTATGAAACGCAGAGAGACAAGAGATTAATTCATTTGTATGTTTATTTGTTGGTCCAGTATTATTATTTTGTAATTATACAGTTGAAGCGGAAGTTTACATACACTTAGGTTAGAGTCATTAGTAGTCCCCTGTAGGTAGACTACGCCAGGGTTGTGGGTTCATTTCCCACGGGGGGCTAGTATGAAAATGTATGCATTCACTAACTGTAAGTCGCTCTGGTTAAGAGTGTCTGCTAAATGACTAAAATGTAAAAATTAAAACTCATTTTTCAACCACTCCACAAATTTATTGTTAACAAACTATGGTTTTGGCAAGTCGGTTAGGACATTTACTTTGTGCATGACACAAGTAATTTCCCAACAATTGTTTACAGACAGATTATTTCACTTATAATTCACTGTATCACAATTCCAGTAATATAATATAATATGCCATTTAGCAGACGCTTTTATCCAAAGTGACTTACAATCATGTGTGCAGATATTAGTGGTTCAGAAGTAGACTCTGTCTTTAAACAGCTTAGAGAATTCCAGAAAATGATGTCATGGCTTTAGAAGCTTCTGATAGGCTAATTGACATCATTTCAGTGAATTGGAGGTGTACCTGTGGATGTATATCAAGGCCTACCTTCAAACTCAGTGCCTCTTTGCTTGACATCATGGGAAAATCAAAAGAAATCAGCCAAGACCTCATAAAAAAAGGAAAAAGGGGAGTTTTGCAAGCCGAAGAACACCATGGCAAAATGGCTTAAGGACAACAAAGTCAAGGTTTTGTCCTGACCTCAATCCTATAGACAATTTGTGGGCAGAATTGAAAAAGTGTGTGCGAGCAAGGAGGCCTACAAACCTGACTCAGTTACACCAGCTCTGTCAGGAGGAATGGGCCAGAATTCACCCAACTTATTGTGGGAAGCTTGTGGAAGGCTACCCGAAACATTTGACCCAAGTTAAACAATTTAAAGGCAATGCTACCAAATACTAATTGAGTGTATGTAAACTTCTGACACACTGGGAATGTGATGAAATAAATAAAAGCTGAAAGAAATCATTCTCTCTACTATTATTTTGACATTTCACATTCTTAAAATAAAGTGGTGATTCTAACTGACCTAAGACAGGGAATTGGGTGGTGTTACCTTGAGAGAGGGGAAGATCAGTAAGGAAGTCAATACACAAGTGGGGCCATGGCCGTTGTGGAACTGGTAAGGGCTGTAACTTACCCGCTGGGAGGTGTCTAGGTGCCTTACTCTGGGCGCACACCGAGCAGTGGGAGACATACATCCTCACGTCCTTAGCCAAGGTAGGCCACCAGTACTTTCCGGTCAGCCAGCGCACTGTAAGGCAGAGAAAAATCTAACCGGGTGTAGAATAGGGCCCACCTGGCCTGGCGAGGGTTCAGCCTCCTCGCTGCCTGGATGTACAGTGGTCTGTCCAGACGAGGAAAGGGTGTTTCGCCCCCTCGAGCCAGTGCATCCACACGGTCAGGGCTAGGACAACAGCCAACAGCTCCTGATCACCAACGTCGTAGTTCTCCTCCACCAGGCTGAGCTCTTGGAGAAGAAGGCAGAGGGGCGGAGCTTGGCCCCGGATAAACCTCCAATAGTAGTTGGCAGACGTCCTCTAGCAGCCAGCAGGTTGTCCAACCGGATGGCCATGTCCACCAGTTGGTTGAAGGACAACATGGTGTCCCGGCAGGCTAGCTCCCAGGGAGAAGTCCTGCGCAGTCCTCGTCCCCTGCATCAGTTGGACCAGCCGCTCGCCCGCCTCTCTACCTTCGGGCGGGTGATCGAAGACGGCCAGAAAGAGGCGAGCGAACTCCCCGTATTTGCCTAACGCGGCTCCTCCTTCACTCCAGACCGCGTTGGCCCACTCCAGGGCTTTCCCAGAGAGGCAGGAGACAAGGGCGGACACCTTCTCCCGCTCCAATGGAGCCGGGCTGATATTCAAATAGTATAATAACTCCAGTTGTAGGAGGAATCCCTGGCAGAGGGCAGCTGTCCCGTCGAAATCCCGTGGTCAGGATATATGGATCCCTCTGGGTGCTGGGGTGTGGGTGGCTAGATCCGGTCATTCAGCTGGTCCCGAAAGATTGGGTCCTCTCATCTCCAGGTGTTGGACAACCTGAAGAACCAGATCCATCGCTTCTCCCAAGCTGGCTAGCATCTTCGAATGCTCCCAGTCCCGTGCCACGACTCCAGGCATGTGCTCCTCTCCTAGTGACTCCATGTCGGGTGTGTGATTCTGTGATGAGGTGATGTAGAAGGAGTCAGGCGCAGGAGGGTAAATCACAGAATAACAGGCTTTATTCCGCAATTTCACAGTTACGCAGAAATGCGTCAAAACACTCACACTGGAAAATACACGGCACATGGGGAAATATCCTGGCGATACAAAATACACGGATCTCCACCAAGCTTCACTATCCTCCACAATAAACAATCACACACAAAGACGATACTGACTTCACATTATTCACATCCAGCCATAGCTACCGTATGATGCAATAAGGCATGTTTGTGGTGAGTGATTTTGAAGGAGTCAGGCGCAGGAGGGTAAATCACAGAATAAAAGGGTTTATTCCGAAAACACAGCGGTACGCAGCAATGCGTCAAACACTCCTGTGCATAAATCAGGCGCACTGGGAAACAACAAGGCACACGGGTGAAATATCCCGGCGAAACAAAATACAAGGAGCTCCACCGAGCTAAACTAACCTCCACAATAAACAATCACACACGAAGACAAGGGGGCAGAGGGAACACTTATACAGGTACTGATGAGGGGATATGAATCAGGTGTGTGTAATAAACAAGACAAAACAAATGGAATGATGTGATACGGAGCGGCAGTGGCTAGAAGGCCGGTGACGACGAACGCCGAAGCCTGCCCGAACAAGGAGAGGTGGCAGCTTCAGAGGAAGTCGTGACAGTTTCACTTATCTCTTGTAGACTGCTGTTGCAGTACCTAATTGTTCCTCCACAGGCCTTGGGACCCTTGTCATTACCAAAAAGGGTCAAATATGTCTATATTTTTTAAACAAAGACATGCTCTTTCAAATGATAGATTTTCAATCCCAAACATTTGAACAGCTCCCACTGTTGAGACGCACACTACTAAATGACTATTTGACATAAGCAGGAAGATAGTTTAAGAGTGCGTAGGCCTACTATTAAAGCGTATGCAATATGCATACAATCTCCACAAAGATACACTACACCATGCTCTTCAAACTGACTAATTGATTTCCAGTGTAAGTCTAGGCATTATGTCATGGAGCTACAGTAAGTCTTCAGGTCTCAGGCAAGTTAAGTTACTTGTCTCCTCATCTGAACCACTTTCAGTTACCTTTCATCCCCTTTGACCTCCTCCTCGCAGACCCATCTAGATCATGGCATCAATGTGACGGAACAGGGTTTGGATTCGTGTCTCTTGCGTTAGCCCTCTAAACTCAAGCCTATCGTTATCCCAGAAAGCTAATGCCAGTGACACTCATCGTGCGTCACCACACTACCTGTCTTGCTTCATGACAAGGCAAACTGAGGATGTACTTGCTGATGTTTTGTCTTATGTTTTTCACAAGAACTCTCGCAAAAAAATGGTTTGATTCTGACCGATGGTTAACATGCCCCATGCCAAATAGTCCTTGAGGAGTGGTAAACGTGAAAGCAAGAATGCAAATCTATTAGGAGAGGATTAAAGGACACACACACTCATGTGATGTTGTACTGTATGAATATGGAGCAGGCTGGATTGCTTCCAAACAGATACACTCTAGCAAAGGCTTAAATAGGGACGTTTTTTCAAGGTGATAGATTCCAAGGCAACTTCATGAAATACAACCCCGGTAAGGACACGTCAAGATTCACACCAAGCTCCCTATCTGTATTAATTTATCACCGGCAAAATGTGCAAGTCTAAAGATTATCGTAAACTTTAGATTTCCGACGATCCTCCCTGGTTTGCTATCTCTTCAGAGGCTGAGGAGAGTCAGCAGAAGGCCCTGAACTGTCTCCTTCAGCCCTGTAAATCCCACTTCCTTTTCCCGTCTTTGACACCTCAAAACTTTTATACAGTTTTTCTTATTTCAGTATTTAAAATGATTCATAAAAAGTGCATAAGTAGTTTACAAAATATGAACGATTAATTTAGTGTATTTTATAAATCAGTTAGAACCTATTGCTTGAAAATGTATGCTTTTTATTTTGGTGCTTTCCAAATAGTTAGCTTATGAAATATAAAACATTTTGAAAGCATAAACAACAGATCATACTAATGATGTGCAATATCAACAATGTACTTTCTTTTTTGTAATGTATTCATTGAGAAGTTCACATAAAACCTAATAACCTACGTTTCTGGCTGCTCCCAAGACTGGATAATGATCAGATCAGAGGTTTGATGCCAATACCTATTATATGGGCCATCGGTTCACTGTTTCTTGTCCAACCAGACACTGGTCCAAAATAAGCACCCTCGGCTCATATCATATGACAATTTGTTCAGAGACCGCTTTTTATTTGGCTTCTCAGCACTTCCATGACAAAAGGAATTATTTGATAAGCGTGTCAACTCTAGGATATGGTGCCCTTAGAGAATGTAGCCTACCCAGTTGCCATAAAGAAGGTCAAGCCTCCTCAAATCCTCCTAAAGGTAAGCCAACGCTTATCTAAGTAAGAGTATTTCCACAATGGGTTTTGAATGGATGTCTTCCACTGAGGTAAGCTACTTAAATAGTTCACTTCAACTATTGAAATCAAAGAGAACCCTACCAGGTAGAAAAAAGTGATACGCTCATCATATTATCAATGCCAAGTAATGAATTGATTCATTCAGCCTACATAATACAAATAAATAAAAGGTAGAGTTATTGAAACAACGATTAGTATCAAATACAACACCAGCAGATTAAATCACAGGCCCATTCCCCACAATATTTTCCCAATGAACATGGGATTGGAACCGGTGACCCTCCGGTGTGTGAATTCTTTGAAAGAACTCATCCACCTGGTCAAATTATGTCAGCATGACAAAATATTGAGGTGAAGGGAATTTGTGTTTTTCTAGGGTGAAAGTAAAAAAGAAAAGTATTGGTATTTTCTTTGTAAATGTTTCAATTATGGGAGTATCAATGAACAATTATGTTTGTTGAAAAGAGGAAAGGGAGAGCTATATTTCAAACCTATTTTTGAGTTCCTAGGTCATATTGTACGGGGACATTGCCACTGCCAGTATACAATAAATCCCAAGCTCTTTTGTTGCCTCTCTCTCTCACACATAATTTTCTGTTACACACCCACACGCATACACACACAAATTTACTCAAAATGTCACATGTTGAATGCTGAATTTTGTTACGAATATTGTTTGATCTAAGAAAGGCTTGGCTATTTCTAAGACTTTGTATGCTATATTGCTTCATTTCCTGTTACAAAAGGAATAAGCTACTAGCAAAAATTGTGACAACCAACCCCATACTATGTGGCATCCAACCCCACGATGGGGCTGGTTGTCACATGTGGACAGAGTGTGTTTGATGGTTTATAACTTGATGTTGGAATAAGGTATGAGGATACAAATGGGCCCCATTTCAACCCAATACCTTGGTCTTTCTCCTGATATAAAAACATGTATTGAAATACACATGAGAGTAATGACAACCAACCCCAGTATCCCCTGTCTGCTGTTGTGTTGGTAGAGTTGACTGACTTTAATACAACATTGTGCAAAGGTCTGGTACAGCAAACCTATCAAAGGAAATGACAGCTTTCCCATTGGGTAGAACAGTCCCTTCATGGAATGACAGATAAAGAGCAGGTGTTCACAGCCTCCAAAGGGCAGCAATCCATCTAGCAATAGAGCCTGTGTTTGGCATAGCTGCCAAGCCAGAACATGACCTGCAGCATAGCAGTGAACGCAGCTAAAGAGACCTAACCATACAGTGCAATGCCTATTGCACCATGGATCAATACTGACCAAATTCCATTATCTAGATCAAATTGTATTTGTCAAATGCGCTGAATACAATGAAATGCTTACTTATGAGCCCTTTCCCAACAATGCAGAGTTAAAAAGTAAGAAAATTAGCTAATACAAATTACAAATACTAACACAATAAATAACAATAACGAGGCTATATATAAGGAGTACCGGTACCGAGTCAATGTGCAGGGGTACGAGGTAGATGAGGCAATATGTACATGTACTGTAGTTAGGGGTAAAAGTGACTAGGCAATCAGGATAGATAATAAACAGAGTAGCAGCAGCGTATGTGGAGCGTGTGAAAGTGTATGTATGTGTGTGTGTGTTTTGTGTGTGTGAGTGTATGTAGTGTGTGTGTTGGAGTGTCAGTGTAAGTGTTTGTGAAAGTGTAGGTAGAGTCCAGTAAGTGTGCATAGAGTCAGTGTAAGAGTCACTGCAAAAAAGGGTCAATGCAATAGTCCAGGTAGCCATTTGATTAACTGTTCAGCAGTCTCATGGCTTGGGGGTAGAAGCTGTTCAGGTGCCTTTTGGTGTATCGTGATTCAGTTTTTGCCCATTATTTCAGCGCAGTAACATGAAATAGTCACAGAACATGAAATTATAGTTGTCATGTAGAAAACATATTCAATTAATCTACTATTTACTGAATTACACATTTAGTTTGTTATCTGTAGTTTAGTGTTAAACATGACTATGTAACATTACTATGCCAGTCAGTGAATTTTCATTGTAAATTCATACAGTACAGCCTCCCTTTTCCCCATCTCCAGAAGAGGGCGCTGGAATTACAACTCCACTGGGCTAGAGTGCCCAATGGCAAAAGGACGAGAATCAGTTTGACTTTGACAGCGGCATGAAAGCTTTGCCAGCCATTGCATGATTATAAATGCCATACATACAGCCAATAAATAACAGTATTAAGGTTTTACTTCATGAGAGAACTTGATTCCAACACGATTCAACGAGACCAGATTTGGAAGGATGGCCACACGAGGCTAGTGTTGAACATATCAGCTAACTACATATTGGTGGTGTTCCTGCCTGATTACGTAGAAGACGTTGCATTGCATCAACCAATGGTTGTGCACCATGTCATCGACTGTCGGGCATTACATCGCTATATCATATGATGTGGTTAGCTGATGTGTTAAACACCTATCCAAGCTTTGCGAGATCTGGCAGCCGTCTGCAATGTAGTCATGCAGGAATGCGACCCATATGATATAGCTGTATAGCAATCTAATGCCCGACTGCGCAGTCGATGTCGTGGCATGCAAATGACGTGCTATGCAACTATTGGTTGATGCAATGCATTATCTGCAATTTGGTCAGGGCCTGGAACATGACCCTCTGAATCAGGTATGTTAGGTTTGGGTTAGACTGAATACCCACAGGAGGGTAGATCTCCAGGAAGAGGGTTAGGTAGCTCTGTTGTAACCTTTGTAAGTACTAGGTCATATTTATTGGTGCGGACCGTAGAAAAACTCCCTTGCAATGAAAAACTAAAAACAAGCGTTTCTTATAGGACAAGTTCAGGTAGTCCCTTGGAGTTTCAGTCCGTTTTCATTCTGTTTGGTGCCTAGTGAATACGACCCTGTACTGCTTCCAAGTCCTAGGCTTTTGTGGGCACACGACGGCTCATTTGCAGTTCTGTAGTTTCAGTTTTGTTTTTGTGTAGAGAGCAGTCACGTGCATTGTTCGTTGACCGATGGCTGACCCAGATTGTACTTTACGAATTCAGAAAGACTGCCACTGCTCACAGGAAAGATCAAAAGGAACGATGTGACGGACTGGTCGTGGTCTCCCATCTCGTGTAGTGTCTTTAGATTGTTCTGTTACACTGGTCGCAGCAACACTCTTTATTGCCACACATTCAGAGTTGGTGTTCATTGCTTTTGGTACAGCATGATAGGCAAAAACTCTCATATGGTTTTAGTTTGAATTTATTAGTAGACAAGTAGAACATGTTAAGGCACAGTGTGAATTGCATTGACTCTTGAATTGCAAGAGACAAAACAATATAGAACAGCCAGGAAAATAACTTCTCCCTCACCGTCAACAAAACGAAAGAGCTGATCGTGGACTTCAGGAGACAGTAGAGGGAGCACGCCCCCATCCACATCGACAGGACCGGAGTGGAGAAGGTGAAAAGCTTAAATTTCCTCGGCGTACACATCACTGACAATCTGAAATGGTCCACCCACACAGACAATGCCTCTTCAACCTCAGGAGGCTGAAGAAATTTGGCTTGGCCCCTAACACCCTTACAAACTTTTACAGATGCACCATTGAGAGCATCCTGTCAGGCTGTATCACTGCCTGGTACGACAACTGCACCACCCGCAACCGCAGGGCTCTCCAGAAGGTGGTGCGGTCTGCCCAACGCATCACCGGGGGCACACTGCCTGCCCTCCAGGACACCTACAGCACCCGATGTCACAGGAAGGCCAAAAAGATAATCAAGGACATTAACCACCCGAGCCACGGCCTGTTTACCCCACTATCATTCAGAAGGCGAGGTCAGTACAGGTGCACCAAAGCTGAGACCGAGAGACTGAAAAATAGCCATCACTAGCCGGCCTCCACCCAGTACCCTGCCCTGAACTTAGTCACTGTCACTAGCCGGCTACCACCCGGTTACTCAACCCTGCAGCTTAGAGGCCGCTGCCCTATGTACATAGACATGGAATCACTGGTCACTTTAATAATGGAACACTGGTCACTTTAATAATGTTTACATACTGTTTTACTAATTTCATATGTATGTACTGTATTCTACTGTATCCTAGTCAATGCCAGTAGTACATTGCTCGTCCTAATATTTATATTTCTAAATTCCATTATTTTACTTTTAGATTTGTGTGTATTGTTGTGAATTGTTAGATACTACTGCACTGAGCTAGGAACACAAGCATTTTGCTACACCCGCAATAACATCTGCTAAATATGTGTATGCGACCAATAAAATTGTATTTGATTTGAATATATCATAGAATCATGTAGACGTTAAATGTATCTCTACCAGTATAGAGTCCGATAACAGAAAATAGGAAATAGTTGGAATGGCTTTGTCCTAGCAGGTGGAACTGAGAAGCCGTGAACTGTCAGTGCTCTCTGGGTGGAGGGAGGTCGTGAAGAGGGGTGCGATGGATCTCTGATGTCTTTGAGGGGTAAAATTGTGGCTTCCTATCTACATTCCGTTAAAGTCACCTTCCGTGGCCAAAAACGTGAGGGTAGAGCTGGGGAGCATGGGAGAAAAATATAGCCATCTGCATTGTACTCGCTCAAGCTCCTTCTCTAGCTCTTTGGTGCAACTGACAAGCTGAACATTCTCATACTCCAGTACAACATACTTGAATACATGAGCCCTTGTAATATTGTTATGATATTCTTATAATCCATATACTGTATATCAGCACCATGTCACCAGGTCAAATTCCTCGAACATGTAAATATTATTGGTGAATAAAGTTTGTTCTGATTTTACAGCCCGTTGTTACAAAGTTAGTTACAAACATGTCAATAGCAACACAACACAGTAACATAACAGTGTACCACGTCAGCCAACATATCATGGAAACAATCTCACTAGTAAATCCTAGCAATAATCAGTGGAGTAGGTTTTTAGTGTGTTAATGGCTAAAGGCACAAAGCTTATACTGAAACATTGTCACGACTTCCTCCGAAGCTGCCTCCTCTCCTTGTTCGGGCAGGCTTCGGCGTTCGTCGTCACCGGCCTTCTAGCCACTGCTGCTCTTCATCTCATCATTCCATTTGTTTTGTCTTTTTTTATTACACACACCTGGTTCATATCCCCTCATCAGTACCTGTATAAGTGTTCCCTCTGCCCCCTTGTCTTCGTGTGTGATTGTTTATTGTGGAGGTTAGTTTAGCTCGGTGGAGCTCCTTGTAGATTTGTTTCGCCGGGATATTTCACCCGTGTGCCTTGTTGTTTCCCAGTGCGCCTGATTTATGCACAGGAGTGTTTGACGCATTACTGCGTACCGCTGTGTTTTCGGAATAAACCCTTTTATTCTGTGATTTACCCTCCTGCGCCTGACTCCTTCAAAATCACTCACCACAAACATGCCTTATTGCATCATACGGTAGCTATAGCTGGATGTGAATAATGTGAAGTCAGTATCATCTGCCTTGGGACTTGCCTTGCTTGTAATCTTGTATTATGCCTTAGTGATTTCTTAGCTGATTATGGCCCACTTCTCATATGAAGTCTGTGATATGTATACTAATCCATACATAACACTGGATTATGATATGTCATTCTGTTCTTAGGACAAAAAAGATCGTAATTTGTTTCTGATCAAAGAGAGATTTTGAAAGCCTTATTTGACCAGGGAATGACCAGGAGATGTGTGAGGCAGCCACCAGAACTGGACTGTCGGAGAGTGTGGTGGAGGTGAGGGCCATTAATATTTTTGTTTTGTATTCTGTGAACATCAGATAGGGTTTTGTATTTTTCTAATATCTCCTTTGGTTCTGTGCAAAACATTTGGCTTAGGACTACTTAGGAAACTTCCTATGGCCTTACTGATGATTCACCTTTTATATAAGACATTAATTGAAAGCATCTTAACCTTCTGCTTCCTTAGATGGTATGTTTCAGCAGCGTCAAGTCTCAATGCATCCCATCACTCTACAAATCAGAATCCAGAACATTTTACAAAGACACACCCACTATACGACCAGCACCAACAGCTGCTATCAGGTCGAAGGTTCAAAACCCCACTCTGTAGAACAAACAGGGCACACAAGTCACTCATATCAACCAGCTGTAACTCACCACCTACAGTTTACCTATGTATCTATTTGTCTGTCTGACCTTGTCTTGTGAAGTATGTCCTGTGATATTTATGTTGTATTTAAGTGAAGTGGTGAATGTTCTGTGATGTGCCATTATTCCCAAACAAATGCCACTATGGAACTATTAAGTATTCATTAATCCATCGTTGTCGGGCTATTGGATTCCCTCACCTGGTCCCAATGCACTCCCTACCCCTTCCCTTTGGCTAGCTATCAGAGGGTTATGACTTCAAATTCTGAAAGAATAACATGGAAATCCTGGACCCTATCCTCTGCTGTTGTAATAATAATGTTGATTCTTATGTTATTTGAACTTTTTCCAGTAGCTATTTGTGTTTTGCCTCTAGTTTCATATCGCCTGGTAAAACCCAGATTCAAAACACCCCCCACTGCCCCTCTGGTTGTGACACAATACAGATAATTAATGGTATATAAGGGCTCCTTTTTCAATCATCTGCAAGATAAAACGCTGAGTTGGTGGAGCAATATTTTTGTGTCTACTCTTTTAATAAACTATTATGTGTAATTACTCTGATTTGAAAATGTGATGCAGTAGTCTTTACTATTGTGTTGTCTTCCCATTGTTTCCTCTAGAACTGGTTAGGGAATGAAAGAAGAAAACTGTCCTAGAGTCAGGCTGTCCCTCAAAAAAGGTTTGTGCAGGTTTGGCTTTAATTACCTGTTTGCAATTACAAGAGCAAGGCGGGCATTCAAGTATTGTGGACTGTATGCATTTCTCCATCTGACACATATTTCTACTTTGTTTCAAAAAGTAAATGTTTTGTTGTAGAAATGCCTTGATAGAATAGATGGATAAAACAATGTCACTGACATGGTCATGTTTTCTGTTGTATGTCAGGAGTTATGGCAGGTACACAGGGCAAATGGCAGGTATTACCACCTGCCACAACAGCCCATTACAGTGAGGAGGCAGACAAGCTACAGGCAGGAGGTCAGGAGTTGAAGGGAAATCTGAAGGCCTTAAAAGTAAAATATTATTTAAGATGGCTGAAATCAATGGTGGGAATATATACTGTAGGGTCACAATAGTAAATCATGACATTTTGATACTTTTACTTAAAGAAAGTAATATATTTGGATTTGATAGTTGGAGTTAGATTTGAGAGACAGATTTAAGATCCAGAGAACAGGCATTCTTCTTACGAAAGGATTTCAGTCTTTTTGACAACTCTTTTCATATAAGCATTTTTAGGTATTGTCTTTTTTTACATCTAATTTCATTTATTATTTATCTTGTCTATTTCTACATAATGTTTTGTTAGGTTATCGAGTTGGAAGGTATGGGGGTCGACACAGAATTCCTTGTCCACAACCCTGAGGACCCCATACCAGTCAGCACAGCCTCATCTGGGAGGGGAAAGGAATTTGTTGAGGGCCAGGATCTGATCGCCAAGTTTTCTGTACACTTTTCTGGTACACATATTTTACCTTTGGTAACACTTAACCTCAAGCATACAGATGTAGGATATTAATTTGATCACCCTGTTGCAGGATAACTTTTCTGCAATGCAGGACATTTTTAACTTGTAGTGTATTTGAGGTTTGAAAAGGCTTCTGAAGTTTGTAATTTTCACTTAGAAATTTCAGACTTGATTTTCCCTTGCGATAAATGTATCAACCCCCGACAAAATGTCAATTTATTATAATCCACATATCACATTTCCTGTTACTGCAGGATTATTTTCCTTCTGTAGCAAACTGATTCAAATTAAGATCACACACTCATATAGCACTGTCCCTCTTTTATTGTTACATCTAGGCAAACCTGCAGCTTCACAGTCAAAGGGGTTTGACAAGGCTAGGGTGCAAGGAGTACAAGCCTTATTCAATCAGAAGTATAGTATGTACCATTTTATTTGAAATAACTATTAAAATGTACTGTATATCTGTGATTCAACAATTCAATAACGGTCCTGCTCCGCTTTTAAGCAAGCTTAAACCTCTAACATTCACAGGCAGAGTTCTGTATACAAGGGCTGACATAAACATATGTGATAGCTGTGCCTTGTTGGTTTACATTGTTGATATTCAAGCAGTGGTGTAAAGTACTTAAGTAAAAATACTTGAAAGTACTACTTTTTTTTATTCTTTTTTTTTTGTCATTTTAGCAGACGCTCTTATCCAGAGTGACTTACAGTTAGTGAGTGCATACATTTTTTTCATACTTAACTAGTTTTTTTGGGTGTCTGTACTTTACTTTACTATTTATATTTTTGACAACTTTTACTTTTACTTCACTACATTCCTAAAGAAAATTATGTACTTTTTACTCCATTCATTTCCTCTGACACCCAAAAGTACTCGTTACATTTTGAATGCTTAGCAGGACAGAAATGGTCAAATTCACACACCTATCAAGAGAACACGTGGTCATCTCTAATACCTCTGATCTGGCGGACTCACTAAACACAAATGCTTTGTGTCTGAATGATGTCTGAGGGTTGGAGTGTGCCGCTGGCTATCCGCAAATTAAAAAAACACAAACAATTGTGCCAACTGGTTTGCTTAACATAAGGAATTTGAAATGATTTATACTTTTACATTTTTGCAATGACATTTACTTTTGATACTTAAGTATATTTAAAACCAAATACAAGTAGTATTTTACTGGGTGACTTTCACTTTTACTTTTCCTATTAAGGTATCTTTACTTTTACTCAAGTATGACATTTGGGTACTTTTTACACCACTGTATTCAAGTAAGCAGATTTCTGGATTTCTAGATCACTGGTAGAAGCTTGGAATAATGTGTACACTTGATTGTCCTTCACTAAAGCCTTATTTCTGTTTCTGTTTAGATGAAGCAGGTGGACAGGGCAGAGTTCCATATATGGCTGTGGCTGCCAAGAAGGTGGTCATAGAAGTAGAGGGCATGCCGGGTGGGATAGAGTTACAAAAGCCCTCCCAGTATGGCATAGACCAACTATCTTCCATTTTGGAGGCAGGCCATGGCATCAAGTTCACAATAGGTAATATGCAATGAATGCTCTCTACAATGTTTCAATGCAGAATTGTAATGTCTTGGTCATTAAGATGAACAACATTGACATGTACGGTACAGGCAGTGACTTGACCCATTACTTTAGACCAGGGGTGTCAAACTCATTTTAGCTCAGGGGCCACATGGAGGAAAATCTATTCCCAAGTGGGCCGGACCGGAAAAATCATGGTATATATAACTTAAAAACAACAACTTCAGATTGTTTTCTTTGTTTTAATACGATCAACATACAACATAAAGCTGGAGCCTGAGGACAGTGTGTCCAAAATAGTACAAGCACAACATCACTATTAATCATAAAACACGTCAAGTTTATTTGAAAATTCTAAAGAAAAAGAACACACAAACACACAATGCCTCAGTGATTAACAGAACTGTTTCACAGATCACAGAACTATATCAGGGTGTCATTTCTCAGGCAGAAATGTAGATAAAAATAATGAAATCCTGTTCCCCAAACAAGTGCAAGAACCACAGAGTCAAGAATAGGTTAAATATACAAATAAAATAAAAACAATTAAAAACAATAGCACATCAACATAAAAACATATAAACATAAAGCTGGAGCCAGAGGACAGTGTCCAAAAGCACAACATCACTATTAATCATAAAACACCTCAAGTTATTTGAAAGTTCTGAGGACAAAGAACACACAAACACACAATGCCTCAGTGATTCACAGAAGTATATCACAGATCACAGAACTATATCAGGGTGTCATTTCTCAGGCAGAAATGTAGATAAAAATAATGAAATCCTGTTCCCCAAACAAGTGCAAGAACCACAGAGTCAAGAATAGGTTAAATATACAAATAAAATAAAATCAATTAAAAACAATAGCACAACATAAAAACATATAAACATAAATCTGAAAGCGTTGCTCAAACTCCCGTAACAGTCCCGTTATTTTATCTTTGAACCGCTTCATGTCTGCCACATGTTGGGTCGCGCACACATTTTTCAGACAGGGGAAGTGAGCTGCATCACCACCGGCAAGTTGCGTCTCCCACAATGACAGCTTCAACTTGAAAGAACGTATGCTGTCATAATACTGCGTGACAACTTTGTTGCGCCCTTGCAGCTGTTTGTTCAAGTTATTCAGGTGCTCTGTAACATCCACCATAAATGCAAGGTCCTGCATCCATTCTGCGGAATGAAATTCTAACACTGGTTTGCCCTTTTCTTCCATGAACTGTTCAATTTCTTCTCGTAAATCAAAGAAACGCCTCAGCACAGCACCTCGGCTTAACCATCTTACCTCAGTGTGGTATGGCAGGCCATAGATGTGGTCTTTCTCTGAGAAGGCTGTCAAACTGACGGTGATTCAGGCTTCTGGATCGGATGAAATTAACAGTTTGGATGACCACCTTCATGACGTTATCCATCTTTAATGACTTGCAACACAAAGCCTCCTGGTGCAAAATACAGTGAAAAGTCAAAAAATCACGTCCTCCATTTGCAGATTGCACTTTCTCTCTGAACTTTGTCACAACGCCTGCTTTTTTCCCGATCATTGAGGGCGCACCATCTGTAGCCAGGCTGACAGCGCGGGACCAGTCCACTCCGACCCTGTCCAGCGTGCCGACGAGTGCGGTAAAAATATCAGCTGCTGTCGTTGTATCTGTCATCGGCACCAACTCCATGAACTCCTCGGTGACGGTCAATGTGTCATCAACTCCGCGGATGAAAATGGCCAGTTGTGCAACATCTGTAATGTCCGTGCTTTCATCAATTGCAACTGAAAACGCAATAAATGACTTTACTTTTTGCTTCAACTGGCTGTCCAAATCCACTGAAAGATCGGAAATCCTGTCTGCAACTGTGTTTCTTGTCAGGCTGATATTTGCAAAAGCCTGCCGCTTTTCAGGGCACACAATCTCCGCTGCCTTCATCATGCATGTTTTTACAAATTCACCCTCACTAAATGGTTTTGAAGCCACTGCGATTTCATTAGCAATGAGGTAGCTAGCTTTCACTGCAGCGTCACTGATGTCTCGGCTGTGAGTAAACACAGACTGCTGTTTCTTCAGACCCGCCAACAGTTCATTCACCTTCTCTCATCTCCGCTGTCCTTGAAAGTTGTCATATTTGTCGGCATGAAGACTCACATAGTGGCGACGAAGGTTATATTCTTTCAGCACTGCAACATGCTCTGAACACACCAAACATACAGCTTTCCCATTCAATTCCGTGAAGAAATAGGATGACCATTTTTCTTGGAACACTCTGCACTCTGCGTCCACTTTTCTATTTTTTGACAGAGACATATTGGGGAAATGAGGGTGCCAAAGCACATAATGTTAAAAGTAGAAGCCGTAATAAATATCGCTGGCAAAACAAAGTAGCTCATTGGCTGCACGTGCTTGACCTACTTGCTCTGCCCCGGTATAAACAGTTTGCTTGCTTAACACAATTGCTATTGAGCCATCCAGTGGATGCAATTGGAACAGCAGTTTATTTTATTGAAAAATTGCAGCACATTTTGATACTTTACAAAATATATATATATATTTTTTTTTTATCATCTCGCGGGCCGGATTAAACCCGTTTGCGGGCCTGATCCGGCCCGCGGGCCGGACGTTTGACACCCCTGCTTTAGACAATCGGGACATTCCCTTTGAACAGATACCCATTGTGTTCCTAATGTTTTGTAAACTCAGTGTAATTGTATGGTATGTAGCTAGAGTATGTATGTTTTGTATGTTACAAATGATGTTTGGCTTAGTTCAAAACTAAATTCCAGATAAACAACAGCTCTGCACCTGACTTTGCACAGCAAATGTGTTCTGCATGACAAAAGAGTAAAAGATAAAGGAGTAATTGTAGTCAATGACCAGAATCTTTGCTGGCATAGAAAGAGTCAGTTCAGAATTAGAAATTGGGTAAATGTGTGGAAACTCATTTTCCACACTACATAATGAATGAGGTGTTTCAGTGCAGACACTATATTAAAAACATTTTCAAAATGTATAATATAATATAATATGCCATTTAGCAGACGCTTTTATCCCTAGCGACTTACAGTCATGTGTGTATTAATTTTTACGTATGGGTGGTCCCGGGGGATCGAACCCACTACCTGGCGTTACAAGCGCCATGCTCTACCAATTGAGCTACAGAGGACTACCAATGTACTGTGAATGTAGCCAACAAGTCAACCTGTATTTTGTCTTTGATTATGAAGAACATACTGTATTACCCTACAATTTATCACTTCGTTATTGTGTCTCTGTATTTCTTTTCTTCCAGACATACACAGACATCCTTGCAATTGCAATGAACTACATTATTACTTAGCCACAATTAATAGTTTTTAAATAAAAAATGTTATTCAACATTGTGTTGGGTGTAATTACATTGATAGATCTAGTGAACATTAGATAAGCAACACTGAACTGCACTGGTTGGGCGTGACGGAGAGAAGTTGTCACTACAAGCCTTACATCAAAGTTGCCTGAAGCTGAATGGAACTATGCCCTGACCAGTTATTCAAAATAAAATCCTTGTGTCTCATTTACATAAGGTTGGTTAACTTACCAGCATGGACCCAAAACAAACACATTCTTCACATTTATAAACTACCTTTTTTAAGTTTCATTGCAACCATGGTGTTAATTTTTACTGAAGCATTACAGTATATCAAATAACATGACAATGATCCACATCATATGGGTCAGACGGTCCTATACAACTTTGCTCAACACGTTATACCCCAGAGGGTGTAAATAAAACCTTTAAAAGGTTGGTATGACTTGTATTATTATGATAGGGTACTAAAAGCTATTAGCCAGAAACTTAAACCATGCTTGAAACGGAGCAAGCCATTCGGCTATATGGTAAAATCATGTGGCACAATGGAACGAGCCACAATGGAAAGTTATGGTGTAGTTTACAATGCACTGCTGGAATGGGTTATGTGTATATTCAATTCATTAAATGATTGTCATCGATACACTGGGTCACATTTATTTGGATAGTCTGGATTTTCCATCTGTAGATGCTCTACAGACTATCCAAATAAAGTGTTACACTGTAACCTTATTCATTTTGGCAAACAGAGACAAGTCATACTGTAGTAGGATGTCAATGGGATTGAGTAACAAAAGCATGCTCCTGGTCTCCCGGAGTGTTTTATTACTGTTTCTTTCAATCACTGGTGCAATTTTTTACATGTATGTGGTACATTTTCATAACTATTAGCACATAAATCAACAGATCATCAAAATGGGAAATTTTTCAAAACAAGTACATTTTCAATTGACTGAGTACAACAAACATATTCACAAAGTCACTTGTTCTCTGCACCAAATCAATCCTACAATTGGCATACATATTACATCTAAGTATCTGCTTTTCACAATACATTATTCACATAACTTTTGATATGATTTTCTTGTCATTTGTTAAAATACATACTAAATATGACTTAATCAATTTGCTCCAAACTGTATTTAACTGTAACCAGTTAGGAAGGCAAAACCCATTTGAGTGTAGATTTGAGTGTAGAGTGGATTATGCAGTGTGAAGTATTGGCACACAGGTATAATAAATAATAATATGCCATTTAGCAGACGCTTTTTTTCAAAGCGACTTACAGTCATGCGTGCATACATTATTATTTTTTTGTGTATGGGTGGTCCCGGGGATCGAACCCACTACCTTGGCGTTACAAGCGCCGTGCTCTACCAGCTGAGCTACAGGTCAGAAGACTTAATGTAGAATAGATTAAGCAGGGGACGGGGGAACTCATGTTTCTGGGATATGCAGTGAAAAGGGGCAGGTGACAGCAGGAGTTGGTGATAAGAGTATAAAGTAACAGGGAGTAGCTATGCAGATCCAAGAGATTGTGGGACCAGGACACAGCACACAGTAGAGTATAGGAACGTGGCAGTCATGACTGGTAGGGCTAAACCAGACAGAAAGCGGTGTTTAGAGATGGGATAAAACCTTAGGTCAGATATGTAGCAACTACTTACGCTACTTGATGTTGCTCTACGAGAGTTTCCACGTATCTCTCCTGCCAGGTAAGGAACAACGTCCTCTTGTCTGTGAGGGTCTCCTTTATCTGAGGGGTCCAAACTTCTGTTCACCTTCCCACCCATGGGCCAGACTACACTCAATCATAGGACTGACAGAAGAGAAAAGTATTCAGTCTAGACTTGATGTTGAGACAGTCTGATTCTCTCACATCGGCAAACCATTCCATAAAGAGGAGCTCTGTAGGAGAAAGCCTTGACTCCAGCTACTGAAGCCCTGCTTCCAATTCATCTGATTGAATTAGCAGAAAAGGATCATTACATATTAACAAAAATTATGAGCAGAACACATAGAATCTAACCTGGAATGCTGTTTAGCAGCACCATCAACTCCTCCTTACATTTTTACATTTTAGTAATTTAGCAGACGCTCTTATCCAGAGCGACTTACAGTTAGTGAGTGCATACATTTTCATACTGGCCCCCCGTGGGAAACGAACCCACAACCTTGGCGTTGCAAGTGCCATGCTCTACCAACTGAGCTACAGGGGACTCCTTTGCCTCGGTTTCCTCCTTCAGGACCTTCTGCCGACAGAGTTGTATTGCTGGTGCTATAACATATGAAGGTGAACATACATTTCATGTATTGTTTAAAATACATCAGCGCTTTTTTTTGCAAAATGATTTCAACACAATCCTGAACAACGGGTCGTCTCAATACTTAACTGATTTCCATTTCTACATTTATACCTTGCTTCTCCCTGACCCTGGCTGCGTAGTTGAGGGCATCGGTGAGGGTGTCAACACGATGAGATGGTGTCATCTCTTTTGTGATCTTCCCACATTTTCTAAGGTAGGACCACAACCTCTCCATTTGTTCTCCGTCAGCCCACTACCAGTCACATACCTGGTACCATCAGTGACCTGAAATGTAAAGTACAATCAGAAACCATAATGAGCATTACAATGTGTGATGATGATTAATTAATTAAGGGACTAGGACAAATTAAAACTAGCTGTTTCTTAATATTGCTAGGGCAACTGTGCAACTACAAAGAATTGGTGTTCAACAGAATAAATGATCAAGAAAAAGTTTTATTCATTAACTGACAGTCAGCATCATGAGCAGAGGCATGAAAGGCTGGCACTGCAAATGTAGTGTCCACCACCAGATCGGGATTGTTTTCTAAATGTCCAAATAATTTATAGTGTAGGAGCAGTTATTTTGTGCATTTTTGTGTAAAATATTTCTTATGATTACAAAGCAGGTATGGAGCAAAATGTTTCAAGCCATTCATAAAACCGTATCTGTCATAAACCGTCGTGGATGTGGTGGAGGAGTCAAGCGCAGGAAGCAGAGGTTTAGTCCAACAAGACTTTTAATAGTCTCAAATGCAAGATAACAAACCCCGACCTCGATAACACGAAGTGGCGAGGGAAAATTACGCACACGCGTAAAACACTAAACATGGAAAAATGACACGGAAAACAAACACGTATCATATACAAAGTGGCAACGGAAAAACAACACACAAATACCCTAGATTACAACACGGAACTTATAAGACACGTAATCAACTCTCAAACAGACACAGGTGTGACAGACAGACAAAAGCAATCAAACTCAGAAACATAGAGCGGTGGCAGCTAGTACTCCGGGGACGGCGAACGCCGAAGCCTGCCCGAACCAGGAGGAGGAGCAGCCTCGGCCGAAACCGTGACAGTATCAAGCGATTCATGAATCTCTTACTACAGGGTGGTGGTTAAATATGAAATACATTATCTAATGTATTATAATAGCTAACATAGATTGTTCTATCAATTTTTCCTGTAAATGAGGCTTCAGCTGGCATGCAATGTCTTAGCGAAGAAACGTTGTGATGTTTGGTCCCTGCATTGCTTTCAGGTCCCCCAGCAGGAACACAGGATTTGCAAGCCTGAAATGACAGTTCAACATCAGTCATCGTAGCCAATGTTATATATAACTAAAATACATCAGCTATACATCAGCTACACATCTGAAACATCCATTCATCCATCCTTCCTTCCTTCCATCCATCCATCCATCCATCCACATGCATCCATCGACATACTTCTCTCCTCTCTTCAGGTTCAGGAACTTCAGCGGATGCTCGTGCCTGCACGCCATCCCAAACACACCAGTTATGTCCAGTTTCTGGGTTTTGGGTTTGGATTGCAGTGCCTCCCCGGCTTGAAATCCCAGGCACCCCTGTAAAATGAAGTGAAAAAAAGTCACATTCACTAAGCAGTTGATGTTTCATCCAATCTGTTCAATTAAAAAAAAAATTATAGTCAGAATAGTCCAATGGTAGAGTTGCATCACCAAGGATAAATGGCTTCTCCTGATGTCAAACAAACCTTTAAACTTCTCCAACATTAGCCCAGCTGTTTGTAATACACACAAACACATGTCACACAGACGAGGGCTAGTGAAACTAACTGATTGTGAGATACATCCCATTCTTCAAAATCCAGTATACCTCAGTTGGTGTGTCTGATGCTCCTCCTACAAAGCAGTCAACTTTGTCTTGGTCACAAAAGAACTGCCCAGCATGTTTGGGACCCTCAATGCTGGTCCCAGACAATCTTTTTCTTGGAAGACAATCTTTTTCCCAAATAGGCCATCAACTGCAATAATTTGATGACCGTTTTCCTTTAAAATAATAATGCAAATAATTAATTATACAAAATTATTAGGGATACAGGGAATGGACATTTGCAAGGGTATTACTTAAACCCTTATGCTCTTTGGGAAACATAGGTAATTTACGCTGTAGTTTCTTCGTGAATGTATCTGTAAATCGGTAGTATCCACTAAGCAGATGATTGGTCCACCTAGCTTTACCAAAGCCCCGTTATCCAGCGTGTTGTGGATCCAGACAGGCCTTCATGGCAACCGTAGCGGCCACCCACAAAACTTTGCCCTGTCTGGCAATCCCATACTTTACCTGTTTCCACCTCCCACGACTTGGACGAAGGGTTGGGTTTTTGAGAGGCTTGCAATGGTATTGCCGCATAACATTACTACTGTTTGGCAAGGCAATGATAGAATATATATAAGAAAGACAACAGAAGTTGGATATATTTCCCCTTATAAATTATGAACAACACTGAATGCAAATAAGAATCCTAGCTTACTGAGACTTTATAGTTGTTCCTTAATTGTTATCATTGACATACCTGTGGACAGAGGACACTTTGTTCCATCCGAGGTCAGTGGCGCCAACTTCCTGACAGTCTCTCGTTCAAACTGCCAGTGTTTGAACTCCTCAAATGATTCATTTGTGAGCTTTCGGTAGAGCTCAACTGTCTGTAGATTGAAAAATAAATAGAAAAACTACTCCTCATAGTAAAAAACACTTGATTTCTAATTTAAAATACAATAACTACTTTCCAGCATGCATTGGATGTATGGAAAGCCAAGGTAATCCCCCTCAAAGACATCCCACACTCCAGCTGCAGGGCTGCAAACTGGCGCAGGAGGTCCACTGAAATTGCTGTTTGCGGCAGATGTGTGTGTGTGCAGATGTGTGTGTGTGTGTGGAGGGGGGCAGGCCAGAGTCTGTAGCGGATCAGGGTGACAGGTTCCAGCTCACAGCTGCAAAACTGCAGCCAGACGTCATGAGCTCTTCCTGAAATGAGGACATTCCATTTCTTAGATTGCATTGCTAAACATTACATCCGATGTTGGTGAGATGCCTGTCTCTTAAGAACTTTCAAAATGACACCGTATTTTCATCATAACACAGTGAACAGGGTTATGGTAAACTAGATCAAATGAAATCAAAATCAAAGTTGTCATTTGTGCAGGAATACAGCGTAGTGTGCACAATACAATGAAATAAGTAGATAACTACAGTATATTAAGTACAGTACAGTAGTTGCCATAGAGCAAAGAGTCAGTTCAATTTTCATCAACAGTCTTATGGCTTGGAGGGAGAAACTGTCTCTGAGCATGGTGCTGCTCCACTTGATGCTCTGATACAGTTTGCAAGATGGTAAAAGAGCCAGATGTCTTAGTTTCCAATTTTGATATAAGGCCTATCTCTAACGTCAACAACTGTCAGAAGACGGTTGTACTGGCTGTGACAGTCATGGTCATCTTGTCTCCTCCACTCCCATCGTAGGCCCACCGGGACACATGGGATGAACTGCCCTGACTAAGACAGACAGACAGACACAAAGTTGCTGTAGAACAGACTACAGTAGCTGCAGATTTGAAACTACACTATCAGGGGGATATTTCATTGCACAAGTTGTTAGAAAACTCCAAATCAACTCTGTGCTTGGCACGACAGATTTAGCCACATTTACTTTACTGCTGCAGGGTGAGTCGTCGTTATAGAAACTGAACTGTATGTACACGATCAACATTTTTGACTGGGAAGCCATTTTTTTTGGGCCAGAAGTTGACAGGTTTGTTGACAGTACATAAAATACATGACCTTCCATAACTCCAACTGTTAGACAATGTTGGGAGTGCTGTGTGTTCTCACAGCACAGGTGGCACAGAAATATTTATCTGAGCCACAATCCCCACAGCGCCATAGCTCAGCCTTCTCCAAAACTCTACATACACTACAGATGGCGTTGGGTGGAGAACATTCCAGCTCCAGCTATCACCCCTCTAGTCGGGTCTCTGTAAACCAGCCTGGCTCTTTTTCTTCTAAAAGATGGCATCTGTAAAGAAAAGCAAGACAATGACAACTAAGTTTGATTTATTCTAAATTAAGATATAATATGAATTACATTTAAATGATCTGATACATAGGACACATCATTATCTACATAACTATCTACTGTATCATAATGCATGACTAGTGCTTCTGCATCTGCATTGCTTGCTGTTTGGGGTTTTAGGCTGGGTTTTCTGTATAGCACTGTGACATCTGCTGATGTAAAAGGGCTTTATAAATCAATTTGATTGATTGATTGATAGATAGTGGAGTTACTTTGCCTTCACTAAATTATTTTCTTATAGGGTATCTAAAGACAGTTATGGGTGGGAAGTTGTGCTTCGCATGTACATTAACTAGTCTGAAATGCCTCCAGACAGGTGTTGACTCATCTTTGTGCTTCAACAAGCATGGGACAGGAATATTTTGGGCATCTTGGCTAATGGATGATTATTGTTGGAATTGTTATAATGTACCATCTAATACTTGTCTAGTCCAGTGGATCTCAACCTTTTTTGGTAATTGTAGGCCCAATCGCATCTTGCTCTGCCCATAGTGCCTCCAAAGTACACCCTCATATGCATTTTAAATGTCATCATTTGAAATGAGTCTTTCTAAGTACCCACTTTGGATATTGGTTCCTGGTTATATGAATGGTGTAAGCATTGGCTAGAGAGAGTTTAAATCAATTCGAGAAAGTGTACTATTGCACACTTCGGGAAAAATATGGATATTTAAGACAGACAGGACACGCAGCCTAGCACCTAAAACAGTAAATGACACCATGCCATGGTTCCCGGGAAATTTAAGCCGAAAAGACTGCTAATGCAAAATTGCAAATCCTTTTAAATGGATTACATATTCAAATCGAATTGCACTCATGACATGTTTTTCCCTACTATGGGTCATATTAGCGGGCTATCCCGGGGTAAAAACACTTTTTAAAATCCATTAGATTAGCTTTTTAAATCACAGTTTAAAAAAAATAAGAAAATAAAGATTCATTACCTTTGACGAAGGGAAAGGACGTCAGAAGATCTTGTAGTTTTAGTTACAGCACAATAAAAATGGTCATTACCGCCACCAACGTATATGGGGTGTAATAACAGCCGCGGTTGATACTTTTTGCCTACTCGGAAATTACGATATGAAACGTTGATTTCAACCTTCTGACCAACTAGTGGGTCAGGCGGCGCCCAACTGTCTGATTCATATAGCGTGATTTCTGATGATTGTTCTCGATTATATCGACTGATTGGTTCTGTATCGGGTGGTTTTTCAGTGTGCGAGTGTCTCCCATACAAATTAGATCTGAGGAGTCACGCACTTGACGTCGGCAGGAAGCGGAGGCTCGGCGTATCAGCGCAGCGTGACTGACTAGATCAGAACACATCCTCTTCAAATAATAATGTACAAGACATTTTGAGATAAAAAGGCGCACGTAACGACGACTCACCGCTATTTCGAGAGACACAAACTGGAGGTTTTAGATAACCTACATGAGCCAAATGCGCTTCTAAAAACGGGAATTCTCATCCTCCGGGGATGGCATGTCCACCGTAGCATGAACGCATCACATCCAGCGGCTCTGCCTCATTTCGGAACACCTTTTGCCTGGCTGTCCTCGGAACGCTGTGGCAAGCCTTTGAGAGGGGAGGGAAAGCCGCAAGTGGATATCAGAATGTGTTTCATCGCTGTTTAGCAATGGAAGCTGCTGGAATTGGTGAAGGGGCAGTGTATACTCGTGGATATCACCGGACACCGAATAAGCTTGTTCTCGAAATAATTATTAGCGTTGCATCCTCGATTACTTTTGCAATGTCAAAATCAAGGAGATCCTCTTGAGGCTTAAAGTATGCACGGACATTGGCACATCAGTCAAAATCGCCTATCAAGGCACAATATTTACCAGTTTTTATCCATCATTGTAAATAATTTAACTTAATACACCTGCTGTCCTCACTGAAATATGGTTAGAACCAAATGTATTTCATAGCGCATCAAATGCAAATTCGTTATACGATGTCTCAACCAGATTTACGCTAAATCCTGGTGCGGAACCGCGGGAACTGAGTTCTGACCATCTGCATCTCGCCTTGGGAAGAACCTGTCACCATCGAAGTGGATATGTTGACATTAACGTAAAGATGGGTTTAGTTTTCGGTCTCTTGTGGCTGTTCAACATCTTTTTGGAGGGCATTCATTGCCAAGGAGTGTATGGTAAGCCAATGCATTTCTAAATACCCAACAGTTATGATTAATACCAACTTGACCTTGTGAAAATGGAGTCGAATGCAAAATATGTTGTACAGTGTATCTTTGTTTCTGGAGGCTATAATAGCCTATGACTTGCCCACAATATAGTTGACTACAACAGGTATGTCATCATTACATTTAAAGACGGTGGCTCGCTCAAACCACAGGTGCTCTCAAGGCATTAGGCTATTCGAACCAATGTAGCATTGGCACTGTTTCCGAACTTCTAAAAAGATACATCTCATCATCAGTGGTGGTATTTATATTCCACCAGCGCGTTTGTGCGTGCATTAAAGCGACTGGTCTTAACACCAACCCACGACCGATTGTAGAGCCTCAATCTACCACCTAAGGCAGCACAAGCCTGGCAAAGGCATCAATAGAGCCTCAATCTACCACCCAAGGCAGCACAAGCCTGGCAAAGGCATCAACCTCGAATCTGATGTATAGAGCTGATGGAATCATGTCCTTATGCCTATATATCTAAATGTTGGATTTCATCAAGCTGAATGTTTTGAGAAAAGGATAGCCTATATTGGACATTGAAATGTGAGAGTAATGTTAAATGAGCAATAATGTAATTGTGGAACTTTAAAACCAAGACCCAGAAATGGTCTTGAAATAGTGTTTCATTACACCATTTCATTACCGATTTAATAATCATTAGCTCAATGTCGTTCCCAGAGACTAATACTTTTACAAGATCAGATTACTGGTAGTGAGAATTTGGCCCCCAGAATCTCTTGTCAGTCCATGACTGCAACTGGTGGCCTATCTCCAGGGCTATTCCTCATTTTGTGTCATATTTGATCCACTGTTCAACTTAATGCATGATCAAATCAAAATGTATTTGTCACATGCTTCGTAAACAACATGTGTAGACTAACAGTGAAATGCTTACTGATAGGCCTTTCCCAACAATGCAGAGATAAAGAAAATACAGAAATAATAGAAAAGTAATAATAAATACACAGAGTAACGATAACTTGGCTACGTACATGAGATACCAGTACAGAGTGGATGTGCAGAGGTATAAGGTAATTGAGGTAGATATTGTATGAACATATAACTAGGAATAAAGTGACTAGGCAACAGGATATATAATAAACAGTAACAGCAGGCAAAAAGGGGCAATAGACCAGGTAGCTATTTGGTTAACTATTTAACTAACTATTTAGCAGTGTTATGGCTAGAAGCTATTCAGGGTCCTGTTGGTTCCAGACTTGGTGCATCGATACATTTACATTTTTACATTTTAGTCATTTAGCAGACGCTCTTATCCAGAGCGACTTACAGGAGCAATTATGGTTAAGTGCCTTGCTCAAGGGCACATCGACAGATTTTTCACCTAGTCGGCTCGGGGATTAGAACCAGAGACCTTTCGGTTACTGGCACAACGCTCTTAACCACTAAGCTACCTGCCTCCCCATATACCACTTGATTTGAAATACAATGGTGGCCAATAGCCAGCTGCCAGAGTTGGGCATGAATCTGTGGTACTGCCTGTGGTTATGAATGAGCCAAGTGCACTATCACCTGTGCCATAAAGGTTCAGACCTCTTGGCATTGACTGTAGTCCACTCACACATACAGGGAGTATACACTATTCCCCCTGTCTTGAGAAGCTCCCTATGTACAAATCCCAATGCAAACGGGGGAACACTTTTAACAAAGGCCTGAGAGGCCATTAGGGCTATCCAACCACTGCCGCCAGTGTAGCAATTGCTGGACCACGTCTTGAATAAGCTATTCTGTGGAGACAGGTCGAGGGCACTACCAACAAGTTCCAGACTTTTGGCAGAGGCTGTGGTATACATTGCTCACCCACAGGGAGGCCACAGTATTGTTTTGCCATATGTTACACGAGACCCAACCTTTATGAGTGGTTTCCTACTGGAATGTGGCTGACGTATTATGTTTATTTATATATATATATTTTTGGTACAAAGTGACTTTGGGGTACAAAAAACATATGTGCATTTATTCCTGTCTTCCTGCCTTCAGTCCTCTCATCTCAGCAGATCCTACCCTTGTTGTAATGGGACTATCTAGGCCTAGGGTACCATGTAAAAAGATGGGCAACCAACATAGTTTCTAACAATGTAGGAGTCCATTAATCAAGTATTTGAATGCACTGAAAACAGTGTTTATTGTTAAATGTACACATTAATACATTGTGTTCATCTACAAAATAAAATAAAAACATTTAATTGAACTTTGTGCGAACTATTTCCAAATTTGGAGTATATATATTTTTTAAACATTAACAACCAAAACTGTCTGACAGGGTAGTACAAATATAGTGAGAAAATACTAAACATGCAAAACAGATTCAATAAAAGATGCTAAAATATTAATTAACAAACGAACAAACAGGAAATTGGTCCATGATTTACCTTCGACAGATTTCGTGAATATCCTCCTGAGAACCAAGGAAAATATTGTTTTTCCTAAACAATACATCTCTACTGCATTAATTTTAAAAGTGATTAAAATTAGAAAGTTATGAGGATTTCTGGTTGAAGTCACTCTACATTCCTCCACAATAGGGTGTTATACCAACATATATATGCATCCAGTAAACAAACAGCTTGCACATTGTAAACAACTCTCCTAAAAACCACACGGATCATAGTCAGTTGGAAATGTAGAAATCTGATCGCAAATATTCTAAAAATAACGAATTAGTCCATTGAGAGGTTGTGATGCCTAACTCTAGCCTCCTTGGGGGTCTATGAACATCCTAGCCGTATTACAACATTATGTATTATGATGTTGCTTAAAGGAAAGATGATTGGTTATGTTACAGGGAACCATCTGGATTAGAGGAAATGTATGAATCTTTTTCTTATACCTTCTTCCTTTGTTTCGTGCACTTAAATGTACTTCTATAATAGTAATGTAGGACCATAAATAACATCAGGCCGTATCTTAGTTTGATGATCATGTTGTTGGCTGAATGCAAACTTTGAGTGTATTCAAGGTTTAAAAAGGTTTCTTAAGTTTGTAAATTCCACTAAAAAATGTCAGACTTCATTTGCCCTAACGAAAAAGGTATCAACCCATATAAAAAAAGATCCATTCATTATAATCCACAAAAAAATCACATTTCCTGTTGCTGCAGGATTATTTTCCTGCTTTGTGAAACTGGCTCAAATTAAGATATGGCATCTGTTATTTATTTTTATACAGTGAATACATAAGGAACCATTGTAGGTTGCAACATTGTTACTGTCTGCACGTCTTTATCTGTAGGCAAATGTTTGCCAAAAGAATTCATTATGTGATCAAGTCAAATTTCATTAACAAGAAACTTCAGGATGTAATGCAAGTATCTGGGTGAAAATGATGGAGTCAACATCTTTTTTTCCTCACAGACCTGCCAAAATCATTAAGACTCACTCCTTGGTCCCTAATTGCAATATTACTGCTTTTAAATGGATTCAGAGGCTTTGACGGATAATGGTACACCTTACTACTTTCATTTGGTTGGTCTGAAAGCAGGTACATTTTTAATCCATCTCTTTTTGTAATCCTCATTTTGTGTTTTATTGAAGATCAAGTAGAAATGTAAACTTAAATGAACAAAGACCTGAATTAATTGTCAACCTGGAAGGATATAGTGGTGCTAATGTTTACCTTTGGAGTGCTGGCACGAGTATGGTGTCAGAGTATAGTGTCAAATCTTACCAGAATTTGTATAGGTTATATGTTCATACCTTGTCAGGAAATCATACCTTCTTTAAAGCTGTGTAGCATTGAGAATCTTTTGTAGAAAACTAAGATTGTGATTTTTACAGTGTCTTGTAGTTTTCAGTAATTTACTGCCGTCACAGTAGGCATACATAATTTACATTTGCTGCTGAGAATGATTTAATTGCAGCTCACTTTAAATGCAGTATGTCAAATCTCTGCAGCATTCAAATATAGTTGTATAGCTTTCCTTTTCTTTCAATGCTTTTGAAGTCTACAAAACCTTGAACATGTCTGCTCAGTGGGTATTTTTTCATGGCCTAGACCCGAATTTGACTTCTAAGGTATTCAAATTAATGTTGATTGCGAAAGATGAGGATTTGTTGCCTTTCTTAGTTCTTCCTCCACAGACACCTTCACCAATTATCTTGCATCCAGGCCCCCTCATTCTCTAGCAGTTGGACTGGAACCATATTCAAATGAGTCCTCTCTCACCCACCTGCTTCTATCTATCCTACAAATTCTCAGAGAGGTAGACTTGATCCATGGGTCATATACTGTGTAGCCTCAAGTTCAGGCTCCCTACACTTGGGAGTATGGTAACGCGAGACTATAGATACTATGTGACTGAATAAAGGCAGGCAAAATTCATTCAGACTTCTCTACACACATCTTGAATCCTTTTCACGGTACGGTGGCGTCACCTCTGCCTCATGGAATCGACACAACTTGCAATTCGTAACCACGGGCTGTAGCGCTACCTGATTCCCCAGTCACATTCATTTAGTTAATCGCCTAGAGAACACGCTGCAACGAACAGAAGTATACGCTCCTATATGGACCGTTCGGCTCAGTTCAAGTAAAAATATAGCATTTCTCGAAGGCATCCGATCAGTCTGCAGTCTTTCAGTGGGTGGTGTGAACATTGACCCCTGAGACTGAATGCTTCAAGTAATTCTTCCATGCTGAAACACAACACTGTACAGAATGCCTCCTTTGTGCTGCAGTACTGTACTGTAGGTTAAACGATCTGCAGACTGGGGAATGAAAATGTCCCTTTGATAATTTCCATGAATCCTTTAGCTGTGATGAGGCTTTAGCTACAGTATGTACAGCAGAAAATATATAGTTCACAGGACAAACAATCCTTCAAGGATTCCATTCGCTAGCCTCTGCAAACAAAAATAGTAATCATTCACGAGAAAAGCGTATTTTAAAGCGGCTTCTCCCCAGCCGTTAGGCATCTATTATTAAGGCACTTCAGCATTCATTGCTCAGCATTACAGGGACTGCCGTGATTAAAATCGCTGGCGATGCTGGGTCAGTGAAAAAAACCCCAATGCATATGCTGTACTAGTGGGTAAATCCCATCGCTCTGGGATCAGGTCGAAGGAGATCACTATTTGACGTCAGAAGTAGGGCTGTGAAGGTCATGGAATTTTGGATGACGGTAATTGGCCAGTCAAATGACCGCAGTCTCCCTAATAACTGTTCAAATAGCAACAAAAAAAAACATACACTGAGTGTACAAAACATTAGGAACACGTTTCTACTATTGAGTTTCACCCCCTTTTGCCCTAAGAACAGCCTCAATTTGTCAGGGCGTGGACTACAAGGTGTCAAAAGCATTCCACAGGGATGCTGGCCCATGTTGACTCCAACGCTTCCCACAGTTATGTCAAGTTGGCTGGATGTTCTTTGGGTGGTGGTCCATTCTTGATACACACGGGTAACTGTTGAGCGTGAAAAACCCGGCAGCTGTACAGTTGTTGACACACTCAAACCGGTGCGCCTGGCACCTACTACCATACCCCGTTCAAAGGCACTTCAATCTTTTGTCTTGCCTATTCACCCTCTGAATGGCACACATACACAATCCATGTCTCAGTTGTCTCAAGGCTTGAAAATCCTTATTTAACCTGTCTCTTCCCCTTCATCTACACTGATTGAAGTGGATTTAACAGGTGACATAAATAAGGGATCATAGCATTCACCTGGATTCACCTGGTCAGTCTATGTAATGGAAAGAACAGGTGTTCCTGTTTTTCACACAAAACACATATGTGTTTTGGAACGCACATTTTCTAATTTCCTCTGCTCCTGACTGCATGTGCTGCCTTAGAAATAGAATGAATAGAACGGTGTCCCCATTCAAGTCAATGATGGCATAATGAGTGGACTGGGGGAAATCCCCTCCCCCCACAAGCTAAATTGACTCCAGACATTATCACCTTGTTGCTGTAGCTTCAATCACCTCAGTCAATAGGGGACTTAACATTCTACAAACACAGGTCATACAATAATTAGTTGTCTGCTACGCACTAGCTCAACACCGCAATTATTAGGATAAATCAAGGGAAGCTTTTTGAGTTTGAGTTATATACACTTTAGGGAAGGATTTAAAGAATAATAAGGACATTGACAGTCGGTCGCAATGAATTTGCTGGTCAAGGATGGATTGATTCTTATCGTCGGAGTGACACAGCCCACTGTTTGCAACCTCTGTACGTTTGCAGCCAGTAGCCTATTGTTTTCCGTCGCTGGATGTTGGCGCTCTCCTTTTCGTGAGGTTGTTCCTCTTTCAGACAACAGGAACAGATATCACAGGCGCCAAACTGTTAAAGGGATCCCTAACCAAAAGGTCCACGACACTCAAGAGCTCAAATCTAACACAATGTTAGGTAGCCAGCACGCGAACAGCTGAAAGTGACAGCGGTCTATCACCGCATCTGGCTGACTAAGCTAGGGGTTAGCCTAAATGAATAAGGTTCTGATTACGTTCCTAATTGTGGAAAAAATATTTGGAGAAACCTAACTTACGACTGAATAGACAAATGTAATGGATATTATTCGCTAAATGACCAATTTTTTGCACCAGCGGCAAAAACCATATGTAATGTTCAAACCATCTGGACACTGGATGTAGCCAGAGCCATATATTTAGAGAGTTTGGCCAACTTTAAGAATGTTTTATATTGTTCTAATTCTAGATATTCAGTTACATAGCTTTAAAAATAAAAAATAAAATAAATATCCACATGTAATGTTATTTGGGTGCAAATTTTGCTGCCATAGAATATTGTAGTGTCATGTACAGTGGGGAGAACAAGTATTTGATACACTGCCAATTTTGCAGGTTTTCCTACTTACAAAGCATGTAGAGGTCTGTAATTTTTATCATAGGTACAGTGGGGGAAAAAAGTATTTAGTCAGCCACCAATTGTGCAAGTTCTCCCACTTAAAAAGATGAGAGAGGCCTGTAATTTTCATCATAGGTACACGTCAACTATGACAGACAAATTGAGAAAAAGAAATTCAGAAAATCACATTGTAGGATTTTTTATGAATTTATTTGCAAATTATGGTGGAAAATAAGTATTTGGTCACCTACAAACAAGCAAGATTTCTGGCTCTCACAGACCTGTAACTTCTTCTTTAAGAGGCTCCTCTGTCCTCCACACGTTACCTGTATTAATGGCACCTGTTTGAACTTGTTATCAGTATAAAAGACACCTGTCCACAACCTCAAACAGTCACACTCCAAACTCCACTATGGCCAAGACCAAAGAGCTGTCAAAGGACACCAGAAACAAAATTGTAGACCTGCACCAGGCTGGGAAGACTGAATCTGCAATAGGTAAGCAGCTTGGTTTGAAGAAATCAACTGTGGGAGCAATTATTAGGAAATGGAAGACATACAAGACCACTGATAATCTCCCTTGATCTGGGGCTCCACGCAAGATCTCACCCCGTGGGGTCAAAATGATCACAAGAACGGTGAGCAAAAATCCCAGAAACACATGGGGGGACCTAGTGAATGACCTGCAGAGAGCTGGGTCCAAAGTAACAAAGCCTACTATCAGTAACACACTACGCCGCCAGGGACTCAAATCCTGCAGTGCCAGACGTGTCCCCCTGCTTAAGCCAGTACATGTCCAGGCCCGTCTGAAGTTTGCTAGAGTGCATTTGGATGATCCAGAAGAGGATTGGGAGAATGTCATATGGTCAGATGAAACCAAAATAGAACTTTTTGGTAAAAACTCAACTCGCCGTGTTTGGAGGACAAAGAATGCTGAGTTGCATCCAAAGAACACCATACCTACTGTGAAGCATTGGGGTGGAAACATCATGCTTTGGGGCTGTTTTTCTGCAAAGGGACCAGGACGACTGATCCGTGTAAAGGAAAGAATGAATGGGGCCATGTATCGTGAGATTTTGAGTGAAAACCTCCTTCCATCAGCTAGGGCATTGAAGATGAAACGTGGCTGGGTCTTTCAGCATGACAATGATCCCAAACACACCGCCCGGGCAACGAAGGAGTGGCTTCGTAAGAAGCATTTCAAGGTCCTGGAGTGGCCTAGCCAGTCTCCAGATCTCAACCCCATAGAAAATCTTTGGAGGGAGTTGAAAGTCCATGTTGCCCAGCGACAGCCCCAAAACATCACTGCTCTAGAGGAGATCTGCATGGAGGAATGGGCCAAAATACCAGCAACAGTGTGTGAAAACCTTGTGAAGACTTACAGAAAACGTTTGACCTGTGTCATTGCCAACAAAGGCTATATAACAAAGTATTGAGAAACTTTTGTTATTGACCAAATACTTATTTTCCACCATAATTTGCAAATAAATTCATAAAAAATCCTACAATGTGATTTTCTTGATTTTCTTTCTTCTCATTTTGTCTGTCATAGTTGACGTGTACCTATGATGAAAATTACAGGCCTCTCTCATCTTTTTAAGTGGGAGAACTTGCACAATTGGTGGCTGACTAAATACTTTTTTCCCCCACTGTACACTTCAACTGTGAGAGACGGAATCTAAAACAAAAACCCAGAAAATCACATTGTATGATTTTTAAGTAATTAATTCGCATTTTATTGCATGACATAAGTATTTGATCACCTACCAACCAGTAAGAATTCCGGCTCTCACAGACCTGATAGTTTTTTCTTTAAGAAGCCCTCCTGTTCTCCACTCATTACCTGTTCAAACTGCACCTGTTTGAACTCGTTACCTGTATAAAAGACACCTGTCCACACACTCAATCAAACAGACTCCAACCTCTCCACAATGGCCAAGACCAGAGAGCTGTGTAAGTACATCAGGGATAAAATTGTAGACCTGCACAAGGCTAGGAAGGGCTACAGGACAATAGGCAAGCAGCTTGGTGAGAAGGCAACAACTGTTGGCGCAATTATTAGAAAATGGAAGAAGTTCAAGATGACGGTCAATCACCCTCGGTCTGGGGCTCCATGCAAGATCTCACCTCGTGGGGCATAAATGATCATGAGGAAGGTGAGGGATCAGCCCAGAACTACACGGCAGGACCTGGTCAATGACCTGAAGAGAGCTGGGACCACAGTCTCAAAGAAAACCATTAGTAACACACTACGCTGTCATGGATTAAAATCCTGCAGCGCACACAAGGTCCCCCTGCTCAAGCCAGCACATGTCCAGGCCCATCTGAAGTTTGCCAATGACCATCTGGATGATCCAGAGGAGGAATGGGAGAAGGTCATGTGGTCTGATGAGACAAAAATTGAGCTTTTTGGTCTAAACTCCACTCGCTGTGTTTGGAGGAAGAAGAAGGATGAGTACAACCCCAAGAACACCATCCCAACCGTGAAGCATGGAGGTGGAAACCTCATTCTTTGGGGATGCTTTTCTGAAAAGGGGACAGGACGACTGCACCGTATTGAGGGGAGGATGGATGGGGCCATGTATCGCGAGATCTTGGCCAACAACCTCCTTCCCTCAGTAAGAGCATTGAAGATGGGTCGTGGCTGGGTCTTCCAGCATGACAACGACCCGAAACACACAGCCAGGGCAACTAAGGAGTGGCTCCGTAAGAAGCATCTCAAGGTCCTGGAGCGGCCTAGCCAGTCTCCAGACCTGAACCCAATAGAACTTCTTTGGAGGGAGCTGAAAGTCCGTATTGCCCAGCGACAGCCCCGAAACCTGAAGGATCTGGAGAAGGTCTGTATGGAGGAGTGGGCCAAAATCCCTGCTGCAGTGTGTGCAAACCTGGTCAAGACCTACAGGAAATGTATGATCTCTGTAATTGCAAACAAAGGTTTCTGTACCAAATATTAAGTTCTGCTTTTCTGATGTATCAAATACTTATGTCATGCAATAAAATGCAAATTAATTACTTAAAATCATACAATGTGATTTTCTGGATTTTTGTTTTAGATTCCGTCTCTCACAGTTGAAGTGTACCTATGATAAAAATGACAGACCTCTACATGCTTTGTAAGTAGGAAAACCTGCAAAATCGGCAGTGTATCAAATACTTGTTCTCCCCACTGTATGTATACAGACATACATACATGTATGTGTGTGTATAAATATATGTGTGTGTGTGTGTGTGTGTATATATACATACATACGTGTGTGTTTATTATATATATATATATATATATATATATATATATATATATATATATATATATATATATATATATATATATATATATATATATATATATATATATATATATATATATATATATATATATATATATATATATATATATATATATTTGCGAGAGAAAAAAAACATATGGGGAATTGGAAGTGATGCAGACAATTACATTGATGGAAGTTACAATCTATCTGCAATATTAAAGCTGATCTACCCCCTAGAAAAAAAAGGAAAAAAAACATTAACTAGCAATGCAAATAATTTTTCAGATTTGAATTATATTACTACACAGATCATACACGTAACGTTAGCTAGCGAGCCAGCAAGCTAACGTTCGCTAGCTAGCGAACAGTACGTTTTAACTTGCAATGAAAATGACTTTCTGACTAAATTAGAAACGTATAATATCTGAAAATGTAGCTAGACTCTTGCCTGTATGCATGGATGAACGCATCACGGCAGACTAGAACCATTTAACTCTGTTTTGTTTGTAGCTACATCTTGATGGGCCAGCGTTGTGTCAAGTCATGCTGGTTCACACTGACCATAGCATGTGCAGAAAGTAGCCCATCACAACTTTTCTCAACTGATCTGTCGATAGCGCCTGCTAAATTCAGGGCATCAATGTTGTTGAGAAAAGTAGCAAAACTTTTGTTGTTCTCGATGGCTAACGTTATATATTTAAAAAAAAGCTGTGGTAGAAAGGATTATCAACACATACTGAGCAGCTCACGTTATAGACAGACGCATGCTACATGGCAAACCAATCCAAGCTCATCTCCTGGCATGTCCAGCCCATCCATTATCTCAGCCAATCATGGCTAGCGGGAAGGTTCCTGTCTTTTTCCATGGCTAAACCAACTAGGCTCGTAATTTAACCATTTTATTTGTACTTACAGATTAAATACAAGTTTGTTATTAAGGCACATCAAAGTTCACATGTTCCAAAAGGCATTTCTGCCAAAAAACGCATATAAAAATAATAATAAATAAGATATTCAAATGCCTCTCCTGTGAATAAGTGACATGCGACATACGCCTAGCTTCCTGAAACGTGTCACATTTAAAACCTGTTTAAATTTTTTTTTTATCCCGGACCCCCGTAGCAAAATGTGTCCTCTCCCAATGTCAGAGTCGCTCCTACGCCCAGTGTCCACTGAACAGAAGCCAAGCTTTGAAATCAATATTTATGTGATCTTGAGAGGTCTTTGGAGGTTGAGAACACAATACCCATTACATTTAGGGGGCTTTCACACCAAATTGGTTTGGAGCGTTTTTCCTGAACTAGGGCACGTTTTCCCCCTTAGTTGGTTTTCAAAAATAGTTTGGAGCTATAGTTGGAATCCGAGTTCGATTATTTGATACATTGTATTTTTTTCATTTCGTCCTGTTGGTTTCACATTGCCAAATGTCAAACAAATGAAAACACCTAAACAAAACCACGTGTCCATGCAAGTGTTTGTTTATTGGACACAAATGCTCACATTATCATCTATGATTATCATGATGCATCACTTGTGATCCAATCTAAAATATTACTTTCGCTCTGGTCTTCCAACAACATGCGGGAGGAAACAGCGCAATAGCCACTCTAACTGCGATATGAATAGGCTATATTCAGAAGCCTATATCCCCTGTATAGCCCCCGTCTCACCTAATCTGCATCGGATTCGCTCATAATGCGCTGCTATATCAAACAACCGATAACACTGTGACTCTGGTTCTTTTCCTGTGTTTGGTCCTGACTGCCTTCTCACTTGCAGCGAACCACGGTGCGAATTGAATCGGACCGAAACCACCCTTTTTGAGCTCCCGAGTGCGGATAGTGTTCACAGCAGTCCAAATATTTATTTCATTTTGGAGTTAAATTACTGTATCAGCAGCCCTCTGCATGTTTTTTTCTCCATTGGTACTTTCTGCAGAAGAAACTGCAGAAAGGTCTGAAAGGTTACCTGCGAGGCCAAGACGTTAATTAATAAAATGTTAACCAGAGAGAACAAAAGGGCGAAGTACAGGAACATTTTGAGTATAAATGACTCACCATGAAAAGTCTCCCTAATTCAATAAATCTTTTAAATGTATTTATTTGTTTATTTTCCCCTCTGTTTCCCAGCTAATTATCATCTGCTAAGGAGTCAAGATTGTTGTGATACACAATTAGGCTACATAACCACGTTACACGTTACTCTATTATACGACTGGTTGGAACATGGAAAATAGGTCTCTTTCACAACCTCGTTTCTACCACATTTTGGCATTACATTGTTATTGCATTCACATCCCTCTCATTGACTGAAATAATGTTGGATATATTGCATGTAAGGAAAGGATATAGCCTATTGCATGGAAAGACATCCGTTTGTTGACAGACAGTGATATTGTGTGACTGAATGTATCTGCTCATTTGCCCCTCGTTAATCTGCATCGCGCACATAATGGCATTCTTTGGCCTTAAGAACCCATCTGCCAGAGAGAGAGGACTGGATGTTTTATCAACACACACAGATTAGGCAAATGCTCGGTTCACAGACCACTGGAGAGGCCAGTTGTAGATTAGAAAAACTGAAGCCCTCTCAATGAAGCGGAAAAGACACTATCCTTCCTCAGGGTCAGTGCTAGACTGGTAATTTGCACTAAGAGAATCCGACACAGTGATATTCTATTGATGTCAATGGATATTTTGTTGATTCGTTGCACACAATGCCAAACACTTGAATTTGTCACGTGGTCCAAATTGAGTATTGTGAATATATTATAATTACAGTTTAACATGATAAATCAGAATTATGACAGAACCTATTGTTAACAGCTCTCTCCAAATGGACCAACTATAACAGAGTGGGTATAAGAGGTTGGAAATGGGTTGAAGGTCACAGATAGCAGATGTGTGCAAAAGACGCACCTCCTTTGTGACTGCCAGATTAAGCCTATGTGGAATAGTTAGGTATGGCACTGTAGTTACGATGTATAATGTCACAGGATATTCAATGTATCGTGTCACACAAAATACGATATATCGTGTCACATGATATACAATAGACACTCACCGGTACACCACCCCGTTCACGAAAATGGATCGCTCCTACTGACAGTGAGTCACGTGGCCGTGGCTTGCTATATGAAGCGGGCAGACAGGCATTGGGGCATTCAGTTACTTTTTGATTGAACGTTAGAATGGGCAAAACTAGTGACCTAAGCGACTGAGCGTGGTATGATCGTCGGTGCCAGGCACGCCAGATCCAGTATCTCAGAATTGGCCGCCTTTCTGGGCTTTTCACGCACGACAGTGTCTAGGGTTTACGGAGAATGGTGCGACAAACAAAAATGTCCAGTCAGCGGCAGTCCTGTGGGCGAAAAATAGCTTGTTGATGAGAGAGGTCAGAGGAGAATGGCAAGAATTGTGCAAGCTAACAGGTGGACCACAAACAGACAAATAATGGCACAGTACAACAGTGGTGTGCAGAACGGCATCTCAGAATTCACAACTTGTTGATTCTTGTCACGGATCGGCTATTGCAGCAGACGACCACACTGGGTTCCACTTCCATCAGCTAAAAACAAGAAGAAGCGGCTCCAGTGGGCACGCAATCACCCAACACTGGACAATTGAGGAGTGGAAAAACATTGCCTGGAACATGACAGCGAGTGCAGTTTGCTACAGTGGCCTGCGCTGTCCCCAGACCTCAACCCAATAGAGCATCTTTGGGATGACATGGAACGGGCTGTTCGCAGCATGAATGTACCGCCGTCCAATCTGCAGCAACTGCGTGATACCATCGCGTCAGCATGGACCAACATCCCTGTGGAACGTTTCCGACGCCTTGTAGAATGCCCTGAAGAATTCAGGCTGTTATGGAGGCAAAGAGGGGTCCGATCTGGTACTAGATGGGTGTAAGGCTGTTGCGGTGACCGTATTACCGCCACTCCGGCAGTCATGAGTCATGACCGCAGTACAATTCCATGTGACCGTTGAGTCACGGTAAGCTCCTCTTATGAACTCTGGACATGCTTTGTATTTGTGTTTATTATGGATCCCTGCCAAGGCAGCAGCTACTCTTCCTGGGGTCCAGCAAAATTAAGGCAGTTATACATTTAAAAAAACATAACAGATCACAGCACACTGTGTGCCCTCAGGCCCCTACTCCACTACAACATATCTTTGGTAGTACCCAACTTACTAATGACCATCAGGTCCTAATGACATGGTACTCAGGGCTCTATTGTCCCTCTAACCACTCTCACATCAATGCAAATGCAATCGAAAATCACATCAAACACATCAAAACAGTATAGTGCTTTCAAAACTTGCCTCACTGTGATGATCAAGTTAAAGAAGTTCAACAGCAGGTTGAAACTGAGTGTAAAACATGGTCGTTGTGGATGTTGTTTCAAAGCATATCACAACAAAATGGACAGCATTCTAAGGTGATGATTAATTCAAAACAACCATATGCATATTAGAGCTTATGCATTCGCATAGGCTTATGAGCCCAAGTCCGAAAACCCCCCTGAAAAAAATATGATTGTGCCGTTATACAATACATAGCCTATCGCATATTACCCATGGCAGAAAAACATAAAACAAAACTGATTTAAGATGGTACATAATTGGTCTAGCCTATACCCCAAAATTAAACAATTTAGAGTAATCACCTTTGAGTGTGGACTTTGTATTGTTATACATACTGGATGGACTTTATGGACCTTATGCTACGCTCAAATTTCTATCCATGATTCTGGGAGAGCGGCCTGGCCGATGCTTTTGGTTAATTGATTGTGCAGGGCAGCTTACAGGTAGCCTACAATTATAGTGAATTTGTATTTGATTTTGAAGAGGAATGTTTTTTATTTTCATAATTAATTCGGTGGCACATTACCTTTAGCTATACAGAATATCTCACTACCATGCGTTTCCATCTCCTCCTCTCTCTCCTTTATTCCTTTCTCGAGCATGCAGAGAGGCTGTCAACAGTTTAGTGAAATATGTTTAGTTGCGAAACATTTTACTATTGATGTTCCCGAACAGATTTCACTTGGTTTCCCAAATTAAGCACTGGGTAGCTGCAGGAACAGGGTTGGAGAGCCCATGGTATGCAGAGTTTGGAAAGAAAATCACCTGTCGTGCAGTGAGAGCATGCTCCTCAAACTGTGGTTGATGCCTGGAGTGAAATAAGCGTTCTTATATTTATTTCTCAGCTGCTCATATTAAGCACAGCTCTGCTATAAAACCGAAGTAGCCTACCAGCCATAATTCGCTATTCGAGTGCATACAGATGACATGTCTTTTTCCCCTGCCCCTGTTCCTGCCCCTTTGATAATGGGCCATTCTAAATCAAAACTAATTTTACATATTAGTAAAGGAACGATACATTGAGAATAGTCTGATGGGTGAAAATATGACCACTTGATGAGAGAACAGCTGTGCAGCCTGAGGCAAGGAACAGAACGCAAGTTTTTTTTGTGACTTTCTCAATGCCTCAATAGCCTATAGTCGCATCATGCAGCCCATATATGTTTTGATTTCTAAGACATTCTAAGGTTTGTAACATTCACAAAGTTGCCAAATAACTCTAAATCTAGTGTATAGGACCTGTTTCAAATGATCACTTTTACGCTCAACATAGCCACTTCATATGCGCACTCGCTCCGGAATGGGAAGATTATCCTTTCTATTATATTCTTCTTACTGTAAAATCATATAATATAAAATAATGGCATGGGAATTACAGTGCCTTGAAAAAGTATTCATCCTCCTTGGCGTTTTTCCTATTTTGCTGCATCACAACCTGTAATTTAAGTGGATTTTTATTTGGATTTCATGTAATGGACATACACAAAATAGTCAAGGTGAAGTGGAATGAAAAAACTAACTTGTTTCAAAAAATTCTGAAAAAATAAATAACGAAAACGTGGTGTGTGCATATGTATTCACCCCTTTTGCTATGAAGCCCCTACATAAGATCTGGTGCAACCAATTACCTTCATAAGTCACATAATTAGTTAGATTGCACACAGGTGGACTTTATTTAAGTGTCACATGATCTCAGTATATATACACCTGTTCTGAAAGGCCCCAGAGTCTGCAACACCGCTAAGGAAGTGGCACCACCAAGCAAGCGGCACCATGAAGACTAAGGAGCTCTCCAAACAGGTCAGGGACAAAGTTGTGGAGAAGTACAGATCAGGGTTGGGTTATAAAAAAATATCCGAAACTTTGAACATCCCACGGAGCACCATTAAATCCAACAAACCTGCCAAGAGAAGGCCGCCCACCAAAATTCACAGACCAGGCAAGGAGGGCATTAATCAGAGAGGCAACAAAGAGACCAAAGATGACCCTGAATGAGCTGCAAGCTCCACAGCTGAGATTGGAGTATCTGTCCATAGGACCACTTTAAGCCATACACTCCATAGACCTGGGCTTTACAGAAGAGTGGCCAGAAAAAAGCCATTGCTTAAAGAAAAAAATAAGCAAACACGTTTGGTGTTTGCCAAAAGGCATGTGGGAGACTCCCCAAACGTGGAAGAAGGTACTCTGGTCAGATGAGACTCAAATTGAGATTTTTGGCCATCAAGGAAAACGCTATGTCTGGCGCAAACCCAACACCTCTCATCACCCCAAGAACACCATCCCCACAGTGAAGCATGGTGGTGGCAGCATGCTGTGGGGATGTTTTTCATCGGCAGGGACTGGGAAACTGGTCAGAATTGAAGGAATGGTGCTAAATACAGGGAAATTCTTGAGGGAAACCTGTTTCAGTCTTCCAGAGATTTGAGACTGAGACGGAGGTTCACCTTCCATCAGGACAATGACCGTAAGCATACTGCTAAAGCAAGACTCGAGTGGTTTAAGGGGAAACATGTAAATGTATTGGAATGGCCTAGTCAAAGCCCAGACCTCAATCCAATTGAGAATCTGTGGTATGACTTAAAGATTGCTGTACACCAGCGGAACCCATCCAACTTGAAGGAGCTGGAGCAGTTTTGCCTTGAATAATGGGCAAAAATCCCAGTGGCTAGATGTGCCAAGCTCATAGGGGGGGGGGGGGGGGGGGAATAGTTATGCACGCTCAAGTTGTCTGTTTTCTGGTCTTATTTCTTGTTTGTTTCACAATAAAAAATATTTTGCATCTTCCAAGTGGTAGGCATGTTGTGTAAATCAAATGATACAAACCCCCCAAAAATTCATTTTAATTCCAGGTTGTAAGGCTACAAAATAGGAAAAATGCCAAGGGGGGTGAATTATTTCGAAAGCCACTGTTGAAGCATACCTTTTCAGCTAAATGAACAAGCCTATGGCATGGAGATTAGCCAGATAGAGTGGGCCAATTTATATTCTGTTCTTCTGAAATACATTTTCTTCATATCAGAATGTTTCTTTAGACGTGACAAAAATAAATAATGGATTTATTGTGATGGTGTATATTAAATTGATTTATTCGACTTTTTAAAAAATGTAGATGTTCCAAAGGTGCGCATCAGCGGCTTGTATGCAGCTCTTATGCGTGGAGGCCTGGAGATGCTAAACGTGTTTACGTTAATTAACAGTAAATTACCGTGAGACTGGCAGTCTTTTGCATGACAATAACTGTCTGATAAAATGTCATGACCGCCACAGCCCTAGATGGGTGTACCAAATAAATAAAGTGGCCGGTGAATTTCTATTGTGTGACTTGCCAGGACAAGACGGAGGGGCTACAGGTGGTAATGCCATTGGACGTCTTAGCATCAGAGATTTGCCCATGGGTTTGAGGAGATGCTCTTTCCATTTCCACTACTGTGACCTCAGGAGAGTGTGGCCCCATATACACTAGTGGTCAGGTTGGGTCGGCAGCCTGGCTTGCTTCTTTTCCATCTCCCCTTCTTCCTGTTATTACCCTTATTACGCAGAGAACACCTCACTGCACACTCACCAAAAGGGTGTAGTGCAGGAATCAGTCATCCTAACATCTGGAGGCCAACAAGTAAAGCCAAAGCTCGTTATTGGTTGGCTTTGCGCAGTGCTGTGTGGTTATGATAAATAGCCATAGCATTTACTAATGAACACACGTAGCACGTAGGACGAGGTTGCCAGTTTACATTATTAACTGATGCTTTTGGATTGCTTAAGCACAAGGAAGGGATGGGCAACTGGCGGCGGCCCAACTTTCGTAGGCCTGACAAAAAAGGACTCCCATCGGGGTCTCAACTTACTGTTGAGTTATAATAGTAGAATACACAAGGTGCAATGTAGAAATGTGTATCAGCTGTGTTTGACAGTCACTCAAATAGCCCATGTTAGCTAAAAAATTGTTTTATTGTAAATTGGTCAGGCGGCCAGCTATCTAAACTTGTAGTAATTATAGTCTAATTACCGACCGGGGGCCCCCATTTGATTTTGTTAGTCACTCTCAGTCAGATATATAAAAAATGTGTAGAATTGCAGGAAATTAACTCTAAAACATCCAATTTCACTTAGGGTCCCCAAAAGGCTAGGTCTTGCTCCGACTGCATGTGTGGGTGTGGATGTGGGTACGGATACATGATAAAGCATATTTATTCAGCCAGTAATAGCTTTCCCTCTGATTGTGTTTAATCTAGCTTTCACATCTTTACTGTGCTACTTGTACCTCCCATATCAAAATGTATTCCCTGTGATATTTGTAATCCTGCTGCTATTTTTAACTGCAGAGCCTCTAAACATGGCGTTGCAGATTTTCTACTAGATGTTCCCATTACACAGTGGAGAAAAAAGGTATTTAGTCAGCCACCAATTGTGCAAGTTCTCCCACTTAAAAAGATGAGAGAGGCCTGTAATTTTCATCATAGGTACACGTCAACTATGACAGACAAATTGAGATTTTTTTCTCTCCAGAAAATCACATTGTGGGATTTTTAATGAATTTATTTGCAAATTAAGGTGGAAAATAAGTATTTGGTCACCTACAAACAAGCAAGATTTCTGGCTCTCACAGACCTGTAACTTCTTCTTTAAGAGGCTCCTCTGTCCTCCACTCGTTACCTGTATTAATGGCACCTGTTTGAACTTGTTATCAGTATAAAAGACACCTGTCCACAACCTCAAACAGTCACACTCCAAACTTCACTATGGCCAAGACCAAAGAGCTGTCAAAGGACACCAGAAACAAAATTGTAGACCTGCACCAGGCTGGGAAGACTGAATCTGCAATAGGTAAGCAGCTTGGTTTGAAGAAATCAACTGTGGGAGCAATTATTAGGAAATGGAAGACATACAAAACCACTGAAAATCTCCCTCGATCTGGGGCTCCACGCAAGATCTCACCCCGTGGGGTCAAAATGATCACAAGAACGGTGAGCAAAAATCCCAGAACCACACGGGGGGACCTAGTGAATGACCTGCAGAGAGCTGGGACCAAAGTAACAAAGCCTACCATCAGTAACACACTACGCCGCCAGGGACTCAAATCCTGCAGTGCCAGACGTGTCCCCCTGCTTAAGCCAGTACATGTCCAGGCCCATCTGAAGTTTGCTAGAGTGCATTTGGATGATCCAGAAGAGGATTGGGAGAATGTCAGATGAAACCAAAATATAACTTTTTGGTAAAAACTCAACTCGTCGTGTTTGGAGGACAAAGAATGATGAGTTGCATCCAAAGAACACCATACCTACTGTGAAGCATGGGGGTGGAAACATCATGCTTTGGGGCTGTTTTTCTGCAAAGGGACCAGGGCGACTGATCCGTGTAAAGGAAAGAATGAATGGGGCCATGTATCGTGAGATTTTGAGTGAAAACCTCCTTCCATCAGCAAGGGCATTGAAGATGAAACGTGGCTGGGTATTTCAGCATGACAATGATCCCAAACACACCGCCCGGGCAACAAAGGAGTGGCTTCGTAAGAAGCATTTCAAGGTGGTGGAGTGGCCTAGCCAGTCTCCAGATCTCAACCCCATAGAAAATCTTTGGAGGGAGTTGAAAGTCTGTGTTGCCCAGCGACAGCCCCAAAACATCACTGCTCTAGAGGAGATCTGCATGGAGGAATGGGCCAAAATACCAGCAACAGTGTGTGAAAACCTTGTGAAGACTTACAGAAAATATTTGACCTGTGTCATTGCCAACAAAGGGTATATAACAAAGTATTGAGAAACTTTTGTTATTGACCAAATACTTATTTTCCACCATAATTTGCAAATAAATTCATAAAAAATCCTACAATGTGATTTTCTGGATATTTTTTTTCTCATTTTGTCTGTCATAGTTGACGTGTACCTATGATGAAAATTACAGGCCTCTCTCATCTTTTTAAGTGGGAGAACTTGCACAATTGGTGGCTGACTAAAAACCTTTTTTCCCCACTGTATACATTTTCGCTATGGGTTTTAAAAGCTGTGTTTGGTCAATATTTCGTTGCAATTCTAATCCATTTTACTAGACCAGTTGGAAAATGGGAAGATTTAAGTAACAACACAGGCGGCTGCTGAATATTGAAAAAATATTAAGTCACTGCTTTTACTATATGCCAAAAGGAAGTGCTGCTCAGCATTGTGCAGGGGCATTATGATGACGGGACGTTGGGGCATTAAGATGATGGGATGTTGGGGCATCACTTAACCTCTCAATAGGATCAGGATAATCCCAAACTTTGGGATTAGAATGATACCAAACTTTACATTTAAAACCCAGAAAAAGCCACGGCAGCATTGAACTTGGATATGTAACATACTGTTTCTCAGAAGGGAATGGAATTATTGACTAGACTGATTCCGAGGAAGAAATACGACTTTATTAGGTACAAGAACTACAGCCCAAACATGTTTTACATGAACATGATGATACAAATAGCTGTAGCGCTTTAGTACTGTAGATCATCTTGATAAAGCCCTTAGAGTACAACACAGTTGCATTCTACATAGCCTCACTCTGACAAAGGATGAAACATAGTATTTATTTTGTATTTATTTATTTTCTACTTTCTGTGAATATATGCCAATTTAATAAAGGCTTTTAGGAGTTATACAGGAGTGCCTTGTAAATTATTTGTCCTTTATTGCCAAGAATACCCTTTCATCCCTACTACTCTTTAAAAATGAAAGCTACAGTAAGAAGCACTCAACCAGTTTCTGGTTGTAATGATGTCAGTTCAACCAGTTTGCCCACCCACTGAGCCTGTAGGCTGCAGGTTTTGCTCCACAACATAGACTGCCTTTGGGTCTGCAGACCGTAGGAGTGACTTATAAAGTATGGAGGAGCCTAAAAGGCACGTCGGAGGTTTCTGTTAGCGCTCTCTCTGTTTCTGCGTTTATCAAGCCATTAGCTGTAGATTTAGAGGGAACGAGCGTTAATAAGTGGTAATGAGTGGTAATGAGGATATAGCACTGCAGATTACTGGGAGCAATATGGGCACGCTTCATTTTGTGCTTGGCTGCACACTGAATAATTGTCTATCCAGGTTTGGTCGTCCCGCTGCCACCTCCCTAGCTAGTAGCTACCTCGGTCTCATCAGAGGCGGAGGAATGGTCCATCGGGGCTCAAGGCTTAGGGGCAAAGTTGGCTTGGGAAAAAAGGAATAATAAAAGTTGTAAATTTGCTTTATGAGTAGTGCGTGACCATAGGGTGACAATACATACATTCTAAGTGATTTCAATGGGTCTCTTTCCAATCTGATTGTTTTATACTGTTCAATTAAACTTGAAAAAAACAACATAATTCTGCATTTCTATACATTTCTGCATTTCCTGGACTCATTTGAGATCATTTCCAACTGCCACGTAGGACTGCACGATAATGGCAAAAAATCTAGGCCTTATTTTTAACCAAATGTTGCAATTAAGATTTGACTTGCAATTTCTATCAAAACACTTGGGTGAACTGTTGGAATCATGGAAATAAAATGATTATTCTAATTCTATAGTTAGAAGATAATAGTAGGCACTTTGAATACAGTGTTGTTTGACATGACAACGAATGTAAATGCCAGGGAGGAGTTATTGTGACAGGGTAGGAACCAAAGTGTTGGTCAGTGTTTTCTAGGGGACCCTTTTCTCTTAGCTCCTTCATGTAGCTAACATATTCATGCTTCGTCTATTCCTCTTTGATTTAGAAGACAATGTTACACAAACAACATGCTGATTTAGGCCTACACCATCAATGGTATCAGGCTGTATTAGCTAGCTATGTTTGCTCTGACTATAACTAGAGATTAGCATTAGCGGTTTACTTAGCCACAACTTGCTAAGAAAAGACAAACTAGCTGTTTGTAGATGTAAGAAACACAAACTAATAGTGTAATTATAGAACGCTTGTGGATTTATATTAAGAAACAAAGTGGAAACAGCAATCTAAAACAGTTATGCATCGGTAGGTTTCTGTGTTCAAAGTACTGAGACAAACGATCTACAGAGGATGTGGTGTTGAAAGTTTGCCACCGATGTCCAATATCTTATGGAAGTATATCAATGCAACAGAAAACTCACATCATTTTCCAATGGAGATGTTCACCCAGAGATTGAAAGCCACTCAGGTCAATTCTGTAGTTCATTAGACATAAAACATGAGTAAGAGAAATCTCTGTTTACATTCCAAATATGTACCCCGCACTTAGAGACCGCAGGATCAAGGAAGAGATTATAGTATTAGGCAGCATTAATATTCCACATCAAAACATTTATTTTAAAGTTGGGAAAAAACATTACATAGAAGAATACTGGTATTACACTATTATACAACATTCATATTCTCTTAAATTCAGATGTGAGGAAGCAGAAACGCTGCAGAAATGACATTCTAAATCGGGCAGATACTTTAGGCCTCCATGTTTTGGAGGAACTAATGGGGGGGGGGTTGTTTTTCTGACGCCCAACTGCGTTTTGTTCTAAAAGGCAGCTAGAAACTCTGCTAATCTCGCCACATGAAATTGAAATGTTGACAATAATTAATATGATTACATATGTGTTGGACAAATGTCTTGTTAATTGTCAGGATAGGATTATCTTGGGGACATAATTAAGTCATCAGGGAATGATAAAGATACACAAACATTGCCGTTCATAGATCTTTTCACAATATGCTATGCTACCTTGCGGAACTACAAATCATAGCACACGTGACAGATTATGGCAGTGTTTTGTCTCTATTCAGCCATGTGACGAAATCCATATCCGTCACTTTATGGCCTGTTCATGAACAGGCATCCCAATTCGGATATTTTTTTCACTAATTGGTGATCAGCTCTGAAAAAGATCGGATGTGAAAAGATCTGATGTGATTGGTCCAAAATACCAATTAGTTAAAAAAAGATCAGAATTCGGCTGCCTGTGTAAACACAGCCTTATTGATATGTCTAACTTGAAGTCGTGTGACCCTCCACGGTCCATTCCACATAGACTACTTCAGTGAAAGTGCTTAGGGAAGTAGACAGAATGCTAGTAAGTAGACAACAGGGTGATGAGATTCCCATTTCTGACCTAAACTTTCTTGAGTTTCCCTCAAATGGTTTGTTGTGTTGGAGGGACTAAAAGGAAGGAGTACAATTAGGAAGGAATGGAGTTGATAGAGGGAGAGTAGCACAGTGTCCTTGGCAGAGCATCGACTTTACTTCTGTAAATACACCACCATGTTGAGGCTCTAATCGTCTTGGTCCATTCAAATAGCCCCTTGACCTTCATCTTGATAGGCCTTAATTGCATTTAGTGCATGCCATTTAGATTGCCTCCCATGTATCAGCATCATTCTCCAGGCAGCCTTAGTTTGATCAGACATAATGTACAGCAAGGAATACATTCACATTCCAGATATAACCTTGACAGCCCTTCCCAAGGATGATCATAGTTGGAAGTGAATGTCTTTTGTGAAGCATACACATGCTAAAAACTAGGGAACATGTCTTGAAGACTTGTGAGGGTATATGCACTTGTAGCTGAGGTTGGATGCTCATAAGCCCAGTTTCCATTGGTCATAAAATTGAAAATGACATCTGATTTGTTATGTCTAGATACTGGACTAGGAATGTGAGGATTTGTCAGAATATGGTATTGACCACATCAGGATGTAGTCTTGATAGGATTTCTATGGAATAGGATATAAATAATCACTTCATTCATATCTGAAAGTTGTATTTGTCCACCCCAAATCTTATTTGACTAACTGCATACCAGTTTAGTACTCTAGTTCAATTTTGAATTCCACCAGGAGTGACTCAAGTTTTGTCTTGACAATTAGTGACTTTGTCCATTGTACAATTCAACATAGCAGCTACGACAGAAAATGTTAGGTAGCTATTGTATTAGCCAGCTAGTTTAGCTAAAGTGCAACACTGTAAACTAGCTAGCTTTCAATGTTACAGTGGCATGCGAAAGTATTCATGACCATTGGCATTTTTCCTATTTTGTTGCCTTACAGCCTGGAATTAAAATTGATTTTTTTGGGGTTTGTATCATTTGATTTACACAACATGCCTACCACTTTGAAGATGCAAAATATTTTTTCTTGTGAAACAAACAAGAAATAAGACAAAAAAACTGAAAACTTGAGCGTGCATAACTATTCACCCACCCAAAGTCAATACTTTGTAGAGACACCTTTTGCAGCAATTACAGCTGCAAGTCTCTTGGGGTATGTCTCTATAAGCTTGGCACATCTAGCCACTGGGATTTTTGCCCATTATTCAAGGCAAAACTGCTCCAGCTCCTTCAAGTTGGATGGGTTCCGCTGGTGTACAGCAATCTTTAAGTCATACCACAGATTCTCAATTGGATTGAGGTCTGGGCTTTGACTAGGCCATTCCAAGACATTTAAATGTTTCCCCTTCAACCACTCGAGTGTTGCTTTAGCAGTATGCTTAGGGTCATTGTCCTGCTGGAAGGTGAACCTCCGTCCCAGTCTCAAATCTCTGGAAGACTGAAACAGGTTTCCCTCAAGAATTTCCCTGTATTTAGCACCATCCTTCAATTCTGACCAGTTTCCCAGTCCCTGCCGATGAAAAACAGCCCCACAGCATGATGCTGCAACCACCATGCTTCACTATGGGGATGGTGTTCTCGGAGTGATGAGAGGTGTTCGGTTTGCGCTAGACATAGCATTTTCCTTGATGGCCAAAAAGCTCAAGTTGAGTCTCATCTGACCAGAGTACCTTCTTTTTGGGGAACACCAAACGTGTTTGCTTATTTTTTTCTTTAAGCGATGGCTTTTTCTGGCCACTCTTCCGTAAAGCCCAGGTCTGTGGAGTGTACGGCTTAAAGTGGAGCTGTGGAGCTTTGCAGCTCCTTCAGGGTTATCTTTGGTCTCTTTGTTGCCTCTCTGATTAATGCCCTCCTTGCCTGGTCTGTGAGTTGTGGTGGGTGGCCTTCTCTTGGCAGGTTTGTTGTGGTGCCATATTCTTTCAATTTTTTAATAATGGATTTAATGGTGCTCCGTGGGATGTTCAAAGTTTCAGATATTTTTTTATAACCCAACCCTGATCTGTACTTCTCCACAACTTTGTCCCTGACCTGTTTGGAGAGCTCCTTGGTCTTCATTGTTCCGCTTGCTTGGTGGTGCCCCTTGCTTAGCGGTGTTGCAGACTCTGGGGCCTTTCAGAACAGGTGTATATACAGTGAGGGAAAAAAGTATTTGATCCCCTGCTGATTTTGTACGTTTGCCCACTGACAAAGAAATGGTAGGTTTATTTGAACAGTGAGAGACAGAATAACAACAAAAAAATCCAGAAAAACGCATATCAAAAATGTTATAAATTGATTTGCATTTTAATGAGGGAAATAAGTATTTGACCCCTCTGCAAAACATGACTTAGTACTTGGTGGCAAAACCCTTGTTGGCAATCACAGAGGTCAGACATTTCTTGTAGTTGGCCACCAGGTTTGCACACATCTCAGGAGGGATTTTGTCCCACTCCTCTTTGCAGATCTTCTCCAAGTCATTAAGGTTTCGAGGCTGACATTTGGCAACTCGAACCTTCAGCTCCCTCCACAGATTTTCTATGGGATTAAGGTCTGGAGACTGGCTAGGACACTCCAGGACCTTAATGTGCTTCTTCTTGAGCCACTCCTTTGTTGCATTGGCCGGGTGTTTTGGGTCATTGTCATGCTGGAATACCCATCCACGACCCATTTTCAATGCCCTGGCTGAGGGAAGGAGGTTCTCACCCAAGATTTGACGGTACATGGCCCCGTCCATCGTCCCTTTGATGCGGTGAAGTTGTCCTGTCCCCTTAGCAGAAAAACACCCCCAAAGCATAATGTTTCCACCTCCATGTTTGACGGTGGGGATGGTGTTCTTGGGGTCATAGGCAGCATTCCTCCTCCTCCAAACACGGCGAGTTGATGCCAAATAGCTCCATTTTGGTCTCATCTGACCACAACACTTTCACCCAGTTCTCCTCTGAATCATTCAGATGTTCATTGGCAAACTTCAGACGGGCATGTACAGTGGGGGAAAAAAGTATTTAGTCAGCCACCAATTGTGCAAGTTCTCCCACTTAAAAAGATGAGAGAGGCCTGTCATTTTCATCATAGGTACACGTCAACTATGACAGACAAAATGAGATTTTTTTTCTCCAGAAAATCACATTGTAAGATTTTTTATGAATTTATTTGCAAATTATGGTGGAAAATAAGTATTTGGTCAATAACAAAAGTTTCTCAATACTTTGTTATATACCCTTTGTTGGCAATGACACAGGTCAAATGTTTTCTGTAAGTCTTCACAAGGTTTTCACACACTGTTTCTGGTATTTTGGCCCATTCCTCCATGCAGATCTCCTTTGGAGCAGTGATGTTTTGGGGCTGTCGCTGGGCAACACGGACTTTCAACTCCCTCCAAAGATTTTCTATGGGGTTGAGATCTGGAGACTGGCTAGGCCACTCCAGGACCTTGAAATGCTTCTTACTAAGCCACTCCTTCGTTGCCAGGTCGGTGTGTTTGGGATCATTGTCATGCTGAAAGACCCAGCCATGTTTCATCTTCAATGCCCTTGCTGATGGAAGGATGTTTTCACTCAAAATCTCACGATACATGGCCCCATTCATTCTTTCCTTTACACGGATCAGTCGTCCTGGTCCCTTTGCAGAAAAACAGCCCCAAAGCATGATGTTTCCACCCCCATGCTTCACAGTAGGTATGGTGTTTTTTGGATGCAACTCAGCATTCTTTGTCCTCCAAACACGGCGAGTTTAGTTTTTACCAAAAAGTTATACGGGCCTGGACATGTACTGGCTTAAGCAGGGGGACACGTCTGGCACTGCAGGATTCGAGTCCCTGGCGGCGTGTGTGTTACTGATGGTAGGCTTTGTTACTTTGGTCCCAGCTCTCTGCAGGTCATTCACTAGGTCCCCCTTGCTCACCGTTCTTGTGATCATTTTGACCCCACGGGGTGAGATCTTGCGTGGAGCCCCAGGTCGAGGGAGATTATCAGTGGTGTTGTATGTCTTCCATTTCCTAATAATTGCTCCCACAGTTGATTTCTTCAAACCAAGCTGCTTACCTATTGCAGATTCAGTCTTCCCAGCCTCGTGCAGGTCTACAATTTTGTTTCTGGTGTCCTTTGACAGCTCTTTGGTCTTGGCCATAGTGGAGTTTGAGTGTGACTGTTTGAGGTTGTGGACAGGTGTCTTTTATACTGATAACAAGTTCAAACAGGTGCCATTAATACAGGTAACGTGTGGAGGACAGAGGAGCCTCTTAAAGAAGAAGTTACAGGTCTGTGAGAGCCAGAAATCTTGCTTGTTTGTAGGTGACCAAATACTTATTTTCCACCATAATTTGCAAATAAATTCATTAAAAATCCTACAATGTGATTTTCTGGATTTGTTTTTCTCAATTTGTCTGTCATAGTTGACGTGTACCTATGATGAAAATTACAGGCATCTCTCATCTTTTTAAGTGGGAGAACTTGCACAATTGGTGGCTGACTAAATACTTTTTTTCCCCCACTGTATATGTGCTTTCTTGAGCAGGGGGACCTTGCGGGCGCTGCAGGATTTCAGTCCTTCACGGCGTAGTGTGTTACCAATTGTTTTCTTGGTGACTATGGTCCCGGCTGCCTTGAGATCATTGACAAGATCCTCCCGTGTAGTTCTTGGCTGATTCCTCACCGTTCTCATGATCATTGCAACTCCACAAGGTGAGATCTTGCATGGAGCCTCAGGCCGAGGGAGATTGACAGTTTTGTGTTTCTTCCATTTGCGAATAATTGCACCAACTGTTGTCACCTTCTCACCAAGCTGTTTGGTGATGGTCTTGTAGCCCATTCCAGCCTTGTGTAGGTCTACAATCTTGTCCCTGATATCCTTGGAGAGCTCTTTGGTCTTGGCCATGGTGGAGAGTTTGGAATCTGATTGATTGATTGCTTCTGTGGACAGGTGTCTTTTATACAGGTAACAAGCTGAGATTAGGAGCACTCCCTTTAAGAGTCTGCTCCTAATCTCAGCTCATTACCTGTATAAAAGACACCTGGGATCCAGAAATCTTTCTGATTGAGAGGGGGTCATATACCTATTTCCCTCATTAAAATGCAAATCAATTTATAACATTTTTGACATGCGTTTTTCTGGATTTTTTTGTTGTTATTCTGTCTCTCACTGTTCAAATACACCTGCTATTAAAATTATAGACTGATCATTTCTTTGTCAGTGGGCAAACGTACAAAATCAGCAGGAGATCAAATACTTTTTTCCCTCACTGTATACTGAGATAATGTGACAGATCATGTGACACTTAGATTGCATACAGGTGGACTTTATTTAACTAATTATGTGACTTATGAAGGTAATTGGTTGCAACAGATCTTATTTAGGGGCTTCATAGCAAAGGGGGTGAATACATATTCACACACCACTTTTCTGTTATTTTTTTTAAAGATTTTTTTTTAACAAGTTTCTTCACCAATTTGGACTATTTTGTGTATGTCCATTACATGAAATCCAAATAAAAATCCATTTAAATTACAGGTTGTAACGCAACAAAATAGGAAAACGCCAAGGGGGATGAATACTTTTGCAAGGCACTGTTTTACAGTTAACAAATAACATGCTATTGTTTGAGGAGAGTGCACAACAACAAAAAACGTATTACATTTTACATTTTAGTCATTTAGCAGACGCTCTTATCCAGAGCGACTTACAGGAGCAATTAGGGTTAAGTGCCTTAAGGGCACATCGACAGATTTTTCACCTAGTCGGCTCGGGGATTAGAACCAGCGACCTTTCGGTTACTGGCACAATGCTCTTACCCACTAAGCTACCTGCCGCCCCACTTATCACGGCAACTGGTTTGAAACATTCACCTCTGAACGTAAATAATGTACTTACATTCAGTAATCATGCTCTGATTTGTCATCGTAAGGGTCCCAGAGATAAAATGTAGAATAGTTTTGTTTGATAAAATCAATTTTTATATTAGAATGTAGGAACTGGGTTCTACAGTTTGAACCCCTGCTTTCTCTGGCTCCACACCCAACCCGCCTGGCCATGAAGATGTGTGAAAGTTAGTGTATAACCTAATGATCCATCATGTATGACATTCCTGAGAGTGTGTAAACATACATTTTGTATTACCATATCATTTTTGTATGTTCTCTATAGTTATGTACTTGAAAATGTATCAATTGACCAAATTCGGCACATTTGGGCAGACTTGATACAAAATAGTCCAGTATTGCAATGCTTCACTGGATCAATCTGAAACTTTGCGCGCACACTGCTGCCATCTAGTGGCCAAAATATAAATTGCGCCTAAACTGCAACATTATATTGTGGCCTTTCTCTTGCATTTCAAAGATGATGGGGAAAAATAAATACATTAGAAAATGAATGTTTTTTTGTTTGTATTATCTTTTACCAGATCTAATGTGTTATATTCTCCTACATTTAATTTCAAATTTCCACAAACATCAAAGTGTTTCCTTTCAAATGGTATCATGTATGAAGAAAAAAAATATGTATGCACTCACTAACTGTAAGTCGCTCTGGATAAGAGCGTCTGCTAAATGACTAAAATGTAAATGTATCAAGAATATGCATATCCTCGGGTATGTCATTTTATGCGAAAATTGAAAAAAAAGGTCAGATTCTTAAGAGTGGCACAGTGGTCTAAGGCACTGCATCGCAGTGCTAGCTGTGCCACTAGAGATCCTGGTTCGAATCCAAGCTCTGTCGTAGCCGGCCGCGACCGGGAGACTCATGGGGCGGCGCACAATTGGCCCAGCATCGTCCAGGGTAGGGGAGGGAAGGGTCGGCAGAGATGTAGCTCAGTTGGTAGAGCATGGCGTTTGCAGCGCCAGGGTTGTGGGTTTGATTCCCACGGGCGGCCAGTATGAAAAAATAAATGAAAAAATAAATAAATACTGTAAGTCGCTCTGGATAAGACCGTCTGCCAAATGACTAAAATGTATAATGTTAAGAGGTTAACACTTAAACTGATTCAAAATAATATAAAAACAAAATATGAATGTTTTTGTCAAACTAAAACTGAATAAAACTAGTAAACTAACTGAAACTTAACAGAATTTTAGAAACTCGAAAAACGAATAGAAATAAAAACAAATATAAAAACACAAAATTATAATAAACTTGTTGGGACTCGACTTGGACTAATGTTTAGTGACTTGAAACTTGACTACATCACTACTTGACTACATTTTCATTTTAAAGTGAAGTGCCGTCACTGCTACATACTGTACATGGTGTCGGTTTAACCTTTGTCCTTTTGGTGATTGTGTACTCATAAAACATTGTGATATATGATGGTATCACCCCCTATTGGCCAACCCCCCCAAATACAGTGCCTTCGGAAAGTATTCAGACCCCTTGACTTTTTCCACATTTATTAATGTTACATACTAAAATTGATTAAATAGTTTTTTCCCCTCATCAATCTACACGAAATACCCCATAATGACAAAGTAAAAACAGGTTTGTAGAAATTTTTGCTAATTTATAAAACATAAAAAATCACATTGACATAAGTATTCAGACCCTTTACTCAGTACTTTGTTGAAGCACCTTTGGCAGCGATTACAGCATCAAGTCTTCTTGGGTATGTTGTTACAAGCTTGGCACATCTGTATTTGTGGAGTTTCTCACATTCTTCTCTGCAGATCCTCTGAAGCTCTGTCAGGTTGGATGGGGATCGTCGCTGCACAGCTATTTTCAGGTCTCTCCAGAGATGTTCGATTGGGTTCACGTCCGGGCTCTGACTGAGCCACTCAAGGACATTCAGAGACTTGTCCCAAAGCCACTCCTGCGATGTCTTGGCTGTGTGCTTAGGGTTGTTGTCCTGCTGGAAGGTGAACCTTCGCACCCAGTCTGAGGTTCTGAGAGCTCTGGAGCAGGTTTTCATCAAGGATCTCTATGTACTTTGCTCCATTCATCTTTGCCTCGATCCTGACTAGTACCCATGTCCCTGCCGCTGAAAAACATCCCCACGGCATGATGCTGCCACCACCATGCTTCACCGTAGGGATGGTGCCAGGTTTCCTCCAGACGTGGCGCTTGGCGTTCAGGCCAAAGAGTTCAATCTTGGTTTCATCAGACCAGATAATCTTGTTTCTCATGGTCTGAGAGTCTTTAGGTGCCTTTTGGCAAACTCCAAGCCGGCTGTCATGTGCCTTTTACTGAGGAGTGGCTTCCGTCTGGCCACTCTACCATAAAGGCCTGATTGGTGGAGTGCTGCAGAGATGGTTGTCCTTCTGGAAGGTTCTCCCATTTCCACAGAGGAACTCTAGAGCTCTGTCAGAATGACCATCAGGTTCTTGGTCACCTCCCTGACCAAGGCCCTTCTTCCCTGATTGCTCAGTTTGTCTGGGCGGCCAGCTCTAGGAAGAGTCTTGGTGGTTCCAAACTTCTTCCATTTAAGAATGATGGAGGCCACTGTGTTGTTGGGGACCTTCAATGCTGCAGAAATGTTTTAGTACCCTTCCCCAGATCTGTGCCTCGACACAATCCTGTCTCGGAGCTCTACGAACAATTCCTTCGACCTCATGGCTTGGTTCCTGCTCTGACATGCACTGTCAACTGTGGGACCTTTATATAGACAGGTGTGTGCCTTTCCAAATCATGTCCAATCAATTGAATTTACCAATCAAGTTGTAGAAACATCTCAAGGATGATCAATGGAAACAGGATGCACCTGAGCTCAATTTCGAGTCTCATAGTAAAGGGTCTGAATACTTATGTAAATAAGGTATTTCTGTTTTTTATTTATAATTTGCTAAAATGTCTAAAAACCTGTTTTCACTTTGTCATTATGGGGTATTGTGTGTAGATTGCTGAGGATTATTATTTTTTAAAATCCATTTTAGAATAAGGCTGTAACGTAACAAAATGTGGAAAAAGTCAAGGGATCTGAATACCTTCCGAAGGCACGGTATGTTTAGCAAAAAATACAAAATAATACAACACTGCTATAACCACTGTTGGGCTATTGCGTGAACTTGCATGCTACAACTGGACGAATCATGCCGAAAGATAATGTTGTTTAAAGCCTGGGCAGAGGATACATGGAGGCAAATCTTTTCTAATCGTTTTTGGAGCTTCAGAATGGAACAGGTATGTGTATGTGTGTGTGTGTGTGGCGTGTACGTGATGGAGCAAAGTGAGGGAGAGACGTGCCACTCACGCTGCCTCGGGGGAGGGGGTGGTGTGTGTGTGTCAGACAGGAGAGATGCAGTACAACCAAGCCAACTTGTGCTAGCTAACTTGTAGCAGCCACAATGTTATTTATCATCCCATCTGAACCGTTTAATTTCTTTTTGTACCGAAGTTTCGGTATACCATGCTTTGGTGGAATTTGCTTTTGCTTTCTTGAACATATTTATTGAAATAGGCTATAGCAAATAGGAATAGGCAAATTACTTAATGCCACTCGTGCGCTGCTCGACTCCATTCATTACTGTGTGGCGCCAGTCAAGTTAAAATAGGCTAAACCACCATCTGTCACATCATGATATCACCTTCGAAGATGGCTGTCAATCGTCGTCGATAGACGATACTATCGCAATATCACCCAACCCAAATGTACACACAAATTCTCAAGATATTACATTCGTTTTAATATTCAATGCTACATGTTATGAACTTGCTTTCATTATGAATCCCTCTGTCACTCAATGATTTATAAAAGGTATAAACTCCAGCGCACGTGATCTTGAATGCCCCATATAAAATGTCATGGAAATCAGAATTATATCAATTTTTTATATCAACTTTTGGTGGACGGTAGCTAGTCAGGGTAGGATTCAGGGTGTACTGTACTTATTCAAATGTAGTAGCCTGGGTTTGACAAATATATTAAGTTTCATTGGAATTGTTGGCAGTTACATTTTTTTTACTAAAGTGAGTAAAGGAATACGAGAAAGGCAAACACAAGAACGAGTAATCGATTATCAATAAGGCACCAGTGCACATGTGAAACTGGGAATTGATAACTGTGAAAAAAATCAAGATATATATATTCTGCATGACCAAGTCGTTCTTGTGTTTGCCTTTCTCGTATTCCTCAGCCACAATGGACTTTTGTCATGGAAGATGAATGGTGTAATCTTGTGCTGTGTCAACTGTTTCCAAGTCTTTATGTATGAGAGGTCATCTGAAATACTCCTGGTGGTTGGATGATTTCAACATGTTTTGGTGAAGCTCTATTTTGTGCATGACCTGTCTTATTGATTTGTACTATATTATGTAATTACAATGATAGTTTGCAATGGTGGAGTTAAAATGATGAAATACTGCATGACACATCTGTTTGTATGGAATATTGGGCACCATAAGTACTAGCAACCAATTCCCTGCTACTGCATGATCGTCAACCTGAACTTTGTACTGAACAAAACTTTAATCCCAAAATGACTTATGGTCAGCCTCAATCGTTTAGGAACGATTATTAAAATGGTCGGGAAATGCCTCAATTCGTTGGGGCATAGACTCTACAAGGTGTCAAGCGTTCCACAGGGATGCTGGCCCATGTTGTCTCCAATGTTTCCCACAGTTGTGTCAAGTTGGCTACCATGTCAGATATAGAGTTGAAATGTATTCAATTTTGAGTTTGCATCCCAATATTACACTTTATATATATCACAGAAGAGTGAAATATAACACAACTGTTTGACATAGAAACAAGTGACATCAATAAGGGATCATAGCTTTCACCTGCATTTACCTGGTCTGTTATGGAAAGAGCAGGTGTTCTTAATGTTTTGTATAATCAGTGTACAGTATATGCAAATATGATTACGTGGTCACTCAGCCAGAATCTTTAGACTACACTTAAAGCATGGTACCTTTCAAATGTTATTTAGCGGCCTTAAAATAGGTTGTGTACATTATGTAACTTGAAGGCGTATCATTTGATTCGCCAGCACTGAGGGGCCCAAACACAAGAGGGTTCAGTTGCATTTCAGAGGGAGAGATGAGGCTGGAGAGAGAGCCTTTTAAGGGTACGCAGGACTGAATGTTAAAGAAATTACAGTGACGGATGAAAAAGAAGAAGAAAACGGCCGTGCCGATAATGCAGTAAAAGTCATTTCTGTCTCTGCTGTCTGGCTGCCATCAGGCAGTCTGGGATCAAGCGGATTGAATCTGAAATCTCCATTCCAGCACAGGCCTCCCTCGCGGGCCTTCACAGATCAAATAGCCTGTAGCGTTACAGTTGGAGTTTGGAGTATTGGGCTGTGGAAATGTGTGTATGTTTTCCATCAATGTGCTATAGCCATGATACATTGAGCCTTTTTCGGTGCTGCCGGTATTGCCGCGTGGCGTCTGAATATGATCAAGTATGATGGACGTTTTAGATCGGAGATTTTCGACTACGTTATGTCTTAGCCCTTTGAAGCAATTTTCCAATTGGCAGTCACGGTTCATGTCGGTTGACAACTCTAAAACACTGACATATGGGGGATCAATTTAACAAGCCCCAGCTCTGGTCACAGCAGAGCCTCTAACCTTTGCTAATGCACAGTGACATTCTGCATGTGTTGGCAGAATCAAAGGCAAGCAACTGTTAACATGACACCGCTGAAATGCTAGCTAAAAAGGCTATAGCTGTGTGTAGCTAGAGACCACTAGGCCTATTTTCACACAATAGCATAACATCTGTGTAGAGACATAGCTCTGATGCTAGAATTGCTTTTACTATTTTTGTCAGAAATAACGTTCTTGTACAGATAAATGCCTAGAATCAAGAGGTCTAAGATGGAAGTAGCCTGATTTCTCATCAAAGCCTCAACACCTGAGAAGGTAACAGTGACTATATTCCTCTATCAAAACATTTCCCATTACCAGCCTATCTGATAGAGCTGAATACACGGGAGAAACCTCCAGTAAACGTAAAATAAAAATCCAGATACACTATTAGTATGTGGACATTAGTGGATTCAAATGATTGGATTTGGCTATTTAGCCACACCCTTTGCTGAGGTGTATAAAATTGAGCACACAGCCATGCAATCTCCATAGACCAATATTGGATGTAGAATGGCCCGTACTGAAGAGCTCAGTGACTTTCAACGTGCCACCATCATAGGATGCCACCTTCCCAAAAAGTCAGTTCGTCAAATATCTGCCCTGCTAGAGCTTCCCCGGTCAACTGTAATTGCTGTTACTGTGAAGTGGAAACGTCTAGGAGAAACAACTGCTCAGCTTCGAAGTGGTAGGCCACACAAGCTCACAGAACGGGACCACCGAGTGCTGAAGCGTGTAGCGCGTAAAAATCGTCTGTCCTCGGTTGCTACCGAGTTCCAAACTTCCTCTGGAAGCAACATCAGCACAAGAACTGTTCGTCGGGAGCTTCATGAAATGGGTTTCCATGGCCAAGCTGCCACACACAAGCCTGAGATCAGCATGCACAATGCCAAGCGTCAGCTGGAGTGGTGTAAAGCTCGCTGCAATTGGACTCTGGAGCAGTGGAAACGCGTTCTCTAGAGTGATGAATCACGCTTCACCATCTGGCAGTCCGACGGATGAATCTGGGTTTGGCGGATGCCAGGAGAACACTACCTGCCCCAATGCATAGTGCCAACTGTAAAGTTTGGTGGAGGAATAATGGTCTGGGGCTGTTTTTCATGGTTCGGGCTAGGCCCCTTAGTTCCAGTGAAGGGAAATCTTAACGCTACAGCATACAATGACATTCTAGACGATTCTGTGCTTCCAACTTTGTGGCAACAGTTTGGGGAAGGCCCTTTCCTGTTTCAGCATGAAAATGCTCCGTGCACAAAGCGAGGTCCATGCAGAAATTGTTTGTTGATATCGGTGTGGTAGAACTTGACTGGCCTGCACAGAGCCCTGACCTCAACCCCATCAAACACCTTTGGGATTAATTGGAATGCCGACTGCGAGCCAGGCCTACTCACCCAACATCAGTGCCCGACCTCACTAATGCTCTTGTGGCTGAATGGAAGCAAGTCACTGCAGCAATGTTACAACATCTAGTGGAAAACCTTCCCAGAAGAGTGGAGGCTGTTATAGCAGCAAAGGGGGGGACCAACTCCATATTAATGCCCATGATTTTGGAATGAGATGTGAGGTATGAGCAGGTATCCACATACTTTTGGCCATGTAGTGTACATCTGCATAGCCCCAGTTAGGTCAGTTGAAGGGTCATATACCAATTGCTTGCCACCTGCTTGTTCCAATCCACGTGCATACACACTAGGGATGTGACAAATGGAAACATTTTCTTAATGTTTAAAAAGCCATTTTATTTTATCGTTTTTTGTTGATAAGAAAAAATCATACAATTCCTCTCAAATTCTCAGAGAGAGAAAATGTTATAATTTATGCTGCTGCTGCTCTTGCTTTTCACGAGAGTGGCACGTGTAGCTTGTTGTCGTCCAATCACAAGTCTTCAAACCGGCACTAGGCTACAGTTGTAGAGGTAGAACCTCCGTGGGGCAAATTATTAGGAGATATGAAGGCTAATGAATGGAAGATGGAATTAAAAAGACAGAACTAAAAGTTAAATGAGAAAGACAGGATACAACACCAAGAGCCAACATGTAGGCTGCTACTTAGTAATCTGAATGGAGTTGTTGTTATTTACTGTAGGATTCGGAAGGCGAGAAAGCCCACAGTTAAGGTTATGGAGTCTCAATAAGCCTAGCTAACGTTTGGTTTGATGCAATCAAGACGGGTACTATGTAATCAGTTGAGATGATAAATAGCTATCAATAAACTAATCTACCAGCGCAGGTCGGTTGCTATCTCTTTCCTGCTGCCCTTGTCACTCACATTTGAACTGTTGCTCTGCTTCGAGTCTCTCGCTCTCCCTCGTGCATTACGGCTCCGGCTAATAAAGTAGCTATTTTTTCTCCTCCTACAAACGTTGCAGCATTTCTGCATTAGGTATTTGTTGAATTTTTATTTTACCTTAAGGACAATGATCGGGACCTGTTAGTGGTAGTTTTATGATAACTGCAGTGTGATTTTAATTTTGTGAAGAGAAAAACCAAACATTGTTTTTCGGTTAGGGATTTCATCTTAACGTTAAGGCTACCAATTCACACCCCTAATACATACATACATACATACATATACATACATACATACACACACACACACACACACACACACACACACACACACACACACACACACACACACACACACACACACACACACACACACACACACACACACACACACACACACACGGCCTCTGCCCAGCAAGCTTTCCAAATAAAGTTATTGGAATGCTGATCCCTGTCCACTAGTGCCCCGAGTGGCCCATCCACAACATCTGCTGCTGTTGTCAGAGCTTTTTGTTCAGATTCAATTTGTGTTGTATTTTTTTCCCCGGGATAGAATGCCAGGTGTTCAGTAAGAATGAATGAGGGAAAACATCAAAGAGAAGCACAGACGCCTACCAACGACATATACAAGGTAACTGTCAAAATAAAGGAATCACCATCATAGTATCTTAGTAGGGCGTTGTGCCACCAAAAGCCGCCAGAACAGCTTCAATGCGCCTTGGCATAGATTCTACAAGTGTCTGGAACTCTATTGGAGGGATGCAACCCTAGTCGTCCAAGAGAAATTCCATAATTTGGTGTTTTGTTGATGGTGGTGGAAAACGTTGTCTCAAGCACCGCTCCAGAATCTCCCATAAGTGTTCAATTGGGTTGAGATCTGGTGACTGAGACACACACACGCTTTAAACCCCTATGCTCCTTTGAGACCCCTCTTTAAAAGTCACTGAAATCTCTTCTTCTAGCCATGATAGACAAAATAATGGGCAACTGGGCATTTTTATACATGACCCTAAGCAAAATGGGATGTTAATTGCTTAATTAACTCAGGAGCCACACCTAAGTAGAAGCACCTACTTTCAATATACACTGAACATGCAACAATTTCAAAGATTTTACTGAGTTACAGTTCATATAAGGAAATCAGTCAATTGAAAAAATTCATTAGGCCCTAATCTATGGATTTCACATGACTGGGAATACAGTTATGCATCTGTTGGTCACAGATACCTTTAAAAAAAGGTAGGGGCGTGGATTAGAAAACAAGTCAGTATCTGGTGTGACCACCATTTGCATCATGCAGCGCGACACATCTCCTTCGCATAGTTGATCAGGCTGTTGATTGTGGCCTGTGGAATGCTGTCCTACTCCTCAATGGCTGTGCAAAGTTGCTGGATATTGGTGGGAATTGGAACATGCTGTTGTACACGTCGATTCAGAGCATCCCAAACATGTTCAAAGGGTGACATGTCTGGTGAGTATGCAGGCCATGGAAGAACTAGGACATTGTCAGCTTCCAGGAATTGTGTACAGATCCTTGCGACATGGGGCCGTGCATTATTATGCTGAAACATGAGGTGATGGTGGCGGATGAATGGCACGACAATGGGCCTCATGGGCTCGTCACGGTATCTCTGTGCATTCAAATTGCCATCGATAAAACTGCTCATACCATAACCCCACCGCCACCATGGGGCACTCTGTTCACAACGTTGACATCAGCAAATCGCTCGCTCTCACGACGCCATACACATACTTGTCTGCCCGGTACCGTTGAAACCAGGATTCATCCGTGAAGAGCACACTTCTCCAGTGGCCATTGAAGGTGAGCATTTGTCCACTGAAGTCGGTTACGACACCGAACTGCAGTCAGGTTAAGACCCTGGTGAGGAAGACGCAGGCAGATGAGCTTCCCTGAGACGGTTTCTGAGTTTGTGCAGAAATTCTTTGGTTGTGCAAACCCACAGTTTCATCAGCTGTCCGGGTGGCTGGTCTCAAATGATCCCGCAGGTGAAGAAGCCAGATGTGGTCCTGGGCTGGCGTGCTATAAACGCGTGGTCTGTGGTTGTGAGGCCGGTTGGAAGTACTGCCAAATTTTCAAAAATGATGTTGGAGGCAGCTTAAGGTAGAGAAATGGACATTCAATTCTCTGGCAACAGCTCTGGTGGACATTCCTGGGGTCAGCATGCCAATTGCACGCTCCCTCAAAACTTGAGACATCTGTGGCACATTTTAGAGTGGCCTTTTATTGTCCCCAGCGCAAGGTGCACCTGTGTAATGATCGTGCTGTTTAATCAGCTTCTTGATATGCCATACATGTCAGGTGGATGGATTATCTTGGCAAAGGAGAAATGCTCACTAACAGGGATGTAAACTAATTTGTGCACAAAATTCGAGATAAATCGTCTTTTTGTGCTCATGGAAAATTTCTGGGATCTTTTATTTCAGCTCATGAAACATGGGACCAACACTTTACGTGTTGCGTTAATATTTTTGTTTAGTGTACTTTTTATCCGTCATTTACTCAAGTGTTTATTTATTTTTTGGCAATTACCAGTATATTACCCATTCTCCATATTTTTGATCTTACTTGAACTCCAATCTGTCCCTTTTGTCCAACTAGCATTTTTTATACTATTGAATCCTATCACTGTCATCCCATAGAGGAAAAACATGTTCCTTCCCACAGAATCCACATTAATTTGATTTAAACTAAACTTCAGCCAAACATGTTTGAATAATTCATGAGGTAGCTTAATAGAAACTATTCCAATTTTCTCTTCTTGATCGTAGCCAGTAATGTCCCCATCGGCAGACCAAAAACGCAGCAGAATGTGTAAAAGAGAATTTGCGTTCGAGGTAGGCTCTAGGCAATTACATTAACTTGTTATGTTGTGGTACGCCCAATTTCCCGACTGGAGCTTTCCTCATGTCTCCTATCCAATAGATGTAGCGGAGAGCATTTGTGAATCAAACCCCTAATCTAATCATCACCTTTCATGTGGACAGCATGCTGCAGTATTAAGGGATTAAGCGTCTCTAAGCCGTACTGTAAGCTGCTTTGCTAAATTTCATTACTGTCTTCCTCATGATCAGGTGTTGTATTAAAAACAATTCCTCCGTCTCCTTGTGTTTCTGAGGGGGATGGCTGATTGATTGGTTGGGTAGTTGATTGGCTGTGTTTCAGAGGGGCTGATATGTTGATAGGTTGGCTTGTCGCTTGGTTATTTCTACCAGGGGCTGATTGGTTGGTTGGTTGGCTGGTTGGGTGGGCGAATTTCAATTCACAGTCATATTTGTGCTCATTTCACCAAATACATCTATGTTATTTCCTCTCACTGCATTCTGATTCAACCTGCTCTCTGTAGTGTAGCGGAAATGGCCTCTCAATTTGAAGGACTGTACAGAATTGCGTTTATGCCCCCTGTTGCGTCAAATATGAATACACATCTAAAATGGAACGTGTTCATAGGTAACTGCAGAACACTGATCAACAAACTTGGTGAACAATACCCGCTGATCAGATTATAAATGATGTATTCTTTTATTTCTGTAGGAGGTAGCCTTGGATCTGATGGAAACACACGCACACGTGCACAAGCACACACATACAAACACACACACATTCACACACACCCTCCTCCTACCCCCCACACACTGTGATGTATTCATACGCAGGTCCTGATCTGACAGGGGTAGGCCTAAGTGTGCTGAGCGGAGATGGCACTGTGACAGCTCCTGACAGCGGAACGTCTCTGTGAGCCTGTCAGATGAGTCACTCTCCGTTCTATGTGATAGCGTTAAACACTAAACACCTCCAACTGGGCCAACTATTCCATGTCCTGTTTTTCCCCAGAGGACTGGAGTGTTGCGTTAGTGCCGACAAAGATGAATCTGAGGCCAACCCAGACAGGGCGGCGTTCAGCAGGGCACAGTGTTGTGTACGTTCAGATATACACTGAGTGGACAAAACATTAGGAACACCTTCCTAATATTGAGTTGCACCTCCTTTTGCCCTCAGCAGCCTCAATTCGTCGGGGCATGGACTACAAGGTGTCGAAAGTGTTCCACAGGGATGCTGGCCCATGTTGACTCCATTGCTTCCCACGGTTGTGCCAAGTTGGCTGGATGTCCTTTGGGTGGTGGACCATTCTTGATACACACGGGAAACTGTTGAGGGTGAAAAACCCAGCAGCGTTACAGTTCTTGACACACTCAAACCGGTGCGCCTGGTACCTACTACCATACCCCGTCCAAAGGCACTTAAATATTTTGTCTTGCCCATTCACCCTCTGAATGGCACACATACACAATCCATGTCTCAATTGTCTAAATTGTCTCCTCCCCTTCATCTACACTGATTTGAAGTGGATTTAGCAGGTGACATCCATAAGGGATCATAGCTTTCACCTTGAGTCACCTGGTCAGTCTATGTTATGGAAAGAGCAGGTGTTCCTAATGTTTTGTACACTCAGAGTATATTATGTACAGGTAACTGCCAAAATAAAGGAAACACTTGAGCAAATGGGGGATACGAAGTATATTGAAAGCAGTTGCTTCCATGCAGTTGTGGTTCCTGTGTTAATTAAGCAATTATCATCCTATCATGCTTAGGGTCATGTATAAAATGCCCAGTTGCACATTATTTTGGCTACCAGGGCTAGAAGAAGAGATTTCAGTGACTTTGAAAGAGGGGTCACCAGATCTCAACCCAATTGAACACTTCTGGGAGATTCTGAAGCCGTGCCTGAGAAAGCGTTTTCCACCACCATCAACAAAACACCAAATTATGGAATTTCTCATGAAAGAATGGTGTTGCATCCCTCCAATAGAGTTCCAGACACTTGCAGAATAATAATAATAATAATATGCCATTTAGCAGACGCTTTTATCCAAAGCGACTTACAGTCGTGCGTGCATACATTTTTGTGTATGGGTGGTCCCGGGGATCGAACCCACTACCTTGGCGTTACAAGCGCCGTGCTCTATGCCAAGGCGCATTGAAGCTGATCTGGCGGCACGTGGGGGCCCAACGCCCTATTAAGACACTTTGTTGGTGTTTCCTTTATTGTGTCAATTACCTGTATTCTGAAAAGTATTCAGACCCCTTGACTTATTCCACATTTTGTTACGTTACAGCCTTATTCTAAAATGGAATACACACAATACCCCATAATCATCAATCTACACACAATACCCCATAATGACAAACCAAAAACTGTTTTTTAGAAATTTCTGCTAATTTATAAATAACTGAAATGTCACATTTATATAAGTATTCAGACCGTTTACTCAGTAAAGGGTCTGAATACCTTTGGCAGTGATTACATCTTCGAGTCGTCTTGGGTATGACGCTACAAGCTTGGCACACCTGTATTTGGGGAGTTTCTCCCATTCTTCTCTGCAGATACTCTCAAGCTCTGTCAGGTTGGATGGGGAGCGTCGCTGCACAGCTATTTTCAGGTCTCTCCAGAGATGTTCGATCGGGTTCAGGTCCGGGCTCTGGCTGGGCCACTCATGGACATTCAGAGACTTGTCCCGAAGCCACTCCTGCATTGTCTTGACTGTGTGCTTAGGGTCGTTGTCCTGTTGGAAGGTGAACCTTTGCCCCAGTCTGAGGTCTTGAGCGCTCTGGAGCAGGTTTTCATCAAGGATCTCTCTGCATTTTCATCCGTTCATCTTTCCCTCGATCCTGACTAGTCTCCCAGTCCCTGCCGCTGAAAAACATCCCCACAGCATGATGCTGCCACCACCATGCTTCACCGTAGGGATGGTGCCAGTCTTCCTCCAGACGTGACGCTCGGCATTCAGGCCAAAGAGTTCAATCTGGGTTTCGTCAGACCAGAGAATCTTGTTTCTCATGGTCTGAGAGTCTTTAGCGAGCTGTCATGTGCCTTTTACTGAGGAGTGGCTTCCGTCTGGCCACTCTACCATAAAGGCCTGATTGGTGGAGTGCTGCAGAGATGGTTGTCCTTCTGGAAGGTTCTCCCATCTCCACAGAGGAGCTCTGTCAGAGTGAACATCGGGTTCTTGGTCACCTCCCTGCCAAAGTTGTGGCAAAATGGCTTAAGGACAACAAAGTCAAGGTGTTGGAGTGGCCATCACAAAGCCCTGACCTCAATCCTATAGAAAATGTGTGGGCAGAACTGAAAAAGCGTGTGGGAGCAAGGAGGCCTACAAACCTGACTCAGTTACACCAGCTCTGTCAGGAGGAATGGGCCAAAATTCACCCAACTTATTGTGGGAAGCTTGTGGAAGGCTACCTGAAACATTTGACCCAAGTTAAACAATTTAAAGGCAATGCTACCAAATACTAATTGAGTGTATGTAAACTTCTGACCCACTGGGAATGTGATGAAAGAAATAAAAGCTGAAATAAATAATTCTCTCTACTATTATTCTGACATTACATTTTCGTCATTTAGCAGACACTCTTATCCAGAGCGACTTACAGTTAGTGAGTGCATACATTATCATAATTATTTTCTCATACTGGTCCCCCGTGGGATCGAACCCACAACCCTGGCGTTGCAAACGCCATGCTGTACCAACTGAGCTACATCCCTGCCGGCCAATCCCTCCCATACCCTAGACGACGCTGGGCCAATTGTGCACCGCCCCATGGGTCTCCCGGTCGCAGCCAGCTACGACTGAGCCTGGATTCAAACCAGGATCTCTGTGGCACAGCTAGCACTGCGATGCAGTGCCTTAGAACACTGCGCCACTCGGGAGACATTTCACATATTAAAATAAAGTGGTGATCCTAACTGACCAAAGACAGGGAATTTTTACTTGGATTAAATGTCAGGAATTGTGAAAAACTGAGTTTAAATGTATTTGGCTAAGGTGTATGTAAACTTCCGACTTCAACTGTATGAGCAGTCAGCAGTTCACACACCAAGTAGGCCACTTAGAAGACAGGCAGCACTTAAAGTAGATGGCCCTAGCTTGCAAATATACTTTACTAGACCACAGCAGATAAAGACAAAAAAAGTTATACTTATCACTCCTGGAGATATCAGGAGTCCCCTAGCTATAGAATGAAGTATGATGCCTGGAAAAGTTTCATTAAGTCTTACAAGTTCTGTGGGAATTGCTGAGCTGTCAACGTTTGAATATTAGTCACAAAAGGTTTTTCATTTTAGCCCTGTAAAAACTACTTGTATTGAGGTCTGTTGATGGTCCACCTGCATTTTCGTGAGAAACCCTTGCTTTGTAAAATTGTACTGCTATATTTGTACTATTCTTATACACATCTATACTACCGGGATCATCTGGGGTCATTTAGGAGGGTTTCTATCTGCAACGTTCTGAACATTTCACCTCACTGACTAGGTCGTTATCAATAAAACGTCACAATACGGTGCAGAGCGTTTGATTTGACTGCTGGGAGGCAAGGACGCCCCCAGCTCTGCTAAAACCATTGACAACTATGTGCCGTTTTCAAGAGATTGTTAAATCAATTTTATAACTAGGCTAATTGGTTTTAATATCATCACCTCATGAAGAGCATAGTCAGAACTACACTTTTTCCACATTTAGCACTATCATCAGAGTTATTTCATTGATAAACATTGATCATGTATTTTCAGATACGTTAGGGTAGTCTATCCATTTGGCATGTGGCATGTAGCTAAGCAAACAACGTGTCATTTAGCTTGCTTCATCAGAGATTAGGCTTTTGGAAAGAGATTGACAAGTTTGTCATCACTATAGATGGCAAGCAAATCAAACAATATTTGGATATAGCCATCTAGTTTATCCCCTGAAAGTTTGCTTGTTAACTAGACATATTGACGTGATCTGTTATTAGCTAGCTAGCCAATTTGATGTGGTCCATCAATCAATGTAACCTATCATGTCTGTCAGCAGCAATCGTGATTAAACACTCTTAAAAACAATGTTGAAAAGGGGATAATGTTAGCTAACTTAAAGTTAGGCCTACGTTGGTTGGAGAAAAAAGTACATTAGCTCTATACCAATATGTTTAGCCAACTGTACAAAGTTATACCGGTAGCTTGCAAAGTAAACATCGTCAGCTAACAGTACATCGGCAAATGCGCCCTTCTTCTGCTTGACAGGCAGAGCCCACAAAGGATGGGAAATTAACCTAAACATACTTGTCAGGTATAGCTCACTTTAATTTTATATCACTCAAATGTCCAATTAATGGTGGCCAATATTGAGAGATAGTGAGGCTACCCTCATGTATCTGAAATTACATGATCAATTGATGTTTACTGATCTTGAAAAGCATGCAGTTGCTGTATAACTGATGATAGAGCTAAATGTGCACAAATGTTTTGCATGGAATAATTGTAAATGAGTAGTTCTGACTATGCTCTTCGAGGTGATGAAATTACAACCAAATAGTTAACATTTATTTAACAATCCCTTGAAAAGGGCATGCAGTTGTCAATGGTTTTGGCGGAGCTGGGGGTCTTCTTGCCCCCCAGCAGGCAAATCGAACGGTCTGCACCTTATTGGGACGTTTTATTGATAACGACCTATATACCTACCTCGACTTTCACAGCTGACCAGCCCCATCCTCTCCAGCTCATTGCTCTGGGTTACAATATATGGCCTACTTGCCGGTCGCTCGTATACGTTCCACACGCCAAGACGAGCACAAATGGATTTGCAAGCCATCTCTTGTGAGCGAATTGTAACAAGGTTATAGAACTTTGCTGTGTCAGCCTTTCCCCCGGTTCACTTAACCTAGTGGATGATGGGAAAATAACCACGCTGGGTCCCTGTTTACTGACTGCATGGGCTATGATGACTTTATGTACACTGCAACGATGTAGGAAGCACGAGCAGAGCGGCACGACGCCGCCGACGGAATGTCAGATATTGCTCTAATGGGGGGGTGAATAACAACCGAAACAAGCTTATTCACAAGTGAGTGGATATTGCTCATTTATTATAATTGTGTGATATTGCCTACGGTACAAAGACTGATAGAGAGTGGGGGCTGCGTCAGCAAAGAGCATGAAGGAACTCTCAAATTGCTCTGTCACAGGCCACCCATTCATTCATTTCACATCACTATCACAAAACCCCCTCATTCAGTACTCTGTAATGTATGACCAAACAAGATGTAGTCTACACACTGTATGAAAATGCTATATTTCATGCACCCAATGACATTTTGATGCCAGCAATTAGATGGCTAATGTCTGTGTCTGTTCTGTTACTATCAAATCAAATTGTATTTGTCACGCCGAATACAACAACGGTAGACTTTACCCTAAAATGCTTACTTACGAGCCCTTTCCCAACAATGCAGCCAGTCAAGATGCTCTCAATGGTGCATATGGAGAACTGATGCATATCATTTGAAACACCAGGTTCAGAGAAGGCAAATTTTCCCACAAAACCACCGGTGTGAAAAGTAAACACATTCTACTGCCACAGTCCTGCTGGGTGGAATCTCTTTACAGTGCTTAAAAACTTTGAATGGATTATTGTCGGTGCATTCCAGGTAATACTCGCTTAGCACTACCAAGCAATATCTTTCATGCCGTCGACATGTTCTACCCTCGACTTGCCCACGTAAATAGGGCTCAATTTGCTCTTCTTCTAAGGCAGCTTAAAGTTAGGATGCACGACTAATAAAGAAATGCATTTCCCAACAAAGTGGAGATGAATAGAAAGCTCCTGCCACTTGGGATAAAGTACAATGTAGCCTACACTACAGTACTGGATGTTGATAACATAGTTTGACCGGTACAATTTTTATCATCACATCAAACCACAATGTGTTCCTACAGTAAAGACTCCGAAATCTCCAGACATAAATCTGTTACATAAAGAGCAGCTCCCAGAACATCTGGAGTCTTGTCACCCCTGGAGCTGGGTCATACATCCACATGCAGATGGGTGCACACTCGCGACGTTACACCGGCTGAATCCGAACATTCTGGAGTTCAGGAGACATGAGTTGTGGTGTAGATTACGGAAGGAAGGGCACAGTTCTCCAAATAAGGGTAAAAGGTGGGACGAGTCGGTTCAGAATGCGTGGTTGCGGTTTGAAGAGTGCACTGGAGCTTCGCGCCAGTTCCTTCACCTACTATTTGCATGTAGAAAAGGAAGAGAAAATGCTGTGTCATACAGTAAGCCCTGGAGGTTGTGCTTTGTCATCAGTATGCTTGACGGGACGTCACATTTTCTCCAATCCTCAAGGCACGAGACGAATGGAAAACAAGGTCGCCTGCCTCCTTACAGGGATCTCGGATGCATTTAGAATTTCAAACAAAACTTCTCTGGGTTATGAATTGCTTGTAAAATTAGGCCTATTTCACATTGAACAGATTCGCTTATTAAGACTGACTCCTATTGACCAGCAGCGAAGATGATGCAGGCCTTTGAAACAGCAGTTGCCAAGCTTCCATTCAATCGCACAATAACCCCTGTGTAATTAGCAACTCCGTAATGAAAAGGAAAAAACAACAACAAAGGAGTCATTTTGCTGCGCTTATTCAATTGCCACTTTATGAATAAAGCATCAGGGGAATTCCATCAGGCGGTACCCCTGCGGTGCCTCCTCCCAGACTGTGCCATCCCATCCAGCAGTATACTCATTCCCCATCCCAATCTTCTCCAATTACACGTCATGAGACTCAGAGATTGCCTCTTCCAATCACCGCCCACCGGGTCCAGCTAGGTCCCCTAATCATCTTTGGCTTGTCCAGCGAGCGATGGTGCCGGAACCCAGGGAGCAAACCAAGCGTGCGGGCCCTCCGCAGCTCCATGTGGCATCATGTAAATGGTCAAGAGCTTTTTCCAAAACAATTCCCTGAATTGGGCTGGTTGGGTGGGGTGGGGGGGGGGAGATTAAAGCATTAAGGGAAACAGGATATAAAATGGATCTGCTACTCTTCTCTCCCTCCCAGAAAGCTGTTGTAAATGCGTTGGTTTAGTGGGTGGGGGGAGATGCAGGGAGTACAGGCCAGGTTGGCAGGCCATGCCGAGCCAGAGTCGGCCCATGTGGCAGGAGACTGAGCAGCAGCCGGGAGCAACCTGTAGATGTGGCGTAGTGCCCCTGCAGTTGTCCTGTCATGTGTATCTAAGTGATTATCAGGGAGGGCAGTGGGCCGCTCTGTCCAATCAGGGCTATTATCCTCCCGGCTCCACGGCTGATTAGAGTGATTGAGGAGAGAGAGCGGAGAGGGAAGAGATCACTGTAAAAATTGGATTACGGGTACAAATGGGACTGTGGCTCGTATGTGTGTGGACCCATTGTGACCAAGTCCAGCTAAAACACTCGCTAGCTTTAACCTCCAGGTTAAGCAGCATGTAATCAAAGCTGGGATTTGTGTCATTCACTGTACCTGGAATTAAAATATGTAGGCCTATTTCCCGTCCCCTTTATGGTTGTTGCTTATACAAGTTTGTTATTAGTTAATGGTTTCTGTATTAGTTTTTTTCGAGAAGCAGTAGCAATGTCCCACTTCTGCCATCTTGGGTCTAGCTCAAAGTGATAACCATTAGCGAACTCAGTTGCCACTGACTGTGTGGAGTTATCCAAAAGAGTGGCTATGTTTGTCCCTATTATTGTCCTGGTACTTAGTTTGCCACTTCCTCCACTGCTTTTGAAACACTCCGATGTCTGTGCAGTTCAAGTCAGAGAAGTGAGTCCAACAATTACGCCACCAAAAAGATGATAGATGCGAACGACTATGTTTATGGGAATGAAAACAAATCCTTTTGAAAGCTGAGCGATGATGTTGCTGCTCATCCGGACTTTCAATTTCAATTTACAGCAGAGTTCATCTAGCTACTACCTCAGTTTTCTCTGTAGTGAAGTTTCAGTGATATATGCAGATCTAACTTCATGAATAACAAATTGCATGGATCTCTTGGCCTCAAATATTTCTAACTTCTCCTTTATCCAAGATGGGTTGTAGTCAGAGCTAGAAACCAGAGTCATACCATGATGACTGCAACAAAAGTGAATGGGCAATCATATTCTGTCTGCTTGTATGATTTGAGCAGGGTATAACCACACACAAACTGCCTGGCCCTTTCCAAGCACTGATAGAATGTCAGATAATAAAATAAAAAATATATTTCAGCTCGCTCAAAACATATGACTACTAGCCTACAATCCAAGTTATTCAGTTTGGATTTCAGGCTCCATGAACACACAACCCAATTGTTTGCGTCTCCTTTCTCCGATGTTGTGTTCTCCTATTCAAATCCCACACGATTCATGATAAACCATGAACATATGCTACTCCCCGAACCATGGAAATGGCCCTAATTAAGGTGCATGATGGGAACTCACGTCATTGTCATCCTATGGGGGCATATTTTGGTGATGCACGCCACAGAGAAGACTGACAACACAGGACGGCCACATTAGCAGAGTCATGTAGGGGATAAAAGAGACTAATTCTCTAAAAACAGATAATAGAAAAGTAGGCCAGGGTACATCACAGTCAGCTGGTACACAGGAAGAAGAATACTTTATGTTTTTCCCCTTTTGTTGTGCGATCTGATGGAACAGCCTTAACCTTTAGCTCGTTAGCTATTTCGGGCCTCTGTATTTCAATTAGTTTAACTGATTGCTGTGTGCTTTCTGTGCTTTTTCCCACAGTGGAAAACATATTATGCATTATGAGTAAAAATTTATATTTTCCCGGCTCGTAAAGTTTTCTTATGTTCCGTAATGGCCTCCCCGATACACATTCTAAACATTAAATCCATTCATTTCATACAGCACATTTCAAACACATTTCACTAAACCACTCTACACAATGGGAGGCTGCCTGTGCCAGAACCTCAATAAGAATAGGAGAAAATTGCATTCATTTCAGAGCTGCTTGGGGGAATTCAAGTGTAGATCATTGAAATTCTAGCTCTGTGATTCTGAAGGCTTCAGTTCTGCCTGTTCGGAGGGGGGGTATCAATAATGGAAACATCCCGGCTCATCGGTTTCCCGTGCACAACTTTGTGAAGTCAAATAAGATAAGGTTATTTTTATCTCCCGTTTCTGAGATTAATAATATCTTTGGTTTATTGCATAAATCGTATTTCAATCTCAAATCCGCTGTGCTTTACATCTGTCGGGGAGATGCAGGTAATTGCACACAGGTCATTGCTGTGTGGAGTCGTTTGGTACTTTTTGGTTTCTTTCTGTCTCACATTTCTGTGGCAATGTTTTGTGTGAATCCTTAGAGACTTTTTCCTGACCATGTGACTTGACCCCCAAAAATAAAATAGAAATGTAAACCTTAATGAAGACACTAGCCAGCTTTACATTTGCTAGAAAAGAGTGGTGCAGTATCTAATAAACTTTAAATAAGTGATTTGTTTTGCCCCAGTTAGCCAAGCTAGATTACTTAGTTACTTTTTTAACTAGGTAAAGTTGTTTACAGTCAATGAGCCACCGCTCGCTAGCTACCATAACGCTGACGTGTTAAAAGCATGTCTCCAGTTGTGTTTATACACTGAACAAAAATATAAACACAACATAAAAAGTGCTGGTCCCATGTTTCATGAGCTGAAATAAAAGATCCCAGAAATGTTCCATATGCACAAAAAGCTTATTTCTCTCATATGTTGTGCTCAAATTTCTTTACATTTTAGTCATTTTAGCAGACGCTCTTATCCAGAGCGACTTACAGTTAGTGAGTGCATACATTATTTTGTCATACTGGACCCCCATGGGAATCGAACCCACAACCCAGGCGTTGCAAACGCCAAGCTCTACCAACTGAGCTACATCCCTGCCGGCCATTCCCTCCCCTATCTTGGACGACGCTGGGCCAATTGTGCGCCGCCCCATGGGTCTCCTGGTCGCGGCCGGCTACAACAGAGCCTGGATTCGAACCATGATCTCTAGTGGCACAGCTAGCACTGCGATGCAGTGCGCTGTTAGTGAGCATTTGATCCTTTGTCAAGATAATCCATTCACCTGACAGGTGTGGCATATCAAGAAGCTGATTAAACAGCATGATCATTACACACCATTATCCCAGAAACCCTAGACCCACTCCAATTTGCATACCGCCCCAACAGATCCACAGATGATGCAATCTCTATTGCACTCCACACTGCCCTTTCCCACCCTGACAAGAGGAACACCTACGTGAGAATGTTATTCATTGACAACAGCTCAGCATTCAATACCATAGTGCCCTCGAAGCTCATCACTAAGCTATGGACCCTGCGACTAAACACCTTCCTCTGCAACTGGATCCTGGACTTCCTGACGGGCCGCCCCCAGGTGGTAGGGGTAGGTAACAACACATCTGCCACGCTGATCCTCAACACGGGGGCCCCGCAGGGGTGCGTGCTCAGTCCCCTCCTGTACTCCTTGTTTACCCATGACTCCATGGCCAGGCACGACTCCAACACCATCATTAAGCTTGCTGATGACACAACAGTGGTAGGCCTGATCACCGACAACGATGAGACAGCCTATAGGGAGGAGGTCAGAGACCTGGCCGTGTGGTGCCAGAATAACAACCTCTCCCTCAACGTGCTCAAGACAAAGGAGATGATTGTGGACTACAGGAAAAAAAAGAGGACTGAGCACGCCCGCATTCTCATCGACGGGGCTGTAGTGGAACAGGTTGAGAGCTTCAAGTTCCTTGGTGTCCACATCACCAACAAACTATCATGGTCCAAACACACCAAGACAGTCGTGAAGAGGGCACGACAAAGCCTATTTCCCCTCAGGAGACTGAAAAGATTTGGCATGGGTCCTCAGATCCTCAAAAAGTTATACAGCTGCACCATTGAGAGCATCCTGACTGGTTGCATCACCGCCTGGTATGGCAACTGCTCGGCCTCTGACCGCAAGGCACTACAGAGGGTAGTGCGTACGGCCCAGTACATCACTGGGGCCAAGCTTCCTGCCATCCAGGACCTCTATACCAGGTGGTGTCAGGGGAAGGCCCTAAAAATTGTCAAAGACTCCAGCCACCCTAGTCATAGACTGTTCTCTCTGCTACCGCACGGCAAGTGGTACTGGAGCACCAAGCCTGGGACCAAAAGGCTCCTGAACAGCTTCTACCCCCAAAGCCATAAGACTCCTGAACAGCTAATCATGGCTATCCGGACTATTTGCATTGCCCACCCCCCACCCCCCACCCCACACCCTCTTTTACGCTGCTGCTCTTCAATTATATGCTATTTTTATTTTTTACTTATTTATTTTTTACTTTACCCTTTCTTTCTTTTCTTAACTGCATTGTTGATTAAGGGCTTGTTTTGTGCCGTTTTGTCACGCAACACAATGCCACAGATGTCTCAAGTTTTGAGGGAAAGTGCAATTGGCATGCTGACTGCAGGAATGTCCACCAGAGCTGTTTCCATAGAATGTAATGTTAATTTCTCTACCATAAGCCGCTTCCAGTGACATTTTAGAGAATTTGGCAGTATGTCCAACCGCCCTCACAACCGCAGACCACGTGTAACCACGCCAGCCCAGGACCTCCACATCCGGCTTCTTCATCTGTGGGATCGTCGGGAGGGGGGGTGCTGAGGAGTATTTCTGTCTGTAATAAAGGCTTTTTTTGGGGGGGGGGGAACTCTCATTCTGATTGGCTGGACCTCGCTCCACCGTGGGCGGGCCTATAACCTCCCAGGCCAACCCATGTCTGCGCCTCTGCCCAGTCATGTGAAATCCATTGATTAGGGCCTAATGAATTTATTTCAATTGACTGATTTCCTGTATGAACTGTAACTCGGAAAAAAATCTTTGAAATTGTTGCATGTTACATTTATTTTTGTTCAGTATATTGAAATGATTGATACAGTGGGGGAAAAAAGTATTTAGTCAGCCACCAATTGTGCAAGTTCTCCCACTTAAAAAGATGAGAGAGGCCTGTAATTTTCATCATATGTACACGTCAACTATGACAGACAAACTGAGAATTTTTTTCCCCGAAAATCACATTGTAGGATTTTTTATTAATTAATTTGCAAATTATGGTGGAAAATAAGTATTTGGTCACGTACAAACAAGCAAGATTTCTGGCTCTCACAGACCTGTAACTTCTTCTTTAAGAGGCTCCTCTGTCCTCCACTCGTTACCTATATTAATGGCACCTGTTTGAACTTGTTATCAGTATAAAAGACACCTGTCCACAACCTCAAACAGTCACACTCCAAACTCCACTATGGCCAAGACCAAAGAGCTGTCAAAGGACACCAGAAACAAAATTGTAGACCTGCACCAGGCTGGGAAGACTGAATCTGCAATAGGTAAGCAGCTTGGTTTGAAGAAATCAACTGTGGTAGCAATTATTAGGAAATGGAAGACATACAAGACCACTGATAATCTCCCTCGATCTGGGTTTCCACGCAAGATCTCACCCCGTGGGGTCAAAATGATCACAAGAACGGTGAGCAAAAATCCCAGAACCACACGGGGGGACCTAGTGAATGACCTGCAGAGAGCTGGGACCAAAGTAACAAAGCCTACCATCAGTAACACACTACGCCGCCAGGGACTAAAATCCTGCAGTGCCAGACTTGTCCCCCTGCTTAAGCCAGTACATGTCCAGGCCCGTCTGAAGTTTGCTAGAGTGCATTTGGATGATCCAGAAGAGGATTGGGAGAATGTCATATGGTCAGATGAAACCAAAATAGAACTTTTTGGTAAAAACTCAACTCGTCGTGTTTGGAGGACAAAGAATGCTGAGTTGCATCCAAAGAACACCATACCTACTGTGAAGCATGGGGGTGGAAACATCATGCTTTGGGGCTGCTTTTCTGCAAAGGGACCAGGACGACTGATCCGTGTAAAGGAAAGAATGAATGGGGCCATGTATCGTGAGATTTTGAGTGAAAACCTCCTTCCATCAGCAAGGGCATTGAAGATGAAACATGGCTGGGTCTTTCAGCATGACAATGATCCCAAACACACCGCCCGGGCAACGAAGGAGTGGCTTCGTAAGAAGCATTTCAAGGTCCTGGAGTGGCCTAGCCAGTCTCCAGATCTCAACCCCATAGAAAATCTTTGGAGGGAGTTGAAAGTCTGTGTTGCCCAGCGACAGCCCCAAAACATCACTGCTCTAGAGGAGATCTGCATGGAGGAATGGGCCAAAGTACCAGCAACATTGTGTGAAAACCTTGTGAAGACTTACAGAAAACGTTTGACCTGTGTCATTGCCAACAAAGGGTATATAACAAAGTATTGAGAAACTTTTGTTATTGACCAAATACTTATTTTCCACCATAATTTGCAAATAAATTCATAAAAAATCCTACAATGTGATTTTCTGGATATTTTTTTCTCATTTTGTCTGTCATAGTTGACGTGTACCTATGATGAAAATTACAGGCCTCTCTCATCTTTTTAAGTGGGAGAACTTGCACAATTGGTGGCTGACTAAATACTTTTTTTCCCCACTGTATATAATACACTTTTCCAATGTATTAAAAAGGATTTATATGACTTTAGTTAAATCTGTGTTAATTATTGAACATTAGGGGTGTAACGGTTTACCAAAACCACGGTTCTCTACGTATTGCAGTTTTGGGGTCACGTTTTGGTACAGCGGGAAAAAGTAATGCTAACATTTACAATATTTAATTTTTGTTTATTTAAGAAAATAAAAAGTGTTGGTATTCCAGATTTCATATATGATCATTAGTCATACAGTGCATTCAGAAAGTATTCAGACCCCTTGACTTTTTCTGGACTTGAACCCAATCGAACATCTCTTGAGAGACCTGAAAATAGCTGTGCAGTGATTCTCCCCATCCAACCTGACAGAGCTTGAGAGGATCTGCAGAGAAGAATGGGAGAAACTCCCCAAATACAGGTGTGCCAAGCTTGTAGCGTCATACCCAAGAAGACGCAATAATGTAATCTCTGTCAAAGGTGCTTCAACAAAGTACTGAGTAAAGGGTCTGAATACTTATGTAAATGTGGTATTTCCGTTTATTTATTTTTATACATTAGCAAAAATTCCTAAAAACCTGTTTTTGCTTTGTCATTATGGGGTATTGTTTGTAGATTGATGAGGGAAAGATTTAATCAACTGTGGAAAAAGTCAAGGGGTCTGAATACTTTCCGAATGAACTGTATATTGCCTGATGAGAGCACAATCAGGAATAACAACACTTTGTATTTTCTTAAATGAAAACACACGATAACTCATCAACAACACTAAAATAAAGTGCAATATGCGTGTGAAATAAATATGTAAACATGGCTCTGACATTGTATAGGCCTATGCTATGTTTTCTTACAAAGAGAAAAATATGTGCACTTATGATTCTCATAAAGGGGTACATTGGCCAATTCACTAACAACTTCGATTTTAGCTTGCTTACAGTGAGGGAAAAAAATATTTGATCCCCTGCTGATTTTGTACATTTGCCCACTGACAAAGAAATGATCAGTCTATAATTTTAATGGTAGGTTTATTTGAACAGTGAGAGACAGAATAACAACAAAACAATCAAGAAAAACGCATGTCAAAAATGTTATAAATTGATTTGCATTTTAATGAGGGAAATAAGTATTTGACCCCCTCTCAATCAGAAAGATTTCTGGCTCCCAGGTGTCTTTTTATACAGGTTACGAGCTGAGATTAGGAGCACACTCAAAGGGAGTGCTCCTAATCTCAGTTTGTTACCTGGATAAAAGACACCTGTCCACAGAAGCAATCAATCAATCAGATTCCAAACTCTCCACCATGGCGAAGACCAAAGAGCTCTCCAAGGATGTCAGGGACAAGATTGTAGACCTACACAAGGCTGGAATGGGCTACAAGACCATCGCCAAGCAGCTTGGTGAGAAGGTGAGAAGGTGACAACAGTTGGTGCGATTATTCGCAAATGGAAGAAACACAAAATAACTGTCAATCTCCCTCGGCCTGGGGCTCCATGCAAGAACTCACCTAATGGAGTTGCAATAATCATGAGAACGGTGAGGAATCAGCCCAGAACTACACAGGAGGATCTTGTCAATGATCTCAAGGCAGCTGGGACCATAGTCACCAAGAAAACAATTGGTAACACACTATGCCGTGAAGGACTGAAATCCTGCAGCGCCCGCAAGGTCCCTCTGCTCAAGAAAGCACATATACATGCCCGTCTGAAGTTTGCCAATGAACATCTGAATGATTCAGAGGAGAACTGGGTGAAAGTGTTATGGTCAGATGAGACCCAAATGGAGCTCTTTGGCATCAACTCAACTCGCCATGTTTGGAGGAGGAGGAATGCTGCCTATGACCCCAAGAACACCATCCCCACTGTCAAACATGGAGGTGGAAACATTATGCTTTGGGGGTGTTTTTCTGCTAAGGGGACAGGACAACTTCACCGCATCAAAGGGACGATGGACGGGGCCATGTATCGTCAAATCTTGGGTGAGAACCTCCTTCCCTCAGCCAGGGCATTAAAAATGGGTCGTGGATGGGTATTCCAGCATGGCAATGACCCAAAACACACGGCCAAGGCAACAAAGGAGTGGCTCAAGAAGAAGCACATTAAGGTCCTGGAGTGGCCTAGCCAGTCTCCAGACCTTAATCCCATAGAAAATCTGTGGAGGGAGCTGAAGGTTCGAGTTGCCAAATGTCAGCCTCGAAACCTTAATGACTTGGAGAAGTTCTGCAAAGAGGAGTGGAACAAAATCCCTCCAGAAGATGTGTGCAAACCTGGTGGCCAACTACAAGAAACGTCTGACCTCTGTGATTGCCAACAAGGGTTTTGCCACCAAGTACTATAATGTTTTGCAGAGGGGTCAAATACTTATTTCCCTCATTAAAATGCAAATCAATTTATAACATTTTTGACATGCGTTTTTCTGGATTTTTTGTTGTTGTTATTCTGTCTCTCACTGTTCAAATAAACCTACCATTAAAATTATAGACTGATCATGTCTTTGTCAGTGGGCAAACGTACAAAATCAGCAGGGGATCAAATACTTATTTCCCTCACTGTATATAGAGAGGGTACAACCTGTTTGCTCAAATGGGTGTGAGAGGGCGAAGTTCGTAATGTGGCTCGAGCACTTTCACGAGGTGCTGAAACCCCCTATTCTTCTCAACCACCGGGAATGGGTGCTTATCCGCGGCTATAAACATACATATCACTCTTGTAATTATTTGGCCTGGTCAGAATCAGCTGCTTGAATGCAGAGGGGAGACGAACTTGTCTTGTTTTTTTGCGTTTCCGTCTTGCTCCGGTGTTAGGAATACTTGGGTAATGTCAGCGTAAGAGCCAAAATGTATGCTTGATCCGAAAATGTTGTCGGAGGTGCTGTATGGATGGTGTGACGCAATTGCGAAGCCTCCGGAGGCACGCAGAGGCCAAATTGAGCTCCATACCGCATCGGTATGATTTTGTAGTCATTACTCAAACAGATAGTTACTGTGACCCTGTAGAGGGTCCAGATTTAAATTGGATCAACTTGAACATTTTGAGTAAGTCAAGAAAGGTTTTTAAGTACAACTTTAAACTCATTGTTAATTAAATGCAAAACGTATTAGTGGCTAAACAGATGTGTTGAGAAATTATTCAAATTAAGTTGATTGAACTTCAAATACTGACATTTTGTAATTCAATATTTTTGTTAGATGAAAATATTATAATCAATATCAAGATGTTGCTAATTCAAAACAAAAAAAATCTAATCGTGCAATAAGCGTAGTTCTTTGTTTACCCAACTACAAAGAATAAAGTCAGGTTAACTGGTTAATTGCTTAAAACATTTAAGTCTGCATAAATTAACTTTTTTAAGTATCTTAGTTTCAATAGGCATGTAGAACTTACCTATTTTTAAAATGATTTCTATTACTGAAATATATTTTTTATAAATAACGAAGAAATACTGTTGTTTTTTAAGTAGACTTAACTTGATAAGAGCAATTCAAAAGGCAAAATTATTACGTTTATTGAACATTGATTTATTGTATTATGTTACTTTATTATTTGGAGTACACATGTAGCATATTTCTGGCTTAAGTAGATGAAGGAAGTCAAGTTCTGTACATGCCAACTACATTGTATTACAAGACGTTTGGGATGTCACGCAGTTATAGCACTTGTCCATTGAAGATGTAGTATTTTGCTTAATCTACTCCATCAGTAGGTAAATCAACACAATTCTGTACTGCCATGACATTGGGACAATGGAACATTTCCCCTAAAAAAAATAAGAAAAATAAACAACTTTGTCCTGGTAGGCAGCCCTTTTTAGACCTCCTAAAACCAACATATAAAAACACCAAGCTGGTGTGACTTGCAGACTGATTTAATCACATGCAGCAAGATAAAGTTTTCAATTCTGTAGATAAAGTTGCTACCGTGTGATCTCATTGGACCAGACTATATCTGACCTAAAAAAGCACCCAAACTCTGTAGTCTCGTATAAAAAAAGTTGGTGAAGTGGTAAATACCAGTTGACAACAACCTTTGTCTAAATATTAGATTAATTGAGTGCAGTTGCAGTTGCAGTTGCAGTATTCGATTGCCTGTGTGTTGTACACAGCATTGGGATTTAATCATTTCTCAAGTAAAACATGTTCAGTCAAATTGCAGTCCGTCATTATGGACTTCAAAACTTAAATATGTTTAGGATTTAACACCAAGAACTTGAATTCAGTTGAGTGAAAAACGTATATTAATTTAAAGAAGAATATGCACCACATGCAAAAATGAAATGTCCCAGCAATAGCTGTTCCTCCTTGGAGAGGAAAATCAACATTGACAAGTTACAAAGACCCAATTGTCTTTCAAAGTGGTTCTGACCCAGCTTTCACAAGGGTGTATATATAGCAATCACATGCAGTGCACCAGGTCTTTTACAGTTGTAAAAGGAGCTTTGGTTTCAGTCTGTCACCATCTTAGTTCAGCAGCACTTTCTGTATGAAGTCAAACGTGTTCTTCATGCATTTTGGGTATTTCTTTTGGAGCGAGTACAGTAAACACATAACAGCATCAGGCCAGCATCAAGTCCTCCACCACCTTCTCTTCAAGGACCATGTAGATTCTTCGTGGATGGAATGGAACAGCATGTACATCTCTGTCATCCTCAACCCACCGTGCAAGTTTTTAACACTTCGGAGTCATCCTCTTTGAGTAAAGCTGGTAGACATTTGACAGCTATTCAGAAATATGAGGCAGACACATAGGCATATTGATCAAATTGGTTGAGGGTTCAGAAGAGATGAGTAAAGAAAAGAACAGAACGAGATTCGGATCCTTAGTTTTGAGAAATAATGTTTCGTGGCCTCTGCTTATTTTTTAAGTAATGTTCTTTAAATCTTTGTTTCGAAAATCACCAACTTCATTCATACTTCAATTAATCATTTTGCAATGTTTCATTGTAGCAACCACATGAACACAGATTGAACAGCTGTCTTCAGATATCTACCAGCTTTACTCCAAGAGGACGACCACGAAGTGTTCAAAACATGCATGTTTTAAATAAAAACCCTGCAGCAATTTGTACGAACATTCCAAAAATATATATATGAAGGCTAACCTTCTCTGTCTGTTGTAACGGATATTGCCATAGCACAAGCAAGACGCAGTCTACACATTGCATTGGGGCAAAACAATTAGCGTTTGGTGTGATGATTTAATCTTTATATTTATGCTGCCAAATAGCCAGCAGTCCGCCTCCTGTTTAACCAATGTTTGCAATTATGAAAAAATAACATTAAACCGCTATTGACTGCCTGTCTGTGTCTTGCTTGTTTGATATGCTGCGTAGGCTACATACAGCTTGCCTAAATTGGAATATGAAATTGCTAGACTGCCTGTTGTACTTATCTTTGCAATAGCCTATTGTTACAACAGACAGAGAGAGAACTACGTTTGTTCAAGCTGTTTGTGTACAAGTGGCAGCGTAGTCACGGAGTCTGAAATGAGGAGGTAGGCTAGCAGAGCTGCAGAAATCTCCTGTGCAGAAATCTCCGTATCTTTAGCAACGGCAAATCTGGTTCCAGAAAATCCGGAACCGCAGCCACTCTGTAAGAAATAACATTGCATACAGATTGCTTTCAAAATGGAGGATATCCTCTGTGCTGTTCTCCCAGACTTTCCTTGTGTGTCTCTGGATATGGCTAGCAAGCTGTCCGTGTGTTGGGCCAACATGGAATACATGAATTGCCGGAGTTGCTGGTTTGTGATGCAGTGGTAATCTGCACATAACTGTAACATAAGAAACACACACATAACACTGTAGTAAATACAATACTAATACTACACAGATAGACTTATGCTATAGACTTATAGCCAGGAGCCAATATGAACCGTTTATCACACACATTTGTCAGCTAAATTACACTTTTATTCTGTATCACTCAACTCTCATTTATAATTAGTCTTGTTTATAGATAGGCCTGTTTGTATTGTTGATTTGTTGCTGTAGTCATGGAGGGATCAGAGGAACAGATAGGCCGAGAATGTACACAAAACAATTATCAACATAGGCTATGCATAATTACCTGGAGAAATCTGACTTGCAATTTGTAAACAAAGCTGCTGTACTTTTTTTTATCACTTGACACAAATGGCAAATTACGCTTTCCTCTATCCATTTCGAGATATATTAAACAAAAAAAGAAAATGTGATATTTAATTTTTTACTTACCAAGTCTGGCTTTAAATCGGTAATGCTTGAGAAGATTGCCTATTGAATGGCAGGAGAAATAGCAGAGCTTACACTTCCATAGCATGGTCGGGGCAACTCTGTGAATTGGAGAAGTGAAATGATTGTTTGTCTGCAAAAGAAGGAAAACATTTCAGGAACATTTTCAAGTTAAAAGTCCAATCCAGAGTCTGACAGTTATTTGAAGTACTACAATAACATAGACATTTCAATGGTTGCAAGATTGGTGCTTTTAGCAACGCGGGTGTGTTTACATACACTAGCGTTGCTTTCAATTGTATTGGAATGCACAAAAACAGTCCGTGGGAAGCCAGAAGTTAATTCCATTTCAACTTACTGTGCAGGTGGGCATCCCCGGGGGCGATGACGTGGACGTCGATTAGGGCAGCCCCCCTCACCTCTCAGATTCAGAGGGGTTGGGTTAAATGATTGAATGCATTCAGTTGTGCAACTGACTAGGTATCCCCCTTTCCCTTTCCCATTATGACGGGGGGGAATTTGAGACAAAATATCTAAAGGATCGTATTATTAAACAGACTTTCCAAACGGATGTCTGTTGTAGACTCACTTCCTCTGCTTACTTAATGTCACAATCATTATTTATCCATTTATTTTCCCCATAGGAATGGCTGAACAAACCAGAGGTAACTCATTGCCATTTTTTAGGACTAGAAGCTAGCGAGCTCTATAACTTGTTGGAATAAACAACTTTATTCAAAAAGGGATCAAGGGTCTCAGTAGAGCAGCTGTTCACATTTGAGGGGTAACTGTTCATTTTTGTTTGTGCATTGTTAAAAACAATACACTTAAAATGCAGAAGATTCAAATACTGTAGCTAACTGTTTTGAGGAATTAGCTAGCTAACTCTGAGTGATTGAGGAACCACTTGTCAAAAACTGTGGAATTGTCCATCAACGTTAATAATTTACGACCATTGTTTTTTAGGTCAAACAAATCACAGTATCTAAAAATAGCTAGCTAGCTAGCTAGTCAGCTTAGCTTACATTTCTCAAAACATACCTGGTGCAATGTTGGTTCGTTGCAGCAAACTCTGTAAGAGAGAATATGGGTAACGTTAGCTAGCTAGTACCCCTTTTAATGTTATGTTAACATTACAAACATTAACTACCCACTGGGCTCAGACATCAGTTCAACGTCTAGTTTTTATTTACATTTGGTTGAGTTGTCAACTAATGTGAATTCACATGAAATCAACAAAAAATGTCACCATGACATTGGATTTAGTTTCAAAGTTGGGTGAAAAAAGTACATTCCCTTATGTTGATTACTTTTTGCAAATCCAATCCGTTTTCCACGTTGATTCAACGTCATCACATCAAATTGTTTTGTTGAAATGATGTGGAAACAACGTTGATTCAACCAGTTTTTGCCCAGTGGGTAGTTACCTGGTACTCAGCCCACTGACTCTTGAACTTGTGGCAAGCTAGTTAGCTAACGCAGCTAGTAATGCTAGCTACCCATGATAGCTAGAAAATCATGCTAGCTAGCTTGCCATGCTAAGCTAGCTAGTTGTTGAAGCTGGCTGCATGGCTAGCAAATATGTATAATGTTTCACAAGCAGTTCAGTCTCAAGGTACAGACATATATTAACATATAAAACAATTGATTATATATAAAAAGGTAGCTAGTTTTGATTGCTTTGACGAAAGAAATGAGCACTGGAAACACTCAACTGCTGCATTCGTGAAGCTGTAGCTAGCGCAGCATTCAAGGTGAAAGAGCGAGGTGATACAAAGTTGTATAAATCCTCTTAAATGTAATGGCAAAATTTAGATTTCCACCTAAATAGACATACCCAAAAGTAACTGCTATTCATGTGTTGAGGTTGTGAGGAAATTATCAGAAGATAATTAGGAGTTACATAGTTCAGAATATACAAGACCAAGCACACACAAAATAACAGTTTTCTTATTTTGAAAGTCCTCTTTCATTGACAAGCTATAAGTGAATTATTGATGACCAGAGCTGGAAACACATCAGATGGCTTCCACAACATGTGAACAATATCAGGAAAAATTATGGGATTGATAGACCTAACAACTAGAAATGGGCAGATGTTTTAGTAAGTGGTGTCAGGTGTGGTCACGGGACTTTTCCAAGTGTGCCTAAACCTCTCCAAAGTGGCATATGTCTGTAAATTAGATAATTCTAGTGCTATTACATATTTGCAATCCCTAAATGCTATTTGTTATGTGTAAAAACACAATTTCTACCAAATCAACCTCACTCAAACATTGTGGTGGTGTTATGGGGTATCCAGGGTACATTCAAGTGTCCATTCAACCTCTCCAAAGTGTCCGAATGTGGTAATTGCGCTGTTTTTGCACACTGGATGTGCCTAAAAGTTATTGTTCACTATAAAAACTACATTTCTACAACACCAACCTCTCTCAAACATTTTGGTGGTGTCAGGGGACAAACAGGGGATATCCAAGTGTTTTTTCAACCTCTCCAAATGTCTGAACATTTAGCCTAGGCATATCCAATGTATTGGTCCCACATACAAATTAACTTTTTACCAAAACAATATAAAAGCAACAGATATACAGTACCAGTCAAAAGTTTGGACACACCTACTCATTCAAGGGCTTTTCTTAATTTTTACTATTTTTTACATTGTAGAAAGATAGTGAAGACATCAAAACTATGAAAACATATGGAATAATGTAGTAACCAAAAAAGTGTTAAACAAATCAATATCTATTTTCTATTTGAGATTCTTCAAATAGCCACCCTTTGCCTTGATGACAGCTGGTAGCCATGCTGGTGAAGTGTGCCTTGAATTCTAAATAAATCACAGACAGTGTCACCAGCAAAGCACCCCCACACCATAACACCTCCTCCTCCATGCTTTACAGTGGGAACTACACATGCGGAGATCATCCGTTCACCCACACCGCGTCTCACAAAGACACAGCGGTTTGAACCAAAAATCTCAAATTTGGACTCCAGACCAAAGGACAAATTTCCACCGGTCTAATGTCCATTGCTCATGTTTCTTGGCCCAAGCAGGTCTCTTCTTATTATTGGTGTCCTTTTAGTAGTGGTTTCTTTGCAGCAATTTGACCATGAAGGCCTGATTCACACAGTCCCCTCTGAACAGTTGATGTTGAGATGTGTCTGTGACTTGAACTCTGTGAAGCATTTATTTGGACAGCAATTTCTGAGGCTGGTAACTCTAATGAACTTATCCTCTGCAGCAGAGGTAACTCTGGGTCTTCCATTCCTGTGTCGGTCCTCATGAGAGCCAGTTTCATTGTAGCACTTGATGGTTTTTGCGACTGCACTTGAAGAAACTTTAAAAGTTCTTGAAATGTTCTGTATTGACTGACAATGTCTTAAAGTAATGATGGAATGTCGTTTCTCTTTGCTTATTTGAGCTGTTCTTGCCATAATATGGACTTGGTCTTTTACCAAATTGGGCTATCTTCTGTATGCCCCCCTACATTGTCACAACACAACTGATTGGCTCAAATGCATTAAGAAGGAAAGAAATTCCACAAATTAACTTTTAAGGCACAACTGTTAATTGAAATGCATTCCAGGTGACTACCTCATGAAGCTGGTTGAGAGAATGCCAAGAGTGTGCAAAGCTGTCATCAATGCTAAGGGTGTCTATTTGAAGAATCTGAAATATAAAATATTTTTTAAAACACTTTTTTGGTTACTACATGATTCCATATGTGTTATGTCACAGTTTTGATGTCTTCACTATTATTCTACAATGTAAAAATTAAGAAAAACCCTTGAATGAGTAGGTGTGTCGTAGTAGCACAGATGCAGCACAAAGGAGAAAGGAGCGGTAGGATCAAACAACAACCGTCATTGGCCTAAATGCCCGCCTTCTCTCAAATTAAAGGGTAGGCCTACATACATACATTAAAGGGTTGTTTTATAGCTCAATGGTACATACACATTTATTTTTTACATGTATTTATCACTCTTGTAGTTATTGTTTTTTCATGCCATTACTTGCAGCACTCAAAAAGTTAACTAAGGTAACTTATCTGCGGACACTTTGTATACAATTTAAAGGCCTACATGAAACGGACAGAGGGGTCGCATCATGGCCAGTTCCTCCATTACTTAGTTTAGATCAAATAAACCATACACATTAATGATTGAGTGTACTCGAAGGGTACCATCCAGGTCAGATGCCAAGAAATATCACCGGAGAAACAGGACAGGAGTGACACTGACAGCACAGCAGAGGCGTAGGCAGAAATTGACTGGGTCAACATTTTCCAGCAAAAATACATACAAAATTCCCAGACATCAGTGGTGTAGTCGTGGTGCATGGAGAAGTGGGTATATCCCTTAATGGCCTGCCTGGCGAATGAAAGGCGCCCTGTGTGAAAAATTATATGAGAAACAGATTTAGGCTACTCTGAATGACCTAAAATCATGGCAATGTGAAATACATCCACCGTGATATCCAGAATTAAATAATAGGCCTAGCCCTTATGGCTGATATGTTAGGCTAAGGGACCAGATAATCTCGGATGTAAGAAATGGAACAGATTTCTGTGGTGGTGCGTTTTATGAGAACGGGATACTCGAGGAGTTCCTACACTTCACAGCAGCTGAAGGCTTGGATTCTAGTCGCTGCTGATTCATCTCTGTATTGTGCGTTTTGCTAGAGGAGATTTATGGGTTACAAAAAAAGGCCTAGGCTACATTCAATTCCATACACCATGGTTTTCACATATTTATACCCTAATATTACTATTCTTGTATAATTTTCTTGACTGTAGTCTTTGCCACATGATTTCTGTGGGCCTAGGCAATTTCATCCATAGCCTGTCCCTAAAGCTCTTCTATCGAGAAGCAAAATAAAGGGTCTAAACTGTAGAACTCATGAGACATGGGAATAAATGCACAATTCTAGTTGTGAATGAGAATATTCGAAGTCAGAGAACAGAGTGGAGTGCGGAGCTGTCCGGTGCTGAAATATTTGACCCTACTTTCGCAGGCTCAGCCAGCGCCGGCCAAGCCGCATTACCTGCCCACGTGATGCTGAATAATATAGGCCAACAGTATGCTATGGTTTCACACTCACACTTTTCAAACCCATATTGCCAAATATTTCACGTGATTTGTGTTTGTGTAAGCTACTTTGTGCATGATTTCGCTATTGTACTACATACATTGAAATGGCATATACTGTACCTCCACTACACTACGTTGATATCCATCAGTAGGGATTAAGAAGTGAGTATACACAATGCCCACTGAAAAAAAAGTGGGTATATGGCGTATACCTGCGTATAACCTCCACTACACCACTGGCCATCATATTTAAGTGAAAATGTGTGCAATCACATTGCATCAACAAATAACACAGGATAAATGTGACCAAAAAACTCAACAAATTTCCCTTGACAAACATGCCCGTTATTATTGTCAAGTAGGCAGCGCAAGTGCGCAACTACGAAAGCCCTTACAACAACACCGCTGACAAAACAGGCTGATTTGAAATACACAACATGTGTATCACCTACATATTCAGAGTGAGAGAGAGAAAGAGAAAGATTCTACAGCAGCAAAGTGCAGTGATAAAATGGGAAAAATTATACTGTCACAAAATACGGATAATGGATGAAGTGTTCAGTCCTTACAGTCCAACTTCATGAAATAATCAACATATTATCAGATCAGACCGACCACTCCCACTCAAAGGAGTGATCTACAGTACAGGCACAACAGGTGGATTCAGGACCATGGTCAGCACATCGGCCAGACACCAGCTCGGCACTGGGTTGGAATATGCGCAAACATCTTATTGCACAAAGAAGCAAGGAAGAATAGAAAGGCCGGAAAGTATTTTCATTAAGCCCAAAAGTGCACACTTTTTGCCATATGAAAACAGCCACACACAATACAATACAAACACTAGGCGTATATCTTGAACTGTACGGCAGGTATGCAATGAATAGCTCACTTTGAATAAGCAAATGCTACTCTATAGGCATTCAGGCATGAAATCATTATAAATAATACCACAGTGGGTATGAATACAGTAGCTCACTTGAATCAGCAAACATATAAACCTGGCCTACAAGGCAGGCAAGAAAACATGAAATCATCATCATAGCCTAATATCACAGTGGGTATGAATACAGTAGCTCACTTTGAATCAAACACATATAGGCCTGGCCTACTAAAGCAGGCATGAAAACATTAGGCTAAATCATAAATAAACAGTATTCAGGCTTACCTTTCTTGTGTTTCATGTTTTACAGCACAAGGCGTAGACGCCTAGGCTTAATGTTGACGATGGAAAGTATTTAATCATAGTCCAAAGAGTCACTGAGTTCCTTTTCAAAGGACAACAGGGCTAAATTGTTGAAACTTGCAGTCAGCATGCAAGATCTGATCAATGTTTTGATGCGGCCTGTAGAGGAGCATAGTCTCTCAACAGTACATGAAGTCATAGGAAAGATGATCATGGCCCTTAGTAGTCTATTGATGTTAGGAAAAATGTCAGGGCTGCAGCTGTCCAAAACTTCAATAAGGGATGGGAATTCAAGACCTCCCCCCACTTTGTGATGCAATTGCGGAATAAACACTGTTAATTCTACATCCTCAGAGATATGATAGTGATCACATTGGGCCTCCAGTGATTATTTCAGTGCAAAAGTCATAGACTGGCAGACAGGCTGTTGCTGCTCTCATTAGTCCATATTTATTCTCCTGGAACCGGGTATGCAGCTCAGTCAGCTGTCGGTCCAGGATGATGAGTCTAGCATTTTTGGGCAGCTGCTCTAGACATTTTTTATTTAAACAAAATCATATTTGGATTTTTATTAAGGTCCTCTTCATTCCCTATATCCACGTAGTGCTATGTCCTGTAGTACCATATGATTGCGATATAACCAGTTGGATTTCTGATTAGTCAGGAGAGAATACAAACAGCAAATCAAATTAATTGATTTCATTTTTTTATTTAAAATATATATCTTAAGCCATCCTGATTGAGTGGGCCAGTGTTCAATCTGGCAGGGCCTCTGCCTGGCCTGGCCCTGCCATGGCTTCGCATCTGTAGCACAGCCAGCTGAGACACACTGACTGAGAGGAGCAGAGAGGAGGACAGAAGGGGGGAGGGTAGGAGAGGAGATTTGGGTGAGAGGAGGCTGACTGAATAGGTTTATTAGCCCCCTTTCCACTACACAGGGCTGATCGGGGGCTGATCATCTTCCTCATTATTCAAGCAATTGCATTTCCCCTAAAATTAAATTAATGTGGCTGCCTTCTCATCTTGTTGCCTCCAGAGATGATTTGTCAGCTGGTGTGTGGTCTCGTTAAAACAATAGTGCCATCGACCCCATTTAACGTTAATTTTAGCTGGACCTGCAAGCCCTGCTGTTAAAAACTGTCTAGTGTGTCCCTGTTTCTGCTGTCTCTCCCATGCAATCACCATGCTGATACCACCCATCTCATGTGCCTCAACCAACATTCACCAGAGCAGTGCAGTTACTCACTATATTCCCAGAAGAGCAGAAGAGCACCTTTACTCCCAGGAGGACCTGCATGGCCTCCCTCAATGCCCTCCAATCAACAGCACAGCATTATACCGCAGCAGCACCACTAGATGTATAGACTTACACAACCCTGCAGGGGAGAAACATACACTACATGACCAAAAGTATGTGAACACCTGCTAGTCGAACATCTCATTTCAAAATCATGACCATTAATATGGAGTTGGTCCCCCCTTTACTGCTATAACAGCCTCGTCTCTTCTGGGAAGGCTTTCCACTAGATGTTGGAACATTGCTGCGGGGACTTGCTTCCATTCAGCCACAAGAGCATTAGTGAGGTTGGGCACTGATGTTGGGCGATTAGGCCTGGCTTGCAGTCGGTGTTCCGATTCCTCCCAAAGGTGTTAGATGGGGTTGAGGCCAGGACTCTGTGCAGACCAGTGAAGTTCTTCCACACCGATCTCAACAAACCATTTCTGTATGGACCTCACCTTGTGCATGGGGGCATTCTCATGCTGAAACAAGAAAGGGCCTTCCCCAAACTGTTGCCACAAAGTTGGAAGCACAGAATCATCTAGAATGTCATTGTATGCTGTAGCGTTAAGATTTCCCTTCACTGGAACTAAGGGGCCTAGCCCAAACCATAAAAAACAGCCCCAGACCATTATTCCTCCTCCACCAAACTTTACAGTTGGCACTATGCATTGGGGCAGGTAGCATTCTCCTGGCATCCGCTAAATCCAGATTTGTTCGTTGGACTGCCAGATGGTAAAGCGTGATTCATCACTCGAGAGAACGCGTTTCCACTGCTCCAGTCTAATGGCGGCGATCTTTACACCACTCCAGCCGACGCTTGGCATTGCGCATGATGATCTTATGCTTGTGTGCGGCTGCTTGGGCCATGGAAACCCATTTCTTGAAGCTCCCGACTAACAGTTATTGTGCTGATGTTGCTTCCAGAAGCAGTTTGGAACTCAGTATTGAGTGTTGCAACCGAGGACAGACGATTTTTATGCACTACGCACTTCAGCACTCAGCGGTCCCATTGTTTGAGCTTGTGTGGCCTACCACTTCGCGGCTGAGCTATTGTTGCTCCTAGACGTTTCCACTTCACAATAACAGCACTTACTGTTCACCGAGGCAGCTCTAGCAGGGCAGAAATGTTACGAACTGACCTGTTGGAAAGGTGGCGTCCTATGACGGTGCCACGTTGAAAGTCAGTACGGCCATTCTACTGCCAATGTTTGTCTATGGAGATTGCATGGCTGTGTGCTCAATTTTACACACCTGTTAGCAACGGGTGTGGCTGAAATAGCCGAATCCACTAATTTGAAGGGGAGTCCACATACTTTTGTATATATAGTGTAGCTTTTCACTCCAACAGGAAACACAGGCCAAATGCAGCACATGTATCAGGAAGCGTCATACCTTCACAGCTAACCTTGCCAACTAGCTAGGCTATTGATACAGTTCAGCCAATAGGTTGACTTTCCATATGTACAGACAGTTGGCAAGAGGCTAACTTGACTAGCCATATTGATCAGTCATCAGAGCCAAATATCATGTCATGTCTCTCCAGAACTGGTGCAAGGAAAGTGCCCTGGAAATATTAATGTTGCTAAAACAAAGGAGATGATAATTTGCAGCAATTTGTTGATTTAGAAGATAGTGTTAAATACTTGGTCTTCTTTTTAGATAACTCTCAGAATTTGTATGTGAACACTGACTACATTTTTAAGAGGGCCAAGCAGCGTTTTTACCTGCTCAGGAAGCTAAACAACTTTGGTGTCAGCCATCACATTCTTGAAATGGTCTACAAAAGCCTGATTGAAAGTGTTCTTTGCTTCAATATAACCACATGGTACGGCAACCTGAGTTACAAGAACAGGACAAAACTGTCCAGCGTAGTAAATATGGGCAGCAAGATAGTTGGTAAACCTCAAAGGTTGCTAGCTCAGTGAGCAGTCAGAGGAAAGCACTGACTTGCTAATGACCCCTCTCATCCACTATTCGTTTGAGATGGTCCCCACTGGGAGGCGGTTTAGGATGCCAAGAGCTACTAAGAATATATTTGCAATAAGCAAATGCTTACTGGGCTCTGTTGTGCTATGATGATGACATGTATTGTGATAATGGGGTGTTTTGCTGTTGATGATGGTCTATGATGTACACAGGAATTATTGGAATCATGTACTGTAGATAACCAGGTGCCATTCAATCTTGATGATGATGATGATGATGAACTCTTATGACGAACTATTGATGATGACGATGCAAGAGACAGTATATGAAATTGAAAATGCACTGGCACTGTAGCTACCACTTGTATTGTGTATTTTATGGTCTCAAGAATGATCTGGTCATGATGGTGTTTCAATGGAGTCAATAAAATGCAAAAATGTAATACAATTGAAAAAAAAAAAACATTAAATTGACATTAAAAAACTAAGTGAAAATAACAAAAGATATTAAGCTTTAAATTATACATTTTAAGTACCTTTGCCATAATATTCAATATTATGTTACATTGACAATTTTTTTTAAACGTTAGTTGCACTTGTTTATTTGTGATTAAAAACATAAAATCTGGGCTCCCAAGTGGCGTAGCGGTCTAAGGCACTGCATCGCAGTGCTTGAGGCGTCACTATAGACCCTGGTTCGATTCCAGGCTGTGTTACAACCGGCCGTGACCGGGAGTCCCATAGGGTGGCGCACAATTGGCCCAGAGTTGTCTGGGTTAGGGGAGGGTTTGGCCGGGGGGCTTTACTTGGCTCATCACCTTCTAGTGACTCCTTGTGGTGGGCCGGCTGACTGCAGTCATCAGTTGAACCGTGTTTCCATCACTTACTGAAAAAACACCATCAATATTTAAGAATCAAAACATTTAAGTTAGTTGTATTTTTTTATTAATGTAAAGTTACTTGACTAACCTCTGATTAAACAAATTATAATTTATATGTGATATTACCTTCAACTTCCTCAAAGTATTTGAGGTAAAAATGCCTTAGCGTTTACAGTGGAGGCTATACTAGTTGAGCAGTGGCAACATACTCTCCATCGCCATTGTAATCTACTGGGAAGTCAAAATGTTCCCAAACTGGAGATTTAAACGATGATGGAGAATCCTCCTGGTTTATCGACCCCACCACTCGCCATGGTACAGAACTAGTTCCCGGCTGTGCCTCACAAAAGGACAGTTTGAAATGCGGCAATTAAGATTAGAATTTTGATTACAACGTGCACATAGGCTCTAGCTCAGGACTCTCCAACCCTGTTCCTGGAGAGCTACCGTCCTGTAGGTTTTCACTCCAACGCTAATCTAGCACACCTAATTCTAATAATTAGCTGGTTGATAAGATGAATCAGGTTAGTTACAACTGGGGTTGGAGTGAAAACCTACAGGAGGGTAGCTCTCCAGGAACAGAGTTGGAGAGCCCTGAACTAGTTGTTTTTTCAGCTCAGATTTACTCAATAGGCATACAACACAGCATAGACATAGCCTATAGGCCTACAGTTTTTATTTTGTATATATATATATATATTTTTTTTTGTGTGTGTTCATTTGGGTTCACAGAGCGAACTGAACCCGGTACCGTTACACCCCTATTGAACAACGCCTGAAGTTACGTTCTTTGATCTTTTCTTCCTCCACAGCATCTCCTACAGTCCGAATAATCCACTCTGGCCATGCATGCAACATTGAGGAGGAGCGCTACACCGAGCGCGTCTACACCATCCGGGAGGGAGAGACCCTGGAGCTAGCCTGTCTGGTCTCAGGCCACCCTCGACCTCAGGTGAGCTCATCACTGCACTATCCCCAGACCCAGTTTACTTATGTACTGCGTTGTCTGTGCCATCAAATTAGAAAGACTAGAACGGACATTACCATTCAAGTCAACGTTCTGTGATGGGTGGAACGGTGGCCATATTGAGTGTACCCACGAGTGTACCAGTCAAATTGCTGTGGTCTGAGCATAGAATTAGAATGACTAGAATATGCACTAATTTAAGTCAACGTTCCGTGATGGGTGGAACGGCGGCCATATTGTGTGTACCCACGACTGTACCAATCAAGTTGCCGTGGTCTAGCATTTCTATTTCTACGGCTCCTGTAAAGCCTCCACTTTTTTGACTTCCACTTAACTGCCTTTCTGTACCCACCTTTCCTTTGCCGGAGCAGCGGGGCTCAGTCAAGCACTCTCAGACTCGAGGATTCTGCAGGCAGCGGCGGCGGCGCGCTGTTCTGTCGAGGTCTTTATATGTGCAAATGAGTGCAATCACACCTAGTGAAGAGGAGCTCCCCATTGGGGAAATCATCAGATGTGCTGTACTGCAGTGCAAGCCCCTCAGGGAATCAAACATTTACACTAAAAGCAAGAGAGAACTGGAAAAGACGTGGGGGGGAGAGTCTTAATGAATCCGTGTGATAGTAATCTTTTATTACTCAACATATTTCAGTGAGTGAATGGGAAAGGCATACATGGATTTGACACAGTGGATGGTGGAGTTTGGGGATGGATTACTGGGGGATGCAATGTTTTATTGTGGGATTTTAATGCACATTTTTATTAGGATACCCATTCGCTGATGCCATAACATCAGCTAATCTTGCTGGGGTCCAATACAGAACTTAAAAGACAGACACCAGTGGCGCCGGAGGGGATGGCTGCCTTTTTACAGGCTCCTAACCAACTGAGCTATTTTGTGTGTTTTTTCGCATTGTTTGTAACTAATTGTGTTACTTTTTATTAAATATTTTTATTTTAGTTTATTTAGTAAATATTTCCTTAACTCTTTTTCTTTAACTGCATTGTTGGTTAAGGGCTCGTAAGTAAGCATTTCACGGTAAGGTCTACACCTGTTGTATTCGGCACATGTGACAAATAGCATTTGATTTGATTACAAACAATTACATTTACATTACAAACATTTAACAAGTAGACATTACAGACAATTAAAATACCTGACAGGTAATGCATTTAACATTCAGTGGGATTAGTATCTGTCCTGTCATATGGTCGATCACATTAGATGTCCTTTTAATGTTTTCTTGAAGGAGGATTTATTTTTTGCCTGAGAAATGTGATTTGGTAAAACAAATCACATCAAAGTTTTGTTGCATACACAGATTTGCAGATGTTATCGCAGGTGCAGTGAAATACTTGTGTTTCTAGCTCCAACAGTGTAGTAATTCCATTCAGTGATGGCTTTGTATATTACTGTAGATTTGAGGAGATGTGTCTTTGTTCTGGGAGGTATCAGATGTCCTAAACTAGCCTGTCTGTTTTGGTGGTTATGTTCATTGCTAATATACACAAATTGGTCTGACAAATACAGTGGTTTCTAGAAAAATATGGATACTCATTTGTGTTCAACAGGAAGCCATGAGAGATGGTGGTGCATTCTGTTGACATTCATACCGATAGAGCAATGAAGAGCTAATCTGGCATCCCTGTTTTGAGCGAGTTGGAGCTTTTTAAGGTATTTTTGTTGTTGCTGCAGATGACCATATGACTGGACAGTACTCTAGGTGTGATAGAACCAAAGCTTGGATCAACTGATTCAGAGTGCTGGATGTTACATACTCAGAACATTTTCTTGTTATAGCAATGCCCTTACCCATTTTAATTACAATGTTATCTATATGTTCAGACCAGGATAGAGTTGCGTTCAAAGTGATGCCAAGTAGTTTGGTCTTTTTAACTTGTTCCACAGGCAACCCATCCATCGACACGTTTAGTCGAAGGTCACCAGCAAGCATATACAGTGGCGTCCTAAATTATTGACACCCTTGATAAAGATGACCAAAAATAACTGTATAAAATAAAGAATTCAAGTACTGAGCTACAATGTATGCTCAGTATTTTTCAACACCTATCAATAGCTTACCTTGCGAGGATAATGGCACAGAGCCCTTTTCAGAGTTTTCACTTCCGTCCCGCCCCTCTGGAAACGTCTTTCTCAAATCTAATGATCCGAATCACATTCTGCGCATGTGTTATTTTACACACACATTCACGTTTCTCTCTTTCAAATCAAATTTGTATTTGTCACATGCATTGTGAACAACAGGTGTAGACTAACAGTGAAATGCTTACTTACAGGTCATTTTCCAACAATGCAGAGTTAAAATATAGAAAAACAATTAAATACAAACTAGAAATAGTGACATGAGGAATAAATACACAGTGAATTACAAATAGCAATAATGAGTAAAAGTAGCATTGCTACTGTATATACAGGGAGTACCAGTACAAGTCAATATGCATGGGTTCAAGGTAATTGAGGTAGCTACAGTGAGGGAAAAAAGTATTTGATCCCCTGCTGATTTTGTACGTTTGCCCACTGACAAAGAAATGATCAGTATATAATTTTAATGGTAGGTTTATTTGAACAGTGAGAGACAAAATAACAACAAAACAATCCAGAAAAACCCATGTCAAAAATGTTATAAATTGATTTGCATTTTAATGAGGGAAATAAGTATTTGACCCCCTCTCAATCAGAAAGATTTCTGGCTCCCAGGTGTCTTTCATACAGGTAACGAGCTGAGATTAGGAGCACACTCTTAAAGGGAGTGCTCCTAATCTCAGTTTGTTACCTGTATAAAAGACACCTGTCCACAGAAGCAATCAATCAATCAGATTCCAAACTCTCCACCATGGCCAAGACCAAAGAGCTCTCCAAGGATGTCAGGGACAAGATTGTAGACCTACACAAGGCTGGAATGGGCTACAAGACCATCGCCAAGCAGCTTGGTGAGAAGTTGACAACAGTTGGTGCGATTATTCGCAAATGGAAGAAACACAAAATAACTGTCAATCTCCCTCGGCCTGGGGCTCCATGCAAGATCTTACCTCGTGGAGTTGCAATGATCATGAGAACAGTGAGGAATCAGCCCAGAACTACACGGGAGGATCTTGTCAATGATCTCAAGGCAGCTGGGACCATAGTCACCAAGAAAACAATTGGTAACACACTACGCCGTGAAGGACTGAAATCCTGCAGCGCCCGCAAGGTCCCCCTGCTCAAGAAAGCACATATACAGGCCCATCTGAAGTTTGTCAATGAACATCTGAATGATTCAGAGGAGAACTGGGTGAAAGTGTTGTGGTCAGATGAGACCAAAATGGAGCTCTTTGGCAACAACTTAACTCGCCGTGTTTGGAGGAGGAGGAATGCTGCCTATGACCCCAAGAACACCATCCCCACCGTCAAACATAGAGGTGGAAACATTATGCTTTGGGGGTGTTTTTCTGCTAAGGGGGCAGGACAAATTCACCGCATCAAAGGGATGATGGACGGGGCCATGTACCGTCAAATCTTCCCTCAGCCAGGGCATTGAAAATGGGTCGTGGATGGGTATTCCAGCATGACAATAACCCAAAACACACGGCCAAGGCAACAAAGGAGTGGCTCAAGAAGAAGCACATTAAGGTCCTGGAGTGGCCTAGCCAGTCTCCAGACCTGAAACCTTAATCCCATAGAAAATCTGTGGAGGGAGCTGAAGGTTCGAGTTGCCAAACGTCAGCCTCAAAAACTTAATGACTTGGAGAAGATCTGCAAAGAGGATGTGTGCAAACCTGGTGGCCAACTACAAGAAACGTCTGACCTCTGTGATTGCCAACAAAGGTTTTGCCACCAAGTACTAAGTCATGTTTTGCAGAGGGGTCAAATACTTATTTCCCTAATTAAAATGCAAATCAATTCATAAAATTTTTTACATGCATTTTTCTGGATTTTTTTGTTGTTATTCTGTCTCTCACTGTTCAAATAAACCTACCATTAAAATTATAGACTGATCATGTCTTTGTCAGTGGGCAAACGTACAAAATCAGCAGGGGATCAAATACTTTTTTCCCTCACTGTATGTACATATAGGTAGGTAGGGGTAAAGTGACTAGGCAACAGGATAGATAATAGACAGTAGCAGCAGCGTATTTGGTGAGTGTGAATGTGTGTATGTGCAGTCAGTATGTACAGTGGGGGAAAAAAGTATTTAGTCAGCCACCAATTGTGCAAGTTCTCCCACTTAAAAAGATGAGAGAGGCCTGTAATTTTCATTATAGGTACACGTCAACTATGACAGACAAAATGAGAAAACATTTTCCAGAAAATCACATTGTAGGATTTTTAATGAATTTATTTGCAAATTATGGTGGAAAATAAGTATTTGGTCACCTACAAACAAGCAAGATTTCTGGCTCTCACAGACCTGTAACTTCTTCTTTAAGAGGCTCCTCTGTCCTCCACTCGTTACCTGTATTAATGGCACCTGTTTGAACTTGTTATCAGTATAAAATACACCTGTCCACAACCTCAAACAGTCACACTCCAAACTCCACTATGGCCAAGACCAAAGAGCTGTCAAAGGACACCAGAAACAGAATTGTAGACCTGCACCAGGCTGGGAAGACTGAATCTGCAATAGGTAAGCAGCTTGGTTTGAAGAAATCAACTGTGGGAAACTTTTGTTATTGACCAAATACTTATTTTCCACCATAATTTGCAAATAAATTCATTAAAAATCCTACAATGTGATTTTCTGGAATTTTTTTTCTCATTTTGTCTGTCATAGTTGACGTGTACCTATGATGAAAATGACAGGCCTCTCTCATCTTTTTAAGTGGGAGAACTTGCACAATTGGTGGCTGACTAAATACTTTTTTTCCCCACTGTATGTCTGCGCGTGCTATGTGTGTGTGGGCATATGTAGTATGTATGTGTGTGTTGGGATGTCAGTGTAAGTATGTGTGAGTGTGTGGGTAGAGTCCAGTGTGTGTGCATAGAGTCAATGCAGGAGAGTTAGTGCAAAAAAGTATCAATGCAGGTAGTCCGGATTGCCATTTGATAAGCTATTTAGCAGTCTTATTTAACAAGACTTTACTCACCCGCTTCTGAACCCTCAACCAATTTGATCGATATGATGATGTAGCCTCTCTCTCTCTACCTCATATTTCTGAACAGTTGAGATTTGAACGAACATTCCAAAAATATATATGAAGGCTACAACCTTCTCTGTCTGTTGTAACGAATATTGCCGTAGCACATTGCATTTGGGCAAAAACAATTATTATTTTGTGTGATGATGTAATCTTTATAGTTATGCTGTTGTATAGCCAGAAGTCTGCTTCCTGTTTAGCCAATGTTTGCAATGATGCTGAAAAAATTACATTACTTCGCTATTGACTGCCTGTCTGTGTTACTGGGAAGTTCCACGTCTAGTTCTAATTTACATTTGGTTGAGTTGTCAACTAACGTGAATTCAACGTGAAATCAACAAAACATTTCACCATGTCATTGGATTTAGGTTCAAAGTTGGGTGAAAAAAAGACAAAATTCCCTTCCGTTGATGACTTTTTGCAAATGAACATTTACATTTGACATTTTAGTCATTTAGCAGACACTCTTATCCAGAGCGACTTACAGTAGTGAGTGTATAAATTTTTATACTTTTTTCCCCATACTGGTCCCCCATGGGAATCAAACCCACCGCCCTGACATTGCAAACGCCATGCTCTACCAACTGAGCGACATGGGACCAACCTCATCACATATAATTTTTTTGTTGAAATGACATGGAAACTACGTTAATTCAACAAGTTTTTGCCCAGTGGGTTGCTTGTTTGATATGCTGTGTAGGCTACGTACAGTTGAAGTCGGAAGTTTACATACACTTAGGTTGGAGTCATTAAAACTTGTTTTTCAACCACTCCACACATTTCTTGTTACGACGTTGGATGCGACTTATGGTAGAGGAATTAACATTCAATTCTCTGGCAACCGCACTGGTGGACATTCCTGCAGTCAGCATGCCAATTGCACGCTCCCTCAAAACTTGAGACATCTGTGGCAATGTGTTGTGTGACAAAACTGTACATTTTAGTGGCCTTTTATTGTCCACAGCACAAGGGGCACCTGTGTAATGATCATGCTGTTTAATCAGCTTCTTGATATGCCACACTTGTCGGGTGGATGGATTATCTTGGCAAAGGAGAAATGCTCACTAACAAGGATGTCAACAGATTTGTGCACAACATTTTATAGGAATAAGCTTTTTGCCCGTATGGAAATTTCGGAGATATTTCATTTCAGCTCATGAAACATGGGACCAACACTTTACCTCGCTGATCAACTCATCCTTGACCGCTGGCCATGTCCCTTCCGTCTTCAAGAGAGCGAGAGTTGCTCCCCTTCTCAAGAAACCAACACTCGATCCCACTGATGTCAACAACTACAGACCAGTATCCCTTCTTTCTTTTCTTTCCAAAACTATTGAGCGTGCCGTCTTTAGCCAACTCTCTTGCTATCTCTCTCAGAATGACCTTGATCCAAACCAGTCAGGTTTCAGGACTGGTCATTCAACTGAGACTGCTCTTCTCTGTGTCACGGAGGCTCTCCGCACTGCTAAAGCTAACTCTCTCTCCTCTGCTCTTGTCCTTCTAGACCTGTCTGCTGCCTTTGATACTGTGAACCATCAGATCCTCCTCTCCACCCTCTCCGAGCTGGGCATCTCCGGCGCGGCTCACTCCTGGATTGCGTCCTACCTGACCGGTCGCTCCTACCAAGTGGCGTGGCGAGAAGCTGTCTCCGCACCACGTGCTCTCACCACTGGTGTCCCCCAGGGCTCAGTTCTAGGCCCTCTCCTTTTCTCCCTATACACCAAGTCACTTGGCTCTGTCATATCCTCACATGGCCTCTCCTATCATTGCTACGCTGACGATACACAACTAATCTTCTCCTTTCCCCCTTCTGATAACCAGGTGGCGAATCGCATCTCTGCATGTCTGGCAGACATATCAGTATGGATGACGGATCACCACCTCAAGCTGAACCCTGGCAAGACGGAGCTGCTCTTCCTCCCAGGGAAGGACTGCCCGTTCCATGATCTCGCCATCACGGTTGACAACTCCGCTGTGTCCTCCTCCCAGAGTGCGAAGAGCCTAGGCGTGACCCTGGACAACACCCTGTCGTTCTCCGCCAACATCAAGTAGGTGACCCGCTCCTGCAGGTTCATGCTCTACAACATTCGGAGAGTACGACCCTGCCTTACACAGGAAGCGGCACAGGTCCTAATCCAGGCACTTGTCATCTCCCGTCTGGACTACTGCAACTCGCTGTTGGCTGGCCTCCCTGCCTGTGCCATTAAACCCCTACAACTCATCCAGAATGCCGCAGCCCGTCTGGTGTTCAACCTTCCCAAGTTCTCTCACGTCACCCCCCTCCTCCGCACACTCCACTGGCTTCCAGTTGAAGCTCGCATCCGCTACAAGACCATGGTGCTTGCCTATGGAGCAGTGAGGGGAACGGCACCTCTGTACCTTCGGGCTCTGATCAGTCCCTACACCCAAACGAGGGCATTGCGTTCATCCACCTCTGGCCTGCTGGCTCCCCTTCCTCTGCGGAAGCATAGTTCCCGCTCAGCCCAGTCAAAACTGTTCGCTGCTCTGGCACCCCAATGGTGGAACAAGCTCCCTCACGATGCCAGGACAGCGGAGTCACTCACCACCTTCCGGAGGCATTTGAAACCCCACCTCTTTAAGGAATACCTGGGATAGGATAAAGTAATCCTTCTACCCCCCCCCCCCCCCCCCCCCCCAAAATTGTAAAGTGGTTATCCCACTGGCTATAGGGTGAACGCACCAATTGGGGAGTCGCTCTGGATAAGAGCGTCTGCTAAATGACGTAAATGTGCCCTTGAGCAAGGCACTTAACCCTAATTGCTCCTGTAAGTCGCTCTGGATAAGAGCGTCTGCTAAATGACTAAAATGTAAAATGTAAATATGTTGCGTTTTATATTTTTGTTCAGTATAGCTTGCCTAAATAACTGCATGTAACTCCACTCCTGAAAAACGAACATGAAATTGCTAGCAACCTGTTTGTGTTGTGCTTATGTTTGCAAAAGCCTACTGTTACAATAGACAAATAACTACGTTTGTTCGAACAGTTTTGTGTACAAGCGGCTGCACAGTCACGGAGTGACTGAGCACTGAACAGCAGGTTAAAAAGAGGTAGGCCAGCAAGTCGGGTTCCAGAAAATCCGGAACTACAGCCACTCCTCATGTTTTTAATGAGTTGGAGAACCACAGGCTTTCAATGGGTTTCAAGTCTGGAGAATGTTGATTTTGTGACCAATGAACAATTTCTTTGTGGATTTTGATGTGTGCTTGGGGTTATCCACTTGTGGCCAAGTTTCAGCCTCCTGGCAGAAGCAGCCAGGTTTTTGGCTAAAATATCCTGGTACAGGGTACCTCTGCCTCTGCCAGGATGCTAAAACTTGTCCGCAAACCCATTGAAAACCTGTGGTTTGAATTGAAGCGGGCAGTCCATAAGCGCAGACGAAGGATATCAAGGATATGGAAGGATTCTGTATGGAGGAATGGTCTAAGATCCCTCCCGATGTGTTTTACAACTCATGAAACATTTTAGAAAAAGGCTCATTGCCATTATCCTTGCGAGGTGAGGTATTGAAAGGTATTGAAAACAGGGGTTTCTATAGACGGGTTGGCTGACAACGTCACGAAAATTATCGACGTGGCCGGAAGCCGTGCATTGTTATAATTCAGAACGGTCATATACAGTTGAAGTCGGAAGTTTACATAGACTTAGGTTGGAGTCATTAAAACTTGTTTTTCAACCACTCCACAAATTTCTCCACAAACTATAGTTTTGGCAAGCCGGTTAGGACATCTACTTTGTGCATGACACAAGTAATTTTTCCAACAATTGTTTACAGACAGATTACTTCACTTATAATTCACTGTATCACAATTCCAGTGGGTCAGAAGTTTACATACACTAAAGTTGACTATGCCTTTAAACAGCTTAGAAAATTCCAGAAAATTATGTCATGGCTTTAGAAGCTTCTGATAGGCTAATTGACATAATTTGAGTTAATTGGAGGTGTACCTGTGGATGTATTTCAAGGCCTACCTTCAAACTCAGTGCCTCTTTGCTTGACATCATGGGAAAATCAAAAGCAATCAGCCAAGACCTCAGAAAAAAATGTGTAGACCTCCACAAGTCTGGTTCATCCTTGGGAGCAATTTCCAAATGCCTGAAGGTACCACGTTCATCTGTACAAACAATAGTACGCAAGTATAAACACCATGAGACCATGCAGCCGTCATACTGCTCAGGAAGGAGACTCGTTCTGTCTCCTAGAGATTCACGTATTTTGGTGCGAAAAGTGCAAATCAATCCCAGAACAACAGCAAAGGACCTTGTGAAGATGCTGGAGGAAACAGGTACAAAAGTATCTATATCCACAGTAAAACGAGTCCTATATCGACATAACATGAAAGGCCGCTCAGCAAGGAAGAAGCCACTGCTCTTGAAAAAGCCAGACTACGGTTTGCAACTGCACATGGGGACAAAGATCGTACTTTTTGGAGAAATGTCCTCTGGTCTGATGAAACAAAAATAAAACTGTTTGGCCATAATGACCATCGTTATGTTTGGAGGAAAAAGGGATAGCTTGCAAGATGAAGAACACCATCCCTGCTGTGTAGCACGGGGGTGGCAGCATCATGCTGTGGGGGTGCTTTGCTGCAGGAGGGACTGGTGCACTTCACAAAATGGATGGCATCGTGAGGAAGGAAAATTATGTGCATATATTGAAGCAACATCTCAAGACATCAGTCAGGAAGTTAAAGCTTGGTCGCACATGGGTCTTCCAAATAGACAATGACCCCAAGCAGACTTCCAAAGTTGTGGTAAAATGGCTTAAGGACAACAAAGTCAATGTATTGGAGTGGCCATCACAAACCTCTGACCTCAATCCTATAGAAAATGTGTGGGCAGAACTGAAAAAGCGTGTGCGAGCAAGGAGGCCTACAAACCTGACTCAGTTACACCAGCTCTGTCAGGAGGAATAGGCCAAAATTCACCCAACTTATTGTGGGAAGCTTGTGGAAGGCTACCCAAAACGTTTGACCCTAGTTAAACAATTTAAAGGCAATGCTACCAAATACTAATTGAGTGTATGCAAACCTCTGACCCACTGGGAATGTGATGAAATAAATAAAAGCTGAAATAAATCATTTTCTCTACTATTATTCTGACATTTCACATTCTTAAAATAAAGTTTTTGGGGGATTAAGTTAATTTTCATGGCAAAGAGGGACTTTGCAATTCATCTGATCACTCTTCATAACATTCTGGAGTATATGCAAATTGCCATCATAAAAACTGAGGCAGCAGACTTTGTGAAAATTTATATTTGTGTCATTCTCAAAACTTTTGACCACGACTGTATTATTCTCAGTTCTGTCTGAAGTGAATGAACTAGCTAGGTAGCTAGTAGCTACCACAGCCAGTTCAGCCCTAGTCTCTAGCTATCTGTCAGGTAGCAGTATCTAACAGCTGTTGTGTGTATGTAAATGTTTTGTAGACTTTTTATCCCGTTTCAACAGAAGTTAATTAACTTGGCTGGGTTTCGCCAGTTGATGTACCATTAGAGCTAGCCAAAAATTGGCTAACGTTAGCTAGCTACCTCACTAACTTTAGCTATTATTTCTGCCTCAATCACACTAGACCCAAATCAAAAGATAAAACCAGCGGCCAAACTACTGAAGACCGATATTCTGATGTTTTTTGACAGCTCAATGTGAGTTTTTATTAGAGTCAGTTATTAATCTGTCAGTTTCCCTAGTTAATTCCTTACTTTTCACACTGACACGGTATAAACAGCTCTACAGGCTACACTGCCATGGTGCAGTCAGTACACAACACTATGCTCATCATGTCTTAGCAGGATTAGATGGTGACAGGTGTCCCAGCAGGTCAGACAGCCAGGTAGTTGGCTGTAACTCTAAGCAATTTCCGTCAAGATTAGCTGTACCTGGTAACTTATCAGAAAGAGGTCGCAGCATCAACCTCTTCTCTTTTTACTTGGGGAAATTAAAACTGGCAATGCCTCTCATTCTTGATACAATCTTTTATAAATGTATATGGCAGGGAGCCATCAGTTGTACTCATGGCATTTCTCAACTTGTCCACTTTGCCTGTGAAATAGTCATTACATTAATTTGCAGTGGCTTTATAATAGATACAGTGGGGAGAACAAGTATTTGATACACTGCCAATTTTGCAGGTTTTCCTACTTACAAAGCATGTAGAGGTCTGTAATTTGTATCATAGGTACACTTCAACTGTGAGTGACGGAATCTAAAACAAAAATCCAGAAAATCACACTGTATGATTTTTAAGTAATTAATTTGCATTTTATTGCATGACATAAGTATTTGATACATCAGAAAACCAGAACTTAATATTTGGTACAGAAACCTTTGTTTGCAATTACAGAGATCATAAGTTTCCTGTAGGTCTTGACCAGGTTTACACACACTGCAGCAGGGATTTTGGCCCACTCCTCCATACAGACCTTCTCCAGATCTTTCAGGTTTCGGGGCTGTCGCTGGGCAATACAGACTTTCAGCTCCCTCCAAAGATTTTCTATTGGGTTCAGGTCTGGAGACTGGCTAGGCCACTCCAGGACCTTGAGATGCTTCTTACAGAGCCACTCCTTAGGTGCCCTGGCTGTGTGTTTCGGGTCGTTGTCATGCTGGAAGACCCAGCCACGACCCATCTTCAATGCTCTTACTGAGGGAAGGGGGTTGTTGGCTAAGATCTCGCAATACATGGCCCCATCCATCCTCCCCTCAATACGGTGCAGTTGTCCTGTCCCCTTAGCAGAAAAGCATCCCCAAAGAATGATGTTTCCACCTCCATGCTTCACGGTTGGGATGGTGTTCTTGGGGTTGTACTCATCCTTATTCTTCCTCCAAACACGGCGAGTGGAGTTTAGACCAAAAAGCTATATTTTTGTCTCATCAGACCACATGACCTTCTCCCATTCCTCCTCTGGATCATCCAGATGGTCATTGGCAAACTTCAGACAGGCCTGGACATGCACTGGCTTGAGCAGGGGGACCTTGCGTGCGCTGCAGGATTTTAATCCATGACGGCGTAGTGTGTTACTAATGGTTTTCTTTGAGACTGTGGTCCCAGCTCTCTTCAGGTCATTGACCAGGTCCTGCCGTGTAGTTCTGGGCTGATCCCTCACCTTCCTCATGATCATTGATGCCCCACGAGGTGAGATCTTGCATGGAGCCCCAGACCGAGGGTGATTGACCGTCATCTTGAACTTCTTCCATTTTCTAATAATTGCGCCAACAGTTGTTGCCTGCTCACCAAGCTGCTTTCCTATTGTCCTGTAGCCCATCCCAGACTTGTGCAGGTCTACAATTTTAACCCTGATGTCCTTACACAGCTCTCTGGTCTTGGCCATTGTGGAGAGGTTGGAGTCTGTTTGATTGAGTGTGTGGACAGGTGTCTTTTATACAGGTAACGAGTTCAAACAGGTGCAGTTAATACAGGTAATGAGTGGAGAACAGGAGGGCTTCTTAAAGAAAAACTAACAGGTCTGTGAGAGCCGGAATTCTTACTGGTTGGTAGGTGATCAAATACTTATGTCACGCAATAAAATGCAAATTAATTACTTAAAAATCATACAATGTGATTTTCTGGATTTTTGTTTTAGATTCTGTATCTCACAGTTGAAGTGTACCTATGATAAAAAATGACAGACCTCTACATGCTTTTTAAGTAGGAAAACCTGCAAAATCAGCAGTGTATCAAATACTTGTTCTCCCCACTGTATACCCTCTGTTTCAATAAAAGAGGCAGACATGTTTGAATTCCTACCCATTATAACATTAAAAGTTCTTGACTTCATCGATATTTTTTTTCTTGGATGTGATGTGCTAGGACTCTGGTCACAGATGGTTTCATCCATCTCCACTATACAGAACAGCTAATGAATACAGTAATGAATTCCACAGTAATGAATTGTCTGAGATCCATCACCCCGTTGCTAAGTCCAACTGTCCAACCTATGCGACCAAGGACAGATGGCGTCATGGGGGCTACAATGAAGCCGGGTACTATTTGACTGATTTCACCACCATTTCATTGGTTGGATGGGCTTCAAACATGCTGTAGATTTCCAGAGCTTGGTTTATGGGGCTCGTCAGTGATGGAGCTACTGGGCACAGTCCAGCCCTGGCACTGGCTTCCTTCTCCCCCCAATGACAAAAGTGTAATGTCACGGGGACATAATACCAAGATCATTGTTCTTCTCTGCTATTGTAGACTCAGCTGTGCTAGCATGGCCAAATGATATGTTTATTCCAATTTTCCACACATTTTCTGCTGAAGACTATACACATTGTTGTCCATATTGGTTTTTGCTGGATTGAGATTGAGAATGTTTTCTTCCTCAGTGATTAGCACCATATCTCCCGCTTTCAGAAGAGTAGCTTGCCACCAATATAGCCTAACAACCAATACATTGTACCTAGGCTTGGTGGTATACTGTATACTGGAGTATTTCTATATTTGCGGGGGCTGTGGGGGTGTGTGTGCTACATATAATAACTATAAGTTATAACTATAAGTTAACTATCTAAGTAAGATGTGCCAAATAAATTATCTAGAGATCAGGGCTCCAGTTATGCATTTGTTTTTCTAACTTGCTAGCTAAGTGCCTAGCTTGCAAGATTGTAAGCTTTTTGAGACAGTAAATTCCTTCCTGAATCAAGATCCCTGCTGCCTAAATAAATTGTTTTGTGTGTTTGGAAAGAAATAACACCCCTTGTGTGCACTGCCGGTAATACTGTATACCCCGCCATGGTACAGGACCGGTATGAAAATCTGGATACCGCCCAACCCTAATTGTACCTTTCCATCGCCATTTGCGCCAAGCCATTTTGTACTAGTTTGCATTTTTGTACTGTTACAATAGATTTTAGTATGTGATTAAGTCCTTTTTTTTCATGTGATTGTCATTTTAGTATGTGATTATGCTTTTGTCTATTGGTGAATGGATCTTGAATGTTCAGAGAGTCAACAGATATTATAGGGTCAGGAAGGGTCTTTGGAGTAGCCTGGCTTCCATCCATGTGTAAAATGGAGCCCCAGATGTTTTGACCTAATCCAAAGCACAGTGTTCGACCACATGTGTTTGTGTGCTAAATTCACCCATCGTAACAAACATGACATTGATAGCACCGGTTATTTTTTGGGGGGGATTCCACATACCCATTTATTAGCATAATTCCAGCCTGATAACAATGGTGAGCACAGCGTTCAGTCTGGTTTAACCAGGCTATCTTTGGCATGTCCTAGAAAAGAGAAGTTGTGTAGGATAAGGCCATGAAGTCCAGTGAATTGATGGTGAGCACAGCATTCAGTCTGGTTTAACCAGGCTATCTTTGGCATAGCCTATAAGATTTACAGTGTAAAGCCATCTTTCCGTCTCATTTTCAGTCAGTGACCTCATTGGGCACATTGAACAATTTACTGTAATTCAGACAAAAGTAAACGATTGCAGTCCAGGACTCTGTTCAGCTCAGGACATGATCAAAGTTACAAATGCCATGACTGCTAGTGGTGACTATTGATCCGTTGAGTTTTAGCCGAGCAATTTCAGAGCGGCATAGACTAAGATACAGTAGAATAGTATAGAATACAGTATATACATATGAGATGAGAATTGCAATAAATGTAAACGTTATTAAAGTGGCCAGTGATCTCTAATCTATGTATATAAGCAGCAGACTCTAATGTGCTAGTGAAGGCTATTTAACAGTCTAATGGCCTTGAGATAGAAGCTGTTTTTCAGTCTCTCGGTCCCAGCTTTGATGCACCTGTACTGACCTCGCCTTCTGGATGATAGCAGGGTGAACAAGCAGTGGCTCGGGTGGTTGTTGTCCTTGATTAACTTTTTGGCCTTCCTGTGACATTGGGTGCTGTAGGTGTCCTGGAGGGCAGGTAGTTTGCCCCCGGTGATGCGTTGGGCAGACCGCACCACCCTCTGAAGAGCCCTGCGGTTGCGGGCGGGGCAGTTGCCGTACCATACGGTGATACAGCCTGACAGGATGCTCTCAATTGTACATATGTAAAAGTTTGTGAGGGTTTTAGGTGCCAAGCCACATTTCTTCAGCCTCCTGAGGTTGATGAGGCGCTATTGCGCCTTCTTCACCACACTGTCTGTGTGGGTGGACCATTTCAGTTTGTCAGTGATGGAACTGGAAGTTTTCCACCTTCTCCACTGCGGTCCCATCGATGTGGATAGGGGGGTGTAGTATGCTATAATATGCATAAATATTTAAGGAAAATAGACATTTCTAGTGTACAAACTTAACATGATGAATATTAATGACATTTACTGTAATGGGTGGCCAAAAATAATTATATAAAAGCCACGCCTCCAATAAGCCACACCACCAATCTTCTGATAGGCTGCCACCGCTACAATATATTATTAAAAAGGTTCCGTTTTGAACCTTTACACAGGGGTTCCTCAAGGAACCTTTTTGAACTGGAAAGGTTCCCCTTGCGTGGCAATTTTTAGAACCCCAAAAGGTTCTTCCAGGCTCCTTTACTTCTAAGAGTGTCGAGCTGGCTGGTTTATTATTCTGAAGGTGCTAATGTTTGAGTGAATGTGTGAAGTCTGCGGTGACAAAGCAGTAATATATCTTAAGACCATCCCACACATTATTTTCAAGAAGCCGTTTGAAACTCCACAGGAAGTGTTCGACAGTTCAAAAGACACCTTGTATTATGGGGAGGATTACCCTTTTTTGCACGAAGCTCAAGTGGTGTCTCCGACTTGAGCCCTTCCTCTGCCATATCCCCCACAGTTAAAGCAGCACTGCATCTTCCTCTCTTTCTCCTCCACTCGGTCTCTCTCTCTTTGATATGGAAAGAGCATGAGGGAGGAAGGGAGGGAGGAAGAGCGACATGGGGTAGCAGACAGAAAACCTTGTTATATCATCCTACGGTTTCGGTATATTCAGCTAGCTAGCACACTGACGCACCTGTCTTCCTCGCTCCTCAGCCACTGTCCACATGCATGCACACACAGTCAGAGTCCAAGATCAATTGTGCTGCCGGGGCTCCCACAGACAACAAGTGTGGCTGACTGGCAGATCCCCAGGGCTGCTGCTTATAACAGACCGCGGAGGCAGTGAGCGCTATAAATAGACCGGCGAATGGGCATGCTCGCCTGTCTTTTCCCAAACTGGAGCCTACGTCACTGCAGGGCGCTGATCGGGGACTGAGGCGCTCCTCTCATATGCCAGTCATCTGCTGTTACTGCTGCTGCTGATGCTGACTAGCTACATGCAGGCAAACCATCATAGCCATGCTGTGTGTGTGAACGACTATGTGAGTGACATACAAGGCAGAGAACAGCTTATTTTTCTTCTCTTTCTGGAACATTCTGTAACGTGCTTCAGGATCATGTCATAGGCTACAACCAGTGGCTTTGATAGACTGGATGGAATACATGATTAGCACATACTGACTTTGAAGCAGGCCAAATCACAAAAAGATGCATTACGTTATTTCGTAATGATTTACATGATATTGTTTATAATAAAGCATATATTACATATCTATAAGCACATTGTAAACATGACATTATAGCTACATAGAGCATTTTCTAAGTAATACCTATGAGACCTGACTATACAGTGGTCCATCATGAACATTTTTGTTTTGTCATTAGCAGCAACTAGCACTCACCCAAATGAGATGGCATCCCTGAGTTGACAGTGATAATATCTGCGCCATTGGCCAGTGTCTTTCACTGTCCTGGTTTGTTCAGTAGTACTAAGTCGAATTGGAATTCTGAACGCCTGCTTTCATTTCAGACACTGTCTGGGGACCTAGATGTTTTATAGCCGAGGTTCAAGTTGCTGAGGAAAGAGAGGACATAATATCCCCCCGCCCCTCCCCCCAACCCCCCAAAAAGAAAGCCGGCGTGGCTAACCTAAGCCCCATGAATTCCAACGCCATGTTATTCCTTAACCAACACCAATATGCATGTAAACAAATCCACGCTACCTACCATCTTCAGCAAAGCATGAAATTGATTTTATCCCTTCGCTCGCCACGCGAAGCTAGGTTTGCGACTCTGTTCGGGCTCGGAACGTGTCTTAACCCAAGTGGTATTTGTATTATTATTCTGCCTCCATGGGGAGGTGAGGATGTGAAATGCTTCCAATTAGCTATTGAGAGGGGTGGAGGTGGTGAAGGGTGGGGCGGGGGTGTTAGTGGCTCCTCAATGCCCCCCCACCTACCCTCTTGAATGGGTCTCTGCTGCAGCTCGCTCGACTGCCGACCCTGGCCCTCCCCGCTCTTAAGGAGCCGCTAATAGTAAAGGAGGGTTTTGTTGCAATGTAGGTCAACCACACAGGAAGGCTCACACAGGCCCCATCAAGGGCCATGCCAGGGCTGAATGGGCAATTTGCTCTACTTGTCGGCAAGACTGGCAGAGTGAGTGTAGTGGGGGCCACACATCCACTTTCTTCAAAGCGCCATTTGCGCATTCCGAGAACACTTCTGCTGCCGACCGTGGCGGTCTTCTTCGCCTTCGGAAGCCAACAGCTTCACTGATCGTATATATATGTAAATGCAGAATCCGTGAAAATGCATAGACAGGCAGCGGGAGACTGATGTTCTTATCCTCCTCTCTTCTCAGATCACAAATGTATTTGATCTGTCCAAATGCCACTGATGCCTTGTTTCTTGTTTCCAGATGCGTGGTGGGAAGGATCATAAGATGCCATGTTCATTTGATTTCCGTGATATCAGAGGCATTTCTCTCCGAACACTCAAACACATTAGGTATTAGAGACTGTTTATCAAACAGCTTCAGCGCCATTGAGAATGCCACAAAGAGTTGCACGAAATTGTCAGAGCTGTTTTCTGAGGTTTTGTCAGAGTTCTGTGTGAAACTTGACGTGCCGTATGGAATCCAGACCCACTGAATGGCGTTGGAATGTTGGACACATGTCGCAGTCTCACGAGAGCCACTCAAACACGAGCCACCTAAATATTTGATGTGCTTATCCATCAATGGCCTTCGAACAGCACCATACAGTGGGGAAAAAAAGTATTTAGTCAGCCACCAATTGTGCAAGTTCTCCCACTTAAAAAGATGAGAGAGGCCTGTAATTTTCATCATAGGTACACGTCAACTATGACAGACAAAATGAGGAAAGAAAATCCAGAAAATCACATTGTAGGATTTTTAATGAATTTATTTGCAAATTATGGTGGAAAATAAGTATTTGGTCAATAACAAAAGTTTCTCAATACTTTGTTATATACCCTTTGTTGGCAATGACACAGGTCAAACGTTTTCTGTAAGTCTTCACAAGGTTTTCACACACTGTTGCTGGTATTTTGGCCCATTCTTCCATGCAGATCTCCTCTAGAGCAGTGATGTTTTGGGGCTGTCGCTGGGCAACACGGACTTTCAACTCCCTCCAAAGATTTTCTATGGGGTTGAGATCTGGAGACTGGCTAGGCCACTCCAGGACCTTGAAATGCTTCTTGCGAAGCCATTCCTTCGTTGCCCGGGCGGTGTGTTTGGGATCATTGTCATGCTGAAAGACCCAGCCACGTTTCATCTTCAATGCCCTTGCTGATGGAAGGAGGTTTTCACTCAAAATCACACGATACACGGCCCCATTCATTCTTTCCTTTACACGGATCAGTCGTCCTGGTCCCTTTGCAGAAAAACAGCCCCAAAGCATGATGTTTCCACCCCCATGCTTCACAGTAGGTATGGTGTTCTTTGGATGCAACTCAGCATTCTTTGTCCTCCAAACACGACAAGTTCTATTTTGGTTTCATCTGACCATATGACATATGACATTCTCCCAATCCTCTTCTGGATCATCCAAATGCACTCTAGTAAACTTCAGACGGGCCTGGACATGTACTGGCTTAAGCAGGGGGACACGTCTGGCACTGCAGGATTTGTGTCCCTGGCGGCGTAGTGTGTTACTGATGGTAGGCTTTGTTACTTTGGTCCCAGCTCTCTGCAGGTCATTCACTAGGTCCCCCCGTGTGGTTCTGGGATTTTTGCTCACCGTTCTTGTGATCATTTTGACCCCACGGGGTGAGATTTTGCGTGGAGCCCCAGATCGAGGGAGATTATCAGTGGTCTTGTATGTCTTCCATTTCCTAATAATTGCTCCCACAGTTGATTTCTTCAAACCAAGCTGCTTACCTATTGCAGATTCAGTCTTCCCAGCCTGGTGCAGGTCTACAATTTTGTTTCTGGTGTCCTTTGACAGCTCTTTGGTCTTGGCCATAGTGGAGTTTGGAGTGTGACTGTTTGAGGTTGTGGACAGGTGTCTTTTATACTGATAACAAGTTCAAACAGGTGCCATTAATACAGGTAACGAGTGGAGGACAGAGGAGCCTCTTAAAGAAAAAGTTACAGGTCTGTGAGAGCCAGAAATCTTGCTTGTTTGTAGGTGACCAAATACTTATTTTCCACCATAATTTGCAAATAAATTCATAAAAAATCCTACAATGTGATTTTCTCAATGTTTTTTCCTCAATTTGTCTGTCATAGTTGACGTGTACCTATGATGAAAATTACAGGCCTCTCTCATCTTTTTAAGTGGGAGAACTTGCACAATTGGTGGCTGACTAAATACTTTTTTTCCCCACTGTATATATACATTTCAGTCAGTTTTACCATTAATTTCATTGTTATGCCTGTACTGTATTACGGCATAATAATTGTTGCGATTCTCAATCCAGAGTATATGGACATAATATATTATCAAGAAAGTTCCAAAAATATGTGGTACTACACTGAACAAAAGTATAAATGCAACATGTAAAGTCCCATGAGTTTAAATAAAAGATCCCAGAAATTTTCCATATGCACAAAAAACATATTACTCTCAAATGTTGTGCACAAATTTGTTCACATCCCTGTTAGTGAGCATTTCTTCTTTGCCAAGATAATCGGTGTGGCATATCAAGAAGCTGATTAAACAGCATGATAATTACACAGGCGCACCTTATGCTGGGGACAATAAAAGGCCACTCTAAAATGTGCAGTTTTGTCACACAACACATTGCCACAGATGTCTCAAGTTTTGAGGGAGAGTGCAATTGGCAAGCTGACTGCAGGAATGTCCACCAGAGCTGTTGCCAGAGAATTTAATGTTCATTTCTCTACCATAAACCACCTCCAACGTCGTTTTAGAGAATTTGGCAGTACGTCCAACCGGCCTATCAAATGCAGACCGAGTAACCACGCCGGCCCAGAGAAAAACTAATTCTGATTGGCTGGGCCTGGCTGCCTTTGCCCTCCCAGGCCCACCCATGGCTGCGCCCTTGCCCAGTCATGTGAAATCCATAGATTAGGGCCTAATTTATTTATTTCAATTGACTGATTTCGTTATATGAACTGTTACTCAGTAAAATATTTTCAATTGTTCTATGTTGTGTTTATATTTTTGTTCAGTATATTTTGTTTCATTGATTGTTCCTCACATGGGAGCGTAACAAAGCCCATATCTGAAAAGTTAACATTACTAGTCTGGCATTTGACTTATTTTAATCCAGAGTATGTGTTGTATATTTATCCCATGGCTGACCCCATTACCCTCTGTCCAGCCTGAGCCTGTTGTCCATAGCATTAGACCTCCTCGGTCAGCAGATGTCACCTCTGACCTCTATCTGTCTCTCCAACCCCAGATCAGATGGACCAAAACGGCCGGTAGCGCCTCCGACCGCTTCCAGGACTCCAGTGTGTTCAACGAGACCCTGCGCATCACCCGGATCCAGAGGCACCAGGGCGGACGCTACTACTGCAAGGCTGAGAATGGCCTGGGCTCACCGGCCATCAAGTCGATCCGAGTGGACGTCTACTGTGAGTGTACAGGCTTTGTCTCGGTCGCCTGTCTGCCCTTTTCCCATGCACTCCCCCAATGTTTTCTGCTAGGGCTGAGAATTGGCAGGGACCTAACGATACAATATTATCACAATACTTAGGTGGCGATATGATGTGTATTGTGAATCTCACGATTTTCACGATTCTTTTTATAAAAAATTTTTATTTCACCTTTATTTAAACAGGTAAGCCAGTTGAGAACAAGTTCTCATTTACAACTGCGACCTGGCCAAGATAAAGCAAAGCGGTGCGATAAAAACAACAACACAGAGTTACATATGGGGTAAAACAAAACAAAGTCAAAAACACAACAGAAATAAATATATATACAGTGTGTGCAAATGTAGCAAGTTATGGAGGTAAGGCAATAAATAGGCTATAGTGCAAAATAATTACAATTAGTATTAACACTGGAATGATAGATGTGCAAGAGATGATGTGCAAATAGAGATACTGGGGTACAAATGAGCAAAATAAATAACAATATAGGGATGAGGTAGTTGGGCGGGCTAATTTCAGATGGGCTGTGTACAGGTGCTCTGACAACTGATGCTTAAAGTTAGTGAGGGAGATAAGTGTCTCCAGCTTCAGAGATTTTTGCAATTTGTTCCAGTCATTGGCAGCAGAGAACTAGAAGGAATGGCGGCCAAAGGAGGTGTTGGCTTTGGGGATGACCAGTGAGATATACCTGCTGGAGCGCATACTACGGGTGGGTGTTGCTATGGTGACCAATGAGCTAAGATAAGGCGGGGATTTGCCTAGCAGTGATTTATAGATGGCCTGGAGCCAGTGGGTTTGGCGACGAATATGTAGTGAGGACCAGCCAACAAGAGCGTACAGGTCACAGTGGTGGGTAGTATATGGGGCTTTGGAGACAAAACGGATGGCACTGTGATAGACTACATCCAATTTGCTGAGTAGAGTGTTGGAGGCTATTTTGTAAATGACATCGCCGAAGTCAAGGATCGGTAGGATAGTCAGTTTTACGAGGGCATGTTTGGCAGCATGAGTGAAGGAGGCTTTGTTGCGAAATAGGAAACCGATTCTAGATTTAACTTTGGATTGGAGATTCTTAATGTGAGTCTGGAAGGAGAGTTTACAGTCTAACCAGACACCTAGGTATTTGTAGTATTCTATATGTATTGCAATTCGATACTGTAATCTTGATGTTCCAAACATATTGCTCACTAGATGGCTGCTGCAGAGAGACATGAGAAAATGAGTTTTGATCAGTCATGGAAGTAAAAGTGCTGAGAAATGTTGGCTCACTATTTAAAAAAGAAGATGGAGCGCAAATCGATACTTGGAGTCAAAGTATCGATATAATATTGTCCCAAAATAACATTGCAATATTTAACTGTATCGGTTTTTCCCCCATCATCACAGCATGCATCATAAGTTCTGCCGATTGTCCTTTACCCTCTGCAAATTGCCCTTGTCCAGTTACTCATGCCTTGTGCTTTAGCTACTGAACAACAGGCATTAGTTCGCTCACTCCTAGTCCTTACCATCCCAGACAACATGACATTGTGGCTGAAGAAAGTCGTTTCAAGCAGGTTAAAGTTATGTTAGAATTACAACATTACTTTTTGAAACACATAAGGCCTCAAAAGAAAGCCACCCCAGGTATGACATCAGAGTAAATGAAATGTACCATACCCTCGCTCGAAAGCCAAAGGAAACAAACACATATTCGTCCTTACTCAGGACAATCCGAAGTGTTAATTGCAGGCAATGGCGGCCATTTCTTGACGCTGCCATCATATCAGTGTCATCGCTGCTTTTATTCACTCATTAAGGGAACTGCCCCCCAGCAGTGTGAAGGCCTGACAGTGCACATTGCTGAAGAAATTGATAGTTGTGAAACAAAGGGGTTGTGATTTCCAGCAATACAGACTGAGTTTGCATCCCAAATGGCACCCTGTTCCCTACATAGTGCGTTACTTTTGACCAGGAACCATAGGGCTCTGGTCAAAAGGATTGCACTGTATAGAGAACAGGATGTCATTGGGAACGCAGACTTAGATGTCTGAAGTCATGCTGCGTAATCCCTACATTGTAAATGAGAAAAAGCAGCAACACTACCTAAAGAGAGAGATCACCCAAATTGCAAATCTAATTTTATGGCTGTAGAAAGTACTTTGTGGACCCACAGAGATGGCCACCCATTGGTGTTCACTTCGAATTCTCAAAGAGCACTTTATAGTGTTTCATTTGTGCAACTGTTATAGGCCTTGAGAGACAGATTTAGCCTTTAGATGGTGAATTCATCAATTGTTCTAATTGCTCTGTTAATCAGGGCTGATAATTGTAAATTGACTCAAATTAAGCATTATGCGGATACTGCAAGATTTAGTGCCTCACATTGGTGTTTGCATACCTCTCTCTCTCCAAAGCAGCAATTTAATTTCAAACGTCTGAGGACATAATGTATGGTTTTGCATATACATTTTACCATTTACTAAGGCGGGCTAGATGTATACACTGAGTATACCAAACATTAGGAACACCTTCCTAATATTGAGTTGCACCCTTTTGCCCTCAGACCATTCGTCAGGGCATGGACCCTACAAGGTGTGGAAAGCATTCCACAGGGATGCTGGTCCATGTTGCCTCCAATGCTTCCCACAGTTGTATCAAGTTGGCTGGATGTCCTTTGGGTGGTGGACCATTCTTGATACACACAGGAAACTGTTGAGTGTGAAAACCCCAGCAGAGTTGCAATTCTTGACACAAACCAGTGCGCCTGGCACCTACTACCATACCCTGTTCAAAGGCACTTAAATATTTCGTCTTGCCTATTCACCCTCTGAATGGCACACATACACAATCCATGTCTCAATTGTCTCAAGGCTCAAATCCTTCTTTAACCTGTCTCCTCCTCTTCATCTAGACTGATTGAAGTGGATTTAACAAGTTACATCAATAAGGGGTCATAGCTTTCACCTGGTCAGTCTATGTCATGGAAAGAGAAGGTGTTCTTAATGTTTTGTATACTCAGTGTATACTTTCTCTCTCTGGATGAGTTGTATCGGAAGCCCCCTAGAAGCCTTACTCTGCAATCTTCCCCTACCTCCATCCTCCCAAAAAAAGAGTCAGCTATAAATTCCCCAACCCCCCAAAATGAGGTTGATCGAGTCAGCGTCTCCGTGTTTGACATTCAGCGTTCCCCGGATGCCTGGAGCTGGCAAATACAAAAACGAGACAAATCTGGTGTGTCTGCACTCCGAGGATGTGCTTCCGAGAGAGTGGATAGGAGGAGACGATAGAGGGCCATGGGTTAGTTTACTGCAGAGATGCAAGATAAATAGGACAGGAGATGGACAGTGGCAGAAAACATTGCCAGGGGGAGACAATGAGCGTAGTGTCATTACCCCTGACTCAGAGATCAGAGCCAATGAGCTTACTGTCTGATCTCTGCTCCACTGTGGCGTACCGGCACATATGCACTTTTATCGATCCTGCCTGCTTCGCTAAATGAGACGACCTGATCAAATTAATGACACGTGTTGCTGTTCGCTGCCACTAGGCGATGCTTGTTGGAATCCTTGGTGGTTGGCAAGGCTAAAGCACAACGATGACCTTGATTGAGTCTGACTGACTGACATTCCACAGCAATAGGAGAAAGAAATAAGGAAAACGTGTAGACGAAATGACTCAGACTAATCTGCGAAGCCATTATTTATTATTTAAAAAATGCAAAGACATTATAATGGTTTGTACAGGAGATTTGTCTGACTCTGGATTGCCCGTGGCAGTAGTTAGTCGGCTGGTGGGAAACTGCTTTTTCAAGGTGCTTGTCTGCATCTCAAAGTAGCCCATAAAAGCCGGTTGCTCTCCCGTGGAGCACTTTGTAGTCATTATCGAGCTCTTGTCAAAATCACAGTTTTAAAATTCTCCCTCTCAATTGGAGCTGGAACTTTGGAGTCTAAGTGACCCTTTTCATTGAACTTCAAGCATTACTCTGGCTGTCAAAAAAACGTTGAAAGCACCTCAGTGGAGTGCGTGTGCCTTTAATTGACAATTATGGATGGAGTTGAGGATTCCTGAAATTTTGGATGTGTCATTTTGATGTGGTTGTAGACTGTAGAAGTCAGGGATTGTTATTACTGATGCTCTCCAGAAAAATCTCCTGAAAAATAGAAAAATATAAATATTTCTATGATATTTCATATGATATTCATATGATTGATATTATATTTATAATGGAATCAGATTTCACATGTATAACAAATCATGATTTTCCCTCGTCATGCACATTTGGCATGAGTATTATGTCTGTGGCATCACGGGCTGTTTAAAGAGCTTAAGGGGGAAGATGTGATTGCAAAAGAAGACAAGAGCTTTATACCACTTAAACCAGCACACTTCATTAAAACCCAGCCACTGTATATAAATAGGTCCCTGGGATTAAGAAGGTCATGTAATTGCCCTTCAGGCGTTGACCTACACAAGTGTGTGGCAAACAGAGGCTGTTTGGAAGCGCCTTGAAGCCAAGGACCACTGTTTCTATGTTGTATGTTCTCTCTCTAGATTTGGATGATCCCATCGTAACCGTCCACCAGAGCATCGGGGAGGCTAAGGAGCAGTTCTACTACGAGCGGACGGTGTTCCTGCGCTGCATGGCCAACTCCAACCCCCCAGTGCGCTACAGCTGGAGGCGTGGCCGAGAGTTCCTGTCCCAAGGCTCTGATAAGGGCGTGGAGATCTACGAGCCCTTCTTTACACAAGTAAGCTGAAAGTCCACACCTGCTGCAACAGCTAGATCAGGATCTGAAACTTGTGGCCTGGGCGCCAAATCCGGCCAAGAGCTGTTTCTTGTGTTTCTCCAGACCTATTGGAATCAGGCCTTCAGGGGAATTTTTCTGGCATTTGGGTAATTTTTGTATGAGAACCCTGAGCTTGATCAAACAACCCGTTCCTCTGATCAGCATTTGAGATATTAAGGAATTCCTATTCTCATAAAGGAAGTCGTTTCTTATTATGCAAATTGTGTGTTTTTGTGTTTTAATTGTGTGTGTTTAACCCCTTCACAGCATATAGAAAGTTTCCCATTGAGCACTTGAATCCCAAATGGGAGGACGTTTCATGAGGGCAATTTCAGTGACTTGGGTTGGGAAATTGCACCTGTTTTTTAGAAACATCTCATCTAATCTAATTTCTCCTTGCAAAGTCAGCTCCATTGACAGGAGAGATGAGAGCATTTTGACAGTCATAAGCAGACAAACTATGATAGAGAAGGGAACAGCTTGGGCTCGCGGTGGCATGAAACTCACACAACTCAGATGTGCTCGAAATGAGCAGAGGGAGACGGCACTTCAGGGGCTCGCAGTATTTTCCTCCCAGTGGAGTTTCACACACAAACAGACACACACACACACACGAGGACATCAGGACCTAGTTTTTCAGGTAGACTTCACATGTTGTGCCATCCTCAGCCTTGTAATGCCCTCCTGAGTTTTAATTAACATAAGGAACATAAGCATATTCTAAGTATGTTGCCAGTGCTACAAAGATGGTGGTATACACAAGAGCAGACAAAACAGCTATTGTTGGTCAAATCATTTACAATGTCATGACGACACGTGTGTATTAATAGTGCTTGTACGCATCTTGACATTCGTCCCAAGCACACCGCTTCAAGCACATCCAAATAGACAGCTAATGAACTTCATGAAACTGAAAGCTCGGTGTAAAGATAATACTCCTCGTTTGAGGACAGGGAATGAGCTCATTGTTGAAGCCCTGCCAAGGAAGCTCTTTGATGAGGGCGAGCCGACGAGACCAGGTCAATACCACTGCTATCTTACTTTGTAAGACACATTAAGAGAGACAGGCGGCACAGCACTTTACACTGGTTCTCTTTCTGAGTTGCAGGGGGAGACCAAGATTCTAAAGCTGAAGAACCTTCGACCTCAGGATTACGCCAACTACAGCTGCATCGCCTCTGTCCGGAATGTGTGCGGCATCCCCGACAAGAATGTCCTCTTCAAACTCTCTAACAAAACAGGTAAACCTTTGCGGCGGCTGAGAACACTGTTCTGTAGTGGTCAAGGGTCTGGCAACTCCGCCATGAAAAGTGGCGGAATTGCCGCATCCATTACGGATGGGAATCCTGTAGGCTCGCCATTTTTCTCTGTGATGCTTCACCCACACATAGGGCCAATAATGATAAAAGAGAAAGCCAATCGGTCCCAATACACCGCCCTGCAGGTTTCCTGCTCCGGCCCTTTCCCCCGCAACCACCATTGATTAGACTTGCAGTGTATGTGAGTCTATTTTGTGCCTGTTGATAAACCTATAAGGGTTATGAACGTACAAACGTAAAACCAATCATCATCTATACAGCTACACTATAGAACCGAATATCAACTAGTAACAGAATAGGATATGCTATTGGTTTTCAGGAAACAGAAAAATCATATTATTGACTTTCTATCGGCAAAGGTACCACTGCAGAGCATGATTAAGAGGTACACTACATGACCAAAAGTATGTGGACACCTGCTTGTCGAACATCCCATTCCAAAATCATGGGCATTAATATGGACTTGGTCCCCCTTTGCTGCTATAACAGCATCCACTCTTCTGGGAAGGCTTTCCATTAGATGTTGGGACATTGCTGCGGGGACTTTCTTCCATTCAGCCTCGAGCATTAGTGAGGTCAGGCACTGATGTTGGCCGATTAGGCCTGGCTCGCAGTCGGCGTTCCAATTCATCCCAAAGGTGTTCGATGGGGTTGAGCTCTGTGCAGGCTAGTCAAGTTCTTCCACACTGATCTCGACAAACCATTTCTGTATGGACCTCGCTTTGTGGGGGAATTGTCATGCTGAAACAGAAAGGGCCTTCCCCAAACTGTTGCAACAAAGTTGGAAGCACAGAATCGTCTAGAATGTCATTGTATGCTGAAGCATTAAGATTTCTCTTCACTGGAACTAAGGAACCCGAACCATAAAAAACAGCCCAGACCATTATTCCTCCTCCACCAAACTTTACAGTTGGCACTATGCATTGGGGCAGCGTTCTCCTGGCATCCGCCAAACCCGTCCGTCGGACTGCCAGATGTAGAAGCGTGATTCATCACTCTAGAGAACGCGTTTCCACTGCTCCAGAGTCCAATAGCGGCGAGCTTTACACCACTCCAGCTGACGCTTGGCATTGCGCATGGTGATCCATGGGTGCTCGGCCATGGAAACCCATTTCATGAAGCTCCCAACAAACAGTTATTGTGCTGATGTTGCTTCCAGAGGCAGTTTGGAACTCGGTAGTGAGTGTTGCAACCGAGGACAGACGGTTTTTACACGCCACGTGCTTCAGCACTCAGCGGTCCCATTCTTTGAGCTTGTGTGGCCTACAACTTTACGGCTGAGCCGTTGTTGCTCCTAGACGTTTCCACTTCACAGTAACAGCACTTACAGTTGACCGGGGCAGCTTTAGCAGGGCAGAAATTTGACGAACTGACTTGTTAGGAAGGTGGCATCCTACGACTGTGCCACGTTGAAAGTCACTGAGCTCTTCAGTAAGGCCATTCTACTGCCAATGTTTGTCTATGGAGATTGCATGGCTGTGTGCTCGATTTTTTTACACCTGTCAGCAATGGGTGTGGATGAAATAGCCGAATCCACTCATTTGAAGGGGTGTCCACATACTTTTGTATATATAGTGTATGTCCTACCTTTGGGAGGATACTAGTCAGTTTACAGCAGCTATAGTACCTATTGACTTGTTTGTTGACTATTGACGAATCTCTCATGGACAGATGTACGTAACATAAATGGTATTGTAACATCTGTCAACAGACTGTGGGATGCAACAAATAATGAGTAACAATTGTTCCGGTGCGCAGATTCTTCGTCACTGATTATATGGACTAAATCACAATTTTGCATGTGTATGCATCTTTTGAATTTAGGAAGGGGTGGGGACATTTGGCCCATGCTTTGGTTGAGAGTTTCCGTTCTAGTTTAAAATGTCTAGTTTTCTCATCTCAAGAACCTAATTGAGTAGCTGGCGGGAGATAAAAAAATATTGTTTGCCGAGATTAACTATTGACTTGTTTCATACAGACATACATTATAATGCATTCTACTTATTCCTGTGGTTTCAAGCATCCCCCACCATTAAGCTGCTGGTGGAGGACCCCATCGTGGTGAACCCCGGGCAGTCCGTGACCCTGGTGTGTGTGACCTCCGGTGGGGAGCCAACGCCCACCCTCACCTGGGTGCGCAACACGGACGAGCTGCCCAAGAAAAGCCTCCTTAATGGGGGAACCCTCACGCTGCCCGCCATCTCCATGGAGGAAGCAGGCGTCTACAGCTGCGTGGCCAGCAACAACGTCGGCAACCCGGCTAAGAAGTCCACTGCCATCGTGGTTCGAGGTAAGGCCCTGGAGGTAATGCATTGATCCCGTACGAGCCTCCAATTGCTACCTTTATCTCGGGCGAACTCCCAAAATATTACCAAACCTGTTAGGTAGCATAAGGACAAGCCTGACTCTGTCTAGGAGAACAGTAGCTAGGATCATCTAGGGGCCAAACCTTCATTTAATTCTTGCATTGAGGTCAATGGAAGATTTGCACAAACACTGGAATTACATGCATACGTATCTCAAGTTAGGATTTAGGCCTTAGTGAATTACCTAAGATAGTGTCCATTCTACACTCTTAGGAAAAAAGGTTCCAAAAGGGTTCTTCGGCTGTCCCCATAGGAGAACCCATTTTGTTCCAGGTAGAACCCTTTTGGGTTCCATGTAAAAGGTTCTACCAGGAACCAAAAGGGTTCTACCTGCAACCAAAAAGGGTTCTTCAAAGGGTTCTCCTATGGGGACACCCAAAGAACCCTTTATTAACATTCCAGATAGCACCTTTTTTTCTAAGCATGTACAAGGTCATATCAGATGTGGATGCTCAATTGAACGTGTAAAGAATCCTTGGAAACTGGTCTATTCTGACCAAATAGCACCAATGTGTGTTTGATTCCCCTCTAAAAGCATTGCCACTGGGCTGTGTGTGTGTAGTCAGTGAATTACTATCAGTGCCGGAGATATGATATAACAACCCTCGTGGGACAAATGAGTAAGATCAAAGAAAACAAATGCATGCTTACGGTTTGATGCTCCCAATATCACCCTCTTTTATTGAATCCTATGTAATGATGTTTTTTACCCCGACTCCTGTGATATACTCTTGGATTTTTGTGATGCTATTTTACCTGCTGAAAAGGACTAGAAAGACTTAAGCCATTGTTTTCCACAAGTACATAGAGTAGCCAGCCAAATAGAAAAAGTAGCCAGGCATGGTTAGAATTATTTTGCCGAATAGCTCTATTTTGGTGGCCTCAGGTACATTCTTATGCCCTGATTCCATCTGAAATACATAGTGAAATTATTGAATACTTTATCGAGTTTACCTCCCAGATTTGTGTTATTGTGTAGAAAGACATGACTTTACAATTTAAATTAGTCAAAATGTATGAATTCAGTGTATTGTTAGTTGCATTCTGTTCATGTCTTATGATAAACTTGGGCAATGAATAAATGTTCAATACATTTAGTTGATTCCCTATTAAGATCAACACATTTTGTTATATAGTTGAATTCTGTTTTAATTCCTGGATGCCGTGAGTGCCCTAATTATCATATTTGGACCAGAATAAGAATGTTTTCATAATTTATCAGCAAAGAATCGCCAAAACCCCTAGGCCTACCAGTAGCATATGCAAATGAGCAAGCTCTGGCAAGCCCCGACATCCTACAATCTTAGAAAAAAGGGTTCCAAAAGGGTTCTTCGTCTGTCCCCATAAGAGAACTGTAAGGGTTGGGGTGAGGTGTGACCCAGGTCCGGTGCAGGATATACAGTAGGCAGAGATGGTGAAACAAGGATCTTTACTGGTGGTCCCGAAGCCAAAATACAAAATAACAGACTTATCACAATAAAAGAAAGGCGGAGCAAATAAGTCTCCAAAAACCGGCTGACAGCCAAAATACGAAATATTACCTAAGACTGAAACAAATAACAAAACAGGGAGAACACTTCTCAAGTACCTGTACATAGATCTCCGATCAGACATTGAGTAGTACTGCTGGACATAGAGAAACTAGCAGAGAAAACTCAGCAAGGGAACACAGGGAAGTGAGGGCATAAATACACAGGTGAACCGATAGACACAGGTGACACCAATAGGATGATGATTAGTCCCGACTGTGAGTGAGGAGGTGCCTAAGATTGTCGGAGGATGACATCTAGTGGGTCGCTCCGGAACTGCGACCCCCTCCTGTAACAGGATCTTTTTGGATTGAGGTAGAACCCTTTTGGGTTCCATGTAGAACTCTCTGTGGAAAGGGTTCTACATGGAACCCAAAAGGGTTCAACCTGGAACCCAAAAGGTTCTTCTAAGGGTTCTCCTATGGGGACAGCTGAAGAACCCTTTTAGGTTCTAGATAGCACCTTTTTTTCTAAGAGTGTAGGAAAGGAAACCTAGGAAATAATTTGTTATACTTTCCTGATGGGATAGCATGGACATAGTCACTTTGCATGATTCACTAATGGCAAAGGGATATAGCAGATGGACTTTATTCAGTCAGTTCGACACCTTTTATAAACTAGTCAACAATTGCTGTTCAGTTGTCAATCAAAGCACAATAAATAGCCTATGCGCCACGACTCCGCGTGAATATGCCAGAAAACGAGTGGATTACATTACATTACATGGTACGTGCAAATTCACGAGCATCATGCTCTCCCTCCACCGTTTAAATAAATTTGACTGCAACCAACCACAGAGCGCAAAATTGTACCGGGAGGCAGGACATACAGCAGACTGCGCTTCCCTGTCATCTCTCGCTCTGTGACTGACGTGCCTATCCTATCAATAGTTCGCAAGAAGATGCTTATCGTTAATTCTACATTTACATTTACATTTTAGTCATTTAGCAGACGCTCTTATCCAGAGCGACTTACAGGAGCAATTAGGGTTAAGTGCCTTGCTTAAGGGCACATCGACAGATTTTTCACCTAGTCAGCTCGGGGATTAGAACCAGCGACCTTTCGGTTACTGCGTTGTGCCCCTAGTGGGAGAGGGCTCGACGGACTAGCGAATTGAAACTTTGAAATGAAAAGTACAGTAGATAATATGAAGTGGAGAAAGTAGCCGGCTGATTAGTCGACAGCCGGGGCTAATGGAAAACACTGCTTAAGCCTTGCAACAGAGGAGTGCAAACGTTCTACTTTTTAACCCACCCATTTCTCTTGCCTCAGACAAGCACCCACTCAGACTCGATCTAGGAGAAACGGTGAGTCAAATTCTAATGGGGCTGGACCATATGTGGTCTATTATGGCTGTTACAGCAATAGTTTACATCAATATGTTTGTACGATGAAACGTTCATTCCGCTTCTTGCACCTTAATATTTTTTTTGTCACAAATTTCTGTAATCAAACAACGTTTCTAGCCAGCCAGCAAACAGAATTGCGGGTACCGCCCCAAAAAGTAATTTTCATTCCACTCATGAGGCTCAGAAACTGTAACGTGCCTGGGCCAATGCTGCTGCAGCTGTTGCATCTTATTTCACAGTCACCCCCTCTTCAAAGCGGATAATCTGTGCGCAGAAATCTGCTGGCACCTTGGGACGGGTATAAACTGCAGGTTTTGAGAGGAGATCCATTTATGTCTGTGGCGTCTGTGGAGTCTTGGGCCCTGACAACACACTAAGTCCGAAAACAGAAAGCTCCACATTTGCATGGGGAAGGAGAATGTGGTTGTGTGTGTGTGTGTGTGTGTGTGTGTTTTGGGAGGTGGAGAGCGGTGGTTAGTTAAGAGAAGGAGGCAGCTCAGGCTAGGAGCTCAGCTAGAGAGACCCAAGGTGGTAGACTCCACACTCAGCATTTTTGGGCCCCTACGGAGAAAAAAACACATCCATCCATTCCAATCTAAGACTAGGATTTGTGACAGTCTTCTTCCAAAGTTTTGTTTTGGTTCTTTGTGGAAAGATTGTGACTCTTAGTCTGTAAAAACCTCAAAGGACATTGAATACTGTAGTGTAAATGTTTAGTAAGTGTTGAAATACGATAGAATCTGGGTGCTTGTGCTCAACGTACGATATAATCATTACATCATCATACAACTGATGAAAGTGTTCCAGTGTAACCCCATGATACGGCAACATAAGACAGACAGAATTCTTCACTCTTATTGTTGTTATTCACCAACCAATGAGGTTAGAGTCGCAGCCGCCGTGTTCTTCTACGGTTTTGTAGACACTCGCAAAAAAAAATTTGAGGAGTGGACAGCTGTCTCCCTGGGCCTTCATCAAAGTTCTTCTACACAGGCTTCAAGGATGATAAACATATAACAGACAATAACCTTGATATGGTCTGTGCTGTGCAGCCGCTCTGAGTGGTAGTTCATTCGACTGCCTCTGCCAAATAAGGTATTCAGCCTCCGGTGACATTTACAAGCTCTGCCACGCTGCTAGAATCTCATTTGTGGGGCAGCAGCAGAGGGGGATTGCACTTACATTTAAGTCATTTAGTAGACACTTTTATCCAGAGAAATTAGGGTTTAGTGCCTTGCTCAATAGTACATCTACAGATTTTTCACCTAGTCTGCTCTGGGATTTGAACCAGCAACCTTTCGGTTACTGGCCCAATGCTCTTAACCGCTAGACTACCTGCCACCCAAGTAATCTCATTGTGTTTCTTGCAACTTTACTCTGGGTCCACTTATGTTGGGCTTTAATAGTCATTTTTTCACAGATGCATGCACTGTAAAAGAGAGACTGACTGTTTGTGGACCTTTTCTGAGAGTGGGGGCTGGACGGTGGAAATCCAGCCTCCCTTAGCATCCTGCTTGGACTAAACTGACAGGTATTCCCTCAGCAATGATGAAAATATCATCAAGAAAAGAAACGGCAGGCGCACTTTAGCTATCGTAATACAACCGGACTGCGAAACGTGTCAAATATATTGAGAGGGTCCATTCAGCATTTCAGTGCTTTTGAAGGCGTTCAGTAGACGACAATGCAGGAGGAAAATTACCTTACTCTGTGGTTTATAACTTATTTAGCAGTCGAGGTGTCGGGCAGGTAGGCAGAGCCGGGCTGGGGGTTAGCTGGGCTTGCTGACCATGCAACTCACCCATTTTATTTATTTACACATATCATCTCCAGTTGGTCTGTTTCTCCATGAGGCAAACATAATAGGCAGTTGAGATATAGTATATCTTGTTACTGTTCCAGTTATACTGCATAGATTCCGTTCTATAATGGGAGTCCTGGGCAAGCGGCAGCACTAGTGTTTGCCTCAGCAGAAAAAGGCCTGATCAATGGCCTTCTCTGGCTGTCAGTCTGGCCTAATTGATGAGTGGGCCGCTATTGAAGAAACTGCCCTCATTAAAAGCAGGTGGAGGGTCATGCAAAGTGCTCTTTGTGGTTATGGTATGTTTTGGGGGGGGTTCATGTTACAAAGAAAAGTCAATACTGTTTCTGAACTGTATTTCTCTCATTCTCTCTGGGATCTACCGGAAGGTTTAAGGGTTTGGGAGGTTGGGGCATTTCCTGACAAATTGGGTTGTATCAATGACAATACAGATTGAATTTGGTTTGATTGGAATTGACCATGGCTGCATATCTGAACAATGCTCTATTGTTGAATGGTGTCTGAGTAATCAGATCTAGAAATAATTGAAATTGTTTCCAGGAATTTCTATGGTCTACTTGTGGCTTGCTCGAATTGTGGGCAGATGTAGGCCTTTTCTTAGTTAAAGAATACACGATTCCAACTGATGTTCCATGACACCCGAGTGGCGCGGTGGTCTAAAGGCACTGCATCGCAGTGCTAGCTGTGCCACTAGAGATCCTGGTTTGAGTCCAGGCTCTGTCGCAGCCGGCTGCGACCGGGAAACCCATGGGCGGCGCACAATTGGTCCAGCGTCGTCCAAGGTAGGGGAGGGTTTGGCCGGCAGGTATGTGGGTTCGTTTCCCACGTGGGGCCAGTATGAAAAAAACAACAAAAAAAACATGTATGCATTCACTAACTGTAAGTCGCTCTGGATAAGAGCGTCTGCTAAATGACATAAATGTGAAGCCTGGACTCTAGTAAGTGACCACATTTTTTTGGGTCACTGAAAGATTGAAGTCAGCGTTTAAGTAGCTTGATCTTAGACCATGTTTTTAGCTCTTTTTTTCTAATTTTCATTGAAGTAGCTCTTTTTAAATCGCTTGTTAGAGAGAGTATGAAATCTATGACTGTCAGATGAAAGCTACACCAGTACACCAAATGCATGTACCACCGAGGGAAATGGCATGTCCCTAACTGCGTAGCATCAAACAAAGTGCAGAGTTAGACTTTTCTCTTTCTAAAGCATTTTTTGAAGTTACTTTCTAGAGTTAGCTTAGTGTCAGGATAAACAGCTCTGTTGAGATTAACAAATTGAAATGAAATTAAACCCAGGACTTGATGTAACTTGACTGTCTGCCTTGCAATTACTTGTGAAGATTAGTCTAACCTCGTCTAACACACCGTCTCGTAAGTAGTAATATAAAAGCTCTTTTGATAATGGCTGTATCCATGCCAAGGCATCAGATTCCCAATCACCACACCGCAAAGGCTTTATGCGCTCATCGAAGTGGACTCCAGCCATTCCGGCTCAATTATGCTATCGATTAAGTTGCAAATTCGCCAACGAGAGGTGAGCCAAGCTGACCCCCTGCATGCCGTGATCCGCCTGAGCTACCGCTGCATGTTTACCAGGAGCAGAGAGAGGGTATTATTTATACAGCCTTCCCCTAATGTTACCACTTGGCTGCCCACCGAACCCCCTTCGCCTTTGCAATAGGGACTTGTTACATTTCCTGCCCTGTATGTAAATCAGCATATTAATCAGATCTTCATCAAATTTGTTCAAAAATTATTTATTTGCTCGCAAAGCATCCTATTTCCATTAATGACTTGCAAATGAGGGCTGTGGGTGAGAGTGGTGCTATAGCAGGGGACGGTTGGTCGATGGCTGGCCAAGAACCCTAGAGTGAAGACGGGGAACCAGCGGACACTCTGGCGGGCAGATGGGGCTGTAGAAGTTCTCTAGGGAGAGGAGGATTGGAGAGGCGAGGGAATGACAGGGAGGAGGAGAGGAAAGGAGAGCATATGAGGAGGAGGGAGAGGAGAGGGTGGAGGAGGAGGGAGAGGGGAGAGGAGATGGGAAGGGAAGGGGAGAGGAGGAGAGAGATAATGGGAGAGAAGAGGGGAGAGGAGATGGGAAGGGGAGAGGAGGAGAGAGATAATGGGAGAGGAGAGGGGAGAGGAGATAATGGGAGGGGAGAGGAGATGGGAAGGGGAGAGGAGGAGAGAGATAATGGGAGAGAAGAGAGCAGAATAGAGCAGGGGAAAGGAGAGGATGGCGGGGGAGAAAGGGAGAGGGGAGGAGAAGAAGAGTAGAGGAGGGGAGAGGACAGCAGAGCAGAGAGCATCTGAAGCAGCGTGCCGATCTCTCTGAATGGTAATCACCAGTCCCACAGTGCTTTCTTTCCTGCCGTTGAAACGCCTGCAGTCCACTCTGTGCTCAGCAGGTTTGAGTAAAGGAGAGACGGAATGGCAGGGTTAAACAACTCATTCAGGGGGAGAGATAATGCATGTGACACAGGGATTGGCAGGCACAGCTTTTAAAAGGAGAATTCACAACATAGGTCGTGGATGTCTTTATCTGCAATGAAAGCCATCATCATGGTGGTCCTCTGTAGCTCAATTGGTAGAGCATGGCACTTGTAACACCATGGTAGTGGGTTCGATCCCCGGGACCACCCATACGTAAAAATGTATGCACACATGACTGTAAGTCGCTTTGGATAAAAGCGTCTGCTAAATGGCATATTATTATTATATTATATCATATGAGTGATGATTTATTTGATTTGATTTGAGACAACGCTCGCTAGGGTTGAATGGCGGGAAACCGGTTACTGAGATTTATTGCCCAAACCAACTCCCTTTTCCCGGGATAAATAACTGCAAGAAACCGGTAAATTATAATACATTATTTATATGAACAGCATGACGTGAAATGGAACTGATAAATTATATGCAATGTCTAAATCTGGCTTCTCTACGGCCTTCTCTCTGCTCTCTGCATGATGAATCATCAACGCTCAGGGTGGGGACAGACAGCCCATCTCAGTATGGAGCACAGTTCACAATGCATGTAGACCTATCATCTCATCATGGTAACTTTTTTTCTTGTGACAGGTAGGCCTACATTTGCTCAAGCATAGCATATTCTACTGGCTGTCAGGGGTCACCTTATATTTTAATTGCAAAGATAAAAAACATTTTATTGCAGCTGCAGAGTTTTTAAACAGCCTATCACTCGAATATCGTTGCTTTAAATCCGTGCAAGTGCGAGCACTCTCTCACATTCTTTCTCTCGCTCTATCAATTCCATTCAAATTCCATCCAAAATAGATAATCCTGTTCAAGATTGATATATATAGCCATATATATACAGTGGGGGAAAAAAGTATTTAGTCAGCCACCAATTGTGCAAGTTCTCCCACTTAAAAAGATGAGAGGCCTGTAATTTTCATCATATGTACACGTCAACTATGACAGACAAAATTAGATTTTTTTTCCCAGAACATCACATTGTAGGATTTTTAATGAATTTATTTGGCAAATTATGGTGGAAAATAAGTATTTGGTCAATAACAAAAGTTTCTCAATACTTTGTTATATACCCTTTGTTGGCAATGACACAGGTCAAACGTTTTCTGTAAGTCTTCACAAGGTTTTCACACACTGTTGCTGGTATTTTGGCCCATTCCTCCATGCAGATCTCCTCTAGAGCAGTGATGTTTTGGGGCTGTCGCTGGGCAACACGGACTTTCAACTCCCTCCAAAGATTTTCTATGGGGTTGAGATCTGGAGACTGGCTAGGCCACTCCAGGACCTTGAAATGCTTCTTACGAAGCAACTCCTTCATTGCCCGGGCGGTGTGTTTGGGATCATTGTCATGCTGAAAGACCCAGCCACGTTTCATCTTCAATGCCCTTGCTGATGGAAGGAGGTTTTCACTCAAAATCTCATGATACATGGCCCCATTCATTCTTTCCTTTACACGGATCAGTCGTCCTGGTCCCTTTGCAGAAAAACAGCCCCAAAGCATGATGTTTCCACCCCCATGCTTCACAGTAGGTATGGTGTTCTTTGGATGCAACTCAGCATTCTTTGTACTCCAAACACGACGAGTTGAGTTTTTACCAAAAAAGTTCTATTTTTGTTTTCATCTGACCATATGACATTCTCCCAATCCTCTTCTGGATCATCCAAATGCACTCTAGCAAACTTCAGACGGGCCTGGACATGTACTGGCTTAAGCAGGGGGACACGTCTGGCACTGCAGGATTTGAGTCCCTGGCGGCGTAGTGTGTTACTGATGGTAGGCTTTGTTACTTTGGTCCCAGCTCTCTGCAGGTCATTCACTAGGTCCCCCCGTGTGGTTCTGGGATTTTTGCTCACCGTTCTTGTGATCATTTTGACCCCACGGTGTGAGTTCTTGCGTGGAGCCCCAGATCGAGGGAGATTTTCAGTGGTTTTGTATGTCTTCCATTTCCTAATAATTGCTCCCACAGTTGATTTCTTCAAACCAAGCTGCTTACCTATTGCAGATTCAGTCTTCCCAGCCTGGTGCAGGTCTACAATTTTGTTTCTGGTGTCCTTTGACAGCTCTTTGGTCTTGGCCATAGTGGAGTTTGGAGTGTGACTGTTTGAGGTTGTGGACAGGTGTCTTTCATACTGATAACAAGATCAAACAGGTGCCATTAATACAGGTAACGAGTGGAGGACAGATGAGCCTCTTAAAGAAGAAGTTACAGGTCTGTGAGAGCCAGAAATGTTTCTTGTTTCTAGGTGACCAAATATTTATTTTCCACCATAATATGCAAATACATTCATTAAAAATCCTACAATGTGATTTTCTGAAAGAAAAATCTCAATTTGTCAGTCATCGTTGACGTGTACCTATGTTGAAAATTACAGGCCTCTCTCATCTTTTTAAGTGGGAGAACTTGCACAATTGGTGGCTGACTAAATACTTTTTTTCCCCACTGTATAGATGTCCTAGCCTACCTCTTTCAGGTAAGAAATTGATGGGTTGTGCATAATAAGCTTCTAACTTATAGCCTCTGTCTCTTGTGCAATACGCACACACCTGTGCTCCACTGGCCTCGCTCCTTATAAAATACTCCTTAACTTAGAGTCCCATGCAGGAAAAGCTAGACTAGAATAGCTTGCTGGACATTCTTTTTTTTAGCGTTTCTTATACCAATAGACTATTCGAAGAGGGAAGCAATATCTTGTTTGCTGAACGTTAAATATAGCAACCAATAGAACTCATGGGTAGTTTGAAAGAAGAGCGAACGCACAATGGTGGTAGGCTAGCAGTTATTTATTCAGAGCCATAACTATTCAATCTGATTCTAGTCCTATATTATTCAAGCATGTCATTAGAATGATGAAGATAAGGATAACGAAACTTATGTCATTTAACTGTTGAAAGTGAGGTAGGAATAAAGCAACACCAGAGAGAGAAAGAGGAATTATTATGAAAGGCCCTATTATATTTCAAAATTAAAATCAAATTCACTAGCCTATACTTGTAACTTTGTTCTCTCCCTGCTTTATCATGGTTTGAACGAGGTGTGTAATTCCAGTCCATATATTACAGTACAATACAATACAGTACAGTAATACAGTGCACACTCAAAAAGATTAGCCTATTGGAGCTTGTTTCATTTATTTTCCCAAGAGAGCATATACTGTAGCTAGCTTTTATGTTTTTCTGTTGTGCATAATGTGCAGTAGACCCCTAGATTTTTTCCACATTTTGTTATGTTACAGCCTTATTCTAAATGGAATCTACACACAATACCCCATAATGACAAAGCGAAAACAGGTTTTAATAATTTTTTACAAATTTATAAAAAAGAAAAACCTTATTTACATAAGTATTCAGACCCTTTGCTATGACACTCAAAATTGAGCTCGGTGCATCCTGTTTCCATTGATCATCCTTGAGATGTTTCTACAACTTAATTGCAGTCCATCTGTGGTAAATTCATTGATTGGACATGATTTGGAAAGGCACACACCTGTCTATATAAGGTCCCACAGTTGACAGTGCATGTCAGAGCAAAAACCAAGCCATGAGGTTGAAGGAATTGTCCGAAGAGCTCCAAAACAGGATTGTGTCGAAGCACAGATCTGGGGAAGGGTACCAATAAATTTCTGCAGCATTGAAGGTCCCCAAGAACACAGTGGCCTCCATCATTCTTAAATGGAAGAAGTTTGGAACCTCCAAGACTGGGGCGAAGGTTCACCTTCCAACAGGACAATTACCCTAAGCACACAGCCAAGATAACACAGGAGTGGCTTTAGGACAAGTCTCTGAATGTCCTTGAGTGGCCCAGCCAGAGCCCGGACTTGAACCCGATCGAACATCTCTGGAGAGACCTGAAAATGCTCCCCATCCAACCTGACAGAGCTTGAGAGGATCTGCAGAGAAGAATGTGAGAAACCCCCCCAAATACAAGTGTGCCAAGCTTGTAGCTTCATACCGAAGAAGACTCAAGGCTGTAATCGCTGCCAAAGGTACTTCAACAAAGTACTGAGTAAAGAGTTATTTTTAATACATTTGCAAAGATTTTTAAAAACCTGTTTTTGCTTTGTCATTATTGGGTATTGTGTGTAGATTGATGAGAAAAATAAGGCTGTAACGTAACAAAATGTGGAAAAATTCAAGTGGTGTGAATACTTTCCGAATGCAGTGTATATCATGTCTATTGGATAACGGTACAATCATTTGCGCTTTTCTGGGCTTGGGCTCATTTTGGCCAAAGCACTTGGCCCTAAGCCCTTTATCGAGTGTCCACTTGTTCCGTTCGATAGTGATCACTCGAGTCTGCAAGTGTTTTGGCCAAAATGAGCATTGACTTCACACTCGACATTCCAACTGCCACTTATCAGTATTCAACATATTCTAAATATTTTCCCAACCATTGTCTCCCGCAACCTGTCTTGTGCATAACTCACTCGCTATGAAACACGGGCACTGGGGCAGACACAGACGCATACTCTGATAGACAGTGAGAAAGTTGTAAAAACAAAACGACATCGCTCTATAAAATATGTGCAAGTACTGTATATCGTCACCAGTGATTTCATCAGCTGATTTAGCTTGTTGTAGCCTGTCTGCTGCTAGCTAGCTTCACTGACAAACACAGATATGGATTTTTGATAGCTAGCTAGGGATGTTGGGCACTGCCCTGATAAACAGTGTGTAGCTTGTCACTTATTTATGATAGTTTGACAGCTTGCTGATGAAGATGTAGACATGTTCTCATCATGTTTTCAAAGCACCAATCACTATGTTGTAACATTGGGTCAGCTAAAAGCACAGCGGAGCAGCAGACTCGATACTGTACTGATTCGGGGCAGAGCAGGCTCTTCGTTGCTGTCGCTTGCCTTTCTCTGACATTTTTCCAATTTAACGACGATGTGCTTTGTAGCCATGTCAAATCATTTGAAAGATGCATAACTCCTAACGTTACAGCATTGTTGCGTTAGGTATTTGTTTAATTTAAATTGTCCCTTCATGATGATGATCGGGATCTGTTAGTGATAGTTTTATGATAACTGCACTGTGATTTAGATTTTGCGGAAGAAACAGTTAGGGAGTTTTTCTTAACGTTAATGTCCCAATTTCATTTAAACATTTTAACATTTAAACATTCACACCCCTAATTTGATTTATTTCATTTAATTCATGCTCAAAATCCAAAAGACTGAATTTTGCAGAATATACAGTAACATTAGGACAATACTTAAAAAAAAACACAACTCAAGGTACTACATACACTTAGTCTACGATTAATAATTAATAATTCAAGTTATTGCGATGTTCAGTGTTTAATGCTCTTTTTAAAGTAGCATTTTGACGTAGTATACAGTGGTCTCTACAGTAGTGTGAAAAACTACTGTAGTGTCATTACTTACAAAATAAATATTGTTGAATGCAGCTGGCTGATTCACTTCATGACTCCATCTGTAGTCACTCACTACTAATGTAGCCCTACTGTATGAGTGAGTGGCTTCACATTCATCATTCTGATCCCGTGGTGCAGTGGTTTTCTCAAAGTCAGTGTCTTGGAGGCATTTTCTTTTCATCTTGATTAATAGGGACAATACGATGCTTCACACTCACTCGCCTGGGCTATTTTTAGCAACTCTTTGTGATGTCAAGAGACTGGAGAGATGGGATATGTACTTACACCAATCGTAAATACGTTTGATTGTGAATAATCTTTTTCTTTTGTGGTTCATGTTTTAAAGTAATAGACATTGTTTTTTGGAGTGTGGGAACAGCTATTTTTGTATTGGAAGTGTTTTTTTTCATCCCCTTTGCCTGCATCCTCTGAGTTGACGTTTCACTGCAATTGTGGCTTCAACCTTTTAAGCTGCATGCTCAAACATTTGAATTCAACAGAAGGCACAAATATTTTCCTGTTGTTTCAAAGTATTAGATACCAAATAGATAGTACATGGAAAAGGGACTGAGAGACCACTGTTAGATCAGTTATTTACGTCACTGTAAATTGGTACATTGGAAATATTTTTGCTAATGTTTTTAATGCTTTTAGTGTCCTGCAAAGATGCATATGAACTCTGAGGTAAATGGGAAAGTGATGTTTATCAAAAACACTGTCGTGAAACGTATACCGCTGTCTTCGTGGAAAGGTGTGTGACAGTTAGAATGAAGTCGGAAAACAAAACAACCTCAAGTAATTAGTTAATTCACTGAAATGCAACCTCTCTCAGAGAATCTGGGAATTTGGCTCTTATTTTTGCTCTATTATTAGCCTTCCCTAATAAGTTTGTCCTGAATTTGTCCTGACCACATAAACTGACCAGGAAAGTCTCTTGGACCTACAATAGTTATACAATGACTTATACCAAGTGTTTTTTCTTGGTCTCCAAAGGGAGACGTGGTTTGGATTCCACTTCTGACACCAATATTATGCTAGCTAGCTTTGGTGAGCAATGAACATTCATTCATTCAGCCATCTTTATTAAAAACTGTAACTTTTTGTGCCCCCAGGTGGCAGCCATAATCATATATCATATCAGTACAGTAAGGTTGCTTGTTTATAGGAAAAACATGGGGCCAAAATTCTTAGCATTAGTGCTGATGTAGCCTAATACTCTTTCTCTCCGCAGGGCTAAAGAAGGGGCGCTTCTGGATCACGCCCGACCCGTACCACAACGACGACAACATCCAAATTGGCCGCGAGGTCAAGATCTCCTGCCAGGTGGAGGCAACGCCCCCTGAGGAGCTCCTGTTCAGTTGGCTGAAGAATGGCCGTCCACTGCGCAGCTCGGAGCGCATGGTCATCACCCACACCGACCCCGACGTCCAGCCCGGCACTACCAACCTGGACATTATTGACCTCAAGTTCACCGACTTCGGCACGTACACCTGCGTGGCGGCGCTGAAGAACGGAGGTATCCCCGAAGTCAGCATCGACGTCAATATCTCTTCGACTACAGGTGAGCAATGGACTGTACTGTACTGTTGTCCTTCTAGTCGTTTAATAGCTTTGTGGCACAGTAGACTAAGGTCATCTGGTCAGCCCCTGTTTTAGTGCACAGAACTAGGCCAGCTTTGTCACGTCTAAAGTAGCATATTGTAGAACTCATCATTACAGGACGTCATAGGTTACAGCAGGGCTCTCCAACCTTGTTCCTGGAGAGCTACCCTTCTGTAGGTTTTCCCTCCAACCCCAGTTGTATTTAACCTGATTCAGCTTATCTACCCGCTAATTATTAGACTCAGGTGCGCTAGATTAAGGTTGGAGCAAAAACCTACAGGACAGTAGCACTCCAGGAACAGGTTTGGAGAGCCCTGTGTTACAGGGATATGGAAAGTCAACAAGATCTTTTAGTGTTTATGTAGGATGAGATGCTGGGACAGCCCCTCCACACACACCCCTACCCCTCTTAGTAGGCAATACACAAAGTGCATACTACAGTATGTGGACTTTGATAGGAAGGACACGCCAAGACTGAACGATGGGCAGATGTGGCAAAGACACAGACCGCCATTCATATACAGTCCATAATCCTTATGTGTTGGGTTTTAAAGCATGATGAGTTTCCAGTAAAGTCCGGATTCTAATGTGAGTGTTTTCGGGCCAGATTGTTGGGATCTGTCCATTCAATCAGGCCTAAATCAGTCGCTAATATGCACATTCCTACTTAATGATTATTTACAGCCTGCTAGTTTAGGGTCACCTGTGTTATTTTCTCCTAATTAGCTACTCCCTCTGTATTTTGCCTTTAGTTTGTTGGCATACAAACTGATGAAAAAGATCTTTAGGTGTTTTTTCTTTAGTAATGAGTTAGTAATGCCGGAGTGGAACATCAAATGTTTGATGATAAGCCCGGACGTTGACATTATTATTCCTGTTGTGGGCGGGAGGATTGGTGAATTGGCAATGAAACAGAAGGAGAACTTAAAAACATCAAGGAGCTGACCATTGGGATCATTGAAGTCCATTAAAACTACTGTTGTGAGTAGTTACAACGCATAAACCCAGAAATAGATGAGTCTATGTGCGGCGGGGAGCCTTTGTAGGACATGCTAATGTGCATCAACCTGGAAATACACACACACACACACACACACACACACACACACACATACTTCCCTCCCTGGCACAGGTCTCCTGCAACTACTTACGTAAGTCTCAGCTGGTGTGTCTTTCCTTCCCTCTCATCTAGCTGTCTTGATCTGTTCGTCAGATTCACATTTTTAGGGCCTGCGTTTACCATTGTTGTCACCTCCAGTATATTAACCAATGGAGCAGAGAAGCAGCCTCCAACATGCATTACTCAAATCCATTTGGGCTAAGCAAAGTAAAGCCCATCCAGAATGATTGGCCTGGGTTGGGATGATGGTATATGCCTTTGGCAGAGAACCCCCGTAGGGGAGCGGAGCTGAAAGCTCAGGGGGAGATAGCTACCCCTCAAACGCGCCAAATAAATGACCTGGCAAGCCCAGGAGACCTGTCTGTTCATTCGTTGCCTCTCTGCTCTGTGTTCCCTTCCCTTACTGTATTACATATTTGGTGCTATTTTTGTATTCATAGCTTTTTATGTCAGTGTAGCAGCAGCGGATTGGGATTGCAGTAGCAGAGGATGAAGGATGAAATGAAACAAGGATGCCATAGTCATAGCACTGTTGGAGAGGGGGGGGGGGAGGATGAGGGGGTGGTTCAGAGGGTTGGATGATCAGAATGCACAGGGCAAAAATCAAAGTGCTTCCTGCCTCCCACTGGGTGATTGTGATCAAGAGAGTGGAGGGGGAAAACACTGAGTAATACTTATACTGTCTACCAACCCCTAATCCTGGCTGGAGAACTACAGGGTGTGCAGGCTTTTGTTCTTGCCCACCTGATTCAGCTAATCAAGGTCTAGGTTATTTGTTGATTAGTTGAATCAAGTGTTAGTGCTGGGTTGGGATAAAACCTAGCTCTACCACAAAGTAAAATCATGTTAAATAACATCACGTAAAGTAACACAACGTAAAGTAACATAACGTAAAGTAACATCACGTAAAGTAACAAAGTAACATCACGTAAAGTAACATCACGTAAAGTAACATCACGTAAAGTAACATCACGTAAAGTAACATCACGTAAAGTAACATCGCGTAAACTAACATTGTGTAAAGTAACATTGCGTAAAGTAACATAACGTAAGAAACATAACCTAAAGTAGCATCACATAAAGTAACATCACATAAGGGAACATCATGTAAAGTAATGTAACGCAACGAAACATCACGTAAAGTAACACCACGCAAAGTTAAGTAACGTAAAGTGACGTTAAGTTTCTTTCTCCTTCTCTCCCAGTCCCTCCGGAGCTGACAGTGCCTCGGGGCAAGTCCCCCATGGTGGTCCAGGAGGGTGACACAGTGGACCTGCAGTGCCTGGTATCGGGGAAGCCAAAACCCATCATCCTATGGTCGAGGGCTGACAAGGAGGCGCCTATGCCCGATGGCAGCCTTCAGACGGAGAGCTATGATGGTGTGCTACGAATTGTCAATGTATCGCGCGAGATGACTGGAACCTACCGCTGCGCCACCAGCCAGTACAACGGCTTCAACGTGAAGCCCCGGGAAGCGCTGGTGGAGCTCACTGTGCAATGTGAGTATTCTGGATATACAGTGTTTTTACAGTACACTTCTGATAAATGCAATGGGTTTGAACCACGGTGGGTTACATTGGTGCTGTGAGCTGGATAGGTCTCTATAAGGAGGAGGTCAGGAGAGGTAGATGATCCGTGCAAAATAAAAAAATAATATATTTGAATTGTGACTTGAAATCGTTTTAAGGGGTTTAAGTTAGATGTGTGGGCATTTCTTAAGTTGCTATCGGTATTAGATTTTGTTCGATACATCATACGTCATCAATTCAATACATCATTAGTTTCAATTAGAAACAGCACATAACATTGGTGCGTTACACATTGCACAAATCATCTCGCCTCGGCTAATCATTAAAACGTCTGGATTCAATTTCCCCAGGTGGAGAGGTTAATGTAACGTAATCAATTCCCTATTGGACGTTCTACGTTCAAAGAAACATTTCAACACAACTTTAACTCAGTCACGCCGAAAAAGTGACCGAAAAGGCTCGTATCTCAGTGTTAATGACCATTAGCGGCCTACACTTAACGTTTATTGACCTTGTACATACATGCGTACAAGGAAATGATCTGGTGACATGATGGAGGAAGACACTATTAGAGGAGCCTTGGTGGATGCATACCAAATGGCACCCAATTCCCAATGTAGTGCACTACTCTGGTCAAAAGTAGTGCACTACATAGGGAATATGGTGCCATGTGGGATGCAGGCTGTGAGAAACATCCAGTCTAATTAATAGCGTCTGTGTTACTCTTAATATCGAAGAGGAGGGAAGATGCCTTGGGATGGCTTATAGAAATGCAGAGCTAGTTATCGCTCGGATCACCGCTTCTTACTTACTAGTGTCAGGCCTGTGAAATATCTGTGATCTATGACCTTATATCCCACCCACCACCACGCACACATACAGACCGTGAGGTGGGTGAGGAGTGATGAGCCATAGGAAGTGTGTGCGTGTGCGTGTGTGCGTTCATGGATTCATGAAGGCACATGTGTGTGTGTGTGTTTTGAGCGTGCCCGTGTGCATTCATGGATTCATGCGGCAGTGTGTGTATGGCTGTGCGTGTGTGTATCACTAGGCCACATACACTATTCCACAGTAGCTCTCACTGAGTCACTGGAGTGAGAGCCCCTTAGGCAGCCTGGCCTCAGAGTTGTCCTTAGTGTGGCCCCAGCAGAACCGTTTGTGGAGTGTGCAGAAACAGACGAGAAGGAGGCTAGGGGAAAGGGGGGGATGAGGAAGAAGGAGGGCTGGGCCCAGAGAGCCTGGCCTTGTGGGACCAAGCCAGGTACAATCAGAACTACAGCAATAGGGCTCTGGTCAAAAGTAGTGCACTATATAGGGAGTAGGGTGCCATTTGGGACACAGCCTAGCTCCAGCATTGGGATGCAGATGCCACTCCTCCTCCCCCTCTCCCTACCCAATCTCTCTCTCTTCCCCTCCTGCTCTCTCTGGATGAGTGCACTGAACAGTGTATTGACACAGATAAGGAGGTGTAGGACATGACAGTTATCTGTTACTGTACGCAGTGCTATGCACACCAAGGAATTGCAGGAGCGCCGCTATCCGACAGGAGTGGCAAACAACGGTAACAACCGGGGCCGTGGGATTGAAGGTGGGATTTTCATTGGCTCATGGTGTTGGTGTAAATATGACAGGGTAAATGCTGGGTATAATCTTGTATATGCTTGATAAAAATTAAAACGGGCAATCTGCAATTGCTACATACATTTTTAGACTTTTCAATCAGTTATATACAGTGGTGTGAAAAAGTGTTTGCCCCCTTCCTGATTTGTTATTTGTTTGCATGTTTGTCACACTTAAATGTTTCAGATCATCAAACAAATTTAAATATTAGTCAAAGATAACACAAGTAAACACAAAATGCAGTTTTGAAATGAAGGTTGTTATTATTTAGGGAAAACAAAATCCAAACCTACATGGCCCTGTGTGAAAAAGTGTTTGCCCCCCTGTTATAACACAACTCAACTGTGGTTTATCACACCTGAGTTCAATTCCTCTAGCCACACCCAGGCCTGATTACTGCCACACCTGTTCTCAATCAAGGAATCACTTAAATAGCCTGACATAGTGAAGTAGACCAAAAGATCCTCAAAAGCTACACATCATGCCGAGATCCAAAGAAATTCATGAACAAATGAGAAAGAAAGTTATTGAGATCCATCAGTCTGGAAAAGGTTCTAAAGACATTTCCAAAGCTTTGGGACTCCAGCGAACCACAGTGAGAGCCATTATCCACAAATGGCGAAAACATGGAACAGTGGTGAACCCCTTCCCAGGAGTGGCCGGCCGACCAAAATTACCCCAAGAGCGCAGCGACGACTCATCCAAGAGGTCACAAAAGACCCCACAACAACATCCAAAGAGCTGCAGGCCTCACTTGCCTCAGTTAAGGTCAGTGTTCATGACTCCACCATAAGAAAGAGACAGGGCAAAAATGGCCTGCATGGCAGAGTTCCAAGACGAAAACCACTGCTGAGCAAAAAGAACATGAAGGCTTGTCTCATTTTTGCCAGAAAACATCTTGATGATCCCCAAGACCTTTGGGAAAATACTCTGTGGACTGACGAGACAAAAGTTCAACTTTTTGGAAGGTGTGTCCCATTACATCTGGGGTAAAAGTAACACCGCATTTCAGAAAAAGAACATCACACCAACAGTAAAATATGGTGGTGGTAGTGTGATGGTCTGGGCCTGTTTTGCTGCTTCAGGACCTGGAAGACTTGCTGTGATAAATGGAACCATGAATTCTGCTGTCTACCAAAAAATCCTGAAGGAGAATGTCTGGCCATTTGTTCGTGACCTCAAGCTGAAGCGAACTTGTGTTCTGCAGCAGGACAATGATCCAAAACACACCAGCAAGTCCATCTCTGAATGGCTGAATAATTATTTTTTTTTAACGTTGGAGTGGCCTAGTCAAAGTCCTGACCTGAATCCTATTGAGATGCTGTGGCATGACCTTAAAAAGGCAGTTCATACTCGAAAACCCTCCAATGTGGCTGAATTACAACAATTCTGCAAAGATGAGTGGGCCAAAATTCCTCCACAGCACTGTAAAAGACTCATTGCAAGTTATCGCAAACGCATGATTGCAGTTGTTGCTGCTAAGGGTGGCGCAACCAGTTATTAGGTTGTAGGGGGCAATCACTTTTTCACACAGGGCCATGTGGGTTTGGATTTTGTTTTCCCTTAATAATAACAACCTTCATTTAAAAACTGCATTTTGTGTTTACTTGTGTTATCTTTGACTAATATTTAAATTTGTTTGATGATCTGAAACATTTACAGTGAGGGAAAAAAGTATTTGATCCCCTGCTGATTTTTTAAGTTTGCCCACTGACAAAGAAATGATCAGTCTATGATTTTAATAGTAGGTTTATTTGAACAGTGAGAGACAGAATAACAACAACAAAATCCAGAAAAACGCATGTAAAATATGTTATAAATTGATTTGCATTTTAATGAGGGAAATAAGTATTTGACCCTCTCTCAATCAGAAAGATTTCTGGCTCCCAGGTGTCTTTTATACAGGTAACGAGCTGAGATTAGGAGCACACTCTTAAAGGGAGTGCTCCTAATCTCAGCTTGTTACCTGTATAAAAGACACCTGTCCACAGAAGCAATCAATCAATCAGATTTCAAACTCTCCACCATGGCCAAGACTAAAGAGCTCTCCAAGGATGTCAGGGACAAGATTATAAACCTACACAAGGCTGGAATGGGCTACAAGACCATCGGCAAGCAGCTTGGTGAGTAGGTGACAACAGTTGGTGCGATTATTCGCAAATGGAAGAAACACAAAAGACCTTTCAATCTCCCTCGGCCTGGGGCTCCATGCAAGATCTCACCTCGTGGAGTTGCAATGATCATGAGAACGGTGAGGAATCAACCCAGAACTACACGGGAGGATCTTGTCAATGATCTCAAGGCAGCTGGGACCATAGTCACCAAGAAAACAATTGGTAACACACTACGCCGTGAAGGACTGAAATCTTGCAGTGCCCGCAAGGTCCCCCTGCTCAAGAAAGCACATATACAGGGCCGTCTGAAGTTTGCCAATGAACATCTGATTGATTCAGAGGAGAACTGGGTGAAAGTGTTGTGGTCAGATGAGACCAAAATGGAGCTCTTTGGCATCAACTCAACTCGCCGTGTTTGGAGGAGGAGGAATGCTGCCTATGACCCCAAGAACACCATCCCCACCGTCAAACATGGAGGTGGAAACATTATGTTTTGGGGGTGTTTTTCTGCTAAGAGGACAGGACAACTTCACCGCATCAAAGGGACGATGGACGGGGCCATGTACCATCAAATCTTGGGTGAGAACCTCCTTCCCTCAGCCAGGGCATTGAAAATGGGTCGGTATTCCAGCATGACAATGACCCAAAACACACAGCCAAGGCAACAAAGGAGTGGCTCAAGAAGAAGCACATTAAGGTCCTGGAGTGGCCTAGCCAGTCTCCAGACCTTAATCCCATTGAAAATGTGTGGAGGGAGCTGAAGGTTCGAGTTGCCAAACGTCAGCCTCGAAACCTTAATGACTTGGAGAAGATCTGCAAAGAGGAGTGGAACAAAATCCCTCCTGAGATGTGTGCAAACCTGGTGGCCAACAACATGAAACGTCTGACCTCTGTGATTGCCAACAAGGGTTTTGCCACCAAGTACTAAGTCATGTTTTTCAGAGGGGTCAAATACTTATTTCCCTCATTAAAATGCAAATCAATTGATAACATTTCTGACATGCGTTTTTCTGGATTTTGTTGTTGTTATTCTGTCTCTCACTGTTCAAATAAACCTACCATTAAAATTATAGACTGATCATGTCTTTGTCAGTGGGCAAACGTACAAAATCAGCAGGGGATCAAATACTTTTTTCCCTCACTGTAATTTATGCCTCATGCGCTTACTTTAACTGTTTTACCCCTTTGTTTGTAAACAATGTAATTGCTCAAAAATACTGAAAAGCTTCAAAACAAAACTATCATTTTTATTTCATGGATGGGCAGTACTTGTAGTCATAGCTTTTCGTTACATTTTCACATATTCGTTACATTTCTCCAGCCCCATCTCACAGCTCTTTACCAAAACAGCGGCTGGGTGTGTTCAAAGGTATTTCTAGTTGACACTTTACACAATTGTTCTCTTTTTTTGTAGCCCTAACCCTTATCCTTAACCCTTACCCTCACCCTAAGTACAGTGTAACCATGAGTAATTACAATACTTGTTACACTGTACAGGAATAATTACACAGTAACAAGCTTACAGTCATGTAAAGTGTGACCTATTTTGCCTAGCTAGTTATCTCTACAGTCTCTATACAGGTGGTGTAGTGCTATTCAATTTGTTTGTTCTACAAATCACGACACAGACAATATTCTATCAACCAGATCCACAATGGCAATACCACTGAATTTAATGTAATGCTTATATAACCTTACATCTCTATGGGCAATACTCCAGTCTACCAGATCCACAATGGCTCTACTCATAGTTTGAGTTTTACACACAAGGATGTCTGTAAACAGCTTTACAGCTGCTCCTGCTGTTCTGTGTGCGTGTGTCTGTGTGTCTGTGTGTGTGTGTGTGTGTGTGTGTGTGCGTGCGAGCGTGCGAGCGTGCAAGTGAGTGACTCACTGATGTTGTTTGTGGTTGCTAGCCATTTGAACGGCTCTCCACTCATTATGTAACTCCCATGCAGCCATGTCCTTGAGCACAAGGACTTAGGTTAATTCACTATGAATACAGCACGCCGCATTGTTAGCCTCTATTAATGAAAGTACATTGAATGTGATGTTCCACAGTAGTTGGCCTGCTAGTCGTGGGGTCTGTACATTCTGTACAGCAGGAGGATTTACATTACTTGCATGTTTATTTCTGCTCCTCAATAAAACTTATTTGAAACACAAAACCTTGGCAGAGAGGGAATCCTGTTCTTCCTGTGTCATGGACATGATAAATGAGGACGTTCATATTGTAGGCTTGAGGAGCATTTTGTAGGAAAATGACTATTTCTTATCAAGCGTCTTTTAAATCAAACAATCAATTTTGTATGGTTTACCAATGATTAGAAGAGTTTTCTTGGACTCACTCTGTGTGCAATAAGTGTTTTTGAATGACTACCTCATCTCTGTACCCCATACATACAATTATCTGTAAGGTCCCTCAGTCGAGCAGTGAATTTCAAAGACAGAATCAATCACAAAAGCCAGGGAGGTTTTCCAATGTCTCGCAAAGAAGGGCACCTATCGGTAGATGGGTAAAAAAAAGCAGACATTTAATATCCCTTTGAGCATGGTGAAGTTATTAATTACACTTTGGATGGTGTATCAATACACCCAGTCACTACAAAGATACAGGCGTCCTTCCTAACTCAGTTGCCGGAGAGGAAGGAAACCGCTCAGGGATTACACCTTTAGGCCAATGGTGACTTTAAAACAGTTACAGAGTTTAATGGCTGTGATAGGAGAAAACAGAGGATGGATCACCAACATTGTAGTTACTCCACAATACTAACCTAATTGACAGAACAGAGTTAAAAGAAGGAAGCCTGTACAGAATAAAAATATTCCAAAACATGCATCCTGTTTGCAACAAGGCACTAAAGTAATACTGCTAAAAATTAGGAAAAGCAAATAACTTGTTGTCCTGAATGCCAAGTGTTATGTTTGGGGCAAATACAATACAACACATTACTGAGTACCACTCTTCATATTTTGAAGCATAATTGTGGCTGCCTCATGTTATGGGTACGCTTGTAATCGTTAAGGACTGGGGATTTTTTCAGGATAAAAAAGAAACAGAATGGAGCCAAGCACAAACAAAATCCAAGAGGAAAACCTGGTTCAGTCTGGTTTGCACCAGACACTGGGAGATGAATTCACCTTTCAGCAGGACAATAACCTAAAACACAAATCTACACTGGAGTTGCTTACAAAGAAGACAGTGAATGCTTCTGAGTGGCTGAGTTACAGTTTTGACTTAAATCTACTTGAAAATCTATAGCAAGACCTGAAAATGGTTGTCTAGCAATGATCAACAACCAATTTGACAGAGCTTGAAGAATTTTGAAAAGAATAATGGGCATATTGTCACGATCGTCTTGAAAAGAAGTAGACCAATGCGCAGCGTGTTGAGCGAACATGATTGACTTTATTACCGTCAGTGATAATAAGCACACTAAACAAAACAATAAACGACTCGTGAAGTCCACGGTGACAAAGACCGACAAGGAACAAAAACCCACAAACCCAAAGTGAAACACAGACAGTTAAATATGGCTCCCAATCAGAGACAACCAGCAAACAGCTGACACTCGTTGCCTCTGATTGGGAGTCACTCAGTCAAACATAGAAAATGACGAACTAGAACACCCAACATAGAAACAGAACACATAGAATGAACACACCCTGGCTCAACATAATGAGTCCCAGAGCCAGGGTGTGACAGTACCCCCCCCTAAAGGCGCGGACTGCGACCGCGCCTCAACTAAACAAAACAGGGGAGGGCTGGGCGGGCATACCTCCTCGGCGGCGGTTCTGGCTCCGGCCTTGACCACCACCCTCCAATACACTCCCCATAGTGCCCCTGGTCCAGTCTGTCGACTCGCACCCCTGGCTTGGTGCGTGGAGGAGGAACGGGCCTTACCAGGCTGACTTCTCGCACCCCTGGCTTAGTGCGAGTGGCAGGAACAGGCCGGACCGGGCTGGCGACGCGCACCGTAGGTTTGGTGCGAGTGGCAGGAACAGGCCGGGTCGGGCTGGCGACGCGCACCGTAGACTTGGTGCGGGTGGCAGGAACAGGCCGGACCGGGCTGGCGACGCGCACCGTAGGTTTAGTGCGTGGAGCAGGGACAGGCCGGGCTGGGCTGTCGACGCACACCGTAGGCTTGGTGCGTGGAGCAGGGACAGGCCGGGCTGGGCTGTCGACGCACACCGTAGGCTTGGTGCGTGGAGCAGGGACAGGCCGGACCGGGCTGGCGACGCACACCGTAGGCTTGGTGCGTGGAGCAGGGACAGGCCGGGCTGGGCTGCCGACGCACACCGTAGGCTTGGTGCGGGTGGCAGGAACAGGCCGGGTCGGGCTGGCGACGCGCACCGTAGGTTTAGTGCATGGAGCAGGGACAGGCCGGACTGGGCTGGCGACGCACACCGTAGGCTTGGTGCGTGGAGCAGGGACAGGCCGGACTGGGCTGGCGACGCACACCGTAGGCTTGGTGCGTGGAGCAGGGACAGGCCGAACCGGGCTGTGGAGACGGATAGGAGGCCTGGAGTGAATAGCGGCCACCACCCGTCCTGGCTGAATGCCTACCCTCACACACTCTGTGTGAGGCATCCGCACAGGACGTACAGGGCGGTGTACCCCTGGCCTGGTGGCCTTCTGGATCCGCCCCCTTTTCTCCTCCGTCAGCCCCGTCGTCCATGCCGTGTGCCCCCCCCTAAAAAATTTCTGGGGTTGCCTCACGACCGTCCGACGACGACCCTGATCACGCCGTAGCTCCTCTCTACGGCGCGCCTCCACCGTCTCACTCCATGGCCGGCGATCCATCCCGGCCAGGATTTCCTCCCAGGTCCAGGACCCCTGCCCGTCCAAGATCTGCTCCCACGTCCAGGCTGCCTGCTCCTGGACACGCTGCTTGGTCTTGGTATGGTGGGTTTTTCTGTCACGATCGTCTTGAAAAGAAGTAGACCAATGCGCAGCGTGTTGAGCGAACATGATTGACTTTATTACCGTCAGTGATAATAAGCACACTAAACAAAACAATAAATGACTCGTGAAGTCCACGGTGACAAAGACCGACAAGGAACAAAAACCCACAAACCCAAAGTGAAACACAGACAGTTAAATATGGCTCCCAATCAGAGACAACCAGCAAACAGCTGACACTCGTTGCCTCTGATTGGGAGTCACTCAGTCAAACATAGAAAATGACGAACTAGAACACCCAACATAGAAACAGAACACATAGAATGAACACACCCTGGCTCAACATAATGAGTCCCAGAGCCAGGGTGTGACACATATGTTGCACAATCCAGGTGTAGAAAGCTCTTAGAGACATACCCAGAAAAACTCACAGCTGTAGTCACTGCCAAAGGTGCTTCTACAAAGTGTTAACTCAGGGGTGTGAATACTTATGTAAATGTGATATTTCTGTATTCATTTTAATACATTTGCAAAAATGTCTAAAAACATGTTTTTACTTTGTCATTATGGGGTATTTGGTGTAGATGGGTGAGAGAAAAAATATATATTTACTACATTTTGAATTCAAGCTGTAACACAACAAAATGTGGAATAAGTCTAGGGGTATGAATACTTTCTGAAGGCACTGTAGTGTACTACTTTTGACCAGGGCTCATAGGGCTCTGGTCAACAGTAGATGGGTCCTGGTCAAAAGTAGTGCACTATAGGGAATAGGGTGCCATTTGGAACACAATCATGGTTTGCCAATCTGGGATTGTTGCTTTTTATGTCGCTCTCATGTTTGATATTATTAATGATGTATTCAAATGCGCAACTTTGGTTTTAGAAGTGGTGGGGACATACAGTACCAGTCAAAAGTTTGGACACACCTACTCATTCAAGGGTTTTTCTTTCTTTTTACTATTTTCTACATTGTAGAATAATAGTGAAGACATCAAAACTATGAAATAACACATATGGAATCATGTAGTAACCAGAAAAGTGTTAAACAAGTCAAAATATATTTTATATTTGAGATTCTTCAAATAGCCACCCTTTGCCTTGATGACAGCTTTGCACACTCTTGGCATTCTCTCATCCAGTCTTGAAGGAGTTCCCACATATGCTGAGCACTTGTTGGCTGCTATAAAATATAAACCCTTGAATGAGTAGGTGTTCTAAAACTTTTGATCGGTGGTGTATATTATTATATATTTTTTTCCCAGTCGGATAAACACTCCAAACAGCCTATCCGATCGCTCAGAGGTGTCCACATAGTCCTAAAGCACACTGTTGCCTCGTTTTGTATCACATTCAAATCAAATCAAGTTTTATTGGCCACATGCGCCGAATACAACAGGTGCAGACATTACAGTGAAATGCTTACTTACAGCCCTTAACCAACAGTGCATTATTTGTAATAAAAACGTAGAATAAAACCACAAAAAAAGTGTTGAGAAAAAAAGAGCAGAAGTAAAATAAAATAACAGTAGGGAGGCTATATATACAGGGGGGTACCGGTGCAGAGTCAATGTGCGGGGGCACTGGCTAGTTGAGGTAGTTGAAGTAATATGTAGATGTGGGTAGAGTGATATAACTTGGGGGGACAAAAATGCAATTTCAGGATGTGAGAGGGACTTGTCCCCCCCGTCCCCAGTGAAAGTTGTGCCCCTGTTCAAATGAGTCCTGGCAAAATACCAGCTCTAAGAGAGCATGTCATCATAAATCCACAGCTGCTCAACTACTGAATTATTAAATTAATGACTATTATTAAATTAACTATTTCATATCTGTGCAGCGCACCAATTATATTTAGCGTAAGTTATGAAGTATTAAATTGTAAAACATAATGTGGTGTTACAGTAGTGATATAGTGCATACTGTGCGTGACAGATATCTGTAAACCAACTGTTTGTGTTCCCCTTAGCCTCTGGTCTGGAGGCAAGGATCACATTATTTATGTCACATGTCCAGTCTGTCAGTCTGACGGTACTATTAGTACGTCATGTACTCTCTTCTCCTTAGTATGTGTAGTCCTTTAGGGTAAAGTCTTCAGTAGTGTGTTGTGTTCCCTCCTCCATAGCAGAGGCCCAGTGGACTGTGTGTGTGGCTAATTGAAGGAGATGCCTGTTCGTGATGACTCATACATACAAACTTCACTGTATATAGTTGAAGTCGGAAGTTTTCATACACTTAGGTTGGAGTCATTAAAACTCATTTTTCAACCACTCCACAAATGTCTTGTTAACAAACTATAGTTTTGGCAAGTCGGTTAGGACATCTGCTTTGTGCATGACACAAGTAATTTTTCCAACAATTGTTTACAGACAGATTATTTCACTTATAATTCAATGTATCACAATTCCAGTGGGTCAGAAGTTTACATACACTACGTTGACTGTGCCTTTAAACAGCTTGGAAAATTCCAGAAAATGATGTCATGGCTTTAGAAGCTTCGGATAGGCTAATTGACATCATTTGAGTCAATTGGAGGTGTACCTGTGGATGTATTTCAAGGCCTAACTTCAAACTCAGTGCCTCTTTGCTTGACATCGTGGGAATATCAAAAGAAATCAGCAAATACTTCAGAAAAAAAATTGTAGACCTCCACAAGTCTGGTTCATCCTTGGGAGCAATTTCCAAACGCCTGAAGGTACCACGCTCCTCTGTACAAACAATACTACGGTTTGCAACTGCACATGGGGACAAAGATCGTACTTTTTGGAGAAATGTCCTCTGGTCTGATGAAACAGAAATAGAACTGTTTGGCCATAATGACCATCATTATGTTTGGAGGAAAAAGGGGGCCGCTTGCAAGCCGAAGAACACCATCCTAACCGTGAAACACGGGGGTGGCAGCATCATGCTGTGGGGGTGCTTTGCTGCAGGAGTGACTGGTGCACTTCACAAAATAGATGGAATCATGAGGTAGGAAAATTATCTGGATATATTGAAGCAACATCTCAAGACATCAGTCAGGAAGTTAAAGCTTGGTCGCAAATGGGTCTTCCAAATGGACAATGACTGTCAGATGGGGTGATGTGTATGCGGCGGTGAAGTCAGGCACAGGACACAGAGGATCAAGATGACTACTTTACTTCAAGTAAACACGCACAAAACAAAAGTCTCCACAACACTGGAGGAGTAAACACGCGCTGTGCGTAAAAGGCGAACTAGAATTGCCGAACATCAAACAGGACAAAATGACAATAACACACAAAGGCCAAACGTAAAACAAGGGAACTTATATGTTACACAATCAACACAAAATAAGTAACAGGTGTACAAACTAGACAACACAAGACAAACACCGAAACATCGATCGGCAGTAGCTAGTTCTCCGGGGACGACGAACGCCGAAGCCTGCCCGAGCAAGGAGGAGGAGCAGTCTCGGAGCAGCCTGTAACATACCTCGTTCAATCTCCTCAGGACTTTAAATGGCCCCACAAACCGCCGACCCAGCTTCCGGCAGGGCAGGCGAAGGGGCAGGTTTCGAGTCAAGAGCCAGACTCGATCTCCAGGTGCATACACTGGACCCTCACTGCGGTGGCGATCAGCGCTCGCCTTCTGCCTACGAATAGCCCACTGCAGATGGACATGTGCAGCGTTCCATGTCTCCTCCGAGCGCCGAAACCATTCATCCACCGCAGGAGCCTCGATCTGGGTCTGATGCCAGGGTGCCAGAACCGGCTGATACCCCAACACACACTGAAAAGGGGTCAGATTCGTAGAGGAGTGGCGAAGGGAGTTCTGGGCAATCTCTGCCCAGAGGATATACCGACCACTCCTCCTGCCGGTCCTGACAATAAGACCTCAGAAACCTACCCACATCCTGGTTCACTCTCTCCACCTGCCCATTACTCTCAGGGTGGAAACCCGAGGTAAGGCTAACCGAGACCCCCAAGCGTTCCATAAACGCCCTCCAGGTGAACTGGGGACCCCGATCAGACACTATATCCTCAGGTACCCCGTAGTGGCGGAAGACGTGAGTAAACAGGGCCTCAGCAGTTTGTAGGGCAGTAGGGACACCCGGCATTGGGATGAGACGACAGGCCTTAGAAAACCGATCCACAACGACCAGAATAGTGGTATTCCCCTGGGAGGGGGGAAGGTCCGTGACAAAGTCTACCGATAGGTGAGACCACCGCCGTTGTGGAACGGGTAGGGGTTGTAACTTCCCCCTGGGCAGGTGTCTAGGCGCCTTACACTGAGCGCACACCGAGCAGGAGGAGACATAAACCCTCACGTCCTTTGCCAATGTTGGCCACCATTACTTTTCACTAAGGCAGTGCACTGTCCGGCCAATACCCGGATGTCCAGAAGAGGGTGACGTATGAGCCCAATAAATTAGTAGATCACGAATCTCGAGCGGCACGTACTTCCGCCCCTCCGGACACTCTGGAGGAGTAGGGTCGGTACGTAACGTCCGCTCGATCTCCGCATCGACCTCCCACACCACCGGTGCCACCAGACAAGACTCCGGCAGTATGGGAGTGGGCTCAATGGACCTCTCCTCTGTGTCATATCGCCGGGACAGGGCGTCTGCCTTAACGTTCTGTGACCCTGGTATATAGGTGAGCTTAAAGACAAACCGGGCCAGAAACATGGCCCACCTAGCCTGACGAGGGTTCAGTCTCCTAGCTGCCCGGATGTACTCCAGGTTACGATGGTCAGTCAGAATGAGAAAAGGGTGTTGAGCCCCCTCAAGCCAATACCTCCACCCCTAGCAGCTCCCTGTCCCCCACGTCGTAATTACGTTCCGCCGGGCTGAGCTTCTTAGAGTAAAAAGCACAGGGCCGGAGTTTAGGAGGCATGCCTGAGCGTTGAGACAGTACAGCCCCAAAACCAGCCTCTGACGCGTCCACCTCCACTTGGAACGCCAAAGAGGGGTCCGGATGTGCCAGCACCGGAACCGAGGTGAACAGGTCCTTCAGTTGTCTAAACGCCCTGTCCGCCTCAGCCGACCACTGCAAACGCACCGGGCCCCCCTTTAGCAGGGAGGTGATGGAAGCTGCTACCTGTCCAAAACCCCGGATAAACCTCCGGTAGTAATTGGCAAAACCCAAAAACCGCTGCACCTCCTTAACCGTGGTAGGAGTCTGCCAATTACGCACGGCTGAAACGCGGTCAATCTCCATCTCCACCCCTGACGCGGGCAAACGATGGCCCAGGAAGGAGATGGACTCCTGGAAAAACAGGCATTTCTCCGCCTTCACATACAAGTCATGCTCCAACAGCCTACCCAACACTCGACGCACCAGGGCCACATGCCCGGCTTGTGTAGCAGAGTATACTAGAATGTCGTCAATATACACCACTACACCCTGCCCATGCAAATCCTGGAAAATCTCGTCCACAAATGATTGGAAGACAGAAGGAGCATTCATTAACCCGTATGGCATGACGAGATACTCATAGTGACCCGAGGTGGTACTAAATGCTGTTTTCCATTCATCTCCCTCCCTAATGCGCACCAGGTTGTAGGCGCTCCTGAGATCCAATTTTGTGAAGAAGCGCGCTCCGTGTAATGACTCCATCATACTCGCAATCAGAGGGAGAGGATAACTGTATTTAACAGTGATCTGATTGAGACTACGGTAATCAATACACAGGCGCAAACCTCCATCCTTCTTCTTCACAAAAAAGAAACTTGAGGACGCAGGCGAAGTGGAGGGCCGTATGTATCCCTGTCTCAGAGACTCGGCGATGTATGTCTCCATAGCCGCCATCTCCTCTTGAGACAGAGGATACACATGACTACGCGGAAGTGCAGAACCTGCCTGGAGGTCTATCGCACAATCCCCCTGTCTATGAGGTGGCAATCGCGTCGCCCTCTTCTTACTGAACACGAGTGCCAAATCATCATACTCAGGAGGAATGTGCTGTGCGGGCATTTGGTTCTGACTTTCCACCGTGGTCGCCCCTACGGAAACACCTATACAACGCCCGACACACTGATCAGACCACTCCCTGAGAGCCTTCTGTTGCCACGAAATGGTGGGGTCATGAGAGATTAACCAAGGAAGCCCCAGCACCACGGGAAACGCAGGAGAGTCGATGTATGATTTCCTCATGACCCCCCTGCGTCTTCATCTTTAGTGGTGCCGTGACCTCCCTAATTAAACCTGATCCCAAAGGACGGCTATCTAGGGCATGAATAGGAAAAGGCACATCTACTGGTAGGAGGGGAATCCCTAACTTAACACAGAAATTACGATCAATAAAATTCCCAGCTGCGCCTGAATCGACTAGCGCCTTATGCTGGGAATGAGATGAAACCTGGGGAAATTCAACTTGAATACACAAGTGGACAACAGAGAGCTCTGGGTGAGTTGGGCGCCTACTCACCTGAAATGACTCATCAGTGCGTGACCTGTTGCCTCGATCCCCAGGAGACCCTCCCCAGCACCGAGCCGCAGTGTGTCCTCTACGGCCACAGTTGGTGCAGGGGACGGCCTCTCTCCGGGTCTCTCTCCTCCTCTCTCTAGCACCAGCACCCCCGAGCTCCATAGGGCTCGGCTCGGAGGTGCTGGAGGATGGAATGGACGGCCCCAACTCCGGACTTCCGCGGGTAGCCAGCAGGGTATCCAGACGGATCGACATGTCCACCAATTGATTGAAGCTTAGGTTGGTGTCCCTGCAGGCCAACTCTCGGCGAACGTCCTCTCGTAGGCTGCACCGATAGTGGTCGATGAGGGCACTCTCATTCCACCCCGCATTAGCCGCCAGAGTCCGGAAGTCCAGGGCGAACTCTTGTGCGCTCCTCTTCCCCTGTCGGAGGGGAACAGATGCTCCCCCGCCGCTTTACCCTCTGGGGGATGATCGAAAACCGCCCTGAAGCGGCGGGAGAACTCTGCATAGCTGATGGTGGCGGCGTCTATTCCCCTCCATTCGGCATTGGCCCACTCCAATGCCTTGCCGGATAGACAGGAGATGAGGGCGGAAACGCTCTCGTATCCCGAGGGCGCCGGGTGAATGGTTGCCAGGTAGAGTTCCACTTGAAGTAGGAATCCCTGACACCCGGCTGCGGTGCCATCATATGCCCTCGGGAGCGAGAGCCGAATCCCACTGGACTCCGGAGATGGTATGATGGGTCTGACCGATGGTGGTGGTGTTGTAGGAGGAGGTGTGGGCAAGCCTCCTCTTTCCCATCGGCTCAGAGTGTCCATGACATCTTGCATGGCGGTGCCAAGTCTACGGATCATGGTGTCCTGGCTGCTGACCTGATCCTCCAGAGACTCAGTTACCACCGCTGGTCCTGCTGACTCCATGGTTGGTGTGTTATTCTGTCAGATGGGGTGATGTGTATGCGGCGGTGAAGTCAGGCGCAAAACACAGAGGATCAAGATGACTACTTTACTTCAAGTAAACACGCACAAATCAAAAGTCTCCACAACACTGGAGGAGTAAACACGTGCTGTGCGTAAAAGGCGAACTAGAATTGCCGAACATCAAACAGGACAAAATGACAATAACACACAAAGGCCAAACGTAAAACAAGGGAACTTATATGTTACACAATCAACACAAAATAAGTAACAGGTGTACAAACTAGACAACACAAGACAAACACAGAAACATCGATCGGCAGTAGCTAGTACTCCGGGGACGACGAACGCCGAAGCCTGCCCGAGCAAGGAGGAGGAGCAGCCTCGGCGGAATCCGTGACAATGACCCAAAGCATACTTCCAAAGTTGTGGCAAAATGGCTTAAGGACAACAAAGTCAAGGTATTGGAGTGGCCATCACAAAGCCCTGACCTCAGCCTATAGAAAATGTGTGGGCAGAACAGAAAAAGCATGTGTGAGCAAGGAGGCCTACAAACCTGACTCAGTTACACCAGCTCTGTCAGGAGGAATGGGCCAAAATTCACCCAACTTATTGTGGGAAGCTTGTGGAAGGCTACGCTAAACGTTTGACCCTAGTTAAACAATTTAAAGGCAATGCTACCAAATACTAATTGAGTGTATGCAAACCTCTGACCCACTGGGAATGTGATGAAATAAATAAAAGCTGAAATAAATAATTCTCTCTCCTATTATTCTGACATTTCACATTCTTAAAATAAGTGGTGATCCTAACTGACCTAAAACAGGGATTTTTTTACTAGGATTAAATGTCAGGAATTGTAAAAAACAGAGTTTAAATGTATTTGGCTAAGGTGTATGTAAACTTCCGACTTCAACTATATGTGCATGTCATGCTTCCTCCATTTCACAAATGCCTCCTACTCATCCACCTACTCCTCCTCCTCTTCCTGCAGAGATTGTGATGGCAGGGAAGGGAACTAGGGCAGGGAAGAGAGAAGGGTAGCTAGGAGGATAATCCCTAGCACAGGACTCATTACTTGTGGTAGGTCTGGGTACCAATGTATGCCACTGGATAATGTGTACTTATATCTGTGACAGCTGAGCAGGCTCTTGCAGCAGTGTTTGCGGAGGCGGCAGATGGAGAGGAGGGATGAGAGCGAGGTAGAGGAAGAGAGAGGGAGAGAGGGACAAGAGGAAGAAAGAGGGAGAGAGAGTGAAATTGAGAAACAGAGGGAGGAAGAGATGAGGAGGAGGAGGATGAGAGAGGGGGGGGGGGGGGGGGGGGGACAAGGTAAAGAGAAAGAGAGAGGAGAATGCTGCCCACCAGGGAAATGGAGAGATTGCTCTGGATTTCCCCAGGCTTTAAGCCTCCAGATCGGCATTACTCTGTTTTATTGGTAATGAAATATAATTGTTCCTCTCTCTTTCTCTCTTTCACTCTCTCGCCTCTCTCTCTCTCCCGCCCGGCCGGCATCACCCTTTACACAAAGTGACGCCATTAAGGCCTGGAGGCCATCTGTTAGTTGCTGCCCCTTGTATTTAGCCCCACTCTGTTCTATGTGTCAGGGCCAGCACATGTAAGATCGACACTTTATTTTTAATTGCATTTTAATATGCATAGAAGCCATTGTGATGGCTGTTGTTGACGACGTCATAAGACAAAGGCTTTGGTTAACTTCGGAAACTTGGAACAGGACCTTGGTTGACTCCACTAGAACTTCTCAGAAAGCCCCAGAGGACCTGCAGCCCACTTCAAAAGCCTTCCTCAGTGAAACTATTGCTGTACTGTGCAGCTTTGGTCTGGAGACTTCACAGCTCAATTATATTCAATGCTACTGTACAGTGTATGTCCATCTGCTCTGAAATAGTTCAGGCTTTAGTTCACCAGAAACATTAAAACCTCGGAAAGGCAGAAACCTTGAAAAAGCCAAAAAGGCAGAAACATTGAAAAAGTATATATAATGATAAATAGCCGCAAGACTGATTCCTATGACAGTATACATACTACAACTAGGAATGGGGAGCAGCACCCAATGTAGAGACCACAGCCCCACACCCAGGTAATTGAATGCTCTCAGGTAATATACTTGAACCCAATTAACTCCTGTCTCACCTTAACAGTGTGGGTGCTGCAGCAGCCAGCCAGTAATTCAGTTCCCTGCAGTCTACAGACCTTATCATTCCAAGGGTTAATTGAGTTTATTGGTCAGGCGTGTTCCGGCAAAGCGCCCAATATACAATTACGAGGCACAGTGATTCAGCTGGATCAACAGGTGGGCTCCCGAGCGAGCCGGGATCACGGAGGGCCTGGTTGGCTTTGTCAAAGGATCTCAACCTAATCAGACATGCTGGCCGAAGGGGGAACTCTCCGCAGACTGGAAAGGTCAATGCCCATACTTGTCACTGTTTCACGCTCTTTGAGTTGGCGCGGGCAGGAGCGGTAACAGGGAAAAGGGAGATGGCAAGGCTTTTGGAAGCGTGGCAGCGTGTAATTTGCACTGGAGCTTTGTTCTTTGTAACAGTACAGTCATTCAGTGTCTGGTACCATTGTCACAGCTGTGTCACAGACGTGTCACAGACAGGACAGAAACATAGTTGTTATCACTAGGATTAGTGTGATTTGCAGATTGAAATTGTGACAGACTGGGGTTCAAACCCGAGTTTCCTGCTCACAATGACTGAGTTAGCTCGCTGAGCCAAAGCCCGGTCATGACAAAGAAATGTCTTACAATTGCACAGGACATTGTAGTGTGGCCTATATCAAAGCATTGATATAGTATCACATTATTTGTAGGTAAAAAAGTTGGTTTGGAGTGCATGTTAAGATAAAGTTGTCAGTCATATTGTGAGAATTATATAATGACAGGTCTATCCTTAATAAAATCATAGGCTGTAGAGATTGATTACTTTCTCATAGGCAGGCACTGTGCTACAGTAGTTTCCCCCAAATCCATAATGAATTTTCTCAGAATACTGATAAGACACTGATGATTATTAATGTCGCTATTTAAAGCATAATGAAGGGATAATTGCAGTCGTACTCTGACATTTCACGGCCCTTTCTGCATATTTCTTCCCTCGACATAAGTGCAAAAGGATTAAACGTACAAAAAGAAACCAGCGAAGATCCATCTCCCTCTGAAAAGCCCCAATTATTGTTAGTTTAAGCATTTCATCTATGGCTGCTATTTTTTTCTTGCTTTACCCTGGTTATAAGAAATTAAATGTGTTCTGAAGTATATTGATGTAAGCTGCTCTACCATAGAATCATAGCCTCTTTAATAAACGCTTGAAATGAGCTATGGGCATCAGTTGGAAGGCAAGAAGAAGGGGAGAGAAAGCAGCATATCAAATGTAAAGAACAATTACTATAGGATGAATGGCAAATTCCTAGTCAAGCCCCCTGACTATGGGTTGATAAATGTGGGCATTGTGATCAGCACTGGGGAACTAGCTGGAGGGTGATCTATATGGAGGATGAACATTACTCTCTAAAAGGCTTCTATGACCAAGGCTCTGTCGTAGAAACACGTGTTTAATCCTGGGCTGTTCGTTAAGTATGGCATTGAAAGCTGGCTCCCAGCCTAATTAGCGAAGCACAAATTTATCCCCACCAGTATTCATTTACGAAAAAGAGAGAATACGTTTGGAGAGGGATAAAAATTAAACGACAACACTGAAATTCTGAAAGTGCTATCATCACCCAGTCATGCAATGCGAGTAGACTGAGAAATCCCCAGTTAACCCGACCATGAAATGGGGCACGGATGGAACTATTCACACTGCAGCTTTTTTGCTGCCATTTCCCCCATTTCAAGATACTGGTAACAACATAGCATTAGCATAATAATGTTCAGTCGAACAATGGAACATGTTCTATGAATGTTTCATGGACTGTCATATGGAGTGATTTTAGTGCCACCAGTAAATTCAGATTACATTTTTGGTGGCACTAAAATCACTCCATACTGTCATCTATAGCTCGGTTGCATCCATAACACAGCCCCGTCCCTCAGCTTACCAAACAGTGCCAGAATCAGGCTGTTGAAATTACATATTGTGCCTTTAAGGTTCTCTTTTCTCTTATTTACTTTTGTTTAGACGTTTTGTTCTACCTCTTATGTTTTAATCCCTGTGGTAAATAACAGGTACAAACCTTACACCATTAATGAGTAATACGGATGGCTTTTAGGAGGAAAACAAGTTTTTAGTTTTTCTATAGTTCACTTCCTTGCCTGTTGTATTCTGCATTTTTGAGGATATTTGAATTGAGAGTATTTCTCTACTTTACAATCAAAAGGCATTGCTGCTCCAAAATTCCAAACATACAGTGAGGGAAAAAAGTATTTGATCCCCTGCTGATTTTTTACGTTTGCCCACTGACAAATAAATAATCAGTCTATAATTTTAATGGTAGGTTTATTTGAACAGTGAGCGACAGTATAACAACAAAAAAATCCAGAAAAACGCATGTCAAAAATGTTATAAATTGATTTGCATTTTAATTAGGGAAATAAGTATTTGACCCCCTCTCAATCAGAAAGATTTCTGGCTCCCAGATGTCTTTTATACAGGTAACGAGCTGAGATTAGCAGCACACTCTTAAAGGGAGTGCTCCTAATCTCAGTTTGTTACCTGTATAAAAGACACCTGTCCACAGAAGCAATCAATCAATCAGATTCCAAACTCTCCACCATGGCCAAGACCAAAGAGCTCTCCAAGGATGTCAGGGACAAGATTGTAGACCTACACAAGGCTGGAATGGGCTACAAGACCATCGCCAAGCAGCTTGGTGAGAAGGTGACAACAGTTGGTGCGATTATTCGCAAATGGAAGAAACACAAAAGAACTGTCAATCTCCCTCGGCCTGGGGCTCCATGCAAGATCTCGCCTCGTGGAGTTGCAATGATCATGAGAACGGTGAGGAATCAGCCCAGAACTACACGGGAGGATCTTGTCAATGATCTCAAGGCAGCTGGGACCATAGTCACCAAGAAAACAATTGGTAACACACTACGCCGTGAAGGACTGAAATCCTGCAGCGCCCGCAAGGTCCCCCTGCTCAAGAAAGCACATATACATGCCCGTCTGAAGTTTGCCAATGAACATCTGAATGATTCAGAGGAGAACTGGGTGAAAGTCTTGTGGTCAGATGAGACCAAAATTGAGCTCTTTGGCATCAACTCAACTCGCCGTGTTTGGAGGACGAGGAATGCTGCCTATGACCCCAAGAACACCATCCCCACCGTCAAACATGGAGGTGGAAAAATTATGCTTTGGGGGTGTTTTTCTGCTAAGGGGACAGGACAACTTCACCACATCAAAAGGGACGATGGACGGGGCCATGTACCGTCAAATCTTGGGTGAGAACTTCGTTCCCTCAGCCAGGGCATTGAAAATGGGTCGTGGATGGGTATTCCAGAATGACAATGACCCAAAACACACGGCCAAGGCAACAAAGGAGTGGCTCAAGAAGAAGCACATTAAGGTCCTGGAGTGTCCTAGCCAGTCTCCAGACCTTAATCCCATAGAAAGTCTGTGGAGGGAGCTGAAGATTCGAGTTGCCAAACGTCAGCCTCGAAACCTTAATGACTTGGAGAAGATCTGCAAAGAGGAGTGGGACAAAATCCCTCCTGAGATGTGTGCAAACCTGGTGGCCAACTACAAGAAACGTCTGACCTCTGTGATTGCCAACAAGGGTTTTGCCACCAAGTACTAAGTCATGTTTTGCAGAGGGGTCAAATACTTATTTCCCTCATTAAAATGCAAATCAATTTATAACATTTTTGACATATGTTTTTCTGTTTTTTTTTTGTTGTTATTCTGTCTCTCACTGTTCAAATAAACCTACCATTAAAATTATAGACTGATAATTTATTTGTCAGTGGGCAAACGTACAAAATCAGCAGGGGATCAAAGACATTTTTCCCTCACTGTATTGTATGCGACAGAAACGTTTGAAGTTAGTTAATTTAAGCATAGTAATATTAGCTGTTCCGATGGTGGCCTGAGGAGTGCTCCCCTCCAGCCTCGTTACAGATAGCGGTCCGTTAGGTGCTTGCTGGGCTGTAGCATGCTAACAGGGTTCCTACCACTTTCATTGTTTTGCACTCAACTATGCTATTGCTAGGGTGTAGCTAAGTAAACAAACCACTTGGGACACCGACCTTCGGCCTCTATAGACTACTTTCTAGGTATCAATAAGATAAAGTATATTTGCATTTCTGGGGAATCAAATCAAATCATATGTTATTCGTCACATGCTTCGTAAACAACAGCTGTAGACTAACAGTGAAATCCTTACTGAAGGGCCCTTCCCAACAATACAGAGAGAAATAAAATAATAGAAAAATAAAACGCGTAATAATAAAAGTAATAATAGATATACAATGAGTAACGATAACTTGGCTATTTAAATGGGGTACAAGTCGATGTGCAGGGGTACGAGGTAATTGAGGTAGATATGTCGATGTAACTAGGAATAAAGTGACAGATAATAAACAGTAGCAGCAGCGCATGTGATGAGTAAAAAAAGTTAGTGCAAAAACGGTCAATGCAGATAGTCTGGTTAGCTATTTGGTAACTATTTAACTAACTATTTAGCAGAACTGTTCCTTTAAGTGTTTCTGGAGTATTATCTAGTAAGGTGCCACTCAGAAATTCTGTGAATCACGCTCGTTTGTCTCCGAGCAGAAGGCGGTCCCTACGGACTCTCTCAGCCATTCTGTGTATTCAGGCAGCAAGCTCTTTCAGTCAGTCGAGTTAAGAGAGGACAGTTCCTCTGAGAGTTCTCAAAATTAGACACGAAATGGGAAAAATATATTAGAGGCCCTTAAAATATCTCCTACTAAAGTGCCTCACATAGATACAACAACAATTCCTTTTCACTAGAAGCTATAATATCCTAGACGTGTGACTTCTGAGTTCTCATGTTAGTGCTAAGTAGCCCGTTTTGCCCACATACTCAGACTTCCACGGTGTAGCTGTGTCTGCTAGACGTGTACCAAAGAGTGACAGGAACATTGCAGTTTAGATCACTTTCCACTGAAGTCGGACTCGCTAATTGATAAAACCACGGCTAGTGGCATCTCATTGCTGGTGCATAAGTGGTAATTACAGCACAAGATAATCTAAAGGCTGGATAAATAAAGAAGGGCTGATGGGACTTTAAAGTCCTGCAGATGGAGAAATTCTGGGTGCAGATGAATGGATTATGCTTGGGTTGACATATGGCGACGGGCTCAGATACTGCCTGTGTGAGAAGGACAGTTTTGCTGAATTCCAAATCAACCCCTAGCCCTTCCTACTCCCTAGGCACTCCTGTAGATCTGAGAGGTTGATAGGTGTAAACAATATGGGGAAGTAATTACCATATTGCTTGCACCTACCCAGTGGTGTGAAGTACTTAAGTAAAAATACTTTAAAGTACTACTGTTAGATTCTAAATAAACAGAGTAAAAACTCACGGACGACTAGTAAAGCTAAAACCAAGTTTATTCACCCACTGGGTCACACAGCAGCATAAGACCAAGACATATTTAGACAAGTACTGGTAAACCTTCCTCCTATGCTGAGTCTCCTCCTTACCCATCTGGACAGCCAATACGTCTCTGTTGCTAGACAGGACTTTAGTGATGCCTGTTCTTTCTCACTTCATCTGACCTGACCAATTCCTCACTCCTCCCTAACTCACGGCTGTCCTGTTGACTTGAACCAGACTGTGGACCTTCTCCTCTCCATAGGATACCTGATGTCTAACAATAACATGTTCTGACAGAATGTAAACGTTCTGCATTCCCCTCTCTCCCTCAGTAACATGAATAAGGATATTTCAAGTTTAGAAGTCAGAACCCATCACTACTTAAGTCATTTTTTGGGGTGTCTGTACTTTACTATTTATATTTTTGATTACTTTTACTTTTACTTCACTACATTCCTAAAGAAAATAATGTACTTTTTACTCCATACATTTTCCCTGACAACCAAATGTACTTGTTACATTTTGAATACTTAGCAGGACAGGAAAATTGTCCAATTCACACACTTATCAAGAAAACATCCCTGGTCATCTCTACTGCCTCTGATCTGGTGGACTCACTAAACACACGTGTGAATGAAAATGATGTCTGAGTGTTGGAGTGTGCCCCTGGCTATCCGTCAAAAAAATTTAAACTAGAAAATTGTGCCGTCTGGTTTGCTTAATATAAGGATTTTGAAATTATTTATACTTTTGCTTTTGATACTTAAGTATATTTTAGCAATTACATTTACTTTTGATACTTAAGTATATTTAAAACCAAATACTTTTAGACTTTTACTTGAGTCATTTTCTATTAAGGTATCTATTAAGTTATGACAATTGGGTACTTTTTCCACCACTGCACCTACCAAATCTTCTCAGATCTCCACAAGTGCACAGAGGCTAGGCGCTATTTTAGGACAGGGCCATTGCTGCTCTGTGCCTGACTGATGTGAAATAGGCTAGGGATTTATTTGGGATTCAGCCTTTGCCTCCCTGCCTGCCTGACTAATAGGGCCTTCTGTCTTTCTCTCCATAGATCCGCCGGTGGTGGAGCCGGTGTTCACAGAGATCCGCCAGGGTCTGGGTCGCGCCTTCACTCTCAACTGCCAGGTGCTGCGGGCGCACCCGTCCAAAGTGCTGAAGTACGAGTGGAAACTAGGCACCAGGCTGCTGACCATAGGCCAGTTCGACCAGCGCGACGAGACGGACTACCACGTCAGGGCACTCAATAGGGAGGGCTACGGGGAGTACACCTGTGAAGTGACCAACGAGGCAGGGGCGGGTGCCTGCAGGTTCTTAGTCACAGGTATGTACTACAGACGTCTTTAAAGGCCACGTTCCAATACTGCCCACTTGCAGTGCACTTCCTATATATCCACGACATTGCTTCATACTAAGTGGTGTGCTAGTGTTGATATTGTTGATATTGGAACAGAGACAAATACTGCACCTTTGTAATAGAACTCAAGACTGACCCATCTCTAGTCCTACCTCTCCTGCATTGTCTCTAAACGTGTCTGAACATTTGGTCCTGTGTGGCTCAGTTGGTAGAGCATGGTGCTAGCAACACCAATGATCGTGGGTTCGATTCCTGCTGGGAAAAATACAAGAAAAATATATATACAGTTGAAGTCGGAAGTTTACATACACTTAGGTTGGAGTCATTAAAACTTGTTTTTCAACCACTCCACACATTTCTTGTTAACAAACTATAGTTTTGGCAAGTCGGTTAGGACATCTACTTTGTGCATGACACAAGTCATTTTTCCAACAATTGTTTACAGACAGATTATTTCACTTATAATTCACTGTATCACAATTCCAGTGGGTCAGAAGTTTACATACACTAAGTTGACGGTGCCTTTAAACAGCTTGGAAAACTCCAGAAAATGATGTCATGGCTTTAGAAGCTTCTGATAGGCTAATTGACATCATTTGAGTCAATTGGAGGTGTACCTGTGGATGTATTTCAAGCATCATGCTGTGGTGCACTTCACAAAATAGATAGCATCATGAGGAAGGAAAATTATGTGGATATATTGAAGCAACATCTCAAGACATCAGTCAGGAAGTTAAAGCTTGGTCGCAAATGGGTCTTCCAAATGGACAATGACCCCAAGCATACTTCCAAAGTTGTGGCAAAATGACTTAAGGACAACAAAGTCAAGGTATTGTAGTGGCCATCACAAAGCCCTGACCTCAATCCTATAGTCAATTGGAGGTGTACCTGTAAATGTATTTCAAGGCCTACCTTCAAACTCAGTGCCTCTTTGCTTTACATCATGGGAAAATCAAAATAAATCAGCCAAGACTAACGCCTGAAGGTACCACGTTCATCTGTACAAACAATAGTATGCAAGTGTAAACACCATGGGACCCTGCAGCCGTCATACCGCTCAGGAAGGAGACACTTTCTGTCTCCTAGAGATGAAATCAATCCCATAATAACAGCAAAGGGCCTTGTGAAGATGCTGGAGGAAACAGGTACAAAAGTATCTATATCCACAGTAAAACAAGTTCTATATCGACATAACCTGAAAGGCCGCTCAGCAAGGAAGAAGCCACTGCTCCAAAACCGCCATAAAAAAGCCAGACTACAGTTTGCAACTGCACATGGGAACAAAGATTGTACTTTTTGGAGAAATGTCCTCTGGTCTGATTAAACAAAAATAGAACTGTTTGGCCATAATGACCATCGTTATGTTTGGAGGAAAAGGGGGGTTCCTTGCAAGCCGAAGAACATCATCCCAACCGTGAAGCACATGGGTGGCAGCATCATGCTGTGGGGGTGCTTTGCTGCAGGAGGGACTGGTGCACTTCACAAAATAGATGGAATCATGAGGTAGGAAAATTATCTGGATATATTTAAGCAACATCTCAAGACATCAGTCAGGAAGTTAAAGCTTGGTCGCAAATGGGTCTTCCAAATGGACAATGACCCCAAGCATACTTCCAAAGTTGTGGAAAAATGGCTTAAGGACAACAAAGTCAAGGTATTGGAGTGGCCATCACAAAGCCCTGACCTCAATCCTATAGAAAATGTGACGGCAGAACTGAAATGGTGTGTGCGAGCAAGGAGGCCTACAAACCTGACTCAGTTACACCAGCTCTGTCAGGAGGAATGGGCCATAATTCACCCAACTTATTGTGGGAAGCTTGTGGAAGGCTACCTGAAATGTTTGACCCAAGTTAATCAATTTAAAGGCAATGCTACCAAATACTAATTGAGTGTATGTAAACTTCTGACCCACTGGGAATTTGATGAAAGAAATAAAAGCTGAAATAAATCACTCTCTACTATTATTCTGACATTTCACATTCTTAAAATAAAGTGGTGATCCTAACTGACCTAAGACAGGGAATTTAGACTAGGATTAAATGTCAGGAATTGTGAAAAACTGAGTTTAAATGTATTTGGCTAAGGTGTATGTAAACTTCCGACTTCAACTGTATTATGCACACGACTGTAAGTCGCTTTGGATAAAAGTGTCTGCTAAACGGTATGTATTATTGTTATATATTATGTCAAATTTAATACCTCGAAGGATAAACAACTTTTGCACACTGTAGTGTACATTAATGTTTGTAATGCACTGCTTTTGGATGTGTATCAGTCAGATCTACAGTATAAATAAAAAGTTGGATGGGGAGAAATAATGCATACTGAGAGGATTCCTCTGAGGAATAGTGTGTGTTTTTAAATGGCACTGTATCAACAATACTGAGCATAGAAATGGCACTCTGATTTTAAGTGGTTGTTTGGGGAAAGTACCTCTTCAAGGAAGAAGCCTCAGAAAGCCCTGGTTTGTTGTTTTTTGCTGAATCATGTTATCTTTCAATGAGACTACATATTATATTCACATTTTAATAACTTTGTTCCCACGAGACAACTTCTTATGTGGACATGCAGCAGAATCAGCAGGGAGAAAATGTCTTAATTGTCAATGTGATATGGTGTTGGGATTTTGTCGTTTTGCTTTCAAGCTTCTTCAACAGCAGAGGCTCAACCCCTATCTTGCTACCAGCCATTTTCTGATGGATGGGAGAAAATGGCTAGAATGTTTTACTGTTGATAAGTGTTCAGAGTCTGCAGACTGCAACTTAATCACTGCTAAAGTCTTTCCCAAGTTATATTAGCCCCAACTTGGATTTGCATTGGCAATTTTCTGCCCTGCACAGCAGCCACGAGAGAGGATTACTGCACTCTCCATCCTGCCCTCCACCCCAAAGAAAATGTCAGCAATTTAGGGAACACGAAAACTCAGGTTCACTTGTTATATGAGAAGGTCACCTCGTGTTCCTGTACGGCATTCCTGAAACAATTTGACTGTCGAACATTAACGATGAGCAAGAAAACCTGTCTGTCTTCCTAATAAAAGTTTGTGGTTCAGACTCCCTCTCTTGATCCTGGCAGTTGTTTGAATCTTTGATATATTCTGTCTGAAAAGAGCATTAGCATCCAAACAACACTGCTTCTGCTTTATTTACGGATTAATGCTTGATATTTCAGTGCTTTTTGGAGGCGTTAATTCACATGAAAGCAAGGCATTAACAAACCTTGAAGGTAAACTCAGTGATACGATTTAGATGCAGAAAGTAAACAGCATAGTGGGTTTATTTCCGCAACAACTAAGAGCTTTGAAGTGCGAAGCTCAACTTCTCCGCTGTTTTGGTCCCGTGGCTACAACGCTGTAACAGCGTAAAGCGGACCCATGGACATGCGCAGATACTGTGTGAGAGCGAAGTCTTGGATCTCGCTCATCTCAATATGGTTGATGTGATTGGTTGTGGTCTTCTTCTATGTGTCTTGTCACGTTACAATGTGCACATGTTCTGGCTGCCTTCTTCTGATTGCATGATAGCAGAACATGTGGCGTAGCAGTAACATTGCTGTGTCAGTGGCTGGTAATGAATACTTGACAAGATGACAGGTCCACATTTCTGGAGTTGGTTGTGAAATATTGATGGCCTTGGTTTATCTCAGATGTCTGTTTTCGATGGGTAACAATATAGAGGTGTAGGCTATTTGGGCAAGGGATAAGAAGTAATCAGGTAGGCCTATTTTATGACGTTTACAATGGATCAGAGCATGACATTTTTCCCTTTCACGCTGAGTGGTTATCGAAAAGGAGAGAGCTGGAAAGATTTTCCAAATATATTGAGGAACTATTTTTATTCTCAATGGATGTAAAAACAGACTTTGTTTGCTGAGGTGAAGAAAACATTACCTTGAGAAGCTCCACAGCTCATTAGTGGTGGTGCGTTAAGCCAATCAGAAATACTATCAGATCCTCAAATGGGCATATTTATATGCCTACATTTGCGCGCAGGCCAGGTAGCCTATAGGCCTACTTCAATGCGTAATCAGGTGCGCGTCCTTATTCAACATTGACAGGAGTGCTCCAAACAAAAGACAATGACTAAATTGACAAAATTCGTAAATGGAATGAAATAAACCAAAACTTGTTTCTCACAAGTGCGTTCTGCAAACAACGTGTCCACTCCGACAATGAGAACAGTAAAAGACTGTAATAATAATATATTGAATGAATTAACAGAAATTACTGGAACCAAACAAACATTTGTAGATTAGAAATTATAGGAATGAACGGAAAATGTACTACTGGTAATAAACAGTGCCTTCGGAAAGTATTCAGACCCCTTTACTTTTTCCCCAAAAAAATTGTTACAGCCTTATTCTAAAATCGATTAAATTGTTTTTTTTCCCCTCATCAATCTACACACAATACCCCATAATAACAAAGCAAAAATAGTTTGTAGAAATTGTTGCTAATTTATTACAAATAAAAAACAGATATCTAATTTCCATAAGTATTCTGACCCTTTACTCAGTACTTTGTTGAAGCACCTTTGACAGCAATTACAGCCTCGACTCTTCTTGGGTATGGCGCTACAAGCTTGGCACACCTGTATTTGGGAAGTTTCTCCCATTCTTCTCTGCAGATCTTCTCAAGCTCTGTCAGGTTGGATGGGGAGCGTTGCTGCACAGCTATTTTCAGGTCTCTCCAGAGATGTTCGATCGGGTTCAAGTCAGGGCTCTGGCTGGGCCACTCAAGGACATACAGAGACTTGTCCCGAAGCCACTCTTGGGTTGTCTTGGCTGTGTGCTTAGGGTCGTTGTCCTGTTGGAAGGTGAACCTTCACCCCAGTCTGAGGTCCTGAGCGCTCTGGAGCAGGTTTTCATCAAGGATCTCTCCGTACTTTGCTTCGTTCATCTTTGCCTCGATCCTTACTAGTCTCCCAGTCCCTGCTGCTGAAAACATCCCCACAGCATGATGCTGTCACCACCATGCTTCACCGTTGGGATGGTGCCAGGTTTCCTCCAGACATGACATTTGGCATTCAGGCCAGGCCAAGAGTTCAATCTTGGTTTCATCAGACCAGAGAAATCTTGTTTCTCATGGTCTGAGAGTCTTTAGGTGCCTTTTGGCAAACTCCAAGCGGGCTGTCATGTGCCATTTAGAAGATTTTCTAAAAGGCACATGATTTTTTGGTACCCTTCCCCAGATCTGTGCCTCGACACAATCCTGTCTCGGAGCTCTACGGACAATTCCTTCGACCTCATGGCTTGGTTTTTGCTCTGACATGCACTGTCAACTGTGGGACCTTATATAGCCTGGCGTGTGCCTTTCCAAATCATGTCCAATCAATTGAATTTACCAATCAAGTTGTAGAAACATCTCAAGGATGATCAATGGAAACAGGATGCACCTGAGCTCAATTTCGAGTCTCATAGCAAGGGGTCTGAATACTTATGTAAATAAGGTATTTCTATTTGAATTTTTGTATACATTTTCAAACATTTATAAAAACCTGTTTTGCTTTGTCATTATTGGGTATTGTGTGTAGATTGCTGAGGATTTGTATTTATTTAATCAATTTTAGAATAAGGCTGTAACGTAACAAAATGTGGAAAAAGTCAAGGGGTCTGAATACTTTACGACGACACTGTATGTAATGGTGGAATTGATAGACACTAACAGTCAAACGCAAACAATTCACACAATTAAGTTATGAAACAATAAATGTGCACAAATTCGTGGGAGAGAGTGCATTCAGGAGAGAGACGTGCATTGTGCATTTTAGCCACACTCCCCTTGTTCTTGTACTGGACCATCCCCGCGGCCTCTGCAATGGATTAGTCTCGGCCTCCGCAATGGATTAGTTCACGGAGATGGGCGCAAATGAGACAGTTGTCTCGTGTGCCATAAAATATATATATATATATATATTGTACCAGTCAAAAGTTTGGAAACACCTAATCATTCAAGGGTTTTTCTTAATTTTTTAATATTTTCTACATTGTAGAATAATAGTGAAGACATCAAAACTATGAAATAACACATATGGAATCATGTAGTAACCCAAAAAGTGTTAAACAAATCAAAATATATTTTATATTTGAGATTCTTCAAAGTAGCCACCCTTTGCTTTGATGAAAGCTTTGCACACTCTTGGCATTCTCTCAACCAGCTTCATGAGGTAGTCACCTGGAATGCATTTCAATTAACAGGTGTGCCTTGTTAAATGTTTATTTGTGGAATTTCTTTCCTTCTTAATGCGTTTGAGCCAATCAGTTGTGTTGTGACAAGGTAGGGTTGGTATACAGAAGATAGCCCTATTTGGTAAAAGACCAAGTCCATATTATGGCAAGAACAGCTCAACTAAGCAAAGAGAAACGACAGTCAGTCAATCTGGAAAATTTCAAGAACTTTAAAAGTTTCTTCAAGTGCAGTTGCAAGAACCATCAAGCGCTATGATGAAACTGGCTCTCATGAGGACCGCCACAGGAAAGGAAGACCCAGAGTTACCTCTGCTGCAGAGGATAAGTTCATTAGAAATTGCAGCCCAAATAAATGCTTCACAGAGTTCAAGTAACAGACACATCTCAACATCAACTGTTCAGAGGAGACACCAATAAGAAGAAGAGACTTGCTTGGGCCAAGAAACACGAACAATGGACATTAGACAGGTGGATATCTGCCCTTAGTCTGATGAGTCCAAATTTGAGATTTTTGGTTCCAACCACCGTGTCTTTGTGAGACACAGAGTAGGTCAACGGATGATCTCCGCATGTGGGGTTCCCACCGTGAAGCATGGAGGAGGAGGTGTGGTGGTATGGGGGTGCTTTGCTGGTGACACTGTCTGTGATTTATTTAGAATTCAAGGCACACTTAACCAGCATGGCTACCACAGCATTCTGCAGCGATACGCCATCCCATCTGGTTTACGCGTAGTGGGACTATCATTTGTTTTTCAACAGCACAATGACCCAACACACGTCCAGGCTGTGTAAGGGCTATTTGACCAAGAAGGAGAGTGATGGAGTGCTGCATCAGATGACCTGGCCTCCACAAACACCCAACCTCAACCCAATTGAGATGGTTTGGGATGAGTTGGACCACAGAGTGAAGGAAAAGCAGCCAACAAGTGCTCAGCATATGTGGGAACTCCTTCAAGACTGTTTGAAAAGCATTCCAGGTGAAGCTGGTTGACAGAATGCCAAGAATGTGCAAAGTTGTCATCAAGGCAAAGGGTGGCTATTTTGAAGAATCATTAATCTAAAATATATTTTCATTTGTTCAACAGTTTTTTGGTTACTACATGATTCCATATGTGTTATTTCATAGTTTCTATGTCTACAATGTAGAAAATAGTAAAAATAAAGAAAAACCCTTAAATGAGTAGGTGTGTCCAAACTTTTGACTGGTACTGTATATGTTTGCTACTGTTCGACAAAAGTGAATCTCGGTCGACCAACAGCCTATGGACCAAACAATTGAGTAGTCGACTAATTGGGGTCAGCCCTAGTGTGCACACGTGTGTATGCATGTGTGTATGTGGTACCTCTGTATGGACAGGAAACATGAGACTGGAGTGTGTGAGCTGCCAGCGTGTGTGTAAGCTACCCGCCACCTTGTGACCCTTCCCTGACATTTCCGTGACTGTGTGGCTAAAGGAAAATACAAATGGGAGGTGTCCACATCACTCCAGGGCCAGTCCTGCTGAATGTAAGCTTATAGCCAATATGCTTTCAAATAGGCTTCTCTGTCTGAAGTCATACTACCATTGATCCCAATGACTTTGTGGCCATCGGTGGTATAGGAATGAGTGTTACATTCATCTAAATGTTACATCTATATACACACATACATACTTCAAACAACATGTCCATGCTTAATTGTATACAGTTGTGACGAGTACTGAGGATACGAAGAGGCAGGACGCAGATGTAAACAATGTAAAGGTTTACTTAACACTGAGCAAGAGAACAACAAAGAGTGAGTACACGACAAGACACTAACAATCAGACAGAACACAACACTGAACAGTCCAGTGCTATATAGGGGTGGTGATGAGATGAGGTGCAGGTGCGCTGGAGGTGATTAGGGTGTGTTGGGTTTCCATTCCGGTGTTGCCGAGGTGGTGCGCTCAGACCGGTGGCTCAGTAGACCGGCGAATCAGAGTGCCGGAGGGGAGCAACGGGAGGAGACGTGACAGTACCCCCCCCCCCCCCCACCGGACACGCGGCTCCTGCCGCAGGACATCACCGGCCAGGTGGACGACCTCGAGGACGAGGAGCGGGCCGGTCAGGGTGGCGACGGTGGAAGTCCTGAATTAGGTTCCAGAACGTCCCCAGCCGGAACCAAGCTCCTCTCCTCAGGACCATACCCCTCCCAGTCCACCAGGTAACGGAGCCTTCCCCCACGGATCCTGGAGTCCAGCAGGTCCCTCACCGCATACACCAGACTCCTGTCAATGTCCAGGGGCGGAGGGGGCGTACCTCGGGGGACGGCATCCACCAGAGGACCAGGAACCACTGGCCTGAGGAGAGAGACACATGAAACGTGGGTGAGACACGGTAGTGAGGGGGAAGGAGCAGCCGGTACGATACCTCATTTATCCGCCGGAGGACTTAAAAGGCTCCACAAACCGGGGGCTCAGTTTCTTGCAGGGCAGGCGGAGAGGGAGGTTTCGAGTAGACATCCTCAGTAGACCGGCGAATCAGAGTGCCGGAGGGGAGCAACGGGAGGAGACGTGACAACAGTGTGTACTTCATTCTTACTTATAGGCTATATATTTTGTCTACAAACAACAACATGTCCATGTTTTTATTGTAGATGATTGATGGGAAATGGATGAGCTTGGATAACTTTGTTTTCTTTCAATCATAATAACAAGCGGGAACTCTATTAATCTCACTTTAGAGTTAATAGTTTACCAAGATGGTGTCAAACACAATCAAATATTTATATTTTCATATCATTTTTTCATTTCTCCATGAAAACAATTCAATATTAGAATAGATTCCATACAATTAGATAGTGTTAGCCCGCTGAGCTAAAGCCAAGGCATTCGCTCGGGAGCCAACGCAAGTCTCCAGGTTTCAGACAAGGGTAAACATCACTCGAGCGTGCTCAAAAACAACCTCTGTTACACACACATACCTTTCATGTTAAAAATCCTAGAATATGAGACAGATGCAGTATGTTGTGTTGAATCGTTATTCACTGTAACATCAAATATACAGTACTTTATCCCCATTTTGTTACGTTGTTGTTTTTTCCCCTCATCTATCTACACACCATACCCCATAATGACAAAGCAAAAACAGAAATATCAAATGATGTAAATATTCAGACCCTTTACTCAGTACGTATGACGCTACAAGCTTGGCACACATGTGTTTGGGGAGTTTCTCCCATTCTTCTCTGCAGATCCTCTCAAGGTCTCTCCAGAGATGTTCGATCGGGTTCAAGTCTGGGCTCTGGCTGGGCCACTCAACGACATTTAGAGACTTGTCCCAAAGCCACTCCTGCATTGCCTTGGCTGTGTGCTTAGGGTCGTTGTCCTGTTGGAAGGTGAACCTTCGCCCCAGTCTGAGGTTCTGAGTGCTCTGAAGCAGGTTTTCATCAAAGATCTCTCTGTACTTTCCTCTGTTCATCTTTCCCTCGATCCTGACTAGTCTCCCAGTCCCTGCCACTGAAAAACATCCCCACAGCATGATGCTGCCACCACCATGCGTCACCGTAGGGATGGTGCCAGGTTTCCTCCAAACGTGTTGCTTGGCATTTAGGCCAAAGAGTTCAATATTGGTTTCATCAGACCAGAGAATCTTGTTTCTCATGGTCTGAGAGTCTTTAGGTGCCTTTTGGCAAACTCCAAGCAGGCTGTCAAATGCCTTTTTACTGAGGAGTGGCTTCCATCTGGCCACTCTACCATAAAGGCCTGATTGGTGGAATGCTGCAGAGATGGTTGTCCTTCTGAAAGGTTCTCCCATCTCCACAGAGGAACTCTGGAGCTCTGTCATAGTGACCATCAGGTTCTTGGTCACCTCCCTGACCAAGGCTCTTCTCCCCCGATTGCTCAGTTTGGCCGGGCGGACAGCTCTAGGAAGAATTCCCCAGATCTGTGCCTCGACACAATCCTGTCTCGGAGCTCTATGGACAGTTACTTTGACCTCATGGCTTGGTTTTTGCTCTGACATGCACTGTCAACTGTGGGACCTTATATAGACAGGTGTGTGCCTTTCCAAATCATGTCCAGTCAATTGAATTTACCACAGGTGGACTCCAATCAAGTTGTAGAAACATCTCAAGGATGATCAATAAAAACTGGATGCACCTGAGCTCAATTTCGAGTCTCATAGCAAAGTGTCTGAATACTTATGTAAATAAGGTATTTCTGGTTTTTATTTGTAATACATTTGGGAAAAAATCTAAAAAACCTGTTTTTGCTTTGTTATTATGGGGTATTGTTGGTAGACTGATGAGTGAAAAAAATGATTTTATCTATTTTAGAATAAGGCTGTAATGTAACAAAATGTGGAAAAAGTCAAGGGGTCTGAATACTTTCCGAATGCTCTGTATGTGATAGGAACTAGGGCTGACCCCAATTAGTTGACTGGTCGATTGTTTGGTCCATATGCTGTTGGTCGACTGATAATTAATTGTTTTAGTCGAGCAGTTGCAGATATATATATATATATTTTATGGCACACGAGACAACTGTCTTATTTGCGGCCATCTCTGTGAACTAATCCATTGTGGAGGCCGAGACTAATCCATTGCGGAGGCATGTACAGTACAAGAAGTGGAGTGTGGCTAAGATGCACAATGAACGTATCTCCAGAATGCACTCTCTCCTGCCAATTTGTGCACATTCTTTGTTTCATAACTTCATTGTGTGAATTTTTTGCGTTTGATTGTTACCGGCTATCAATTCCCCATTACATACAGTGGGGAGAACAAGTATTTGATACACTGCCGATTTTGCAGGTTTTCCTACTTACAAAGCATGTAGAGGTCTGTAATTTTTATCATAGGTACACTTCAACTGTGAGAGACGGAATCTAAAACAAAAATCCAGAAAATCACATTGTATGATTTTTAAGTAATTACTTTGCATTTTATTGCATAACATAAGTATTTGATCACCTACCAACCAGTAAAAATTCCGGCTCTCACAGACCTGTTAGTTTTTCTTTAAGAAGCCCTCCTGTTCTCCACTCATTACCTGTATTAACTGCACCTGTTTGAACTCGATACCTGTATAAAAGACACCTGTCCACACACTCAATCAAACAGACTCCAACCTCTCCACAATGGCCAAGACCAGAGAGCTGTGTAAGGACATCAGGGATAAAATTGTAGACCTGCACAAGGCTAAGATGGGCTACAGGACAATAGGCAAGCAGCTTGGTGAGAAGGCAACAACTGTTGGCGCAATTATTAGAAAATGGAAGAAGTTCAAGATGACGGTCAATCACCCTCGGTCTGGGGCTCCATGCAAGATCTCACCTCGTGGGGCATCAATGATCATGAGGAAGGTGAGGGATCAGCCCAGAACTACACGGCAGGACCTGGTCAATGACCTGAAGAGAGCTGGGACCACAGTCTCAAAGAAAACCATTAGTAACACACTACGCCGTCATGGATTAAAATCCTGCAGCGCACGCAAGGTCCCCCTGCTCAAGCCAGCGCATGTCCAGGCCCGTCTGAAGTTTGCCAATGACCATCTGGATGATCCAGAGGAGGAATGGGAGAAGGTAATGTGGTCTGATGAGACAAAAATAGAGCTTTTTGGTCTAAACTCCACTCGCCGTGTTTGGAGGAAGAAGAAGGATGAGTACAACCCCAAGAACACCATCCCAACCGTGAAGCATGGAGGTGGAAACTTCATTCTTTGGGGATGATTTTTCTGCAAAGGGGACAGGACGACTGCACCGTATTGAGGGGAGGATGGATGGGGCCATGTATCACGAGATCTTGGCCAACAACCTCCTTCCCTCAGTAAGAGCATTGAAGATGGGTCGTGGCTGGATGACAACGACCCGAAACACACAGCCAGGGCAACTAAAGAGTGGCTCCGTAAGAAGCATCTCAAGGTCCTGGAGTGGCCTAGCCAGTCTCCAGACCTGAACCCAATAGAACATCTTTGTAGGGAGCTGAAAGTCCGTATTGCCCAGCGACAGCCCCGAAACCTGAAGGATCTGGAGAAGGTCTGTATGGAGGAGTGGGCCAAAATCCCTGCTGCAGTGTGTGCAAACCTGGTCAAGACCTACAGGAAACGTATGATCTCTGTAATTGCAAACTATACCAAATATTAAGTTCTGCTTTTCTGATGTATCAAATACTTATGTCATGCAATAAAATGCAAATTAATTACTTAAAAATCATACAATGTGATTTTCTGGATTTTTGTTTTAGATTCCGTCTCTCACAGTTGAAGTGTACCTATGATAAAAAATTACAGACCTCTACATGCTTTGTAAGTAATAAAACCTGCAAAATCGGCAGTGTATAAAATACTTGTTCTCCCCACTGTATATCACCAGCAGACTCGGCGCCAGAATGAATCAGTTGGACGGGCATTTGATTTCCATAGGAGGGCCTGTTTTTTCATGGGACCTCCTATGTGTGCACGCGCTTGCACAATTTAAAAAAAAATTGGTGTAATTGTTAAGACCATAGGCAGCTCATGATTTTCAAGTTTGGGGGAGCTTACAATTTATCCTACCATTTCTAACGATCTGCGTGCCAGTTATGAATATTTATATATGCACATTTTCGTGGATCATTTCATTTCAATAATAACTTTTTAATTTCTCTGAAAATCATTGTCATATGATTAATCATAAAGATCTGAAGTAAAATGATAAAAATCAAAAAGCTTAAATTCAACTATGGCTAGAGCACTAGCCTCTGCCATGACGACACATTGATACACTGTGATCCATTGGCGGCTAAAGAAATGAGAGCATAGAACTCAGAGAGAGCCTGTAGGCCAATGCAGCAGTAGGCCTATAACTTCCATCATCAACTATGTAAAATACATAGGCCTAAAGCCGACAAAATAAAAACAGTAAAAAATATTCTGGTTCTTTCAATCACATTCATATCACTTCTCCGCCTGTCAGCCTCCATTTCTATCTGTCTTGATTTGAGCTATTGCTAGTGAAGTTCAACATTGCATCAAATTATAATTCCGGGCCCTCAACGTTTCCTGCACCAGTGAGCTCAGGACAGAAAGCTGTTTATGACATTTCCACTGGATATGTGGGATCATCAGATCATGATATTTTGCTCTTTCACACCCAGGTTTGGTGATTATCGAGGCCGGCAGTGTTGGAAAGATTGATCAAATACTGAGGAACTCTCATTCGCATTAATGTTAAAAAAAAAGGCGAAGAAAACATTAGTGGTGGACGTGGTAAGTTAAGACAATCAGAAATCAGACATTGCCAAATGGGCACTTTCCTACATATGCATCCATTATGGAGAGAAACGCACCATATCATCGCCACATCCCCCGCCCCTTCTTCTTGATGCAACATTTTAAATTATACTCTTCGCACATATTTTAGACACTTTTCACTGACAGCCCCAATTCAATCAGCTAGACCTATTGCCACGCGCACTACCCAAATTGCGGGCTTCCCAAACACACTGGTGATTTGAAACAATCCACAGCAATACTTTTTTTAAGAAGCTAATGATCCCTGGTGAAGTATTTTGAATGATTTTATTTAGACAGGAGTAATTATATTTTGGCAAAACATCAGTTTACTTTAGGGCAATCCAGCATCCCAACTGTGCACCCGCCAACTTTTCTTTCCAATTCCCAAGAGGCTGAAACCAGAGATCTGTATATAATGATGAGATGCTCATGTCGCCGCCCTAACAAATGGGAGTCTTTGTCCCAAAGGCGGGAAGGCAGGCGACAAGCTTAGGTCTGCATATTATGCCCATAGAAACGCATTGGGCTTATACTGAACAGATGTTGGTGAGAGTGAGCCCTCTCGCTTTGCCTCTTCCTCTCTGCTGAAACTATATCACCAAAAAAAGCATCCCAGCGAGCAAAACAGCGCCCCTCTATATATAGCCCACGTATCTAATGCTCTCTGGACAGAAATAGTATGACATGCCATACTCTTTTGGTCCAGACAGCATCAGATACATGGTCTACACATACTGAGAGAGAAGGGCACTGTTTAACTCGCTCGGATGCTTTAACTGAGATTGATGCTTTAACTGAGTCTTTCTGTCGACGCACGTCTCCGTCAAATAAATTATCAATATTTCAATATTTTATTTGAAAGGACAAGGAGGTAGGGCGGGCGGGCCAGGCCCCCTAAGGCCCGCCCATAATGCCGGGCCTGCAGAGCGCTCAACCTATGCTACACTTGTGAGAAACAAGTTTTGGTTTATTTAATTACATTCATTTAGTCGTTGTCTTTTGTTTGGAGCGCTCCTGTAAATATTGAGTAACCTGATTACGCATAGAAGTAGGCCTATATGCTGCCTGGCCTCCGCGCAAATGTAGGCATATAAATGTGCCGATTTGGGTATCTGATACTATTTCTGATTGGCTTAACGCACCACTACTAATGAGCTGTGGAGCTTCTCAAAGTAATGTTTTCACCTCAAACAGCAAACAAACAAAATCTGTTTTTCATCCATTGAGAATGACAATAGTTCCCCAATGTTTTAGGTTTCCCAGCAATAAAACCAAAAATTTTGCTCAAACAGAAGGGGGAACTAACAGGGTCACTGACCAACAACCAAAACGAAACAGGTGGGATTTTAGGAGGGGTTCTGAAAGACACTCATGGGGGTGTCCACTGAAAGTTGACTAGCAACAACTTGAACCTAAAAGACACCCACCATGAGTGCCCACAAAATTTGCCCAAGAAGAGGCAAACAAAAGAAAAACACACACCAAACTTAAGGACAGGAAGCAAACCAAAAAGTGGAGCAAAACAAAAACAGGGAAGCTCAGATAAAGGATTGTTTGTCTAAAAATCAAAATAGCGAGCGTTAACACTCCTCAACTCTCAAGACAACTGGCGCACTGGGCCAGCCACTCTTAAATAGCACCTGGGCCAGCACAGGTGAAACACCTTCCCACTAACGAGATGGCAACCAGCACAGGTGTAACACATACTGACTAACGAGGTGACACCAATCGGTGCGCCCTACTTGCTAATGAGCTATACGTGCTAAAGTCCAACCTCAAAACATAAATGGAAAAACCAAAGCCTGTAACAAATGTATTTGAAAAATCTTTCCAGCTCTTGCCCTTTCGATAACCACTCAGCGTGAAAGTGAAAAATGTCATGCTCTGATCCAGTGGAAAGTCATAAAATAGGCCTACCTGATTACTTCTTATCCCTTGCACAAATACCTTACAGCTGTGTCTGTCCCGAGCTCACTTGCGAGGGAAACTCTGAGGGCCCAGAATATTTTATACAATGTTGCAAGTTTGCTAGCACGAGGTTCGGGCTGGACCCAAGTTAATAGTTGATACAATGTTTCAATTTGGTTGCAGACAAGCCATGTGTAGCCGATGTGATTTATAGGATATTTATTTTTATCCGGATATTTTCTACCTGCAGGCTGCAATGTTTTTATTTGTTGGCTTTACAGGCTATTTTTACAGTTGGCGATGGCAATAAAGTTACTTTTTAGGTTTGTATATTTTTCATTAAGATTTGGATATAATTTTTATTAACCACATGACAATGACTTTGGGTTTCGAAGATGTTATTATAAAATAAATGAAACTGTTAAACAAATGTGCATATGAAAACCATAACTGTCACGCAGATCGGGAGAAATGGTAAGATAAATTGGCATTCCACATGAGAAAGGTTGCCGACTACTCGTGTAGCCTATTACCGGCAACTTCAGGAGAGTAATGGCAGAATCTGCGAAAGCCAGTGGGAGGAAGGTCGGGTCAGGTATAGGTTTGATTCTTCTGGTTATCTTGATCTCGGGCTCCCTCTTGAGTCATTTGTGTCTTATTTCATCAAACGGTGCACTTAAAGCGTCAGACAAGTTCAATGCATATATAGTTTATTAAAACACATACAGTGAGGGGAAAAAAGTATTTGATCCCCTGCTGATTTTGTACGTTTGCCCACTGACAAAGAAATGATCAGTCTATAATTTTAATGTTAGGTTTATTTGAACAGTGAGAGACAGAACAACAACAAAAAAATCCAGAAAAACGCACGTCAAAAATGTTATAAATTGATTTCCATTTTAATGAGGGAAATAAGTATTTGACCCCCTCTCAATCATAAAGATTTCTGGCTCCCAGGTGTCTTTTATATGGTAATGAGCTGAGATTAGGAGCACACTCTTAAAGGGAGTGCTCCTAATCTCAGCTTGTTACCTGTATAAAAGACACCTGTCCACAGAAGCAATCAATCAATCAGATTTCAAACTCTCCACCATGGCCAAGACCAAAGAGCTCTCCAAGGATGTCAGGGACAAGATTGTAGACCTACACAAGGCTGGAATGGGCTACAAGACCATCGCCAAGCAGCTTGGTGAGAAGGTGACAACAGTTGGTGCGATTATTCGCAAATGGAAGAAACACAAAATAACTGTAAATCTCCCTCGGCCTGGGGCTCCATGCAAGATCTCACCTCGTGGAGTTGCAATGATCATGAGAACGGTGAGGAATCAGCCCAGAACTACATGGGAGGATCTTGTCAATGATCTCAAGGCAGCTGGGACCATAGTCACCAAGAAAACAATTGGTAACACACTACGCTGTGAAGGACTGAAATCCTGCAGCGCCCGCAAGGTCCCCCTGCTCAAGAAAGTACATATACATGCCCGTCTGAAGTTTGCCAATGAACATCTGAATGATTCAGAGGAGAACTGGGTGAAAGTGTTGTGGTCAGATTAGACCAAAATCGAGCTCTTTGGCATCAACTCAACTCGCCGTGTTTGGAGGAGGAGGAATGCTGCCTATGACCCCAAGAACACCATCCCCACCGTCAAACATGGAGGTGGAAACATTATGCTTTGGGAGTGTTTTTCTGCTAAGGGGACAGGACAACTTCACCGCATCAAAGGGACGATGGACGTGGCCATGTACTGTCAAATCTTGGGTGAGAACCTCCTTCCCTCAGCCAGGGCATTGAAAATGGGTTGTGGATGGGTATTCCAGCATGACAATGACCCAAAACACACGGCCAAGGCAACAAAGGAGTGGCTCAAGAAGAAGCACATTAAGATCCTGGAGTGGCCTAGCCAGTCTCCAGACCTTAATCCCATAGAAAATCTGTTGAGGGAGCTGAAGGTTCGAGTTGCCCAACGTCAGCCTCGAAACCTTAATGACTTGGAGAAGATCTGCAAAGAGGAGTGGGACAAAATCCCTCCTGAAATGTGTGCAAACCTGGTGGCCAACTACAAGAAACGTCTGACCTCTGTGATTGCCAACAAGGGTTTTGCGACCAAGTACTAAGTCATGTTTTTCAGAGGGGTCAAATACTTATTTCCCTCATTAAAATGCCATGGTGGAGAGTTTGAAATCTGATTGATTGATTGTTTCTGTGGACAGGTCTTTTATACAGGTAACAAGCTGAGATTAGGAGCACTCCCTTTAAGAGTGTGCCCCTAATCTCAGCTCATTACCGTATAAAAGACACCTGGGAGCCAGAAATCTTTCTGATTGAGAGGGGGTCAAATACTTATTTCCCTCATTAAAATGCAAATCAATTTATAACATTTTTGACATGCGTTTTTCTGGATTTTGTTGTTGTTATTCTGTCTCTCACTGTTCAAATAAACCTACCATTAAAATTATAGACTGATCATGTCTTTGTCAGTGGGAAAACGTACAAAATCAGCAGGGGATGAAATACTTTTTTCCCTCACTGTAGGGTGTGTCTATATATGGAAAAATACAAGAACAGACCACTTTCAGTCGACCAAGATGTTTTTATTCGGGGACAGCCCTAATACATAGACAGCTCCTCAATGTCACATTAACATCCACATTGGACTAATCCTTTACCCTTTTGGATTAATAGTCACACTGAATCACCTGTGCACCTCTTCTTATTTCCCTAGTAGCAAGTTAGGTTTTCATTTGACAAGAACGAGACAGCCCTCTCTGCTAAGCTGTTTTCAATTTCCTGTCAGCTTTCAGCTCATAGAGGAGCCCTCTTCTTCTTTACTGCATAGTTCTGTGTCCATGCATTCTTTGAACCACTGAAAACCTCTCATCTCTGCATTGGGGAAAGTAACGCTTCAATGCTACAGTGGCAGTGCTTAGAATGTACCATGAGTTTACAAAACATTAGAAACAACTGCTCTTTCCATGACATAGACTGACCAGGTGAAAGCTCTGATACCTTATTGATGTCCCCTGTTAAATCCACTTCAATCCGTGTAAATGAAGGGGATGAGACAGGTCAAAGAAGGATTTTTAAGCCTTGAGATAATTGAAATATGGATTGTGTATGTGTGCCATTCACAGGGTGAATGGGCAAGACAAACTATTTAAGTACCTTTGAACGGGGTATAGTAGAACTGCAATGCAGCTGGGTTTTTCACGCTCAACCATTTCTTGTGTGTATCAAGAATGGTCCACCACCCAAAGGACATCCAGCCAACTTGACACAACTATGGGAAGCATTGGAGTCAACATGGGCCAGCATCCCTGTGGAACACTTTTGGCACCTCGTAGAGTCCATTCCCCGATGAATTGAGGCTGTTCTGAGGGCAAAAGGGGGTGCAACTCAATATTAGGAAAGTGTTCCTAACGTTTGGTACATTCAGTGTATATTGACAAGAGGCTAATTGTAGGCGTAGAAGAGTATTGATAAATGGCATTTCAAGGAAACTAAGAATGTTATGTCACCGCTGTGTGTGGCTGAGGGGAATAACGTCAGTTGGAATGGTGATGTATGCATGCACACACACACACACACATTCACACAAACACACAGCTCATGCTAAAACCAGTCTGCTTTTCTTTTTTTGTTACAGGGAGGGCCTTTGCCCCAGAGTTTTACTATGACACATACAGTGCGTTGTGGCAGAACCGGCCCAGGGTCTATGGCTTCAAGCTACAGTGGACCCAGCAGAACCCCCTGTCTGTGGACCGCATCGTGGCCTACCGACTGGGGATCAAACAGGTGAGCAAGAACAATGGGACCTTCTCCCACTTTTTATGCTCTCTGTTTTGTCACAGTTTCACCGTTTTACGTCTGCTTTTGTCTCAAGGGTAAGAGATCGATAAAGTTTGAATTAGCTGTAGCACACACTAGTTCCTAATTGTGTTGTCACTCTTGAGAGTGAGTTAGGCTGTCATGCTAGCCAAGTAATGACTTTGACATTATTCATTGCAACAAATGTCATTACTTTGCAGTCATTTCATGCAGAAAGACCAAACCAAGGAGATTGATAAGCATTGCAGAAGATGGGCCTGAGACCTAACATAGCCAATCCCACTAAAGCTTGTGCATGATGCACTTGTGAACGCATTAGCATTTGTCCTTTCTGACTGTCGCATTCTCTTGTGGGGGTCCTCTCCCCCCCACTCCACTTCAAAGATGAACAGAGGAAGCCAGCAGAGTGCGTTTCAGTTCTTTAAACCTCCTCCCTGTTGGTGGTGTTCCAGTTATGGATGGCATTCCGCTTGTCAATCATGTCTTCTCCGTTCACCATTCCCTCTCCCTCACCTTCAGCGCTGTCATCGCTCAGCTGGAATGGCAGAGTCCTCAGCCACTTCTAATGACATCACACACGGCGTGATTTATTCCCCGTCAGGGTTGTCATTGCCTGGTCGCCACCCACCGGCACTCAAAGTCAACACTGAGTAAAAAGTCACTGATTTTGTTCTTTCTTTTCCTTCTTTATTTAATAACAAAATTAGCAGTCTTGCGTGCTGTTAGTCATCACTGCGGGGAACTGAGGACATTTTTATTTTTTATTTTTTTGGTACTGTGTAAACGTCAGGTGTTCTGCCCAGTGATTTCACACATATTGGGGGAAGCTCTCTCTCTCTCTCATGACATGCTCACCATTACTTTTAGCACACTGAAGCACATTTTCACTGACTGCACAGATTTGTTTTTCAGGCTCGCAGGACTTCTTTAAGTACTCGAGCTGGGTGTCTTTTCACCTGGGAGGTGGTGCATCTGTATCGTCAGTGAGTCGGCTCTGTTCTACTTGTGTTCGTTCATCTCTTCTGCTTTCGTGTTTTCTTTATTATGACAAAGCATTGTGACAAAGCAGCTAGCGATTGTTTCTTATTTCCTAATTCTTGCTAGGTCTGCATAGGAGAGGAGCCTGACAGTCATTGCTATATAGGTGATTCTACAGAAGTGGTGAAAATTGCAGTCCCACCCCAAAAACGTAGGACATTTATTTACGTCATATGTTCTAATTCAATTCAATAACAAAGTCATTGTTTATACACCCATTTCTATTGAGAGGTGGCTGTTCCAAACCCGGACTCCTAAACTTTGTTTGAAATAAAGCAATTAATTATAAATATATATAGCACTATTTAAATTGAACATCTTGAGTTGTTCTATTATTACATTGAAAGAAACTGATCTAATTAGTAGTTTTGTTAATTTTTAAACATCTTTCTCAAAAAAAATGCTGTCCCACCATTTGAAGTCACTTCTGAAACACACACGTTAGATGACTAGAATGAATGTGCCTTAAGCCACACCCCTACAAATATCACCAGGTGATGGGATTGCACCCCTCTCCAGCGTAGCCTGTCTGCAAACATTTTGGAGAAAATGAGTGAGCAAGTTGGTAAATCTTTATGTATGTTTAAGAAGTATCACTACCGAACATCTAATATATCAAGAAATAGTTAAAGTATGGTTTTGGAACTAAACTATATATATTTTTTGCAAATGTACATATGTCCAAATGAAAAATATCCAGCCATATGTTAGTACTAATGAGTGATTAGTGCTTTTTGAGGTGGGTTCGGTTATTGAAAAATAATCACGGCTTTCAATTTCAGTTTCTTTTTTTCTTTTCTTTTTTTTTTTACAATAAATGCATTGTGGGTCCAATGCTGTTACAACACAGAATATAACAATTTACGGTAGTGACTACCCATTACTATCACTTATTAGAATGCTGAGTTGCATCCAAAGAACACCATACCCACTGTGAAGAATGGGGGTGGAAACATCATGCTTTGGGGCTGTTTTTCTGCAAAGGGACCAGGACGATCGGCTATGAAAAGCCAACTGAGAGACCTGAGCCCTAGGACCATACGTCGGGACTACCGGCCGTGGTGACTCCTTGCTGTCCCCAGTCCGCCTGGCCTTGCTGCTATTCCAGTTTCAACTGTTCTGCCTGCGGTTATGGAACCCCTACCTGTCCCAGACCTGCTGTTTTAAACTCTTAATGATCGGCTATGAAAAGCCAACTGAGATTTATTCCTGATTATTATTTGACCATGCTTGTCACTTATGAACATTTTTGAACATCTTGGCATGGTTCTGTTATAATCTCCACCCGGCACAGCCAGAAGAGGACTGGCCACCCCTCATAGCCTGGTTCCTCTCTAGGTTTCTTCCTAGGTTTTCGCCTTTCTAGGGAGTTTTTCCTAGCCACCGTGCTTCTACACCTGCATTACTAGCTGTTTGGGGTTTTAGGCTGGGTTTCTGTACAGCACTTCGAGATATTAGCTGATGTAAGAAGGGCTATATAAAATAAAATTGATTGATTGATTGATTGACGACTGATCCGTGTAAAGGAAAGAATGAATGGGGCCATGTATTGTGAGATTTTGAGTGAAAAGCTCCTTCCATCAGCAAGGGCATTGAAGATGAAACGTGGCTGGGTCTTTCAGCATGACAATGATCCCAAACACACCGCCTGGGCAACGAAGGAGTGACTTCGTAAGAAGCATTTCAAGGTCCTGGAGTGGCCTAGCCAGTCTCCAGATCTCAACCCCATAGAAAATCTTTGGAGGGAGTTGAAAGTCTGTGTTGCCCAGCGACAGCCCCAAAACATCACTGCTCTAGAGTAAAATAATAAATAATTGGTCATTTAGCAGACGCTCTTATCCAGAGCGACTTACAGGAGCAATTAGGGTTAAGTGCCTTGCTCAAGGGCACATCGACAGATTTTTCACCTAGTCGGCTCGGGGATTAGAACCAGCGACCTTTCGGTTACTGGCACAACGCTCTTAACCACTAAGCTACCTGCCGCCCGAGTAGATCTGCATGGAGGAATGGGCCAAAATACCAGCAACAGTGTGTGAAAACCTTGTGAAGACTTACAGAAAACGTTTGACCTGTGTCATTGCCAACAAAGGGTATATAACAAAGTATTGAGAAACTTTTGTTATTGACCAAATACTTATTTTCCACCATAATTTGCAAATAAATTCATTAAAAATCCTACAATGTGATTTTCTGTACCTATGATGAAAATTACAGGCCTCTCTCATCTTTTTAAGTGGGAGAACTTGCACAATTGGTGGCTGACTAAATACTTTTTCCCCCCACTGTATTCAAAATAAACTGAAATATTACATTTACATAAGTATTCAGACCGTTTACTCAGTACTTTGTTGAAGCACCGTTGGCAGCGATTACAGCATCAAGTCTTCTTGGGTATCACACTACAAGCTTTGCACACCTGTATCTGGGGAGTTTCTCCCATTCTTCTCTGCAGATCCTCTCAAGCTCTGTCAGGTTGGATGGTGAGCATTGCTGCACAGCTATTTTCAGGTCTCTCCAGAGATGTTCGATCTGGTTCAAGTCCGGGCTCTGGCTGGGCCACTCAAGGACATTCAGAGACTTGTCCCGAAGCCACTCCTGCATTGTCTTGGCTGTGTGCTTAGGGTCGTTGTCCTGTTGGAAGGTGAACCTTCACCCCAGTCTGAGGTCCTGAGCGCTCTGGAGCAGGTTTTCATCACAGACCTCTCTGTACTTTGCTCCGTTCATCATCGATCCTGACTAGTCTCCCAGTCCCTGCCGCTGAGAAACATCCCCACAGTGTGATGCTGCCACCACCATGCTTCACCGTAGGGATGGTGCCAGGGTTCCTCCAGATGTGACGCTTGGCATTCAGGCCAAAGAGTTCCATCTTGGTTTCATCAGACCAGAGAATCTTGTTTCTCATAGTCTGAGAGTCTTTAGGTGCCTTTTGGCAAACTCCAAGTGGGCTGTCATGTGCCTTTTACTGAGGAGTGGCTTCCGTCTAGCCACTCTACCACAAAGGCCTGATTGGTGGAGAACTGCAGAGATGGTTGTCCTTCTGGAAGGTTCTCCCATCTCCACAGAGGAACTCTGAAGCTCTGTCAGAGTGACCATCGGGTTCTTAGTCACCTCCCTGACCAAGGCCCTTCTTCCCCGATTGCTGAGTTTGAGTCTTGATGGTTCTAAACTTCTTCCATTTAAGAATGATGGAGGCCACTGTGTTCTTGGGAACCTTCAATGCTGCATAAATGTTTTGGTACCCTTCCCCAGATCTGTGCCTCGACACAATCCTGTGTTGTGGAGCTCTACGGACAATTCCTTCGACCTCATGGCTTGGTTTTTGCTCTAACATGCACTGTCAACTGTGGGACCTTATATAGACAGGTGTGCCTTTCCAAATCATGTCCAATCAATTGAATTTACCACAGGTGGACTCCAATCAAGTTGTAGAAATATCTCAAGGATGATCAATGGAAACCGGATGCACCTGAGCTTAATTTCGAGTCTCATAGCAAAGGATCTGGGTACTTATGTAAATAAGGTATTTCTGTTTTTTATCTGTAATAAATGTGCAAGAATTTCTAAAAACGTGTTTTCGCTTTGTCATTACGGGGTATTGTGTGTAGATTGCTGAGGATTTGTATTTATTTAATCAATTTTAGAATAAAGCTGTAACGTAACAAAATGTGGAAAAAGTCAAGTGGTCTGAATACTTACCGAAGGCACTGTATTTATTTTCATTCCCCAAATTGCACCACTTCTGTAGAATGACCCATATAAGAGTCAGCAACAAAGCAGACACCTGGTTAAGAGCAGGGGGTGAAATAACAGGAGAGGAGTGAGGGCAGGAAACTAATTAACAACTTCATCCAGAGGGGAATAGCTGCCAAAATAAGGTGAGGAACCAGTGATGGAATTCACTAGAACAGAGGTTAGCTGTGTGTGCCGTGATTACATGTGCATGAGCTATGTCTGAAAATCAGACAGGCAGTATCTTTCAGTGGGAGAGGAGAAGAAGTGGCTGCTGGGTAAAAAGAGGACTCTTCCACTCTTCCAGACTCATCACATTGCACATTGCATTGTTGTCACTGTCCCTGTCAGCCCCTCTCTTGTTTAATAGACAACGTTCTCTAACCGCCTGTCTTTTGCATTGATATTATGGAGCGCTTGTATTGTGGTTTTATTCGCCGGGTTCAGTACAGTGGTTTCCTGGATGAGGCCCATCCATCATGGAGGTATGGTTGGTGACTGCTCTCTCCTTTCCGCCTGGCTCAGTGCCTGCTGTGCCATGCACTCCTCCCGTCCTCTCCCCCTCTCTAGTCTGGCACTCCGGCCCTCTCTCTCCTCTCTCTTGCTCACTCATTCACTCACATTTGCTCACGTGTGACATTTTCAGGACACCAGCTGCAGGTTGGACGTTTATTGTCATTATTCTTGTCCTGGACGCAAAACGGAGCGATTTCCCCTTAGATAGGCCATCTGCAAACTCAATATGGCTATATTGTAAAAGTTCCTGAAAACAAGAAGTAGCTTTTTGGTCTTAATTTACAGTAAGGTTAGGGTTAGGCATTAGGGTTAGCAGTTTGGTTAAGGTTAGGGTTAGGTTTAAAATCAGATTTTATGACTTTGTTGCTATGCTAGCTAGTGTCCACTCTGCAGAGCTGCCTCTAGAAGAAGATTCATGACATAAAACGCTAACCTGCATACCAGCCTGCATGGGCTTTAACTTTGCCCCTAGGAGGGTTGACTGGACTGGACACTTAGCTTGTTCACTTGCTGCATATGCAGTTCCTAGCAAATAGGTATGGATTTTTTAATAACATACCTATTTGTGTTTTACAGCTAATTGATCCATAATTGGGTAATTATGGGTATGAGATGAGGGGAGGTAAATCTCTAGTCATGTGTGTCCCTCTTTAGATCTCAGATTGCAATACTAGTGAAAAGATTACTCACTTATTTGAAGTATTATATTACCTTGTAAACCAGGCATTGTATGAAATAATATCCATGGGGAAAACAAAGCAGCACCATCTCTGGCCATCAAACTGAAGGCAAACCGAACAAATACTTCATTTAAAATCAGGCAAAAGTAAATCAAACCCCACTTCTTGTTTGAAGTGTTAAGCGTAGGAGATTTTCATATTGTTTCTAATTTCCCCAGCTTTCATTGTTTTGCCTCTTAAATCTTGTTAGGGAGAAGGTAATTGCTTTACAAATGAGCTCACTCTGTTGGGGTATGAATGCTTTCCAGCGCTTTTTATATTGTTTGTGTCCAGTTGGCTGGTTTGATTTTGGAGTTTCATTTAGCCCTTTTTTACGTGTGTGTGTATGTATGTGTGAACAAAGTGTTTCTTCCCAATCCAATCATTTGCCAAAATGACAGATAACCAGTCCTATTGTTTAAGCAGAATTAGCCGGTTATTATTCTGTCTGTATTGTGCATAGTTTAATAGCATTGTTTTCTGGGCAACGAGTAATGATGAATAATGAACACTTCCATTAACTTTTTAATCACTTCCACTTTTCCAACATCGTGGCTTTGGCGTCACAAACGATTTACATAATGAGGAAATGATAGCTACCTCGATGATGAGATGCCGCCATTATTATACGCATTAGTCACGGTGGTCTAAGGACATGCAGATTAATTCTCATAGTTATAAGCCAACCGATAACAGAGTTAGTCTCACTTCGGCTGGGGGATTTGGCGTCGACTAAGACTGGGCTATGTGAGCCTATATCACGTTCTCACGAAACGCGCTATATCGCTGTCTTCCGTTCTCATCCTTTATCCTTGATAACAGAAGCTGATCAGATCCCCGATGGATCAAGCCATTGGGAGTTTGGGGATCAGCCCGGGCTGCCTAGAAGTGTTGCAATTCCACTGTAACAATATCATCATACAGCTCCAGTGTTGCAGCAAGTGGGAAGTAGCATCCCATTCATTCATTCTGAGGAAGAAAGGCAGTTTGTCTATTTGTTGGTTTGGACTGGCTGGCTGGTTGGCTGGCCGGTTGTCTGTCCCTTTGTCTTTCAATACCCGTTTCCCATGGTTGATTGGGTGCAGAGGAGGGAGGGAGGGAGGAAGGGAGGAAAGGGAGAGACTGTGAGGAGGGATGTAGGGGGGGAGTCAGAGGGATACCGTCCTCCATCACGCTAACTCTCCAAGCTCCCCATCTCTTTTGGTCAGGTGGCCCAACCCTCCCCCCACTCCCATTGATGATGTAAGCCCCCGCGGGGTCATGACGGCGGTCGTTTCCGATCAGGCGTCCCAGCAGGACGCCCTTATCTAATTGTGCACCCCGTATCCGCCTCTGATTCCCGTGCCCCCATACTGTTTATCCGCTTAATTTATTCAATGGTGAGTTCTCTTCTTTCGCTCTCCCGCTTGCTCGCTCTCCCTCCCACCCCCACCCGTTCTCAGAAGCTCATACAGGCTGAGATATGCCAAATGGCTGCTAATAGCGTATTAAACTCTGCGACTGCTCATAGGACTTCGCCTCAACTTCACACACAGTGTCGTCTAGCATCCTAACAAGGCCACGTGTAACAACTCATTCACATTCCCCCTTACAGCTCTCTCTCCCACCTTAGTACACTACTGTTAGAGTTATAAGTACTCTTAGAATATCTGTTTCACAATGTGCTTTTCTTGTCCTTGCCGTACGTAATAGGGAAACATAGACTATTGCAGAATATTTACATAAGTATTTACTAATATATTTTATATTTACTGTATATATTTACAAATTCAATCTCTCCCTATCACAGTCTGCTGTCCCCACTTGCTTCAAAATGTCCACCATTGTTCCTGTACGCAAGAAAGCGAAGGTAACTGAACTAAATGACAATCGCCCCGTAACACTCACTTCTGTCATCATAAAGTGCTTTGAGAGACTAGTTAAGGATCATATCACCTCCACCTTACCCGACACCCTAGACCCACTGCAATTTGCATACCGCCCCAATAGATCCACAGATGATGCAATCGCGCTGCACACTGCACTATCCCATCTGGACAAGAGGAGTACCTATGTAAGAATGCTGTTCATTGACTACAGCTCAGCCTTCAACACCATAGTACCCTCCAAGCTCATCATTAAGGACGGGGCCCTGGGTCTGAACCCTGCCCTCTGCAACTGGGTCCTGGATTTCCTGACGGGCCGCCCCCTGGTGGTGAAGGTAGGCAACAACACCTCCACTACATTGATCCTCAACACAGGGGCCCCACAAGGGTGCATGCCCAGCCCCCTCCTGTACTCCTTGTTCATCCATGACTGCGACCTTCAACTCAATCATCAAGTTTTCTGACGACACAACAGTGGTAGGCCTGATTACCAACAACGACGAGACAGCCTACAGGGAGGAGGTGAGGGCCCTGGCGGAGTGGTGTCAGGAAAATAACCTTTCCCTCAACGTCAACAAAATGATGGAGCTGATCGTGGACTTCATGACCACACTGCCTGCCCTCCAGGACTTCTACAGCACCCGTGTCACAGGAAAGCCAAGAAGTTCATCAAGGACCTCAGCCACCCGAGCCACGGCCTGTTCGCCCCGCTATCATCCAGAAGGCGAGGTCAGTACAGGTGCATAAAAGCTGGGGCAGAGAGACTGAAAAACCTCTATCAGACTGTTAAATAGCCATCACTAGCCCACCTCCACCCAGTACCCTGCCCTGAACTTAGTCACTGCCCTATGTAGATAGACATGAAACACTGGTCACTTTAATAATGTTTACATACTGTTTTACCCATTTCATATGTATAATACTGTATTCTAGTCAAGGCAATCCAACTATTGCTGTAAATATACTATTCTATCCTACGTATTCTTCAGATATACTACATATTCTATCCACATACTGTCCATAATGTCTATACATCCCATCACATATATACTGAACAAAAATATAAACTCAACATGCAACAATTCCAAAGTTTTTACGTAGTTACAGTTCATTTAAGGAAATAAGTCAATTTAAATATTTTCATTAGGCCCTAATCTATGGATTTCACATAACTGGGCAGGGGTGCAGCCATGGTTGGACCTCGGACGGCATAGGCCCACCAACTGGGGAGCCAGGTCCAGCCAATCAGAATGAGTTTTTCCTCACAAAAGGGCTTTATTACAGACAAATACTCCTCAGTTTCATCAGCTGTCCGGGTGGCTGGTCTCAGAAGGTTCCGCAGGTGAAGAAGCCGAATTCTCTAAAATGACGTTGAAGCGGCTTATGGTAGAGAAATTAACATTCAATTATCTGGCAGCAACTCTGGTGGACATTCCTGCAGTCAGCATGCCAATTGCAAGCTCCCCCAAACTTGAGACATCTTTAGTATTGCGTTGTTTGACAAAACCGCATATTTTAGTGGCCATTTATTGTCCCCAGCACAAGGTGCACCTCTGTAATTACCATGCTGTTTAATCAGCTTCTTGATATGCCACACCTGTCAGGTGGATGGATTATCTTGGCAAAGGAGAAATGTTCACTAACAGAGATGTAAAGTAATTTGTGCCAAAAAATTGAGAGCAATAAAGTTTTTGTGATTCTGGAACATTTCTGGGATCTTTTATTTCAGCTCATGAAAAATGGGACCACCACTTCTTGTTGCGTTTATATCTATATTTGTGTGTGTGTGTATGTGTGTTTGTTTGTCTATTTTTGTGACCAGAAGTCCCCACAAGAATTTGACCAACTGGGGACATTTTGTTAGTCCCCATGAGGTCAAATGCTATTTCTAGGAGGTCAAGGTTAGGTTTAGGATTAGGAGCTAGGGTTAGAGTTAGGAGCCAGGTTTAGGGTTAAGGTTAGGTTTTTGGGTTAGGGTTAAGGTTAGGGTAAGAGTACGGGTTAGGGGTTAGGGAAGATAGGATTTTGAATGGGACTGAATTGTGTGTCCCCACAAGGATAGCTGTACAAGACTGTGTGTGTATGTGTGTATATATATATATATGTGTGTATATACATACATACATATATACATACATACATACATACATACATACATACATACATACATACATACATACATACATACATACATACATACATACATACATACATACATACATACACAGTACCAGTCAAAAGTTTGGACACACCTACTCATTCAAGGGTTTTTCTTTATTTTTACTATTTTCTATATTGTAGAATAATAGTGAAGGCATCAACACTATGAATTAACACATATGGAATCATGTAGCAACCAAAAAAGTGTTAAACAAATCAAAATATATTTGAGATTTGAGGTTCTTCAAATAGCCACCCGTTGCCTTGATGACAGCTTTGCACGCTCTTGGCATTCTCTCAACCAGCTTCATGAGCTAGTCACCTGGAATGCATTTCAATTAACAGGTGTGCCTTCTTAAAAGTTAATTTGTGGAATTTCTTTCCTTCTTAATGCGTTTGAGCCAATCAGTTGTGTTGTGACAAGGTAGTGGGGGTATACAGAAGTAGCCCTATTTGGTAAAAGACCAAGTCCATATTATGGCAAGAACAGCTCAAATAAGCAAAGAGAAACGACAGTCCATCATTACTTTGACATGAAGGTCAGTCAATACGGGACATTTCAAGAACTTTGAAAGTTTCTTCAAGTGCAGTCTCAAAAACCGTCAAGCGCTATGATGAAACTGGCTCTCATGAGGGCCGCCACAGGAATGGAAGACCCAGAGTTACCTATGCTGCAGAGGATAAGTTCATTAGAGTCACCAGCCTCAGAAATGGCAGCCCAAATAAATGCTTCACAGAGTTCAAGTAACAGACTCATCTCAACAGCAACTGTTCAGAGGAGACTGTGTGAATCAGGCCTTTATGGTCGAATTGCTGCAAAGAAACCACTACTAAAGGACACCAATAAGAAGAAGAGACTTGCTTGGGCCAATAAACACGAGCAATGGACATTAGACCGGTGAAAATGTGTCCTTTGGTCTGGAGTCAAAATTGGAGATGTTATGATGTGGGGTTATGATGTGGGGGTGCTTTCACTGTCTGTGATTTATTTAGAATTCAAGGCACACTTAACCAGCATGGCTACCACAGCATTCTGCAGCGATACGCCGTCCCATCTGGTTTGGGCTTAGTGGGACTATCATTTGTTTTTCAACAGGACAATGACCCAACACACCTCCAGGCTGTGTAAGAGCTATTTTACCAAGAAGGAGCGTGATGGAGTGCTACATCAGATGACCTGGCCTCCACAATCCCCCGACCTCAACACGATTGAGATGGTTTGGGATGAGTCGGACCGCAGAGTGAAGGAAAAGCAGCCAACAAGTGCTCAGCATATGTGGGAACTCCTTCAAGACTGTTGGAAAAGCATTCCAGGTGAATCTGGTTGAGGGAATGCCAAGAGTGTGCAAAGCTGTCATCAAGGCAAAGGGTGGCTATTTGAAGAATCTCAACTATAAATTATATTTTGATTTGTTTACACTTTTTGGTTACTACATGATTCCATATGTGTTATTTCATAGTTTTGATGTCTTCACTATTATTCTACAATGTAGAAAATAGTAAAAAATAAAGAAAAACCCTTGAATGAGTAGGTGTGTCCAAACTTTTGACTGGTACTGTGTGTGTGTGTATATATACAGTTGAAGTCGGAAGTTTACATACAGCTTAGCCAAATACATTTGAACTCAGTTTTTCACAATTTTTGACATTTAATCCTAGTAAAAATTCCCTGTTTTAGGTCAATTAGGATCACCACTTTATTTTAAGAATGTGAAATGTCAGAATAATAGTAGAGATAATTATTTATTTAAGCTTTTATTTATTTCATCACATTCCCAGTGCGTCAGAAGTTTACATACACTCAATTAGTGTTTGGTAGCATTGCCTTTAAATTGTTTAACTTGGATCAAATGTTTCGGGTAGCCTTCCACAAGCTTCCCACAATAAGTTGGGTGAATAGTGGCCCATTCCTCCTGACAGAGCTGGTGTAACTGAGTCAGGTTTGTAGGCCTCCTTGCTCGCACACGCTTTTTCAGTTCTGCCCACAAATTATCAATAGGATTGAGGTCAGGGCTTTGTGATGGCCACTACAATACCTTAACTTTGTTGTCCTTAAGTCATTTTGCCACAACTTTGGAAGTATGCTTGGGGTCATTGTCCATTTGGAAGACCCATTTGCGACCAAGCTTTAACTTCCTGACTGATGTCTTGAGATGTTGCTTCAATATATCCACATAATTTTCCTTCCTCATGATGCCATCTATTTTGTGAAGTGCACCACAGCATGATGCTTGAAATACATCCACAGGTACACCTCCAATTGACTCAAATGATGTCAATTAGCCTATCAGAAGCTTCTAAAGCCATGACATCATTTTCTGGAATTTTCGAAGCTGTTTAAATGCACAGTCAAGTTAGTTTGTGTAAACTTCTGACCCACTGGAATTGTAATACAGTGAATTATAAGTGAAATAATCTGTCTGTAAACAATTGTTGGAAAAATGACTTGTGTAATGCACAAAGTAGATGTCCTAACCGACTTGCCAAAACTATAGTTTGTTCAAAATAAATTTGTGGAGTGGTTGAAAACGAGTTTTAATGACTCCAACCTAAATGTATGTAAACTTCCGACTTCAACTGTATTTATATAGAGAAACTCAGCAAAAAAAGAAACGTCCTGTCACTGTCAACTGCGTTTATTTTCAGCAAACTTAACATGTGTAAATATTTGTGTGAACATAACAAGATTCAACAACTGAGAAATAAACTGAACAAGTTCCACAGACATATGACTAACAGAAATTGAATAATGTGTCCCTGAACAAAGGGGGGGTCAAAAGTAACAGTTAGTATCTGGTGTGGCCACCAGCTGCATTAAGTACTGCAGTGCATCTCCTCATGGACTGCACCAGATTTGCCAGTTCTTGCTGTGAGATGTTACCCCACTCTTCCACCAAGGCACCTGCAAGTTCCCTGACATTTCTGGGGGGAATGGTCCTAGCCCTCACCCTCCGATCCAACAGGTCCCAGTTGTGCTCAATGGGTTTGAGATCCGGGCTCTTCGCTGGCCATGGAAGAACACTGACATTCCTGTCTTGCAGGAAATCACGCACAGAACAAGCTGTATGGCTGGTGGCATTGTCATGCTGGAGGGTCATGTCAGGATGACCCTGCAGGAAGGGTACCACATGAGGGAGGAGGATGTCTTCCCTGTAACGCACAGCGTTGAGATTGCCTGCAATGACAACAAGCTCAGTCCGATGATGCTGTGACACACCGCCCCAGACCATGACGGACCCTCCACCTCCAAAACGATCCCGCTCCAGAGTACAGGCCTCAGTGTAACACTCATTCCTTCGACGATCAATGTGAATCCGACCGTCACCCCTGGTGAGACAGCACTTTTTGCCAGTCCTGTCTGGTCCAGCGACGGTGGGTTTGTGCCCATAGGCGACGTTGTTGCCGGTGATGTCTGGTGAGGACCTGCCTTACAACAGGCCTACAAGCCCTTAGTCAGCCTCTCTCAGCCTATTGCTAACAGTCTGAGCACTGATGGAGGGATTGTGCGTTCCTGGTGTAACTCGGGCAGTTGTTGTTGCCATCCTGTACCTGTCCCGCAGGTGTGATGTTCGGATGTACCGATCCTGTGCAGGTGTTGTTACACGTGGTCTGGCACTGCGAGGACGATCAGCTGTCCGTCCTGTCTCCCTGTAGCGCTGTCTTAGGCGTCTCACAGTACGGACATTGCAATTTATTGCCCTGGCCACATCTGCAGTCCTCATGCCTCCTTGCAGCATGCCTAAGGCACGTTCACGCAGATGAGCAGGGACCCTGGGTATCTTTCTTTTGGTGTTTTTCAGAGTCAGTAGAAAGGCCTCTTTAGTGTCCTAAGTTTTGATAACTGTGACCTTAATTGCCTACCGTCTGTAAGCTGTTAGTGTGTTAACGACCGTTCCACAGGTGCATGTTCATTAATTGTTTATGGTTCATTGAACAAGCATGGGAAACAGTGTTTAAACCCTTTACAATGAAGATCTGTGAAGTTATTTGGATTTTTACAAATTATCTTTGAAAGACATATATATATACAGTGGGGAGAACAAGTATTTGATACACTGCCGATTTTGCAGGTTTTCCTACCTACAATGCATGTAGAGGTCTGTAATTTTTAGGTACATTTCAACTGTGAGAGACGGAATCTAAAACAAACAACCAGAAAATCACATTGTATGATTTTTAAATAATTAATTTGCATGTTATTGCATGACATAAGTATTTGATACATCAGAAAAGCAGAACTCAATATTTGGTACAGAAACCTTTGTTTGCAATTACAGAGATCATACATTTCCTGTAGGTCTTGACCATATTTGCACACACTGCAGCAGGGATTTTGGCTCACTCCTCCATACAGACCTTCTCCAGATCCTTCAGGTTTCGGGGCTGTCGCTGGGCAATACGGACTTTCAGCTCCCTCCAAAGATGTTCTATTGGGTTCAGGTCTGGAGACTGGCTAGGCCACTCCAGGACCTTGAGATGCTTCTTACGGAGCCACTCCTTAGTTGCCCTGGCTGTGTGTTTCGGGTCGTTGTCATGCTGGAAGACCCAGCCACGACCCATCTTCAATGCTCTTACTGAGGGAAGGAGGTTGTTGGCCAAGATCTCGCGATACATGGCCCCATCCATCCTCCCCTCAATACGGTGCAGTCGTCCTGTCCCCTTTGCAGAAAAGCATCCCCAAAGAATGATGTTTCCACCTCCATGCTTCACGGTTGGGATGGGGTTCTTGGGGTTGTACTCATCCTTCTTCTTCCTCCAAACACGGCGAGTGGAGTTTAAACCAAAAAGCTATATTTTTGTCTCATCAGACCACATGACCTTCTCCCATTCCTCCTCTGGATCATCCAGATGGTCATTGGCAAACTTCAGACGGGCCTGGACATGTGCGGGCTTGAGCAGAGGGACCTTGCGTGCGCTGCAGGATTTTAATCCATGATGGCGTAGTGTGTTACTAATGGTTTTCTTTGGTGACTGTGGTCCCAGCTCTCTTCAGGTCATTGACCAGGTCCTGCCGTGTAGTTCTGGGCTGATCCCTCACCTTCCTCATGATCATTGATGCCCCACGAGGTGAGATCTTTCATGCAGCCCCAGACCGAGGGTGATTGACCGTCATCTTGAACTTCTTCAATTTTCTAATAATTGCGCCAACAGTTGTTGCTTTCTCACCAAGCTGCTTGCCTATTGTCCTGTAGCCCATCCCAGCCTTGTGCAGGTCTTCAATTTTATCCCTGATGTCCTTACACAGCTCTCTGGTCTTGGCCATTGTGGAGAGGTTGGAGTCTGTTTGATTGAGTGTGTGGACAGGTGTCTTTTATACAGGTAACGAGATCAAACAGGTACAGTTAATACAGGTAATGAGTGGAGAACAGGAGGGCTTCTTAAAGAAAAACTAACAGGTATGTGAGAGCCGGAATTCTTACTGGTTGGTAGGTGATCAAATACTTATGTCTTGCAATAAAATGCAAATTAATTACTTAAAAATCATAAAATGTGATTTTCTGGATTTTTGTTTTAGATGCCGTCTCTCACAGTTGAAGTGTACCTATGATAAAAATTACAGACCTCTACATGCTTTGTAAGTAGGAAAAGCTGCAAAATCGGCAGTGTATCAAATACTTGTTCTCCCCACTGTATACAGTGAGGGAAAACAGTTTTTGATCCCCTGCTGATTTTGTACGTTTGCCCACTGACAAAGAAATGATCAGTCTATAATTTGAATGGTAGGTTTATTTGAACAGTGAGAGACAGAATAACAACAACAAAATCCAGAAAAACGCATGTCAAAAAATTTATAATTTGATTTGCATTTTCATGAGGGAAATAAGTATTTGACCCCCTCTCAATCAGAAAGATTTCTGGCTCCCAGGTGTCTTTTATACAGGTAATGAGCTGACATTAGGAGCACACTCTTAAAGGGAGTGCTCCTAATCTCAGCTTGTTACCTGTATAAAATACACCTGTCCACAGAAGCAATCAATCAATCAGATTCCAAACTCTCCACCATGGCCAAGACCAAAGAGCTCTCCAAGGATGTCAGGGACAAGATTGTAGACCTACACAAGGCTGGAATGGGCTACAAGACCATCGCCAAGCAGCTTGGTGAGAAGGTGACAACAGTTGGTGCGATTATTCGCAAATGGAAGAAACACAAAATCACTGTCAATCTCCCTCGGCCTGGGGCTCCATGCAAGATCTCACCTCGTGGAGTTGCAATGATCATGAGAACGGTGAGGAATCAGCCCAGAACTACACGGGAGGATCTTGTCAATGATCTCAAGGCAGCTGGGACCATAGTCACCAAGAAAACAATTGGTAACACACTACGCTGTGAAGGACTGAAATCCTGCAGCGCCCGCAAGGTCCCCCTGCTCAAGAAAGCACATATACAGTGGGGGAAAAAAGTATTTAGTCAGCCACCAATTGTGCAAGTTCTCCCACTTAAAAAGATGAGAGGCCTGTAATTTTCATCATAGGTACACGTCAACTATGACAGACAAATTGAGGAAAAAAAATCCAGAAAATCACATTGTAGGATTTTTAATGAATTTATTTGCAAATTATGGTGGAAAATAAGTATTTGGTCACCTCAAACAAGCAAGATTTCTGGCTCTCACAGACCTGTAACTTCTTCTTTAAGAGGCTCCTCTGTCCTCCACTCGTTACCTGTATTAATGGCACCTGTTTTAACTTGTTATCAGTATAAAAGACACCTGTCCACAACCTCAAACAGTCACACTCCAAACTCCACTATGGCCAAGACCAAAGAGCTGTCAAAGGACACCAGAAACAAAATTGTAGACCTGCACCAGGCTGGGAAGACTGAATCTGCAATAGGTAAGCAGCTTGGTTTGAAGAAATCAACTGTGGGAGCAATTATTAGGAAATGGAAGACATACAAGACCACTGATAATCTCCCTCGATCTGGGGCTCCACGCAAGATCTCACCCCGTGGGGTCAAAATGATCACAAGAACGGTGAGCAAAAATCCCAGAACCACACGGGGGGACCTAGTGAATGACCTGCAGAGAGCTGGGACCAAAGTAACAAAACCTACCATCAGTAACACACTACGCCGCCAGGGACTCAAATCCTGCAGTGCCAGACGTGTCCCCCTGCTTAAGCCAGTACATGTCCAGGCCCGTCTGAAGTTTGCTAGAGTGCATTTGGATGATCCAGAAGAGGATTGGGAGAATGTCATATGGTCAGGTGAATCCAAAATATAACTTTTTGGTAAAAACTAAACTCGTCGTGTTTGGAGGACAAAGAATACTGAGTTGCATCCAAAGAACACCATACCTACTGTGAAGCATGGTGGTGGAAACATCATGCTTTGGGGCTGTTTTTCTGCAAAGGGACCAGGACGACTGATCCATGTAAAGGAAAGAATGAATGGGGCCATGTATCGTGAGATTTTGAGTGAAAACCTCCTTCCATCAGCAAGGGCATTGAAGATGAAACGTGGCTGGGTCTTTCAGCATGACAATGATCCCAAACACACCGCCCGGGCAACGAAGGAGTGGCTTCGTAAGAAGCATTTCAAGGTCCTGGAGTGGCCTAGCCAGTCTCCAGATCTCAACCCCATAGAAAATCTTTGGAGGGAGTTGAAAGTCCGTGTTGCCCAGCGACAGCCCCAAAACATCACTGCTCTAGAGGAGATCTGCATGGAGGAATGGGCCAAAATACCAGCAACAGTGTGTGAAAACCTTGTGAAGACTTACAGAAAACGTTTGACCTGTGTCATTGCCAACAAAGGGTATATAACAAAGTATTGAGAAACTTTTGTTATTGACCAAATACTTATTTTCCACCATAATTTGCAAATAAATTCATAAAAAATCCTACAATGTGATTTTCTGGATTTCTTTTCCTCATTTTGTCTGTCATAGTTGACGTGTACCTATGATGAAAATTACAGGCCTCTCTCATCTTTTTAAGTGGGAGAACTTGCACAATTGGTGGCTGACTAAATACTTTTTTCCCCCACTGTACATGCCCGTCTGAAGTTTGCCAATGAACATCTGAATGATTCAGAGGAGAACTGGGTGAAAGTGTTGTGGTCAGATGAGACCAAAATGGAGCTCTTTGGCATCAACTCAACTCGCCGTGTTTGGAGGAGGAGGAATGCTGCCTATGACCCCAAGAACACCATCCCCACCGTCAAACATGGAGGTGGAAACATTATGCTTTGGGGGTGTTTTTCTGCTAAGGGGACAGGACAACTTCACCCCATCAAAGGGACGATGGACGGGGCCATGTACCGTCAAATCTTGGGTGAGAACCTCCTTCCCTCAGCCAGGGCATTGAATATGGGTCGTGGATGGGTATTCCAGCATGACAATTACCCAAAACACACGGCCAAGGCAACAAAGGAGTGGCTCAAGAAGAAGCACATTAAGGTCCTGGAGTGGCCTAGCCAGTCTCCAGACCTTAATCCCATAGAAAATCTGTGGAGGGAGCTGAAGGTTCGAGTTGCCAAACGTCAGCCTCGAAACCTTAATGACTTGGAGAAGATCTGCAAAGAGGAGTGGGACAAAATCCCTCCTGAGATGTGTGCAAACCTGGTGGCCAACTACAAGAAACGTCTGACCTCTGTGATTGCCAACAAGGGTTTTGCCACCAAGTACTAAGTCATGTTTTGCAGAGGGGTCAAATACTTATTTCCCTCATTAAAATGCAAATCAATTCATAACATTTCTGACATGCGTTTTTCTGGATCTTTTTGTTGTTATTCTGTCTCTCACTGTTCAAATAAACCTACCATTCAAATTATAGACTGATCATTTCTTTGTCAGTGGGCAAACGTACAAAATCAGCAGGGGATCAAATACTTTTTTCCCTCACTGTAACTCAAGGCTAATAGGTACCTTTTTAAGGATTTAGTGTTGTGTTTGCTTCTTGTGAGAGAGAGGCCGTGGATTGAATACTCCCCTGATTGTTATTTCCTCAGATTAAAGGATTTCCCCCTGGTCTCCGGTGGATTTGAAGCCGTTTTCTGTATCCCAATGAATCGCAGAGGAAGTGAGAGAGGAGGAATTTACATGAGAAGGGATCTTTCTCTCTCTTCTCTCTTCCTTCCTTCTTTCTGTCTCTTTCTCCCTCTTCCTCTCTCTCTCCCACTTTACAAAACATTTGCAGAACGATGACTTGAATGAGAAGTGAGACTCTTTTCCATGGCAACACTGGGTTTTACCTCCAACAGGCATTGCTTAGCAGAATACAAAAGCGGCAAAGCAGAATGTGGGTGAAGAGACTTCAGTAAAGAGTTTTTGCAAGGTCTTACCCTGACATTGTTGTATTTATTCATAGTCACCGTTTTGGTGGATGACAGAGACATTTTGTCTAACTGTGTATGCAACCATACATAAGTGTCAGTATCTGCTCTCTCTCAATATCTCTAAGCAGTAAATGCTGAAAGGTGGGTGCATTTTTATAGAGGACATAGCGTTGATTCCCGATAATTACCATAAAGAGAACCATCAACGCATTCAAATTGCCATTATCACTGTGAATGACCCTAACATGGAACGTTAATGGCTCTTACCTACACTACCTCCTACCTGCAATGTGGGCAATCATCAAAACGAGCCAATCTATAGCTAGAGGACTCCTGATATCTCCAGGAGTGATAAGTATACTTTTTGTCTTGATCTGTGGTTGTCTAGTACTGTCTTTTTGCTAGCTAGGGCCATCTATTTTAAGTGCGATATGTATTCCCAGTAGCCTACTTGATGTGTGAACTGCTGACTGCTCATAACTTGCAGCTGATTGTTGACACATCAACCAGGATTAAGGGGCAATTTGTGACTGTTGTTTTGGTAATCAGTGCCTGTATTGGAGGGGCAGTGTTTTCACCTTTTACGTAGTTATTTTCAGATCTAATTCTGCTCTTTTGTAGCTTTGTCAACTATGTGTGTGTTTTCTATACCTGTTTGCTCCTCTCCCTGTAGGCTTTACACATGCTCCCCACCCCTTGGCTGCAACCCTTCTAATTTTGTACCCTGCTTGCACAACCCATGTGGAATTCATGGTCTCTGGCAGCATTTGGACCTGCCGATCTACGGTCTATAGACTTTTTGGGCTGACTGACACATGGATCACCCCAGAGAACACTGCTACTCCAGCTGCTCTCTCTCATCTGACTATGTGTTTTCTCATTTGGTCATCGCGGTGGTGGCACAGGGCTACTCATTTCTCCTAAGTGGGGATGTTCTATTTTCTCCCTCACTCACCTGTCCATATCCTCATTAGAATGTCATGCTGTCACTGTCACTTGTCCACTCAAGCTTAATATTGTTGTCATCTATTGCCCACCAGGTGCCCTTGGAGAGTTCCTCAATGAACTTGACACCTTGATAAGCTAATTTCATGACGATGGCTAGCCGTTCATTGTACTGGCCGATTTCAACCACCTCTTTCTTTCCCCTCCTTGACGCTTTTGACCTCACCCTTTCCCAGTGCCCTCCCACTCACAAGGCAGGCAATACACTTGACCTGTTCGCCTACTAATCTCACTGCAACCTTTGAAAAGAAGGTTGACGACATCCGCTACTCATTCACTCAGCTAATTGAGTCCACTGGACCCACTCACACAGAACAACCCTATGCCTTGATTTCTTTCTCCCCCTGCTGACATATCTGCCAGGCATGCAGAGATGCAATCCTGTGAGTAGTGAAGTCCGGCCGCCCGACAACCTGCCCGCTCAACCCCATCCCCTCCTCCCTTCTCCAGACCATCTCTGAAGATCTTCTCCCATTCCTCACTTCCCTCATCAATGGATCCCTGACCACTGGCTGCGTTAACCTCTGACTTCAAAATGGCCAGCGTCGCTCCACTCCTCCCCTCTGACGTCAAAAACTACAGACCCTTCTTTATTTTCTTTCCAAAACACTCAAAGATCTTCTTGACCCTAACCAGTCAGGCTTCAAGACGTGTCACTTAATCGAGACTGCTTTCCTCTGTGTCACAGAGGCTCTCCACACTACCAAAGCTGACTCTCTCTCCTCTGTTCTCATCGTCCTAGATCTATCCGCTGCCTTCGACACCATGAACCATCTGATCCTCCTCTCCACCCTCTCAGGGCTGGTCGTCTCAGGCTCTGCACACTCTTGGATTGCATCCTTCCTGGCAGGCCTCTCCTACCAGGTGACGTGGAGAGGATCTGTGTCTGCACCACATACTCTCACTACTGGTGTCCCCCAGGGCTCGGTTCTAGGCCTTCTCTTTTTCTCTCTATACACCAAGTCACTTGGCTCGCTCATATCCTCACATGGTCTCTCCTATCATTGCTATGCAGATGACACTCAACTACCTTTCTGCCCAGGTGGCAGATATCTCAGCCCACCACCTCAAGCTCAACGTCGACAAGACGGAGCTGCTTTTCCTCCCGGGAAAGGCCTGCCCGCTCTAAGACCTCTCCATCACGGTTGACAACTCAACAGTGTCCACCTCCCAGAGTGCAAAGAACCTTGGCGTGACCCTGGACAACACCTTGTTGTTCGCTGCAAACATCAAAGCAGTGACTCGCTCCTGCAGGTTCATGCTCTACAACATCCGTGAAGTACGACCATACCTCATACAGGAAGCGGCGGAGGTCCTAATTGGTTGGGCTCCCCGCTTGTGCCATTAAGCACCTGCAACTTACTCAAAACGCCTCAGCCCACCTGCTGTTCAACCTTCCCAAGTTCTCCCATGTCACCCCGCTCCTCCGCACACTCCACTGGTTTCCAGTCGAAGCTCTCATCCACTACAAGAGCATGGTACTTGCCAGGAGGAGACAGGTAGAGACAGGAGGAGGCAGGAGGAGACAGGAGGAGGCTGGTGGGGCTGGAAGAGACAGGAGGAGACTGGTGGGGGGAGGAGACAGGTAGAGAGACACCATAAAGTTCAGATATCATTCTCTCTCCTCAAGAATAGAGAGTAATTTCAGCTTTATACATCAGATTTCTATCTGCAACATTCAGAACGTTCAGATACTTTAGAAATATATTGAATAGAACAGATATGATGCGGCGCATAATTGGCCCTGCGTCGTCCAGGGTAGGGGAGGGAATGGCCGGCAGGGATGTAGCTCAGTTGGTAGAGCATGGCGTTTGCAACGCCAGGGTTGTGGGTTCAATTCCCACAGGGGGCCAGTATGAAAAATGTAATAATGTATGCACTCACTAACTGTAAGTCGCTCTGGATAAGAGTGTCTGCTAAATGACTAAAATGTAAATGTAAATGTAATGAGCCCTGTCCTCAAGAATAGGGAGTCATATACGTTACATTTCTAACTGCAACGTTAGGAAGATTTTTGCCCTACTGAACACACCCCGTGTGTAACACACCATCTTCTTTTTTAGTGGATATCTCTGCGGTCCCAGCCCCCTCAGCCCAGAGGCGAGGGCAGTGCTCATGCTCAAGGATGTGTTAAAAGTCAAGTGCTGTCTCAGACGAGGCCGATGGTCCCTTGTGCTTCTCGGGGTGAAGTGCTTGAATGGCAGACTTAGCTGATAACTTCCTAACATCTCAGCGACATGGGACCTAAACTGGGGCAGAAGAGGAGTGTAGTGTATTTTGGAATATTCCAAAGGGCCATTAGTAAAGTACATGCAATGCCATTTTAACAGCACATATTTTCAAGTTTTATTAGTCGTACGGATGCCCATGGTATACACGGTCCAACGAAATGCTTACTTGGTGGTTCCTTCTCAACAATAATAAATAATCAAAGATAAGAATACGAACTTAAAGTATATGGCTCATTAGATTAGAATAAACATTTTAGCATAAGTATAATACAGGAAGGCACAATTTATAGTCCAATATTTACACGTGTTTTGGGGAAGGGGGAATTGGGGGGGCAGTATTTTGCAATCATAATAAGTCTAATATCAGCAATTGTGATGGTGTCTATGTGAGTGTCTGTGTGCATGAGTGAGTGCATGTGTGCTAAGGTGCGGAGAATCAGAGCAGGTGGTCAGTCCAGTTCAAGTGTTCAGCAGTCTGATGGCTTGTAGATACCAACAGGCTCAGAGACAGTTTCTATCAGACCTCATGATCCAATAGTATTTGGAGAGAACCTGGGGTGGCATGCCAAATTTCTTCAGCTGTCTTTGGAAGTAGAGATGCTGTTGCGCCCTCTTGACGAGTGGTGGTGTTGTTGCTCCATGTCAAGTCCTCAGTGATGTGGACGCCGAGGAACTTCAAACTGCTGACTCTCTAATGTGTTAAGAGTCAGTGTGGAGGAGGTTTTTGTTGCCAATCCTCACAGCCAGTGGTCTGCCTGTCAGGATTCAGTTGCAGAGAGTGGTGTCCAGACCCAGGGCTCTGAGCTTGGTCTCGAGCTTGGAGGGAACAATAGTGTTGAATGCTGAACTGTAGTGAATGAACAGCATTCTCACATAGGTGTTCCTCTTGTCCAGATGTGGTACGGCCGTGTGAATAGCAATGGAAATGGCATCTTCCGTGGATCTGTTGGCGCAGTAGGCAAATTGGAGTGGGTCCAGTGTGCCAGGCATGCTGGCCTTGATGTGAGCCATGACCAGCCTCTCTAAGCACTTCATGATGACCGGGGTGATAGTCATTTGGGCATGTATTGTCTTTTTGCGTCCCTAATGGACATATGCGTTGTCTCTCGGGACACACAGGCCTATAGGTAGAATTGGATTGTGCATTGTGTTGCAGTTATAGTGCGTTAAGACTTGTCATAAGCGTGTATGACCCCCTTATAATGTCTGATTATCATCTCATAATGATCCTGACTACAGAAATGCCATTTTAAGTCAGTTCAAATGTTGATACATAGAGAGACATCACATATTACACCTTATTATTAGACATTATAGAGGCTTTTACATGCTTATAACACTTTTTGAAGCATTAGACCTGCAGGCTTTAAGTAAAGTGTTACTTTACCCAGTAGTCCATTTGGGCTGTTTGCTTGTCACCTGGAAATCGTGAGTAATTACAAGGTAAATTTGGAACAGCTGTAAGGGGTTTAGGATCAGCAGCTTTTCATGGTTTGCGAGGACATACTATCTATCAATGTCTAGCTAGTCAACAAAAGATACAGTACACTTTATCTGAAGAAGAAGGACAATAAGAAAAAAAGCTATCTTTCTCTCTAACATTTCAACCTTGGTTCCATGCGGTAACCATAGAAATAGTATTAGAACACATACTGTAGTATTATACTGTAAATCTCTACGGCTCAAGTGGACAGAAGAACAGGCAAGAAAAAGATGCGAGTTTCCTGGTACGACCTGTAGACGTGGAATTAGGTTGCTAGCCGAGGCAATAACCACGTAATTGGATGTGTGGAAGATGGAAATGTGGTTAGCGGGGTAACAGGGAGCTGCAGGAGAAAAAAGTCCTGATGAGAACACTGTGGGCCTCACAGGTCCCCCGCTCACTTCCCACCAGCTCCACTCTCCATTGGTCGAATTCTGGCTTTGACCAATCATCTTCTATTTGTCGGCTGCCAGGCCTACTGTCACTCATTCAGCTGTCACACGAGACGGCGTCGGACTTGGCACCACGAAGAAACGGCACTCTGGGAAAATGGCCAGCATGCTAATTGTTGTAGCCAAGATCAACAGTCATTAGCTGCACAACATGGCTCAGGGGTTGGCCACGTAAACAAGTGTTGTTGCATCTCTGGCATGGAAAGAGAATGAGTTGAGATGGTGGTATAAGTTGTTACTGGTGATGAGTGCATAAAAAAATTGTCACGCTGTCATTTTGAGTGACAGGATATGAATACAGTGATTTAAAGTTGTTCAATAAAGAATGAAAACTGAAGCTATTATTTATTTTGAGACGGTTTGTTTGAGCCTAACCCTAATGTAAAATTAATAGGTATCAGATGCACTAATGAGGATGTGAACAGCAGAACAGTACATTATTGTTTTGCATCAGTGAGATACAATATACAGTTGTGTTTGGTGTACAGTTACATGCTGACTACACCAGGCACGCGTGCTTGCCATCGCGCGCATGTTGATTTTTGTCTATCCACACCAGACGATCAGAACACACAGGTTGAAATATCAAAACGAACTCTGAACCAACTGTATTAATTTGGGGACAGGTCGAATCACATGAAACATTCATGGATATTTTTAGCTAGCTTGCTGTTGCTAACTAATTTGTCCTGGGATATAAACATTGGGTTGTTATTTTACCTGAAATGCACAAGGTCCTTTTTTTCCTGGAACTTTGTAGAATCTTGACCCATTATGAGTCACACAAAATCTTGTGTTCTCTACTTCGACAATTAATACACAGATAAAAGGGTATACCTAGTTAGTTTCTAATAATCTCTCCTCCTTCAGTCTTCTTCTTCTGTGGACTTTATATGGCAGTTTGCAACCAACTTTAAGGTGCATTACCACCACCAACTGGACTGGAGTGTGGACCTCAGTTCAGCTTTCAATCACCCATGTGGGTATATGCTCCTAAAAACCAATGAGGAGATGGGAGAGGCGGGACTTGCAGCACATCAAGCGTCAAAAATAGAACCAAGTGAAATCTTAGCGCCTGGCTACGCAGACGCTCGCTAGCAGTTTGGATGAAATGATTGAATAACATGTATGTGTACATTTATTTTGCACTGCTTGCTCGCTCAACGCGGTCGGTGTGGTCAGCATGTTAGTGTCGTCCTCAACTGTCTCCAATACAGGAAACCTGGCAAGCAAGGCAACTGTACAATCAATCGATGTATAATTCCAAACATTGGGCCTCACTAAGAGCTACAGTGCCTTCAGAAAGTATTCACACCCCTTGACTTTTTCCACATTTTGTTGTGTTATAGCCTGAATTTAAAATTGATAAAAATTTAGATTTTTTTGTCACTGGCCTACACACAATACCCCATAATGTGATAGTGGAATTATGTTTTATGAAATGTTTACACATGTAATAAAAAATGAAAAGCTGAAATGTCTTGAGTCAATAACTATTCAACCCCTTTGTTATGGCAAGCCAAATAAGTTCAGCCGTACCCCACACATACAGTTACAGTGGGGAAAAAAAGTATTTAGTCAGCCACCAATTGTGCAAGTTCTCCCACTTAAAAAGATGAGAGAGGCCTGTAATTTTCATCATAGGTACACGTCAACTATGACAGACAAAATGAGAAAAAAAAATCCAGAAAATCACATTGTAGGATTTTTAATATAATTATAATAATAATAATAATAAATAATAATAATAATAATAATTGGTCATTTAGCAGACGCTCTTATCCAGAGCGACTTACAGGAGCAATTAGGGTTAAGTGCCTTGCTCAAGGGCACATCGACAGATTTTTCACCTAGTGGGCTCGGGGATTAGAACCTGCGACCTTTCGGTTACTGGCACAACGCTCTTAACCACTAAGCTACCTGCCGCCCATGAATGAATTATTTGCAAATTATGGTGGAAAATAAGTATTTGGTCAATAACAAAAGTTTCTCAATACTTTGTTATATACCCTTTGTTGGCAATGACACAGGTCAAACGTTTTCTGTAAGTCTTCACAAGGTTTTCACACACTGTTTCTGGTATTTTGGCCCATTCCTCCATGCAGATCTCCTCTAGAGCAGTAATGTTTTGGGGCTGTCGCTGGGCAACACAGACTTTCAACTCCCTCCAAAGATTTTCTATGTGGTTGAGATCTGGAGACTTGCTAGGCCACTCCAGGACCTTGAAATGCTTCTTACGAAGCCACTCCTTCGTTGCCCGGGCTGTGTGTTTGGGATCATTTTCATGCTGAAAGACCCAGCCACGTTTCATCTTCAATGCCCTTGCTGATGGAAGGAGGTTTTCACTCAAAATCTCACGATACATGGCCCCATTCATTCTTTCCTTTACACGGATCAGTCGTCCTGGTCCCTTTGCAGAAAAACAGCCCCAAAGCATGATGTTTCCACCCCCATGCTTCACAGTAGTTATGGTGTTCTTTGGATGCAACTCAGCATTCTTTGTCCTCCAAACACGACGAGTTGAGTTTTTACCAAAAAGTTATATTTTGGTTTCATCTGACCATATGACATTCTCCCAATCCTCTTCTGGATCATCCAAATGCACTCTAGCAAACTTCAGACGGGCCTGGACATGTACTGGCTTAAGCAGGGGGACACGTCTGGCACTGCAGAATTTGAGTCCCTGGCGGCGTAGTGTGTTACTGATGGTAGGCTTTGTTACTTTGGTCCCAGCTCTCTGCAGGTCCTTCACTAGGTCCCCCCATGTGGTTCTGGGATTTCTGCTCACCGTTCTTGTGATCATTTTGACCCCACGGGGTGAGATCTTGCGTGGAGCCCCAGATCGAGGGAGATTATCAGTGGTCTTGTATGTCTTCCATTTCCTAATAATTGCTCCCACAGTTGATTTCTTCAAACTAAGCTGCTTACATATTGCAGATTCAGTCTTCCCAGGCTGGTGCAGGTCTACAATTTTGTTTCTGGTGTCCTTTGACAGCTCTTTGGTCTTGGCCATAGTGGAGTTTGGAGTGTGACTGTTTGAGGTTGTGGACAGGTGTCTTTTATACTGATAACAAGTTCAAACAGGTGCCATTAATACAGGTAACGAGTGGAGGACAGAGGAGCCTCTTAAAGAAGAAGTTACAGGTCTGTGAGAGCCAGAAATCTTGCTTGTTTGTAGGTGACCAAATACTTATTTTCCACCATAATTTGCAAATAAATTCATTAAAAATCCTACAATGTGATTTTCTGGATTTTTTTTCTCAATTTGTCTGTCATAGTTGACGTGTACCTATGATGAAAATTACAAGCCTCTCTCATCTTTTTAAGTGGGAGAACTTGCACAATTGGTGGCTGACTAAATACTTTTTTCCCCCACTGTAACTTCTTAAAATTATATAATCTTTGTAAATGATATCATCGGTAGGACTGGTGGAGTTATGTCGCACATGCAGCTAACAAAAACATATGGAAATGTCTGCTCTACCCAAAATTACAACCAAATAATTGCAGCCTTACCGCAAAAATGGAAGAGGAAAGTGGAAAGGGGGAGAAAGTAAGGAACTTGTCTGTCGGCCTTGCATTAAAGAACATAATTGGTTAAGGAAAACTGTGATAAATAAAAAAGGATATCAATTTCATTTAAGGACCAAAGGATTGACAGCCGTCCCATATAGATTGCAAAATAGTTGGGAAGAGATTTTTGACGTACCGATCCCATGGCATAGTGTTTATGAACTGATTCGCAAAACGACACCGGATTCAAAACTTAGAATATTTCAATTTAAATCATAATATACAATTCTTGCTACCAATAGAATGTTATTTATATGGGGGATACAATCTTCCCAGCTCTGCAGATTTTGCTGCGAAGAGACAGAATCATTAGATCATTTGTTTTGGTACTGTCCATTTGTAGCTTGTTTTTGGACACAGGTCCAGGAATGGCTAAAGGATTGCAATATTTACCTGGAGCTAACCCTGCAGATAGCACTACTGGGTGATCTGAAAAGTCATAGTCAATCGATCAATAACATAATAATACTATTAGCAAAAATGTTTATTTTCAATTCACCATCTGTAGAAACAATGAGAATAGAAAGGTTCAGAACTTTTGTAAGACATCTCAGTACAGTTGAAATATATATGGCAAATAGAAATCCTATATGGATGGTGTTAAAAGATAGATGGGAGGTGTTGAATGGAATTGAAGGATGGGACTAATAACAACTAACAACAAACAATAACAAGATAACTAATAATGTAGGCACTCTGTGTCCATAATAAGTGTATAAATTGTAGGTTGGGAGCTTTTGTGAAAGAGCACAGTTAGAAAGATATGGCATATAGAAGCAAACCGGATGGACATCATGAAAATGATCAGAGAGGTTGAGAGTAGAAGAAGTTCAGGAGAAAGAACAAACAAAATGTAATTATTGTAAAATTGACTGTGTCCATAAAATGTAGATAGTAAGTATGAGCTGGAAGTAGAGGCCTAAGCATTGTTGTTCACTAGTTTACTCCAAGTAGGGAAAGGGTGGCGGGGTTGGAAAGTAATAAAGGGGAATATATACAGTGAGGGAAAAAAGTATTTGATCCCCTGCTGATTTTGTACGTTTGCCCACTGACAAAGACATGATCAGTCTATCATTTAAATGGTAGGTTTATTTGAACAGTGAGAGACAGAATAACAACAAAAAAATCCAGAAAAACACATGTCAAAATTTTTATGAATTGATTTGCATTTTAATGAGGGAAATAAGTATTTGACCCCTCTGCAAAACATGACTTAGTACTTGGTGGCAAAACCCTTGTTGGCCATCACAGAGGTCAGACATTTCTTGTAGTTGGCCACCAGGTTTGCACACATCTCAGGAGGGATTTTGTTCCACTCCTCTTTGCAGATCTTCTCCAAGTCATTAAGGTTTCGAGGCTGACGTTTGGCAACTCGAACCTTCAGCTCCCTCCACATATTTTCTATGGGATTAAGGTCTGGAGACTGGCTAGGCCACTCCAGGACCTTAATGTGCCTCTTCTTGAGCCACTCCTTTGTTGCCTTGGCCGTGTGTTTTGGGTAATTGTCATGCTGGAATACCCATCCACAACACATTTTCAATGCCCTGGCTGAGGGAAGGAGGTTCTCACCCAAGATTTGACGGTACATGGCCCCGTCCATCGTCCCTTTGATGCGGTAAAGTTGTCCTGTCCCCTTAGCAGGAAAACACCCCCAAATCATAATGTTTCCACCTCCATGTTTGACGGTGGGGATGGTGTTCTTGGGGTCATAGGCAGCATTCCTCCTCCTCCAAACACGGCGAGTTGAGTTGATTCAAAAGTGCTCGATTTTGGTCTCATCTGATCTGAGGTTACAAACTGAGATTAGGAGCACTCCCTTTAACAGTGTGCTCCTAATCTCAGCTCGTTACCTGTATAAAAGACACCTGGGAGACAGAAATCTTTCTGATTGAGAGGGGGTCAAATCAATTTATAACATTTTTACATACGTTTTTATGGATTATTTTGTTGTTATTCTGTCTCTCACTGTTCAAATAAACCTACCATTACAATTATAGGCTGATCATTTCTTTGTCAGTGGGCAAACGTACAAAATCAGCAGGGGATCAAATACTTTTTTCACTCACCGTATATTTTTTAAGGATATGTATGTGTATGTATGTATGTATGCATGCATGTATGTATGTATGTATGTATGTATGTGTGTGTATATATATGTATATGTATGTGTGTATATATGTATGTATATGTGTATATATATGTATATGTGTGTATATATATATATATATATATATATATATATATATATATATATATATACATATATATATATATATATATATACATATATATATACATACATACAGTGGGGAGAACAAGTATTTGATACACTGCCGATTTTGCAGCTTTTCCTACTTACAAAGCATGTAGAGGTCTGTAATTTTTATCATAGGTACACTCCAGAAAATCACACTGTATGATTTTTACGTAATGAATTTGCATTTTATTGCATGTCATAAGTATTTGATCACCTACCAACCAGTAAGAATTCTGGCTCTCACAGACCTGTTAGTTTTTCTTTAAGAAGCCCTCCTGTTCTCCACTCATTACCTGTATTAACTGCACCTGTTTGAACTCGATACCTGTATAAAAGACACCTGTCCACACACACAATCAAACAGACTCCAACCTCTCCACAATGGCCAAGACCAGAGAGCTGTGTAAGGACATCAGGGATAAAATTGTAGACCTGCACAAGGCTGGGATGGGCTACAGGACAATAGGCAAGCAGCTTGGTGAGAAGGCAACAACTGTTGGCGCAATTATTAGAAAATGGAAGAAGTTCAAGATGACGGTCAATCATCCTCGGTCTGGGGCTCCATGCAAGATCTCACCTCGTGGGGCATCAATAATCATGTGGAAGGTGAGGGATCAGCCCAGAACTACACGGCAGGACCTGGTCAATGACCTGAAGAGAGCTGGGACCACAGTCTCAAAGAAAACCATTAGTAACACACTACGCTGTCATGGATTAAAATCCTGCAGCGCACGCAAGGTCCGCCTGTCCAGGCCCGTCTGAAGGTTGCCAATGACCATCTGGATGATCCAGAGGAGGAATGGGAAAAGGTCATGTGGTCTGATGAGACAAAAATAGAGCTTTTTGGTCTAAACTCCACTCGCCGTGTTTGGAGGAAGAAGAAGGATGAGTACAACCCCAAGAACACCATCCCAACCGTAAAGCATGGAGGTGGAAACATCATTCTTTGGGGATGCTTTTCTGCAAAGGGGACAGGACGACTGCACCGTATTGAGGGGAGGATGGATGGTGCCATGTATTGCGAGATCTTGGCCAACAACCTCCTTCCCTCAGTAAGAGCATTGAAGATGGGTCGTGGCTGGGTCTTCCAGCATGACAACGACCCGAAACACACTACTAAGGAGTGGCTCCGTAAGAAGCATCTCAAGGTCCTGGAGTGGCCTAGCCAGTCTCCAGACCTGAACCCAATAGAAAATCTTTGGAGGGAGCTGAAAGTCCGTATTGCCCAGCGACAGCCCCGAAACCTGAAGGATCTGGAGAAGGTCTGTATGGAGGAGTGGGCCAAAATCCCTGCTGCAGTGTGTGCAAACCTGGTCAAGACATACAGGAAACGTATTATCTCTGTAATTGCAAACAAAGGTTTCTGTACCAAATATTAAGTTCTGCTTTTCTGATGTATCAAATACTTATGTCATGCAATAAAATGCAAATTCATTACTTAAAAATCATACAATGTGATTTTCTGGATTTTTGTCTCTCACAGTTGAAGTGTACCTATGATAAAAAATTACAGACCTCTACATGCTTTGTAAGTAGGAAAACCTGCAAAATCGGCAGTGTATCAAATACTTGTTCTCCCCACTGTATATATATATAAAACATGGGGGATTGGAAGTGATGCAGACAGTTACATTGATGGAAGTTACAATCTATCTGTAATATTAAGCTGATCTACCCCCCAAAAATAAAAAATAAAAAAATAACTTCTTAAAATTAAGCACATTAATCCGCTTTACAAGGGGTATAGATAGAGCCTAACTGGCATCCATTAGCAGCGCGTGAGTTTCAAGTTTGGGGAAGATCATTTTCACCATAAAAATGCACCTTTATAATAAAAGCATTACATGTATAATTGCATTTGCGGTCACTTTTGATAATGGGGTTTTCCGATAATGGAACATTCACGCTTATAGCCTACTACCATGTGCGCATTGCTGCGCTTATAATGTGAAGAAATAGCCTAATAGTTTATCAACATTTTAAGCTAAACGTGCTGATCTGTTGCATCAGCCACAATGCATAAAAAAGGTTTTTTGAATCTAGTGGTTGTATTAATTTGAGATCTATCGCATCCCACAACTCTCCCAGACTATGTTTGGAATATTTATTTCTCGTACAGAATAGAATAGGTCAACTTTTGTACTATGGGGGATAGTAGATTGACATAGGCTAGTGCTTTTTCTGTTCGTTAGGCCTACTCATCTTGTTAGCTGACGAAAGGTAAATGTAGACAGTTCTTCCAAAATCTTCAATATGCTCCTTGGAATTGGATAAGGACGCGCGCAGTTGCGTCCCCAATGTGTCTGTCTTCACTTGTAGCCTGTGAGAAAGACCTGATCCCGTGACGGAGTGCCATGTGAGTGAGAGGCGCTTCGGATTGTGCAGCACACTCAGGGAGAAGGGCACAACGCAGCACTCTGGGCCGCAAAAGGCATAGATTTTTTTAGGGTGCATTACGGCCTCAAAGGGGATGCCGCCGTGAAATTCGAGGCATTATCAAGTGCTTGTCAAATTGTGAATGAGAGACTATTGGAGTGTGTACAGCCTGCGCAAAAAACAAAGCAGAGCTCATGCCTTTTAAGCACCTTTTTTTCAAATCATCATAAGTCTCATTATGCAGCCTTACAATGTATTAAAAATCAAAACATATAGCCCGACGTTTGTAGAACAACTAAAGTTACATTAATAACTCTAAATTAAGCATATAGGAATACGTATTTCTTTGTTAACCGCTCAACACAGAATAGCCGCATGTGTGCACTCCCTCAAGTCGTTTGGAGAACATTTTTTTTATTTTATTCAGCTTTGTTCAATTGTATTCTTCATACTATAAAATAATATAAAATAATGCCACGGAATTGTAAGTAAATCTTGTCTGCTAAATGAACTATTGTAGCCCACAGCCATTTGGCATAGCTTCATCAGGACCTAACATAAGGACAACTCAGAGTATGCTATTCTTTTCTTCTGAAATAGACTACATTTTCTTCATATAATGCTTCTTTAGACCTGTCTAAAATCAATAATGGATTTATTGTGAAGGTGTAGGCTATATTACATGGATTTATTAGACTTTTTAAAATGGCTTTTAGGCTATGTGTGGAAGCCAGGGGATGATAAATGTGTTTGTCAATTAACGGTCAATTACCGTGAGACCGACAGTTATTTTCTTGACAATCACCGGCTGAAGAAATTTCGGGACCGCCACAGCCCTAGTGGTGGCTGCATCATGTTATGGGTATGCTTGTAATGGTTAAGGACTGGGGAGTTTTTCAGGATAAAACAGAAACTGAATTAAGCTAAACACAGGCAAAATCTTAGAGGAAAACCTGGTTCAGTCTTCTTTTCACCAGACACTGGGGGATGGATTCACCTTTCAGCAGGACAATAACCTAAAACACAAGGCCAAATCTACACTGGAGTAGCTTACCAAGAACACAGTGAATGTTCCTGAGTGGCCGATTTACAGTTTTGACTTGAATCTAAAAATGGTTTTCTAGCAATGATCAACAACCAATTTGAAAGAACTTGAAGAATTTTGAAAAGAATAATGGGCATATGTTGCACTATCCAGGTGTGGAAAGCTCTTAGAGACTTACCCAGAAAGACTCACAGCTGTAATTGCTGCCAAAGGTGGTTCTACAAAGTATTGACTCAGGGGTGTGAATAATTATGTAAATTAGATAGTTCTGTATTTCATTTTCAATACATTTGCAAACATTTCTAAAAACATGTTTTCGCTTTTTCATTATGGGGTATTGTGTGTAGATGGGTGAGAAAAACATCTATTTAATCAATTTTGAATTTAGGCTGTAACACAACAAAATGTGGAATAAGTCAAGGGGTATGAATAATTTCTGAAGGCACTGTAAACATTGTACTCATATTCAGCCTATGATTTTGAGACTCATCTCTTTTGACTAGTGCACTGGTATACCTGAGGACCGAGGGAGTTGTGGTGGTGAGTTGAGTTTGACATGCTTAGCTGGTTCTAGAGGAATCGTGCGACTAAGAAACCAATAAGGGAACTAAGACGGCGAGAGTATTTAGATTAAAACCTACATGCTTTAAATTATTCCTTTAATATTTGATTTGAAGATGCATGTTTCTTTGTGCAACTTGTTTTCAATGCAAATGGGGATTTCAGAAAGCGAAAGCATCTTATCACGTCTCAATGCTTCCAACACGGTGGCACCACAGCTCCAATTAGCTGTCTTTGCTCTTTAGCATGTTTGTCCATTTCGTAATTGACACCTATTCGTGAACAGATTTCTTATCTTCCCTGCAGCAATAGTCTATTGTCGTCATTGCAGCTGTAGTTTGTGTATGTGCGTGCGTGTCTGCGCATCTGCCTGCTTGTTGTATTCAAATGCATTTGTTAATGTCTTTGTTTATGTCTGCCAACAACACTTGTCATTATGTTGAGGTGCCATTTGTAAAACAGTTGGTCAATTCATTATGAAGTTTCACAATATATTTCTTGGCAGGCTGTGTTATTTGTAAGAAAGACAGAAATAAAAAGCCATAGTGATAGACAGGACTGTACAACAGAGTGTACAAGTGTGGCACAGTGTGGTCATTACAGAATGGTCCAAAAGTATTTGGACAGTGACAATTGTTTTGGCTCTGTACTCCAGCACTTTTGATTTGAAATTATACAATGACTATGTAGAATAGAATATGTTTCTAAACATTTCTACATTAATGTGGATGCTACCATGATTACGGATAATCATGAATGAATCGTGAATAATGAGTGAGAAAGTTACAGAGGCATAAATATCATACCCCCCCAAAAATGCTAACCTCCCCTGTTATTGGTAATGGTGAGAGGCTAGCATGTCTTGTGGGTATGACCTTTGGTGCAGGATATATCGCTTGGCTTCGGAACATTCTCAGCATATTTATGGAACCTCACAAAACAAAACAAAATCATGGTGTTTCATTACTTTAACAGAACGTTTCCTAAAAGTTCAAACATGGTTACATTTAATTAAAATGTTTTTAATGTTCTAGGAACGTTCTCTAACTGGTTTGACTTTGGGAATGTTCTCAAATAGGTCAGAGAACGTTAAGAAACAACATTCTTCTGTGGGAATTTCAGTACTTCAGTATAACGTTTCCTACAGGTTTCGTCATGGTTCTATTTAAAGTCGTTCTCAAATTGTTCCGAGAACGTTAACAAAACGTTCCATAAAAACCACAAAATACTTTAGTAACGTTCAGAGAACATTCTAAGAATGTTCTCGCAATCAACAAAATTATCTTCTATCTTGTTAAGTGTGTTTAGGTGTGTTGGACGTGCCCACCTGATCTTAATGAGTGCTTGTTTCCTTTGAAATGGGGTCTGTTTGAATAGACCAGGGCTCTCCAACCCTGTTCCTGGAGAGCTACCGTCCTGTAGGTTTTCACTCCAACCCTAATCTAGCACACCTGATTCTAATAATTACATTTACATTTACATTTACGTCATTTAGCAGACGCTCTTATCCAGAGCGACTTACAAATTGGTGCATTCACCCTATAGCCAGTGGGATAACCACTTTACAATAAAAACATTTTTTTTCCAAATTTATTATTATTATTATATATATATTTTTTTTATTGTTATTTGTTTTCATTTTTTCATTATTATTTTTTTTTTGGGGGGGGGGGGGTAGAAGGATTACTTTATCCTATCCCAGGTATTCCTTAAAGAGGTGGGGTTTCAAATGTCTCCGGAAGGTGGTGAGTGACTCCGCTGTCCTGGCGTCGTGAGGGAGCTTGTTCCACCATTGGGGTGCCAGAGCAGCGAACAGTTTTGACTGGGCTGAGCGGGAACTATGCTTCTGCAAAGGAAGGGGAGCCAGCAGGCCAGAGGTGGATGAATGCAATGCCCTCGTTTGGGTGTAGGGACTGATCAGAGCCTGAAGGCACGGAGGTGCCGTTCCCCTCACTGCTCCATAGGCAAGCACCATGGTCTTGTAACGGATGCGAGCTTCAACTGGAAGCCAGTGGAGTGTGCGGAGGAGGGGGGTGACGTGAGAGAACTAGCTGTCTGATAAGCTGAATCAGGTTATTTATAACTGGGGTTGGAGCGAAAACCTACAGGCAGGTAGCTCTCCAGGAACAGGGTTGGAGAACCCTGGAATAGACTCAAATGAACAGCTTTGAATACGTAAAAAAACATTCTGGTGGTGCAGTGGACTAATTCCATAGACAGAGAACAGAAGATCATAGGTTCATATCGCACTGATGCCATGTCACAATAAAAAATTAATGTGTTTGCATGATTAATGCTTAAGGAAATGAATTACCATGTGTCCTATCTCTGGTTGGAGTTTGTTTTTTAAATAATCCCCAAAAAGCTAGCATTGTTATTAAGTCTTATTGAAACAGTCAGTGAAAGTTTTAAGGAAGTTATTAAAAAATAAAATAAATAAAAAATAACCTATCATTTCCATTCTCAAAACATTAATAAAACCTCCCAGGAAACCAGAGTAAAACTTTCTCAGAACCGCCCTGCAACATAAAAATAAGCGGTCTCAGATCAGGCACAATTTTCACTGCTGTTATCAGAACGTTAAACTTTCAGTTTTACAGGTCAGGAAATGTATGGTGCACACTTGCAGAGAATTGTGACGTAGCCCCAGTCTCTAGGGGTTTCCTTCACTTGTCATTCCTCCAGAATCACACAAACTAACATAAAGCTAAGTGATGGCAAGCTTGGGAGAATCTCAATTGTATTTCCTTGATCAAGGGACGGAGTACACAAGGAATTAAGGAAATACAATTGAAATCCACCCCTTGACTCAACTTATTTTGGTCTGACTTAATGGTAGATGGGACAAAGATCATGTAACCAAGTGTTTTGGAGGCTGTAGTGATGGTTGCACTTCCTTGTAAAATACGTACACTTCCGGTCAAAAGTTTTAGAACACCCACTCATTATTTTTACTATTTTTAAATTGTAGAATAATAGTGAAGACATCAAAACTATGAAATAACACATATGGAATCATGTAGTAACCAAAAAAGTGTTAAACAAATCAAAATATATTTTATATTTGAGATTCAAATAGCCACCCTTTGCCTTGATGACAGCTTTGCACACTCTTGGCATTCTCTCAACCAGCTACACCTGAAACGCTTTTCCAACAGTCTTGAAGGAATTCCCACATATGCTGAACACTTGTTGGCTGCTTTTCCTTTACTCTGCCGTCCGACTCATCCCAAACCATCTCAATTGGGTTGAGGTCGGGGGATTGTGGAGGCCAGGTCATCTGATGCAGCACTCTATCACTCTCCTTCTTGGTAAAATAGCCCTTACACAGCCTGGAGGTGTGTTGGGTCATTGTCCTGTTGAAAAACAAATGATAGTCCCACTAAGCCCAAACCAGATGGGATGGCATATCGCTGCAGAATGCTGTGGTAGCCATGCTGGTTAAGTGTGCCATGAATTCTAAATAAATCACAGACAGTGTCACCAGCAAAGCACCCCCACACCATAACACCTCCTCCTCCATGCTTTACGGTGGGAAATACACATGCTGAGATCATCTGTTCACCCACACCGCATCTCACAAAGACACGGCGGTTGGAACAAAGAATCTCAAAATTGGACTCCAGACCAAGGGACACATTTCCACCGGTTTAATGTCCATTGCTTGTGTTTGGGCTGCAATATCTGAGGCTGGTAACTCTAATGAACTTATCCTCTGCAGCAGAGGTAGCTCTGGGTCTTCGTGGCGGTCCTCATGAGAGCCAGTTTCATCATAGCACTTGATGGTTTTTGCGACTGCACTTGAAGAAACGTTCAAAGTTCTTGAAATGTTCCTTATTGACTGACATTCATGTCTTAAAGTAATGATGGACTGTCGTTTCTCTTTGCTTATTTTAGCTGTTCTTGCTCAACCCACTCAGTTTCCACCACAAAAGACCAGAAAATGGGTATGAACCAGCTCACCAGCTTTTACTATGATTTGACTATCAATGTTTTATTTTATTTTTTATTTTTTTAAATAATAGTTTCAGCATATTAAAATGAGAGTTAAGTTCACGTAACAGGGTTGACCTTAAAATCAGGGACTTATTTTACCAAATAGGGCTATCTTCTGTATACCCCCCCCTACCTTGTCATAACACAACTGATTGGCTCAAACGCATTAAGAAGGAAAGAAATTCCACAAATTCACTTTTAAGAATGCACACCTGTTAATTGAAATGCATTCCAGGTGACTACCTCATGAAGCTGGTTGAGTGTGCAAGGCTGTCATCAAGGCAAAGGGTGCTCCAAACTTTTGAAAGGGTGTCCAAACTTTTGACTGGTAGTGTACGTCTGTCCCTGATTTTAAGGTCAACCCTGTTACGTGAACTTAACTCTCATTTTAATATGCTGAAACTATATATTTTTTTTTATATATAAAAAAAAAGAAACATTGATAGTCAAATCATAGTAAAAGCTGGTGAGCTGGTTCATAGCCATTTTCTGGTCTTTTGTGGTGGAAACTGAGTGGGTCGAGCATAGCACGTCAACCCTGTTACCCATAGATAGACAGGCTAGAAATGTTTTAACAATGTTTGACATTTTTTGTCAAGCTTGCATTCAATTGGTTGAGAGAATGCCAAGAGTGTGCAAAGCTGTCATCAAGGCAACGGGTGGCTATTTAAAGAATCTCAAATATGTTTTGATTTGTTTAACACTTTTTTGGTTACTACATTTTTTGGTTATTTCATAGTTTTGATGTCTTCACTATTATTCTATAATGTAGAAAATAGTAAAAATAAAGACAAACCCTTGAAAGAGTAGGTGTTCTAAAACTGTTGACCGGTAGTGTAATTCATTAAATATCTGATGGCCAAATGTATTCTATTAGTATGGATTTCAAGGATGTTTTCTTTGACCTTGAGTTCAGAAATGGGATCAGTGAGAATTGATTATAATGTGGCCAGTTTGGACTATGTGCACTTCTTGTATAAAAAAACATTACAAAAGGGTATTCTAATGATTTTTCAAAAAAATCCTATGTTTTGTCTAGACGGGCCAGTCGAGGTGGTGGGAGCAGGAGATCCCCATGGAGGGAGCAATCGCCAAGGGGGAGCTGATCACCCACAACCTGACGGAGCTCATCAAGCCCGAGGCCTACCTGGTCCGCCTCACCCCCATCACACGCTTCGGAGAGGGAGACTCCACAGACAGAATCATCAGATACAGTGGTAAGCGGAAATCATTCTCAGTCTAGTTGAACTGTACAGTATGGCTGTGTATACTCACAATTTTGTTTTGTAGTATACAAACGTACTTGACCCTCAGCATTGTTCAGACTGTATTTTATTCTTCAGTAGGGACTAGCATGGCCTTGTATGCGCACAATTGTGTATTGCATTATTGTAGTTGCATATTGTATTGTATATTGTTGTATATTGTATGTGACCCTCAGCATTGTACTGTAAAGACAGAATGTTCTACAGTAAGGATTAGCGCCATATGTAACATGGACATAATGTTCTATGTAGAACAGGGGTGTCAAACATACGGCAGGGTGGTTTGGTGGGGAAAACAAACTCAATATACTTTAAAATGACCAAAACCAAATCCGTGTCGAAATGATAATGGACCTACATTCACACAGTTTCTTGAATGTGTCCAGCTCGCTAATAATCAACTAAAGGAAAGACGGACAGTCAGTGAGCATAGAAAATTCCAAAAATAATGGATAGAGGACTGTTTTTGAAATCTAGATGGCGAGGAAATGTAACACATTTTCAGTGCGGCCCTCCGGACCTCATTGAAGACCAAATGCGTACCTGGGAGTAAAATGAGTTTGACACCCCTGATGTAGACTGTTAGCATCTAGGTCCTATCCTAGCCCTATATGGATTTTGTCATAATTACACAGTCATGTAAACATGGCTTGAAGAAAATATCACTGTAAGAGCGATTTAGACGCTGTCATATTTTGTGAGTATTTATATGGTAATAGGGACCCCTACTGGTTAGGAAAATATAATTAGATAGGTCACTGACTGAGGAAGTAAAGCACAGAGAGATATGCATTTTTTTTTGGGGGGGGGGGGCAGTGATCATTTCTCATTCAGAGATTCAGGCAAAATTACATCAAAACTTTCAGCAATTCAACTTAGTCATCAAAAAGTGCCATTATCACCGCTGACGGGGCAGACAGCCTTAAAAGTATCAGGAGCCATCCATTAAGGATTTCAGCCGAGGTTACAGACTTAAAGGATTTTGAATTAAATGCAATTTTAATGTAGTTGGAGGGTGGACTTTAATTGCGTATCTGTTATTACTGGTCTTTATGTAGACAAGGTTCCACATCAGAGAATAATCATTGTCTATTTAACTAGTGTTTCTCTATCTTTCACTCTCATTTACTGTTTTGTCTCAATCCATTTTGGTACATTCTTACAAAGGGAATGAAAAGAGTCACAGAAAATGTCTGTCCAATGCACCTGTTCAACAAATTAACTCCTTTCAAGACTGGACAACAGGCTGCGGAATTAGAATGACAGCCTGAGCGTTGCTTCAATGCTTCAACAACACCAACACAGTTGGAAGCCCTTGTAGTGCAACACTACAACACAAGAAACAATACTGTCCAGGTTTTGAGTCCTCTTTCTCCCAGACATGAATAGCCTAGCCTGGGTCTATGCTAGCTCCACCCTTTGAAATCCACGCCTGGTACAAACCTACAGCTGTCAGCCCTAGCATGTGAAGTATGCATGCATGCACGCAGCCAGCCAAACCCACCCCATAGAAACACAAAATTACAGTCTGGTGGCGAGCTGCTCTGACTAGCAAACAAAACACAACAGTTCACTGACCTTCTGCACTAATTAGATGCTTCCAGCCTATTTTCTCTAATTATGTGTTCTCTGCGCCCAGGTTAGGTGAGGTAATAGCAGCACTAGAATGCATTGCACTCCATCCACCCATCTATTATCCTGTTTTTAGGGGGAGTATGCTATATGTTCCATTTCAGAGGTCTGAAACTCCCGGCCCTTGGCCCAAATCAGGCCCAGAGGTGCTTATTAGTGGCCCGCAGGCCTGTAGTTTGAGACGATGCTGTATGCTGTATCCATGTTATGGTTGTTGCCCATACTGACAGGCACGCCTGACTTGACATTTAAACCTCTACTCTCCGGTCTCCTCTCAACAGTGTTTAAGGTCCCATGTGACCATAGGTTGTGGTGCAACAACGACATCAGGACTCGAAAGGTCGCCGTTGATGCAGTGACACACTTAACTTATCGGTGTACAGTTTTAAGCCCATGGGAAAGCACATTTTACTGTATTCAGGAATGTCTATACTGTGTATACAGTAATGACCAGTATGAGACCCTTATACTCCTCATAAAATTATTTAGGCTACATTAAACTCACCAACTGCAATTTATACAACCACTAAGGACATCGTGGTAAAAGAGAATGTTTGTAAGTGAACATCCCTCACTCCCCTATTAAGACTGACCTTTGACTTATTGAGATAAATATTCATCTTTGAATGTGCTTGTTGGTTCTCCTTTCAATGAGTTTCTCTCATAGAGCTATAAAGCCGGCAGTTACAACCTGTGGCAAAGGTTGAGTTGTGTTTGTTAATCAAGATTTGCAATGGCTGCAGTTCAAATGTATGCTTGGATGGTGCCAGACAAATTGGCAAGCAAATGGGGAAAACTGTAATTGCTCAGTCATCTCATATCATAAAATAAAAGGGATGCTCAACACACACACACACACACACACACACACACACACACACACACACACACACACACACACACTAAATGCCTGTGGATAACATTTATTTTAATATGAGAGAAAACATTCTTACACATGATTGTTCACATAAGATGATACCGTGACCTGAAATATTGAGAAATATATTTTCGTGTTTTTGCCCAGTGATACAACATTGTACTTCAATGATTTACAGATTATCTGACAACCAACAGATGATTCCTCCAAATCTATCTGACCTGAAACGATTAATCTCCCTCTGCATGAGTTGTATCAAGATTACACAAAGCACACTAACCTCAAATAACACATTTTTGCATATTTGTAAATGTTATAAACCAGAACCTGGATACTGTTTAATCACTACTGTCTGAGGAGTGCCTTGAAGTACTTTTGGTTACACATTATACCGGTGTAGCAAGACTTTACACTGTAATTACCCTTATAACAACATTGTATTAACTTGTTATTATATTATACATTAGTAACTGCATTTTAATTGCATGAGGAAATATCAATGAGCTCCTCCAAAGGGCACCTTCAAACTTATTCCCAAACTTGTTCCCAAACTTTCCTGCCTTTGTTTATTCCTTGACACTGTACGCAGGCTCTTAAACTAAGACATTATACTGAGCTTGATGACAAAACCATTAGTTGGCTTAGCACCAGATAGACTACTGCTGTACAAACGTTATATACCATTTTAGTTGTATATCACCGGGCAGAGCTTAAGTTGCTGTAATCATAGATCAGAAACATTGCTTGGTGAAGGGGGCCTTTGAAAGCAAGCTAAACAGGGAAATTATTGCAAGTAGCCTATATAGGGAATACAGCAATGAACTATTGCACTGTTCATTTTCTGTCATTTGATGGGAAGATGAATGGACCCCAGATTCATTGTCTTATATCAGATAGCGCTTAGAAGAAGATGGCGCCGGAGTAGATGGCTGCCTGTTTTACGGCCCTCTAACCAATTGTACTATTATGTGTGTTTTTTCACCTTTATTTGTAATTTATTCTGTACATAATGTTTCTGCCACCAAAAGAGCTATGACCAAAAAGAGCTTCTGGATATCAAGACTGCGATTACTCACCTCGTATTGGACAAAGATTTTTTCTTCAACGAGTCAGACGCGAAGGATATTCTACAGACACCCGACAAGGCCCAAATCCCCGTCATTCGCATGAGAAAGAGACGGAGATATCGTGGACAGAGGTCGAGGTGCCTTGTAAGGATCCGACGGCGAGCGAGTAAACTGCCTCTTCCATCAATCCTATTAGCCAACGTTCAATCATTTGAAAATAAATTGGACGACCTAAGATTACGGATATCCTACCAACAGGACATTAAAAACGTTAATATCTTATGTTTCACCGGGTCGTGGCTTAACGACGACATGGATAACAGCTTGCAGGATATACACTACAGGCAGGATAGAACGGCTGACTCCGGTAAGACAAGGGGTGGCGGTCTGTATATATTTATTTGTAAACAACAGCTGGTGCATAAAATCTAATACTAAGGAAGTCTCAAGGTTTTGCTCGCCTGAGGTAAAGTATCTCATGATAAGCTGTAGACCACACTATTTACCAAGAGAGTTTTCATCTATATTTTTCGTAGCTGTCTATTTACCACCACAAACCGATGCTGGCACTAAGATTGCACTCAATGAGCTGTAAAAGGCCGTAAGCAAACAGGAAAACGCTCATCCTAGTGGCCGGGGACTTTAATGCAAGGAAACTTAAATCCGTTCTACCTCATTTCTATCAGCATGTTAAATGTGCAACCAGAGAGAAAAACTTTAGACCACATTTACTCCACACACAGAGACACGTACAAAGCTCTCCCTCGCCCTCCATTTGGCAAATCTGACCATAACTCTATCCTCCTGATTCCTGCTTATAAGCAAGAACTAAAGCAGGAAGCACCAGTGACTCTGTTTATAAGGAAGTGGTCAGATGACGCAGATGCTAAGCTACAGGACTGTTTTGCTAGCACAGACTGGAATATGTTCCGGGATTCTTCCGATAGCATTGAGGAGTACACCACATCAGTCACTGGCTTCATCAATAAGTGCATCGATGACGTCGTCCCCACAGTGACCGTACGTACATACCCCAACCAGAAGCCATGGATTACAGGCAACATCTGCACTGAGCTAAAGGGTAGAGGTGCCGCTTTCAAGGAGCGGGACTCTAACCGGGACGCTTATAAGAAATCCCACTATGCCCTCCGACGAACCATCAAACAGGCAAAGAGTCAATACAGGTTGAATCGTACTACACCGGCTCCGATGCTCGTCGGATGTGGCAGGGCTTGCAAACTATTACAGACACAAAAGGGAAGCACAGCCGCGAGCTGCCCAGTGACACAAGCCTACCAGACGAGCTAAATCACTTAATAATAATAATATGCCATTTAGCAGACGCTTTTATCCAAAGCGACTTACAGTCGTGCGTGCATACATTTTTGTGTATGGGTGGTCCCAGGGATCGAACCCACTACCTTGGCGTTACAAGCGCCGTGCTCTACCAGCTGAGCTACAGAGGACTCACTTCGAAGCAAGCAACACTGAAGCATGCATGAGAGCATCAGCTGTTCCGGATGACTATGTGATCACACACTCCGTAGCCAATGTGAGTAAGACTTTAAGCAGGTCAACATTCACAAGGCCAGACTGATTTCCAGGACGTGTACTGACGAACTGGCAAGTGTCTTCACTGACATTTTAAACATGTCCCTGATGGAGTCTGTAATACCAACATGTTTCAAGCAGACCACTATAGTCCCTGTGCCCAAGAACACTAAGATAACCTGCCTAAATGACTACCGACCCGTAGCACTCACGTATGTAGCCATGAAGTGCTTTGAAAGGCTGGTCATGGCTCACATCAACACCATTATCCCAGAATCCCTAGACCCACTCTAATTTGCATACCGCCCCAACAGATCCACAGATGATGCAATCTCTATTGCACTCCACACTGTGCTTTCCCACCTGGAAAAAAAGGAACACCTACGTCAGAATGCTATTCATTGACTACAGCTCAGCGTTCAACACCATAGTGCCCTCAAAGCTCATCACTAAGCTAAGGACCCTGGGACTTAATACCTCCCTTTGCAACTGGATCCTGGACTTCCTGACGGGCCGGCCCCAGGTGGTACGGGTAGGTAACAACACATCTGCCACGCTGATCCTCAACACAGGGGCCCCTCAGGGGTGCGTGCTCAGTCCCCTCCTATACTGCCTGTTCGCCCATGACTGCATGGCCAGGCACGACTCCAACACCATCATTAAGTTTGCCGACGATACAACAGTGGTAGGCCTGATCGTCGACAACGATGAGACAGCCTATAGGGAGGAGGTCAGAGACCTGCCATGTGTTGCCAGGATAACAAGCTCTCCCTCAACGTGATCAAGACAAAGGAGATGATTGTGTACTACAGGAAAAGAAAGAGGACTGAGCACGCCCCCATTCTCATCGACGGGGCTGTACTGGAACAGGTTGAGAGCTTTAAGTTCCTTGGTGTCCACATCACCAACAAACTATCATGGTCCAAACACACCAAGACAGTCGTGAAGAGGGCACGACAAAGCATATTCCCACTCAGGAGACTGAAAAGATTTGGCATGGGCCCTCAGATCCTCAAACAGTTCTACAGCTGCACCATCGAGAGCATCCTGACTGGTTGCATCACCGCCTGGTATGGCAACTGCTCTGCCTCTGACTTCAAGGCACTACATAGGATAGTGCGTACAGCCCAGTACGTCACTGGGGCCAAGCTTCCTGCCATCCAGGACCTCTATACCAGGCGGTGTCAGAGGCAGTCCCTAAAAATTGTCAACGACTCCAGCCACCCTAGTCATAGACTGTTCTCTCTGCTACCGCACGGCAAGCGATACCGGAGCTTCTTCTTAACAGCTTCTACCCCCAAGCCATAAGACTCCTGAACAGCTAATCAAATGGCTACCCAGACTATTTGCATTGTCCCACCCCCACCCCCTCTTTTACGCTGCTGCTACTCTCTGTTTATTATCTATGCATAGTCACTTTAACTATACCTGGATTTAACTAAACATGTACATATTACCTCGACTAACCAGTACCCCCACACATTGACTCTGTACTGATACCCCCTGTATATAGCCTCGCTACTGTTATTTCTACTATTATTTTACTACTTTTATTTTTCACTTATCTATTGTTTAGTTAACACATATTTTTCTTAAAACTGCATTGTTCGTTAAGGGCTACTCTCTGCTACTACACGGCAAGCGGTACCAGAGTGCCAATTCTAGGTCCAAAAGGCTTCTTATCAGCTTCTACCCCCAAGCCATAAGACTCCTGAACAGCTAATCATGGCTACCCAGACTATTTGCATTGTCCACCCCACCCCACCCCCTCTTTTACGCTGCTGCTACGCTGTTTATTTTCTATGCATAGTCACTTTAACTCTACCCACATGTACATATTACCTCAATTACCTCGACTAACCGGTGCCCCCGCACATTGACTCTGTACCGGTATCCCCTGGATATAGCCTCCCTAATGTTATTTTATTTTACTGCTGCTCTTTAATTATTTGCTTCTTTTTTTTTACTTAACACTATTTTTTTTTTTTTTTTTTTAAAGCTGCATTGTTGGTTAAGGGCTGTGGCAAATAAAATTTGATTTGATTCTGCCAGTATTTCTGGAGTTTGAAAATGTGCATGACAACTAACATTTTAGTCATTTGGCAGACACTCTTATCCAGAGCAATTAGAGTTAAATGCCTTGCTCAAGGGCACATCGACAGATTTTTCACCTAGTCGGCTCAGGGATTAGAACCAACGACCTTTCGGTTACTGGCACTATGCTCTTAACCACTAAGCTACCTGCCGCCCCAATAGTAATAGGAAGCTAACCTAGTGCACACACTCAATGCTGAACACCAAACACTTCCTCCATAAGCTAGCTAGCAAGCTACTTTAGCAACATTATTTCATCACAATAAATTCGTTTTTAAGAAGCTGCTAGCGCAGCCTGTTCTGCCACGAGTCAGTAGCTTCCCGTCAGCTCAGCTGCTGCTGCTCTGCTCAGCTGACCCCAACGTGATTGGTTGCTAATAATTTTAGCAGCACCTAGTCACAACTTTGTTGTGCACCGCATAGGAGTGATGCGATCTGACATAAGACAATGCCCCAGATTGTTATTGCTCTGTGAAAGCATTTAGCTAGCCTAAGTGCAGGTATTACGATAAGGGCTTGTGTAATAAGCCTAAAATGAACTGACCTTGGATTCTGTATTTTCTAACTGTAAGAAGATGATGAGCATTATCCTGGTGCCAGATCTGTTTGTGTTCATAGGACTTGGCAAGACAGCACAAACAGGTCTGGGACCTGGCTAGTTGAGCATTATTTCTCGCAGAAATATACTGTAGTACAGTGGTTTGCGTTTAGTGTTGTTAGATGAGTGTAGATAATTATCATGTATGACTGGAGGCAATTGCTCAGAAATGTGTTGAGATCTGATTCTGGCGTCCCATATATGTACAGTAGCATACTAGCATTGCACCTTTCGATTCTAACTGTGTCCTCTGGATAACAGCATTCAAGGCCCGAGGACATGCCAGGGCAGCCACTTCAGTTTGATTCACTGGATCATCTTTCGTAACCACAAGTGTTGGTGTTAGAGTTACTGTATGTATTTTTCTTGGAGCAACTTTGGCCTTGTATTTACTTCTTGCACACTAAATTGTACAGCAGCTGTTTGATAAAGAAAACAAGGATATTCAGACGGTCTCCTGAAGTGACGCCTACAAGAGAAAAGCAGAATGTACAAAAACATGTATTTTTTATGTAGGCTTACGAAAACGTGTAGTCTATCCTACACGATGAGGAAAAGAGAAATGCACCAATTTGAATGTGTATTTAATGATGTTGACTACCTTTTTATGCGTTTTTTCACCGTCGCCTCCCTGCCTATTGCCTCCTACATCCCGCCCTGCCTCTGTAGCCCTAATTGTTGTCTTGCTGCACCGAGTGCACAGAGGCTATCAATTAGTGTCAGTGCTAATGTAGAGCATGTTTCCAAACTAGCAGCATCTGCTCCTCTCCACCAAGGCGACCTCCTCCTCCTCACTCAATTTGGAAACAGCTGTGTGGTTTAGTAGTGGGGGAAATGGAACCTCCCGATGCATAATTGGCTTCTATATTGCAGCTCGGAAAGGGGAAAAACTATGTAAAAAACGGGCAAATAATGAACATCTGATGCGATTCGCCACTAAACCTCCCACCCACCCCTCCATATTATACAGTTGCCCAAATTAAAATAATTTGATGCAGGCGCATGCATTTTCATATTTTAATCCTCAATCTGAAATCAATCAATTGGCGGTTCTCTTTACAATGGGATAATTTCTCAGCTATTTTTTTGTACAGACTTCATTTTAATAATAGCAGCTTCTTCCCTTGAACATCTGCAGTTGTTTTGTTTTTCAAATGTGTTATATTTTTTGCATTCTGATAATTCATCATTAGTCTATTCAATGGGCCTCTGGCTGCACTTCTCTTGGGCCGCACTGATCTGTTACACTACCAAATGGACACACTGTTTACTCTAGTGCAGATGGCTCACCATGAAAGTTTACAGCCTGAATACATCTCACCAACTCCTACTGTGCTTGAAGAATGCTTTCTCTACAGATTAGGCTCTGGGAGTTGATTGGTTGAAATTGGGATCAATTTCAGGTCAACTATCTCCGCGGCACATTGTTGCGAAACCTCTACCTAGCATGCAGTTCTGCCCTCATTGGGATTGCGGAAGGACTCAGCCGCTGTTCCTGGCGAGCGCAGATAGGGAAGGTGGTGAATTAAATTAAGAAAGATGCAGGTCTGTATGGTTCACCTGAGCATTGTGCTTCCTCTCTTCCATTAGCCCTCTGCAGTATATAAGCCCTCTCTCTCTCCGGATGATAAGAGAGAGTGATGGCACCTCACTACTCCCTAGTACTTTGCTGCAAATTCGACTGCAGGGACAAACAAAGTAGTTCTTCATTTTTATATTTAAATCTTAAACGCAGGCATTCCTTTCAGAAGTTTGAACACCTAAATGATTTAAGTCTCATGTTTTTTCTTTCAGCTCCAGCCAACCCTCACTTGAGTAAGTATCACTCCTATGAATGCTATGACTCCCTTGGGCAGTTTGATCCAAATATTTAATAAGCCAAGCAAAATGATTTAGTTAACACAGGCCATAGATAAATAAAAAGAAGTGAAGAGTTTTAATATGTAATACACAGTTCATTAATGTTAATCATCAATTGCAATACACAGGTCCTTAATGTCAAAAAATTATGACCTATTAATACATTCTTCATAATGCATTTTAAGCCCCTTTTGTAATCTGTTTGAAAATGCATAACGTCTATTTTTCCTGACCTTCATGTACAGTAGCATCTAAATGTCTTCTCTGTGTGTCTTCCCCACCAGGAGAGTTCCAGTGCAGCTTTGAAGATGAGGCCGTGTGTATGTTCACCCAGGACAAGACGGATGACTTTGACTGGACCCGACACAGCGCTGCCACCAGAGACACCAAGTACACGCCCAACACCGGGCCTAGCAGTGACCGAGCGGGCTCCAAGCAAGGTTAGCACACACACAAATACACACACACACACACACATACACACATACACCTTCCCACGAATGCACACTCTTACCCAACCAAACACAACACTGGGCTCTATATCTTTCAACTAATTTCTCCATTCTGTTCTGCTCTCATGTAGTGGACAATGATGTGATGACATATCAGGAAGTCGATTGGTTATTGCAAAATCACGTTGCTGATCATTTGCAACTAACGTTGGCACTTTCTCTAATCTGATCGCCAAATCTCTAATTGTTGTTTGACATTTCTAAGGGACGATGGATACAAATGGACTGGCTGACACCAGACCATGTGGTACAATCAAGCTTTTAACTCTCATTGAGTCCCACACCACGTTAAGGGTAGTTTTTGCTTAGTTTTGAGTGATCGCGCTGATTGGTTATCACACACAACAGTTGTAAAGCAAGGGGGGCGGTACTCAGTAGCTGAGTGTGTGGGTGTTTAGTGTGTAAGAGAGACACAGTGGAGAGCCATCCACTATAAAAGCACAGCCCCCTTCATTATCGACGTGTCGTGCCGACATCATCAAAGAGCCTCCCCAGACTCTGGAGTCAGCCTCAGTCTGTCGCTTTAGCCATGCAAGTATACAAGGGCATTTATGTGGAAAACATTTCAAGGACATTTATGCAAATGCATTGATAAATGGAAACCAGATTTGAAACAATGTTTGAAATGTACTTAGTATTCTCTACATCAGTGGTCACCAACCAGTCGATCACGATCCTTCAAGGCTCGATCACCAAATATTTCTGTAGAAAAGCCAACAATAAAGGCTTGCGCTCTATTTTTTATTTATTCGTGTTGCACTGTTGGCGGTAGGTGCACTTGATTCAGAAGCCCTTTTGGCGGTAGGTGCACTTGATTCAGCAGCACTGTTGGCGGTAGGTGCACTTGATTCAGAAGCCCTGAGCACCGGGTAGGCAAAGTGTTCCCATTTTGAATCATTTCATTTGTCTGAAAAGAAAAACTCTGCCTACCCAGCGGACCGGGAGATCTGTGGCTAAATCGAGTGAACGGTCATCCAACTCGGAATTCCAACTCGGAAACTCAGGCATCTTTCTAGAGCTCCAACTTTCCGACCTGAAGATCACTGACGTCATGATTTGACCTCGTTTTTTTCGAGTTCCCAGACTATCAGATGCAGGTACCATCAGTCCAGTAAAATAAAAAAGCGAATTATTTGCAAAATATAAAAATGTATGCTCAGCTGTGCCTCGCAAGTGCTACACCAACTGGTCTATTTTGTTATAAAAGCTCAAGTTTTTAAATATTATATGGTCTGAGAAGAACAATATTGGCAGGCATATAGCCAATATGCTGTGATAATGTATTAGGCCTACTGCACAAACTTAATTCCTACAGAACTGTTTTTAATTAGGTTAATGTTACATTTTTTAAGTCAGGCCCTGTGTAGCTCAGTTGGTAGAGCATGGCGTTTGCAACGCCAGGGTTATGGGTTCGATTCCCACGGGGGGCCAGTATGAAAATGTATGCACTCACTAACTGTTAGTCGCTCTGGATAAGAGTGTCTGCTAAATGAGTAAAAAATTATTATTATTTTTTTTAATCTGAGCGGTAGATCTCAGCTTGCTTTTTGACTGTGAACGTGATCTTGTCTCAGAAAAGGTTGGTGACCACTGCTCTACATGTTAGCTGTGTCATTCCACCAATTCAGTGCCTTTTGTGAAGTGTAACTTGGACATTTCACCTTATTTTAATATTCTGTCATAAAGAACGAGTTTTTCCATCCCAAGAGATTTAAAAAATATATACTATAGTAAGTGCCTATTAAGTGCCAAATAAAGTAACACGGTTGACCGTAACCGGGTTGACGATTTCTTCTTAAATCAGTCATAAATCCCATTGTGACAGGGGGAATGGAAGCTTGTTGTGTGCAACAGGGAGTGGCAATTGAATGCAAGCTTGACAAAAAATGTTTTATTGTTAAAACATTTCTAACCTGTCTATCTATGGGTAACAGGGTTGATGTGCTATGCTCGACCCACTCAGTTTTCCACCACAAAAGACCAGAAAATGGCTATGAACCAGCTCACCTGCTTTTACTAGGATTTGATTATTACATGTTCAATGTTTCTTTATAATAGTTTCAGCATATTAACATGAGAGTTAAGTTCACGTAACAGGGTTGACCTTAAAATCAGGGACAGACGTACACTACCAGTCAAAAGTTTGGACACCCTTTCAAAAGTTTGGAGCACCCTTTGCCTTGATGACAACTTTGCACACTCAACCAGCTTCATGAGGTAGTCACCTGGAATGCATTTCAATTAACAGGTGTGCCTTCTTAAAAGTTCATTTGTGGAATTTCTGCCTATCAGTTGTGTTGTGACATGGTAGGGGGGTATACAGAAGCAAGAACAGCTCAAATAAGGAAAGAGAAACGACAGTTCATCATTACTTTAAGACATGAAGGTCAGTCATTGCGGAAAATTTCAAGAACTTTGAAAGTTTCTTCAAGTGCAGTCGCAAAAACCATCAGGCGCTATGATGAAACTGGCTCTCATGAGGACCCCCACATGAATGGAAGACCCAGAGTTACCTCTGCTGCAGAGGATAAGTTCATTAGAGTTACCAGCCTCAAAATTGCAGCCCAAATAAATGCTTAGTGAGGGTGAACGGATGATCTCAGCATGTGTAGTTCCCACTGTAAAGCATGGAGGAGGAGGTGTTATGGTGTGGGTGTGCTTTGCTGGTGACACTGTCTGTGATGTATTTAGAATTCAAGGCACACTTAACCAGCATGGCTACCACAGCATTCTGCAGCGATACGCCATCCCATCTGGTTTGGGCTTAGTGGGACTATCATTTGTTTCTCAACAGGACAATGACCCAACACACCTCCAGGCTGTGTAAGGGCTATTTGATCAAGAAGGAGAGTGATGGAGTGCTGCATCAGATGACCTGGCCTCCACAATCCCCCGATCTCAACACGATTGAGATGGTTTGGGATGAGTCGGACCGCAGAGTGAAGGAAAAGCAGCCAACAAGTGCTCAGCATATGTGGGAACTCCTTCAAGACTGTTGGAAAAGCATTCCAGGTGAATCTGGTTGAGAGAATGCCAAGAGTGTGCAAAGCTGTCATCAAGGCAAAGGGTGACTATTTGAAGAATCTCAAATATAAAATATATTTTGATTTGTTTAACACTTTTTTGGTTACTACATGATTCCAAATGTGTTCTTTCATAGTTTTGATGTCTTCATTATTATTCTACAATGTAGAAAATAGTAAAAATAAAGAACAACCCTTGAATGAGTAGGTGTGTCCAAACTTGTGACTGGCACTGTAAATGAATCACTAATCACATGAAATAAAAAATGATCTTCAGAAATGACTTTGTCAAAGCAACAAAATAACTACGGCTTTACAATGATAGTGAAACTTGGAGAAGTTTTGGGAGTAGGTGGGTTAAAATCTTCCTAGAAGTGACACTGACAGGGTTGACGGAGGGACATGAGAAAATGTTGAATTTAGCAAGCCTTTATTAAAATATTAAAATTATTTATTGAATTCTCCGGTCTAGCAGAAGGCTAGTAAATACACAGAGGTAGCTACACAATTGCAATCAGTTAACCCCAGTCATGACCCTTGCAAAAGAAGGTAACACTTAGCCAACAGGTATATGATGCAGTTATAATGCTTTGTAAGACTTGTCATGCATGTGATATGTTAGTATTCTTTGCAGTTTCCAGTTGTACTTTTATTTTCTGGAATTGGGTATGCTCCCCTGCTGTATAGTACCACCTCATCTGCCCCCATCTCCTCCTCCTCCTACTCCTCCTCCTCCTGCTCTGTCTCTATAGGGTGTGTGTGAGCCGTGATAGACATCTGCAGCGCCGCGGGCAGCATTGTGAAATATGAGTGTCAGTCACTACCTGCCCATCGACAACCGCCTGAGGGAGCTAGCAGTAGCCATTCCTCCAAAGTAGAATCTCCTGCAATTCCATCCATTCGTTAAATGCCAAAAGCCCCAGCCGTTAAAATAAACCAATTAATTGGTAGGACTCCTCGGGATACATTTGTTTAAGTGTTTTAGGGCCTGTTACGGTGGATAATGTCATAAATAATGCATTGCTTTTAATTATCCAAAGCATTGCAATGAAACACGTGGCTCACAGTTTCCCATTCCGTTTATTGTTTTTCTTTCAGTTCAAGTCATCTGCTTTTTGAATTCCCGACATAACTTGCTCTAAGAAGATGAAACTCTTTTTATCTGATTGGTATCCACGGAGCAAGCCAGTTTTATGGATTTATGCAAGTGCATTGATAAATGGAAATGGACACAATTTCAACTTTTCATCTCCCTCAAGGTCAGACAGAAAATTGCAGTGCAGTGTTCAGAAAACTCTCCCGATACCACAACAGTTTATGGACTGCTAACGGCATGTACCTTAGCTACAATCTTGTAGCAGTTGTTATAGGTAGAGAGATTAACTCTGCCGTTTGATTTAGAATTCTAATGGTCTCTCAATTGCTAGAGATCCTGGTTCGAATCCAGGCTCTGTCGTAGCCGGCCGCGACCGGGAGACCCATGGGGCGGCGCACAATTGGCCCAGCGTCGTCCAGGGTTGGTAGAGCATGGCGTTTGCAATGCCAGGGTTGTGGGTTCAATAAAATAATGTATGTGCTAACTGTAAGTCGCTCTGGATAAGAGCGTCTGCTAAATGACTAAAATGTAAAAATGTAAATGTAATTGCAGTGGAACACCATCACATCAGACCTGGGTACAAAAAGGATTTGTTTTCATTCAAATAATTGTATCTTTAACTGTGTTTGCCTGGCACAATGGCACCAATAATCCCAAAAGTGCAAAGCCAGCCCTTTTGGCACTTGAGGCAGACTTAATTATATGCTCAAAGCATTTGAAAGAAGACATACTATTTGAATCCAGGACGGAATCACACTACCATGACAGAGAGAGAGAGAGTTACTATTTATTTATTTTTTACATAAAGTATGATGTAATGTTTAATTAGTGTTGTTGTTTTGATATCATATGGGTTTCTACATGGACATTGATTGTTGTTGTTTTTCCAATATACAGGTTTCTACATGTACATTGAAACGTCTCGACCTCGGCTGGAGGGAGAAAAGGCCCGACTGTTGACCCCCACGTTCAACGTCGCCCCCAAAAGCCCCTATGGGACTGTGAACGCCGCTCCCACCTACTGCTTTGGCTTCTACTACCATATGTATGGGAAACACATAGGTAAGCTGCCCCTAGTGAAGGGATCATCAACTATATTCAGCCGGGGGCCGTTTTTTTCTTTTTTTCTTGAGCAGATGGGGCCGGAATATAATTACAAATAATTTGTAGACTGCAAATTGACCGCAAGAAGTCCAAACATATATAATATTTGACTGAAACATAATAACTTCAAACCTTGCTTACATTTGTATACGATCACATATATCTCTCTATTACGCTTAGGAATGCTTTGGAACAGATTTCCAAAATTAAAATCACTTGGAGCTGATTTGCATAAAATCACCCACGGGCCAAATGCCAGTTGGGGAACCCTTTTAAATTAAATGTACACTATATATGCAAAAGTATGTGGACACCCCCTCAAATTAGTGGATTCGGCTATTTCAGCCACAACCTTTGCTGACAGGTGTATAAAATCGAGCACACAGCCATGCAATCTCCATAGACAAACATTGGCAGTAAAATGGCCTTACTGAAGAGCTCAGTGACTTTCAACATGGCACCGTCATAGGATGCCACCTTTCCAACAAGTCAGTTCATCAAATTTCTCCCCTGCTAGAGCTGCCCCGGTCAACTATAAGTGCTGTTATTGTGAAGTGGAAACGTCTAGGAGCAACAACGGCTCAGCTGCGAAGTGGTAGGCCACACAAGCTCACAGAACGGGACTGCCGAGTGCTGAAGCGCTTAGCAAAACTCACTACCAAGTTCCAAACTGCCTCTGGAAGCAACGTCAGCACAAGAACTGTTCATCGGGAGCTTCATGAAATGGGTTTCCATGGCCGAGCAGCCGCACACAAGCCTAAGATCACCATGCGCAATGCCAAGCGTCGGCTGGAGTGGTGTAAAGCTCGCCGCAATTGGACTCTGGAGCAGTGGAAACGCGTTCTCTGGAGTGATGAATCACGCTTTACCATCTGGCATTCTGACGGACGAATCTGGGTTTGGCGGATGCCAGGAGAACGCTACCTGCCCCAATGCATAGTGCCAACTGTAAAGTTTGGGGGAGGAGGAATAATGGTCTGGGGGCTGTTTTCATGGTTCGGGCTAGGCCCCAGAGTTCCAGTGAAAGGAAATCATAACGATACAGCATACAATGACATTCTAGACGATTCTGTGCTTCCAACTTTGTGGCAACAGTTTGGGGAAGGCCCTTTCCTGTTTCAGCATTACAATGCCCCCGTGCGCAAAGCGAGGTCCATACAGAAATAGTTTGTCGAGATCGGTGTGGAAGAAATTGACTGGCCTGCACAGAGCCCTGACCTCAACCCCATCGAACACCTTTGGGATGAATTGGAACGCCGACTGCGAGGCCAGGCCTAGTCGCCCATCATCAGTGCCCGACCTCACTAATGCTCTTGTGGCTGAATGGAAGCAAGTCCTTGCAGCAATGTTCCAACATCTAGTGGAAGGCCTTCCCAGAAGAGTGGAGGCTGTTATAGCAGCAAAGGGGGACCAACTCCATATTAATGCCCATGATTTTGGAATGAGATGGTGTCCACATACTTTTGGTCATGTAGTGTATGTTACAAGGATTCATGCAAATCCTGCACTGTAGCTATTTCATCAGGCAAATTTAGCATAGAGTGTGTTTGATTTGTTAAGTACACACATGCTAGCTTTCCATTAGCATCCACTTGCAATCATATCCCCCATTTCCCTGTTCGGTGCCTCCCTGATGATTAGATAAGTGGTTGCTTACCACTCAAGTTGTACTCCCACCTTTCTTTTTTAATTCGACAACCACTCAGTAACACTTCAATACTAGAATATCTGAAGCCCCCCAGGTGTTGGTGGAAATGGAAATTGAACACAGCACAAGAAAAAACCTCACTATTTCTGGGTGTTTACAAACCTTCCATTTGAATATTAATAACCTTATCATCCATCAAAATCTAGTCAGGCTCCCCAGCTTCTGTCGCCAAGGTTGCCGCCTCACACCCTGCTCGTGCCCTCCTGTTGTTGCAGTGTCTTCCTCAGACAGGCAGTTGCACCTGAGCGATGGGTGTGACCCCTGACCTGCCAGACATGCCTGCAACTTCAATTTTCTGCCCCGCAAAGCTGTTGGGATTCTGAATAGGACGTGTCAACCTAATCCACGCAGGGCTCAAGGGGCCCTCTCTCTCTCGGCTCGCTCAGCCTCAGAAACCAGCAGCCAGAGTCAAAAATGGCTGGCGGCATGTGTCCTTCTTACCCGTCTTTCTCTTTCATTGGTTTCCGTTAGAGAAAGAAAGGCAACCTGCATTCAGAGTATATTTTTATTCTGTGCAGAATGTGAGTGAGTGGTGGAGAGACTTTTGAGTTCTTATTTGAAGTAGAGTCTGTTGTTGTTGCCTTTTGATCATCCAGTGAGATCCACTTAAGGCTCCCGTCACAGGGATATGGCATATTGTAGCTGATGGCTCGTCTAGTTTGGCCTCTGTACATCAGAGCACTCACTTTGGCATCTCCTCGTTTGCACTGAAAACCCCCCCACAAGATTTAACTCCCATGATCATCCCTTGACAAGTAAATAATCTTAGCAAATTCATACATTACACTCAATAAAAGCCACACTCAATAAGGGGAAGTTAATGTGTAGACCCCTTAAGACATTTAGTATTTGCAGTAATGAGCTTTTATGTGTTTTGTTAATAGTATACATACATTAATAATGAGTAAAGTATCAATACATAAGGATAAGTGCTGCCATGATGAGGCCATATATGATAGATGATATCAGACTTGGGTTCCAATTGTGCTTGAAATCTTTCAAATACTGAAGCTGTGCTTGATTGAGCTTGCCAGGCACTATGTTGTCCATAAAGTGCATGATGTTTTCTCCTCTAGGGGCATTGAACGCGTACCTACGGCAGAAGGGCCAGTCGGGCTCAGACAGTTCCTTGTGGACCTTGGTCGGGAACCAAGGGGACCGATGGAAGCAAGCCAAAGTCAACATCCACCCAATAGCCTCTTTCCAGGTGGGTACAGCTCTTTGGGAGGAGCAGTGGGTCACCAATGCAGAACTATGGTGGCCCTAAGGTACAAAGTACAAAACTACCTTCATCTTTGCTTCCCCTCTTATGCCATGTCTTATATAAACATTTGTCTTATATATTTTGCTACAGTATATGTTTCACAGAATGAGCCATTGAGTTAGTAGCAGTAAGACATTTAAGCAGTTGGTGTTAACAAGTTTGGTTTTTGTCTGTCTTATCCCATTTTGGTAGTTGCTTCTGGAAGGAATTCGTGGTCCGGGTATAGAAGGGGATATCGCCATAGATGATGTCACCATTGAGGAAGGAGAATGTAAAGACCCTCCACCCAACAGTAAGTGCTTTTTTTTGTTTTTACCTGGGAACCCATGACAACCATGGACCTATACATCATCCAGAACCAATCAACTATGAAGAGGCAAGGCTTATAACATATGTATTTATATCATTCCTCTTAGGAACTATAATTCAAGGACTGAGAGAGCTCTATTGAGAGAGCTCTACTGTTAGCTCTCTCAGATTTGCTCGCCAGTGAAATTACATTTTAGAGGGAATGATCGAACAGCTGCTTTGAAGTGTTATGCAAGCCAGAAAATGTTTTGGAATGGCCTAGTCAAAGTCCAGACCTAATCCCAATTGAGATGTTGTGGCAGGACTTGAAACGAGCAGTTCATGCTTGAAAACCCACAAATGTCACTGAGTTAAAGCAGTTCTGCATGCAAGAATGGGCCAAAATCCCTCCACAGTGATGTGAGAGACTGATCAACAACTACAGGAAGCATTTGGTTGTAGTCATTGCAGCTAAAGGTGGCACAACCAGTTATTGAGTGTTAAGAGGGCAATTACTTTTCCACACAGGGGAATTGGGTGTTGCATCACTTTGTTAATTAAATAAATAAAATAAGTATGTAAATATTTTGTTTGGGAACTCAGGTTCCCTTTATCTAATATTAGGTTTTCTAAAGATCTGATAACATTCAGTATCCAAAATATGCAAAAATAGAGAAAATCAGAAAGGGGGCAAATACTTTTTCACGGCACTGTACATGCCAGAGGAGTCTCCTCCAGGGAGAAAGAGTACTCCTCAGAACAACTAAAAACTATAAAATATATTGAAAAGTATTCCGTAAATCAAACATAGAATCGTACACGTTCCACACACATTATCCCATTAGCTCAATTAAAAAGTATCATGCTCCCTAGATTATCTAAATCACCAGCTTTCTTTATCTTTCTCTATCCCTACAGATCTAAGGTCACTGGCTCCTCCCACCACGCCCCATATATGGCAGTTATTGGTCACCCTGCCCCTGGTCTTTGTGGGCCTTCAGAGGTGACCCCTCTCTCCCAGGAGGAGCAACCTGACGTCGGCCCAACCCCCATTGAAGAGTTTCCAGACTTGGACTGTCCAAACCCCCAAAACTACCAAAGATGCACTCCTTTTCAGTCTGCAGGAGAGCAGCAGTCCAGCACTGGTCCAGGGTGGAGTATGAAGGAAACAAAAAACTCAGTAAATCCGGATTTTTCTTAAATATGCACAGAGAGCACTCCAAGGTCAGGATGGAGAGTTGAGTTCTCCATAGTCTCCGTAGTAGGGACTCCAGTTCATAATTTTTTCTGAAGCTGAAGCAATCGTGGCAGAGTGTGGGTACATTTCTGTAAAGCACAAGCACGCATGGTGTGGTTACATTTAAATAAAAAAATTAAAATATTACGGCCACAGAATGATGATAATTGATTGCTTGATTAGATGGGTGTAGAATAGGTTGATTTTATGTCAACAGTATGTCGAGAAATGTACGAAATTCGCTCAACAACCCACACTGACCCCGAAGCTATTTTTTCATGAATATGATAGAGGCTGCTATTCCTCTGGGTTGTGGCTTTTCATCTCTCTTAAAACTTGGAGGCTGCCTACGGTCAGATTCATCAAAATGTGGATAAACAAGAACATTTGCATACTTTCTACCCAGAGGCTAGACTTTGACTGCTTGGTATATTATATGTATATCTGTAAGTCAATTCTTCATAATTATTCCTTTGTCTGTTCTTTTTTTACCTTTTCTTTTTTTACCTTCGAGGTTGCGTAAGGTTGGTTTCATTACAGTGTGCGTACACTTGTTAGCTAGGTTACTCTATTATGCAGTGGCTGAACTATGGTGCATTGTATGCCTTGTGTGTAATCAACCTCTAGACTCCTCGTAGTTGCAGCGCTATGAGATTGAGACCTTAGATCCTTTCGATGTACTGTAGGGGCTTCTCTGTGTCCCACCTGCCGTACAATTTCAGAATGTGATTTAATAAACAGGGACATGACACATCTTTCTTTCATTACCTAAAAGGGATTGATGAGGGATTATTGCGTTTTTCCCTCCCTTAGGTACTCTAGGCTTTATTAACCATGGTAATTTCAATCCAGCCCTTTGTATGAAAGGTGAGCTTCTATCTCTCTTTTTTTAGTTTAAATTATCTAGCTAAGCTTCTCCTTTTACCTCCTGACCAATCATGATTCAGTCAGGTCAGGCCACATGTGGTGCTTAAAGACCAGAGCAGTGTGTATTCCAATGCGCTCTGAATCATCCTCCTGTAACATTCCTTACTTTAAGGACATTGGAGGAAATTCAAGCTCATTTGATTTCAGGTTGTAGAAGTTTTTCTCTCTCTCTCTCTCTCTCCTATTTGCAACTGCCAAGATTAACACCCGTTTCCAATATAAGTCATTATCTTGATCTTTGATTTCAGCATGGCTCCATAAGCACATAAAATAGGTGCGAAAAAGAAAAACATTGAATGTCAGCACTCTCTTTCTCTCCCTGCATGAGTTGCTCATTGATCATGATACAGTTCCCATACAGGCTTGCGGCAGTCTTTTGGAAGGTTACTTTATGAGCAGTCGAAAGAGCAGTTTTTGCATCTTTTGGTCCTATCTCAACAGCTAGTCCTCTCGGGATAAGATAAGACGCTGCTGTCTGACATGAAATCAAGTGCCTTCAGACTTAGTGGAAATTTGCATGAATGGAATAACCGACATGGGCTATTTTACCATGCAAGCATTTGCCCCATAGGCACATTTTATAGAGAGAGAAAAATTATGTGATCTGCAGCTAACTCCCATCGCCACACAGCTCTCTTTATTTTGACCTAGGAGATTACTTACTACCCTTGACAGTCCGGGCTTTTGGAGTGGGACTTGTGCTCGAGCGGAGGAAGGACGGTGGCTTTGTCAGAGTGACTGATTGAGAACGGGGAGCAATGGGCTTCGACAAAAAACAACTTGGAGGGAGGGATGGTTTTGATGTCTCCCCATTCATTTCAGCTGGACCTGCTGAGAAAAATACATTTTTGCGATGATGTCTAAGGACTGTAAAAGGAGTATTACAGCTGATAATGGACTTGGTTTACCTGGGTGTTTGTCAGTCGATTGGATCAGACTGTCTGGTTCTCACAGACCTATTTTAGTACTCAAATGAGCGTAACTCTACTTTCACAGAAACTGTAAATACATTGGAACTACCTGAGACCATGAGTTACCTTAACCAGCTGGTTTTTGAAAAAACATATTGTAAAATTACTCTACTATTGTTCGTAACAATGTTTTGGGGGAAGGTTTTACATTTCCCTTTTAATTTATTTTCTTTTGGGGATTTTTTGTTTTTGTTTTCTGATTCCTTTTTCTTTACAGAATAATCAGAAATAGGCTATAAGCAAATTAATTGGGTAAACACCCCAGTGCAAAATATTCTATAAGAAACCATTTGTCAGTATTCATATAAAAAGCACAAGATGACACAAAACAGAATACAAACTGATTTTGACAAAATGTAATACATTTCTCACAAAGATTTAGGCCTATACATTTCCTCTCAGCAACCTGTTAAAATAAAATAAAACATTTTCTTCCCTGTTCAATTAAATTATTTATGTAAATCATAGCATGTGTGGTCAGTCACTTTTTATCACTTTTATCGAACAATCAGTTATAACTTCCATTCCCCCATGTCTCTCAATTCAATATTTTATTGCATTGTTTATCTACAAATGTGTGCTGACATTAACAACTCCCCCATGACTATTTGTGATATTTCAAAGGAATGGTAAAAATATTTTTTTGTGGAAAAATGCTCTCTCCGCACTTACAGAGAAATGGAACTAGACAACGCCCCCCTCCTTTGCTTCTGGTCCTCGCTGTCATTTTCTACATAAGTACCACCAGCAAACAGATTTTATTAGAGAAATTCATTGCTTTTTAATGTATGTCGATTTTTTTTCTACCCCAGGCTACCATCTTGACTTCAGAAACCCCATATATTATATTGTACAGCAGATTTCAATAGGGATTTTAACTCAATAATGCATTTCCTCTAATTGGATAATCGTTCTCTTGACGACAACACCCACAGAACAGAACTTTGTCTAAATGTATCAGAATGCTTTTATTTTTTATATAACTATAATTCTCTGCAATAGTCTTCCTGTCATAATTTGGATTTGATTTCCCAGATGATTACATTGCATTATTATGAATAAATACACATTAAATGTAGTTTTCCATCCTGTGTCATCTGTTATCTTATTAGACAACAGTTTGTTGTCAGTGAGATGATCAGTAATATTTCATCACTTAGTTACTCATCACCAGAAAATACGTCTTTGTAGAATGTGTCTGGAAGTGAGTTGATGAGAGAGATGTATTTATTATTTACAGGGATATATAAAAACACAACTGAATATGAGCAAATAGTTCTGTTTCAGTAGATTTCGTTAGTTGTTACAATTCTTTGATTCTCAGAAAGATTATTTACACCTGATAGCTGTTTTCCAACCACAGCCACCCTTACAACTTCTGTTGACTTTCATTATACGTTTTTACTGTCCCTTGGCCTTCGGTTAGGCCATACTAAACATTTAAATATTTATATAATACACTGTAAGCCCTGGGGATACCTTACTGACCTTACCTTGAGTTGCAATGCAATGTGTGTACTGTACAGCGTGTGTTCTCTCCATTCAAGCATTGTTTATGTATTCAGTAAGTAAACCATCTCTCTAGAGCCACCAGGCAAAGCCTCTTCTCTCGGTGCAGATGAGATGCTGGACATGTTTCACATCTGGCCGGGAGGGCACCCATCTGCAGGTGCATCTGCTCCCAGGTACAGTACAAAGAGTCCCTCATGCATATTAGCCAGTGAACATATGGCCCCGCTGATAACTAGTCTAGTATGCAAAATTTTACCTGAATGTTCTAAAAGTGTGAACACAGGAGGTTTTAGATGGTTTTTATTTATTTATCCGTAACTGTTATCACACTTATTATACAGTCTGTGGAAGACCCTAGAGTCTAAAGGGATGGACAGGATTTAAATAGTTTTCATAGCCACGATCAATGTTGAGCCACACTATACTATTCTTGGAGTGTTTGTATCTGACACTGACTTGTCTAACACTGTACACGTTGAGGATAACCTGGGTTCAAATAGTATTTGAAACCTTATTCAAAATATTTTTACAAATTAAGCTGTGCTCGATTGCGATTGCCTGCCACAATGGAACCAATGGGATAGTCCCAAAAGTGCAAACCCCGACCATCTAGCAGTATTTGATAGTATTTGAAGTCTATCTAAACCCATCCATTGAGGATGTTTATTCCAGGGGAAATACTATACATATGACAACCTATTGACATTGAGGGTTATTTTCTTGTATGAAAAGAAAACACAGAAGTTATTTAAGATAACTGTGCTGATTGGTTATCACACAAGTTATGTGGCATAATCCGGTACACTTTTAATCAGATCCTATCATGGCTTCCTATCATCAGTATTGCAGGCTGATGCTGTAAATGTATTGCCTGGCACGGAGGCAATGTCAACTGCATTAAATGCCACGCTAGGGTGGAATAGTGATAGCCACAAGTAACAGAGCACGGTGATGAAAGATATGGGAGCTGTGGAGACACGTTCATTTCCCAGCTGCCTTCCAAACCGAGTTTGAGATGTTTCCTTCCCAGTTCAGATGGTATTCTCCAAGGCCTTTCGATAATATTTTACATACTTCTGTTTGTTTGTTTGTCTCTCTATATCCAAGGCCTGGTGGTGATTACCCTGTGATCCACATAACAGCACGACCTTGACCTTATAATTTTAATATAGTTAAATGTTTTCTTATTTTATTGTTTTCCAATTCCACTCCTAGTCTATGTGCATACCATAGACTTAAATGCATACATGCTGTCACGTCCTGACTCAAGGGACTCGTATTTGTTGAGTCAGGGTGTGTATTTTCTGTGTTGTGTTTTGCTATGTTGATTTTCTATGTTTAGATCTGGTATGTGTAGATCTATGTTGGCCGGTGTGGTTCCCAATCAGAGGCAGCTGTAGCTCGTTGTCTCTGATTGGGGACCATACTTAGGTAGCCTATTGGCACTAGTGGGTTGTGGGATCTTGTTCCGTGTGAGGTATGTTGTTTTGTCTACCTTGGACTTCACGTTTCGTTTCATTTATTGTTTTGTCGTGGTGTTTATTCAATATAAATAAACATGTACGCATATCACGCTGCGCCTTGGTCCGTCCCGTCTATAAACGATCGTGACACATGCAGTATATATTTGCTAAAACACTTATTATTTAAATGCTGTGGCAATGGTAGAATGTGTTTTGCGTTATGAGCAGTCAGATGTTATATATTTCCTCCAGCATTAAATGTAATTAAGTTCAAGTCACAAATCAATGAGTCACCAGAAATAACTATGCTAATCATATTGTCAACAAAACACAGGAATATATATATATTTTAGCTTTATTTTGACAGGGAAGACATAGACCTAGGTCTCTTTTCCAAATGTGCCCTGTATAATACAATATAAAATACACATTAAACACAAAACAATATATACATTATATATAAGTTATATACACACCCGGTCAAAAGTTTTAGAACACCTACTCATTCAAGGGTTTTTATTTATTTTTACTATTTTCTACATTGTACAGTAACAGTGAAGACATCAAAACTATTAAATAACACATATGGAATCATGTAGTAACCAAAAAAGTGTTAAACAAATCAAAATATATTTTATATTTGAGATTCTTCAAATAGCCACCCTTTGCCTTGATGACAGCTTTGCACACTCTTGGCATTCTCTCAACCAGTTTCACCTTGAATGCTTTTCCAACAGTCTTGAAGGAGTTCCCACATATGCTGAGCACTTGTTGGCTCCTCCTACTCCATGCTTTACGGTGGGAACTACACATGTGGAGATCATCCGTTCACCCACACCGTGTCTCACAAAGACACTGCGGTTTGAACCAAAAATCTCAAATATGGACTCCAGACCAAAGGACACATTTCCACCGGTCTAATGTCCATTGCTTGTGTTTCTTGGCCCAAGCAGGTCTCTTCTTATTATTGGTGTGCTTTAGTAGTGGTTTCTTTGCAGAAATTCGACCATGAAGGCCTGATTCACACAGTCCCCTCTGAACAGTTGATGTTGAGATGTGTCTGTGACTTGAACTCTTTGAAACATTCATTTGGGCTGCCATTTCTTAGGCTGGTAACTCTAATGATCCATCCTCCCCTCAATACGGTGCAGTCGTCCTGTCCCCTTTGCAGAAAAGCATCCCCAAAGAATGATGTTTCCACCTCCATGCTTCACGGTTGGGATGGTGTTCTTGGGGTTGTACTCATCCTTCTTCTTCCTCCAAACACGGCGAGTGGAGTTTAGACCAAAAAGCTCTATTTTTGTCTCATCAGACCACATGACCTTCTCCCATTCCTCCTCTGGATCATCCAGATGGTCATTGGCAAACTTCAGACGGGCCTGGACATGCGCTGGCTTGAGCAGGGGGACCTTGCGTGCGCTGCAGGATTTTAATCCATGACGGCGTAGTGTGTTACTAATGGTTTTCTTTGAGACTGTGGTCCCAGCTCTCTTCAGGTCATTGACCAGGTCCTGCCGTGTAGTTCTGGGCTGATCCCTCACCTTCCTCATGATCATTGATGCCCCACGAGGTGAGATCTTGCATGGAGCCCCAGACCGAGGGTGATTGGTTAGTAGGTGATCAAATACTTATGTCATGCAATAAAATGCAAATTAATTACTTAAAAATCATACAATGTGATTATCTGGATTTTTGTTTTAGATTCCGTCTCTCACAGTTGAAGTGTACCTCTACATGCTTTGTAAGTAGGAAAACCTGCAAAATCGGCAGTGTATCAAATACTTGTTCTCCCCACTGTATATGTTTTTTAAACGTCAAATACATATCATTACAAATGCCTAAGTATTTAATTCAAATCAAATCAAATCAAATGTTATTTGTCACATACACGTGTTTAGCAGATGTTATTGCGGGTGTAGCGAAATGCTTGTGCTTCTAGCTCCGACAGTGCAGTAATATCTAACAAGTAATATCTAACAATTTCACAACATATACCTAATACACACAAAACTAGTAAGGAATGGAATTTAAGAATGGTATGGACAAGCAATGACTGAGCGGCATGGACTAAGATACAGTAGAATATTATAGAATAGAATGCAGTATATACATATGAGATGAGTATTGCAAGATATGTAAACATTATTAAAGTGACTGTAACCATTATTAAAGTGGCTAGTGTTCCATTTCTTAAAGTGGCCAGTGATTTCAATAGGCAGCAGCAGCCTCTAATGTGCTAGTGATGGCTATTTAACAGTCTGATGGCCTTGAGATAGAAGCTGTTTTTCATTCTCTTGGTCCCAGCTTTGATGCACCTGTACTGACCTCGTCTTCTGGATGATAGCGGGGTGAACAGGCAGTGGCTCGGGTGGTTGATGTCCATGATTATCTTTTTGGCCTTCCTGTGACATCGGGTGCTCTATGTGTCTTGGAGGGCGGGTAGTTTGCCCCCAATAATGCGTTCGGCAGACCGCACCACCCTCTGGAGAGCCCTGCGGTTGCGGCCGGTGCAGTTGCCGTACCAGGTGGTGATACAGCCCGACAGGATGCTCTCAATTGTGCATCTGTAAAATTTGTGAGGGTTTTAGGTGGCAAGCCGAATTTCTTCAGCCTCCTGAGGTAGAAGAGGCTCTGTTGCGCCTTCTTCACCACACTGTCTGCGTGGGTGGACCATTTCAGTTTGTCCACTGCGGTCCCGTCGATGTGGTTAGGCGGGTGCACCCTCTGCTGTTTCCTGAAGTCCACGATCATCTCCTGTTTTGTTGACGTTGAGTGAGAGGTTATTTTCCTGGCACCACACTCCCAGAGCCCTCACCTCCTCCCTGTAGGCTGTCTCGTCATTGTTGGTAATCAAGCCTACTACTGTTGTGTCGTCTGCAAACTTGATGATTGAGTTGGAGGCGTGCATGGTCACGCAGTCATGGGTGAACAGGGAGTACAAGAGGGGGCTGAGCACGCACCCTTGTGGGGCCCCAGTGTTGAGGATCAGCGAAGTGGAGATGTTGTTTCCTACCTTCACCACCTGGGGGCGGCCTGTCAGGAAGTCCAGGACCCAGTTGCACAGGGCGGGGTTCAGACCCAGGGCCTCGAGCTTGATGATGAGCTTGGAGGGTCCTATGGTGTTGAATGCTGAGCTATAGTCAATGAACAGCATTCTTACATAGGTATTCTTCTTGTCCAGATGGGATAGGGCAGTGTGCAATGTGATGGCGATTGCATCGTCTGTGGATCTATTGGGGCGGTAAGCAAATTGAAGTGGGTCTAGGGTGACCGGTAAGGTAGAGGTGATATGATCCTTGACTAGTCTCTCAAAGCACTTCATGATGACAGAGGTGAGTGCTACAGGGCGATAGTCATTTAGTTCAGTTACCTTTGCTTTCTTGGGTACAGGAACAATGGTGGCCATCTTGAAGCATGTGGGAACAGCAGACTGGGAAAGGGAGAGATTGAATATGTCCATAAACACACCAGCCAGCTGGTCTGCACATGCTCTGAGGATGCGGCTAGGGATGCCGTCTGGACCGGCAGCCTTGCGGGGGTAAACATGCTTAAATGTCTTAATCACGATGGCCACGGAGAAGGAGAGGCCACAGTCCTTGGTAGTGGGCCTCGTCAGTGGCACTGTTTTATCCTCAAAGCGGGCGAAGAAGGTGTTTAGTCTGGAAGCGAGACGTCGGTGTCGGCGACGTGGCTGGTTTTCCTTTTGTAGTCCGTGATTGTCTGTAGACCCTGCCACATACGTCTTGTGTCTGAGACATTGAATTGTGACTCCACTTTGTCTCTATACTGATGTTTTGCCAGTTTAATTGCCTTGCGGAGTGAGTAGCTACACTGTTTGTATTCTGCCATATTCCCAGTCACCTTGCCATGGTTGAATGCGGTGGTTTGCGCTTTCAGATTGGCGCGAATGCTGCCATCTATCCACGGTTTCTGGTTAGGGTAGGTTTTAATAGTCAGACAGTGGGCACAACATCACCTATACAGCAAAATGGGATCGTGGTCAGATTTGCCGAAAGGAGGGCGGGGGAGGGCCTTATAACCATCCCGGAAGTTCGAATAGCAATGGTCGAGGATTTTGGCAGCGCAAGTACAACAGTCGATATGTTGATAGAACTTCGGCAGCCTAGTCCTCAAATTTGCTTTGTTAAAATCCCCGGCTACAATAAATGCAGCCTCAGGATATGTGGTTTCAGTGAAGTTCTTTGAGGGCCATCGTGGTATCGGCTTGAAGGGGGATATACACGGCCGTGACTATAACCGAAGAAAATTCTCTTGGGAGATAATACGGTCGGCATTTGATTGTGAGATATTCTAGGTCGGGTGAACAAAAGGACTCTAGTTCCTGTATGTTACTACAATTACACCATGAAACACACACCTCCGCCCTTCTGCTTCCCGGAGAAATATTTATTCCTGTCTGTGCAATGAACTGAGAACCCCTCTGGCTGAACCCCTTTAAACCTTATGCGGGAACATGTTCGATTGGAGAACCAACTAATGAGTGAACATGTAGTTCATCTAAAACATTCTTACGAGAGTTTAAAAACACACATGTATTTCGTTTTGCCCATATTAAGCAGAAGTTGGAAAGGGATTCCTTCATACAGTAGTTATAAAATCTGACTGTAGTTTTGACACAGCCAGATCAACAGTTGGGGCAATAGCGTACATAATAGTATAATCCGCACATATATTAAGTTAGCAAATTTTTACAGATTGACCAATGGTGCTTATATAAATAGTTTAGAAAACAGGTTCCAAAATCGACCCCTGTGGTACACCTTTATGCACTTCAAGGAATTCTGATTTAACCCCATACATTACGGTGGCCTGAGTTCTGTCACTAAGATAATCATGAACCCAAGAACAGGCATCAGAGCTCAGGCCTACAGATGACAACGTATTCAATAAAATAGCATGATCAACAGTTTTAAAAGCTTTTGACAGGTCCACAAACAAAGGAGCACATTTAATGTTAGTGTCTAAAGCATTGACAAGATCATTAACAACTAAAGTGGTTGCTCTAATAGTGCTATGCCCAGGCCTAAACCCTGATTGGTTTACATTCAAATAAAAAATAGCAAAGTTTTATATTTACCAATGATTCGAGAATCTTAGCTAGACAAGGAAGCCTTGAAATGGGATGGTAATTATTAAGATCACTACTACACCCGCCCTTATGGAGTGGTAGCACAAGAGCTGATTTACATACTTTTGGAATATTTCCCGATAACAATGTTAAATAAAAAATGTGTGTTATTGAGCCATCAATGATGAGCACTGCACACTTAAACAGACCAGGATCCAATTGGTCGGCCCCTGTGGATGTCTTGTTGTCTACTGCTAGCAAAGCATCTAGGACTTCTTTATTTGTAAATAGCCTGAAAGAACAGCTTTGACTATAATTTCTCTGATCATTCAGCAAGTTTCCCCTGTCAGCACCCAGCCCATTATCATTGTGAATAGTCTTAGAAGTTCTTTCAAATAAATAAAATCAATGATGGCATTTTTTCCCGTAATGAGGCCAGTGCCTGAATTAATTCATTGTGGCAGAGAGGACAAAGTAGAACCCTTTTAGGGATTTCACAGTTTTCCAGAATTTAGCCGGTTCCCATTACAATCTGAAAGAGCGGTTACATAATAATCAAATTTAGCCTTTCTGATTTGTTTAACACAATGATTCCTCAGTTGCTTAAAAGCGTGGCCTTGACCCAAGCGTCATCTCTTTTATGAATGACTTCTGAATATTCTGGAGTGTACCAGGCATTCGATCTACCTTTAACCCTTAATTTTTTGAAGGGAGCATGATTATCCACAATAGTATTGAAGACATCCGCAAAGAGGTTCAAAGCTAAATCCGGTTCAGGGATAGCTGAAATACAATGAAGGTCACTAAAATAAAGATAATGTAAAGAAAAGCCTGTTCAATTCCACATGAGGCTTTGATTTTTGTATTCTCACATCTCTAACAGAAACAACTGGGCAATGGTCACTAATGTCTTGGGCGAAGACACCAGTAGAAATGTTTTTGTTTTACTTGTTAAAATAAGGTAAATCAGAGTTGACTTTGAAGGATCTCTAGGGTTGGCCTGTGTAGGCTTGGTCACCAGCTGGGTTAGGTTTAGATCATTACACATGTTTTTTAGATTGCCTGAAGCCTGCATTTCCCAATCCTAATTTAGGTCACCCAGGATAATAACTTCTGATTTAGTAAAAGAAGACAACAAACTAGTTAGCTCCTCGAGTGCACAAAGGTTAGCCGAGGGAGGACGGTAGACCCCTATAACAGTTATGGATAAATTTTTCCCCAGACAAAGGCTTAAGGATAGTAGCTCAAATTGTTTTGGGGCAAGGGAAATGGATTTCAGTAAAGAGACAGATAAATTATTTTAAATAAAAATGCCACTCCACCACCCCTACCCTGTCTGTTAGCTCTGAACACATGATAACCCTCAATATTAATATCAGAGTCCAGAATGTCCCCAGAGATCCAAGTTTCAGTCAATACCAGAATGTCCGGATTCTTCTGCATAGCCCAGATCTTGATGTAATCCAGTTTAAGAAGTAAGCTCTTAATGTTCAGATGCATCAAACCAAGTCCTTTAAGATTTCTAATGTCACATGGACACTCAAACAAGCTATGTTCAATAGGCGATTGCAGGCCCTGTCTGATGGTTGATATTGAAATAGTTGGTATGCCTTTAAGATGCATAGAACTGCACCATTTGGTCTATCCCTATTAGTAATAGAGGATGGAGAAGAAATGTGAATTACTTTTCCAAGGTTAGCACCAATAGGGACTGAGGCTGCAGACAATGTTAATATGAGGAACTTTCAGAGTAACCGATGATGGAATGTTATAAACTGACTTACATAGGCTTTGGTTGCCATCGTGCAACAGCCCAAGCCCTCTACGTGATTTGAAAACCGAGGTGGTATTCAAGTTTATGGAATTCACATTTGAACTAAAAGCACTGGGTGAGCAAACCACAGCGGACTCCTCTTTTGAGGTAACAATAGCAGATCTAAGAGTGGAGTTCAAACGAATGGGTAGAAGATTACAACTGACAATATCCCCTGGCAGTATAGACAACAGTACGATGATAACGCTTAGAAAGGATGGGAGGTATTACCTGTAGCTGAGTCAATATCTTAATGCTGCCTTGAAATGTGAATAGAAGGGTCCAGGCTCCTAGATGGTTTGGGTGGAGTCCATCATCCCTGTAGAGCATCTTTTGTTTCCAAAAAGTGTTGAAATTGTCAATAAAAGTTATGCCAGCAGAGTGGCAGTAGTCTTTAAGCCAGATATTTTAACATTTAACATTTTAGTCATTTAGCAGACACTCTTATCCAGAGCGACTTACAGTTAATGAGTGCATACATTTTGTGCTAAGAGCCTGCTGAACCTTTCGCAGCCGCGACCCAGCGACGGCACGGGACCAGAGATAAATGGCTGCTTTTCAGAGCCTTTTAGGGTGTTGGATCACCTCAATAAAATCATGTTTCATTAGCTCTGATTAACCCTTTCTGATATCATTTGATGCCACATACACTAAGACAGCAGCAGCCCTTGGCTGCTGATGTAGGACGGACAGAAGAAATACTGTGATATCCTTCACCGTAGCTCAGGGATTTTGCTCAAGGAACCAAGATGTGCCTCACTATGGAACTACCAATGATGTTGGCTGGATGAGTGGCCTGATGTGAGAGGGAGCCCAGGAGGTACGGGCCTGTGGTAGAGACCCCCTGAGCTGGACCCTCAGAAGACAGGGTAGAGGATAAAGGAGCAGGAATCTCTGGAAGCAGGTGGGCGAAACTTTTGGACAGCAGGATGGGACCCTCAAAGCCATTTCAGCCCAATTCACCAAAGACCGCTGCCTTGCGCTGGGCTTACGGTGTATGACGTGCCTTCACTGGGATGCAGGATCGATAATCATGGCATCCGCCAGCTCCTCATGAAGTGTCCTTGCTCCTTTATTCTACAAGGGGGGTGGGGAGGGGGGGCCGGGATGGGAGGTCGGGGTAGGATGGGAAGGGCGGGTGAGATGGGAGGGGAGAGGTGGCTTCACAAGGGAAGGGTCTCTGCTGGGCAACCCTGGCCAGTCAGTCAGAGAGTGGCAACACAGTGGTGAGGCAGTGGCACGATGACCAGGCTGAGGAGTAGAAAAGGAAAAGGTCTTAAAGTGGAGTGGGACCTATCCAGGATACGCTGCATTGTCTTAATTTGCTTACTCTGGATGTCCACCTCAGACATACTGTATATTCCTCAATAAGCTGACAGTTTCCACATTGGAAATTTGGCCGACCAATATCATCCCGGAACTGAGCAAAATACACTACAATACAAAAGTATATGGACACCTGCTTGTCGAACATCTCATTCCAAAATCATGGGCATTAATATGGAGGTGGTCCACCCTTTGCTGCTACAACAGCCTCCACTCTTCTGGGAAGGCTTTCCACTAGATGTTGGAACATTGCTACGGGGACTTGCTTCCATTCAGCCACGAGCATTAGTGAGGTCTGGTACTGATGTTGGGCGATTAGGCCTGGCTCGCAGTTGGTGTTCCAATTCATCTCAAAGGTGTTCGATGGGGGTAAGGTCAGGGCTCTGTGCAGGCCAGTCAATTTCTTCCACACCGATCTCGATAAACCATTTCTGTATGGACCTCGCTTTGTGCAGGGGGGCATTGTAATGCTGAAACAGGAAAGGGCCTTCCTTAAACTGTTGCCACAAAGTTGGAAGCACAGAATCGTCTAGAATGTCATTGTATGCTGTATCGTTAAGATTTCCCTTCACTGGAACTAAGGGGCCTAGCCCGAACCATGAAAAACAGCCCCAGATCATTATTCCTCATTTCCACTGCTCCAGATGGCAGTGAGCTTTACACCACTCCAGTCGACTCTTAGCATTGCGCATGGTGATCTTAGGCTTGTGTGCCATGAACAATTCTTGTGCTGACGTTGCTTCCAGAGGCAGTTTGGAACTCGGTAATGAGTGTTGCAACCGAGGACAGATTATTTTTACACATTACACGCTTCCGCACTCGGCGGTTCTGTACTGTGACCTTGTGTGGCGTATCACTTCGCGGCTGAGCCTTTGTCGTTTCCACTTCACAATAACAGCACTTACAGTTGACCGGGGCAGCTCTAGCAGGGCACAAATTTGAATAGAAAACAATCTCCAGAAGTGCCTTCGGAAAGTATGCAGACCCCTTGACTTTTTCCACATTTTGTTAGGTTACAGCCTTATTCTAAAATTGATTCAATTGTCCGTCCGTCCGTCCCCCCCCCCCCCCGCTCTTCTCTGCAGATCCTCTCAAGCTCTGTCAGGTTGGATGGGGAGCGTCGCTGCACAGCTATTTTCAGGTCTCTCCAGAGATGTTCGATCGAGTTCAAGTCCTCTCAAGGACATTCAGAGACTTGTCCCAAAGCCACTCCTGCGTTGTCTTGGCTGTGTGCTTAGGGTCATTGTCCTGTTGGAAGGTGAACCTTCGCCCCCAGTCTGAGGTTCTGAGTGCTCTGGAGCAGGTTTTCATCAAGGATCTCTCTGTACTTCATCTCTGTTCATCATTTCCTCGATCCTGACTAGTCTCCCAGTCCCTACCGCTGAAAAACATCCCCACAGCATGATTCTGCCACCACTATGCTTCTCCGTAGGGATGGTGCCAGGTTTCCTCCAGATGTGACGCTTGGCATTCAGGCCAAAGAGTTCAATCTTGGTTTCATCAGACCAGAGAATCTTGTTTCTCATGGTCTGTGAGTCTTTAGGTGCCTTTTGGCAAACTCCAAGCGGGCTGTCATGTGCCTTTTACTGGGGAGTGGCTTCCGGTGGAGTGCTGCAGAGATGGTTGTCCTTCTGGAAGGTTCTCCCATCTCCACAGAGGAACTCTAGAGCTCTGTCAGAGTGAGCATCGGGTTCTTGGTCACCTCCCTGACGAAGGCCATTCTCCCCCGATTGCTCATAGCAAAGGGTCTGAATACTTATGTAAATAAGGTATTTCTGTTTTTTTTTAATTATACATTTGCAAAAATGTCTTTACACCTGTTTACGCTTTGTCATTATGGGGTATTGTGTGTAGATTGCTGTGGATTTTTATTTTATTTAATCCATTTTAGAATAAGGCTGTAACGTAACAAAATATGGAAAAGTAAAGGGGTCTGAATACTTTCTAAAGGCACTGTATTTGGTTGGTGTAATGATATACTGTATTGTTTTATATTATATTACAGTCATTTAGCAGACGCTCTTATCCAGAGCGACTTACAGTTAGTGAATACATATATTATTTTTTTTCATACTGGTCCCCCGTGGGAATTGAACCCACAACCCTGGCATTGCAAACGCCATGCTCTATCAACTGAGCTACATCCCTGCCGGCCATTCCCTCCCCTACCCTGGACAACGCTAGGCCAATTGTGCGCTGCCCATGAGTCTCCCGGTCGCGGCCGGCTGCGACAGAGCCTTTTAGTTATGTGTTAGGGTTATTTAAGATGTTACATTCTCTTCAATCACAGATATTAACTTGGGTGTCAACCACCCTTTTACATGGTTGATTTCCTCCAAAACTATCTCACGGCTTTGCTTCTCTGAAATACTCTCCCCGCATCATGGCTGGCTCTAGCCTTTTGGGGGCCGTAAGTGAGAGTTGGTTAACATTTTACATTTGAGATTTTAGTCATTTAGCAGACGCTCTTATCCAGAGCGACTTACAGTTAGTGAATACATTTTTTTTTTTTATACTGGCCCCCCGTGGGAATCGAACCCACAACCCTGGTGTTGCAAACGCCATGCTCTATCAACTGAGCTACATCCCTGCCGGCCATTCCCTCCCCTCCCCTGGACGACGCTGGGCCAATTGTGCGCCGCCCATGAGTCTCCCGGTCGCGGCCGTCAGTGACAGGGGCCAAACATTTTAGTGGTCCCCCTCTTAACTGTGTAGAGAACATGTTTTATTTTAAAATCAATTTCCTGCAATTCTACACATTTTGCCATGTGGTGGAGAGAAATCTTTGCAGTTTGAAAGCTAATTTCCTGCAATTCTACACATTTTGTAATTACTTATGCCATGTTAATATGATATCTGAGTGAGAATGACTAACAAAATCAATGTGCCCTGCGTGCCCGGTCGGTATTCGGCCATGATTGCTACAAGTTTAGATAGCTGGCTAGAATAATTACTAATCTAAAAATTGTTAGCTGACATGGCTAATTGAGTGACTGTCACTGACAGACATAACAAGAGAAAAGCTGCTGATGCATAACCACAGTAAGTTGAGACCCTGACTCAGATCCCCCAAAAATATATATACATTATTATAAATTTTTTGTGGCCGGGGGGCCCTAAGCGACTGTTTATGTCGCTTATGCCTGGAACCGGCCCTCATTTGCCAAAACGTCTGGGTAATGTGAATTAATTTAACTCAATGATATTCCACCCTTTGCCCTTGGCCCGATGGCGTAGTCAGCGATGATTTGAGGCCTCGCCATTAGGTTATGTTGGAAGTGTAATTTATGGTCTGAAGGCCCCAACAAGCAAAGCCATTTGTCACTTGTGACAACCCCACCAAGCAAATGTACTTCTCAATTTAAAAATGAAAAGAGCAAGTCTCTCTCCTGCTTTCCAAAAACTGTACTGTGGAATATAATTATGATCGGACAGCTACCTTGTTGGACACTCTCCTTTATTTACCATGTAAAAGCATCGGGAACTTAATGTCAGTGGACTTAATAGCTACAATACATCATACTTAAATAGATTTTCTATTTTGTCTGAGAGTGTGTGTGTTAAGAGGATCAAAATTAGACCACTGTACATATTGTCTTGACATTTATTTTCGTAGTAGCCATAAGTGGGTTGCTCAGTTCTAGGAAATTCTTATTATAGAGTGGATAGTAACAATACAAGGACATTTCTAATATCAAATCGTTATTGTAAAAGAGAATGCCCTAAATAAAGATCTGGTGCAACCAATTACCTTCAGAAGTCAAATAATTAGTAAGATTGCACACAGATGGACTTTATTTAAGTGTCACATGATCTGTCACATGATCTCAGTATATATACACCTGTTCTGAAAGGCCCAGAGTCTGCAACACCACTAAGCAAGGGGCACCACCAAGCAAGCGGCACCAAGGAGCTCTCCAAACAGGTCAGGGACAAAGTTGTGGAGAAGTACAGATCAGGGTTGGGTTATAAAAAAATATCCGAAACTTTGAACATCCCACGGAGCACCATTAAATCCATTATTAAAAAATGGAAAGAATATGGCACCACAACAAACCTGCCAAGAGACGGCCACCCACCAAAACTCACGGACCAGGCAAGGAGGACATTAATCAGAGGCAACAAAGAGACCAAAGATAACCCTGAAGGAGCTGGGTTTTGCGGAAGAGTGGCCAGAAAAAAGCCATTGCTTAAAGAGAAAAATAAGCAAACACGTTTGGTGTTCACCAAAAGGCATGTGGGAGACTCCCCAAACATATGGAAGAAGGTACTCTGGTCAGATGAGACTAAAATTGAGCTTTTTGGCCATCAAAGAAAACGCTATGTCAGGCGCAAACCCAACACTTCTTATCACCCCGAGAACACCATCCCCACAGTGAAGCATGGTGGTGGCAGCATCATGCTGTGGGGATGTCTTTCATCGGCAGGGACTGGGAAACTGGTCAGAATTGAAGGAATGATGGATGGCGCTAAATACAGGGAAATTCTTGAGGGAAACCTGTTTCAGTCTTACAGAGATTTGAGACTGGGACGGAGGTTCACCTTCCAGCAGGGTGAATAGTTATGCACGCTCAAGTTTTCTGTTTCTTTGTCTTATTTCTTGTTTGTTTCACAATAAAAAAATATTTTGCATCTTCAAAGTGATTGAATGTTGTGTAAATCAAATGATACAAACCCCCCCAAAAACTATTTTAATTCCAGGTTGTAAGGCAACAAAATAGGAAAAATTCCAAGGGGGGTGAATACTTTCACAAGCCACTGTATCTAGTCCCCCCATTTGAAGGTGTCATAAGTATTTGGACAAATTCACTTATAGTGTATTACATTTAGTCAAAGGTTTAATATTTGTTCCCATATTCCTAGCACGCAATGACTACATCAAGCTTGTGACACTATAAACTTGTTTGATGCATTTGCAGTTTGTTTTGGTTGTGTTTTGGATTATGTTGTGCATAATAGAAATTAATGGTAAATAATTGATTGTGTCATTTTGGAGTCACTTTTATTGTTGATATAAATGTTTCTGAACACTTCTGCATTAATGTGGATGCGACCATGATTACGGATACTCATGAATGAATTGTGAATAATGATGAGTGAGAAAGTTACAGGTGTACAAAGATCATGCCCCAAAAACATGCTAACCTCTCACCATTACCAATAACAGGGGAGGTTAGCAGTTTTTTAGTGGTATAATATTTATGCCTCTGTTTAAGCCTATTTATGCCTCTAACTTTAAAACATATACTTTTTTATCTCACATCCAAAATGATGGAGTATAGAGCCAAATGAAAAGTTTTAGCTTCACTGACCAAATAAATAGGTATTACTTACCACTAATACTTGTTGTTTTTGTCAACTAAAGCTTTACTCTTGTTTGAATTCAGCTTACTCGTCTTGACTCGTTTGAATTCAGCTTACTCGTCTTGACTCTTGTTTCAATTCAGCTTACTCGTCTTGACTCGTTTGAATTCAGCTTACTCGTCTTGACTCTTGTTTCAATTCAGTTTACTCGTCTTGACTGGATTTGTGTTAGCTCATAATTTTGCTTACCGGAACATTACAGCATGATTTTGCAATGAATGGCCTCTGGCTTACATGTACTTGACCTACTGACGTCTCAATAAAGCTTTGTTTAGATTGATATGGATGATGTCACTCCTTGCCTGGCGGTGATGTAATCCGTTCAGTGGTGAGGTAGATTAAGTGGCGGGTCAATGCAGCAGTAATTGTCTGCTAGTGAATGAGGGGGACATCCACATCCAATATAGTACATGAGTGCTAAAGTACATGCAAAATATCCACTAGGCATGATTAACAGAAAGCTCTGTGAGACCTTTTACGAGAAGTGGTCTTAAATTGTACTATGCACTGTTGTCCTTTTTTTCTATTCTGTTGATGGGAAGCATCACAATCAAAGTCCGAAATGACACCCTATTCCCTATATAGTGCACTACTTTTGACCATGGTGCCTATAGGGAATAGGGCAGTGATGTAGTCAAGTCACTAAACCTCGAGTCAGAGTCAAGTCCCTAGTGTTCGAGTCCGGTCCTTTATACTTGAGTCACAAGTCAAGTTATAAGTCCCTTGGTAGTGCTAAAAGTAGCTGTCAAAGCATTTTTTAATATAAATGTAATAACACTGTTGCACATTTGTAAGGCTAAATAGACAATACAGTTATCTAACATTTGCTGTTGTAGCTAGTACATTGAATTATGCAAAAAAATTGAGATTGTCTGACAACAAAGTCACAACTGGTCGAGTCTGAGTCCAAGTCTGAGTCACCACTGGTCGATTCCAAGTCGAATCACAAGGACTCAAGTCCACGTCCTGGACTTGAGTACTACAACACTGGAATACGGTGCCACTTCAGATGCAGCATAGAGTATGACTATTACTCTCCAAACCCTCACTGAGTATGTGTTAGTCTTCTGATGTGTGTTTCCTGTGATCTCTGTGTACGCCAAAGATCTCTTCCACTGGGGATTTCTCTGTGGCCCCTACTTCTCCCTTCAGCAGGCTTATACCACTAAACAACCCTCAATTGTGTTTTGTTTTACCCTACAGTAGGTCCCCACCTAGCAGAAGTATTTTCCTAAATAATATTGTCGACTCAACATTGAATCCATATGGTGTCATGCACAGAAGCAAACTCTCAACACGTTGGCATTGCTTTCCAAAAGGTCAAATGAAAAACACAAAAGGAGTGTTTGAAATATATGGAATAAAAACATGGGCTGTGGTCTCAGTACCGGGTGGTTCTGCTATCTGCTGCTTTGGTCTAACCTTCAGAGGGACCAACAGGGGGGAATTGGCTGCTCTGGTCGTCTCTTTCATCTGGCTTCACCTGAGCAAAATATTGAAAATGTGAATAGCGTTTGTTTGACTGCGACCTTACAACACTGTCACTTTGGATATTGGTGAATAACATGTGAGTGGCAACTGGGGTGAGGCCTTCAAACACTGTGCTGGAAAATAGCATCAGAAGGAGGAGGGGGCAGACACACATCTACAGGCAAGATAAATGACCATTATCATGGTGGATGTGCGACAAGCTTGCGAAACAAGTACTGTCTATTCATTATTTCTCTGGTGTATTGGGAGCTTAAATTGAGCATTTTATTGCTCAAAGAAGTGCCTGTATACCAAGCTTTCCCTTTCTCAAAAGCACAATCCCATTACCTGTGAACCACTGAATTAATCAGGAAGGACAAAGACATACAGTGGCTTCAGACAATGGATTCACTTGATTTTTGTTTCTCACCCATCTACACACAATACCAGATAATGACAAAGTGAAAACATGTTTTTGGTTTATTTTGCAAATGTATTGAAAATGAAATACAGAAATCTCTCATTTACACAAGTATTCACACATGTTAGAATCACCTTTGGCAGCGATTACAGCTGTGAGTCTTTCTGGGTAAGTCTAAGAGCTTTGAACACCTGGATTGTACAATATTTGCACATTATTCTTTTTTTAATTCTTCAAGCTCTGTCAAGTTGGTTGTTGATCATTGCTAGACAGCCATTTATAAGCCTTGCCATAGATATATTCGTCTCCCAGTGTCTGTTGGAAAGCAGACTGAACCAGGTTTTTCTCTAGGATATGTGCTTAGCTCTATTCCGTTTATTTTTATCCCCTAAAAAACTCCCTAGTCCTTGCTGATGACAAGCATACCCATAACATAATGCAACCACCACCATGCTTGAAAATATGAAGAGTGGTACTCAGTGATGTGTTGTGTTGGATTTGCCCCAAACATAACGCTTTGTATTCAGGACATAGTTAATTTCTTTGCCACATTTTTTGCAGTTTTACTTTAGTGCCTTATTGCAAACAGGATGCATGTTTTTGAATATTTTTATTCTGTACACATTTCCTTCTTTTCACTCTGTCATTTAGGTTAGTAACTATTGTTGATTCATCCTCAGTAACTATTGTTGATTCATCCTCAGTTTCTCCCATCACAGCCATTCAAATCTGCAACTGTTTTAAAGTCACCATTGGCCTCATGGTGAAATCCCTGAACGGTTTCCTTCCTCTCCGGCAACTGAGTTAGGAAGGACGCCTGTATCTTTGTAGTGACTGGGTGTATTACTACACCATCCAAAGTGTAATTAATAACTTCACCATGCTCAAAGGGATATTCAATGTCTGCTTTTTTTTACCCATCTACCAATAGGTGCCCTTCTTTGTGAGGCATTGGAAAACCTCTCTGGTCTTTGTGGTTGAATCTGTGTTTGAAATTCACTGCTCGACTGAGGGACCTTACAGATATATGTATGTGTGGGGTACACTCGGGTGTCTCCCGAGTGGCGCAGTGGTCTAAGGCACTGCATCGCAGTGCTAGCTGTGCCACTAGAGATCCTGGTTTGTATCCAGGCTCTGTCGCAGCTGGCGGCGCACAATTGGTCCAGGGTAGGGGAGGTAATGGCCAGCAGGGATGTAGCTCAGTTGGTAGAGTATGGCGTTTGCAACGCCAGGGTTGTGGGTTTGATTCCCACGGGGGGCCAGTATGAAAATAAATATATATATATATATAAAAAAAGAATGTATGCACTCACTAACTGTAAGTCGCTCTGGATAAGAGCGTCTGCTAAATGACGTAAATGTAATGTTAAACACTATTATTGCACACAGAGTGAGTCCATGCAACTTATTATGTGACTTGTTAAGCACATTTGTACTCATTTGAACTTATTTAGCCTTGCCATAACAAAGGGGTTGAATACTTATTGACTCAAGACATTTCATCTTTTCATTATTAATTAATTTCTAAAAACATAATTGACATCATGAAGTATTGTGTGTGTAGGCCAGTGACCAAAAATCTCAATTAATCATTTTTAAATTCAAGCTGTAACACAACAAAATGTGGAAGAAGTCAAGGGGTGTGAATACGTTCTGAAGGCACTGTATAAAGGCCACATCTGTAGGTGAAAAGGACATCCTGCCTCCTGACCTTTGAGAGACACCGTTGGATTTTTAACACCAATCTATTCCTCTTCAACATCCTGGGAGTCATTCTCAGAGAGATTCACTTCCAAGAACACTCATGCCTCTCTAGAAATTGACCATATTATGAAGAAAGCAGGTACATTTGGCGATTTTGTTTCCTATGTAGTGGTCAAGCAAAATGCTAAAGGCCCAGTGCAGTCAAACACAGTATTTTCCCTTTGTTTTATATACAGTATATTTCCACACTATGAGGTTGTAATAATACTGTGAAATTGTGAAAATGATGATAATGCCCTTTTAGTGTAAGAGCTATTTCAAAAGACCGCCTGAAATTTAAGCCTGTTTTGGTGGGCTGGAGTTTTGGCAGTAAATTAGTTAATAGATCAATAAGAAAGAGAGTTCCAAACCTCTGCCAACAACAGCTAGTCTCAGATTTTCCCTCCACACTCAGACAACTCCCAGACAGTCCTAGTAAAATTCTTCCTTGAGAAATCCCACTGGGCAAACACTGGTTGAATCAACGTTGTTTCCACGTCATTTCAATGAAATTACGTTGAACCTACGTGGAATAGACGTTGAATTGACATCTGTGCGCAGTGGGATTGCTCTTGCTAAGAAAAATGTTTTGTCAATTTTTTACCATTTTGATTGAAAACAATCACAGTAAGGTACGTAATTGTTACCCGGAAATGATTTGATATTGACGTAAAAACGGCTGCATTGGGCCTTTAATGCACAAGGGGCCCGATTCACTTAGGAAATGTATGCCTTTCCTACGCACTTAGTTGGCATTGCCACCCCCGTGCTTCACGGTTGGGATGGTGTTCTTCGGCTTGCAAGCAAACTCCTTTTTCCTCCAAACATAACGATGGTCATTATGGCCAAACAGTTCTATTTTTGTTTCATCAGACCAGAGGAGATTTCTCCAAAAAGTATGATTTTTGTCCCCATGTGCAGTTGCAAACCGTAGTCTGGCTTTTATATGGCAGTATTGGAGCAGTGGCTTCTTCCTTGCTGAGCGGCCTTTCAGGTTATGTCGATATAGGACTCGTTTTACTGTGGATATAGATACTTTTGTACCTGTTTCCTCCAGCATCCTCACAAGATCCTTTGCTGTTGTTCTGGGATTGATTTGCACTTTTCGCACCAAAGTATGTTCATCTCTAGGAGACAGAACGCGTCTCCTTCCTGAGCGGAATGACGGCTGCGTGGTCCCATGGTGTTTATACTTGCGTACTATTGTTTGTACAGATGAACGTGGTACCTTCAGGCGTTTGGAAATTGCTCCCAAGGATGAACCAGACTTGTGGAGGTCTACAACTTTTTTTCTGAGGTCTTGGCTGATTTCTTTTGATTTTCCCATGATGTCAAGCAAAGAGGCACTGAGTTTGAAGGTAGGCCTTGAAATACATCCACAGGTACACCTCCAATTGATTCAAATGATGTCAATTAGCCTATCAGAAGCTTCTAAAGCCATGACATCATTTTCTGGAATTTTCCAAGCTGTTGAAAGGCACAGTCAATTTAGTGTATGTAAACTTCTGACCCACTGGAATTGTGATACAGTGAATTATAAGTGAAATAATCTGTCTGTAAACAATTGTTGGAAACATTACTTGTGTCATGCACAAAGTAGATGCCCTAACCGACTTGCCAAAACTATAGTTTGTTAACAGGAAATGTGTGGAGTGGTTGAAAAACAAGTTTTAATGACTCCAACCTAAGTGTATGTAAACTTCCGACTTCAACTGTATATGAAAATATGATGAATTTTATGTGTGTGTAATCGATTACTAGGGATTTGATAAAGTAATAATTGGAATAATATTCATATGCTAACTTGCGCACCTAAACGTAGACGTACGTGAGGGGTAGGAAAAAAAGAAATAGATCATTTGATAGAGATAAGGTTAAGCATTATATGACTGTCTATCATTGCAGAGCTAAGGTTATGTAGTAAAGGAATTTCATTATGTCGCAAGGGAAAACATAATCCATTTGATTAAACTCATCAGATCTATTTCCGAATCAATAAATGTGGATTTGACTCGTTGACTACATTTGTGAGAATCAGGAGAAGAGGGCGTAGCCAGGGAGAAAATATAATAGTTAAACCACAGTTATTTAAACATTGGTGGATACAGGAAATGGTAATAATAGAAATCTGGCTCTGAGAATTTGAGATATGGACTAGCCATTCTTGTATAAACATATATATAAAGAAGTCAAAGAAAAAAACTAAAAGGGAAACAGGGAATAAATGCAGAGACGAAGATTAGAAAGAGAACCACAGGAAAGGAGATATGATATAAGGGGATGTTACATAGGGGAATATACAATGGCAGCAAACATAAAAATAATAACATATGAGGTAAACATGTGGAAGGAAATAGAGAACAGATATAAACAATTTAGATAAGGGAAACATAGAGTAAGTCAATACAAATGGAGGACTATTGGAAAGTAACGCAACGTGGATATTAATAGGGGGAGACAGGGTGCTGACATTGGCCAAGAGTCACAGCAAGGAGCTATGGAAGGCAAATTAAAACGAGAATTGAGGAACAGAAAGACAATAAAAAAAAGCAGATGTTAAGACTTCAAACCATTGTAATTGGGATATTTGGGGGATTCCTGTGTCATTTCAATAGCATTGGGTCAATGGCATAAACTAAAATCTGGGTTTCTGATTGTAATTCAACTGTTGGTATGTGTTGCTTAGACAGATACTGCAGCCAGCGTTTAGTTTAAGATATAAACTGGACGATTTAGCAGCTTGCTTGGTTCAAATTGAAAAACTCACTTATGCCACCGGAATAGCGAGACGATTTCGGGGTAGTCATTTTTTGCGTTGCCTAATGATTTGTTAGCTTAAACTACTGTGAAGGGGGTCGTAAATTCTATCACTAAATTGAATATTAATACTATGGCTATAAATTGAATGTATGCTCGTAAAAAAAACTGCAGATGTGTGTTGTATTACCTGTAGCCCAATTAGAAGGGACAGTTACCTAAATATGCTGACTTCTAATAACAGCGGATTGGCCATTGCGATAGAGATGTGGCCATGATCTTACGCGATAACATGAATTTCAAAGCATAGCCAGCTCCGCTAGGGTGAGTGGAGTATGGTATGATGAGGAAGTAGCTAGCAAGCTAGCCACCTTTAGCCAGTTAACTTGGGAGCTAGATTGCCTCTGTGAGAATAAAGAAGAATGGAAATTGGGTAACATTGATATTGGTGGTATGTATGGGCGAGGGCACGAATTATGTTTACAAATAGTCACATGTTGTGTCGCAACGCATTTCAATGATCGCTACATGGTGTAAAATTTAGATTTGTTCATCAACAGGTTTATATATTTACTAAATCAATGCAACAGGTTGCGATGATTAGATTACCGGAAAGGGGTTATAGGTTTATATTAGAAGGTGTCTAGTCAACTTAATTGAACACTGTATTATCTGAGGTGTCTTTAGTAGGAGTCTTTCTTCCAGGACTGTTGGAAGTACCCTACAGTATGTATGTTAAGGAAGACATAGGAAGCAACGTCTCAAACTATTTTTTAATAGATGCCTGGGGATCAAATATCACGGATTCTTTACGCTGAGAAATTGATTATATTTGCGAATGACTAAAATATTACATTTAGAGGGATAACAGGAAGAATCCAAGGCAAAACAGCTATTACCTATGTCGTTGGACAGTGATCCAATAACGATACGACGATAATTTGACATGGGAGCAAATGGAGCCGATTTTGGGGTTGAATAATCCTTGTGTGAATTACAGATAGTAATGTCTAAAGGGTAATCAATTAAAAATACTCATTGCAAACTCAGAGAGCCTTGGGTGGTTTTCATCTTGAGAGATTTTAGGTCATCTTATTCTGGAGTAGTAACAAGGAATTAAATTTAAACATTGATTAAGATGTGAGGGAAGATAGTGGAATTATCGTTGTCATGCTTGTTACTGATTAAGAGTGAACGTTATCAATATGTATACTTTTTCTTACAGGAGAAGAGGGTTTCATTATCTTTTTCAGATGTTCCCGTGTATGTGGTCTTGGGAAGAGATGTTAGTTACATTCGGCAGTTTGATAAGTATGTAGATATCCGGATTAGGTTATAAGAGGGAGCTACCAAATTAAATAAGGCCTGGCCATTTTTGTTTGTTTTCACCATATGGTTTTCAAATAACCACACACAGCCCACCTATTATGAAATGTTTGTTGTATAGGGGTTTTATTTTTAGATTTTAGGGGGTTTTCACGGGTTAGAATTGCGGTATCTTAAAGGGACACACACATGGAATTTTGTTAAGTTTTTATTTTCTGAGTGAGTTTAAGTAAGAACATGTGATTTATTTTTAAAAGAACTGTACCAAGGCTTTACTGCACACTTGGGATACGAAATGTATGAAATGTTTTGACTGTTGTTAATGATTAGTCTACTATAGAATGAAACACTTCTTTGAAGGATTTCAATTACCTTTGACCTCTGTCCTGAAAGCCGATAGACATTGGATGATGAATTTAAGGTAATTTATTATACCGAGTTGAGGGTCATTTGTAATACTGATAATTTTGAAGAAGTTTATAGTTCATAGTCGTATATATGATTCGGACCATTACAAGGACAGAGAGAGAGAGCGCTAGCCCTGAATAAGGGACACGTGTCGCTAGTCAATTTTTATATTCCTTGTATTACATTATGGGATACAATTAAGTTAAGATGTTATCAGGGGGTGTCATTCTACTTTGATTTGTTATTTTGATTTAAGAGGCAGTGTTGTTTTGTTTTTTGAACACATTAATCACTTTGTGAGTCATGTGTCCAAAAGGGGGAATTATTGGTCGCCTGGGGCTTTTGGTAAATATGCAAATTGTATTAAGAATATGAGCAGTAGTATTAATGCATATTGGGTTAGATGGAATGTTTTATGTGCAAGTGTATGTGTAGAGGAGGCCTGTCTCTGAAACTAGTGGACTACAACAAGCTGCAAGTGTGCACTTCCTAATCTCAGGGCTTCTCCTGACTGATGAGAAGACATGGTACAGTAGCATACTGTGTCTCACTTAACAATGTTCTTAAGACTCTCTTCCCATTGGTGAAGGCTTCTCTGCCCAACCTAGCAGGATAATCTGAGCATTGTCTGCGCACTGGAGGCTTTGTGGTGGTAAAAGGTTACAGAAGTAAGAGCTGGACAGACCCTAGGTGGAGAGGCCTGTGCCAGTTGGTGCTGACTACCTCATTGGTGGTCAAAGTAGCAGAGAGAGATACCTGGATCCATGTGTCCCACTGTAGGAGAGCTCCAACCCCAGAAGAGGAAGATGGCCTCGCCACTGCATAGCATTGTTTTATTTTGTGTCTGTGTGTCTTTGCAGCAGTGAATCTCAGCTTCCCTATTGGTACGCTGCCAGAAGGACACACTCCACAGACCGATGTTGATAAATTGAGAAAGATTCTGCTTGAGCCCGAGACCCTAGTGACGGAAGAAGGTTCCGAGCCAAAGGGACCATACATCGTCACCCAGGCTACACCGACGGCTGTACGGAGAGTGGTGAGCTCGACTTGGTATCATCTAAACCACTACACCAGAGTACCACGAGGAAACCGACTACATAGAGATGAGGGAGCTGCGGATGCTGGAGCTGGCCAGAATCAGGTGATGGGAGACGATGGCAATGGGAATGCTACTGATGAGCTATGTGTTCTGGCTGATTCCTTCGGCGGAGGGACAGACCTCCAAGAACATCCAAGAACTTCAAGATCTTCCAGAATTTCAAGAATCACCTGACTTCCCCACCATTGATTTCTATGTATTTGACTAGTCCCCCTAACAGAAATGGAGGTCTAACTTCCTAATCCTGTGACTTTGCGGTGTAGCTGATAGGGTGATAAGGGGAGTATATGAGAAATTGGTATTAAGAATAATTGGTAAAACATAATTTGTCATATAGTCTATGCTTATATGGATTTCTTGGATGAGAAATGAGCTCAGCTAAACTGTTATGTTCTGTCCTATCTCGAGGTAACTACAGATGGTGTCGTGATGCATAGCAGGGATAATTCAGTCAAGAACGGTGTGAACCTCAAAACCCCTCTAACCGGCTGAAGAAAAGCAACCAAGGCGTTGAATATGGTCCTGTCCAGCACCACTTCTACCTGCAACTGGTGTACAGCATCCAATCAAAGTTTTCAACTGTCTTTTCTCTCATGCTTGTCTCTCGGGAGTGTGACAGGAGTCCACGTAGAGTGGGCATGGAGAGCGATCCGTTCAAATACAACATTTCTCATGTTGCTGGTATACTAGTTGGCAAATGGACAAGACATAATTGGGGGTAGAGATGGTATCTGCTCGGATGAGACATTGAAGTTGGGACATTGTCATGGGCAATCCAAGTTGAACTAGGAAGCTGTCTGAAGAACATGATGAAGAGACGCCAGAAGATTGAGTGCCGGGGAAGGAAGGGTTTGGTCAGCTGTGTCCATCATTAATGGGGACTTCTCTAAATTTGGTAATTTGGGTATGAGGTTGATGTAGGAGGTATATACACTGCTAAATGTATAGTAATGTGGATTAAGAATGCATTGTGATAATGATCTGTAGTTATTCCCATGATGAGGAAGTTAATGCTAGAATTATGGATAGTTATACTGTATGTTAATATAAGTGTACATTCTGACAGGGTCGATGTGTGCTAAGTTGAGGGTTTTTTACTTTGAGTGGTAGGACCAATGTGAATCACCAAGCATTGTCATTCTAAATTTGGGTTGGATAATTAATTTGGATGTTGATGATTTTTCAGTAGACTATAGTTAAATTTATTCAGACTCAGTGGACTAAACGTAGTTAATCAACGAACACGGAGCTAGGGTTATATCTATGTTGCAATACAAGAACTTAATTGGTTCCTATGATGGGGTTCGGTGTGTGTGGCATAGGAATGTTTATGCTATTTTCATCCTATCTGACCTTGGGTCGAATTCCTCGCTCCTACATAATACAAGGCTGTCCTGATTTGTCAGTGACTGAAACCAGAGTGTTATCATTTGCCTCTATCCTAAGGCATATTAATGGAACAGAGACAGGGTTGAACAGAGTTCAGGCTAAACATGGTACCTACTAACAGTCATGGGTTCAAGCAATTGGGTCTGAAATGGCACTCAGACAATATGCAGTTGATAATCACATAGTATTTTATGCTATTGCAGCTAAAGAGGGAGTGTATGTTGTACATACTTGCCATCAGAATCAGGAAGGTCTTGGGAATTTAACTAAAGCTATGGGAAATATTAGAGAAATACAGGATGGAATTAAGAATACGAATAGAGATGCAAAGATTGTGGCGGGATATAGTAATTTGAACGCTGTTGAAGTCTTTAAGGTTTTTTAGTGGTAATTCAATAGGCACATGGATGGCAAGCATTATAGGTCCCCTAGGGGCCATAGTACTTATTGTAACCATAGTTATGGGGTGTTGTTTTCCCATATTTCGGGGATTGATTTTGAGATCTGTACAAATGATTACTAAGATGCCAGTGGTTACAGCTAGAGATGTGTTACAAACCCTGTGGCTTTAAAAGTCTAGGGTGGATGGAAAAGAGACCCGTAACATAACTCATGTGAATTAGAATATTGCCACGGAACAGTGAGAACAAAAATACGCCAACAACCAAAAAGATACCGTCAAACACATAAATGTTTATTATAAACACACGGTAAAGGTTTGGGGAAAAGGGGCTGAGCAGGACCCAAGGAATGAAACAATAATGTCAAAAACCCCTGAACTGATCTTGCCTGCCTCAAGAACTGCTAAGCTTACTACTAACTACACAAAAATACAGTGGGTGGTCCGCTCAGGTCTAACTAGTGTTTTTAGACAAAGTTTTCCTACGGGTAGTGTATGCCCAAGGGCGACTTGCTAAAAATCCCCTTTTCCCAGGAACAAACATCATAGTTAGCATATGGAGTAAACAGCAAATGACACCACAGTATCAATAGTATCAAAACAAGACACCACAGTATCCATACTCACAAACAAAAAGAGTCTCTCTCAGAAACCACAACTGACTGGCTTTTAAAACAAGGGGATGTGTGATGTGATTGGGTATGAAAACCAGAAACAGTTGGTGCAATCAGGAGAAGTGGCCACTGATTGGTCCACATCAGCAATCCGCAGATGAACTGATGACTGACAGGTGGGACACACCAACGACCTCCAATCAGGAACACAAAGGACACCTGTGAATAGGGCAGAAGGAGAGGAAAAGCACAAAAACACAAAAAGGATACCTGTATCCGTAACACTCCCACCCTTAAAAGAGCAAACCACAATGGTTTGCGACTCAAGTACTATCACACAAAACAAATTCAAAGAGCAAAACATCCGCACGGGATACAAAATAATGTCTAAACACGAGACAAAGCATCTGCCATCACATTATCCAAACCTTTTTTTGTGGCAGATCTCCAAATTATAATTTTGCACAACAAGGGTTGGATCTGGTTGTACATACGGCGGAGAAAAACTAAGGGGTTAGGGTCAGTATACACTATTACTGGTAGTGCACTGGTACCAACATAGACTTCGAAGTACTGCAGAGCGAACAACAAAGCTAGAGCTTCTTGTTCAATGGTTGAATAGTTAGTTTGACATTTGTAAAATTTACGCAAAAAATAACAGACCGGATGGTACACTCCACTCTGGTCCGGCTGCAGTAGAACAGCACCAGCACCTCTGGCACTAGCATCTACCTCAAGTTCAAACGGCCGTTCAAAAACTGGAGCAGCAAGAACAGGGGTACTACATAAGAGTGCTTTCGCAATGTTGAAAGCAGTATGACAATCCACAGACCATACAAATCTTCTCGCAGGACTGAGCAAATCTGTTAATGGAGCAACTACCGCAGAGACATTTTTACAGAAACAACGGTAGTAGCCAACCATCCCTAAAAAGTGGCATAGCTCTCTTCTGGTGGTAGGTGCTGGAAATGCAGTGATAGCCGAGACCTTGGCATCAACAGGGCGCACCTGACCATGGCCGACCTGTTTTCAGAGATAAGTAACAGTGGCCTTCCCAAACTCGCACTTTGCTAAGTTCAGGGTTAGAGAAGCGGCTGCTAGACGTTTACACACTACCCTTAATGTGTTAATATGATCTGACCACTCAGTTGAATAAATTACCAGATCATCAAGGTAGGCACTACAATTAGGAACTCCAGCCAATACTGTGTTAACCAGGCGTTGGAAAGTGGCTGGTGCGTTCCGCATCCCAAATGCCATGACAGCATATTGCAGGAAGTTGTCTGGGGTCACATAGGCAGAGATGTCGGAGGCACGTGAGGTTAACGGCATCTGCCAGTAACCTTTTTTATTTTTTTTTGAAAACATCGCCGGAGAAGATGGCTGCAGTTTTACAGCCCTCTAACCAATTGTACTATTATGTGTGTTTTTCCGCGTTATTTGTAATTTATTTTGTACATAATGTTTCTGCCATCGTCTCTTATAACCAAAAAGAGCTTCTGGATATCAGGACAGCGATTACTCACCTCGTATTGGACGAATATTTTTTCTTCAACGAGGCGGCCGCGAAGGATATCATACAGACACCCGACAAGGCCCAAATCCCCGTCATTCGCGTGAGGAAGAGACGGAGATATCGCGGACGCAGATCGGGGTGCCTTGTAAGGATCCGACGGCGAGCGAGTAAACTGCCTCTTCCATCAATCCTATTAGCCAACGTTCAATCTTTTGAAAATAAAATGGACGATTTAAGATTACGGTTATCCTACCAACGGGACATTAAAAACTGTAATATCTTATGTTTCACGGAGTCGTGGCTGAACGACAACAATGATAACATTCAGCTAGCAGGCTATACGCTACATCGGCAGGACAGAACGGCTGACTCCGGTAAGACAAGGGGAGGCGGTCTGTGTATATTTGTAAACAACAGCTGGTGCACAAAATCAAATACTAAGGAAGTCTCGAGGTTTTGCTCGCCTGAGGTAGAGTATCTTATGATAAGCTGTAGACCACACTATTTACCAAGAGAGTTTTCATCTATATTTTCCATATCTGTCTATTTACCACCACAAACCAATGCTGGCATTAAGATTGCACTGAATGAGTTGTAAAAGGCCATTAATCAACAGGAAAACGCTCATCCAGATGCAGCGCTCCTAGTGGCCGGGGACTTTAATGCAGGGAAACTTAAATCCGTTCGACCTAATTTCTACCAGCATGTTAAATGTGCAACCAGAGGGAAAAAAACTCTAGACCACCTTTACTCCACACACAGAGACGCATACAAAGCTCTCCCTCGCCCTCCATTTGGCAAATCTGACCATAACTCTATCCTCCTGATTCCTGCTTATAAGCAAAAACTAAAGCAGGAAGCACCAGTGACTCGGTTAATAAAAAAGTGGTCAGATGACGCAGATGCTAAGCTACAGGACTGTTTTGCTAGCACAGACTGGAACATGTTCCGGGATTCTTCAGACAGCATTGAGGAGTACACCACATCAGTCACTGGCTTCATCAATAAGTGCATTGATGATGTCGTCCCCACAGTGACCGTACGTACATACCCCAACCAGAAGCCATGGATTACAGGAAACATCCGCACTGAGCTAAAGGGTAGAGCTGCCGCTTTCAAGGAACGGGACTCTAACCCGGACGCTTATAAGAAATCCCGCTATGACCTCCAACGAACCATCAAACAGGCAAAGAGTCAATACAGGTCTAAGATTGAATCATACTACACTGGCTCTGACGCTCGTCGGATGTGGCAGGGCTTGAAAACTATTACAGACTACAAAGGGAAGCACAGCCGCGAGCTGCCCAGTGACACAAGCCTACCAGACGAGCTAAACCACTTCTATGCTCGCTTCGAGACAAGCAACACTGAAGCATGCATGAGAGCACCAGCTGTTCCGGATGACTATGTGATCACGCTCTCCGTAGCCGATGTGAGTAAGACTTTTAAGCAGGTCAACATTCACAAGGCCGCAGGGCCAGACGGATTACCAGGACGTGTACTCCGAGCATGTGCTGACCAACTGGCAAGTGTCTTCACTGACATTTTCAACATGTCCCTGACTGAGTCTGTAATACCAACATGTTTCAAGCAGACCACCATAGTCCCCGTGCCCAAGGACTCTAAGATAACCTGCCTAAATGACTACCGACCCGTAGCACTGACGTCTGTAGCCATGAAGTGCTTTGAAAGACTGGTCATGGCTCACATCAACAGCATTATCCCAGAAACCCTAGACCCACTCCAATTTGCATACCGCCCCAACAGATCCACAGATGATGCAATCTCTATCGCACTCCACACTGCCCTTTCCCACCTGGACAAGAGGAACACCTACGTGAGAATGCTATTCATTGACTACAGCTCAGCATTCAACACCATAGTGCCCTCTAAGCTCATCACTAAGCTAAGGATCCTGGGACTAAACACCTCCCTCTGCAACTGGATCCTGGACTTCCTGACGGGCCGCCCCCAGGTGGTAAGGGTAGGTAACAACACATCTGCCACACTGATCCTCAACACGGGGGCCCCTCAGGGGTGCGTGCTCAGTCCCCTCCTGTACTCTCTGTTCACCCATGACTGCATGGCCAGGCACGACTCCAACACCATCATTAAGTTTGCCGACGACACAACAGTGGTAGGCCTGATCACCGACAACGATGAGACAGCCTATAGGGAGGAGGTCAGAGATCTGGCTGTGTGGTGCCAGGACAACAACCTCTCCCTCAACGTGACCAAGACAAAGGAGATGATTGTGGACTACAGGAAAAAAAAGAGGACTGAGCACGCCCCCATTCTCATCGACGGGGCTGTAGTGGAACAGGTTGAGAGCTTCAAGTTCCTTGGTGTCCACATCACCAACGAACTATCATGGTCCAAACACACCAAGACAGTCGTGAAGAGGGCACGACAAAGCCTATTCCCCCTCAGGAGACTAAAAAGATTTGGCATGGGTCCTCAGATCCTCAAATAATTCTACAGCTGCACCATCGAGAGCATCCTGACTGGTTGCATCACCGCCTGGTATGGCAACTGCTTGGCCTCCGACCGCAAGGCGCTACAGAGGGTAGTGCGTACGGCCCAGTACATCACTGGGGCAAAGCTTCCTGCCATCCAGGACCTCTATACCAGGCGGTGTCAGAGGAAGGCCCTCAAAATTGTCAAAGACTCCAGCCAACCTAGTCATGGACTGTTCTCTCTGCTACCGCACGGCAAGCGGTACCGGAGTGCCAAGTCTAGGTCCAAAAGACTTCTCAACAGCTTCTACCCCCAAGCCATAAGACTCCTGAACAGCTAATCATGGCTACCCGGACTATTTGCACTGCCCCCCCACCCCATCCTTTTTACGCTGCTGCTACTCTGTTAAGTATTTATGCATAGTCACTTTAACTCTACCCACATGTACATATTACCTCAACTACCTCAACTAGCCGGTGCCCCCGCACATTGACTCTGCAACGGTACCCCCCTGTATATATAGCCTCCCTACTGTCACTTTATTTTACTTCTGCTCTTTTTTTCTCAACACTTTTTTTGTTGTTGTTTTATTCTTACTTTTTTTTGCTTAAAATAAATGCACTGTTGGTTAAGGGCTGTAAGTAAGCATTTCACTGTAATGTCTGCACCTGTTGTATTCGGCGCATGTGACCAATAAAATTTGATTTGATTTGATTTTAGAAGATCTAGTTTGGTTACATAAGTAGCAGCACCCACAGTGTCAATACAATCATCCAGTCTGGGTAACGGGAACGAGTCGGGCACTGTGACATAATTTTCCTTTCGATAGTCCGTACATAACCTGGATGTCCCATCAGGTTTGGGAACCAGAATGCACAGAGAACTCCAAGGACTTGAACTTGGTATAGCCAGGTTATTCTCCAGCAAATAACCGACCTCATCCCTCATCTTTCTTTTAGAGACGTTAACACGATAAGCATTGTTCTTGATAGGTGCAGCATTTCCAACATTAATGTCATGTTCTAACACATTTGTGCGTGTAGGAACATCATTAAAAAGACATGCAAAGCTGTGTAATAGCCTCATAATATGATCTGCCTGTCCGTCCGTTAAATGAATCAGGCTTGACGGGAGAGACAGCAGCATCTCTGAATTGGGCAATCTAACACATTGCTGCTGAGTATTGCGCAACTCCAAACCATCTCCGTCCACACCATTAACATGACCTCCCACTACAGCAATAGAGAGCCGTCTCGGCCAGTTTCTCTGGACTGTCTATCTGGGTGACGGGTCTGGTGTAGTATGTCTTCAACATGTTAATGTGGCACACACGAGATTGGTGTTTTCTATCGGGAGTCTGTATCACGTAATCAGTTTCACTTAGTTTATTTTCAATTACATAAGGACCAGAGAAACGTGCTGACAATGACACTCCTGGTACAGGCAACAATACAAGAGCTTGGTCACCCAGCTGCAGTGAATGAGAAACATCTTGGTTGACATGGTGCCGTTTCATACGTCTTTGTGAGGAAGACAGCGCTTCCTTTGCTAGAGCACAGGCACCATGTAGGCGCTCACAAAAGCGACTAACGTAGTCCAACATTTTCTTTCGCACACAACTCCTGTGATAAAAACTGATCTTTAAGGACGTTCATAGGTCCTCTCACTGTGTGTCCAAACACCAGTTCAGCTGGGCTGAACCCTAGGGATTTCTGTACCGTCTCACGGACAGCAAACAAAACTAGAGGAACTCCCTCATCCCAATCCTTCTCAGATTCCAAACAATATTTACGGAGCATAGACTTCAGTGTCTGATGCCAACGTTCAAGCGCACCCTGAGACTCTGGGTGATATGCGCTTGACACACGGTGTGTAACTGACAAGGATTTTAACACCTGTTTGAAAAGCTTAGAAAGGAAATTCGTACCTTGATTAGTTTGTACCACTTTAGGTAACCCAAAAGTTGAGAAGAATTTAATCAAGGCTTTACTCACCACTGGAGCAGTAATCCTTCGCAGAGGAATGGCCTCTGGGTATCTGGTGGCCACACACATAACCGTCAACAGAAACTGGTTACCAGATTTTGTCTTCGGTAATGGTCCAACACAATCAACAATCACATGTTCGAATGGTTCACCTATGACAGGTATGGGACAAAGAGGAGCGGGAGGAATAACCTGGTTCGGTTTCCCAGTTACTTGACAGGTGTGGCATGTCCGACAGAACTGAGCCACATCTTGTTTTAAACCGGGCCAAAAGAAATGTCGAAAAACCCGATCATAAGTCTTGGTGACTCCCAGATGTCCGGACCACTGGTGATCATGAGCGAGGGATAAAACATTTTGTTGAAAGGCTCGTCTGCCAGTACAGACGCTTCCGACATAGAGGATACTTTCTGTTCGTTTAGGTAAACTACAATGCGGTCGGGTAAGCAATTTTTAAACTCTTGTAACAAGATTAACTCCCGTAGAGAGTTAAAATCAGTTACCTTACTAGCAGTGTTCCATTTGTCAAACAGATTTCCTTTGTCTCTAGCAAACTCCACATAAGTCTGAGTAGAATACTTTTTATGAGACCTAAATCTCTGTCAATATGCCTCAGGAACAAGCTCATAAGCACAAAGAACAGTAGCTTTGACCACGTTATAATTCAAGCTGTCTTCAAGAGGTAGCGCTGACAGAACCTCTTGGGCTTTCCCTGATAATTTACACTGAAGTAATAGGCACCATACTTCTTCAGGCCATTTCAATGCTACCGCTATATGCTCAAAAACACTGAAATAGAAGTCAACCTCTGACTCCTTAAACACAGGTACTAAGGTGATCTGTCTACTAATATCAAAAGTAGCAGACGACACAGCTGGTGAGGACGGCTCTCTAGCAGGCATAACATGAGCAGAGACTAACCTCGCTGTCTCTGCCTCCAGTTCTATCTTACGCGTCTCCAGTTCCATCTTACACGTCTCCAGTTCCATCTTACGCGTCTCCAGTTCTGCCTCTAGCTTACGCATCTCCAACTTTTTGCCTGATTTGTGCCCTCTCTTCCACCTCCATTTGGAGCCGTCTCAAGCGGACATCCATCCTGGCATCACTGTCTGACAGTGGGGAGAGTGGGTCAAAACTGGGCAATGTGGCTGGAGCCTTAGCCCCGCTCTCGTCCTCAGACACCAATGGGCTCATAGGAGCAGCAGCCACATCCCCTACTGGAGCAGCAGGCTCAGGCGGCAGTAACTCAAGCACTCGCTCGTTCAATAATACCTCTAACACCACTTTCCTAACTTTCGCTTTCACCAAAACCCTCGCTATGGGTATAGAAAAGTGGTCAGCTAAAGCCTGTAGATCCACTCTACGGCAATTATCAAAAACCTCCCACGTAGGGTTATCCAAAAAGGCATCCAAATCAAAAGTAGCCATCTTCAGCTAGCAACACGAGCCGACAAATACTGCACACGAAACCAGCTAGTCACAGCTGCCAAGCTCAACACTGAACCAGACACTAAACCAATGTGCATGAGTGGCATGGGTATCATTGAGAGATCCAGGGCGAGCCCCCACTTTATGTTACGAACCCCGTGGCTTTAAAAGTCTAGGGTGGATGGAAAAGAGACCCGTAACATAACTCATGCGAATTAGAATATTGCCAAGGAACAGTGAGAACAAAAATACGCCGGCAACCAAAAAGATACTGTCAAACACAAAAATGTTTATTATAAAACACACGGTAAAGGTTTGAGGAAAAGGGGCTGAGCAGGACCCAAGGAATGAAACAACAATGTCAAAAACCCCTAAACTGATATTGCCTGCCTCAAGAACCGCTAAGCTTACTACTAACTACACAAAAATACAGTAGGTGGTCCGCTCAGGTCTAACTAGTGTTTTTAGACAGTTTTCCTACGGGTAGTGTATGCCCAAGGGCGACTTGCTAAAAATCCCCTTTTCACAGGAACAAACAAACAACATAGTTACCATATGGAGTAAACAGCAAATGAGTGAGTACACAAAAAACAAGACACCACAGTATCCATACTCACAAACAAAAAGAGTCTCTCTCAGAAACCACAACTGACTGGCTTTTAAAACAAGGGGATGTGTGATGTGATTGGGTATGAAAACCAGAAACAGGTGGTGCAATCAGGAGAAGTGGCCACTGATTGGTCCACCTAGAATTAATATGTGATGGAATGTCCTGACTAGGGTGCAAGATGATACCATCTAGGGTGATACTATTGTAGTTGGGAGTGACACCCAATAATGGTTGGCAACTGTTGGATAGAATTGGATTGCTAAACAGTATATAAACTGAGATATTTTCTATGCCTATCATTCGGATAGTAAGATGCAACCCACGTGCAGCTTGCTATGTTGAATCCGGTACTGTGTATATTAAATGCATGTATCAACTCTCCATCTAAGTGTTGAAGTATCTTCTTGCATATTGAATTCCTTGATACCAGAGGACTCATCATAACACACTGTTTATTAAGCTCATACAGTGCAGTACATTGCATCACATCACACTTGAAGCAGAATACTGTATGGCGCTTCATCAAAGGATCTTTTGGTCCTGCCATGAGTCTCCTAATGGCCCATATGCCTTTTTCTGAGAGTAATCACCTTTCTCTTCAAAGTATTCACTTTCATCTCCTAGAGTGATTTAGAGAGAGACACACCGAGGACCTTCATGAAAAGAAATGTGTTCATGGATGCCAACGTTGAAACTTATGAGGGAAGTTATGCTGACTTGGTAACCTGCATATGAATCCATCCTGCGTTGACGAGAGAGCTAGTCGTTGAAGGAATTCCATTTCATAATGTGTGCCTCGCAGACACTGGATTACCTCAGAAGATGTCTCTTCGACACCTCCCCTCAGCACCGTTGAATAGAGAAAAGCCACCGGGTGACCATCGTGTTTCATCTCTGATTAGATTGAATAGGCAATCATTGCCCATCTCCCCTCAAAGAGCCCAAAATGGGTTAGGAAATGAGGCGTGCAAAGGGAATCCATAACCTGTGTGTGTGTGTGTGTGTGTGTGTGTGTGTGTGTGTGTGTGTGTGTGTGTGTGTGTGTGTGTGTGTGTGTGTGTGTGTGTGTGTGAGCGTGTGAGCGCCCCCTCCATCCGCAGCCAATCTAATTAAAGGTGCTCCACCCAGCCCCGCTCTGTTCTAAACCATCGGGTGCCGCTCACCTCTCCTTACAACAGCATAAGATACCGCTGGAGGGCAGGAGCCATCACTCAAGCAAACCAAAGTCCTCATCCTACTGTTATTTGCATATGACTAACAATCAGTGATTTAATTAGCATATGAGGACTAATTAATTTGTTACCAAACCTTGCCATTTTGGTTGGGTGGCTAGTGTGAAACTATTTAGATGAACTAAAAGGATACTGATAACCAAATTACCTTGTTAACACAACTTCATTTGTTGATTTCTGTATGAGTGATGAAGCAGTTATGTTGTCTACTATAAGTCAATGCAATGAACAAGTTACTTATGACTTATTAAAGGCAAAACTTTATATTTAGGCGTCCCTATAAGGGTGGTTGTAAATTACTTATAAGTAGACTAAGGGTTAATTGACAGTTAATTATTTGTTAATATGTAGTTTATAATAATTAATAAACAGTGGTTTTACAGGATGCAGATTGCAAAATGTGTTTATTCTTAAGTGTCCATAGAGATTTTTTCATCTCATCAGGTGTACAAATGACCCTACTCTGACTCCAGCCTACTTCTTATTAATCTACAAACACATTTCTGTTTCAGATATGATCAATTGAATAGCATGGTATTTTTTCAAGGTGGGATGTGGCAGGAATTTACTTACAGTACTCTTAAAAAATGCAGACCTGGATGTTATGCAAATTGTAGTGGAGCATTTCTGGAGCCTCCATAAAACAAGACAGAATTAATCTGACTGACTTCTCCTGGTTGGAAATTCTGTGTTTGAGGGCTGTGCTGCCTAAATTGCACCTGTACACAGGAGATAAAAGGAGTTCTCTCCTATGTTCCTGCAACTGACTGTTTATCCCAATTAGGTCAAGATTAATTATTATTTAATGTCAAACTCTTCTCCCACAAGTGGTTAATAGGAGGTTGTACTGCCCTCTTATCTGGCCTCTTTATTCTCTCTTTTTCAGATGTAAGACTTTTTGCTGATGATACCAACTTGATTTTATAGCACAATAATTTATATTCACTAATCAAAGAAAATAAAAATATCGCTAGCCTATGTCAATCTACTATAGTAGAAAAGATTAGGCTACCTATTCTATTGGTCAGCTTGTCGAGAAAGAAACAGACTCTGGGACAGTTGTGGGATAATAGATCGCAAATTCATACAACCAGTAGACCTAGGCTACATTAAAACAACTTTAAAAAGCAATGAGTCTGATGCAATAGATCAGAACGTTTAGCTTAAAATGTTGATCAACTACTATTATGAATGTAATGTGCAAAAGGCAGTAGGCTACAAGCGAATGTTCGTTCCATAATGCAATTAGCGGGAAAACACCTTTGTCAAAAGGTAACTGCAAATGTTTGTTCCATAATGCAATTAGCGGGAAAACACCTTTGTCAAAAGGGCACTGCAAATGTTCGTTCCATAATGCAATTAACAGGAAAACACCTTTGTCAAAAGGGCACTGCAAATGTTCGTTCCATAATGCAATTAACAGGAAAACACTTTCGTCAAAAGGGCACTACAAATGTTCGTTCCATAATGCAATTAACAGGAAAACACCTTTGGCAAAGGGCACTGCAAATGTTCGTTCCATAATGCAATTAACAGGAAAACACCTTTGTCAAAAGGGTACTGCAAATGTTCGTTCCATAATGCAATTAAGAGGAAAACACCTTTGGCAAAAGGGCACTGCAAATGTTTGTTCCATAATGCAATTAGCGGGAAAACACCTTTGGCAAAAGGGCACTGCAAATGTTCGTTCCATAATGCATTTAGCGGGAAAACACCTTTGTCAAAAGGGCACTACAAATGTTCGTTCCATAATGCAATTAACAGGAAAACACCTTTGGCAAAGGGCACTGCAAATGTTCGTTCCATAATGCAATTAGCGTGAAAACACCTTTGTCACATGCGTGCAGTTTCATGTAACAGAGATGAAAATATCAGTTTGAAAGAGAGGAGATCTAATAAGCTACTTTGAAGCAAGGTAAGACATGCCTCATAATATGTATTAAAAAGTTTAGGTTTCAAACAATTAAGGATATGTTTATAAAATGCATACTGCCTCCAGGACGGCTAATAATAGTGGCTGGAATGGAGCAAATGGAACGGCATCAAACACATAGAAACCATGTGTTTGATACCATTCCACAGATTCCGCTCCAGCTATTACCACGAGCCCGTCCTCCCCATTTAAGGTACCACCAACCTCCTGTGGTAGGTATATCTAGCAGACATTCTGATGGAATGGCTTGTGCTGCACTTTGTAAAAACCCAGAGTGCATTGAGTGAATGTTGAAAAAAGATCTTGGTTATTTTCTAAACATCACACTGTGAATGCAAAGAGGACTCAGACCACAAAATAGGTGAAGTTAACTGGCAAAATAGTTGAGTCCTCATTCAAAGGCAAGGGCAGAGTGAATACAAAGAGAACTGAGTTCCTTAGATTTTTTTACCCCAGAGTCCACTTTAAAGAGGACTGAGCTCGGTTCTTTTAAAGAGGACTATATGTGAAAACCCTAAGCACGTACACTTGCACACACAAAAACAAACATGCTTTTTGAACACTGAGTTTATCAAGTTTAATTGTAATTAATATGCTTAGTTGAATTGATTGAACAATCTGTTTAGTATATAAATATAGTGATTTTTTTGTTGTGGTTTTCATATAAGCCCTCACCTGCACACTTATTTCTCTTCTTTTTTTTCTATCTGCACTGTTTGTCTTTCAATTGTCTTTTTTCATTGTGTGAAAAAATAAAGATACAAATAATAATAATAAGCACACGCATATGCGCATATAAATGCTTCAGAAATCATTAATCGTCATGCTATGTAAAGGGTGTCAAAAGTGTTATGCTACATTAGACAAAGCACCAGATTTAAGGACCTTTTATATCACCATTTATGTAGTATGTGAATCATATTCTTCACGAATGCCCTTTAAAGTGTTGTTCATTTAGCGTGACAGACTTTTCAAAAAAATCTGCAATCTCCTGGACCACAACTCTATAATGAACAGGCCTGTTATGATTCAAAGCATACTCCAATGTGTTACATGTTATGAAAGGGAGAAGGACCTCAGCCAACCTTAACGGGCAGACTTCAAAATGATGACCAAATGATGGTTCACTCACACATGTAATGGTGCATCATAAAACAAGTCATAGTGCAACAGCACATTGGCTATGCTCAGTTGCATTTTATGATGGGCAGAATATATAGTCTGTGCACAGCTGGGTGTGTGTTCACCGTGCAGACACATTTGACCCACTTTGGTATTCCACAGTGTTGCATACATTTCCATTCATTAGTCTGGGCAACTAAGGTTCTTTCCCAAATGGCATCCTTATATAGTGCACTACCTTTGACCAGCACTACAGTATATAGGGGATAGGATGCCATTTGGGATACCATTACACCCCATCACCAACTGAAAACGTGGGTCAAGGATCATCTCATTGAGTAAATGGTCCTATCTTACAATGGCAGTCCTGCCCTGAAGTACCTAGGCAGAGAAGAGAGTGAGTAAAGGACAGAGCAAAAACAGATCAACTCAAATGCCCCAGATTCAGTAGCCTACTGCTGTATGAGAGCAATCCATGCTGTACATATTACAGTATGCAGTGCAAGTAGTGTGTGTGTGTGTGTGAGTGAGTGCGTGTGTACGTGTGTGTGTGTGTACATGCATGTGTGTGTAGGTGTGTGCGCTAACGTGCACGCGCACGGGCACACATGCATGTATAGGTTTGAAGTGCAGGGGGTCAACAGCTCCAACTCAATCACATAGTCCTTGACCCTACGAGAGCCGAGCTGAGATGCAGTTCCCAGTATCAGCATCAGTGGCCAGCAGATAAGAAATGATGAATGCAGGCTGTTCCCTCCCTGACAAAATCATTAGTCTATAGTGAGTTAACACCAGCGGGAGATGCACTCTCCTGCTTAGTCTGCTCTAGCTTTCAGGGCCTGGAACCAACGGTGACTGACCGCTGATGCATCTAATCCTGATCCACAGTGCTGCTGTGCATGAAAACCAAACGGGGCTGCTGCTTTCAGACAGACGCACACTGACAAATACGCTGGGGAATGGGGGTCTACCTACCCTGAGAGAGAGCGAGGCAGGGAGAGAGACATCTACACTACAAGGCCAAAAGTATGTGGACGCCTGCTCGTCGATCATCTCATGCCAAAATCATGGGCATTAATACAGAGTTGGTCCCCCCTTTGCTGCTATAACAGCCTCTACTCTTCTGGGAAGGCGTACCACTAGATGTTGGAACATTGCTGCGGGAACTTGCTTCCATTCAGCCACAAGAGCTTTAGTGAGTTCAGGCACTGATGTTGGGCGATTAGGCCTGGCTCGCAGTTGGCGTTCCAATTCAGCAAAAGAGCATTAGTGAGGTCAGGCACAGATGTTAGGCGATTAGACCTGGCTAGCAGTCGGCGTTCCAATTCATCCCAAAGGTGTTTGATGGGGTTGAGGTCAGGGCTCTGTGCAGGCCAGTCAAGTTCTTCCACACCGATCTTGACAAACAATTTCTGTATGGACCTCGCTGGCATTGTCATGCTGAAACAGGAAAGGGCCTTCCCCAAGTTGTTCCCACAAAAGTTGGAAGCAAAGAATCGTCTAGAAGGTAATTGTATGCTGTAGCGTTAACATTTCCCTTCATTGGAACTAAGGAGCCTGAACCATGAAAAACAGCCCCAGACCATAATTCCTCCTCCACCAAACTTTACAGTTGGCACTATGCATTTGTCCGTCGGACTGCCAGATGGTGAAGCGTGATTCATCACTCTAGAGAACGTGTTTCCACTGCTCCAGAGTCTAATGGCGGCGATCTTTAAACCACTCCAGCCGGCGCTTGGCATTGCGCATGGTGATCTTAGGCTTGTGTGCGGCTGCTTGGCCATGGAAACCCATTTCATGAAGCTCCAGACGAACAGTTCTTGTGCTGATGTTGCTTCCAGAGGCAGTTTGGAACTCGGTGGTGAGTGTTGCAACCGAGGACAGACGATTTTTACACGCTACGCGCTTCAGCACTCGGCGGTCCCGTTCTGTGAGCTTGTGTGGCCTACCACTTCGCGGCTGAGCCGTTGTTGCTCCTAGACGTTTCCACTTCACAATAACAGCGCTTACAATTGAATGGGGCAGCTCTAGCAGGGCAGACATTTGACGAACTGACTTGTTGGAAAGGTGGCATCCTATGACGGTGCCACGTTGAAAGTCACTGAGCACTTCAGTAAGGCCATTTTACTGCCAATGTTTGTCTATGGAGATTGCATGGTGGTGTGCTCGATTTTATACACCTGTCAGCAACGTGTGTGGCTGAAATAGCCGAATCCACTAATTTGAAGGGGTGTCCACATACTTTTGTATATATAGTGTATGTCCACCCTTGATTTAAAAGAACCTTCTTTGCGGATCAGTCTTTTAGCAAACAGCTTCACAATACTACCCAGAGCCTACAGTGACTGCTATGAGGTGAAATATAAATGTAGTTAGAAATAGATAAGAAATAGACAGTTACATTTTTCAAACCAGCGTGGTTTTCGTTGATATCCTGTGGCACATTTCGCAATGAATTGACAGGTTTTATTTCATCCTGTTTTATTGATAATATCGCTGTGTCTCTCGACTATCTCTTCGTGTATTGAAGAGCTGCCTGTCTGTTGTCTGATGTATTTTGTTTTTGTTGATTGAAATGGGACTTTGTCAGTTTAGTTAACAGAAACGAAGTGGTTGGTGGTGATTTCTAAGAATACTTTTTATTTCTTGTGTTAGCCAATACTAATAACGAATTAAGAAGAAATGAATCCATAATTACTCATGAGTAATTTAACATTAAATGAAATTACTTGAATTAATGAAAACAAGTTTGTGGTTCTGTTTGGCCTTCCGTTAGAAGCTTACTGGCAGGTATACCCCTTTGGACTATAGCAGACAAATCTCACACCCTCTTTTCTAAAAGTATTTAACTACTGTCTGTTGCAATAGGAAAGGAATGAAAAAATGAAACACATTAAAGTAAAAGCCGATCTAAGTAAGTTTTCTCATGTTGATGACACTGCAGTTTACCTTGACTTCGGTAAGGACAAATCTTTATTTGAGAGATTACTTTTTACACAACTCCTCTTTCATTTCACTGGGTGTGTGTACTTAACTTTGACTGTCCAACACTCAATCAGCCTTTTTGGGGACACAGAAGGTCACATACATAGTAACCCATTTCATGAATCTTTCAGTTCACAGCTGAAATTCTGAGTCACTGTTTTAATAGCACACAGTATTACAAATGAAAACCAGAGTCCTTTGAAGGGGTGAGGCTTCACACAACATGTGTAGCATTCACACCAGCAAACAAAACAAATATTTGTTACTTTTTAATGATGTCTGATGTTTGATCTGAGCATCCGGAATGGTTATTCCTTTCAATCGACAATAAAATGTAAACTGTCTCTCTTTAGAGTACTTTTTAAAATTACACAATGAATAATGCATCGCATCAAATGTGATTAAAAACATTTGTTGGAGCGAGATGTATTTTATTTATAAAGAAGCCAGTCATATATATGTCTGTTTCTTTTCTGTCATCTCCCTGAGCATGATACCATTAGAACCTAAGTTCAGAGATACTATCATTTATTCATTGTTTCTCCAATGCTTCGAGAGAGTTATGAAAAAGGAATGCTCTCTTTGTATTCAGGGGTCTTTACCCCAACATTCCCAACCTCCAGTAGCCCATGAAGAAACAGTGAATGTTGTGTTGTACACTAGAGTCAACAGTTGCCTACATTGTGAATCCAATATGTTTACATATTGGTGTGTCCCACCCCATTATAAATGGAAGTATTTCTGTCTGTAATAAAGCCCTTTTGTGGATAAAAACTCATTCTGATTGGCTGCACCCATTGCCTAGTCATGTGAAATCCATAAATTAGTGAATGCCTAGTGAATGTATTTCTTTTTGACTGATTTCCTTATATGAAATGTAACTCATGCAACAATGTAAAATATTTTATTGTTGTGTTTATATTTTTCTTCAGTATACATAATAACAGTTTGTAAAAGTTACTACCTATGTCTGAATGTGCGGGAACGCATTTTATTATGACGGAAAGCTACAACTTCATCCCTGCAAAAATGACTACAATACCTCTTATTAGAGAATAAGAGGGCTGTAAACAAAAATCCCAATGTCTCTGAATGGGTCCAATAATTGCTAATGCTGTTGAAGTGTGGAGACAGGCCAATAGACATTTTATGATCCCATCCCCTTTTCACAACCATTCTCCATTATGGAACAATAACCTCCTATTATCAGGCTCAAAATCTTTAGTTTTTCCTCAATGGTCTAGTAGAAATATTTTCACCCTCAGTGACATCTTTGCCAATTCAGGTCATGTAATCATATAATCTCCCTGGGACTTCCTTATTTTTTTTAACTTAAGCTCTGCTCGGCTCTAAAAGCCTACGGAGTACCCTGGGATTCCCTATTGCCACCCATCCCCTGGTTGAGACTGTTTTGAATACTCCCAAACCTGTTGGCCTGTTCTCCATCCTCTACTCTACTCCAAATTTAACTCGACTGACAAGAGTGCACCTGCGGTCACTTCCATCTGGAACAGAGAACTTCTAGGTTTTGGAGAACAGTTGAACTGGAAGGTGATATGGAACAATGTTTTCCCATCATCAAAAATGTATCTCACCAGTTAATTCATTTTAAATGTATTCACAAATGTTATTATACACCATATCGCCACTTTCACTTGAAACTCTCTGACTATAATCTGTCGGCCGACGTATGTTTTGGGAATGACCAGTGGTCTCTGACCTCAGGACATATGTTAAAAACCTTCTTCACACCTTGATAAAGGTAAATGTGCCTATGTCGCCTGGTTTGTTTCTACCAGGAAAGACTTGTGACATTCTATTGATTCAATTAAATTTAAATTGGGGGGGGGGGGGATGGGGTGACAAATTGCTTTCTGATAAGAATGGAGCTATTGTGTTGTGTTTACTCACACGTGTAGTGCTTTGGCCCTTCACTAACCTCCCCTGTCATTTTCACAACTCCCAAGCTATCGCTCTCAGCTCATTCACTGACTAAGCTATAACTATAAGGACAAATTGGTACAATTATCAACAGTATCTTGCAAAGAGAAATCAGTTGAAACGTAATTTCTATGTTATCATTGGTTTCCAGCGCTTCACAATTAAAACGAGAAATGATACTGTCAGTAGGCCTATGTGTGCAAAGTCTCTAGCGAGACAACTGGGTCCATACAAACAAGCCTCATAGATTATTTAAGCATTATTTATAGTGTTCTGGTATTACAAATCTAAGTAATGCATCATATTTGTAAAGTACATCCTCATACAAAGCACTCTGTCACTATGCATTTATATTCCGTTGCATGTTTGTGTCAGCATTTTAGTGGGTGTGCAATACTGCTCAGTTTGATCTCCAAAAAGCATTAAATAAAGTATGGTAGAGCCACATACAGTGGGGAGAACAAGTATTTGATACACTGCCGATTTTGCAGGTTTTCCTACTTACAAAGCATGTAGAGGTCTGTAATTTTTATCATAGGTACACTTCAACTGTGAGAGACGGAATCTAAAACAAAAATCCAGAAAACCACATTGTATGATTTTTAAGTAATTAATTTGCATTTTATTGCATGACATAAGTATTTGATCACCTACCAACCAGTAAGAATTCCGGCTCTCACAGACCTGTTAGTTTTTCTTTAAGAAGCCCTCCTGTTCTCCACTCATTACCTTTATTAACTGCACCTGTTTGAACTCGTTACCTGTATAAAAGACACCTGTCCACACACTCAATCAAACAGACTCCAACCTCTCCACAATGGCCAAGACCAGAGAGCTGTGTAAGGACATCAGGGATAAAATTGAAGACCTGCACAAGGCTGGGATGGGCTACAGGACAATAGGCAAGCAGCTTGGTGAGAAGGCAACAACTGTTGGCGCAATTATTAGAAAATGGAAGAAGTTCAAGATGACGGTCAATCACCCTCGGTCTGGGGCTCCATGCAAGATCTCACCTCGTGGGGCATCAATGATCATGAGGAAGGTGAGGGATCAGCCCAGAACTACACGGCAGGACCTGGTCAATGACCTGAAGAGAGCTGGGATCACAGTCTCAAAGAAAACCATTAGTAACACACTACGCTGTCATGGATTAAAATCCTGCAGCGCACGCAAGGTCCCCCTGCTCAAGCCAGTGCATGTCCAGGCCCGTCTGAAGTTTGCCAATGACCATCTGGATGATCCAGAGGAGGAATGGGAGAAGGTCATGTGGTCTGATGAGACTAAAATAGAGCTTTTTGGTCTAAACTCCACTTGCCGTGTTTGGAGGAAGAAGAAGGATGAGTACAACCCCAAGAACACCATCCCAGCAGTGAAACATGGAGGTGGAAACATCATTCTTTGGGGATGCTTTTCTGCAAAGGGGACAGGACAACTGCACCGTATTGAGGGGAGGATGGATGGGCCATGTATCGCGAGATCTTGGCCAACAACCTCCTTCCCTCAGTAAGTGCATTGAAGATGGGTCGTGGCTGGGTCTTCCAGCATGACAACGACCCGAAACACACAGCCAGGGCAATTAAGGAGTGGCTCCGTAAGAAGCATCTCAAGGTCCTGGAGTAGCCTAGCCAGTCTCCAGACCTGAACCCAATAGAAAATCTTTGGAGGGAGCTGAAAGTCCGTATTGCCCAGCGACAGCCCCGAAACCTGAAGGATCTGGAGAAGGTCTGTATGGAGGAGTGGGCCAAAATCCCTGCTGCAGTGTGTGCAAACCTGGTCAGGAAACGTATGATCTCTGTAATTGCAAACAAAGGTTTCTGTACCAAATATTAAGTTCTGCTTTTCTGATGTATCAAATACTTATGTCATGCAATAAAATGCAAATTAATTACTTAAAAATCATACAATGTGATTTTCTGGATTTTTGTTTTAGATTCCGTCTCTCACAGTTGAAGTGTACCTATGATAAAAATTACAGACCTCTACATGCTTTGTAAGTAGGAAAACCTGCAAAATCGGCAGTGTATCAAATACTTGTTCTCCCCACTGTAGGTCAGAGATGCTATAGCCAAATGATGAATATCTCACAAACTTTTATGCCTTAACTTTTCTTATATACTGTATTATTAATGTTAAAATCAATTGGCTCCCAAAAAGAATCCTAAATTACCCAATGGAATAGTGGTGTATTGACACTTTAATTCACTTCTCTTGACTGGTAAATCGCCCAACAACAAAGGCCAGAAGCTTTTTCTTTGTAGGCCTACTTCTAACATTAAAACAACTTTAATGTAAAAACATTCTGACTCTGTTCATTAGAGAAAGATGGGAAGTATCCACCACAACACAATATGTCATAGTATAATTTATATTTGTACATATATGGGAGAAACTTTGTATTGTGTCTAAAGCTTTAGAAATCAATCATTCTGGGATTGTTTGTTGTCTGTATTTGTTTGATCTTAAAGCACCAGGTTATGTACATAGACCCTCTGAGATTTTCAAACCCAGCTATACATCCGCACAACAGGTGGCCATAATAAAAAAAAAGATGAAATGATTTGAAAATAAATACTGTATTCCTCTCAGGGGAAATGATTTACAGTCACGAAATACATTTTCATTCACACACCTTTCAGGCAACATCCACAAATTGGTTTTGCTGGCGAGCTTCAAGTCAAACTTCCTGGGGCACAAATTGCAGAACTACTAAAGCTCAGGAAATGGAAGAGTTCAGAAATGTTGTTGTAAAACCTAAAATTATTTTTGCAACTACCGGGCAATAATCCAGTTTTCTTCAATAAATAGGCCTACTGCTGTATTGGTGAGGGCAAGCGTTATGAAATATATTTGCAGTGCCTTGTGAATGATAAACAAAATATTTACAGTGACAGTGACTGAAGAGAATGGAAATTGATAAGCAGTTAATTGCTAACCAAGTTGATGAGCGGTCCTTTGTTGCCAATAATGGAAGACTTTGCAGATTTTTAATTTACACTACTGTTCCAAAGTTTGGGATCACTTAGAAATGTCCTTGTTTTCAATGAAAACATACATGAAATGAGTTTGAATAGGAAATATAGCAAAATGAATAGGAAATGTAGTCATTGACAAGGTTAGAAATAATGATTTTTAATAGAAATAATAATTGTGTCCTTCAAACTTTGCTTTCGTCAAAGAATCCTCCATTTGCAGCAATTACAGCCTTGCAGACCTTTGGCATTCTAGTTGTCAATTTGTTGAGGTAATCTGAAGAGATTTCACCCCATGCTTCCTGAAGCACCTCCCACAAGTTGGATTGACTTGATGGGCACTTCTTACGTACCATACGGTCAAGCTGCTCCCACAACAGCTCAATAGGGTTGAGATCCGGTGACTGTGCTGGCCACTCCATTATAGACAGAACACCAGCTGACTGCTTCTTCCCTAAATAGTTATTGCATAGTTTGGAGCTGTTCTTTGGGTCATTGTCCTGTTGTAGGAGGAAATTTGCTCCAATCAAGCGCCGTCCACAGGATATGGCATGGTGTTAAAAAGTTGAGTGATAGCCTTCCTTCTTCAAGATCTCTTTTACCCTGTACAAATCTCCCACTTCACCACCACCAAAGCACCACCAGACCATCGCATTTCCTCCACCATGCTTGACAGATGGCATCAAGCACTCCTTCAGCATCTTTTCATTTGGTCTGCGTCTCACAAATGTTCTTCTTTGTGATCCGAACACCTCAAACTTCGATTTGTCTGTCCATAACACTTTTTTCCAATCTTCCTCTGTCCAGTGTCTGTGTTCTTATGCCCATCTTAATCTTTATTTTTATTGGCCAGTCTGAGATATGGCTTTTTCTTTGCAACTCTGCCTAGAAGGTCAGCATCCCGGAGTCACCTTTTCACTGTTGACGTTGAGACTGGTGTTTTGCGGGTACTATTTAATGAAGCTACCAGTTGAGGACCTGTGAGGCGTCTGTTTCTCAAACTAGACACTCTAATGTATTTGTCCTCTTGCTCAGTTGTGCACCGGGGCCTCCCACTCCTCTTTCTATTCTGGTTAGAGCCAGTTTGTGCTGTTCTGTGAAGGGAGTAGTACACAGCGTTGTACGAGATCTTCAGTTTCTTGGCAATTTCTCGCATGGAATAGCCTTCATTTCTCAGAACAAGAATAGACTGGCGAGTTTCAGAAGAAAGTTATTTGTTTCTGGACATTTTTATTTTGTAATCGAACCCACAATTGCTGATGCTCCAGATACTCAACTAGTCTCAAGAAGGCCCGTTTTATTGCTTCTTTAATCAGCACAACAGTTTTGAGCTGTGCTAACATAATTGCAAAAGCGTTTTTAAATGATAAACTTGGATTAGCAAACACAACGTGCCATTGGAACACAGGACTGATGGTTGCTGATAATGGGCCTCTGTACGCCTATGTAGATATTCCATTAAAAATCAGCCGTTTCCAGCTACAATAGCCATTTACAACATCAACAATGTCTACACTGTATTTCTGATCAATTTGATGTTATTTTAATGGACATCAACATTTATTTTCTTTAGAAAACAAGGAAATTTCTACGTGACCCCAAACTTTTGAACGGTAGTGTAGCTATTGTTGATCTCTGTAAGCAGGAAGTTGCCCCGCTGTGTAGGATAATGAGTTCAACTTATCAACTTAATTAAGAAATTGCTTTTGCCAAATTCTTCACATGACCTACGCACACCGGAACATATCCCAGTCCGCGTGATGAAAACAATCTTGAAGCATGGATTCCGATTGGTCAGACCAGTGTTGAATAGACCTTAGCATGGGTACTTCCTGTTTGAGTTTCTGCCTATAGGAAGGGAGGAGCAGGATGGAGTCGTGATCTGATTTGCCGAAGGGAAGGCGGGGGAGGGCCTTGTAGCCATCCCAGAAGGGAGAGTAACAATGGTCGAGAGTTTTTGAAGCGTGAGTACTACAGGCAATGTAGAACTTCAGTAGCTTTTTCCTCAGATTTGCTTTGTTAAAGTCCCCGGCTACAATAAATGCGGCCCCAGGATATATAGTTTCCAGTTTGCACAAAGTCCAGTGTAGTTCCTTGAGGGTCGTCGTGGTATCGGCTTGAGGGGGAATATAGACGGCTGTGGCTATAACCAAAGAGAATCCTCTTGGGAAGTAAGATGGTCGGCATTTGATTGTATTTGTATTTGTCAAGGCAGCAGCTAGTCTTCCTGGGGTCCATCAAAATTAAGGCAGTTATACATTTTTAAAAACATTATAATACATTCACAACAGATTGCACGCGTCCTTATCCAATTCCGAGGTGCATATTGAAGAACTGTTCACATTTACTTTTCGTCAGCCAACAAGATGAGTAGGCCTAACAAACAGCAAAAGCACTAGCCTATTTCAATCTACTATCCCCCATAGTACAATAGTCGACATATTCTATTCTGTGCGAGAAGTAATATTCCAAACATAGTCTGAGACAGTTGTGGGATACAATAGATCCCAAATTAATACAACCACTAGCATCGGAAAAGCAATTTTTACACATTGTTGCTGATGCAACAGATCAGAACGTTTAGCTTAAAATGTTGATAAACTATTAGGCTATTTCTTCACATTATAAGCGCAGCAATGTGCACATGGCAGTAGGCTTTAAGCGCAAATGTTCCATTAGCGGGAAAAAACCATTATTAAAAGTGACCACAAATGTGATTATGCATGTAATGTAAAGGTGTATTTTTATGGTGAAAAGATCTTCCCCAAACTTGAAACTCACGCGCTGCTTATGTATGCCAGTTAGGCTCTACACCCCTTGTAAAGCAGATTAATGTGCTTAATTTTAAGAAGTTATTTGGCCACTTTAGTTGTGATACAAACCTTATTAAAACATTTAGGCCTATGGGCTAGGCTACAGGAGGTGTGCGACTATGAACAAGAAAAAGTAGCTAAAAAAAGGCATTGTTTCTTATGCTGGGCATCATTCACAAGTGATAATATATAATTCACAACTGATAGGCTAATATTGTCACCCATCAGACTATTCTTGGTTTAATCTTGTCTTTACATATACTAAATAATATACAGTACCATTCAAAAGTTTGGACACACCTACTCATTCAAGGGTTTTTCTTTATTTTTACTATTTTCTACCTTGTAGAATAATAGTGAAGACATCAACTATGAAACAACACATATGGAATCATGTAGTAACCAAAAAATGTTTTCATTTGAGATTCTTCAAATAGCCACCCTTTGTCTTTAGGACCGTTTTGCACACTCTTGGCATTCTCTCAACCAGCTTCACCTGGAATGGTTTTCCAACAGTCTTGAAGGAGTTCCCACATCTGCTGAGCACTTGATGGCTGCTTTTCCTTCACTCTGCCGTCCGACTAATCCCAAACCATCTCAATTGGGTTGAAGTCGGGGGATTGTGGAGGCCAGGTCATCTGATGCAGCACTCCATCACTCTCCTTCTTGGTAAAATAGCCCTTACACAGCCTGGAGGTGTGTTGGGTCATTGTCCTGTTGGAAAAAAAATGATAGTCCCACTAAGCCCAAACCAGATGGGATGGTTTATCGCTGCAGAATGCTGTGGTAGCCATGCTGGTTAAGTGTGCCTTGAATTCTAAATAAATCACATACAGTGTCACCAGCAAAGCACCCCCACACCATAACACCTCCTCCTCCATGCTTTACGGTGGGAACTACACATGCGGAGATCATCCGTTCACCCACACCGCGTCTCACAAAGACACGGCGGTTGGAACCAAAAATCTCAAATTTGGACTCCAGACCAAAGGACAAATTCCCACCGTTCTAATGTCCATTGCTCGAGTTTCTTGGCCCAAGCAGGTCTCTTCTTATTATTCTTATTATTCTTATTATTCTTATTCTCCTTCTTATTGGTGTAGCAGTATGAAAATGTATGCACTCACTAACTGTAAGTCCCTCTGGATAAGAGCGTCTGCTAAATGACTTTAAAAAAAAAATGTAGCTCAGTTGGTAGAGCATGGCGTTTACAACGCCAGGGTTGTGGGTTCGTTTCCCACGGGGGGCCAGTATGAAAAATGTATGCACTCACTAACTGTAAGTCGCTCTGGATAAGAGCGTCTGCTAAATGTAACTCTGTTGTTTTTATTGCACTACTTTGCTTTATCTTGGCCAGGTCGCAGTTGTAAATGAGAACCTGTTCTCAACTGGCTTACCTGGTTAAATAAAGGTGAAATAAAAATAAATAAATAAATAAATGACTAAAATGTAAAAATGTAAAATGTGTCCTTTAGTAGTGGTTTCTTTGCAGCAATTCGACCATGAAGGTCTGATTCACACAGTCTCCTCTGAACAGTTGATGTTGAGATGTGTCTGTTACTTGAACTCTGTGAAGCATTTATTTGGGCTGCAATTTCTGAGGCTGGTAACTCTAATGAACTTATCCTGGAGCAGAGGTAACTCTGGGTCTTCCATTCCTGTGGCGGTCCTCATGAGAGCCAGTTTCATCATAGCGCTTGATGGTTTTTGCGACTGCACTTGAAGAAACTTTCAAAGTTCTTGAAATGTTCCGTATTGACTGACCTTCATGTCTTAAAGTAATGATGGACTGTCGTTTCTCTTTGCTTATTTGAGCTGTTCTTGCCATAATATGGACTTGGTCTTTTACCAAATAGGGCTATCTTCTGTATACCCCCCCTACCTTGTCAGAACACAACTGATAGGCTCAAACGCATTAAGAAGGAAATAAATTCCACAAATTAACTTTTAAAAAGGCACACCTGTTAATTGAAATGCATTCCAGGTGACCTCATGAAGCTGGTTGAGAGAATGCCAAGGGTGTGCAAAGCTGTCATCAAGGTAAAGGGTTGCTATTTGAAGAATCTCAAATATAAAATATATTTTGATTAGTTTAACACTTTTACGGTTACAACATGATTCCATATGTGTTATTTCATAGTTTTGATGTCTTCACTATTATTCCCTAGAATATGTGTGAAATTTGTTTTGATTTAGATGGACCATTATCATGCACCTGTATCAAAACAGACAGAGGCAGTGGGAAAAAATATGCCATCTATGCACTTAAATAGCGAATGGAGGACGCTTTTCCTCTTGGTTTATTTTCATGCCAGCCAGGTAGGCTATACTCCTGTTGTAAATATAAGCAATGTGCTTAATATTAGGAAAGATGAAAAATAAATTTAGTAGGCCTAGCCTATAGAAAGCCATCACTGTTTTCTCGCGCAATTGCATAGCCTATTGAAATGTTGATGAGCGCTCATGAAATGTTTGATTCGATTTTCGAATACATTTGCATTGATGTCAGAGTGATTTGAGGGACAATAGAGTGCTGAATACCAGGCAGTTAGAAAGTTTGGTAGGCTACTAATGACCATCAGCAGCATCAGAGCTTGGAGAAGCCTAATTACCGTGACTAAACGGTCACATGGAATTTGACTGCCTTCATGACTCGTGACCGCCGGTGTAGTGGAAATACGGTCACCGCAACAGCCCTAGCCATAACACATACATTTTTCCAACAACAGACTATGATCGATAATGTCAAGCCAACACTGAAGTAACAGAACAGCCCCCACAATCTTTTTATCATCAATTTCTCTCAGCCAATCATCAGTCATTTGTGTAAGCGCTGTGCTTGTTGAATGTCCTTCCTTATAAGCGTGCTGAAAGTCTGTTGTAAATTTGTTTTCTGTACAATAGCATTGTATCTGATCAAACACCATTTTTTCCAAAAGTTTGCAAAGGGTTGGTAACAGGCTGATTGGTCGGCTATTTGAGCCAGTAAAGGGGGCTTTACTATCCTTGGGTAGGGGAATAACATTTGCTTCCCTCCAGGCCTGAGGGCACACACTGACCTGTGTGACCTTGCAAGGGTTATTTCCGGTCTCTTGTGTGTCTCATGTTGTGAAAACATTTTGTCTTGGTGACTACCCAACAGTGTGATGGATGCTTTGACCTTGCTAGATGCTAGATATTTCATAGCTTCAATAAACCGTGAAACTCGGAGGGGATTGCACCACATTACATTCAACCCCTGTGAAATAGAAACTAATGACCCTTACGACGAACTTTTCAACCAAGACATCTTCTGAGTATGCATTTATCCTAACAGCATGGTGCTTGTTTGCATTTATCAAACTGAGTGTAACTATGAGTTTCAGATAAGATTGTGAGGTCAATTCAAGGTTATGGGTTCAGTTACCACAGGGATTGCAGACACATACAAAACATGTGTGCTCTCACTGTACTGTAAATCTCTTTAGATAAAACCATTTGCTACATGGCATACACATTTTTGTTATAAGATAATTATAAACTGCATGAGAGCAACATTTCATTTTAAAATAATATGTCAGTCCTTTGTCCACATCAAAATGGCAAATTATGGGAGGGGAAACTACCCAATAAACAACACATATGTGGGTGGCAACAAAGGTATCAAATGCAAAGAGTGTGCATACACTTACTAATTCAACACAGGTGGGATATGTGGAGGGGTAAAAAAAAATCCTTATAATGTGATGCATCTTTAGAAATGTATCTCTCTGGACCATCACAAAGTTAACAAGGCAATGTGCTCCAGCAGGCTACAGGAAGCGATTGACTGACTGACTGTGTGTGTGTTTACTGCCCTCTTGTGGCAACTCAGTAAAACATGGGATAAAATAAGACAGGATCTTTTGACACTCAAGACATCAACTCATGCTTTAAAGGCTTTAAAGGCCATGTTACACGTTCAATTTGGCAACATAGAATATACACCCCTTGTAGATGGCAATAAAAATAAAAAGCTTAGATTTATTTTCCCAGGGCTGCTAAATAAAAAAAATTGTGAAGCACATGTGCTAGTGAGCAACGCCCCCTCAAGTGCATGACACAGCCTGTGATTTTGCCTGACGTTCCTTCAGGTGAAGACTGGACAACATCTGGTGAAGACAGTTCTACAAACAAGTAGCAATTATTCCTCAGCCTGAAGTCCTAGAATAAAACTGAAAGGATCTGCTTGAAGGTAATTGTCTCTTTTATATGTGTACATGATATGTGTTGGTAAAAGGCATGAACTTGGCATTGCTAGCTGGCTTCTGACTTATTCATCCTAGCAAGCTGTATCAGGCAGCTTTAGATGGGGAAACAAATAGCTATATTTGCTAAGCTATCCATCTGATTGATAAAGTTGATAAAAATGCGGTTAGCTAGATTTAAACTGCTGGAGGAAAGTTAGCTAACATTACCTAACTCCGACCATAAGTCTGAGTTCACCACCTTAGCTAGCTGTGGACTAGCTACGTTTCTAGAAAATAACTATATATTTGCTAGCTATAATACTGACTATTGTGAACACTTTTTATCAAACTACTTTGTTCCCCTGCCTGTTTATTGATGCACTGGTGACTGAAAAAGTTGGTAAGAAAAATGCCCCACTTGATTTCACTGCAAATAGGCAAATTTGGCTGAATGGGCTTGTGCACGTTTACATTAGTGTTTAATTGGTTAACTAAGTTACTGACTGACTAGGCAAATTCTTATTCATGTTTTTGGTGTTGTTGCATTTCAGATGAAGGGGGAGTTAGTGCACTAGAAAGCAGCATGCAGACAGACCAGGTCCCGGTTTCACAAAGCATCTCAGTCGGAGTACTGATTTTAGGATCAGTTTTGCCTTTTATATCACTATTAATAATTACATTGTCAAGGGGGAGCTGGGTCTAGATCACTATTCCTACTCTGAAGACACTTTTTGAATACGGGCCTGGGAAGAAAGCTGTTGCCCAATACCTTGCACAGTAGTCTTTCACCACAGGACCCTAGTGGCATTGCAGTCAATGCTTATGAAGTTAATATTTGTATGTGAATTTCCAAATCAATGACACTAACAAAAGGGTTGAATTGTTCAGCAACATTTGCAGTGAACATGGCTTTAGTGATAAAAGATACATAATGCATTTGTCCCTATCAGGCCACCGCATGCTGTGACATGGGCTTGGATGGTGACACGCATCTTCTTCAAGCTTCCTGACTGAATACTGGGGTCTTCAGTGGTTCAGGAAGCAAGGGCCTTACCTGGGAGTACAGTAACAGTCTGTCAACATGTTTTATATGTAACCACCCAAATTCATACAAACTGCTACGGACGCAAGCACCAATTTATATTCACTTTGTCCCATTCTTTAATATATTTTAGTTGAAATACCTGTATGATATACATTAATAAAAATGTATTCACTCTGGACATGAGACTTAAATCATAACCTCTAAGTGTAATTGTCTGGATGTTTAAGTTAGTAAAAATGTGAAGCCCAACATGACAAACATGCTATGAAAAAGTCATTGTTTTATAATTTTACAATTTAAAAAAAATGATGAGTTGTATTTGGTCATCCCCAAAATGTGACCATTGATGTGACCATTAGTTGATGTGCTGCTCTAGAGTTCCACAGCCCAGCAGACTCACCTAGAGGAAAGGGGGTTGGACACATGTTAGTTTTGATGAAGGTCTGGGAGACTTTTACAGGGAGCAAGCATGAGCTGGAGTGAGTAAAGTAAATCCAATCCAACCATTGGCCCTGGATAACATGCTAGCATCACAAAAGCAGACTGCCATAGAGAAGGTTGTTTACGTAGTGCATCAAGATGGCACCGACAGACATGGTAGCTCTGCTTCTAGCTCCTATTTTTATTTAAATGTTTGTTATTTCTCACATTATTAGGCCAGAATTTTTTTGGGGTTATTACATACAGGCGGAAATAACTTTTGGATATCAGAGTGGCGGTAACTAACCAGCATTCCGACCAGAAATACGACTTTCCCGAATTGGATCCTTTGTTCGTACCCCCCAAGGCAATTGAACTTATCCCAGAGGCTGCTCTAACACGCCGCCGGCGGAGAAGAGGTATTCGGTGTGGACTTTTAGTCCGACTCAGGAAGCGTGCACTCGCTAATGTTCAGTCCCTGGACAATAAAGTAGACGAGTTCAGGGCAGCTCTGAACAGTTGACACAGGATTTCAAAGAGCTTATTGACTCTCTGCTAGACACTAATAAAATACCCACCATATCTGGCCCTGTGCCCCCTCTGAATCGTGGCATTAAATGCTTTAGCAGGATTCTTTCTCTTCACAACTGGCTACGTGATTATTGCAGCTCAATGGGTGTAACTTTTGTTGACAATTTCGATACCTTTTGGAAACTAAACATGTTTTATAAGGAGGATGGGATCCACCCATATCATTTGGGTTCCTGGATCCTTTCACAGCATTATAAGGCTGCATTGAGACAATGACTTATCATTGTGTCGCTGAGTCATCATAATGCTTTAGCGAATGTACATTATACCAGGGGCATTGGTAACCTAATTTATGTCCCTCTAACTGCCCTGAATGCCTGTGCTGATCCTACAGCTATTGTATTTAATTTTTTTATTTTACCTTTATTTAACTAGGCAAGTCAGTTAAGAACAAATTCTTATTTACAATGATGGCCTACACCGGCCAAACCCGGACGACGCTGGGTGTGTGCCGCCCTATAGGACTCCCAATCACGGCCGGTTGTGATACAGCCTGGAATCGAACCAGGGAGTCTGTAGTGACGCCTCAAGCACTGAGCTGCAGTGCCTTAGACCGCTGCGCCACTCGGGAGCCCGTATGCAGCAATCATGTGCCTATGAACCAGATTTATGCTGTTAGCACTGAGGTGGTGTGCCATAGTAGGAAGTCCACTGTGTGCAGCTCACCCTGCACTAACATAAATAACATGATAATATCTACTTCTGCTATGCTTCTCAATAAAGCAATGAAAACAAACAAGCATCCCAGAAAAGTGCTCAAAATAGCCCACGTTAACATATGTAGCTTAAGAAACAAGGTTCATGAAGTTAATAACTTACTAGTAACAGATTATATTCATATTCTGACTATCTCTGAACCTCACTTAGACGATACCTTTGATGATACAGTGGTAGCAATACAAGGTTATAACATTTACAGAAAAGACAGAAATGCCAGTGGTGGAGGTGTTGCTGTTTATATTCAGAACCACATCCCTGTAAAGATTAGAGAGGATCTCATGTTAAATACTGTTGAAGTAATATGGCTACAGGTTGATCTGCCTCACCTAAATCCCATTATTGTGGGAAGCTGCTATAGACCACCAAGTGCTAACAGTCAGTATCTGGATAACATGTGTGAAATTCTTGATAATATATGTGATATCAACAGAGATGTATATTTTCTGGGTGATTTAAATATTGACTGGCTTTCATCAAGCTGCCCACTCAAGAAAAAGCTTCAAAATGTAAGCAGTGCCTGCAACTTGGTTCAGGTTATCAGTCAACCTACCAGGGTAGTTACAAACTGCATAGGAATGAAATCATCAACATGTATTGATCACATCTTTACTAATGCTGCAGAAATATGCTTGAAAGCAGTATCCAGATCCATCGGATGTAGTGATCACAATATAGTAGCCATATCTAGGAAAACCAAAGTTCCAAAGGCTAGGCCTAATATAGTGTATAAAAGGTCATACAATAAGTTTTGTAGTGATTCCTATGTTGTGGATGTAAATAGTATTTGTTGGTCTGTGGTGTGTAATGAGGAGCAAACAGACGTTGCACTTGACACATTTATGAAATTAATAATACCAGTTACTAATAAGCATGCATCCATTAAGAAAATGACTGTAAAAACTGTTAAATCCCTGTGGTTTGATGAGGAATTGAAAATGTGTATGGTTGAAAGAGATGAGGCAAAAAGAATGGCAAATAAGTCTGGCTGCACAACCGATTGGCAAACGTACTGCAAATTGAGAAATCATGTGACTAAACTGAATTAAAAAGAAGAAGAAACTACACTATGAAACAGATAAATGACAAAGAATGATAGTAACAAGCCTTGGAGCACCTTTAATGAAATGTTGGGATGAAAGGCAAACTCAGCTCCATCATTCATTGAATCAGATGGCTCATTCATCACAAAACCGACTGATATTACCAACCACTTTCATGATTTTTTCATTGGCAAGATTAGCAAACTTAGGCATGACATGCCAGCAACAAACGCTGACACTATACATCCAAGTATATCTGACCAAATTATGAAAGACAAGAATTGTAATTTTGAAATCCGTAAAGTGAGTGTTGAAGAGGTGAAAAAAGTATTGTTGTCTATCAACAATGACAAGCCACCAGGGTCTGACAACATGGATGGAAAATTACTGAGGATAATAGCGGACGATATTGCCACTCCAACTTGCCATATCTTAAATTTAAACCTACTAGAAAGTGTGTGCCCTCAGGCCTGGAGGGAAGCAAAAGTAATTCTGCTACCTAAGAATAGTAAAGCCCCCTTTACTGGCTCAAATAGCCGACCAATCAGCCGGTTACCAACCCTTAGTAAAGGTTTGAAAAAAAATGTGTTTGACCAGATACAATTCTATTTTACAGTAAACAAATTGACAATAGACTTTCAGCATGCTTATAGGGAAGGAGAGGTATTTGTGAGAGGTATTAACATGTTGAAAGAAGGAGGACTTGTAAGAAGAAGCTGGTCCAACAGGGGGCCTGTTGTTAGACAAGATGGCATATTGAATAGAAAGCGGTACAAACAACCTCAAGATAAAAACATATCCAAACTAGATCGATGAGAGAAAATCTAGTACTTACGGGTATTCAGGAAAAGGAGGGAGAAATAACCAAGAATATTATGAAGGATTTCCTGCATACAGCGCTTCAAATCCCACTCGAGGCTGTCGATAAAATCCAACTCGAACGTGTACACCGTTTCAGACAAAGAGGACAGAGATATGAGCGCCCAATCGTTGACAAATTAGCATTTTTTAAGGATAAAGCAATGGTTAAAAGGTAAAAGACTTGCTGGCACAAAAATAGGCATGAATGATCAGTTCCCGAGGGAGATTGCAGAAAGGCGCAAAGTTCTGTATCCAATCTTCAAGGAAAATAGATGAAAAGGGAAACGTGTTGTACTTGTTGTCGATAAACTGTATATTGACAACCAAATGTTCAGAGACACAAAGACAACTCCATGGCTATTCTAAAAGTTGTAATAGAGGAGTCGAATAATGGAACACCCAATACTAGCCATGATAGGGATTGTAATATTAAAGAACATTTATAGTAAGTATAGTATTTTATAATAGGATATGACGATATAACAAGAAAAGATAACAAGCAGAATAATACATCTTCAAATACAACTAATTAGAACATTGCTTTTTTGGCGGGCAATTGTTGTTTTGGTGGACGGTTGTTGTGGTTGGTCCTGTGTTCTCCCTGGCGTCCTTTCCCCCTTGCGGCAGGTGTGGGATGCGGGTGTGTTTGTGCGCTCGGCCCATTTCCTCCGCAGTCAACCATGTGGTGTGCATTTTTGTGTTTGGAAAGGTGCAGCGTTAAGTGAGTGAGAGGGGAAATGGTTGCATATCCCAGAGCCGACGGGGGTCTATGAGCAGGGGTAGTGAGAGAGAGCTTTCAATTTTGTGTAGATGAGGGATATACATTTTTAAATATAGTATACATCTAATCAAATGTTTTATTGTCCTATCATGATGGAAAGCTCCCCAACCCTATATCCTGGACACCCACCTGAGCGACCCATACACCAAAGAGAAGTTCCCATCTGTTTTATGGACCTGCTGTGAGTATGCAGCCTAAACAGAGAAAATAAATGCGGTCAGAGACCTACTTGGGCAGCACCACCCCCTCAAGATTCTGAGCCTGCCTGGCAGGGTTGGTCCTACAAAGCCAGAGCCCCCTGATGGGAGAGCATTATATACAAGGAAATTCTCAAAGCTGCTAATGAGAACCTTGACGACCTTGTACCTAGCCGGTGGAGATTCCGGTGGGGTACCCCCACCCAGGTAGTGGCAGTGCTGGCAACACTGGCTGCAGTAACCCATGGGGAGGGGGTCACACTCGGACAATCAGAGAGTGGGCATATTATTGTGGCCCTGGTGGCACAAAATAATCAAAGGTCTGACTGCACGGAGATGCTTGGGAACAACAGGGGACCAGAGTGTTTGTGTCTCAGGTGAAGAGGATGGATCTGATCTCCTTCACCTAGGACTTGACATAGATTAAATGATTAATCAAATCTCACATTGTTGTCAATTTCTGCTCAATCTTGCATGCTTTCTCAATCATCTATAACTGTATGTGCATTCGTAAATCAGGTCCTTTCTTGAGTTGGGCTCTGGGATGTAACAACTGTTGAGCATCTGATTTTATGGTTGATTGTGGAGGAAGGGGGTTGAGTGTGTTGGAGTATGTGCGTGTGTGTTTGTCCTGCATCTGTTGTGGGGGGGTGGGGATGTTGGGGGGAGTATGGGATGGACCGCGGTAATTGTTTGCTAGGATAATAATTGCTTGTCAATAAATTAAATGTAATACAATGGCAATCCGGGTTATATGTTAAAATCATACGCATTAACTGACGACATTATTATGCATATTAATTGATAAGATATGCAAGATATTTGAATAGATATATATTTTTAAATAGTTTTATATATATAGAGGTGACAACATTGGAAATGCTTTTGGCGGTTAACCAGCTTCTGTTTTTGGGTGGCACTGTGTGCTGTTTTTGATGGATGGGTCCTGGCCTCTCGGGGCCCTAGGGATCCGGAGGGACGTGGGTGAGATGCCGATCACTGGGATGACGGCTCAACTTGGGATGGGGAGGGGCTTTAGCGGGGGAATTAGTGGAGAACAATTGGAGGGTTACTTAGTAGCAATGCAAATATCACGGTACAGCTATATGGACACTCAATCATTACGGTATTTTTTATTGGTAAATATACAAACATATATACAGTGGGGAAAAAAGTATTTAGTCAGCCACCAATTGTGCAAGTTCTCCCACTTAAAAAGATGAGAGAGGCCTGTAATTTTCATCATAGGTACATGTCAACTATGACAGACAAATTGAGAAAAATAAATCCAGAAAATCACATTGTAGGATTTTTAATGAATTTATTTGCAAATTATGGTGGAAAATAAGTATTTGGTCACCTACAAACAAGCAAGATTTCTGGCTCTCACAGACCTGTAACTTCTTCTTTAAGAGGCTCCTCTGTCCTCCACTTGTTACCTGTATTAATGGCACCTGTTTGAACTTGTTATCAGTATAAAGGACACCTGTCCACAACCTCAAACAGTCACACTCCAAACTCCACTATGGCCAAGACCAAAGAGCTGTCAAAGGACACCAGAAACAAAATTGTAGACCTGTACCAGGCTGGGAAGACTGAATCTGCAACAGGTAAGCAGCTTGGTTTGAAGAAATGAACTGTGGGGGCAATTATTAGGAAATGGAAGACATACAAGACCACTGATAATCTCCCTCGATCTGGGGCTCCACGCAAGATCTCACCCCGTGGGGTCAAAATGATCACAAGAACGGTGAGCAAAAATCCCAGAACCACACGGGGGGACCTAGTGAATGACCTGCAGAGAGCTGGGACCAAAGTAACAAAGCCTACCATCAGTAACACACTACGCCGCCAGGGACTCAAATCCTGCAGTGCCAGACGTGTCCCCCTGCTTAAGCCAGTACATGTCCAGGCCTGTCTGAAGTTTGCTAGAGTGCATTTGGATGATCCAGAAGAGGATTGGGAGAATGTCATATGGTCAGATGAAACCAAAATATAACTATTTGGTAAAAACTCAACTCGTCGTGTTTGGAGGACAAAGAATGCTGAGTTGCATCCAAAGAACACCATACCTACTGTGAAGCATGGGGGTGGAAACATCATGCTTTGGGGCTGTTTTTCTGCAAAGGGACCAGGACGACTGATCCGTGTAAAGGAAAGAATGAATGGGGCCATGTATCGTGAGATTTTGAGTGAAAACCTTCCATCAGCAAGGGCATTGAAGATGAAACGTGGCTGGGTCTTTCAGCATGACAATGATCCCAAACACACCGCCCGGGCAACGAAGGAGTGGCTTCGTAAGAAGCATTTCAAGGTCCTGGAGTGGCCTAGCCAGTCTCCAGATCTCAACCCCATAGAAAATCTTTGGAGGGAGTTGAAAGTCCGTGTTGCCCAGCGACAGCCCCAAAACATCACTGCTCTAGAGGAGATCTGCATGGAGGAATGGGCCAAAATACCAGCAACAGTGTGTGAAAACCTTGTGAAGACTTACAGAAAACGTTTGACCTGTGTCATTGCCAACAAAGGGTATATAAACAAAGTATTGAGAAACTTTTGTTATTGACCAAATACGTATTTTCCACCATAATTTGCAAATAAATTCATAAAAAATCCTACAATGTGATTTTCTGGAAAAAAAATTCTCAATTTGTCTGTCATAGTTGACGTGTACCTATGATGAAAATTACAGGCCTCTCTCATCTTTTTAAGTGGAAGAACTTGCACAATTGGTGGCTGACTAAATACTTTTTTCCCCACTGTAATGATAAATAGACTTGAAACTTGTATCTCATTATGGTGTATGGTGAAATAAGTATAGACAGTTATAATTTTAATGGCTTAGCTGATAATAACAAAAGAAGAACAATATTTACATGGCTCAAAGAGAAGGAATATAATATCTATTGTTTACAGGAAACTCATTCAACAATTCTAGATGAAGTTGCGTGGAAAAGGGAATGGGGGGGGCGAAATATACTTCTCCCATGGGCAAAGAAACTCAAAAGGGGTGATGATATTAATTAATAGTAATTTCGATCCTAATGTGCAAATTGTCCAAATAGATACGCAAGGTAGATGGATTCTTTTAAATATGTTATTGGACCATTAACAGATGTGGCTCATTAACCTTTACGGACCAAATAATGATGATCCACACTTCTTTGACAATATACAGTGAGGGAAAAAAGTATTTGATCCCCTGCTGATTTTGTACGTTTGCCCACTGACAAAGAAATGATCAGTCTATAATTTTAATGGTAGGTTTATTTGAACAGTGAGAGACAGAATAACAACAAAAAAATCCAGAAAAACGCATTTAATTTTTTTTATAAATTGATTTGCATTTTAATGAGGGAAATAAGTATTTGACCCCCTCTCAATCAGAAAGATTTCTGGCTCCCAGGTGTCTTTTATACAGGTAACGAGCTGAGATTAGGAGCACACTCTTAAAGGGAGTGCTCCTAATCTCAGCTTGTTACCTGTATAAAAGACACCTGTCCACAGAAGCAATCAATCAATCAGATACCAAACTCTCCACCATAGCCAAGACCAAAGAGCTCTCCAAGGATGTCAGCGACAAGATTGTAGACCTATACAAGACTGGAATGGGATACAAGACCATCACCAAGCAGCTTGGTGAGAAGGTGACAACAGTTGATAAGATTATTCACAAATGGAAGAAACACAAAATAACTGTCAATCTCCCTCGACCTGGGGCTCCATGCAAGATCTCACCTCGTGGAGTTGCAATGATCATGAGAACGGTGAAGAATCAGCCCAGAACTACACGGGAGGATCTTGTCAATGATCTCAAGGCAGCTGGGACCATAGTCACGAAGCAATTGGTAACACACTACGCCGTGAAGGACTGAAATCCTGCAGCGCCCGCAAGGTCCCCATGCTCAAGAAAGCACATATACATGCCCGTCTGAAGTTTGCCAATGAACATCTGAATGATTCAGAGGAGAACTGGGTGAAAGTGTTGTGGTCAGATGAGACCAAAATTGAGCTCTTTCGCATCAACTCAAATCACCGTCTTTGAAGGAGGAGGAATGCTGCCTATGACCCCAAGAACACCATCCCCACCGTCAAACATGGAGGTGGAAACATTATGCTTTGGGGGTGTTTTTCTGCTAAGGGGACAGGACAACTTCACCCCATCAAAGGGACGATGGAAGGGGCCATGTACCGTCAAATCTTGGGTGAGAACCTCCTTCCCTCAGCCAGGGCATTGAAAATGCGTTGTGGATGGGTATTCCAGCATGACAATGACCCAAAACACTCGGCCAAGGCAACAAAGGAGTGGCTCAAGAAGAAGCACATTAAGGTCCTGGAGTGGCCTAGCCAGTCTCCAGACCTTAATCCCATAGAAAATATATGGAGGGAGCTGAAGGTTCGAGTTGGCAAACGTCAGCCTTGAAACCTTAATGACTTGGAGAAGATCTGCAAAGAGGAGTGGGACAAAATCCCTCCTGAGATGTGTACAAACCTGGTGGCCAACTACAAGAAACGTCTGACCTCTGTGATTGCCAACAAGGGTTTTGCCACCAAGTACTAAGTCATGTTTTGCAGAGGGGTCAAATACTTATTTCCCTAATTAAAATGCAAATAAATTTATAACGTTTTTGACATGCGTTTTTCTTGATTTTTGTTGTTGTTATTCTGTCTCTCACTGTTCAAATAAACCTACCATTAAAATTATAGACTGATAATTTCTTTGTCAGTGGGCAAACGTACAAAATCAGCAGGGGATCAAATACTTTTTTCCCTCACTGTATATAATAAATTATCAACCCTGCAAGCAATTCAAGACAATATTATTATGGTGGGGGATAATAATACTGTTTTAAATAGCTCAATGGACCGTAAAGGAAATCACACCACAAACAATCACCCACATGCTCTTAAGGAAATCGTGAATGTCATGGATACATTAGAACTAGTAGATATATGGAGGCTTAAATATCCTGATCTAGTGAGATATACATGGCGGAGACTCAATCAAGCTAGTCGTTTTGACTTCTTTCTTATCTCATTCTCGTTGGCACCAAAAGTTTAAAAAGTGTTGATAGGGGACAGAATGCGGTCGGACCATCATATAATTGGCATATACATTAGTCTTACTGAATTTCCACGTGGGCGAGGATATTGGAAATTTTATCAAAGCCTATTGGATGTTAATTTATTTTTAACTAGAACAAAGGAATTTATAACTGACTTTTTCCGACATAACATAGGTACAGCAAATCCCCTTATTGTATGGGACGCCTTTAAATGTGCCTTTAGAGGCCATGCAATTCAGTACTCATCTCGAAAACAAAAGCAATTTAGGTCAAAAGAGTTTATACTAACAAAGGAAATAGAAAGTCTAACAGAACAGATAGATGGCAATAAAAACTGTAACATAGAGGCTCAGAAGAAATTAGAGGAAAAACCAAAAGAAATGGAGAAACTTATTCAAGAAAGATCAAGTGTAATATATTATAAAAATAAAGCAAACTGGATGGAAAATGGGGAAAAATGCACCAAATTCTTTTTTAATCTTCAACATAGGAATGCTACCAAAAATTATTTTATGAAACTGGTTACAATTGACGGAGACACCCATGATTCACCAAATTATATTTTGAAGGAGGAAACAAAGTACTTTAAGCATATGTTTTCGTTTCAGTCGCCTCCATCTCCTCTAACTGAAGCTAATTGTAGAGATTTTTTTCTATTGATAATGTAAAATTAACAGCCATACAGAAAGACTCATGTGAAGGTGAAATTACAGAGGAGGAACTTCTGGATGCAACTAAAGACTTTAAGTCCTGGAAAACTCCAGGGTGGGATGGCATACCAGTCGAGGTATACCAAACCTTTTTTGATATACATTTTTATTTTATTTTTTTACATTTTTTTGTCATTTAGCAGATGCTCTTATCCAGAGCGACTTACAGTTAGTGAGTGCATACATTATTGTTTTTTTAAAATATATTTTTTATTTTTTTCAAGCTGGCCCCCCATGGGAATCGAACCCACAACCCTGGCGTTGCAAACGGTAAATACCTGTCAATTTGTGAATTGAATTCGGAGGACAGAAATGATTAAATATTAAAGCATTAGACCTATCACTAAAAGCTTCAGTCATACAAAAGTTACACTTAAATTCGAACTGGTTCTCTAGCAAATTAGTAAGATTGTCTCACCCAATGTTCAAGAATGGCCTTTTTCCCTTTATTCAGATTACAACCTCTGACTTTCAGTTATTTGAAAAGGAAATCATCTCCCAAATATCACTATTTCTAAAACAAGCCATAGAAAGTTGGTTACAATTTCAATTTAATCCTCCAGAAACTACAGAATAAATAATGCAACAAATATTGTGGTTAAACTCAAATATACTAATTGATCCCCTGCTGATTTTGTACGTTTGCCCACTGACAAAGAAATTATCAGTCTATAATTTTAATGGTAGGTTTATTTGAACAGTGAGAGACAGAATAACAACAACAAAAATCCAGAAAAACGCATTTCAAAAATGTTATAAATTGATTTGCATTTTAATGAGGGAAATAAGTATTTGACCCCCTCTCAATCAGAAAGATTTCTGGCTCCCAGGTGTCTTTTATACAGGTAACGAGCTGAGATTAGGAGCACACTCATAAAGGGAGTGCTCCTAATCTCAGCTTGTTACCTGTATAAAAGACACCTGTCCACAGAAGCAATCAATCAATCAGATACCAAACTCCACCATAGCCAAGACCAAAGAGCTCTCCAAGGAGCATAACTCAGTATATTGTTGAAGCACCTTTGGCAGTGATTACAACCTCGAGTCTTCTAGGGTATGACACTACAAGCTTGGCACAACTGTATTTAGGGAGTTTCTCCCATTATTCTCTGCAGATCCTCTCAAGCTGTGTCAGGTTGGATGGGGTGTGTCGCTGCACAGCTATTTTCAGGTCTCTCCAGAGATGCTCGATAGGGTTCAAGTCTGGGCTCTGGCTGGGCCACTCAAGGTCATTCAGAGTCTTGTCCCAAAGCCACTCCTGCGTTGTCTTGGCCGTGTGCTTAGGTCGCCCCCAGTCTGAGGTCCTGAGTGCTCTGGAGCAGGTTTTCATCAAGGATCTCTCTGTACTCTGCTCCGTTCATCTTTCCCTCCACCCTGACTAGTCTCCCAGTCCCTGCCATTGAAAAACATCCTCACAGCATGATGCTGCCAACACCATGCTTCACCATAGGGATTGTGCCAGGTTTCCTCCAGACGTGACGGTTGGCATTCAGGCCAAAGAGTTCAATCTTAGTTTCATCAAAATGTTTTATTTAATCCATTTTAGAATAAGGCTGTAATGTAACAAAATGTGGAAAAAGTCAAGGGGTCTGAATACTTTCCGAATGCACTGTACGTAGACATGGAATCACTGGTCACTTGAATAATGTTTACATACTGGTTTGACTCATTTCATATGTATATACTGTATTCTAGTCAATGCCATCCTATTCAACTATTGCTGTATACAGTTGAAGTCGGAAGTTTACATACACTTAGGTTGGAGTCATTAAAACTTGTTTTTCAACCACTCCACAAATTTCTTGTTAACAAACTATAGTTTTGGCAAGTCGGTTAGGACATCTACTTTGTCCATGACACAAGTAATTTTTCCAACAATTGTTTACAGACAGATTATTTCACTTATAATTCACTGTATCACAATTTCAGTGGGTCAGAAGTTTACATACACTAAGTTGATTGTGCCTTTCAACAGCTTGGAAAATTCCAGAAAATGATGTCATGGCTTTAGAAGCTTCTGATAGGCTAATTGACATCATTTGAATCAATTGGCGGTGTACCTGTGGATGTGTTTCAAGGCATACCTTCAAACTCAGTGCATCTTTGCTTGACATCATGGGAAAATCAAAAGAAATCAGCCAAGACCTCAGAAAAAAAATGGTAGACCACCACAAGTCTAGTTCATCCTTGGGAGCAATTTCCAAACACCTGAAGGTACCACGTTCATCTGTACAAACAATAGTATGCAACTATAAACACCACGGGACCACGCAGCCGTCATACCGCTCAGGAAGGAGACGCGTTCTGTCTCCTAGAGATGAACATACTTTGGTGCGAAAAGTGCAAATCAATCCCAGAACAACAGCAAAGGACTGATGTGTACAAAACATTACGAACACCTTCCTAATATTGAGTTGCACCCCCTTATGACTTCAGCACAGCCTCAATTCATCGGGGCATGGACTACAAAGTGTCGAAAGCATTCCACAGGGATGCTGGCCCATGTTGACTCCAATGCTTCCGACAGTTGTGTCAAGTTGGCTGGATGTCCTTTGGTTGGTGGACCATTCTAAATTCACACAGGAAACTGTTGAGTGTGAAAAAGCCAGCAGCATTGTAGTTTTCGACACACAAACTGGTGTGCCTGGCACCGACTACCATACCCCGTTCATAGGCACTTAAATATTTTGTCTTGCCCATTCACCCTCTGAATTGCACACACACAATCCATGTCTCAAGGCTTAAAGGGATCCTTCGGGATTTTGGAAATGAGGCCATTTATGTACTTCCCCAGAGTCAGATGAGCTCGTGGATACCATTTGTATGTCTCTGTGTCAAGTATGAAGGAAGTTAGAGGTCGTTTTGTGAGACAATGCTAACTAGCATTAGCACAATGACTGGAAGTCTATAGATATCTACTAGCATGCTAGCAGATACCCATAGACTTCAAGTCATTGCGCTAACGCTAGTTAGCAATTGCACGAGTGCTAGTTAGAAACTTCACTCAAACTACACGCAGACATAAAAATGGTATCGACGAGTTCATCTGACTCTGGGGTTAGTAGATAAAGGGACTCATTGCCAAAATCCTGAAGTATCCCTTTAAAAATCCTTCTTTAACCAGTCTCCTCCCCTTCATCTACATTGATTGAAGTGGATTGAACGGGTGACATTAATCACCTGGTCAGTCTATGTTATGGAAAGAGCAGGTGTTCCTAATGTTTTGTACACTCTGTGTGTATGACGTAGTACGCAATTTTCGGGAACACGTTTTGGCTCAAGCTCTACTTTCAGAACTACTGGCTAAAAAGTATGCAAATCCTCAGGAAAGTCTCTTTAATATCAGTGGTGTTCAACCAGACAGCTTTCAGGAGCCCAACAATATGTTTATTTAATCAAAACTGAGTATCAGCCATTTGTATTGCCAATTGTATTGTCTTTCATCAAAAATGTTGATTTTGTTGTCGTGTACAATCATTTATTCTGTTCATCTCAATCAAGCACACACACATCAGATTAAAACTACAAATATCACATAACATTTGAAATTCCTAGGCTGTTCCAGTTGTATCAACTGTCTGTTGCCATGTTCTATACACAGATAGCCTGTAGTTGACCACTTTGACCTTTACAGGGGTATTTACTTAATATACATCCGTTTCCTTATTTTGCATCAGCCAAGTTGGCGTTGTAAACAAACCATTTTTGGACTGAATAAATATTTTGTATCTCAAATGATGGGTAAGCAGTTTCGTATCATATCACATGTTGAAAACATGCTGTTGAAAACGTTGTCCACAGTCACAGGTTCACTTCCTCTGATTAGTAGTGAGTACAGTAGCAGGCTGTGGGATCTCTAGGGCCCAGAGAATGGATGATTTGGGCTCTGTAGTTGGTCAGGACCTGCAGCGTGTGGATCAGCTGCAGAAGGTGAGGACTAGGTCTGTGTGCATCCAGGATCGCCAAATGCTCCAAATGCGTCAACTGTTGGAGGCTCAATAACTCCCTCTCTGGTACATTGTAGTGTCTGAAAGAGTGGAATAGAAAAGCATTTCAGTATATCTGCCTGGCTTAGATTATTGTGTCAAACCTTTGGAAAAAGTGTACATTACATACTAAACACTTCATTAGGATTATAATAGGACTGCTAAATAGTTAGTTAAATAGTTAACCAATCGCTACCCGGAATATCTGCATTGACCCTTTTTGCACTAATCTTTTTTGACTCATCACATCGGCTGCTGTTACTGTTTATTTTCTATCCTGTTGCCTAGTCACTTTATCCCTACCTATATGTACATATCTATCTCAATTACCTCCTACCCCTGCACATCGATTTGGCACTGGTACCCGTTTATATAGCCAAGTTACCATTACTCATTGTGTATTTATTCCTTGTGTTATTTTTAAAAAATATTTTATTCCTCATTATTTTCATTTAAAAATATATTTGTTTTCTACTCTCTCTTTTTTTTCTCTGTGCATTGTTGGGAAGGGCCCGTAAGTAAGCGTTCCACTGTTAGTCTACACCTATTGTTTACAATGCATTTGACAAATACAATACAATTGATATGGGCGGCAGGTAGCTTAGTGGTTAAGAGCGTTGTGCCAGTAACCGAAAGGTCGCTGGTTCTAATCCCAGAGCCGACTAGGTGAAAAATCTGTCGATGTGCCCTTGAGCAAGGCACTTAACCCTAATTGCTCCTGTAAGTCGCTCTGGATAAGAGCGTCTGCTAAATTACTAAAATGTAAATGTATATACACTACCAGTCAAAAGTTTGGACACAACTACTCATTCAAGGGTTTTTCTTTATTTTTACTATGTTTTACATAGTAGAATAATAGTGAAGATATCAAAACTATGAAAAAACACATGGAATCAAACCAAAAAAGTGTTAAACAAATTGGAGATTCTTCAAATAGCCACCCTTTGCCTTGATGACAGCTTTGCACACTCTTGGCATTCTCTCACCTGGAATGCATTTCAATTAACAGGTGAGCCTTCTTAAAAGTCAATTTGTGCAATTTCTTTCCTTCTTAATGCGTTTGAGCCAATCAGTTGTGTTGTGACAAGGTAGGGGGGGTATACAGAAGATAGCCCAAGTCCATATTATGGCAAGAACAGCTCAAATAAGCAAAGAGAAATGACAGTCCATCATTACTTTAGGACATGAAGGTCAGTCTATATGGAACATTTCAAGAACTTTGAAAGTTTTTTCAAGTGCAGTCGCAAAAACCATCAAAAGCTTTGATGAAACTGGCTCTCATGAGGACCGCCACAGGAAAGAAAGACCCAGAGTTACCTCTGCTGCAGAGGATAAGTTCATTAGAGTTACCAGCCTCAGAAATTGCTTCACAGAGTTCAAGTAACAGACACATCTCAACATCAACTGTTTAGAGGAGACTAAAGGACACCAATAAGAAGAAGAGACTTGCTTGGGCCAAGAAACAAAAGCAATGGACATTAGACCGGTGGAAATGTATCCTTTGATCTGGAGTCCAAATTTGAGATTTTTGGTTCCAACCGTGTTGGTGAACGGATAATCCCCGCATGTGTATTTCCCACCGTAAAGCATGGAGGAGGAGGTGTTATGGTGTGGGGGTGCTTTGCTGGTGACACTGTCTGTGATTTATTTTCGAATTCAAGCCACACTTAACCAGCATGGCTACCACAGCATCCTGCAGCGATACGCCGTCCCATCTGGTTTGGGCTTAGTGGGACTATCATTTGATTTTCAACAGGACAATGACCCAACACACCTCCAGGCTGTGTAAGGGCTATTTTACCAAGAAGGAGAGTGATGGAGTGCTGTATCAGATAACTTGAGATGGTTTGGGATGAGTCGGACCGCAGAGTGAAGGAAAAGCAGCCAAAAAGTGCTCAGCATATGTGGGAATTCCTTCAAGACTGTTGGAAAAGCATTCCAGGTGAAGCTGGTTGAGGGAATGCCAAGAGTGTGCAAAGCTGTCATCAAGGCAAAGGGTGGCTTTGATTTGTTTAACACTTTTTTGGTTACTACATGATTCCATATGTGTTATTTCATAATTTTGATGTCTTCACTGTTATTCTACAATGTAGAAAATAGTAAAAATAAAGAAAAACCCTGGTATCAGTAGGTGTGTCCAAACTTTTCACTTGTACTATATAAATAAAAAAGACAGAAATCATGTTTTTGACTGCACTGGGCCTTTAATATCTCACCGCATTTTAAGAGTCCTGAGCTGGGGGAATAATTTGGGGATCTCTCCGATCCTGCTCCCGCCATTTAGGGCTGTCCCCGACTAAAATAAATCTTGGTCGACCGAGAGTCATCTGTTCTTTCGACCAATCGATTGGTCTACATTTAAAAACGTGCATTTTTCCATATATAGACACAGCCGATGTATTTTAATCAAATCAACTATATGCACTGAGCATGTCTGATGCTTTAAGCAATCTGTTTGATGAAATAATGAAGACACAAAAATGACTAGAGAGTCCGACCGCAATTGTTTTGATTGTGCCGGGCTCAGACTGACAGCGAGTGACTGTGACTAGCACCCGTTGTCTCTCTCTCCTCCTTACTGCAGCAACCACCACAGAACATCAACAGTGTTTATCGCGCTGTCCGTGTTGCTGAAACTGCAACATAATTACAGCCATTTCTGACTGACATTTTTAACCAAAATCCCTAATTTGTTTAGGAAAAACATTCCCTATTCCCTCAACCCTTGCGCTATTTACTTGACACATGTATGCACCATATGCACGTGACCAATAGGGCCTGACCTATAGCATATTATAATCACATCAATAAATTGATTATAAAAAACTCCGAACACCATAACACATGTGACAGCAAAATGAATGCAGAGGACGTGACAAAAACTCGAAACGGGGGAATGTTCACTGGTTGCTCAGGAGGTAAAGCGGAAGTCAGATGTGTGGAATATATTGTGACCGACCGCCTTGATTTGGTCTTATGTAGCAAATTTGAAATTGTGTTTTTTTCATTGGATAAAAGCAGAGACACAGAAAAAAAATTGTATATCATGCATTTGAGGAACAATGGGAAAGTAATTCTGCTTTGAAAGTTGATAAACTTGTAACCTCACTTTTGAGAAAATGGCCTTTGAATGTTTTGGTACCTACTGGAGAGCTCTTATTTGTCTACACCCATTCAGCATCGTTCACACCCTCTTAAGCTTTAGCCCCACCCATCTCTTTAAGGGTTGATCCAGAGTGTTGGTGGCTGTAACTGTGCTGCTGGCAAAAATTTACTATTTTTTGCCAACGTTTACTGACACCGGCCATATTCAACGGGTGTTGAGCGTTTGTAAATTAGTCAGTTATTCTGCGCTCTGGCACACTCAGACGACAGTGCTCTGAAATCGGAGTAGATCGCCAGAGCGAATTTACCAGCTACGTCTATCAACAGTTGTCGCAGTGACATTCTATTGAAATGGTTACTAGCATAGTGGAGTCTTTTGTTAAGACATGTAGCTAGCTAGCTAGGTAAACAATGAACCATAATCCCAACTCATGAATCTGCAGGTAGCTAACCACCCAGGTTCAATGTTAGCTAGCTAACATTAGGCTATAACTAGCAAAGCAAATGGCTCATTCGTCATTTCCGTTTTGAGCGTGTCACTTATCGCCGTGCTGCTGTGCTGTGCTGTTTGCTGCTACTTGGCTACCTGCCAAACTTGACTGTTTGGTTTAAACCGTTTAATCAATCTTAATTTAACACATTTTACCAATGTCTTAGTTATGATTTTTATTTTTTTCCTCTTGCTCAACTTTTTTCATTCAACTTTTTCACCCTGGACGCTTATCTGGACATGGTTCTACAGGACCTCCACCTAGATGACATTAACACTATGCCATCTAAATGAAGTCGCTGTACTAATAATATACAAGAAAACTATTGCCTTATGGTGAGGATAGTCATGCTGCATTCACAGCTTCAGATGCAATCGTTAGGCAAGGGCAATTTAAGTGTAGGAAAGGATGATACAGCGTCTGTGCCACCAGTAAGTACAGATAGTAGTATAAATCCCCTCGCACAGTCCCCACAGCCGGACAATTTCTCAAGGCTTCTGGAAAGAAATGCGGTCGGCATGCTCAACCGGTGTCACTCATTCAGACGACAGAAACGTTCAACCGGTTCTCCCCATTACGCAAAGAGTCGGAGTCAGAGGCCGATCCTTCTCAGGTCTCTCCTCCACCCGTTACGGGGTCTGAGCAACCGAAGCATCCCACCATTAGCTCTGACAAATGGAAAACCCTAGTCATTGGCAACTCTATTATCCGCAATATTAGACTTAAAAATAATCATCCAGTGATCATACACTGTTTACCAGGGGGCAGGGCTACCGACGTAAAGGCTCATCTGAAGATGGTGCAGGCTAAGGCAGAAACTGGCGAGTGTAGAGAGTACAGGTCCCCACAGTGATCGTACGTATATACCTCAACCAGAAGCCATGGATTACAGGCAACATCCACACTGAGCTAAAGGGTAGAGCTACCCGGACGCTTATAAGAAATCCCACTATGACCTCCGACGAACCATCAAACAGGCAAAGCGTCAATACAGGACTCAGATTGAATCGTACCACACCGGCTCCGACACTCGTCGGATGTGGCAGGGCTTGCAAACTATTACAGACTACAAAGGGAAGCAAAGCCGCGAGCTTCGAGACAAGCAACACTGAAGCATGCATGAGAGCAACAGCTGTTCCGGACGACAGTGTCATTACGCTCTCCGTTGCCGATATGAGTAAGACCTTTAAAAACAGGTCAACATTCACAAGGCCGCAGGGCCAGACGGATTACCAGGACGTGTACTCTGAGCATGCGCTGACCAACTGGCAAGTGTCTTCACTGACATTTTCAAACTGTCCCTGACTGAGTCTGTAATACCAACATGTTTCAAGCAGACCACCATAGTCCCTGTGCCCAAGAACACTAAGGTAACCTGCCTAAATGACAACAGATCCGTAGCACTCACGTCTGTAGCCATGAAGTGCGTTGAAAGGCTGGTCATGGCTCACATCAACACCATTATCCCAGAAACCCTAGACCCACTCCAATTTGCATACCGCCCCAACAGATCCACAGATGATGCAATCTCTATTGCACTCCACACTGCCCTTTCTCACCTGGACAAAAGGAACACCTACGCGAGAATGCTATTCATTGACTACAGCTCAGCGTTCAACACCATAGTGCCCTCAAAGCTCATCACTAAGCTAAGGATCCTGGGACTAAACACCTCCCTCTGCAATTGGATCCTGGACTTCCAGAGGGACCACCCCCAGGTGGTACGGGCAGGTAACAACACATCTGGCACGCTGATCCTCAACATGGGGGCCCCTCAGGGGTGCATGCTCAGTCCTCTCCTGTACTCCCAGTTCACCCATTACTGCATGGCCAGGCATGACTCCAACACCATCATTAAGTTTGCCGACGACACAACAGTGGTAGGCCTGATTACCGACAACGATGAGACAGCCTATAGGGAGGAGGTCAGAGACCTGGCCGTGTGGTGCCAGAATAACAACCTCTCCCTCAACGTAATCAAGACATAGGAGATGATTGTGGACTACAGGAAAAGGAGGACCGAGCACGCCCCCATTTTCATTGACGGGGCAGTAGTGGAGCAGGTTGAGAGCTTCAAGTTCCTTGGTGTCCACATCACCAACAAACGATCATTTTCCAAACACATCAAGACAGTCGTGAAGAGGGCACGACAAAGCCTATTCCCTCAGGAGACTGAAAAGATTTGGCATGGGTCCTCAGATCCTCAAAACGTTCTACAGCTGCACCATCGAGAGCATCCTGACTAGTTGCATCACTGCCTGGTATGGCAACTGCTCGGCCTCCAACTGCAATGCACTACAGAGGGTAGTGCATTCGGCCCAGTACATCACTGGGGCTAAGCTTCCTGCCATCCAGTACCTCTATACCAGGCGGTGTCAGAGGAAGGCCCTAAAAATTGTCAAAGACTCCAGCCACCCTAGTCATAGACTGGCAAGCGGTACCGGAGCGCCAAGTCTAGGTCCAAATAGCTTCTTAACAGCTTCTACCCCCAAGCAATAAGACTCCTGAACAGCTAATCAAATGGCTACCCGGACTATTTGCATTGTCCCCCCTCCCCACACCCAACCCCTTTTTTAGCCTCTGCTGCTACTCTCTGTTTATTATCTATGCATAGTCACGTTAACACTATCTACACTACCAGTGAAAAGTTTTAGAACACCTACTCATTCAAGGGTTTTTCTTTATTTTTACTATTTTCTACATTGTAAAATAATAGTTACAACATCAAAACTATGAAATAACATATGGAATCATGTAGTAACCAAAGTGTTAAACAAATCAAAATATATTTTATATTTGAGATTCTTCAAATAGCCACCCTTTGCCTTGTTGACAGCTTTTGGCATTCTCTCAACCAGATTCACCTGGAATACTTTTCCAACAGTCTTGAAGGAGTTTCCAAATATGCTGAGCACTTGTTGGCTGCTTTTCCTCCACTCTGCGGTCCGACTCATCCCAAACCATCTCAATTTGGTTGAGGTCGGGGGATTGTGGAAGCCAGGTCATCTGATGCAGCACTCCATCACTCTCCTTCTTGGTAAAATAGACCTTACACAGCCTGGAGTTGTGTTGGGTCATTGTCCTGTTGAAAAACAAATGATAGTCCCACTAAGCCCAAACCAGATGGGATGGCGTATCGCTGCAGAATGCTGTGGTAGCCATGCTGGCTAAGTGTGCCTTGAATTCTAAATAAATCACAGACAGTGTCACCAGCAAAGCACCCCCACACCATAACACCTCCTCCTCCATGCTTTACGGTGGGAAATACACATGCGGGGATTATCCGTTCACCAACACCGCGTCTCACAAAGACATGGCGGGTGGAACCAAAAAATCTCCAATTTGGACTCCAGACCAAAGGAAAAATGTATACCGGTCTAATGTCCATTGCTTATGTTTCTTTGCCCAAGTAAGTCTCTTCTTCTTATTGGTGTCCTTTAGTAGTGGTTTCTTTGCAGCTATTCGACCATGAAGGCCTGATTCACGCAGTCTCATCTGAACAGTTGATGTTGAGATGTGTCTGTTACTTGAACTCTGTGAAGCATTTATTTGGGCTGCAATTTCTGAAGCTGGTAAATCTAATGAACTTATCCTCTGCAGCAGAGGTAACTCTGGGTCTTGCATTCCTGTGGCGGTCCTCATGAGAGCCAGTTTCATCATAGCGCTTGATGGTTTTTGCGACTGCACACATTTTCCGGATTGACTGACCTTCATGTCTTAAAGTAATGATGGACTGTCGTTTCTCTTTGTTTATTTGAGCTGTTCTTGCCATAATATGGACTTGGTCTTTTACCAAATAGGGCTATCCTCTGTATACCCCCCCCCCCCCTACCTTGTCACAACACAACTGATTGGCTCAAACACATTAAGAAGGAATGAAATTCCACACATTAACTATATTTTGATTTGATTAACACTGTTTTGGTTACTATATGATTCCAAATGTGTTATTTCATAGTTTTGATTTCTTCACTATTATGATACAATGTAGAAAATAGTACAAATAAAGAAAAACCCTTGAATGAGTAGGTGTGTCCAAACTTTTGACTGGTATGGATGATTTATAAAGCCAGGCACACTTAACAGTTAGGCTACTGATTTTAGACCTAATTAAGTTGGGGTTTCCTCTCTCCTCACTTTTTTTGACAATGAAGGGCAAAACAGAAGAAGCATGATTGACACTGTAATCCAGATGCATGCCTGGATAGTAACGACCTTGTAATTATCTTTAAGAATGTACTCATATTATTTATGAAACTGCTAGTATCACGCCACCAACATAATTGCGTTAAGAGTTGAAGGGGAGGGGAAACCCCGCCTAGAGAGAAACAACTTAGGTTTGGAAACAATAGTGGAGTGAAACTAACAGACATTAGTCATTTACATAAAGAGGAGTGACTATGTATGTTGTGTAAGAATGAAACTGTATAAAATGAGAGCTCTGAGTCAGTTGCTCCATGGACCACCTCGGTTTGTTACTTTGTCAGTACTGAATTCACAAGCTCTGGTGTCTGAGAAATATCTTTGAAGAATATTTCCATGACATATCTTGAAGTCACGAAAAAGATTGGCAAAAAGGGACCAGAAAACATGAGAACCTGCGGCTGTGGACGGCCTGGACGAACTACACAAAAAAGTGACCACTAAAAATTAAGCAAAGTTCTTGCTTAATAGTATAGAGTTTGTGTGGTTCGCTCCGGGGCCTGGCCTCAGCAGCAGGACACCAAGTAGGTCTCTCCAAATTTAAGAACTAGAAAAACATAAACGGGGAGCTTTTGATTTCAAAATGCATGCAAAAATAATGAAGGAATAAAAAGTCTCAAGGGTTGCAACAAGTAGAAAAAGCCTAGGTAGAAGTACATTTGCTCAGCCCATGTGGGTTGGTGGTTTGCTTGGGTGGTTTTGTTTCATTCAGTTCAGTTAAGTTGGACTGTTCACCTGTTTCATTCAGGTTGTTCATTTGATCAATCTGTTTGATCCGGTTGTTTTATCTGTTCGTTTTGCCCAGACCTGTTTTGTTCAACCTGTTCGAGTTGCGAATGCAACCTGTTCATCTTATTCAATCAGTCAGACTCAATTCGGGCATTCAATTCATCGGGTTCACTCAGTTGTTCGTCTGGTGCATTTGTTCAATTCGTCTGATTCATCTGTTCATCCTGCTGATCGTTCTGTTCGATTCATTTCAGCGCGAGCGGCTGCCCATCTGTTTGGGTAATTAGAAAAAGAAATCCTGCGGATACCGCTCTAGTGTGTTGAGGAAGTGAATCAATAAAGGGCTGCTTAGACAGGCAGAAATCCTGTATAAATACTGCTTTTTCTGTGTCGAGGAAGTGTATCAGAAAGATGGCTGAATTTGCAGGTTGTTTTTTGAAAACATAGAAAGAAAGTGTGAATATATATATCCGTCTCTGGTGGAGAAAGGGTTGCGCACCTCTCCTGGATCGTCACATAAAAGTAACCTGTGAGAGAGTACGCACCCAGTTTGCACGGGAAAGGAAGAGCGTGAATGAATGTGTGATTAAAGTACTAAAAGTGAGAAGTGTGAAAGAAATTCCTGTCCTGGGTGGGGAAGGGGCTGCGCACCTCTCCTGGACTGTTGCTTAAGAGTAACCCGGCATAGAGGACGCACCCAGTCTCGCACTTGAAGAGAAAGAGTGAACGGTGCGCGAATGCCCATTGAAGCACTAAGAGTGGAAAGATACACGCTGCCAAGCGGTTTGGAAATAACAAAAATAAGAATAAAAAGAAAATGTATGAGATTGTCCACACGAAAAAGGCGGACATCAGGAAATATAAGTGTAATAAGAGAAAACCGAACACACACATTTACAATAACTGAGTTCTGGCTAGGAGAGTCAAGATTGTGGACAAATTTCCAATAGGAAAATGTAAATAACAGGGTAAAAAGAAACTAGGGAACAAAGAATAGCACGGATATTACAGGAAGCTGAAAGGGGGTTGAACTTGGGACTGGCAGTGGGGAGTCCAAGAATACAGGTTGCAGAAATGAATAAAACAGCGGTAGAAATGTTAAGTGCCAGGTATCCTCTGTGCAAAGAATAACTAATAAAGATCTCCAACAAATAGGAACAACGCACCAAAAAGATGGGCACCAATTGGCCAGAAGGAGGAACGTTTGATGTCTCGGTGTGTGAGGAAATGGAGACACTGATAAAGAACTATAAAACAAATGACACAGGAAAGAAAAGAAAAGGCCAAAAGAGAAAGAGAAAATGTTTGCTGAAAAACAGCCCTGAATTCTGGCAAGCCTTAAGAATGGAATACCCGGCAAGAATTTACCCCAAATCACTGAAAGGGGGAGCACTGGGGGAGACAGAGAATCCAGTTGCCTATCTACACGGACGGCTGAAACGATGGAGACTGGAAACAGAACGAGACCCAGAGGGGGATCCACTGATGAGAACCTTGTTCCGAAACTCAGTGATAGAGGCCATGCCCCAGCCAGTGAAGACAATCCCAGGGTCCTGTGAACCCATGGGCAGGACCCAATCAGGGGTACTAGTGGTGCCCAGAGAGTCTTACAGGGGAGGGTCAGTTTCCAGTGCTAACTACACAAGCTGATCAGGAACCTACTCTGCGGGTTCAAATAGAAAATAGAGGCACACCCATCATGATAGACACTGGAGCCACTTACACTTACACTCCATATTATGCCTCTCACCTCCCCATGTCTGGCAAATACACCAAAACTGTAGGATTCTCGGGACAAATGCAGCTAATTCCAATGACATCTCCAGTTCACTTAACAGCTGATGATAAATCCGCAACCTTCCTTATATTAGTATCAGAACACACCCCTGTTAATTTATTAGGAATGGATGCTCTATGTAAAATGGGCATACAAATTCGGTGTTCCCCCGAAGGTGTGATTATAGATAAAGCAGGGTTAATCTTGCAAATGATAATGACAGGGGGCACAGCAAATGTATAATGGTTAGGAGGCATTGAAACGGAAGTGGATAAGACAATTAAGAAATGGGGTAGGTTTATTCAAGCTCAGATACCAGAAGCTGATCAGAGTACCATTGCACAATGCAATTTGATCCCTATCGTGATCATCTTTTGGAACAGCTATGGTTGTTAAATGCAAATGGGAAATCAGTACGTCTCAGTATATAATTATAGGAAAACAGGGAGCAGCAAAGGAAGTAACAGACAGGGAAAGCTCAGACTTTGTGGCAAGATGGTATAATGTTTCCGGGGCTGCCCCACACATTACCTTATTAGTAAATAAGGGAGTAATGGCTAAAGACCTAGGCCCCATGATGAAACGAGCAAAAGCAAGTCAATGGGACAAATCAGACAACCCGTTGATTTATCACTCAAAAAATAGAGCTTTTATTAAAATATTGACTACCACATTAATGACTGGAGACCCAATGGAGGTAGAAGTTACAGTCAAACAGCAAATACAGTTAGGGGAAGCAACAGAACCAGAAAACCAGCAAAAACAGGAAATGGAGAGAAACATACCGGATGGGTTATGGTCACAACATGATACAGATGTTGGATTGGTAAAATCAGCAAGTACTATATGCGTCAAGATAAAACCAGACGCTAAGCCCCCTTGGAAGGCTCAATACCATATGAAACCTGAAGCAGAAGAAGGTATTAGCATGACAATAAAGGGACTAATAAAAGCAGGGGTGCTGATAGAAACACAAAGCTGTTGCAACACACCTCTGTTACCGGTTCTTAAAGCGGATGGGAAGAAGTGGAGGCTAGACCATGATTTAAGGGCAGTCAATTATATAGTACAAGCTGAACCTCGGAAAGACGGAGCTGCTCTTCCTCCCGGGGAAGGACTGCCCGTTCCATGATCTCGCCATCACGGTTGACAACTCCGTTGTGTCCTCCTCCCAGAGTGCAAAGAGCCTTGGCGTGACCCTGGACAACACCCTGTCGTTCTCCGCTAACATCAAGGCGGTGACCCGATCCTGTAGGTTCATGCTCTACAACATTAGCAGAGTACGACCCTGCCTTACACAGGAAGCGGCACAGGTCCTAATCCAGGCACTTGTCATCTCCCGTCTGGATTACTGCAACTCGCTGTTGGCTGGGCTCCCTGCCTGTGCCATTAAACCCCTACAACTCATCCAGAACGCCGCAGCCCTACTGGTGTTCAACCTTCCCAATTTCTCTCACGTCACCCCGCTCCTCCGCACACTCCACTGGCTTCCAGTTGAAGCTCCTATCTGCTACAAGACCATGGTGCTTGCCTACGGAGCTGTGAGGGGAACGGCACCTCCGTACCTTCAGGCTCTGATCAGTCCCTACACCCAAACGAGGGCATTGCGTTCATCCACCTCTGGCCTGCTGGCCCCCCTACCTCTGCGGAAGCACAGTTCCCACTCAACCCAGTCAAAACTGTTCGCTGCTCTGGCACACCAATGGTGGAACAAGCTCCCTCACGACGCCAGGACAGCGGAGTCACTCACCACCTTCCGGAGACACTTGAAACCCCACCTCTTTAAGGAATACATGGGATAGGATAAAGTAATCCTTCTAACCCCCCTAAATGACGTAAATGTAATTGGCCTGCTGAAGTTCCAAACCCTCACACGCTGCTGACCAATGTTCCCCTGGAAGCCAAATACTTTACGATGATTGATCTATGTGGAGCATTTTTTTGTGTGCCCCTGGCGGAAGAATGCAGACATTTGTTTGCATTTACGTATAAAGGAAAACAGTACACATACACCCGCATGCCACAGGGGTTTAAGCACTCGCCTCGTTTGTTTAATCAGGTACTGAGAGCAGACCTGGAGGAATTAGTACTTGAAGGAACATTGATTCAGTATGTAGATGATCTGTTGATCTGTGCCTCCTCCTTGGAACAATGCCATGCTGATTCTATAAAAGTCTTAAAGCAATTGGCAGAAGGAGGGCACTTGGTGTCAAAAACAAAACTCCAGTACTGCCAATCCCAAGTTGAATACCTAGGACGAACAATAGCACATGGAACAAAGGCAATGGCACCAGGACAACTAGAAGGGATTAGCAAAGCGCCACTTCCCCAAACAGTGGCTCAGATGATGACATTTTTAGGAATTACTGGATTTAGCTCGGACTGGATAGAAGAGTATGTGGTTAAGACAGCCCCTCTGCGAGAAATTATGAAGGAAGCAGGATAGCTAAACCTTAGGGCAGGTCTTGAGTGGAACAGTGATGCCCTGACTGCATTTGAAACACTGAAAAAAGAGATGCAGTCCGGTCCGGCTCTGGCAGCCCCAGATTATACAAAACCATTCCTGCTGTATGTGGTGAATAGATGTGATAGGTATGCGGCGGCAATACTTATGCAGTAAACATGCAGTGGAAGATGCAAACAACCCATTGCCCATATAATACCAAATTGGACTCTGTTGCCCAGGGATACCCACCCTGTTATCAGGGCTTAGCTGCACTACAATATGCATATGATAAAGCCTCCACCATCACCATGGGATATCCAATTACAATACACACACACCATAAAATAGTGGAGTTCATAGAGCAGGGAAAATGTGTCTTAACCAATGCTAGAACCTTAGAATATATGACCCTACTAACCTACCAAGATGTTTCCATTAAACGATGTAGCACGGTGAACCCAGCTGAAAGAATTCCATTAGAACTTGAGGGACAAGCACATGACTGTGTAGCAGAATCTCTGACGTTTACCAGGCTTAGATCAGACCTAGAGTTAACCCCATTGCTTAACATGGGGGAAGAGTACGTAGAATAATATTTTGTGGATGGGTCCTGTTATAAAGACCATACGGGAAATCATGCAGGTTATGCAGTGGTACGAAAACAAGGAAAGGAGCTTAAAGAAGTGATAGCAGAATACTGTCCACAACCATGCTCAGCCTAGTTAGCTGAACTAAAAGCACTTACCGCGGCCTGCACTCTAGGAAAAAATAAGACAGTTCACATATATACTGATTCGGCATATGCACATGGGGTATGCCACCTATTTGGGGCAGTCTGGAAACAACGAGGATTTAGAAAAAGTGATGGAACACCCATTCAACATCACGAGCAGATCGTAGAACTAATGACGGCATTAATGTACCCCACAAAGCTGGCAATAATAAAATGTCAGGCGCACAAAAAATGAAATTATTTTGTTTTTAGAGGCAATAACGCGGCAGATGAGGCTTCCAAAAAAGCATCTAAATGCACCATCCCAATATAAACGGTACCAATGGTATTTATCGAATCTGCACCGCAACCAGATGATATAATTAGGATGCAGAAATGGGCAGGGACTTATGAACAAACAATGTGGCACCAAAGAGGGGCCACCAAAGACATGACAGAATTATGGAGGTCTCATGAAGGAACCATAGTAGCACCCACTATGTTGCTTAATCTGCTGATAACTGATGCGCATGGTTTTGACCATTGTGCAAGGGTGGAAGTGGTAAGAAAGAAAAAAAAAAGGATAATGGTCTTCATATTTGCAAGCAATGGTAGATGATGCATTGGCAAAATGTGAAGTTTGTGCGCAAAATAATGTGCGTAAAGGCATAACCACGCCTATAGGTCACATACCAGTCCCAGAGCAACCATTTCGACACCTAGTCATGGATTATGTGGATATGATAAAAAAGGTAAATGGCAAGAGATACATGCTTGTGATAAGTAGAGGTGGTAACATCAGCAGACCTTGGATCAGGGACAGTAATTAAATTCCTAACCAGAGAAGTAATAGCCAGGTTCGGAATACTGACAGAAATCAGCTCAGACAATGGATCAGCGTTTATTTAGAAAACGGTCAAACAAGTGCTACAACAGTTAAGGATTAAGTAAAGACTGGGATGTGTATATCAACCAGTCGCAAGGGATGGTTGAGAGAATAAATGGAACCTTCAAGGCTAAATTGAATAAAGATCTGTACTAGTGCAAAGCTTAACTGGGTGGAGGCACTACCACTTGCTTTAATGAGTTATCGCATGCAATCTAACAGAAATACACACCTACCCCGCATGAAATGCTTACAGGTCGACCCATGCCAGTGCCAATTCTAAGAGGACCCTATAAAGGTCCCTTATTGGAACAATTAGAAATGGAACTTAAAGAATATGTGAGACAACTAACTGATATACATAAAGTTATTTATATTCAGGAAAAAAGGCAAGAACCGGAACCCAGACCAGAGGAGCCAGGCCCAGTGATACCAGGGGACCAAGTTTACATCTGAGCGTTCTGCAGAAAGTGGAACGAGCCCAGGAGAGAAGGACCATACACGGTGATCCGAGCAACACCCACGGCGATACAGTTGGAAGGAAGTACAACGTGGTACAATCTGAACCACTGCACCAGGGTCCCAAAGGAATCGGCGTACCACCGGCGAGCCATGAGGAAGCTGAGGATATTGAGGCACCAGGCAGGGTCAAAGAAGAAGAAGAAGCAAGCACGAGCCTCAGCACAAATATCGAAAGCCAGCAGATACTCCCTCCTGAAAATGCAGAGTCAGGGGATGGAGCCTGCTGACGTGTGGAATATTACTAATGGGATACCTGTTGTGGCAGGTGCCCCAAACACAGGTAATAACCCAGGCAACGGAGGGACAACAGGCGATAGAGGGGAAAGTGACTCGCCCACCATCGAGGATAGCGCCTTCCCCACCATTGACTTCTCTGTCCTCCAATGGTCCCCCTAGCGGTAAACGGAAATCAGATCAGTTGAAAAACTGCGGAATGGCCCTAACACTGATAGCAGTTAACCTAGGAAAGATGGTAGTGAGTTTGCCCACAACCATACAGTATTCAAGGGATAGCCTTACTGAACCAGGGAGAATATCTATTATGAATAAAGATCAGGTTCTGCTCACAGGATGGCCAAAATTAGGCAGATGCCAAATAGAAGGGTATGTGTTAATTAGGATGAAATGGCTTAAAGACCATTGTGTAGAAATAACACACAAAAGAGATGTGAATAGGAGGCCTCTAGGAATAGAACATGCAATAATAATGGATATAAAACAAGCCAAACGTCTTATGATCCCAACAATACCTGAGAAACTAACTCCTGAAACTAAAATGAAAATATGTAGTCTAGCGGTTCTAATGGCAAAAATACCTCAGCAAGTGGAGGCCAGACAATGTAACCTGATAGGTCAGATGCATCAACAACCCAGTATAGGAATAACCACACTTAAGGTAATGACTAGTGATCAAAAATGGAAGACCTGGGTGACTCAAACAGAGGATAAATGCAAACTAGATGAACCAGGTTATAAATTGAAAACATATGGAATAGAAGTTAAGTGTCACTACAATTGGTGTACCTTGATAGATTAAATAGATATTACTCTGACCAAAGAAGATGTAAAACAGTACCTAGGACAACAAGTACCAGCATTAGAAATACATTCTCCTGAGAAAGGAGGAACATGCAATATAACCCTAGGAGATGCAAATAGAAAGAGAAGGGACTTGCCCACTAAATGGTACTGCCCTCCCAACCACCACTCCACCCTCAACAGAACAGACAAAATCAGCAGGGGGTCTACAATGGCTGTGGAATATCCTAGGGAGCATAGGTAATTTAGAACCATCATCAAACACGATAGCAACTCCTAAGACAGATGAAACTACCCCTAGAAACAGGGATAAGGCATGGGAGGAAGGATTTTTAAATGATTGGTATAAATGGGCACTGTACTGTATTGTCTAGTATGCGCCCCCTCCCCATTGAAGGAACTGATAGTAGTACCTAGTCCGCACAGCTACAGGGACTGCGCTGACTTTAATCAGAAATTCTGTTACCTCAAAAGATCAGAAAGACCCTATTGCCCTGCGGAATGCTTATCCTACTTAGGAAGTCCCGACCACCACAAGTATTATATTCAAACAGGATGGGGGGAGTGGTGTAAACAATTAGATGTCAGAAAGAAACTAGAAAAATGGAAACACCTGAGAAATATCGAATAGATTATGGGCAGAAGTATGAGTGCTACAACAAAACAATGATTAGGGAAATTTTAAGGGAAAGTGTGAAACTACATGGCACCTGAATAACGATATCTCCTGGAATGCAGACACCCCCCGAAGAGCAACCTATCAGGCAGCAGGGTCAAGTACTGGTGATAGTTACCCCTGGGGGCCCTGGGGAATGCGAGAAGCAGACACTGGCACTACCACTGATCTCTCCTTATGAGGAGCAGTCGGTGGCGGTGGTAGACTTCTATTGGATATGTGGAGGATAAAGAGTTAGAGCCACCCTGCCTAAAAAATGGAAGGGAATATCTGCTCGAGTACAAATGCTTCAGGAAATAGGTATATCAGACTGGGAGTCAGTAAAAACAACAGACTGGGATGCACAGAATAACTATAAAATAATAAAAAGAGAGTGTCAGACTGACCTCGATGTATATTTCCACTCAATAGGTCAGCCTAGAGGATGTGCAAAGCTGCCATCAAGGCAAAGGGTGGCTATTTGAAGAATCTCAAATATAAAATATATTTTGATTTGATTAACACTTTTTTGGTTACTATATGACTCCATATGTGTTATTTAATAGTTTTGATGTCTTCACTATTATTCTACAATGTAGAAAATAGTACAAATAAAGAAAAACCCTTGAATGAGTAGGTGTGTCCAAACTTTTGACTGGTAGTGTATATGGATGATTTATAAAGCCAGGCACATTTAACAGTTAGGCTACTGATTATAAACCTAATTAAGTTGGGGTTTCCTCTCTTCTCACTTTTTTTTGACAATTAAGGCAAGGGCTGTTTTCTCGTCTCCTAACTCTGCTGCTGCCTCCGCCACATTTTTCTCAACACCAATATGCTGGTTAACTTTGCTATTATCCACATAACAACATGGTCTAGGAAAAGGCGCCAATTCAACAGCGCACTGATGTTTCAGAACCACGGACAGCGACCGCTATCAAACGCGGGAGAAAGTGCATTTGATGTAAAATAATATTATTTTTATTAGTGTTGCACCATTGTCCTTAACCATATACAATTTCAGTAACACATGCCTTAGAGTGATGGACTTTGCCATCCCCACGGCCTCCACAATGGATTAGTCCACTCAGACAGGCGCAAATCAGACAGGTGTCTTGTACACCATTATTGTATTATTTTTTTGCTACTGCTTGACTAAAGCGATCTCGGTCGACCAACAGCCTATCAACCAAACAATCGACTAAATGGGGTCAGCCCTACCGCCGTTATAGCTGCATGGATCAAAGTGCTGATGCAAGAGGCCTAGAACCTGTTTCCCTAGAGTATTCAAGTCGTCCAGCTCCATCGGCACCCACCGCAGAGTCCAACTGATCACTGTGTCGGGAATGGAGCGTGCATAAGCACTGACGGGATGGCCTTCTAGAAAACAAGAACAGTCAGACATAGGACATCCCCAATAGATGCCATAGGACAAGGGATGCATAAATGCACAGAACTGTTAGACTCCATACTGCTACCCCGTAACCCCACCAACTGCGCATGACATGGAAAATGCTGGTTTGCTAGCTGGCGAATCACATACTCACTTGCAATGTTGAGAACTGCCAGTTGAGGGAGTTCCCTCAGCCATGTTTTCAGGTGGCACTTTCTGGAATCCACAGGCACAGGTCTCTGTAGTCCACAGATAGGCTGTGCAGGGAGGGCAGGCACTTTATCGTCTCTTCATATCAGGTGGGCTCCATGTAGTCAAGAAGCTCCAGACTGGTCAAGCAAGGTTGCCTGACCTGCGGATCTTCTAAAGACTGTTTGTCCTTATTGCAGAACTTAATAACATGCAATTTATGATGATATAGGTTACTACAGACAATGACATACAGTGGGGAGAACAAGTATTTGATACACTGCCGATTTTGCAGGTTTTCCTACTTACAAAGCATGTAGAGGTCTGTAATTTTTATCATAGGTACACTTCAACTGTGAGAGACGGAATCTAAAACAAAAACCCAGAAAATCACATTGTGTGATTTTTAAGTAATTCATTTGCATTTTATTGCATGACATAAGTATTTGATCACCTACCAACCAGTAAGAATTCCGCACTCACAGACCTGTTAGTTTTTCTTTAAGAAGCCCTCCTGTTCTCCACTCATTACCTGTATTAACTGCACCTGTTTGAACTCGTTACCTGTATAAAAGACACCTGTCCACACACTCAATCAAACAGACTCCAACCTCTCCACAATGGCCAAGACCAGAGAGCTGTGTAAGGACATCAGGGATACAATTGTAGACCTGCATAAGGCTGGGATGGGCTACAGGACAATAGGCAAGCAGCTTGGTGAGAAGGCAACAACTGTTGGCACAATTATTAGAAAATGGAAGAAGTTCAAGATGACGGTCAATCACCCTCGGTCTGGGGCTCCATGCAAGATCTCACCTCGTGGGGCATCAATGATCATGAGGGAGGTGAGGGATCAGCCCAGAACTACACGGCAGGACCTGGTCAATGACCTGAAGAGAGCTGGGACCACAGTCTCAAAGAAAACAATTAGTAACACACTACTCCGTCATGGATTAAAATCCTGTAGCGCACGCAAGGTCCCCCTGCTCAAGCCAGCGCATGTCCAGGCCCGTCTGAAGTTTGCCAATGACCATCTGGATGATCCAGAGGAGGAATGGGAGAAGGTCATGTGGTCTGATGAGACAAAAATAGAGCTTTTTGGTCTAAACTCCACTCGCCGTGTTTGGAGGAAGAAGAAGGATGAGTACAACCCCAAGAACACCATCCCAACCGTGAAGCATGGAGGTGGAAACATCATTCTTTGGGGATGCTTTTCTGCAAAGGGGACACGACGACTGCACCGTATTGAGGGGAGGATGGATGGGGCCATGTATCGCGAGATCTTGGCCAACAACCTCCTTCCCTCAGTAAGAGCATTGAAGATGGGTCGTGGCTGGGTCTTCCAGCATGACAACGACCCAAAACACACAGCAAGGGCAACTAAGTAGTGGCTCCGTAAGAAGCATCTCAAGGTCCTGCAGTGGCCTAGCCAGTCTCCAGACCTGAACCCAATAGAAAATCTTTGGAGGGAGCTGAAAGTCCGTATTGCCCAGCGACAGCCCCAAAACCTGAAGGATCTGGAGAAGGTCTGTATGGAGGAGTGGGCCAAAATCCCTGCTGCAGTGTGTGCAAACCTGGTCAAGACCTACAGGAAACGTATGATCTCTGTAATTGCAAACAAAGGTTTCTGTACCAAATATTAAGTTCTACTTTTCTGATGTATCAAATACTTATGTCATGCAATAAAATGCAAATTAATTACTTAAAAATCATACAATGTGATTTTCTGGATTTTTGTTTTAGATTCCGTCTCTCACAGTTGAAGTGTACCTATGATAAAAATTAGACCTCTACATGCTTTGTAAGTAGGAAAACCTGCAAAATCGGCAGTGTATCAAATACTTGTTCTCCCCACTGTACATAGCAATATTTCAACATGGACTTCACACACTAAACAGAACATAGACCTATGAAGTGATCAGCTAGTGGAAACCAAGTGGTAGGTTTAGGCTTATCATTCATTGTACCACCAATGCTTTGTATAAGTAGTAAAAATAAACTTTGGTACAATCAATCACTGTTGTCTTGGGTTGTAACTCTGTGCCTTACCTGGAGAGCCATTTATTGTTTTGTCAAGATTAAAATAACAATCTGTGAGAGAGCCATGTTGTGTTCCCATTTTCAAAGACCGACGCTTCAGATGTGGCAAGCGGTTAAGCATTATGTGGAATGTCTGTCTTGGGTTAAGATGATTGCCTTCGTGATAAAAGAGATGCCAGATGGGGTCTTTGAGACAGCACTAATAATATCTGCTCTTGGAGCACAGTGCATCTCACACATAATAAAATGAGTCACAACAATGGAATCAGACACTCCCTGGCCACAGCTACACCTGCGAATAGCCAGCCTCTTCAAGTTATGAAATTGCTTGATAATTTCAAAGGCTTTCACGTCGAAACAATGCTCCATGGCTATTGTCTTGAGCCAAGAGAGGGATAGGGCAAGCTGTTTCCATTCTTTCAAACTTGCCCTCTGTACAACAATTGAGATGATTTTCCTACTGCGAATAGTTGTCCAGAACTGCGAGGTGTAGGCACACAGCTTTTTAAGCATTACTGTGTTGCCTTTCCAAAGAGACCAGTGGTCAACCAGTTTTTAAAATTATTTGCAGCATGATTGAATGTTACGTTGACAGATATCCAAACACATGGACCCATACCTCCGATGGTAACTTAGTTGTGCAGATCCCACCACATGAAGTGCCATATCTAAGCAGCTGCTGCTATTTTCATCTCTTCTTCACTGCAGGCATTAGCAGGAAAAATTGGTTAAAAGTAAATACACCCCAAAACTACTATATGCTCACACTTTTCTTCAAAATGTGAGGTTTGTTTGAGTTCTTTTGACAGCACGCTCCATGCCATGGGGCATCACGGTGAACATAAGTTGTTTGTGGAAGTGACGCGTTTGACATCGCCGTCCAATCACACGACTTCTGAAGTTCAAAATACAGCAGGTCTCCGCTGTGAGTGAAGTTAGCTAGCTAACGTTAACTAAATGTTTGCTATTTTACAGTTTAAATATGTATAATTAATGCAGGCATTCACAATAGTATGTAATATATAATTACTGTCTAGATGTAAACCAGGAATAAGAGCAAATGCTTTACCTTTGAATCGGGAGATGCCATTGCATGTAACTTAGCAGCTAGCTGGCTAACTAATGTTAGCTACCTATCCAGTCGTTAACGTCTCGGCCAAAATCGTGAAAAACATGTTTACTCCGTCAAGACAAAACAGAGAATCTGCTTATTTTAATGAAGAAAGTCAATTTGGTGGAGAGTCAATTATTTTCCCCACATTGAAGGCTTTGAGGACAAGCGACCCAATACCCAGGCGACTCGTTGAAAGCCCAGCCAAGGTTTTTGCGAGGATGAAGGCTAGAGTTCAGACAGAGAGAATAGCGGTTGAGAATGAGGGGACCAAAACACCTAAACCTGTCCAAGAAAAACGAGTTAGAGGAAAAAATGTCAGAGAAAAGCGAGTCCAAGAAAAACATGGTGGAGTAATGAGTTCGCCAAGAAAAATACATCAGCCTTGGGTGAACTATGAACAAAAGGAAAACGAGGACCTTGAATTCACTAATGAGGCAGAGGCTCTGACCCTTTCACCAGGTCAATCACCAAGGAAGGGCTTGACGCATCCATACTTTGTGGTCCACAAACAAGACCTTCAACGACCATCACCTCAGAAAGACATGGGTAGTGCATTCAAGCCAACCAACAGAAATACACCCATGAAAGGCCCACCTCTGGATGCTTTCTCAGTAGCATGGTCTCCAAGGAAAGCGTTGTCTCATCCCAAGGAAAGCCAGACCTTTGACTTCACTAATGAGGCTGAGGCTCTTACCCTTTCACCAGTTCAATCACCAAGGCAGAGTTTGACACATACGTACTTGGTCCACACAGAAGACCTTCAAAGACCTTCACCCTTGAAAGACATGCATAGTGCATTCAAGCCAACCAACAGAAATACACAAAATAAGGGCTTAACTCTGGATGCTTTCTCAACACAGTCCCCAAAGAAAGCTTTGTCATACCTGTACACTCAACTCAGCTCAAATGACATCCAACAACCAGCCCCCCCAAAATACTTCAAAGGGGCCTTCCAGACAACCAACAGAACTACACCAGTGAAAAGGTCAACGCAAAGGTCGAAGTCAACTGAAGATTATAATGGAAAAACTGCATTTGGGGCACATGACATTGTACAAGATCCTTCGGTTTTCAGTAAGTTGTGATGTTTCTCTTATTCTCAATTATTGTGTCAATCAACTAAGGTTGCTAGGTTGTCAGAAATACTTTAATTGAAGACTTTAAGATAGATTATTCATTTTTTATGTTTTTAAAAACAAAGGTTTTCTGCACAGGGTGTCATGTTGCTTTGGATAGACTGCCCTTTCTGGAATCTCCAGCAAATATGTGTTCTCTCCTGTTAGAGAGAAGGCAAAAGAGGGACCAACAAGATGGTTATCAAGTGAGCAGCCCGCAGGATCCCATAACTGGAGGTGAGAGCTAGAAATGTAGAGCATCTGATGTCGACTCAACAAACAGAGCAATCTTTCAAACCACCTTTCTCTGCTCTTCACAGGATGTGCCCGTGTGCGCAGCATGTTGACCCCTGCACATGTCGCCGGGGGGAATGAAGAGGATGCCAGTGTGAATGTGACCTGTGGTGTCGCCGCAGTGCCCACTAGCCTATCAGAGACCAGTGTTCCCTCGAGTCCAGAGGCCGGCCCCAGCCAGTGTGGGTACTACTGTGCCGAGCCTCCCCCTAGGCCCCTCCCAGACCTGGTGCACGACCACCTCCTGCAGGTCTCACCAAAGATCTCCATCCCCAAGAAGCAAGAGGCTGTATTCCAATCCAAGCAGATTGCAGAGTCCAATGGATCTAATGTAAGTAGATGGTCTTGATGGTGCTGTTTCATCTGAGTTTGTTGCTGTTAGCTTTGTATTTTTGCTGGGAAGTTATGTTCTCTTGTATGGTATCTGGTGTGACCACCACCATTTGCCTCATGCAGCGCGACACATCTCCTTCGCATAGAGTTGATCAGGCTGTTGATTGTGGCCTGTGGAATGTTGTCCCACTCTTCTTCAATAGCTGTGCGAAGTTAGTGGATAATGGCGGGAACTGGAACACGCTGCCGTACACGTCGATCCAGAGCATGTCTGGTGAGTATGCAGGCCATGGAAGAACTGGGACATTTTCAGCTTCCAGGAATTGTGTACAGATCCTTGAGACATGGGGCTGTGCATTATTATGCTGAAACATGAGTTGATGGTGGCGGATGAATGGCACAACAATGGGCCTCAGGATCTCGTTACGGTATCTCTGTACATTCAAATTGCCACCGATAAAATGCAATTGTGTTCGTTGTCCGTAGCTTATGCATTCCCATACCATAACTCCACGGCCATCATGGGGCACTCTGTTCACAACGTTGACATCCAAACCGCTCGCCCACACGACGCCACACACGCTGTCTGCCATCTGCCCGGCACAGTTGAAACCGAGATTAATCTGTGAAGAGCACATTTCTCCAGCGTGCCAGTGGCCATCAAAGGTGAGCATTTGCCCATTAAAGTCGTTTACGACACCGAACTGCAGTCAGGACAAGACCCTGGTGAGGACAACGAGCACGCAGATGAGCTTCCCTGAGACAGTTTCTGACAGTTTGTGCAGAAATACTTCGGTTGTGCAAACCCACAGTTTCATCAGCTGTCCGGGTGGCTGGTCTCAATATACGGACAGGTGAGACAAAAAAACTGGTTGCTGTTCATTTTGTACAAGCTGGACATCCTATTAGTTCTCTGAAATGCATTGGAATATAAATGGTCAAGATGTCACGCGGGGGAGGGAACATTGAGAGTAAACTAATTCAAAGGGAATCTTTCTGGATCCACTTGGCCTTAACGAGGAGTTCGACTTAAAACAATTTTTATAGTTCCAAAATGTCCAAATCATTGTGTTTTCTATCCTAACTGAATATTGTGTATATATATTACTGTAGATATTGATCACATTCCTTGTGTATGGTCATATATTGTTATACATTGAATGTTGATATTGTGAACCTATGTTATATATTCTTACCTCCTGTTTCAGGAAGTGATGTCACTGAGTACTGCCCCTGTATATAGGACCTTCCACCCACACCTGGGATATGGATGCTTGATGAAGACCTAAGGGTCGAAACGTTGTTATAATAAAATCACCAGGGAGCATGAGCAGCAGTGTGCAGCATTTTCATCTTCATTTTCCATCTTTTATTTCAGCTCCTGAAACATGGGACCAACACTTTACATGTTGCGTTTATATATTTGTTCAGTGTACGTGATCGATATCTACCTATATAACTATTAATGTCTATTGCTTCATAGGCTACAGGAATTCACCTTAGGCGCTGGATCCTGAAGGGTAGTAGCAGCAGCCTGTATGTGGAAGGTTTCCGTGTGTAAGTAGAATTGATTGTTTCTCGGAATCATATTCTAAAGTGATACCACAGGTTCAATAGCAAGTCATTATTTTGGTAAACGCAAATGTTGATTCACTTACTTATCTCTATGATTTTCCACCAAGGGACAACAAAATGCCCTGGCATAGCAACACCATCGCAGAGCGAATGTCAAGCAACATCCTGAAAACCACATCGGGCAGCACTTACGTCCTGGTGGGGAAAATGGCCCCGGATCTCAGCGGAACTCGTAAATCAGAAATAATGTTCCATTTTGGAATATGTGTTAATCATGCACAGCCATAATAGAACTCATTATGATGCTTTCTTCTTGTTTTTGTGCCTTTCTCCTCGACAAGAACTCCCAACATGGCTGTTGAAGAAGTTTCTCTTTGGCTTCCCAAAGAATTGGAAGGAATACCTTGAGCGCTTTTTGTCAGAGCCGAAAGGGTAAGTTGTGTCTCTGAGGTCGTGCCATTTGTGTCAAGCGTCTGAGTAGGAGTGATATGCTGATCTAGGATCAGGTCCCCCCGGTGTCCATGTGTTCTTATTCATAGGCTGCGTTTACACAGGCAGCCCAATTCTAATCTTTTTTTGACAAATCAGATCAGCTCTTTTGCCAATAACTGTGCAGTAGATCATAATTTGGTAAACGCAGCCGTATTGATCTAAAAGGCAAAACTGATTCGAAATCAGTACTCCTATTCTGAAAGGCTTGATGCCTACTGCCCCAGGTCAGGTCGTTAAAAGAGAACGTGTTCTTTTCAATGACATACCTGGATAAATAAAGGCAATGCATAAAATCCTCTGATTTCAATAGGTCTTTATCTGTCTCTTGGGCTATTCAGGTTTAACGAGTGTTGTAGTCATATCTGTTTGTGTTAACATCTAGTGCTTCTATTTTGTCAATTGTTTGTAATGACAAATGCAGTTCAGAAGCTGACAACAGTAAAGGTCCAAAAGGGAGCAAGGACCTGGTAACGCCCCAGAACCAAAACCACCTCTCCACCAAGATGCAGTCTTCCACATCCCTGAAGCTAAAGGCCACTAAGAGACGTGAGTCCAAAAGTTGGCTTCACAAATGCTCACTGTATTTATACTGGTAGTACTCATGTCTCTTGTTTTAATTATTGATTGAACAACAAATTAATCTATAGATGAATTTATATTTATAAATCTGGGAAGGTTCATCCTATTCATGTTTAATATTGCTCATCCAACAGCTGCTCCTTGCAGTGCCACCTCTGAGGCGAGCCGTGCTAAGGTTTCCCGGAGTGGCCGCCTTCTCAAGACCCCTCTGGAGTACTGGAAAGGGGCCAGAGTCATCTTGGATTGTGACATGAACGTCACCATTCTATCAGGTTATGGCGAGTCGTCCATCCTTCAATCGGTAAGCTGCTGCTGCTCCATTTTTTCCTGTATATTGTAGAGCAGTGTACCCCAAGCCACTTATTTAAGTATTTAATGTATTCCAGTTCTAACACACCTGAATCAACTAATCACCAAGCCCTTCATTTGTTGAATTAGGTGTGCTAGTTCTGGAATACATCCAATACGTGGAATGGCTGGGGGTTGCTGAGAGGTTTGGGAAACACTGTTGTAGAGTGAGTTATCGCGTTGCTGCGTTAAACTGATAAGTTATTTCCTTTCTTTCTCAGCGAATAAGTACACCTGTAGCCAGAAAATTGTCACTGCTACCACCAAAATCAGCCAAGGTGTTATTAACTCCAGCAGAAGGTATGTTTTTTCTGTACATAAGCTTGGGAATGCCTTTATCCTCGTATCCCAGCTCCAACAAAGATGGCGACTACAGTTTATTTGACAGTGTTGTGTTGTGTTCTACAGAGCGGCTGCGAGATGACACCAGTGAGGAGGCTGTGCCACTGAGAAAAGTGACGGCCTATCACAGGCCTCAGAGGTCGAAGCCAGAGAAGAACCCCTCTCCCGGGACCCCCAAGTCTCAGAGGGGTAAGGCTGAGGACAACCCCACTCCCGGGGGCCCCGAAAGGCCCAAGAAGACCAGCCCAGAGCCTCCCAGGTTCATATCTTTAGAGAACCCCTCTAACAGGGGCCACGGAAGACCCAAGAAGACTAGTCCAAACTCTCAGTGGTCTAAGCCTGAGAACCTCTCCACCAGAGGCCCCGGAAAACCGAAGAGGGCCAGCCCAGCATCTCTGAGGTCCAAGTCTGAAGTGATCCTCTCTCCTAAGCACCTGGGACAGCCCAGGAAAACCAGCCTAAGGTCTCAGAGTGCAGCAGCGCCGGCCGCATACGCAGACCCTGCCCCACAATTCCTGACCCCTCCACATCGCTCCCTCCAGGGCGCCAACAAACAGAGCAGCCATGACGACTCGGACAACACCAATACACCCACAGAACTGTTGCCAGGGAAACCGATTAAGGGTTCAGATAAAGCAGACCGGAAAGTGCTTGAAATGCCAAAGATAAGGGTTAGTCGTCAGAAGAAGCTCCCAGCGAAGCTCCATGATGACATCGAGATGGAGGGGAAAGACACAGGGAGTCGTGCGCCCACAAAGACCGGGTCAGCTGCCATGGGTAGGAGTAGGAACGTTCAGGGCAGTGGTAGTGGTACTGCCGAGGAGTCCCAGTCTGATGACAATTTCGCACCTAAAAAAAGGCCTAAGGCAAAGGCAGTCAAATCAGGACCCATAAAGCCACGGGGTATGAGGACATGTGGAAGGGTTCCGAAAGGTTCCGAATCAGCGACGAGTCAGTTGTTGACTTCCTCGGACGACTGTAAGAGGGAATTGACGAAAAGGGCTGTCCCGCAGACACCAAGAGAAAAAGTGGGAAAATTTGCCAGGGTTCAGCAGGGAAAAAAGGAAGAAAATGCAGATCAGTGGACAGAGGCGGAACTTCTGAGACTACATGAGTAAGTTGCTATCCACATAGGGCGTCATTTTGCATGCATCGCTCAGTTTACTTAACTCTGGTTAAACAATGGTCTCCTTATAACGCACTTTGTTGAAGAAAAGTTTCAAGCAAGCTAGCATGTATAGGCCTAAATGTGTGCAAATTGCTTTGTTTATATAGAAACAGGACTGTATTAGTGTATGTCAACTTCCGGTGTGTGTGTGTTTGGCATTCAGGGCTGTTACATCATTTCCTAAAAACATGAATAACTTCTGGTTGAACGTTGGCATGGGGGTGGGCACCCGTTCAGCCGAGGAGTGCCAGGAGCAGTACAACGCCCAGGCCGCCACCAAGTCCACGAAGAAAAAGGAAGTGCCCCAAAAGAAGGAGCTATGTAAGTTACTTTATCTAGTATTTTTATCCATATCATGGGACCTTATATGTCTTAGTGAAGGTCTCCCATACAAGCTCTAACCATGACAACCAATGCTTAGCATCTGTGATTGTTCATGGCTTTTACCAGTGTTCTACCGTAGTGTTGGTCTTTTATTAATGAATTAACTCAATGACAGAACACATTGGGCTCTCACTGATTGCAATTTATTTTAATGGTGAACAATAGGTTTTTTATTGAATCAAAATCTATACAGTCTGTACGTCAATAAGAATTACCGAGAATTTATGTGACAATGTCATATATTATATTTGAACTGTAGTGACGGAACCACCCCAGATAACCGCGAGAAAGGGCACACTGAAGCGGAAGCAGCAGGTGAGGAACCTCCTGGACCACATGCCCAAAGACGACCACGATGACATCTTCAACAGCTCTCCCATGCAGAACAAGCGGGTCAAGGTGTGTTGTGTTTCCGCCTGGGGTGCAACGTCTCAAACACTCAACAATGTTGCCGTTTTTGGTTCTTTAGGAAAATATTGCATATGTACATTAAGTGGTGCTGGAGGTCAAATAATATATTCAGCAAAATTCAAAGACTCCTCCACACACTAAAGTTTTGTATTCTTCCAACGTGTGTCCTTAAGCCAATATAGATATAGATTGTCATCTTGCTTGCATGTGCAAAATGTATATTTAACAACTGCTAATATATACAGTTGAAGTCGGAAGTTTACATACTCCTTTGCCAAATACATTTAAACTCAGTTTTTCACAATTCCTGACATTTAATCCTAGTAAAAGTTCCCTGTTTTAGGTAAGTTAGGATCACCACTTTATATTAAGAATGTGAAATGTCAGAATAATAGTAGAGAGAATGATTTATTTCAGCTTTTATATCTTTCATCAGATTCCCAGTGGGTCAGCAGTTTACATACACTCAATTAGTATTTGGTAGCATTGCCTTTAAATTGTTTAACTTGGGTCAAACGTTTCGGGAAGCCTTCCACAAGCTTCCCACAATAAGTTGGGTGAATTTTGGCCCATTCCTCCTGACAGAGCTGGTGTAACTGAGTCAGGTTTGTAGGCCTCCTTGCTCGCACATGCTTTTTCAGTTCTGCCCACAAATGTTCTATAGGATTGAGGTCAGGGCTTTGTGATGGCCACTCCAATACCTTGACTTTGTTGTCCTTAAGCCATTTTGCCACAACTTTGGAAGTATGCTTGGGGTCATTGTCATTTTGGAAGACCCATTTGCGACCAAGCTTTAACTTCCTGACTGATGTCTTGAGATGTTGCTTCAATATATCCACATCATTTTCCTTCCTCATGATGCCATCTATTATGTGAAGTGCACCAGTCCCTCCTGCAGCAAAGCACCCCCACAGCATGATGCTGCCAACCCCGTGCTTCACGGTTGGGATGGTGTTCTTCGGCTTGCAAGCCACCTCCTTTTTCCTCCAAACATAACAATGGTCATTATGGCCAAACAGTTCTATTTTTGTTTCATCAGACCAGAGGACATTTCTCCAAAAAGTACGATCTTTGTCCCCATGTGCAGTTGCAAACCATAGTCTGGCTTTTTTATGGTGGTTTTGGAGCAGTGTCTTCTTCCTAGCTGAGCGGCCTTTCAGGTTATGTCGATATAGGACTAGTTTTACTGTGGATATAGATACTTTTGTACCTGTTTCCTCCAGTATCTTCACAAGGTCCTTTGCTGTTGTTCTGGGATTGCTATGCACTTTTCGCACCAAAGTACGTTCATCTCTAGGAGACAGAACGCGTCTCCTTCCTGAGCGGTATGACGGCTGCGTGGTCCAATGGTGTTTATTATACTATTGTTCGTACAGATGAACGTGGTACCTTCAGGCGTTTGGAAATTGCTCCCAAGGATGAACCAGACTTGTGGACGTCTACAGTCTTTTTTCTGAGGTCTTGGCTGATTTCTTTTGATTTTCCCATGATGTCAAGCAGAGGCACTGAGTTTGAACGTAGGCCTTGAAATACATCCACAGGTACACTTCCAACTGACTCAAATGATGTCAATTAGCCTATCAGAAGCTTCTAAAGCCATGACATCATTTTCTGGAATTTTCCAAGCTGTTTAAAGGCACAGTCAACTTAGTGTATGTAAACTTCTGACCCACAGTGAAAAATTATAAGTGAAATAATTCCAAACGCCTGAAGGTACCACGTTCATCTGTACGAACAATAGTATAATAAACACCATATATATATATATATATATATATATATATATATATATATATATATATATATATATATATATATATATATATATATATATATATAGTAGCAGTCAAAAGTTTGGACACACCTACTCATTCCAGGGTTTTTCTTTATTATTACTATTTTCTACATTGTAGAATAATAGTGAAGACATCAAAACTATGAAATCACACATGGAATCATGTAGTAACCAAAGAAGTGTTAAACAAATCAAAATATATTTTAAATTTTAGATTCTTCAAAGTAGCACTCCATCACTCTCCTTCTTGGTCAAATAGCCCTTACACAGCCTGAAAAACAAATGATAGTCCCACGAAGCGCAAAACAGATGGGATGGCGTATCGCTGCAGAATGCTGTGGTAGCCATGCTGGTTATGTGTGCCTTGAATTCTAAATAAATCACAGACGGTGTCACCAGCAAAGCACCATCACACCACCTCCTCCATGCTTCACTGTGGGAGCAACACTTGCAGAGATAATCCGTTCACCTACTCTGCGTCTCACAAAGACACGGCGGTTGGAACCAAAAATCTCAAATTTGGACTCATCAGACCAAAGGACACATTTCCACCAGTCTAATGTCCATTGCTCGTGTTTCTTGGCCCAAGCAAGTCTCCTCTTCTTATTGGTGTCCTTTAGTAGTGGTGTCTTTGCAGCAATTTGACCATGAAGGCCTGATTCACGCAGTCTCCTCTGAACAGTTGATGTTGAGAGGTCTGTTACTTGAACTCTTTGAAGCATTTATTTGGGCTGCAATTTCTGAGGCTGGTAACTCTAATGAACTTATCCTCTGCAGCAGAGGTAACTCTGGGTCTTCCTTTCCTGTGGCGGTCCTCATGAGAGCCAGTTTCATCATAGAGCTTGATGGTTTTTGCGACTGCTGTTGAAGAAACATTCAAAGTTCTTGAAATTTTTCGGATTGACTGACCTTCATGTCTTAAAGTAATGATGGACTGTCGTTTCGCTTTGCTTTTTTGAGCTGTTCTTGCCATAATATGGACTTGGTCGTTTACCAAATAGGGCTATCTTCTGTATACCAACCCTACCTTGTCACAACACTCAATTGGCTCAAATGCATTAAGAAGGAAAGAAATTCAACAAATTAACTTTTAACAAGGCACACCTGTTAAATGAAATGCATTCCTGGTGACTACCTCATGAAGCTGGTTGAGAGAATGCCAAGAGTGTGAAAAGCTGTCATCAAGGCAAAGGTGGCTACTTTGAAGAATCTCAAATATAAAATATATTTTGATTTGTTTAACACTTAGGTTACTACATGATTCCATATGTGTTATTTCATAGTGTTGATGTCTTCACTATTATTCTACAATGTAGAAAATAGTAAAAATAAAGAAAAACCCTTGAATGAGTAGGTGTCCAAACTTTTGACTGGTACTGTATGCTTGCTTCTCTTCCATTTCTAAAAGCTTGTATGTGCAAAATGCAGCTGATAGCTTCACTTGTTTCTCTGAAGCTTACAAAAAACGTGCAGCAATCAGAAAGGTATTGCCTAAACTAACCGTGTGCTCTCTTGTGAATTAGTTGCCCACAGTGTCTCCCAATAGGAAGGAGGATGTGTTCATGCGCTCTGAGCAGGACCCACAAACCCCCAGTTCATCACGCTTCCCATCAGTGAAAACTCCTCAGTGTCTCCACATCACCCAGGGCATGATGGGCTCAGTGAACCGGTAAACAGAACTATACCACTGACATGGTGGTCCTCGGTAGCTCAGTTGGAAGAGCATGGCGCTTGCAACACCAGGATAGTGGGTTCGATTCCCGGGACCACCCATATGTAAAATGCATGCATGACTAAGTCGCTTTGGATAAAAGTGTTTGCTAAAATGGCGAAAGGCTACCCCAATCGCTGCTTATAGAATGAGCAATTTAATACTGTATTTAAGTTGTAATGTGTGCGGTTTGTTTTTAAATCATTCACTCATTGGCTATTACAAGAGCGGTGGTACTACCGGTAAATGAACGGTTATGTTGGTTTTTTCAAAACATTCTAAAATCTGAAACTTTTCATCAAATGTTTCAGAGGCAACGATGACAAGTATGTCTACCAACTTCAAAAAAAAATGAAAAAAAGCCAAGCTAAGCTGCATAAATTGGGGGCCGCTTCAAAGGTATGCTGTTTTGAATGGAATATTTCTGAGGAGCTTATCGACAAAATAATGGCTTTGTTCAGTCATATACAGGATGCCTTGGGCCATTGTGAAAATGAAGCTGTCTCAAAGATGCCATGAACAACTCTAGGGCAGTGCTCTGGAAAAAATGTGATAGTCAGGAGAGGATACCTTTAAAGTCTTTCACTGTTTATAGTTTTGAGTTCTTATTTTTACAGAATGTTCTTTTTTTTAACATCTGCATTTTCCATCATAGCACATGCCAACTCCATCAGCCAAACATGTTTTGAAGAGATGCAATATCGGTAAGTGTTATTTTTTAATGAAGATTTTTCTTGAGGTATTTTATACTTTTTCTGAACTTGAGAATTTGGAAACCTTATTTACTCAATAATATGTTTACTTGTCTTTCAGCGGAGAATGATTCTTCTTTTGTGGTGTGGGAAATGTTCCCTGATAAGGAGGACCATTCAGTGGAAAGTGGGGAAGAAGAGGACTATTATTTCATGGATGACGACTGACTAACAGATTCCCCATTGGTAGACATCAGAGGCAAATGGGCCGAAACTGGGAGGGATCTACCTGAATTTGTCAAATAGAAAACGCTTGTTGTCGTTGCAAAACATTTCTTGTTGCAAAACGTTTTGCTACTGTTTGCACTAATGAATATACCCCTTGTTCAGATGATTTTGTTTTAAATCAGAAAGTGAAATACTCCAAGATTCTCAATAGATAAATATAGACTATAGTAATGTCAATTAGGTTATTTGATTCAAACCCCACTGCTGTTGTTTAAAATGTTTTGTTTGTAATATTGTGCCACTGAAGGCAAAGTTGTTTATATTGTGCCACAAAAGGCAAAGGTTTTTGCAATAAATGTTAGGACAATTTTGTTCATTGTGGTTGTTTCCAATACTTTATCACCAAAAACAGGCAAAGATGGTACCTTCTCTAGTATGCTGTAATGCTCAGTGGTGGAAAAAGTACCCAACTGTCAGACTTGAGTAAAAGTAAAGATAACTTAATAGAAAATGACTCAAGTGAAAGTCACCCAGTAAAATACTAAAAGTAAAAGTATTTGGTTTTAATTAAATATACTTAAGTATCAAAAGTAAATGTAATTGCTAAAATATACTTAAGTAAAAGTATAAAGAATTTAAAATTCCTTAAGCACCATTTTCTTGTTTTTTATATATATATTTATTCATAGCCAGGTGCACTCCAACGCTCAGATTTAATTTACAAACGAAGTATGTGTGTTTAGTGAGTCTGCCAGAACAGAGGCAGTAGGGATGATCAGGGATGTTCTCTTGATAAGTGTGTGAATTGGACAATTTTCCTGTCCTGTTAAGCATTCAAAATGTAACGAGTACTTTTGGGTGTCAGGGAAAATGGAGTAAAAACGACATTATTTTCTTTAGGAATGTAGTAAAATAAAATACAGATACCCCAAAAAAGTAGTACTTTAAAGTATTTTTACTTAATGCTTGAGTTTCACAAATCTAGTTCATTGCACCACTCATACAAATGTGGATTATAATGAGTCATTTATTTATGAAATTCTAAAGTGTAAGAATAAGCACTTCGTACTTCAAAAAGCTGATTGCAACATCATGGGATTTGAGCGTTTGCAGCATTTTGTCCTTTATGCCGGTTACGAGTCACGTGACAGGCTACAGCCCATCTGGTCATGTGATTAGGAACCGCAACTAATATTATCGAGCAAACAACAATTCGAAAACAGTCAGTCCTTGCGTGGAGAGTCAACGAATGTCACCAAAATGAGGATTCTGTAAGTATTTCGATGACATTTTGTATTGTTTAGAATGCGACAAGAATAACTACTGTAGTCCTCGTGGTTTTTGCTTCTAGCTAAAAGGCTAAATTGTTGACCTATTTTACATGAAGACCTTTGGGCTATACTTCCTTGTTTTTTTACAGTTTGCACTTTTTATTTGTTGACTAAGCTATTCTAGAGATTGTATTTGTTTTGTGCACGATTTCAACTGAGGGAGGCGTCGACAATCTCTGTTGCAGCCTTGCACAGGCAGTAACACAGAGGCAGATCCTTTGTTTAGCACAGAGGTCAAACGTTTTCTGAATGTTATACTTTAATTTTGCTGATTTTATAATGCTCTCGCACATTTTATTAATGGTTTTCTCTGATATTTTGTTTGTAAACACCCTCTTATTTACTTTAGGTTGGCCTTCAGTGTCCTCATATGCAGCTCATTGGTTTTGAGTGAACATCTTGAGGCTGATCAAGATATCTTGTGAGCAAACAACCCTAACATTGTAAAGTTTTTGGAAATGAACCGCTACAATGTGTGATTTACCATCATTTGAAGCTACATCACATAATGTATTTTCAGGATACCAGAAGACTGGACTCGTGTAGGCAGGATCTCCTCCACAGAGAAGTTGGAGCTGACCTTTGCTTTGAGACAGCAGAATGTGGACCAACTGGAAGACCTGCTGCTACTGGTTTCGGACCCTGAGTCGGCACAATATGGTAGAAATCATTCTCATGCTTAAAACGGCAAACATTTTACACCATTCCTGGGCTCACTAACAATCAAATAGATTTTGAGGAGATGAAACTTACTGACTTTTATCCCCTTGGATAATTGATATCATTGGATACATTGGATAATATGCATTACTGTGTACTCCTTTACAGCACTGTGTCAATTATGTCTGTGTTAGGCAAGCATCTGACTCTAGAGGAGGTGGCTGCTCTAATACGTCCATCCCAGCTGACCCAGAAAGTGGTTCGTCACTGGCTGCAGAGTCACGGGGTCACAGACTGCCAGACCATCCTCACTCAGGACTTCCTCCAATGCTCCATGACCACGCAGTAAGGGCCTCTCTCTCAAATCACATGCGCCGACTACAACAGGTGTAGACTTTACCGTGAAACGCTTGCTTGGGAGCCCTTCCCAGCGATGTAAAGTAAAAAAATTAATTAATAGTAACGCGAGGAATAAAATACACAAGAATGAAGCTATATACAGGGAGTACCAGATGAATGTTCAGGGTTACAAGGCATTTGAGGTAGATGCATCTAACATCTCATTCCAAAGTCATGGGCATTAATATGGAGTTGGTCCCCCCTTTGCTGCTATAACAGCCTCCACTCTTCTGGGAAAGCTTTCCACTAGAAGTTAGAACATTGCTGCGGGGACTTGCTTCCATTCAGCCATGAGTATTAGTGAGGTCGGGCACTGATGTTGGGCGATAAGGCCTGGCTCGCAATCGGTGTTCCAATTCATCCCAAAGGTGTTCGATGGGGTTTAGGTCAGGGCTCTGTGCAGGCCAACCAAGTTCTTCCACACCAATCTCGACAAACCATTTCTGTATGGACCTCGCGTTGTGCACGGGGGCCATTGTCATGCTGAAACAGGAAAGGGCCTTCCCCAAACTGTTCCCACAAAGTTGGAAGCACAGAATCGTCTATAAAGTAATTGTATGCTGTAGCGTTAAGATTTCCCTTCATTGGAACTAAGGGGCCTAGCCTGAACCATGAAAAACAGCCCCTAACAATTATTCCTCCTCCACCAAACTTTATAGTTGACACTATGCATTGGGGCAGGTAGCGTTCTCCTGGCATCCGCCAAACCCAGATTCGTCCGTCGGACTGCCAGATGGTGAAGCGTGATTCATCACTCCAGAGAACGTGTTTCCACTGCTCCAGAGTCCAATGGCGGCGAGCTTTACACCACTCCAGCCAATGATTGGCATTCGCATGGTGATCTTAGGCTTGTGTCTGGCTGCTCGGCCATGGAAACCCATTTCATGAAGCTCCCTACTAACAGTTTTTGTGCTGATGTTGCTTCCAGAGGCAGTTTGGAACTCAGTAGTGAGTGTTACAACTGAGGACAGACGATTTTTACACGCTACACGCTTCAGCACTCAGCGGTCCAGTTCTGTGAGCTTGTGTGGCCAACCACTTTGCGGCTGAGCCGTTGTTGCTCCTAGGCGTTTCCACTTCACAATAACAGCACTTACAGTTGACTGGGTCAGCTCTAGCAGGGCAAAAAAATTACGAACTGACTTGTTGGAAAGGTGGCATCCTATGACGGTGCTAAGTTGAGTCACTGAGCTCTTCATTGAGGATATTCTACTGCCAATGTTTGTCTATGGAGATTGCATGGCCGTGTGCTTGATTTTATACGCCTATCAGCAACGGGGTGGCTGAAATAGCATGATCCACTAATTTGAAGGGGTGTCCACATACTTTTGTGTATATAGTGTATGTACATGAAGGCAGGGTAAAGTGACTAGGTATCAAGAAGAAGAAGAATAGACAGAGTAGCAGCAACATATGAGTGTAAAAGTGTGTTCTGTATGATTGTGTGTGGGTTTTATGTCAGAGTAGTCTGTCTGTCTGTCGAAGCTGTCTTGAAGCCTGTTGGGCCGAGGGCCAAATGTTATTTTATTTATTTAATTTTTTTCGGTACCGTTTGCTGACGTCGACTCACTCACTGACTTCACACACAGTTTCTCCAGACAAATTCTCAAATGATTGGGGGATGTCATTATTGTTGGTTACAAAGTCAGGGCCACAATCACTAGTGGAACATTACAGATAGAAATGTCATGAATAAAGCTCATGTGATTCCTGATTTCTACATGTCAGACTCATATTAACTCTACATAATACATTTTATATCTGAACGTTCCACAATGCTGTTCACTGCTGGCCCAGGTTTTACCACCCATGTCTGGGCCCAAGAAAAACGAATCCTAGATCAGCATTCCCTCTGAGATGCTTTATGAACTCCATACAGCTGCCACAGAGAGTGAGGCTTTCTACTTCTCCTGTTTCAGAGTGGCAGAGGCCCTGCTTCCAGGCATTGAGTTTCACCGCTACGTAAGAGATGGCATCTCCCTGGTGAGGTCATCATCTGCATACCAGGTGCATGAGGATGTTCTCCAACATCTTGACTTTGGTGAGCAACAAGTTCATCATGACCATTTCTGAGGTTGTCGAAAGTAATGCTATGGATATCTTATAGCTAGTATGGTAATAGTATAACAAACCAGTTGTTAAGAGTGTGACAAACAATATTATGGATGTGATGATCATTTATTTATGTCTTTCCACCCATAGTTGGAGGTGTTCACCGCTTTCCACCCAAGGGGCAGGACCTCAATGAAGTCTTGACAAAGAGGAGACGGTCTGGAGCGAAGTTTCATCTTGGAAACACACCCGCCACCCTCAGGTCTCGATACAACCTGACAGCAGCGGACGTGGGTTCAGCTCAGAACAACAGTCAAGCCGTGGCTCAGGTATTTGACCACTTGTTATGTCAATACCAATGGACAGCTGTGTCGGACTAGAACAGTTGATAGAAAATATAGGGGGCAAATGTTTTGCCTCGATCTAACAATGAACTTGCCTGTCTGGCATAATGTGAAATGTGAATCTAAGGGCTCAATTCAATCAGCCCACTTTGCTCAGTAGCTCTCTTTCCCATGGTCAAATAAAAATACTAAACTGATCTTTGGTACTATATACAAACCTACAACTACTGCCAGGTAGACACCCCTCACAGATGTGCTTTCACTTTTCAGAATGAGAAGAGTGTGTGAGTAGGATGACATTTGTACGGTGGATATGGTTTGATTGAATTCCAGCATAGCTATCATCTTATCCTCTGTCCAGTTCTTGGAGCAGTTCTACCACCCTGCTGACCTGGCTGAGTTCATGATGCTGTACGGACGGGGATTCCAGCACCTGTCTAAGATTGACCGGGTGGTGGGCGTTCAGGGAGCAGGGAAGGCCGGTCTGGAGGCCAGCCTGGATGTGGAGTACATCATGAGCACAGGGGCCAACATCTCCACGTGGGTCTTCACCAATCCAGGTATACTAACAATGACAAACCAGAGTGTTAATGTAGCCTTAGTCACGTTGCCTTTGCAAAAAAAGGTTTCTTTACATTTGCATGTTAATCATTTGGCGGACGTGACTTATAATAAGTGCATTGAACTAAGGAAGGCGTGACGACCACATATCATCGTCGCGAGTAAGCTAAAACCTTTCCAAGAATGCTCCTAGCAACATCCACAATGCTAGTGAGATCAAATACCCAGTGGTATATATATTTTTGTATCTTTAGCTATGTCTCATATGTCCATACTAATATACCACTTAGAATGAAGCAATGTATTGGGGATGCACTCTTAGTACAGGTAGGTAGTATGCTAGAGTAGATATTGAAACAGCCTTTGTCTGATAGTGGTTTGATAATGGATACTTCTTGACTGCTCCTCAGGTCGCCATGAGTCCCAGGAGCCATTCCTCCAGTGGATGTTGCTGCTCAGCAACATGACGGACATCCCGTGGGTCCACACCATCAGCTACGGGGACGATGAGGACAGCCTGTCCTCCGCCTACATGATGCGCATCAACACTGAGTTCATGAAGGCTGGCGTCCGGGGAATCTCTATACTGTTTGCCTCAGGTTAGTCTGTGCTAGCCTGGGCCAAAATCTGTTTGTGCTGTCTTGCCAACACCAATGGTCAAAATGCATGACAATGACCATCGGTGTTGGCAAAAGCGCACAAATAGATCTGGGACCAGGCTAAGTCAACATTTTCTGTTTTATTGGCTTTTTACTTATAAGTGTTTACGATCTTGATCTAGTAGTCAGACAGTGACAGCAGATTTATGATTGTACATTTAAAATGATCTAGACTATTTGAATAGTTCAAACTCAAGCAGGTGTTGTGGATGTTGTAAGAGGTGATGTGGCCTTGGTTTTTGTGGTGATGCCATTGTTACTTTGGAAATGTGTAATTTCAGATATGAGTCAGGCAGGCATATGATACATGAACACGGCACCATGTTTAATTGAGTAAATTGACTACTAAAATTGTGGACAATGTTTTTTTTGTAATCCATAATAATGTCATCTTGGGTAAGACTATAATTTCCCTGAAGTTCGTTTTCATACTTTAACAATCTTGCCTCAGGTGATAGTGGAGCTGGCTGCAAACACTTGACCAAAGGAGAGAATTCTTTCAGACCAAGCTTTCCTGCATCAAGGTGAGCCATTTTCACTGTTGAAAGAAACGAATGGCACTTGTGTTATTTGGGTATTCATTGCTTTATTTGAATCCATAAAATACGGAAAGTATTCGATTTTGTGCAAGATTCAATCCAATCGCAGGTTATAGAGTGGCGCAGCGGTCTAAGGCACTGCATCTCAGTGCTTGAGGCGTCACTACAGACCCCCTGGTTCGATTCCAGGCTGTATCACAATCGGCCGTGATTGGGAGTCCCATAGGGCGGTGCACAATTGGCCCAGCGTCGTCCGGGTTTGGCCGGTGTAGGCCGTCATTGTAAATAAGAATTAGTTCTTAACTGACTTGCCTAGTTAAATAAAGGTAAAATAAATAAAAATAAATACGCATTCCGGTTTTTAAAGGCAGTTTCTCGATTGATTTGACATATGCAGCGTTTAACGTGGCAACATTGACTTTAAATGCCGCAGTGCTTGTAGACCGGTTGGTTGACAAAGTCACGACAATGATGTGTGCGCATCTGAGGCTAAATACTTAGTCTCTAAACTAGTCAACAATAGTCTATTTTGTAATCTGAAATCAATAGAATAAGAGAACCATTGTCTTTGTGGGGCAGTGGGGTCGGTTTTCCAGTCCATACCCAAATCTGTTCTCCAAAGTGAATTTCTATGCTTTCAGCCCATACGTGACGACAGTGGGGGGAACTTCATTCAAGAATCCATTCAAGATCACCTATGAGGTCACGGACTACATCAGTGGCGGCGGCTTCAGCAATGTTTTTAAGATGCCAGACTACCAGGTATTAAGAGCGTCTATGCAGGACATAAACTCACGGACACTGCCATAGGTCTTTCCTAAATATGTGCTTTTTAAAGTGATCTTTAGAATTAAAAAAAAAATATATATATATATATATATATATATATATATATGTTGTACGTAACTGAGTAAAAAGACAAATTAGATGTATTCACTAACTATCAGTTTAGGTACACAAAAGTTCTACCAACAGATGAGGTCCAGGCTAATTCTACCAGTAGACCTAATTGATGCACACTAAATGATGTGTGAAGTATTTATTTATGTATGGTTTATTTGGATAGAGACTGATACAAATACAATGATTGAATAAACAATGATCTGATAGCTTGTCACTTTTTGCCGTAGGTCGGTGCTGTGGAGGGTTATCTGAAAGCGGTGTCGAGTCTCCCTCCAAAGACGTACTTCAACACCAGTGGACGGGCCTACCCAGACATAGCCGCTCTCTCAGACAACTACTGGGTGGTCACCGATAGGGTACCTATCCCCTGGGTGTCTGGTACTTCGGTAAGAAAATAGTATCTCATAGGGTGAATCTCAAAAGTATTTTGTTGATTCCTCGTACAACCTCAAAACAGATTGGAGAAGATCTTCCAATATACTTTGAGAAGGAGGCAAAGAATAAACTCAGACTTTTTAGATTCACCTATTTTTTTCTCTCACCTGCTTATCTCCAAATGTAAAAAGTATTCAACTGTATCTATGAGAAATACTATATATGTTATTATATTTACATGTTTGTCATTTTAGCAAACACTTTTATCCAGAGCAACTTAAAGGAGCAATTAGTGCCTTGCTCAAGGGCACATTGACATATTTTTCACCTAGTCAGCTCTGGAAATAGAACCAGCAACATTTCAGTTACTGGCCCAATGCTCTTAAACACTAAGCTACCTGTCGACTCTTGGATCATATAATGCATTAACAATGAATATTTACTCATGTGTTGTTCTTTAGGCCTCCACCCCTGTGGTTGGAGGAATCCTCTCTCTGATCAACGACCAGCGCTTTCTGAAAGGCCTGCCTTCTCTGGGCTTCCTCAATCCCCGCCTGTACCAGCTGCAGGGCCAGGGACTCTTTGATGTAAGTCACTGATCATTAGATATGGGGAAAATAAGACTAGTTTCATGTTGGGTATGGTGGTGTCATGTATGTGTATAGTCACAGTAGTGGTGGGAAAAACTACCCAATAGTCATACTTGAGTTAAAGTAAAGATACCTTAAACGAAAATGACTCAAGTGAAAGTCACCTAGTAAAAGACTACTTGAGTGAAAGTCTAAAAGTATTTGGTTTTAACTATACTTAAGTATAAAAAATAAATGTAATTACTAAAATATACTTAAGTATCAAAAGTAAAAGTATGAATCATTTCAGATTCCTAACCACACGGCACCATTTTATTTTTTATTTATTTATTTATGGATAACAGGGGCACACTCCAACACTTAGACATATTTACAAATGAATCATTTGTGTTTAGTGAGTCTGCCAGATCAGAGGCAGTAGGGATGACCAGGGATGTTCTCTTGATAAGTGTGTGAATATGACAATTTTCCTGTCCTAGTAAGCATTAAAAATGTAACAAGTACTTTTGGGTGTCAGGGAAAATGTATGGCGTAAAAAGTACATTATTTTCTTGAGGAATGTAGTAAAGTAAAAGTTGTCAAATAGTAAAGTACAGATGTACTACTTAAGTACTTTACGGCAATGGAGCATCTAGTGCAGGGGTTCTCAAAGTTGGGTGTACTGCAGGGGATCCGCGGACAGATAAAGTGTGTATATATATATATATATATATGTGGGGGAAAAAAGTATTTAGTCAGCCACCAATTGTGCATGTTCTCCCACTTAAAAAGATGAGAGAGGCCTGTAATTTTCATCATAGGTACACGTCAACTATGACAGACAAAATGAGGAAAAAAAATCCAGAAAATCACTTTGTAGGATTTTTAATGAATTTATTTGCTAATTATGGTGGAAAATAAGTATTCGGTCAATAACAAAAGTTTCTCAATACTTTGTTATATACCCTTTGTTGGCAATGACACAGGTCAAACGTTTTCTGTAAGTCTTCACAAGGTTTTCACACACTGTTGCTGGCATTTTGGCCCATTCCTCCATGCAGATCTCCTCTAGAGCAGTGATGTTTTGGGGCTGTCGCTGGGCAACACGGACTTTCAACTCACTCCAAAGATCTGGAGACTGGCTAGGCCACTCCAGGACCTTGAAATGGTTCTTACGAAGCCACTCCTTCGTTGCCCGGGTGGTGTGTTTGGGATCATTGTCATGCTGAAAGACCCAGCCACGTTTCATCTTCAATGCCCTTGCTGATGGAAGGAGGTTTACACTCAAAATCTCACGATACATGGCCCCGTTCATTCTTTCCTTTACACGGATCAGTCGTCCTGGTCCCTTTGCAGAAAAACAGCCCCAAAGCATGATGTTTCCACCCCCATGCTTCACAGTAGGTATGGTGTTCTTTGGATGCAACTCAGCATTCTTTGTCCTCCAAACACGACGAGTTGAGTTTTTACCAAAAAGTTCTATTTTGGTTTCATCTGACCATATGACATTCTCCCAATCCTCTTCTGGATCATCCAAATGCACTCTAGCAAACTTCAGACGGGCCTGGACATGTACTGGCTTAAGCAGGGGGACACGTCTCGCACTGCAGGATTTGAGTCCCTGGCGGCGTAGTGTGTTACTGATGGTAGGCTTTGTTACTTTGGTCCCAGCTCTCTGCAGGTCATTCACTAGGTCCCCCCGTCTGGTTCTGGGATTTTTGCTCACCGTTCTTGTGACCATTTTGACCCCACGGGGTGAGATCTTGCATGGAGCCCCAGATCGAGGGAGATTATCAGTGGTCTTGTATGTCTTCCATTTCCTAATAATTGCTCCCACAGTTGATTTCTTCAAACCAAGCTACCTATTGCAGATTCAGTCTTCCCAGCCTGGTGCAGGTCTACAATTTTGTTTCTGGTGTCCTTTGACAGCTCTTTGGTCTTGGCCATAATGGAGTTTGGAGTGTGACTGTTTGAGGTTGTGGACAGGTGTCTTTTATACTGATAACAAGTTCAAACAGGTGCCATTAATACAGGTAACGAGTGGAGGACAGAGGAGCCTCTTAAAGAAGAAGTTACAGGTCTGTGAGAGCCAGAAATCTTGCTTGTTTGTAGCTGACCAAATACTTATTTTCCACCATAATTTGCAAATAAATTCATAAAAAATCCTACAATGTGATTTTCTGGAGAGAAAAAATTCTCAATTTGTCTGTTATAGTTGACGTGTACCTATGATGAAAATTACAGGCCTCTCTCATCTTTTTAAGTGGGAGAACTTGCACAATTGGTGGCTGACTAAATACTTTTTTCCCCCACTGTATATATATAGTGTACCAGTCAAAAGTTTGGAGACACCTACTCATTCCAGGGTTTTTCTTTTCTTTTTACTATTTTCTACATTGTAAAATAATAGTGAAGACATAAACTTTTAATTAACACATATGGAATCATGAAGTAACCAAAAAAGTGTTAAACAAATCAAAATATATATATTTTTTGAGATTCTTCAAAGTAGCCACCCTTTGCCTTGATGACAGCTTTGCGCGCTCTTGGCATTCTCTCAACCAGCTTCATGAGGTAGTCACCTGGAATGCATTTCAATTAACAGGTGTGCCTTGTTATTTTGTGGAATTTCCTTCCTTCTTAATGCGTTTGAGCCAATCAGTTGTGTTGTGACAAGGTAGAGGTGGTATACAGAAGTTAGCCCTATTTGGTAAAATACCAAGTCCATATTATGGCAAGAACAGCTCAAATAAGCAAAGAGAAACGACAGTCCATCGTTACTTTAAGACATGAAGGTCAGTCAATCCGGAACATTTCAAGAACTTTAAAAGTTTCTTCAAGTGCAGTCGCAAGAACCATCAAGCTCTATGATGAAACTGGTTCTCATGAGGACCGCCACAGGAAAGGAAGACCCAGAGTTACCTCTGCTGCAGAGGATAAGTTCATTAGCGTTAACTGCACCTCAGATTGCAGCCCAAATAAATGCTTCACAGAGTTCAAGTAACAGACACATCTCTACATCAACTGTTCAGAGGAGACTGCGTGAATCAGGCCTTCATGGTCTAATTGCTGCAAAGAACCCACTACTAATGGACACCAATAAGAAGAGGCTTGCTTGGGCCAAGATACACGAGCAATGGACATTAGACCGGTGGAAATCTGTCCTTTTGGTCTGATGAATCCAAATTTGAGATTTTTGGTTCCAACCGCTGTGTCTTTGTGAGATGCGGAGTAGGTGAACAGATCATCTCTGCATGTGTGGTTCCCACAGTGAAGCATGGAGGAGGAGGTGTGATGGTGTGGGGGTGCTTTTCTTGTGACACTGTCCGTGATTTATTTAGAATTCAAGGCACACTTAACCAGCATGGCTACCACAGCATTCTGCAGCGATACGCCATCCATCTGGTTTGCGCTTAGTGGGACTATCATTTTGTTTTTCACAGGACAATGATCCAACACACCTCCAGGCTGTATAAGGGCTATTTGACTAAGAAGGGGAGTGCTGCATCAGATGACCTGGCCTCCACAATCATCCGACCTCAACCCAATTAAGATGGTTTGGGATGAGTTGGACTACAGAGTGAAGGAAAAGCAGCCAACAAGTGCTCAGCATATGTGGGAACTCCTTCAAGACTGTTGGAAAAGCATTCCTCATGAAGCTGGTTGAGGGAATGCCAAGATTGTGCAAAGCTGTCATCAAGGCAAAGGGTGGCTATTTGAAGAATCTCAAATATAAAATATATTTTGAATTGTTTACATGATTCCATATGTGTTATTTCATAGTAAAGATAAAGAAACCCCCTTGAATAGGTGTCCAAACTTTTGACTGGTAATATATATATATATATATAAACAATCAATTTAAACTAATTTTGGCCAAGGAATAAGTTTAGTGTGTAATAAATTGTTAACCCTATTACATTGTATGTTCAGGCTCACATGGGTATTGGTATCCACAGTACTCCAAGAATTATCCCTGTTTCAACTCAATACTTATTGTATTCCCAAAAATGGTTGCATTTTTCAACATAAAAAAATATATATATTCTCTTAGCATCATGGCAAAATGTGTAGAATTGCAGGATATTGGCTTTTTAAAAGCTGGAACAGCTAAAAACATCTCTTCCCTATAAAAATGTGTAGAATTGCAGCACATTTCCTTAAATTGCAACATTTTCTCTCCAGTGCCAAGAGGCGGGCCTTTAAAATGTTCCTTCCCAGGGCCCGAGACTTGGTTAATCCAGCCATGCACTGCTGGCTAAATCATAGTAAAATGCCTTGTATGAGATAGATGGAGAGATCTCAGTCTAGTTGTGTTCTGATTTTATGAATTTGCTAAGGTATCCCCCGCCCCAAAAAGTTTGAGAACCCCTTGAGCTATTGTTTCTCAATGTTGTATTGTGAAGACCACCACAAGATGGCAGTAAAGAAGAGGTTTCCTCCTGTCATTCCATTTACTGACTGCTTTCTGTTCCGACCCCCAGGTGACTGATGGTTGTCACCTGAGCTGTCTGGACGAGCAGGTCCAGGGGAAGGGTTTCTGCGCGGCACCATCGTGGGACCCAGTCACCGGATGGGGAACGCCCAACTACCCTGCTCTGCTGGCTGCCCTGGTGTTGGAGAAATGAACGCCTGGGACTCTATTCAGAAAGTGCAAATGTAACAGAATGTTAAGATAGAAAGGTAGTTTGTGGAACAAACCTTTGTCTGCGGTGTAGAGTAGAGATTGTGTCAGCTCTATATTTGTTACATTTCTAACTGCAACTTTCTGAACGTTTCACCTCAGAATACACCCCTGACAATTTTGAAGTACTTCAGCTGCCTGCTTATATGGTGTCAAGCAATGCCTCCTTTCACCTTCCATTGTAAATTACACTGGACAGATACTTTTATTTTTAAATGGAAAACACAATTCTGGCATATCCTTCGTCTCAGGTTGTTTGATACTTTTGAAGGATAGACTCATTTAATGTGGTCAGTGACATAAAATATACATTAATTTTCACTGTTACAAGTTCATCAGTCAGCCATATGATCGTAACCAGATCTGGTGGGCTAATCAATGACAAGGTACGTAGATCAAACAGGTATTCTTTTCATATTGTTTTTGCATGCGTGTAATGATAAATATTTCTACTCAAAGGGTGGTGAAGTTAGGCCTATGCTATACATTTCTTATCTGAATCTTGGACAAATCGTTTTTTGCTTGAGGAGAGAAGCAGCATTTACCATGGTGTTATTGATTTCAAATATGTTCTGTGGTTGCACACACAGGCCTATACCAAATAATTACCGATTTTAATCTTGATGTGCTCATTTGAGCAAATTGATTCTGCAAATCTCTATCCACCAGAATTGTTGCACTTGTTTTTACTTTTTAATAGGTTTTTGGAAATGGTCCATGCAATGTATAAAATAAAGACTGCATTGATTGTAAACATTGAATGAAGTTGGAAATAATGAGTTCGCTCTGCCGTCCGTACTTGAACTTGTCTTTGCTTTGAGGAAATAAACTGTACTTACTGGTGGTGAAATTGTATTTCATTTCTGTATGTCTGTAGAGAACTGAAATTAGACTGAATAACAACCAACCACAAATGGATACAAGAACAGGATGAAAATCCATATCCACAGATCACTGACAGCATCAAACTGCAGAGCAAAATCAGATGTGTGGCAGAGAAAGGAAATAAATAGAAAATGTGGCATTCTGGCCATTTATTGAAAAGACCTGTCATAAATACATTTTAACATTGTTCACCATGTTCCTATCAACCATTCAATTTCAATGTAGGTACCAATTTGGAACAGTCCTTACCGATGGGAAATGTCACATTAAAAAAAAAAAAAAGACTTTTTAATCCGTCATAACCTTAAAGGGGCAATCTGCAGGTGCTACATCCATTATTAATGATATTTATCCATTGATTCTTGAATATACACTGTGTACAAAACATTAAGGACACCTGCTCTTTACATGACATAGGCTGGCGAAAAAGGGAAAAATGTATTTGATCCCCTGCTGATTTTGTACGTTTGCCCACTGACAAAGAAATTATCAGTCTATAATTTTAATGGTAGGTTTATTTGAACAGTGAGAGACAGAATAACAACAAAAAAATCTATAAATTGATTGGCATTTTAATGAGGGAAATAAGTATTTGGCCCTTCTGCAAAACATGACTTAGTACTTGGTGGCAAAACCTTTGTTGGCAATCACAGAGGTCAGACGTTTCTTGTAGTTGGCCACCAGGTTTGCACACATCTTCTGGAGGGATTTTGTCCCACTCCTCTTTGCAGATCTTCTCCAAGTCCTTAAGGTTTCGAGGCTGACGTTTGGCAACTCGAACCTTCAGCTCCCTCCACATATTTTCTATGGGATTAAGGTCTGGAGACTGGCTAGGCCACTCCAGGACCTTAATGTGCTTCTTCTTGAGCCACTCCTTTGTTGCCTTGGCCGTGTGTTTCGGGTCATTGTCATGCTGAAATACCCATCCACAACCCATTTTCAATGCCCTGGCTGAGGGAAGGAGGTTCTCACCCAAGATTTGACGGTACATGGCCCGTCCATCGTCCCTTTGATGCGGTGAAGTTGTCCTGTCCCCTTAGCAGAAAAACACCCCCAAGGCATAATGTTTCCACCTCCATGTTTGATGGTGCAGATGGTGTTCCTGGGGTCATAGGCAGCATTCCTCCTCCTCCAAACATGGCGAGTTGAGTTGATGCCAAAGAGCTCCATTTTGGTCTCATCTGACCACAACACTTTCACCCAGTTCTCCTCTGAATCATTCAGATGTTCATTGGCAAACTTCAGACGGGCATGTATATGTGCTTTCTTGAGCAGGGGGACCTTGCGGGCGCTGCAGGATTTCAGTCCTTCACGGCGTAGTGTGTTACCAATAGTTTTCTTGATTTGCGAATAATCTTATCAACTGATGTCACCTTCTCACCAAGCTGCTTGGCGATGGTCCCATTCCAGCCTTGTGTAGGTCTACAATCTTGTCCCTGACATCCTTGGAGAGCTCTTTGGTCTTGGCCATGGTGGAGAGTGGAATCTGATTCATTGATTGCTTCTTATACAGGTAACAAGCTGAGATTAGGAGCACTCCCTTTAAGAGTGTGCTCCTAATCTCAGCTCGTTACCTGTATAAAAGACACCTGGGAGCCAGAAATCTTTCTGATTGAGAGGGGGTCAAATACATATTTCCCTCATTCAAATGCAAATCAATTTATAACATTTTCGACATGCGTTTTTCTGGATTTTTGTTGTTGTTATTCTGTCTCTCACTGTTCAAATAAACCTACCATTAAAATTATAGACTGATCATTTCTTTGTCAGTGGGCAAACATACAAAATCAGCAAGGGATTAAATACTTTTTTCCCTCACTGTATAAATTCTGCATGTGCTTAGTTCAACTGTCGTACACTATCAGAGGGGTATACTATGATTGAAGCTAGATCTCAGGGTTTTCTAAAGCTAGCCAGCTTCAGTTAGCTTTACATTCCAGCTCAGGCTTCATCTGTACTACAATGGTAGATATTGCTCGTCTGCCTGCAGCTAACTCTAGCACTCTTGTAACTGCATGGGCCTCCCGAGTGGCGCAGCGGTCTAAGGCACTGCATCGCAGTGCTGGAGGCGTCACTACAGACCGGGGTTTGATCCCAGGCTGTGTCCCAGCCGGCCGCGACCGGGAGACATATGAGGCGGTGCACAATTTGCCCAGTGTCGTCCGGGTTAGGGGGGGGGGTTGACCGGCCCGGATGTCCTTGTCCCATCGCGCTCTAGCGACTCCTTGTGGCGGGCCGGGCGCATGCACGCTGACTTCGGTCGCCAGGTGTAAGGTGTTTCCTCCGACACATTGGTGCGGCTGGCTTCCGGGTTAAGAGAGCAGTGTGTCAAGAAGCAGTGCAGCTTGGCAGGGTCGTGTTTCGGAGGATGCATGGCTCTTGACCTTCGCCTCTCCCGAGTCCGTACGGGAGTTGCAGCTATGGGACAAGACTGTAACTACCAATTGGACATCACGAAATGTGGGGTAAAAAATTAAAAGGCTTGCATGTGGCTAGTCAAACGCCATACTCTTAATTGAAGCAATGCGGAAACATCCAGCCATGGGTGAGTCAGTGCCACATTTTAATTTGTGCCAAAATTGAAGGTCAGCCATTTGCCAAGCTGATCTGGCACCATTGATCCTCACCAAGGAGAGTGTCATGACAGTGCCCCTCTGGTGGGTTCAAGCTTGGAAAGATTCTGCAAGTTGCAACCCACCATAAAAATGACCACGGGATGTCCTGGTTGTGGATCATCGTTGCGGTCCCCTTCTGGTGGTTTGCTCTGGTAGGATTTCTGCAAGCTGCATACCACCACAAGAATGGCCAGGGGATGTCCTGGTTGGGGATTGCCGTTGCGGTCCCGTCGTCCGGTTGTCCAGGCAGTAACTTAGGCAGATGTTAATGCACAACACTCACAAAATACATCATTACATTTCTTCCCCAAATGAGTGGCGCTGTGGCACTAACTGATTGTTGTATGGGGAACTTGTTTATGGCTCTATCACTTCCTAAGTGTCAAAGAAAATGAAACAGAAATGAATAAAAGCATAAACAAAAGATATACAAAATAGTGAGAAAATTGAAAAAGATAAGTCAACATGACTAGGTGTGGATTTGCCGGACAACAGGTCAGCCAAAATTAACACCATTTGCGAGGATGTAAACAATCAAATTACTCCCGCTCTCACTCGAGACCCTATCCAGGGCCCGCTCGATCAAGAAACAAGCCCAAAGGCTTTGACTATTGACTCTGATACCAATGTTGCGAAGCAAAAGGTAAAAAACATTGCAATAGCCAATTCCTCTCAAACCCCGATAAGTCGACCTGTCTTCACCATGAACACAAATGACACATCACGTCGTTGAGAACAACTACTCCACTTTGTGGGGAATATGACCATAAAAAGCAACTCAAAAAGCCCATACCTGGAAACAGTCCTGGAGGACTGCTTAACCTGTGATGCGCTAATTGATTAGGGCACGACATTATCGCTAATCTCTCAAACGTTGTTTAATGATCTCAAAATCGGAACGATGCGACACTACATTTAGAGGTTTCACTCAGACTACCTCAACTCAGACTCACGCTGAAACTACACTTCACCCTGTGTATGTTACCAGCCTCGAAACTGAACACCTGCTACTCGGAGCAGACTTGATGGATCGTTTGATCCCACTAATGGATTGGAAAACCATCCAAGTATGGTCACTGGTAACCGTGCCGTCTTCACTGACCACACTGTCTTCTCCGAACGCTAGCTGCAACACAGTAATCTAATAGGGGTATCTATCGAAAGAACCCCTTGGGAAAAAGACGTTTCAACACCTCTTGGTGCAGAATCTGACCCAAGGAGATATTACGATATCTCGTCACATTCAATCAGCAAACCTGATAGACCATTCTTTTCACTACGTGCAACACTGTACGAGGCCGCCAGAGCAGGAAACAAATCTAGTTGTAAACTTCCCCATGAGAACAGAGAGGAGCGGACAGGCCCCTCGACGGGGATAACCTTAGAGCACATCTGAGATATAACTGAGGTGTACCACACTGGTCGTGAACCTCCAAAACAAATGGCAACACCAATAATTCCTTGCCATGTGTAGTTTCAACTACGATGCAACTAGTGACATGCTCTAATCATGTGTTCCGGTAGGATAACACTTCAGAATAACTCGGTAATATAGCTGGTCCCCTTGAGTACTAGTACCAATGCCAGCCACACTAAGAAGGTTAGAGACCTAACAAGTCGAATTGCCCTTGACAACAGCGACAGAGGAGTTAGTAGTCACTCAGATTGCAACACGTGGAAGGGAATCTCCCAACACACTCTTCTGATGGTTAACACACATGCCACTAATAAATAGAACCCTCCATTCAGGAGGAAAGTTATTAGAAGTCAAGAACCATGATCACACCGCGTACGACTTGTTCTGTGCTTATAGAGTACTGCCGTCGTGAGGTTAACTCCTCCGTGGATAACATAGCTATGAAATAGACTCCTTCATACCTATCGCCACTATAATGGTGTAAGACACATTGACTTGTAGTAAAACCACTACAGGTCCACTTGGTATATAGCTTGAGGTTGGCACCGATTCTTACTGGCACACGGTCATTGACATGGAAATTATCTGATGACGTCAGACTCATTCTGAACAGGTTGCAGCCGACACGGATACTTGATTTTCTTTCCCTTGGCATGTGCGCTTGTGTAAGCATGAACGCACAGGTACAACGGAACATTTAATTTATGCTAGGATCACGTAAGGGTCTGAGTAAAAATAACAGCCTTGGTAAAGTTGAAAATGTACCCTGAGGCCTTTTGATTCTACAGCTACCGTACTCACCAGTTTCTCCCCAGAAGTCCATAGGTCGTCCCTGTAGACTGTCCGAAGCTAGTGCCTTACAGCTGTAGATTTATCATGTAGCTATCAACTTAGGATAGTGCCCTAAGCATTACACCTCTAAGTAGGAACACCCTAGATATGACATTAGAGAATGCCATGATAGAGTCATTTAGCCAAGACCGTGGACTTATATAGAATACAGTCCAATTAGATGATTAAGGTGTGGTAACTATATTTTGTATATCTTTTGTTTCTGTTTTTGTTAATTTTTACTTTCATTTGATTTGACTTAGGAAGTGATAGTGCCACAAACAGGTTCCCCATAACACCACCAGTTAATGCTAAAACGCTGCTCATTTGGGGAAGAAATGTAATGATGTATTTCATGAGTGTTGTGCGTTGTTAACGTCTGCCTAAGTTACTGCCCAGATCTACCAGCCTGGACGACGGGTCCGGAACGGCGAACACCAACCCGGACATTTCCTGCCCATTCTTGTGGTGGTCTGCAGTTTGCAGAAATCCTACCAGGTTAAACCACCAGAGGGGGGCCGCAACGATGATCCACAACCAGGCCATCCCGTGGTCATTTTTGTGGTGGGTTGCAACTTGCAGAATCCTTCCAAGGTTGAACCCACCAGAGGGGGACTGTCATGACTCTCCTGACAGTGGATCAAAGGACCAATCAGCTAGGCAAATGTTTGAAGATAGCCAGACCCCCTTCTCCCACAGAAGACGGGAAGGGGGGCTGTGCCAGTCTCGACACCTTAACACTGGGTCGTACATTTAGAGAGAACTTTCCCTCTCTGTCTTTCAGTATCCACCAAAGGAATGGTCATTAAGGATGGTATAACGAAATAACTAACTCGGAAAGGCTACGCTTTCTATTTGTCAAGTTTACATCTAAATGTTGTATAAAATATATGATATATGGTCTACAGACCAGCCGACGTGCAGCGGGAGCTGAACATTACAAATGGTTGACACACTAAGACCAGGAAACGTGAGATGTTAAACCACACGTTTGAAATGGTGAGAAACTCTGAAACTCTCAATCTCTACACAAGAAGAAACTCATTAGACCGTAGCATTAACAGTCTGCAGCTGGCATGTAAAGTAGTCTAGAGCTTTCACTAAAGACACGAATTGGCAAGGACAATACCATCTCAGACAATCATTGGTACATCTGAAGTATCTCTTCTAACAAACACTTTACTACCAGAGAAGCTCTACAAAGGACATTGTGACCTCTGGTGGACAATAAAAGCCTCACACCCATCGACTCCTTCCCCATAGAAGGAGTGATTGGTTTCAACAGAGAGACGACGGAGAAGACATTCTACACGTAAATAAACTCAGCAAAAAAAGAAACGTCCTCTCACTGTCAACTGCGTTTATTTTCAGCAAACTTAACATATGTAAATATTTGTATGAACATAACAAGATTCAACAACTGAGACATAAACTGAACAAGTTCCTCAGACGTGATTAACAGAAATTGAATAATGTGTCCCTGAACAAAGGGGGGATCAAAATCAAAAGTAACAGTCAGTATCTGGTGTGGCCACCAGCTGCATTAAGTACTGCAGTGCATCTCTTCCTCATGGACTGCACCAGATTTGCCAGTTCTTGCTGTGAGATGTTACCCCACTCTTCCACCAAGGCACCTGCAAGTTCCCGGACATTTCTGGGGGGAATGGCCCTAGCCCTCACCCTCCGATCCAACAGGTCCCAGACATGCTCAATGGGATTGAGATCCGGGCTCTTCGCTGGCCATGGTAGAACACAGACATTCCTGTCTTGCAGGAAATCACGTACAGAACGAACTGTATGGCTGGTGGCATTGTCATGCTGGAGGGTCATGTCAGGATGAGCCTGCAGGAAGGGTACCACATGAGGGAGGAGGATGTCTTCCCTGTAATGCACAGTGTTGAGATTGCCTATAATGACAACAAGCTCAGTCCGATGATGCCGAGACACACCGCCCCAGACCATGACAGACCCTCCACCTCAAAATCATTCCTGGTGAGGACCTGCCTTACAACAGGCCTACAAGCCCTCAGTCCAGCCTCTCTTAACCTATTGCGGACAGTCTGAGCATTGCTGGTGTAACTCGGGCAGTTGTTGTTGCCATCCTAGTACCTGTCCCGCAGTTGTGATGTTCGGATGTACCGATCCTGTACAGGTGTTGTTACACGTGGTCTGCCACTGCGAGGATGATCAGCTGTCCGTCCTGTAGCGCTGTCTTAGGTGTCTCACAGTATGGACATTGCAATTTATTGCCCTGGCCACATCTGCAGTCCTCATGCCTCCTTGCAGCATGCCTAAGGCACGTTCACGCAGATGAGCAGGGACCCTGGGCATCTTTCTTTTGGTGTTTTTCAGTCAGTAAAAAGGCCTCTTTAGTGTCCTAAGTTTTCATAACTGTGACCTTAATTGCCTACCGTCTGTAAGCTGTTAGTGTCTTAACGCCCGTTCCACAGGTGCATGTTCATTAATCGTTTATGGTTCATTGAACAAGCATGGGAAACAGTGTTTAAACCCTTTACAGTGAAGATCTGTGAAGTTATTTGGATTTTTACAAATGATCTTTGAAATACTTTTTTTGCTGAGTTTACATTTTATTTCTTACCAAAACGGGCGGTGGTTAGGGTGCTAAGTATTCTGATTACTGTGAGCGTAGTTTCCAAATGTATGTACGATAAGTTTGATTCTCTGTCCCGCTCTCCCCCCTTCTATTGACCCCTCCACGTTTTGATAACCAAGCAGTCATGCTGTTAGTCCGCTAGGGACTTTTCTCATGTATTAAATATGTATGTATTCTGTGTTATTGAGTTAGCTAGTAAATAAATAATTACGCCAATTTGTGTATTGCCGACTCATAAGGTTAGGGTTCTTGCAGATTCAAGGATTATGCGACGTTCAGAATGAGACTGATATGAGGTAATGATTTAATAAGTGACTGTTATCGATATAACATATATCTTCTAAATTTAATTCAGGAGATGGTAACTCGTTAAACAACTTATTCCGTGGTGCCCCAAATCCCTAATGAGTTAATTGTTACATGATTAATTTCATTGGGCAACAATATAAAACATAGTTAGTCGATTCGATAAATAACAGTCATCACATCTATTAAAGTCACGTCACGACAGTGTCTTCCGTATTTAACCCAACCACTCTGAATCAGAGGTGCGGGGGGCTACCTTACGCCTTGATCACACCGACAGTGTTTTTACGCAAAATGGTACGCAGCATCATCTGGATTTGTGTGCAACAAACGTTAAATATTCACCTTCTGCTAACATTTCTATCAAGCCGTCTACGCATACAGTTTGTTAAATTCAACGAATGCACCACACAGAACGCACTGCAACTGCCTCTGCAATGCAATGCTGCAAGGCAAACGCAGCATTCGTTTACATTACATTTTAGTCAAGACGCTCTTATCCAGAGCGACTTACAGTTAGTGAATGCATACATTTTCATACTGGCCCCCCGTGGGAAACGAACCCACAACCCTGGCGTTGCAAGTGCCATGCTCTACCAACTGAGCTACAGGGGACTGGATGTCGCAGTTGGTGTGATCGAGGAGTTAATCGATGTCATCGGCGCCCAGGGAGCAGTTGTTGGTGGGGGTTAACTGCCTTGCTCATGGGCAGAATGGCAGATTTTTTCACCTTGCCTGCTCTGCAATTCGAACCAACAACCTTTTGGTTACTGGCCCAACGCTCTTAACAGCTAGGCTAGCTGCCGTGTACTTATCAATGCACAAGCACCTTCCCCCCATTCTGTCATTACTAAATGTGATAGGTATTTTAAAATTATATATATATACAGTGGGGAGAACAAGTATTTGATACACTGCCGATTATGCAGGTTTTCCTACTTACAAAGCATGTAGAGGTCTGTAATATTTATCATAGGTACACTTCAACTGTGAGAGACGGAATCTAAAACAATAATCCAGAAAATCACATTGTATGATTTTTAAGTAAATAATTTGCATTTTATTGCATGACATAAGTATTTGATACATCAGAAAAGCAGAACTTAATATTTGGTGCAGAAACCTTTGTTTGCAATTACAGAGATCATACGTTTCCTGTAGGTCTTGACCAGGTTTGCACACACTGCAGCAGGGATTTTGGCCCACTCCTCCATACAGACCTTCTCCAGATCCTTCAGGTTTCGGGGCTGTCGCTGGGCAATACGGACTTTCAGCTCCCTCCAAATATTTTCTATTGGGTTCAGGTCTGGAGACTGGCTAGGCCACTCCAGGACCTTGAGATGCTTCTTACGGAGCCACTCCTTAGTTGCCCTGGCTGTGTGTTTCGGGTCGTTGTCATGCTGGAAGACCCAGCCACGACCCATCTTAAATGCTCTTACTGAGGGAAGGAGGTTGTTGGCCAAGATCTCGCGATACATGGCCCCATCCATCCTCCCCTCAATACGGTGCAGTCATCCTGTCCCCTTTGCAGAAAAGCATCCCCAAAGAATGATGTTTCCACCTCCATGCTTCACGGTTGGGATGGTGTTCTTGGGGTTGTACTCATCCTTCTTCTTCCTCCAAACACGGCGAGTGGAGTTTAGACCTAAAAGCTCTATTTTTGTCTCATCAGACCACATGACCTTCTCCCATTCCTCCTCTGGATCATCCAGATGGTCATTGGCAAACTTCAGACGGGCCTGGACATGCGCTGGCTTGAGCAGGGGGACCTTGCGTGCGCTGCAGGATTTTAATCCATGACGGCGTAGTGTGTTACTAATGGTTTTCTTTGAGACTGTTGTCCCAGCTCTCTTCAGATCCTTGACCAGGTCCTGCCGTGTAGTTCTGGGCTGATCGCTCACCTTCCTCATGATCATTGATGCCCCACGAGGTGAGATCTTGCATGGAGCCCCAGACCGAGGGTGATTGACCGTCATCTTGAACTTCTTCCATTGTCTAATAATTGCGCCAACAGTTGTTGCCTTCTCACCAAGCTGCTTGCCTATTGTCCTGTAGCCCATCCCAGCCTTGTGCAGGTCTACAATTTTATCCCTGATGTCCTAACACAGCTCTCTGGTCTTGGCCATTGCGGAGAGGTTGGAGTCTGTTTGATTGAGTGTGTGGACAGGTGTCTTTTATGCAGGTAACGAGTTCAAACAGGTGCAGTTAATATAGGTAATGAGTGGAGAACAGGAGGGCTTCTTAAAGAAAAACTAACAGGTCTGTGAGAGCCGGAATTCTTACTGGTTGGTAGGTGATCAAATACTTATGTCATGCAATAAAATGCAAATTAATTACTTAAAAATCATACAATGTGATTTTCTGGATTTTGGTTTTAGATTCCGTCTCTCACAGTTGAAGTGTACCTATGATAAAAATGACAGACCTCTACATGCTTTGTAAGTAGGAAAACCTGCAAAATCGGCAGTGTATCAAATACTTGTTCTCCCCACTGTATATATAAAAAAAGATTTGATTAATGAAATATTTAATCATTCGTCTTCCTCAAATCTTTGCGAGAGGGAGGGAATCTGATTTAATTGGTCCTCAACTTCCAGCTCAGACACTTCATTCAAGATAATGGAGTTAGTTAGCCTGCCCCAGAGCAGGTTAGTTCTTAAGGATTCATTGCCATAGAAACGTACCTGGCTAAAAGATCAGCCACTTTCGTGGTACCGGTTATCCAAAGTTGACCAAAGTTACATTGCTAACTCCTCAAACCACATACAGTGCATTCTGAAAGAATTCAAACCCCTTCCCATTTCCCACATTTTGTTACAGCCTTAATCCTCAAATCTACACACAATACCCCATAATGACAAAGCGAAAACGGGTTTAGACATTTTTTCAAATATAATAAAAACAAAAAACAGATACCTTATGTAAATAAGTATTCAGGCCTTTTTCTATGACACTCGAAATTGAGCATAGGTGCATCGTGTTTCCATTGATCATCCTTGAGATATTTCTACAACTTGATTGGAGTCCACCTGAGGTAAATTCAATTGATTGGACATGATTTGGAAAGGCACACACCTGTCTATATAAAAAGTCCCACAGTCGACAGTGCATGTCAGAGCAAAAACCAAGCCATGAGGTCGAAGGAATTGTCCGTAGAGCGCCGAGACAGGATTGTGTCCAGGCACAGATCTGGAGAAGGGTACCAAAACATGTCTGCAGTATTGAAGGTCCCCAAGAACACAGTGGCCTCCATCATTCTTAAATGGAAGAAGTTTGATACCACCAAGACTCTTCCTAGAGCTGGCTGCCCGGCCAAACTGAGCAATCGGGGGAGAAGGGCCTTGGTCAGGAAGTGACCAAGAACCCAATGGTCACTGTGACAGAGTTCCTCTTTGGAGATGGGAGAACCTTCCAGAAGGCTTTTGTGGTAGAGTGGCCAGACGGAAGCCACTCCTCAATAAAAGGCACATGACAGCCCGCTTGGAGTTTGCCAAAAGGCACCTAAAGGATTCTGACCATGAGAAACAAGATTATCTGGTCTGATGAAACCAAGATTGAACTATTTGGCCTGAATGCCTAGCGTCACGTCTGTAAGAAACCTGGCACCATCCTTACGGTGAAGCAGGGTGGTGGCAGCATTATGCTGTGTGGATGTTTTTCAGCGTCAAGGACTGGGAGACTAGTCAGGATCGAGGGAAAGATGAACGGAGCAAAGTACAGAGATCCTTGATGAAAACCTGCTCCAGAGCGATCAGGACCTCAGACTGGGGCGAAGGTTCACCTTCCAACAGGACAAAGACCCTAAGCACACAGCCAAGACAACACAGGAGTGGCTTCGGGACAAGTCTCTGAATGTCCTTGAATGGCCCAGCCAGAGCCCGGACTTGAACCCGATCAAACATCTCTGGAGAGACCTTAAAATAGCTGTGCAGTGACGCTCCCCATTCAACCTGACAGACCTTGAGAGGATCTGCAGAGAATTGGAGAAACTCCCCAAATACAGGTGTGCCAAGCTTGTAGCGTCATACCCAAGAAGACTCGAGGCTGTAATCACTGCCAAAGGTGCTTCAACAAAGTACTGAGTAAAGGGTCTGAATACTTATGTAAATATGATCCTAGAAAACAGTTTTTTCTTTGTCATTATGGGATAGTGTGATGAGTGGGGAAAACTATTTAATCCATTTTAGAATAAGGCTGTAATGTAACAAAATGTTTAAAGTCAAGGGTTCCGAATACTTTCCGAATGCACTGTACATCGTGTTGGGCTCAGGGGTATACTACAAAGCAGGATGTATGAGCTAGCCAGCTAACTTTGATAAACAACCAAAAATAACTACAGATTTTCAGGTTCAATTAAGAAAGCTACATTTATATCTGTTTTTGGTTGTTGGCTTATTAGACCATGCCCATATTTCATTCTTTTGGGGTGTTATTTCAGAATATTTAGGGCTCTATTCAATCTGTATTCCGGAAGTTCAGCGCTAAAGCCCAATTAAAAATGAATTCAATATTTCAGCATTGGCGGAGACTGCATTCACGGTAAACGCTGCATGTCAGCTCAATCGGAAATTACCTTCACTTCTATCGTGCAATCTGTAACTCTAGACCGATACAAATTTGATAGACCTTACGCAAGTTAGCTGGCCCAACGCTCTAATCGCTAGGCTACCTGCCGTAGTAGTATACTCATACCCATCAGAACCCAAAATATAAGCTTGTTTTACTCAAATTTTTGTAAACAAAGTAAATGTAAACAACCACTATATAGCCTAAAAACATGGTTAAAAATATCATTTTTATATAATGAATGCTCGGTCTGTATATGAGAGTGGTTACATTTCTCTAGGCGCATCCTTCAGCTTTTTACCAAAACAGGGGTGGGGAAAATGCTGTTATTGTTTCAACTGCAGGGTGCCCCTTTAAGGCGTATACAATCTACTGTACATAAAGTAGGAATTGTCTGAAACAAACTTCTAATAATTGCTTGCTTATGGACATGTTTTTATTGGCCGCTTATTGGAGAGGTCAATATTAGCTAAAGTTAATGCTGCCTGTACAAAACATTTTAATAATGCAACTGAACACCAGTTCTGGTTGTATTGTGTGTTCAACTAAACAGAAAGGATTTGATGGATATGACATGTTTTTGCTCTCTGGCAGTGCAGGGAAAAAAGAAAACGGTTTTAAATCAGTTAACACTACTTAAATCACATTGCTATTATGTACATGATTCCAATATATCTGTACGTTACAATTATACAAAATGAAAAATCTGTAAAGAATACCCCTACCCACCCAAATAAACTTTTTATAGGGGGAAAAAAAAGCAGAGAGGTACAATAAACTGCAAATTCTCCTCCAAGAAGAGCTATCATAGATTTCAATTCTCAGGGAAAACAAACATGCATAATACCACTAAGCCAGAGAAAGTGTACAATATGCACACTTAGAAAAGGGTACAAAATTTAAAAGCAATTATTTTGCAATGCTGATGGAGCACATAACTTTAAATGTCGATTCCTTCTCTTTGGGCACTGCAGTATAAATAACTTGTCTTTTCGGTTGCAGGTCCAAGAACTTCACATCTTCACAAGAAGAAACGTTATGCTTTTCTTTCGGGATTGTGCCAAGGTGGCAGGGTAGGAGGCGTTAAGCATCATCTTTAGAGTTCGTTGTTTTCATCTCTGTACATTTCCTAGCTCTTAGGAGGCGCTGCCGCCGAGGTGGTTGGTTCACAGTCACTGATTGTTTTTAGCTTTAGCATGAGTGAGGATGTGAGACTTGAGGTTGGTGGATTGGGCAAACTTCTTGTTGCAGCCGTCGAACGGACAGACGTAGGGTCGGTCTCCAGTGTGAATCCGCACATGCGTGCGTAAGTTAAAGTCCAAGGAGAATCTCTTTCCGCAGCCCTCAAATGTGCACTTAAAGAGAAGGAGAGAGTAGATTTAATTATGAGGCTGCAATGCTGGTTGACAATCTGGGCATCTATGGGTGCATTGCCATACATGCCATGTATAAGTTAAGTTAGAAGTGTTGAGAATCAAACTAAATGTATTCACAGGGATGCAAACTGGTGAGGGCGGAAACAAGCAAAACATTTCTGTAAACTGCAAGAAAATGTGCCTATTTTCAAAATGGGGTTGTCACAATACCAATAATGTGATACCAGGCCAAGTATCACGATACCGAGTAGTATTGCAGTAGAAAGCGGAGAAGGTAGCTCCGGTAATATGGGGCATAACTTGAGTGGTTTGGGCTAGAAACTGCCGGTTTTCAGTGATGTAAAGGCGCAAGCATGACTGTCACTGTGCGACGTTTTTCCTTTATGGCAGTGGCACTCAGAGGCTGCGTGACAGCGAAGCACAGTCAGACTGGCCTGCTTATTCTTACAGGCGAAATGAAAAGATACGGTAATGTTAGCTTGCCAACTTAAGATGCTAACATCAGCTAGCTCGCTAAAAGTGCAGAGATTGCAACCCTGTGAAACTGTAATTGTTTGACAAGAAGTAGATCTCTCAATATGAAGCCATTTTGAAGGGGCTGGGGGAAACATACCTGGAAAGGCTTCTCTCCGGTATGAACAAGTTGATGCCTCTTCAGTTTGGAGCTTTCGACAAAGGCCTTTCCACATTCGGCGCAGACGTGAACACGCGGTCCGTGGGTGTGCAAGTGCTTCCTCATCGCCGAGTTATCCCTGAACATTTTAGTGCACCCCTGCAGAGGCAAAGGCAGCAATTAATCACTGCGAACTTCAGAAATGACAAAACCAAAAGGTCCACATCAGACCACAAATAAGCTATAGATAGGGCCCTATAAAATCTGTTTTCTTTTTTGCCTGATTTGGTTTATAAAAATAAATAAGATTCTCCAGGTTTCAGTTTTCACTTTCAAAAGCTAACTTTTTGAATAGATTATTATGAGATATATATATATATATATATATATATATATATATACACACACACACACACACATATATTACACATACATATACATTACATTTACATTTTAGTCATTTAGCAGACGCTCTTATCCAGAGCGATACATATATTACACATACATATACATACATACACATATGTATATAGACACATATATGTATATATACATACACACAATGTTTTTTAGAAATATATATTTTTGGGTGTCATTACCCTTTAATGCAAGTGCTCACCAGGAAGCGACTGTTGTTTGGTTAAGCAGTGTTGCTGTAGCGCTCATGTGATCGCAGAGTTTGCTAAACAAATGGCCACTGGACAGATACAAATTAATAGGCTACTTTTTAGTTAACATTTAACTGAGAAGGTTTTTGGGAAAGCCTTTCCATCTCTACCAGAAGTTATCATTAGCATCATCTCTAACGGCTACACAAAGTGTAGACATACGCACGCGCACCACACACACAGTGGCATTCCTCTGCCGTTTCAGAAAGTTGCATGAAAATACGAATAACTGATGCATTTTGTTCATGCCTTATGATTCACTGTGGCAAATTAATGCATTTCCTACTAAGTTCAATAAATTCAGTTTTAATGTCTGGATTCCATCCACAATGCAGATTTTATAGGGCAATCACAGAGCATACCGGCTAGGTGAATACCATTATTTACCCAAACACTGCTCTAGTGCCTGTGTTACCATTCTCCAATACCAGTTAGGACTCCATTCAATCAGATCAAGCGTTAACCTGCGTTGGCCGACATCTGCATAGCGATGTTCTGACGGTGTAACTGCGGTATGAGCTGACAAATCGGTGAGCGGTTGCTCGTGTCAAAAGCCACTCCCTTCCTATTATCCATGTTAGAAGTTCAATACGGCAATAGAAAGTCTAGGCTCTATCGATGATAGAAATAATGCTAGGCTTTTATGCATGTTTTCATGTAAATTTAGAGGGGTGGGGGGGGGGGGGGGGGGTTGACAGCGCTAACGCGGTTTCACTTCCGCCAAAACAACCGCTACGCGGATTGCAGCTAATGCGGATCTGATAGAATCTAGCCCTTAGACTAGTAGAGCACACTTACTTTGTGGGGGCAAGCTATCGTCCTGGGAGAGTCGTCCTCCTTTATTTTCCGTGGCTTCATCCTGCAAAAGACATGATAGGTCAAAGATCTTCTATTCACTACACTTTGGGAGAGTTCAAGAGGGGAACGTTGTAACAGTACATAAGCCTACATATGGTTTTATTTATTAGGTCATGCAACGGGAAACGTTTTGCAACGGAAAACGAAAACAAGGGTTTCTTAATGGACTAGTCCCTCCCAGTTTCCCTCCGTTAGGTGCCTAATGAACATGGCCTTGTGTCTAACTCGCCTCGCAAATTCTGCCAGCTGTTTGGGGTCTGACAGGTCGATCCCTGGGATGCCTCCGGGCGGGAGCTTCTTCCCTGTCATGTACTCTGAGTAATCGGGAGGGGAATTCTCCCCGATGACATGCTCCTCCACCATAGTGTCATGGTCAATTTCCTTCTTGTCATCTGAGAGAGCAAAGGAGCAGAGTTAAAACAGGTGCACAGGGATATGATTTGCATTTGATGTCTGACCCAAATGGTCAATTGAAATACCAAATCAACAAAGAATATCACTCTTCTAACCACCAGGAAAATGTATGGCATGAAAACTGGGGAGCATAATTGTGTAAAATATACACAATCTCACATTTTACAGTTGAAAGCAGTATTTGGTCTGCACAGTTGAACAGAAAGTGAATGCACATTTTAGTTCCATTTGAATGGCCCTAGTTTTTAATGGTACGACTTAGTGAATAGCCATAACTATACTTGCAACAATTCAGACAGACTAACGTCGGGATTTTGAGAAACTCAAATCAAGGTAGCTAGTTAGCTAACGTTAACTGGCTGACTGACGTTTCAAGTCTGTAAACTCAGTTTGTTACTAGGATTAAGGTTAGCTAGCTAGCTAACTGACGAAAGCCAAACAATTCAAATAAATATTCTCAGGTCAGAGTCTCAAAAAGCCAACAAGGCAGACTGCACAATTGAGAAAAAAATGTAATGACTAAAATATCAAACGACTGAGATTCCATTCTTGTCGACTCTTCGCCGCGGTTAGAACGGTCGCTAGCAGTAGCACATCCAGTCTTGTGACATCTAGCCTCCCCCGTTCTTCTCGAGAGTTTCGAGCCGAGGCCCCTGTGCTGAACTGCGCCACAGCGGCCTACTCCTGCAGCAGCGCGCTCGCTCCCACCCGCCGCCATCTTTCCCCGGCCAAATCAACGCCATTTTTTCGGTCCGCCATACTGTTCCAGGGGAACATGGCGGCGCCCATCAACACATAAAACATGGCTTCCCATAAAAACAAAAACATTTCAAATACACGGCATGCATTTCGGACTTGGAAAACAGTTAAGAATTCTGCTAAAATTAGCCAGAGGACAACGCCCGTACGAGGCCGAGTTACAGGGCACACACCGCAAGAACAATGCAGCTGGCAAATTTGCAAGAACACACTTTCGATAGAGCTCTAACGTTAAACTTACCCGATGCCCACATGGTCACCGAAAACTCTCCTTCCAAAGTCTTTATCTGGACTTGTTTCTGTTCCCATTTTCTACTACTGGCCTCCGGTGCACCCAAGTAACTCTTTTTATTTCTCTTTACGCTTCCCCCCTTCTTCATCCGCCCCGAGCTCTTCCCGGCGACAGTCACCAGAGTCTGTTCGATATATTCCTCTTCAGCGGCAGGGACTGGGACAGGTATAAGAATTTGGTCCTCGTAATCATCGTCCCCGTGCATGTCCGAATCATCTTCACCAACCACCTCTTCTCGTGTTTGCACCAATATTACCTCCTGATGATGGTGATGCATTGAGTGTGGATCATCTGAGTCAAGGGGCTGTAAAGCGATCATGGGCTGTTCATCGTCGTCCTCTCCAACAACTGTTGTCTCGATGGTCTCCACTTCGATTTCATGGAGTTCCACTATCTCAGCTGGCATCTCTGAGCCGTCCGTTTCGATGTACAGGGTATCGCATGATGCCATGTTGGAAACCCCTGAATTCCTCACACTTGTTATGTTTTTTACTGCAGTTTCCCCTTCTAGACTGCCTTCCTCCTTCAACAAACTCAACTCTGTTCTACTACCGTCTCCACAGCATTGTGAAACTAGCGACATTAAGGTCACGTGATCATACGGCTACTTTTCAAAATAAAAGTCCCCCTGAAATAATTTAACTGAATTAAAATCATAAAACATATAGTTTAATGTTACTTAAATATACATTTATTGAAAAAAATAACAATATATTTTTGAAATCAGTTAACAAATATCTAGTTACTGTATTTTAACTACACTGAACAAAAATATAAATGCAACATGTAAAGTGTTGGTCCCATGTTTCATGAGCTGAAATAAAAGATCCCAGAAATGTTCCATACCCACAAAAAGCTTATTTTACTAAAATGTTGTGCACAAATTTGTTTACATCCCTGTTAGTCAGCATTTCTCCTTTGCCAAGATAATCCATCCACCTGACAAGTGTGGCATATCAAGAATCTGATTAAACAGCATGATCATTACACAGGTGCACCTTGTGCTGGGGACAATAAAAGGCCACTCTAAAATGTGCAGTTCTGTCACACAATACAATGCCATAGATGTCTCAAGTTTTGAGGGAGCGTGCAATTGACATGCTGACTGCAGGAATGTCCACCAGAGCTGTTGCCAGAGAATGTAATGTTAATTTCTCTACCATAAACACAACGTGCTTGAATGCACAACATCGTTTTAGAGAATTTGGCAGTATGTCCAACCGGCCTCACAACCGCAGACAACGTTTATGGTGTCAAGTGGGCGAGTGGTTTGCTGATGTCAATGTTGTGAACAGAATGCCCCATGGTGGCGGTGGGGTTATGGTATGGGCAGGCATAAGCTACAGACAATGAAAACAATAGCATTTTATTGATGGCAATTTGAATGCACAAAAATACCATAATGAGATCCTGAGGCCCATTTTTCTTTAAGGTATCTGTGACCAACAGATGCATATCTGTATTCCCAGTCATGTGAAATCCATAGATTTGGGCCTAATTAATTTATTTCAATTGACTGATTTCCTCATATGAACTGTTACTCAGTAAAATCAATGAAATTGTTGCATGTTGCATTTATATTTTTGTTCAGTATATAACGATGATGTTTGTTGATGTAGTCCCCTGTAAAAAAACAAACAATAACCACACAATACCAACACTGTTGCTGGAAGTTTAACTGCTGTCAATTCGTAACAGAACAGGATTTAATCATGCTTTGAAGATAACATTTTCAAATTGGCCTGTTCCAAGAGTAACCTTGGACGGGGCACAGTATCCCCCGACAGCCCCTATGCTGCAATAGCCTATGTGCCAGGAGGTTACGGTCAGTCTGTCTTATCTAGTGTACTGTGTGATTTTAGGCATGCTCTCTCTAATTCCACTCTGTCTCCCCTCCCAGAGGACCTGAGCCGTAGGACCATGCCTCGCCTGACGACTCCTGGCTGTCCCTGTCCCCAGTCCACCCGGTTGTGATGCTGATCCAGTTCTGCAGCTGTGGACCCCTGACCTGATTCAATGGGCGTGCTACCTTGTCCCGGACCCCCCTCTCTCTCTCTCTCTCTCTCTCTCTCTCTCTCTCTCTCTCTCTCTCTCTCTCTCTCTCTCTCTCTCTCTCTCTCTCTCTCTCTCTCTCTCTCTCTCTCTCTCTCTCTCTCTCTCTCTCTCTCTCTCTCTCTCTCTCTCTCTCTCTCTCTCACAGCCCTATACAGCTTCTGAATTCTGAGTTTCTGAATCCTCAGACCCCTGACTGGGAGCAGCATGGGGGACAGTGCCATCTAGTGGAAGGGAAATTAAACTATTATTCCAGGAATTATTTAATGAAGAATACTGACCTTTCAATCATTAATTCCTTTTCAACTGATTAATATTTAACATTGTTGTTTGATACCCATTTCGATGTCCCCTTATTAACATAACTTTAATTACGTTTTTGTACATGTACTGATTGCCTATTTTATTTCATTTACCCACCTTGGCAGAGTAACTATTTAGACTACAAAAAACCACTAGAACTCAACAACACGCCTCAATGCCTCCTAAAATGGCATGAAAGGGAGCGGGTAGGATCAGAGAAACAGAACGCATCTTGAAACAGGAAAAATATACTACGATTTGTGATCTTGTTCAAGTAAACGGAGGACTTTTAATTTGAAACTTTTTGCGCGATTTCGGACCCGTGGATCGCTTCTTACCATGACCCATTTAATATGGTTGATTTCATGGATCTCGTCGCAACTACGCTATGGGCTACGTAGTCTCGCGAGACTTGGTTTTAAAAATATATATATTCAGCTCCGGAAAAAATTAAGAGACCACTGCAAAATTAGCAGTTTCTCTGGTTTAACTATTTATAGGTATGTGTTTGGGTAAAAATAACATTTTTGTTTTATTCTATAAACTACTGACAACATTTCTCCCAAATTCCAAATAAAAATATTGTCATTTAGAGCATTTATTTGCAGAAAATGACAACTGGTCAAAATAACAAAAAAATATGCAGTGTTGTCAGACCTCGAATAATGCAAAGAAAATAAGTTCATGTTCATTTTTAAACAACATAATACTAATGTTTTAACTTAGGAAGAGTTCAGAAATCAATATTTGGTGGAATAACCCTGATTTTCAATCACAGCTTTCATTTTTTTTTTTTTTTTTTTTTTTACCTTTATTTAACTAGGCAAGTCAGTTAAGAACAAATTCTTATTTACAATGACGGCCTACACCGGCCAAACCCAGACGACGCTGGGCCAATTGTGCGCCGCCCCCCTATGGGACTCCCAATCACGGCCGGTTGTGATACAGCCTGGAATCGAACCAGGGGGAATGTAGTGACGCCTCAAGCGCTGAGATGCAGTGCCTTAGACTACTGCGCCACTCGGGAGCCCATACGTCTTGGCATGCTCTCCACCAGTCTTTCACATTGATGTTGGGTGACTTTATGCCACTCCTGGCGCAAAAATTCAAGCAGCTCGGCTTTGTTTGATGGCTTGTGACCATCCATCTTCCTCTTGATCACATTCCAGAAGTTTTCAATGGGGTTCAGGTCTGGAGATTGGGCTGGCCATGACAGGGTCTTGATCTGGTGGTCCTCCATCCACACCTTGATTGACCTGGCTGTGTGGCATGACGCATTGTCCTGCTGGAAAAACCAATCCTCAGAGTTGGGGAACAATGTCAGAGCAAAAGGAAGCAAGTTTTCTTCCAGGACAACCTTGTACGTGGCTTGATTCATGCGTCCTTCACAAAGACAAATCTGCCCGATTCCAGCCTTGCTGAAGCACCCCCAGATCATCACCGATCCTCCACCAAATTTCACAGTGGGTGCGAGACGCTGTGGCTTGTAGGCCTCTCCAGGTCTCTGTCTAACCATTAGACGACCAGGTGTTGGGCAAAGCTGAAAATTTGACTAATCAGAGAAGATGACCTTACTCCAGTCCTCTACGGTCCAATCCTTATGGTCATTTGCAAACCTCAGCCTGGCTCTTCTTTGCTTCTCATTGATGAAGGGCTTTTCTCTAGCTTTGCACGACTTCAGCCCTGCCCCTAGGAGCCTGTTTCGAACCGTCCTCGCTGTGCACTTCACCCCAGCTGCCGTTTGCCATTCTTTTTGTAGGTCACTTGATGTCATCCTACAGTTGTTGAGTGACATTCGAATGAGTTGGCGATCGTCCCGGTCAGTAGAGAGTAATTTTCGCCCTCTGCCGGTCTGTAGCTTTGTTGTCCCCAATGTCTGCTGCTTGATATTATGAACCACCGTCTTTGAATTTTTAAGGATGGAAGCAACCTGACGCTCACTGTATCCCTCTGCCAGTAAAGCCAGAATTGAACCCTTCTTTTCCTCACTCAAAACTTTCCTTTTCAACTGTTTTGGCATGGTCAATAGTTATTTTTTGATTAATATTACTTTTGAGGTACTATTAGCACTGTGTTTACCATCCAGCTGGTCCTATTGCAAGAGGATAGTGATGACCACAGCAGTGTTTTTTATACTTTTCCTCATTAAATAAGATTTGGTTCATGTGATCACCTAATCAGTACCTAATTCAGTAGAATGAGGTGTGCCTGTGTTGGAATTCAACAGACACTGGAATGGAATGAAATACAGTGCATTCGGAAATGTAGAGATGCTGATGTAAGAAAAATTTGCAGTGGTCTCTTAATTTTTTCCACAGCTGTATATATATACACACACACACATTTAGACCGTTCTTATTGCAGCCTATCTCAGTGACATAGACACACAGGCCACCCACCAAAAAAGGCTTCAGAAAAAGACAACAAAACTGCAAAGTTCCAACATCATTACGTAGATAATTTATGAATATGAATACTGTGCGGTTCAAAATGTGTAAAAGTTGCACATTAATTCAATTATTAGAAATCAATGGTACGATTTCAAAATCAGCGCATTTTGGGTAATTTCCCTTAGCAGCATTGAGGTTGCCATGTTACATATTTTTAGGGAGTCATAATGAGACCAAGGTCTCTTTTACAGATGAGCCCTGAATTACAGAAATGACAGAAATACAAACATCAAAATACAAATAGTCCTACTAAATGCAAGCAGAAAGAAAAAACATAAAAAACAGACACATTTATAATAAGGTCCCCGATCAGCTTTCTGAATTGCCCTAGAGGCTCCAAAACATCCAATATGAGAACATTTATTAGATTGTTCCACAAACACGGTGCAAAAAAAACTAAAACTGATTTACCTAACTCAGTAAAGACCAAAGGAATTTCCAGTTATAGCATCGCTGTAGGCTACCGGACCGAAGGAACCCCAAAATAATACTAGATAAGAAGCTGTTGAAACACGCTAAATACAGTGCACTCTGAAAGTATTCAGACCGCTTTACTTTTTCCACATTTTGTTACGTTACAGCCTTATTCTAAAATTGATTAAATTGTCCCCCCCCTCATCAATCTACACGCAATACCCCATAATGACAAAGCAAAAACAGGTTTAAAAAAAAAAAAAAACGGAAATATCACATTTACTTAAGTATTCAGTACTTTGTTGAATCACCATTGGCAGCGATTACAGCCTTGAGTCTTCTTGGGTATGACGCTACAAGCTTGGTACACCTGTATTTGGGGAGTTTCTCCCATTCTTCTCTGCAGATCCTCTCAAGCTTTGTCAGGTTGGATAGGGAGCGTCGCTGCACAGCTATTTTCAGGTTTCTCCAGAGATGTTCGATCAGGTTCATGTCCGGGCTCTGGCTGGGCCACTCAAGGACATTCAGAGACTTGTCCCGAAGCCACTCCTGCGTTGTCTTGGCTGTATACTTAGGGTCATTTTCCTGTTGGAAGGTGAACCTTCGCCCCAGTCTGAGGTCCTGAACGCTCTGGAGCAGGTTTCCATCAAGGATCTCTCTGTACTTTGCTCCGTTCATCTTTCCCTCGATCCTGACTAGTCTCCCAGTCCCTGCCGCTGAAAAACATCCCCACAGCATGATGCTGCCACCACCATGCTTCACCGTAGGGATGGTGCCAAGTTTCCTCCAGACATGACGCTTGGCATTCAGGCCAAAGAGTTCAATCTTGGTTTCATCAGACCAGAGAATCTTGTTTCTCATGGTCTGAGAGTCTTTAGGTGTCTTTTGGCAAACTCAAAGTGGGCTGTCATGTGCCTTTTACTGAGGATTGGCTTCCGTCTGGCCACTCTACCATAAAGGCCTGATTGGTGGAGTCCTGTAGAGATGGTTGTCCTTCTGGAAGGTTCTCCCATCTCCACAGAGGAACTCTGGAGCTCTGTCAGAGTGACCATCAGGTTCTTGCTCACCTCCCTGACCAAGGCCCTTCTCCCCCGATTGCTCAGTTTGGCCGGGCAGCCAGCTCTAGGAAGAGTCTTGGTGGTTCCAAACGTCTTCCATTTAAGAATGACGGATGCCACTGTGTTCTTGGGGACCGTCAATGCTCCAGAAATGTTTTGGTACCCTTCCCCAGATCTGTGCCTCGACACAGTCCTGTCTCTGAGCTCTACGGACAATTCCTTTGACCTCATGGCTTGGTTTTTGCTCTGACATGCACTGTCAACTGTGGGACCTTATATAGACAGGTGTGTGCCTTTCCAAATCAAGTCCAATCAATTGAATTTACCACAGGTGGACTCCAATGAAGTTGTAGAAACATCTCGAGGATGATCAATGGAAACAGGATGCACCTGAGCTCAATTTCGAGTCTCATAGCAAAGGGTCTGTATACTTACAGTGTGGAGAACAAGTATTTGATACACTGCCGATTTTGCAGGTTTTCCTACTTACAAAGCATGTAGAGGTCTGTAATTTTTATTATAGGTACACTTCAACTGTGAGAGACGGAATCTAAAACAAAAATCCAGAAAATCACATTGTATGATTTTTAAGTAATTAATTTGCATTTTATTGCATGACATACAGTGGGGAAAAAAAGTATTTAGTCAGCCACCAATTGTGCAAGTTCTCCCACTTAAAAAGATGAGAGAGGCCTGTAATTTTCATCATAGGTACACGTCAACTATGACAGACAAATTGAGGGAAAAAAATCCAGAAAATCACATTGTAGGATTTTTCATGAATTTATTTGCAAATTATGGTGGAAAATAAGTATTTGGTCACCTACAAACAAGCAAGATTTCTGGCTCTCACAGACCTGTAACTTCTTCTTTAAGAGGCTCCTCTGTCCTCCACTCGTTACCTGTATTAATGGCACCTGTTTGAACTTGTTATCAGTATAAAAGACACCTGTCCACAACCTCAAACAGTCACACTCCAAACTCCACTATGGCCAAGACCAAAGAGCTGTCAAAGGACACCCGAAACAAAATTGTAGACCTGCACCAGGCTGGGAAGACTGAATCTGCAATAGGTAAGCAGCTTGGTTTGAAGAAATCAACTGTGGGAGCAATTATTAGGAAATGGAAGACATACAAGACCACTGAAAATCTCCCTCGATCTGGGGCTCCACGCAAGATCTCACCCTGTGGGGTCAAAATGATCACAAGAACGGTGAGCAAAAATCCCAGAACCACACAGGGGGACCTAGTGAATGACCTGCAGAGAGCTGGGACCAAAGTAACAAAGCCTACCATCAGTAACACACTACGCCGCCAGGGACTCAAATCCTGCAGTGCCAGATGTGTCCCCCTGCTTAAGCCAGTACATGTCCAGGCCCGTCTGAAGTTTGCTAGAGTGCATTTGGATGATCCAGAAGAGGATTGGGAGAATGTCATATGGTCAGATGAAACCAAAATATAACTTTTTGGTAAAAACTCAACTCGTCGTGTTTGGAGGACAAAGAATGCTGAGTTGCATCCAAAGAACACCATACCTACTGTGAAGCATGGGGGTGGAAACATCATGCTTTGGGGCTGTTTTTCTGCAAAGGGACCAGGACGACTGATCCGTGTAAAGGAGATAATGAATGGGGCCATGTATCGTGAGATTTTGAGTGAAAACCTCCTTCCATCAGCAAGGGCATTGAAGATGAAACGTGGCTGGGTCTTTCAGCATGACAATGATCCCAAACACACCGCCCGGGCAACGGAGTGGCTTCGTAAGAAGCATTTCAAGGTCCTGGAGTGGCCTAGCCAGTCTCCAGATGGATTTTTTTTTCTCATTTTGTCTGTCATAGTTGACGTGTACCTATGATGAAAATTACAGGCCTCTCTCATCTTTTTAAGTGGGAGAACTTGCACAATTGGTGGCTGACTAAATACTTTTTTTCCCCACTGTAAGTATTTGATACATCAGAAAAGCAGAACTTAATATTTGGTACAGAAACCTTTGTTTGCAATTACAGAGATCATACATTTCCTGTAGGTCTTGACCAGGTTTGCACACACTGCAGCAGGGATTTTGGCCCACTCCTCCATACAGACCTTCTCCAGATCCTTCAGGTTTCGGGGCTGTCGCTGGGCAATACGGACTTTCAGCTCCCTCCAAAGATTTTCTATTGGGTTCAGGTCTGGAGACTGGCTAGGCCACTCCAGGACCTTGAGATGCTTCTTACGGAGCCACTCCTTAGTTGCCCTGGCTGTGTGTTTCGGGTCATTGTCATGCTGGAAGACCCAGCCACGACCCATCTTCAATGCTCTTACTGAGGGAAGGAGGTTGTTGGCCAAGATTTCGCGATACATGGCCCCATTCATGCTCCCCTCAATACGGTGCAGTCGTCCTGTCCCCTTTGCAGAAAAGCATCCCCAAAGAATGATGTTTCCACCTCCTTGCTTCACGGTTGGGATGGTGTTCTTGGAGTTGTACTCATCCTTCTTCTTCCTCCAAACACGGCGAGTGGAGTTTAGACCAAAAAGCTCTATTTTTGTCTCATCAGACCACATGACCTTCTCCCATTCCTCCTCTGGATCATCCAGATGGTCATTGGCAAACTTCAGACGGGCCTGGACATGCGCTGGCTTGAGCAGGGGGACCTTGCGTGCGCTGCAGGATTTTAATCCATGACGGCGTAGTGTGTTACTAATGGTTTTCTTTGAGACTGTGGTCCCAGCTCTCTTCAGGTCATTGACCAGGTCCTGCCGTGTAGTTCTGGGCTGATCCCTCACCTTCCTCATGATCATTGATGCCCCACGAGGTGAGATCTTGCATGGAGCCCCAGACCGAGGGTGATTGACCGTCATCTTGAACTTCTTCCATTTTCTAATAATTGCGCCAACAGTTGTTGCCTTCTCACCAAGCTGCTTGCCTATTGTCCTGTAGCCCATCCCAGCCTTGTGCAGGTCTACAATTGTATCCCTGATGTCCTTACACAGCTCTCTGGTCTTGGCCATTGTGGAGAGGTTGGAGTCTGTTTGATTGAGTGTGTGGACAGGTGTCTTTTATACAGGTAACGAGTTCAAACAGGTGCAGTTAATACAGGTAATGAGTGGAGAACAGGAGGGCTTCTTAATGAAAAACTAACAGATCTGTGAGAGCCGGAATTCTTACTGGTTGGTAGGTGATCAAATACTTATGTCATGCAATAAAATGCAAATTAATTACTTAAAAATCATACAATGTGATTTTCTGGATTTTTGTTTTAGATTCCGTCTCTCACAGTTGAAGTGTACCTATGATAAAAATGACAGACCTCTACATGCTTTGTAAGTAGGAAAACCTGCAAAATCGGCAGTGTATCAAAGACTTGTTCTCCCCACTGTATGTAAATAAGGTATTTCCATTTTTTTTATTTTTAATACATTTGCAAAAATGTCTAAAAACCTGTTTTCACTTAATCATTATGGGGTATTGTGTGTAGATTGCTGATGATTTTTTCACTTTTTATCCATTGTAGAATAAGGCTGTAACTTAACAAAATGTGGAAAAAGTCAAGGGGTCTGAATACTTTCTGAAGGCACTGTTGATCTTTCTCAGATGCCATAACAGCGCTTTACTCGGGACCTTGCTTGTTTTGAGAGCTGTTTGTTGTGCTGTCTTTAGTTAGGCTAGCAGGTAAGAGCAACGATGGCCCTTAGGCTAAGCACAGCTGCTTAAGGTCTTATATTAAGTGAGAAAACCATTGTACATGGTTGAAACATCTTTCCTCGTTTCGAGGTTCATCTGGATCAGTAACGTGTTGCTTGAGCTGATGCAAGGACGAACACTGAACGCACAAATAAGATAACAAAAATGTATGTGCAACTTTGACAAGTTTTTAATCATATTCATAACATGTTGCTGAATTTTTGCAGTTCCGTTTTCTGGGTCACGGAACAACACATTTTTGGTGTGTGGCCCTTGGACTAGGCTATACTATAGCTAGTAATTCAGTCGTTCGCAACTGGTTTTTCCTCGGGACCCAAATTAAACCAGGTTGGCTCAGTTGCTACTTGTGGCACAATATTCGCATCGCAAAAAAACGAAAGATGATTTTAGTGCTACGATGCTTTTCGGAAACCCAGCCCATTTCCTCTAAATAGCGCCCCACCAGTTGAGAATCAATGGTTTAATTTATTGTAATAATATCGATAATGTCAATGTATTGTGTAGCCTAGTTTTGTGTTTGTTCTGTAAAGGATTAGTGAAAAGGCATTCAATGAAACTTAAATCAAACCTTAATAATCAACTCATGGTTCTTTCAACAATGCATCTTGTTGAGATTAATTTACATAGGCCTAGTCTAGCCTGTGTTAATGCAACAATATTCTGTCATATCTAGAAATGAAGGAAGATTTTTTAAAAAGCCTATTAGCCTAATGTCAGTCTGTTATTGATATGGAACCCCAAACACTGAAAACTAAACATGGGTAAATAATTAATATAAAGTTGACTTTTCCTCATAGCCAACGTATTCTTTATAAATTATTAATGCTCTGTTTCTGCTTACATTATTTAAATAATCTAGCCTACTGAAGTAGATCATCTATCAGTAGCAACAGCCTACAATCAACTGGGGAGGAGCTTTTTTGGTCACAATTTACACCTTTACCTTTGAGAGGGTGTGTTTATATATACAGTTGAAGTCGGAATTTTACATACACCTTAGCCAAATATATTTAAACTCAGTTTTTCACAATTCCTGACATTTAATCCTAGTCAAAATTCCGATTCCCTGTCTTAGGTCAGTTAGGATCACCACTTTATTTTAAGAATGTGAAATGTCAGAATAATTATTTCAGCTTTTATTTCTTTCATCACATTCCCAGTGGGTCAGAAGTTTACATACACTCAATTAGTATTTGGTAGCATTGCCTTTAAATTGTTTAACTTGGGTCAAACGTTTCGGGTAGCCTTCCACAAGCTTTCCACAATAAGTTGCGTGAATTTTGGCCCATTCCTCCTGACAGAGCTGGTGTAACTGAGTCAGGTTTGTAGGCCTCCTTGCTCACACACGCTTTTTCAGTTCTGCCCACAAATGTATCTATAGGATTGAGGTCAGGGCTTTGTGATGGCCACTCCAATACCTTGACTTTGTTGTCCTTAAGCCATTTTGCCACAACTTTGGAAGTATGCTTGGGGTCATTGTCCATTTGGAAGACCCATTTGCGACCAAGCTTTAACTTCCTGACTGATGTCTTGAGATGTTGCTTCAATATATCCACATAATTTTCCTTCCTAATGACGCCATCTATTTTGTGAAGTGCACCAGTCCCTCCTGCAGCAAAGCACCCCCACAGCATGATGCTGCCACCCCTGTGCTTCACGCTTGGGATGATGTTCTTCGGCTTGCAAGTCCCCCCTTTTTCCTCCAAACATAACGATGGTCATTATGGCCAAACAGTTCTATTTTTGTTTCATCAGACCAGAGGACATTTCTCCAAAAAGTACGATATTTTTCCCCATGTGCAGTTGCAAACCGTAGTCTGGCTTTTTTATGGCAGTTTGGGATCAGTGGCTTCTTCCTTGCTGAGCGGCCTTTCAGGTTATGTTGATATAGGACTTGTTTTACTGTGGATATAGATACTTTTGTACCTGTTTCCTCCAGCATCTTCAAAAGGTTCTTTGCTGTTGTTCTGGGATTGATTTGCACTTTTCGCACCATTCATCTCTAGGAGACAGAACGCGTCTCTTTCCTGAGCGGTATGACAGCTGCGTGGTCCCATGGTGTTTATACTTGCGTACTATTATTTGTACAGATGAACGTGGTACCTTCAGGCGTTTGGAAATTGCTCCCAAGGATGAACCAGACTTGTGGAGGTCTACAATTATTTTTCTGAGGTCTTGGCTGATTTCTTTTGATTTTCCCATGATGTCAAGCAAAGAGGCATTGAGTTTGAAGGTAGGCCTTGAAATACATCCACAGGTACACACGCTGTAACATGGAGATATTACTGAGTGGGAACACTAACCCTAACCCTATAAAAGGTGTGTATCAATTTAGCCTTTTGAAAACCATACCGGTTCCAAAACCATACCACAAGCAAGCGATGCATGTTAATGTTCAGACCGAGCGTGGGGACTCTTAAAGGGGAATTTCCCCCTGGGGGAATCTGGGCTTATTTTCATCATGTCCGAGGCATTTCTAGGACAGTGAGATGTGCTTCACACATAATTTCCCAGGAGGAAGGCAAGTCTGGGCTTTGCACGCTGAATGATACACCGTATGATGGCTTCCGGTGTATTGATGAGGGGGGAGGCATTTCGCAAAGGCTCTATGTTATACTGATCACACTATACGTTTTTTAACATGTAGATATGGTTGTCCTTGTTCGATAGAGCCATTGGGCATCTTTCAGCGATGTTCCTATCCGCGGATTCATTGCTAAATATACAAGTAGACATTTTTTCCAGTCTCTGAAAGACTACAATTTGTGTTGAGCAGTGCTTCATGCTCTGGCCCCCATTCCTCCCCCAAGGCAGGCTTTTTTTGAAAAGGAAGCGGACTAACAACAAAATCCTTTAGGCAAAACTGAAAGTACTGACCAGAAGCAATGGCTTCAAGTGATTCCTCTCATCAGCACGAATTCGACGATGGATAATTTTTGAATGTTCTATTAGTTACATGGTGAAATTCAACCATACTTGTTTAAACCGGAATATAGCGAAGAGGATTCGAAAGAAAGAGTTGGATTTAGCTAACGCTAGAAGTGCACAGCACCAAGAGGGCAGATGACAAATTTAACATTTGACATTTTAGTCATTTAGCAGACGCTCTTATCCAGAGCAACTTACAGTTAGTGAGTGCATACATTTTTTTTCCATACAAATACGGTGCCTAGCTAAGTCAGTTATTTTTCCTGCAAGCCACCTAGCTAGCTAGCAAATTTTTGTTTATCTACTGAAACCCATATTGTGTATTGCTGGCTAACATACTACTGTGTTGCAGTGGGGGGGAAATCCAATAATTGTTCTGTTTGCTAACTTGGCTAGGTAGCGAGCTAGGTAGCTGGCCTAGCTAGCTAAGTTAGTTAAATAACTACCGGTAGCCATATCTATGACTAAAAATAGAAGAGGTTTTACAATCTGAGATCTTTTTGTAGATATGGCAACTAAATAGCAAGCTACAATGTTACAACCAGCCACCTAAAGCTATGTTTACCAGAAAACGTTAGCACATGACAGGAGTTGGCTAGCTAATTAGCCTGGTGCCTGCTAACTTGTTGTGCGCCACGCCATGCATTTGTAACTTGTTAGCAAACGTATAACATCAGCAACTATACATTTTACTAGCTAGGTATGTAACATAATTGACAAGGGTTGACATTGGTTATGATTATGACCGTGGATGCATTTCTCACAAAAGTATAGGCATGACGCAAGATAGGATTCTAAACAGATGTAAATAACAAGTATTGTATATCCAGCAAGCTGACTAGCTAAGTTTACTAGCAAACAGTGAAGAGAAACAATAATACAACAATTTACTGTTGTAAATCTCTAAAACTGAAACTGGTTTTACTATAAAAAATATTTGCCTAAGCATGCCTAATAGACATGACCATAGATAGATACTGTCTGCCTGCCTACCTACCTACATTTGTACGGTCTGGTCACTGTGCAAAGGTTGAGGGTTATGCCATATTTCTTTCTATTAGGCTAGATATTGTTGTAAATGTAATCTCTGTGCCTGTGCATATGTATGCATGTTCAACAAGTCTAACCTAATTTTGATGTTATGCTTGTACAGTTCAACTGTCGTTCAAACTGTACAATAGAGTATCATTTACTATATATTTTTTGTCTTACAGACAATACCGTGTAGTGCCTTCCTGGAGTGGATTCTAGATACAGAAACAGAATCCCTTTGCCTGTGTGTGTCATTGTAGCAGAACTGTATCCCGTAGACATTATGCCAGATTTCAAGCAGATTACTAATGAGGAGCTGAATGGCAGTTTGATCATGACAACACTCCTCCCACAGTATTCCCTGAACATTACTACACTGATCAGAATGTATTTTCTTACTGTATGTTTCTTTGTGAATGGCAAATTCATCATGACCACCAGTTCTCACATTAGTTCAGCCTGAAAATCACTCTGATAATCTTTGGTCACCGTAAGGCGCATCATTCTTGATAGCCGCAAGCCATTGGCAGCATCGGGGTAAATCTCTGGTAGGTAGAATGGTGAAAGGTAACATATTTTTGCGCTTGTTTGTAATTAGCACAGCCATGCACAGAACACCACACAGGCATGATGACAAACGTTTGTGAAAAACAAACATTGTAAAAAAATACAAATACAAATTGCCTGCAGAAGTTCTGAGATTGTTGTGTGCTGTTCATTCGAAGTACATAATGCCATCATCCATGTTTGTGGGCACGCCCCAACTACCTTAGTGGGCGGTATTCGCATTCGCCTTGATTGCCGGACTTTGTGGTTCACTATGAGCAGACGAACACACAGGAAGTCGAAACATCCCGATTCTACCAGTGAAATTAAAATATGCTAGTTCTAGCTTGTGGTTTGGATAATTGTGATGTTTATGACAAAAATGTAATGTTGTTAATATAGTAATGACTATATGTCATGGCAGAACCAGGGTGAAATTCCCTTTAACAAAACCCCTCTGTACAGAAGATGCCTTCATCCAATTACTTTTATGTGTAACGTAATAGAACTGAGAATCATGATCAAGGGTTAGCCAAACTCATTCACCATGTTGCACAATTCAAATCAAAATCTAATTTCATTGGTCACAGACACATATTTAGCAGATGTTATTGCAGGTGTAGCGAAATGCTTGTGTTCCCTGCTCCAACAGTGCCATAGTATCTAACAATTTACAACAATACACACAAATCTCAAAGTAAAATAATGGAATTATTAGGACAAGCAATGTCGGAGTGTATTTGACTAGAATACAGTAGAATACTGTATATACATATGAAATGAGTAAAACAGTATGTAAATATTATTAAAGTGACCAGTGTTCAACTATTAAAGTGACCAGTGATTCCATGTCTATGTACATAGGGCAGCAGCCTCTAAGGAGCAGGGTGGTAGCCGGCTAGTGACAGTGACTAAGTTCAGGACAGGGTACTGGGTGGAAGCCGGCTAGTGATGGCTATTTAACAGTCTGATGGCCTTGAGATAGAAGCTGTCTTTCAGTCTCTCGGTCCCAGCTTTGATGCACCTGTACTGACCTCGCCTTCTGGATGATAGCGTGGTGAACAGGCCGTGGCTCGGGTGGTTGATGTCCTTGATGATCTTTTTGGCCTTCCTGTGACATCGGGTGCTGTAGGTGTCCTGGAGGGCAGGCAGTGTGCCCCCGGTGATGCGTTGGTCAGACCGCACCACCCTGTGGAGAGCACTGCGGTTGCGGGCGGTGCAGTAGCCGTACCAGGTGGTGATACAGCCTGACAGGATGCTCTCAATGGTGCATCTGTTAAAGTTTGTGAGGGTCTTAGGGGCCAAGACACATTTCTTCAGCTTCCTGAGTTTGACGACGCGTTGTTACGGCTTCTTCACCACACTGTCTGTGTAGGTGGACAATTTCAGATTGTCAGTGATGTGTACGGCGAGGAACTTGAAGCTTTTCACCTTCTCCACTGCAGTCCCGTCAATGTGGAAGGGGGCGTGCTCCCTCTGCTGTCTCCTGAAGCCCACGATCAGCTCCTTCATTTAGTTGACGTTGAGGGAGAGGTTATTTTCCTGGCACCACTCCGCCAGGACCCTCACCTCCTCCCTGTAGGCTGTCTCATCATTGTTAGTAATCAGGCCTACTGCTTTTGTTCGTCTGCAAACTTGATGATTGAGTTGGAGGCGTGCGTGGCCACACAGTCATGGGTGAACAGGGAGTATAGGAGGGGGCTGAGCATGTATCCATCCTGCCCTGCCTTTCGAAAGTTTTTGAAAGCCAAGTTAACAAACAAGATCACCGAACATTTCGAATCCCACCGTACCTTCTCCGCTATGCAATCCGGTTTCCGAGCTGGTCATGGGTGCACCTCAGCCACGCTCAAGGTCCTAACCGATATTATAACCGCGATCGATAATAGACAGTACTGTGTAGCCGTCTTCATCGACCTGGCCAAGGCTTTCGACTCTGTCAACCACCGCATTGTTATTGGCAGACTAAATAGCCTTGGTTTCTCAAATGACTGCCTCGCCTGGTTCACCAACTACTTCTCAGATAGAGTTCAATGTGTCAAATCGGAGGGCCTGTTGTCTGGACCTATGGCAGTCTCTATGGGGGTGCCACAGGGTTCAATTCTTGGGCCGACTCTTTTCTCCGTGTATATCAATGATGTCGCTCTTGCTGCTGGTGACTCTCAGATCCACCTCTACGCAGACGACACCATTTTGTATACATCTGTCCCTTCATTGGACACTGTGTTAACAAACCTCCAAACGAGCTTCAATGCCATACAACACTCCTTCAGTAGCCTCCAACTGCTCTTAAACACTAGTAAAACTAAATGCATGCTCTTCAATCGAACGCTGTTTGCACCCGCCCGCCCGACTAGAATCACTACTCTCGACGGGTCTGACCTAGATTATGTGGACAACTACAAATACCTAGGTGTCTGGTTAGACTGTAAACTCTCCTTCCAGACTCACATTAAGAATCTCCAATCCAAAGTTACATCAAGAATCGGTTTCCTATTTCACAACAAAGCCTCCTTCACTCATGCTGCCAAACATGCCCTCGTAAAACTGACTATCCTACCGATCCTTGACTTCGGCGATGTCATTTACAAAATAGCCTCCAACACTCTACTCAGCAAATTGGATGTAGTCTATCACAGTGCCATCCGTTTTGTCACCAAAGCCCCATATACTACCCACCACTGTGACCTGTACGCTCTTGTTGGCTGGTCCTCACTACATATTCGTCGCCAAACCCACTGGCTCCAGGCCATCTATAAATCACTGCTAGGCAAATCCCCGCCTTATCTTAGCTCATTGGTCACCATAGCAACACCCACCCGTAGTATGCGCTCCAGCAGGTATATCTCACTGGTCATCCCCAAAGCCAACACCTCCTTTGGCCGCCATTCCTTCCAGTTCTCTGCTGCCAATGACTGGAACTGGAGTTGCAAAAATCTCTGAAGCTGGAGACTCTCATCTCCCTCACTAACTTTAAGAATCAGTTGTCAGAGCACCTTACCAATCACTGCACCTGTACACAGCCCATCTGAAATTAGCCCACTCAACTACCTCATCCCCATATTGTTATTTAATTTTGCTCATTTGCACCCCAGTATCTCTATTTGCACATCATCTCTTGCACATCTATCATTCCAGTGTTAATACTAATTGTAATTATTTTGCACTATAGCCTATTTATTGCCTTACCTAACTTGCTACATTTGCACACACTGTATATATATTTTATGTTGTATTTTTGATTTTATGTTTTGTTTTACCCCATATGTAACTCTGTGTTGTTGTTTTTATCGCACTGCTTTGCTTTATCTTGGCCAGGTCGCAGTTGTAAATGAGAACTTGTTCTCAACTGGCTTACCTGGTTAAATAAAGGTGAAAAAAATAAAAATACATGTACCCTTGTGGGGACCCTGTGTTGAGGATCAGCATGGTGGAGGTGTTGTTTCCTACCTTCAATACCTGTGGGCGGCCCATCAGGAAGTCCAGGACTCAGTTGCACAGGGCGGGGTTCAGACCCAGGGCCCTGAGCTTAATGATGAGCTTGGAGGGTACTATGGTGTTGAAGACTGAGCTGTAGTCAATGAACAGCATTCTTACATAGGTACTCCTCTTGTCCAGATGGGATAGGGCAGTGTGCAGTGCAATGGCGATTGCATCGTCTGTGGCTCTATTGGGACGGTATGCAAATTGAAGTGGGTCTAGGGTGTCAGGTAAGGTGGAGGTGATATGATCCTTAACTAGCCTCTGAAAGCACTTAATGATGACAGAAGTGAGTGCTACGGGGCGATAGTAATTTAGTTCAGTTACCTTTGCTTTCTTGGGAACAGGAACAATGGTGTACATCTTAAAGCATGTGGGGACAGCAGGCTGGGTTAGGGAGAGATTGAATATGTCTGTAAACACTCCAGCCAGCTATTCTGCGCATGCTCTTAGGATGCGGCTAGGGTTGCCGTCTGGGCCGGCAGCCTTGTGAGGGTTAACATGCTTAAATGTCTTACTCACGTTGGCCATGGAGAACGACAGCCCACAGTCCTCGGGAGCGGGCCGCGCCAGTGGCACTGTGTTATCCTCAAAGCGGGTGAAGAAGGTGTTTAGCTTGTCCGGGAGCAAGACGTCGGTGTCTGCGATGTGGCTGGTTTTCCCTTTGTAATCTGTGATTGTCTGGAGTCCCTGCCACATACGTCTCGTGTCGGAGCCGTTGAATTGCGACTCCACTTTGTCTCTGTACTGACATTTTGCACTTTCAGTTTTGCGCGAATGCTGCCATCTATCCACTGTTTTTGGTGTGGGTAGGTTTTAATAGTCACAGTGGGAACAACATCCCCTATACACTTGCTGATGAACTTTGTCACTGTGTCAGTGTATACGTCAGTGTTATTCTCAGAGACAACCCGGAACATAGATGGATTCCGATTGGTCAGACCAGCGTTGAATAGACCTTAGCACGGGTACTTCCTGTTTGAGTTTCTGCCTATAGGAAGGGAGGAGCAGAATGGAGTCATGATCTGATTTGCCGAAGGGAGGGCGGGGGATGGCCGTGTAGCCATCCTGGAAGGGAGAGTAACAGTGGTCGAGAGTTTTTGAAGCGCGAGTACTACAGGCAATGTGTTGATAGAACTTCGGTAGCCTTTTCCTAAAATTTCCTTTGTCAAAGTCCCCAGCTACAATACATGTGGCCTCAGGATATGTGGTTTCCAGTTTGCACAAAGTCCAGTGTAGATTCTTGAGGGGTGTCATGGTATCAGCTTGAGGGGGAATACACTGTACACGGCTGTGACTATAACCAAAGAGAATTATCTTGGGAGGTAATACGGTTGGCATTTGATTGTGAGGTATTCTAGGTCAGGTGAACAAAAGGACTTGACTTCCTGTACATTATCACAATCACACCATGAGTAGTGATACAGTATAGGCTATTTGCCAATGCTTAAACTTGAGGGAATATTTTTCAGCAAGCCAAAACCGCCTATTTGCATTCCACGGGATTGTGTAATACAATACAAAAACACGTCCTACTTTTAGCTCCTTATGTTTTCCTATTTTAATCTTATCTTGAGAAGTAAAAACAGCTTACACAATAGAGAGGTGGGTGATGATGACAAGCACATTGTCAGTATTGTCATTATCCTTGAAAAATCAAAGCTTACAGTGAATCTCTCTCTTAAGACCCTAAATAGATTATTCTAAATAATTGAAGTTCAATGGCTGACAAACAGAGGGTGGAGTACTCCCTTTCATATGTAAACCGTTCCCTGTTTGTCTTTAGGACTTGTAGAACAATGGGCAAAATGATGATAACAGGTGCAGCTGACAAAGCCCATTGGCTTTGCTAGGTAACAAGACACCTTCCCCAATGGCAAACACAGATACAAAGGATAGCATGACAGTCACCAGACATTTAGTATGTCACAGGGTCAGACCCTCATGGGAGCCATAAAAATAGAATTAATCAAATAATTAATTATTATATTTCTATGAGGGGAGCTCCCTATTAGATCAATCCAGAATGCAGGTGCTATGCTCTATCATACAACAACAGTAATGGCCACATTATGGTAATACTTTATGTTGATGTAAGCCAAAGCATACTTTTATTGTAGCGTCTAACTTGGTCTACAATCCTAGCAATCAACATTTTTCTCAAGCTCATCCTTGAATTAATCTAACTTGAACGCATTTTTTGCATTGATTCATATATTTAAAGGGCCATCACCTTTATCGTTCCTCTGGCGTGAAAGAAAAGGCCAAAGCATGATAGGTTGCTTAATATCCTCAATTATTAGTTATTTGTTTTTATATGATCACCTTTTTATTTATTTTTTATTTAACCTTTATTTAACCAGGTAAGCCAGTTGAGAACAAGTTCTCATTTACAACTGCAACCTGGCCAAGATAAAGCAAAGCAGTGCGATAAAAACAACAACAACACAGAGTTACATATGGAATAAACAAAACGTACAGTAACACAATAGAAAATATATATACAGTGTGTGCAAATGTAGTAAGTTATGGAGGTAAGGCAATAAATAGGCCATAGTGCGAAATAATTACAATTTAGTATTAACACTGGAGTGATAGATGTGCAGAAGATGATGTGCAAATAGAGATACCGGGGTGCAAATGAGCAAAATAAATAACAATGTAAATAACAATATGGGGATGAGGTAGTTGGGTGGGCTAATTACAGATGGGCTGTGTACAGGTGCAGTGATCGGTAAGCTGCTCTGACAACTGATGCTTAAAGTTAGTGAGGGAGATAAGTGTCTCCAGCTTCAGAGATTTTTGCAGTTCGTTCCAGTCATTTGCAGCAGAGAACTGGAAGGAATGGCGGCCAAAGGAGGTGTTGGCTTTGGGGATGACCAGTGAGATATACCTGCTGGAACGCATACTGCGGGTGGGTGTTGCTATGGTGACCAATGATCTAAGATAAGGCGGGGATTTGCCTAGAAGTGATTTATAGATGACACGGAGCCAGTGGGTTTGGCGACGAATATGTAGTGAGGGCCAGCCAACGAGAGCGTACAGGTCACAATGGTGGGTAGTATATGGGGCTTAGTGGGTAAGAGCGTTGTGCCAGTAACCGAAAGGTCACTGGTTCTAATCCCCGAGCCGACTAGGTGAAAAATCTGTCGATGTGCCCTTAAGCAAGGCACTTAACCCTAATTGCTCCTGTAAGTCGCTCTGGATAAGAGCGTCTGCTAAATGACTAAAATGTAAAATGTAAATGTAGTATATGGGGCTTTGGTGACAAAACGGATGGCACTGTGATAGACTACATCCAATTTGCTGAGTAGAGTGTTGGAAGCTATTTTGTAAATGACATCGCCGAAGTCAAGGATCGATAGGATAGTCAGTTTTACGAGGGCATGTTTAGCAGCATGAATGAAGGAGGCTTTGTTGCGAAATAGGAAGCCGATTCTAGATTTAACTTTGGATTGGAGATGCTTAATGTGAGTCTGGAAGGAGAATTTACGGTCTAACCAGACACCTAGGTATTTGTAGTTGTCCACATATTCTAAGTCAGACCTGCCGTGAGTAGTGATTCTAGTCGGGCGAGCGCGTGCAAGCAGCGTTCGATTGAAGATCATGCATTTAGTTTACTAGCGTTTAAGAGCAGTTGGAGGCCACGGAAGGAGTGTTGTATGGCATTGAAGCTCGTTTGGAGGTTTGTTAACACAGTGTCCAATGAAGGGCCAGATGTATACAAAATGGTGTCGTCTGCATAGAGGTGGATCTGAGAGTCACCAGCAGCAAGAGCGACATCATTGATATACACAGAGAATAGAGTCGACCCGAGAATTGAACCCTGTGGCACCCCCATAGAGACTGCCAGAGGTCCAGACAACAGGCCCTCCGATTTGACACATTGAACTCTATCTGAGAAGTAGTTGGTGAACCAGGCGAGGCAGTCATTTGAGAAACCAAGGCTATTTAGTCTGCCAATAAGAATGCGGTGATTGACAGAGTCAAAAGCCTTGGCCAGGTCGATGAAGACGGCTGCACAGTACTGTCTTTTATCGATCGCGGTTATTATATCATTTAGGACCTTGAGCGTGGCTGAGGTGCACCCATGACCAGCTCGGAAACCAGATTGCATAGCGGAGAAGGTACGGTGGGATTCGAAATGGTCGGTGATCTGTTTGTTAACTTGGCTTTCAAAAACTTTCGAAAGGCAGGGCAGGATGGATATAGGGGGGGGGGGGGGGGGGGGGCATGGCAAGTTGCAGTGGAGGGTGCAGAGCTGGTGGCCGGGGTAGGGGTAGCCAGGTGGAAAGCATGGCCAGCCGTAGCAAAATGCTTATTGAAATTCTCGATTACCGTAGATTTATCGGTGGTGACAATGTTTCCTAGCCTCAGTGCAGTGGGTAGCTGGGAGGAGGTAATCTTATTCTCCATGGACTTTACAGTGTCCCAAAACTTTTTGGAGTTAGTGCTACAGGATGCAAATTTCTGTTTACCGGATGTTGGTTCCTGACGATGTCCGCTCCTCGGTCCTGGAGCTTGCCTGCCACCCGGACTCCCGTCGGACCCTGGCCTTTGTGCGACAACGCTTTTGGTGGCCTACCATGGTTCTCCGCGTTCGTCGCCGCCTGCATGGTCTGTGCGCAGAACAAAACTCCTTGGCAAGCTCTGACTGGTCTCCTCCAACCTCTGCCTGTTCCTCACCGTCCCTGGTCTCACATATCCCTGGACTCTGTCATGGGTCTTCCCCCGTCTGATGGCAACACCGCCATCCTGACAGTTGTGGACCGGTTTTCCATAGCCGCCCACTTCATTCCTCTCCTCAAGCTACCCTCCGCCAAAGAGACGGCCCAGCTCATGGTGCAGCACGTCTTCCGTATCCATGGACTCCCAGTGGACATGGTCTCTGACCGGGGTCCTCAGTTCTCGTACTGGTTCTGGAAGGCATTCTGCACACTCATTGGGTCGTCGGCCAGCCTGTCCTCCGGTTTCCACCCTCAGTCCAACGGCCAATCGGAGTGAGCCAACCAAGACCTGGAGACGACTCTGCGCTGCCTGGTCTCCGCCAATCCCACCACCTGGAGCCAGAAACAAGTGTGGGCTGAATACGCCCGCAAAACCCTTCCCTGCTCTACCACGGGTCTTTCACCCTTTGAGTGTTCCCTGGGTTATCAGCCCCCGCTCTTCCCGGAGCAAAAGGAAGAGGTCGGCATACCCTCGGCCCAGATGTTTGTCCGCCGCTATCATCGTACCTGGAGGAGAGCCCGGTCGGCTCTTCTCAAGACCACCTCCAGGTATCGACGTCAAGCGGACTGCCACCGGACCCTGGCATCGTCTCAGGCAGAAGGTATGGCTGTCCACCCGAGATCTACCCCTCCGGGTGGAGTCCCACAAACTTTCCCCCCGGTTTATCGGCCCTTTCCCCATATCCAAGATCATTAGCCCCTCTGCTGTTCATCTTCTGTTTCCCCATACCCTCCGTATACATCCCACTTTTCATGCGTCTAGGATCAAACCCATGTCTCACAGCCCATTGTCTACTGTTTTTGTAATACACTTTTGTTACTTCGACACTGTCTGCATCTGGGTCTTCTCCTGAAACGTGATAAAAGTAAAACAATTGTTGAATAAAATATAGTACAACTACACTGTACCTTTCAAGACAGGGAATGATGTAAAATAATTAGTATTCCATTTTCCATTTATAGTATTTTATAAATGGATAAGATGGAATTAGAAGAAAGGATAACCAAAAAATTATACATCTTCAAATATAACTAATTGGAACACACAAGTTCTCAATCAACATGATGGCGATAAAAACACAGCAAACAGAAGACATAGAAGGCACATTATTTGGGTATGTGTGGATGTATTGTGATGGAAGGTGTGGTGTGTTTTTTTGTTTGGAAAAGTGTGGCGTTAAGTGAGTGAGAAAGGAAATGGTTGCATATCCCAGAACCAATGTGTGTCTGTGAGCAGGGGTTGTGAGAGAGAGCTTTCAATTTTGTGCAGATGAGGGATATACATTTTAAAATAAAGTATACATCTAATTTATTTTTGTATTGTCCTATCATGATGGAACGGTCCCCACCCTATACCCTAGACACCCACCTGAGTGACCCTTACACCAAAGAGAAGTCCCTATCTGTTTTATGGGCCTGCTGTAAGTTGCCTATATGCAGCCAAAACAGAAAGATAAATGCGGTCAGAGACCTACTAGAGCAGCACCACCCCCTCAAGATTCTGAGCCTGCCTGGCAGGGTTGATCCTACAGAACCCCTTGATGGGAGAGCATAATATACAGTGAGGGAAAAAAGTATTTGATCCCCTGCTGATTTTGTACGTTTGCCCACTGACAAAGAAATGATCAGTCTATAATTTTTATGGTAGGTTTATTTGAACAGTGAGAGACAGAATAACAACAAAAAAATCCAGAAAAACGCATGTCAAAAATGTTATTAATTGATTTGCATTTTAATGAGGGAAATAAGTATTTGACACCTCTGCAAAACATGACTTAGTACTTGGTGGCAAAACCCTGGCAATCACAGAGGTCAGACGTTTCTTGTAGTTGGCCACCAGGTTTGCACACATCTCAGGAGGGATTTGTTCCACGCCTCTTTGCAGATCTTCTCCAAGTCATTAAGGTTTCGAGGCTGACGTTTGGTAACTCGAACCTTCAGCTCCCTCCACAGATTTTCTATGGGATTAAGGTTTGGAGACTGGCTAGGCCACTCCAGGACCTTAATGTGCTTCTTCTTGAGCCACTCCTTTGTTGCTTGGCCGTGTGTTTTGGGTCATTGTCATGCTGGAATACCCATCCACGACCCATTTTCAATGCCCTGGCTGAGGGAAGGAGGTTCTCACCCAAGATTTGACAGTACATGGCCCCGTCCATCGTCCCTTTGATGCGGTGAAGTTGTCCTGTCCCCTTAGCAGAAAAACACCCCCAAAGCATAATGTTTCCACCTCCATGTTTGACGGTGGGGATGGTGTTCTTGGGGTCATAGGCAGCATTCCTCCTCCTCCAAACACGGCGAGTTGAGTTGATGGCAAAGAGCTCGATTTTGGTCTCATCTGACCACAACACTTTCACCCAGTTCTCCTCTGAATCATTCAGATGTTAATTGGCAAACTTCAGACGGGCCTGTATATGTGCTTTCTTGAGCAGGGGGACCTTGCGGGTGCTGCAGGATTTCAGTCCTTCACGGCGTAGTGTGTTACCAATTGTTTTCTTGGTGACTATGGTCCCAGCTGCCTTGAGATCATTGACAAGATCCTCCCGTGTAGTTCTGGGCTGATTCCTCACCGTTCTCATGATCATTGCAACTCCACGAGGTGAGATGTTGCACGCACCACTTTCCGTTATTTATTTTTTAGAATTTTTTGAAAAAAATATTTTTTTTCATTTCACTTCAACAATTTGGACTGTTTTGTGTACATCCATTACATGAAATCCAAATAAAAATCCATTTAAATTACAGGTTGTAATGCAACAAAATAGGAAAAACGCCAAGGGGGATGAATACTTTTGCAAGGCACTGTATGGAATCATGTAGTGAACAAACAAGTGTTAAACAAATCAAAATGTATGTTATATTTGAGATTCTTCAAATAGCCACCCTTTGCCTTGATGACAGCTTTGCACACTCTTGGCATTCTCTCAACCAGCTTCACCTGGAATGCTTTTCCAACAGTCTTGAAGGAGTTCTCATATATGCTGAGCACTTGTTGGCTGCTTTTCCTTCACTCTGCCGTCCGACTCATTCCAAACCATCTCAATTGGGTTGAGGTCGGGGGATTGTGGAGGCCAGGTCATCTGATGCAGCACTCCATCACTCTCCTTCTTGGTAAAATAGCCCTTACACAGCCTGGAGGTGTGTTGGGTCATTGTCCTGTTGAAAAACAAATGATAGTCCCACTAAGCCCAAACCAGATGCGTTGGCGTATCGCTGCAGAATGCTGAGGTAGCCATGCTGGTTAAGTGTGCCTTGAATTCTAAAGAAATCAGACAGTGTCATCAGCAAAGCACCTCTACACCATAACACCTCCTCCTCCATGCTTTACGGTGGGAAATACACATGCAGAGATCGTCCGTTCACCCACACCGCGTCTCACAAAGACACGGCGGTTGGAACCAAAAATCTCCAATTTGGACTCCAGACCAAAGGACACATTTCCACCGGTCTAATGACAGCTTTACACACTCTTGGCATTATCTCAACCAGCTTCACCTGGAATGCTTTTCCAACATTCTTGAAGGAGTTCCCACATATGCTGAGCTGCTTTTCCTTCACTCTGAAGTTCAACTCATCCCAAACCATCTCAATTGGTTAGAGGTCAGGTGATTGTGGAGGCCATTGTTTCTTGGCCCAAGCAAGTCTCTTCTTATTATTGGTGTCCTTTAGTAGTGGTTTCTTTGCAGCAATTCGACCATGAAGGCCTGATTCACGCAGTCCCCTCTGAACAGTTGATGTTGAGATGTGTCTGTTGCTTGAACTCTGTGATGCATTTATTTGGGCTGCAATTTCTGAGGCTGGTAACTCTAATGAACTTATCCTCTGCAGCAGAGGTAACTCTGGGTCTTCCTTTCCTGTGGCGGTCCTCATGAAAGCCAGTTTCATCATAGCGCTTGATGGTTTTTGCGACTGCACTTGAAGAAACTTTCAAAGTTCTTGAAATGTTCTGTATTGACTGACCTTCATGTCTTAAAGTAATTATGGACTGTCGTTTCTCTTTGTTTATTTGAGCTGTTCTTGCCATAATATGGACTTGGTCTTTTACCAAATAGGGCTATCTTCTGTATACCACCCCTACCTTGTCACAACTGATTGGCTCAAACACATTAAGAATGAAATAAATTCCACAAATTAACTTTTAAGAAGGAAAACCTGCCAATTGAAATGCATTCCAGGTGACTACCTTATGAAGTTGTTTGAGAGAATGCCAAGAGTGTGGAAAGATGTCATCAAGCCAAAGGGTGGCTTCTTTGAAGAAACTCAAATATAAAATATATTTTGATTTGTTTAACAATTTTTTGGTTACTACATGATTCCATATGTGTTATTTCATAGTTGTTATGTCTTCACTATTATTCTACAATGTAGTGAAGACATAACAAGAAAAAAAAAGAAAAAAAGAAAAAAGAAGAAAAACCCTTGAATGAGTAGGTGTGTCCAAACATTTGACTGGTACTGTGCATATATGGATGAACAATGACAGAGCGGCATGGACTAAGATGCAGTAGAATATTATAGAATACAGTATATAGATATGAAATGAGTAATGCAAGATATGTAAACATTATTAAAGTGGCTAGTGTTCCATTTCTTAAAGTGGCCAGTGATTTCTAGTCTATGTCTATAGGCAGTTGCCTCTAATGTGCTAGTGATGGCTATTTAACAGTCTGATGGCCTTGAGATAGAAGCTGTCTTTCAGTCTCTCGGTCCCAGCTTTGATGCACCTGTACTGACCTCGCCTTCTGGATGATAGCGGGGTGAACAGGCAGTAGCTCGGGTGGTTGATGTCCTTGATGATCTTTTTGGCCTTCCTGTGACATCGGGTGCTGTAGGTGTCCTGGAGGGCAGGCAGTGTGCCCCCGGTGATGCGTTGGTCAGACCGCACCACCCTCTGGAGAGCCCTGCGGTTGCGAGCGGTGCACTAGCCGTACAAGGCGGTGATACAGTCCGACAGGATGCTCTCAATGGTGCATCTGTTAAAGTTTGTGAGGGTCTTAGGGGCCAAGATGAATTTCTTCAGCTTCCTGAGGTTGAAGACGCGTTGTTGCGACTTCTTCACCACACTGTCTGTGTAGGTGGTCAATTTCAGATTGTCAGTGATGTGTACGGCGAGGAACTTGAAGCTTTTCACCTTCTCCACTGCGGTCCCGTCAATGTGGAAGGGGGCGTGCTCCCTCTGCTGTCTCCTGAAGCCCACGATCAGCTCCTTCATTTTGTTCACGTTGAGGGAGGTTATTTTCCTGGCACCACTCCGCCAGGACCCTCACCTCCTCCCTGTAGGCTGTATCATCATTGTTGGTAATTAGGCCTACTGCTGTTGTGTCGTCTGCAAACTTGATGATTGAGTTGGAGGCGTGCTTGGCCACGCAGTCATGGGTGAACAGGGAGTACAGGAGTGGGCTGAGCACATACCCTTTTGGGGCCCTAGTGTTGAGGATCAGCGAAGTGGAGGTGTTGTTTCCTACCTTCATCACCTGGGGGCGGCCCGTCAGGAAGTCCAGGACCCAGTTGCACAGGGCGGGGTTCAGACCCAGGGTCTCAAGCTTAATGATGAGCTTGGATGGTACTATGGTGTTGAATGGTGAGCTATAGTCAATGAACATCATTCTTACATAGGTATTCCTCTTGTCCAGATGGGATAGGGCAGTGTGCAGTGTGATGGTGATTGCATCGTCTGTGGATCTATTAGGGCGGTAAGCAAATTGAAGTGGGTGAGAGAGAAAAAAATCAATTTGATCCATTTTGAATTCAGGCTGTAACAACAAAATGTGGAAGAAGTCAAGGGGAATGAATACTTTCTTTAGGCACTGTATATGTGGCCTACTTGATTAGTTGTGGCTCAGGGAAAGGATTGCTGGTTGCAGATGTCTGTCTGAAAGATAATGCTCTAAATGTCACCAGTGTGAGACGCATCAGATATCAGACGAAAGCCATTTGAACTGCAAATATTGATTGAAAGACTGGCCTGAATTTGTAACTCATTAACTATAGGTGTATCCGCCCGAGAATGACAAATATGATCATTTGACACTTAACCTCTACAAACATGAACTCCAAAGTCAACTGTCGTGGGTGTTTTTCTTTTCTCTTCAGAAAATGTGTGTACCTCAATTAGTTTTGTCAGTTGTTGGAAATAATTTTGTGCACAGTATTCTCCTTAGCCCTAGTGATATTTACTGTTATGTTACCTAGGAATATGTCATTATCAACATCAAATCATGAAATAACATGTTGCAGTGAGCAGAAAAGTCTTATGCCGACAGAGCACCCTCTAACTAACTGCTATCTGTGGCAGGTGAAGATGATAGCAGCAGAGTTCTATGACTCCCTACCACAGCACACTTCCTGGACCCAGGTGTTGTGGGACTTTGTCTTTGACGACAGCTTAAGTCCCTATGCCAGGATCAAGCGGGAATATGAGCTCGTCAAACAGGAGTAGGTGGCACAAATAATCATGTGCCCCCAACATCCAGTGCTACTGATTGTAATACTGAAACATCCGTTTCAGACAGGTCAAAGGAGCTCAACTCTGGTTTGAGAAGCACAAATAAAGTTATAGACTGTCCACCGAAATCCATGGGCACAAGAGCAAAATAAGAGTCAGAACCATTCAACTCTGATTGGCTGATGACTTGTTATGACCAATAATTTGAGAAGAAAAGGTCCATATTGTGGTGAAGTTTCAGATGGTTGTAACAAGCAATAGCTAATCAGCTGGCCCTAGCAGTTAGATAGGAAGAGGAAATGAAAAATAAGACCCCAGCCATTCAATTCAATACAATGGATAACACGCTAACTATTTCAATCTATTGTATTGTTGCTTATTTACCATGAGCGTGCAGTACAGTGCAGAGATTAAATGAGCATTGAAACTTACCTTGCAGTAAGAGCTGTTTCTTCAGTGAAACTCTGGTTTGCTGCTCCCCACAGAATAGTTTTTTCATTCAAGAAGAGAAATATTACATATTGCTAACAATGTTTAACATAAGTTTAATTTAGCAATTTAATTAGAAATAAATATTAAAGGTGAGATGATTCTGTTTGTGCATATACATGTGTAATGCCAGAACTACAGTGGGGAAAAAAAGTATTTAGTCAGCCACCAATTGTGCAAGTTCTCCCACTTAAAAAGATGAGAGAGGCCTGTAATTTTCATCATAGGTAAACGTCAACTATGACAGACAAAATGAGGAAAAAAAATCCAGAAAATCACATTGTAGGATTTTTAATGAATTTATTTGCAAATTATGGTGGAAAATAAGTATTTGGTCAATAACAAAAGTTTATCAATACTTTGTTATATACCCTTTGTTGGCAATGACACAGGTCAAACGTTTTCTGTATGTCTTCACAAGGTTTTCACACACTGTTGCTGGTATTTTGGCCCATTCCTCCATGCAGATCTCCTCTAGAGCAATGATGTTTTGGGGCTGTCGCTGGGCAACACGGACTTTCAACTCCCTCCAAAGATTTTCTATGGGGTTGAGATCTGGAGACTGGCTAGGCCACTCCAGGACCTTGAAATGCTTCTTACGAAGCCACTCCTTCGTTGCCCGGGCGGTGTGTTTGGGATCATTGTCATGCTGAAAGACCCAGCCACATTTCATCTTCAATGCCCTTGCTGATGGAAGGAGGTTTTCACTCAAAATCTCACGATACATGGCCCCATTCATTCTTTCCTTTACACGGATCAGTCGTCCTGATCCCTTTGCAGAAAAACAGCCCCAAAGCATGATGTTTCCACCCCCATGCTTCACAGTAGGTATGGTGTTCTTTGGATGCAACTCAGCATTCTTTGTCCTCCAAACACGACGAGTTGAGTTTTTACCAAAAAGTTCTATTTTGGTTTCATCTGACCGTATGACATTCTCCCAATCCTCTTCTGGATCATCCAAATGCACTTTAGCAAACTTCAGACGGGCCTGGACATGTACTGGCTTTAGCAGGGGGACACGTCTGGCACTGCAGGATTTGAGTCCCTGGCGGCGTAGTGTGTTACTGATGGTAGGCTTTGTTACTTTGGTCCCAGCTCTCTGCAGGTCATTCACTAGGTCCCCCCGTGTGGTTCTGGGATTTTTGCTCACCGTTCTTGTGATCATTTTGACCCCACGGGGTGAGATCTTGCGTGGAGCCCCAGATCGAGGGAGATTATCAGTGGTCTTGTATGTCTTCCATTTCCTAATAATTGCTCCCACAGTTGATTTCTTCAAACCAAGCTGCTTACCTATTGCAGATTCAGTCTTCCCAGCCTGGTGCAGGTCTACAATTTTGTTTCTGGTGTCCTTTGACAGCTCTTTGGTCTTGGCCATAGTGGAGTTTGGAGTGTGACTGTTTGAGGTTGTGGACAGGTGTCTTTTATACTGATAACAAGTTCAAACAGGTGCCATTAATACAGGTAACGAGTGGAGGACAGAGGAGCCTCTTAAAGAAGAAGTTACAGGTCTGTGAGAGCCAGAAATCTTGCTTGTTTGTAGGTGACCAAATACTTATTTTCCACCATAATTTGCAAATAAATTCATTAAAAATCCTACAATGTGATTTTCTGGAGATTTTTTTTTCTCAATTTGTCTGTCATAGTTGACGTGTACCTATGATGAAAATTACAGGCCTCTCTCATCTTTTTAAGTGGGAGAACTTGCACAATTGGTGGCTGACTAAATACTTTTTTCCCCCACTGTATGTAACTGATATTTCTTTACGAGAACTAACTATTTTCATAATAAAATCACATAACTTCTATATCAGTCAGGTTTTGTATTGCCTACACTGTAAATACTAGTTGTACATTCAGGGCTCTATTCAATCAGATCCGCTTTAGCCGACATCCGCATAGCGATTGCTTTGGCAGTGTTGGAGGTGGAACTGCGTAAGAGCTGTCAAATCCACAAGCGGCTCCTGGCATTGTACCTAAAGCAGACATTGCCATTGGCTGCACAGAGTCGCATTAAGAGAAATTCCATACAGCCTTGTTTACAAGCTTGAACACTGAGACATAATTGATACCTTGATTAGGTTGATAGAAATTCTCATTATTTGATTTAATTTTACATCATTATTTCTATATAGCCTACACTTTCTAGTTCTGAACTTCTTACATGAGTGTGGCTTTGTGACAATGATCAACAGCAGCTGCTTACCGATTTGTCAGCTCCAATGCAGTTCCTCCGACACCGCCAAAACATCAGCTATGCGGGTGCCGGCTATCGCCGGTTAACGCTTGATCTGATTGAATCTAGGCCTCAGTGTCTTTTTCTATTGTAACATCAGGTGATGGAAAATGTATTTTTTTGTCATAACGATTGATAAATTAAACACACCACTCTATACTGTAGACAGGAGACAGGTCTATTGTTTTGTTTAAATTAATTTACTTTCAGTTTTGAAATTTTATTCAGAACTTGGTCAAAGTTAATATAATGTCACAACCGATATTCAATCAAATATTTTCCTCAAATAAACATTTTCCTATCATCACAAATAACTTTTGCAAGAGCAACTGGCTCTATTTTCACATATCAAATTCAAGTTCAACCTTAAATAGCAAGGAGGATATTCACAAAAACAAACCACCATTGTAAACGTACCACCATAAAAAAATTAAATAAAGATCAGATTCATGCATGGTTAAAACACAGGAACAAATCAAATAGGCATACTGTATAGTTACTCTGGGTTTCGTAGGGTTAGCCTATGGATAATTGCATCTATATTGGGAAAACTTATGTGGTGAATTTACAGTTTTGGGTACGTTTTTTGTGAATGATCCCCAAATTAAAACCTTTAGCAACGGACAACAAAAATGAGTGTTTCTTATTGGACAAGTCCAGGTAGTCCCTCCCTGGTTCAGTCAGTTGTCTTCTGATAAAAAGCTTTTTAAAAACTGCTGAGGTCAGGTGACTAAAGCACAGTATGTGCCATATGTGCTTGTCAAACACCCAAGGATTAAGTAAATCATATAAAATATAAAAGGCTGACGTAAATGGTGTGCAAGTTTCCTCCAGGACCCGCCAATGTAGAACAACAGTTTTGTCTGTCTCTATATATAATATTACGAATAATAATAGAATCACAGTTTTTTTAAATAATAAAACGGTAAAAATGTAGAAAACAAAAATATTTTCTTTTGTAAGACTTAGAACAGACAGAGCAGAGAACTGCAAACTGGACTGAGTCTGTAAATGCACGGAGAGGAAAAAACGGAAAACGGTGCAAGCGTCCGTCCATCCTTCCGTCCGTACATCCTTTGTTCATTTAACCATTACTTTCTCTCTCTCTCATTCTCCTTTTCATTCTCAGACTTTTTCTTTCATCCCTCTGTTCTGCACAGCAGACTCAATGTTGGCTCAACCTTTCTGCAGCGTCACAGCAATGTTTCATAGCGTCACAGAAACGTTGAGAGAACATTCCTTCCGAGCACATCTTCTTCTCCTTCATACTTCCAGCACGTCCCGCTGTCCAGATATTATGATGTATGGATTCGACCAATTTCTTGTCTAATGGCTGAAAGAGAGCACAAAATTGAGAAAATCACGTGTGTGTGTGTTGGGTAGAGGATGGGTAGTGGAGGACAGGATTATCACTTAACCTTCATCTATTTCAAAAGGAATGGGGTTTACTATGAAGAAGTAAATAGGTGAATTGTATGCCTAGCATCATCTTAGGACATAATTAATTAGGATACCTTTGTTCACTGTAACGGAAAAACTTAATTGGACTACAGAAAGTGTATAGAATATGAATATGAAGGACCTTAGTCGGTTTGCAGGTAAATTGCTCACTGATGCTGGCAGGCCGTTTCAATAACAACAAAATGCATAAACATTCTGTATCACCTACCATTAATGATCTCATCTTTCACCTTCTGCAATTCACGTACAACTTCCTCCAAGATTTCCTGTGGGGTAAAAAAAGTACCTTTTACATTTTCTGCTTCTTTCACAATACTTTTATTCCATTAACAATTGAAGAATGACATACTGATCCGTCCAATATGTATTACAGTTTTGAAATGAGATTCATACCTGCTTCATCCTGTCAAAGTCTATGTCTCCTTCACTAGTGCTGCCCACTGGTCGCACCCTGCAAAACAACAACAACCACAGGGATGATTTGAAATTATCGATAAATATTAATTTGTTAGAACTTTCATAGTAAATTATGCAGATTAATAAACATATACAGTACATTAAAGCAGACATTTTCTACAGCTAATGACAAGTGACAAGCAACATTCATCCTTGATTATTAGATGAAGGTACAGTATCTTATATTTATATAGCATGGTGGTGTTAGCAATGTAAGGCAGCCATCCATTCACTGTTTATTACTGCGATAAATACAAATAGGCTGTCATGTATATTATCATCACAAGCTTCCTCAATGCAATAAGCAAACACTCCCATGGTTCCTGTTTCCCACTGAAAATACTGAGAATATATTTCAGTGTCTAGGGTTTACCAAGAATGGTGCGACAAACAAAAAAACATCCAGTCAGCGGCAGTCCTGTGGGCGACAACAGCTTGTTGATGAGAGGTCGAAGGAGAAAGTCAAAAATCTTGAGAAAGTATTCACCCCCCTTGGCATTTTTCCTATTTTGTTGCCTTCCAACCTGGAATTAAAATTGATTTTTTGGGGGTTTGTAACATTTGATTTACACAACATGCCTACCACCTTGAAGATGCAAAATATTTTGGGGGGTGAAACAAACAAGAAATAAGACCAAAAAAAAGAAAACTTGAGCGTGCATAACTATTCACCCCCCCAAAGTCAAAACTTTGTAGAGCCACCTTTTGCAGCAATTACAGCTGCAAGTCTCTTGGGGTATGTCTCTATAAGCTTGGCACATCTAGCCACTGGGATATTTGCCCATTCTTCAAGGCAAAACTGCTCCAGCTCCTTCAAGTTGGATGGGTTCCGCTGGTGTACAGCAATCTTTAAGTCATACCACAGATTCTCAATTGGATTGAGGTTTGGGCTTTGACTAGGCCATTCCAAGACATTTAAATGTTTCTCCTTAAACCACTTGAGTGTTGCTTTAGCAATATGCTTAGGGTCATTGTCCTGCTGGAAGGTGAACCTCCATCCCAGTCTCAAATCTCTGGAAGACTGAAACAGGTTTCCCTCAAGAATTTCCCTGTATTTAGCGCCATCCATCATTACTTCAATTCTGACCAGTTCCCCAGTCCCTGCCGATGAAAAACATCCCCACAGAATGATGCTGCCACCACCATGCTTCACTGTGGGGATGGTATTCTCGGGGTGATGAGAGGTGTTGGGTTTGCGCCAGACATAGCGTTTTCCTTGATGGCCAGAAAGCTCAATTTTAGTCTCATCTGACAAGAGTACCTTCTTCCATATGTTTGGGGAGTCTCCCACATGCATTTTGGCAAACACCAAACATGTTTGCTTATTTCTTTCTTCAAGCAATGGCTTTTTTCTGGCCACTCTTCTGTAAAGCCCAGCTCTGTGGAGCATACAGCTTAAAGTGGTCCTATGGACAGATACTTCAATCTCCGCTGTGGAGATTTGCAGCTCCTTCAGGGTTATCTTTGGTCTCTTTGTTGCCTCTCTGATTAATGCCCTCCTTGCCCGGTCTGTGAGTTTTGGTGGGCGGCCCTCTCTTGGCAGGTTTGTTGTGGTGACATATTCTTTCCATTTTTTAATAATGGATTTAATGGTGCTCCGTGGGATGTTCAAAGTTTCAGATAATTCTTTATAACCCAACCCTGATCTGTACTTCTCCACAACTTTGTCTCTGACCTGTTTGGAGAGCTCCTTGGTCTTCATGCTGCCGCTTGCTTGGTGGTGCCCCTTGCTTAGTGGTGTTGCAGACTCTGGGGCCTTTCAGAACAGGTGTATATATACTGAGATCATGTGACACTTAGATTGCACACAGGTGGACTTCATTTAACTAATTATGTGACTTCTGAAGGTAATTGGTTGCACCAGATCTTATTTAGGGGCTTCATAGCAAAGGGGGTGAATACATATGCACGCACCATTTTCCGTTATTCATTTTTTAGAATTTTTTGAAGCAAGTAATTTTTTTCATTTCACTTCAACAATTTGTCCATTACATGAAATCCAAATAAAAATCCATTTAAATTACAGGTTGTAATGCAAAAAAATAGGAAAAACGCCAAGGGGGAAAACGCAAGGCACTGTAACAGGCAGGCCACAAACGGGCAAATAACGGCACAGTACAATAGTGGTGTGCAGAAAGGCATCTCGGAACACACAACTCGTCGGTTCTTGTGATGGTGGAGATATTGCAGCAGACGACCACACCAGGTTCCACTCCTATCAGCTAAAAACAAGATGAAGCTGCTCCAGTGGGGCATGCGATCACCAACACTTGACAATTGAGGAATGGAAAAACATTGCCTGGTATGACGAATCCTGGTTCCTGTTGCGTCATGCTGATGGCAGAGTCAGGATTTGGCGCAAGCAGCATGAGTCCATAGCCCCATCCTGCCTGGTGTCAATGGTACAGGTTGTGGCAGTGGTGTAATGGTGTGGGAATGTTTTCCTGGCACACGTTAGGTCCCTTGATACCAATTGAGCAACGTTTCCATGCTCCGAAGAGTTCAGGCTGTTCTGGATGCAAAGGGGGGTCTGACCCGGTACTAAAGTCCACTAAGTGCATATTTCCTCATCTAAGAGAACATAATGCTATGTAATATGAACCTCTCAATAAATCCCCTTATTTACCTAAAGTTATAGCCTGGGCCCAGATCTGTTTTGCTGTTTAGCCAACAACTGCCATAGGAGTTGGCTATACAGATATAACAGATCCAGACTAAACAGTTACCATGCCTCAGATGAGCAAATCCACACTGCTCAGTAAAATATATCTCACGTATAAATAATAATAATTATACATTTCATTTTGTATATAGTGCTTTTCATTACAGTGTAATCTAAAACTCTAACTAGGCAAAATAATAAATTAATAATATAACATATCAAGTAACATATACAGTGCCTAGTGAAAGTCTACACACCCATTGCAGTCTTCACATTTTGCTGCCTTAAAATTACATCTAAAAAGGGATTCAATTAGATTTTTTCCCCTACAGATCTACACAACCTACTCCACATTTTCAAAGTGAAAGAAAGTTCTAGAACATTTACCAAATTAATAAACAAATGAAACATATAAGATGTCTTGATTGCGTATGTCTTCACACTCCAGAGTTAATACTTGGTGGAATCGCCTCTGGCAGCCATTACAGCTGTGAATCATTTTCAATAAGATTCGGGCAAAATACACACAGTGTACAAAGTATTATGAACACCTGATCTTTCCATGACATACAGTACCCTGACCAGGTGAATCCAGGTGAAAGCTATGATCCCTTAAAGATGTAACTTGTTAAATCCACTTAAAATCAGTGTAGATGAAGGGGAGGAGACAGGTTCAAGAAGGATTTTAAGCCTTGAGACAATTAAGACATGGATTGTGTATGTGTGTATGTGAGAGGGGTATGGTAGTAGGTGCCAAGCGCACCGGTTTGTGTCAAGAACTGCAACGCTGCAGAGTTTTTCACGCTCAACAGTTTCCCATGTGTATCAAGAACGGTCCACCACCCAAAGGACATCCGGCCAACTGGACACAACTGTGGGAAGCATTGGAGTCAACATGGGCCAGCATCCCTGTGGAACGCTTTCGACACCTTATAGAGTGTCCATGCCCCAACAAATTGAGGCTTTTTTCTTTTGTCAGAATTGCTCAAGCTCAGTATATTTGGTTGGAAATCATTGATGGACAACAATATTTAAACCTTGCCTCTGATTGTCTAAGCAGATTTAAGTCAGAATTGAGACTGGACTATTCAAGAACACTCAACCCCTCTTGGAAAGCCATTCTGGTGTGTCTTTTGCATTACAATTTGTGTAAATTTTCCCGCGGAAAAATAAAACCCTATCCCAGGGTTTTCAGAAGACTGAGTTAGGTTTTCCTCTAACTTTTTTACCTGGGCTTTGCTCTTTTCATATTTATTTTGATCCTAAAAAACTCCCCAGTCCCTGTGGTGACAACATACCCATAACACTGCCACAACAATACTTGAAAATACAAAGGGATCAACAACATTGCATTCACTCCATATTACTGGCCTTTATGACAAATAAGCCTGTGTTAAAAAATCCACTCCAAATCATCCATTCTGTTTGCAACAAGGCTGTTAAGTAATACTGCAAGTCAACACGGCAAATAAGTTAACTTTTTGGCCTAAATGAAAAACTAAAGGTTTGGGTCAAATCCAATACAACACAGCACAGAGTGAAACCCTATGTGTTTTCAAGTATTGTGGTGGCAGCATCATGTTATGGGTATTCTTGTCATCGGCAGGGACTGGGGAGATTGTCAGGATGCCAAAGACACACCAGAATGGCTTTCCAAGAGGTGTTGAGTGTTCCTGAGTGGTCTAGTCTCAGTCCTAGCTTGAAAATCAGAGACAAGGTTTGAATATTGCTGTCCATAAATGATTCCCAACCAAATGTACTGAGCTTGAACAATTTTCACAAAAATAATATGCCTTAGGAAAGCATTCACACCCATTAACCTTTTCTACATATTGTTGTGTTACGGCCTCAATTTAAATTTAAATTGAGATTTGTGCAAACCTGGTGGCCAACTACAAGAAACTTCTGACCTCTGTGATTGCCAACAAGGGATTTGCCACAAATTACTAGGTCATGTTTTGCAGAGGGGTCAAATACTTATTTCCCACATTTTTTTGTTGTTATTCTGTCTCTCACTGTTCAAATAAACCTACCATTAAAATTATAGACTGATAATTTCTTTGTCAGTGGGCAAACGTACAAAATCAGCAGGGGATCAAATACTTTTTTCCCTCACTGTACCCCATAATGTCAAAGTGGAATTATGTTTGTAGAATTTTTTTCAAATTAATTAAAAATGAAATGCTGAAATGTCTTAAGTCAATAAGTATTCAAACCCTTTGTTATGGCAAGCCTAAATAATTTCAGTAGTAAAAATGTGCTTAAAGCTGTAATATGTAACTTTTTGGGCGACTCAAACAAATTCATATATAAATTGGAGTTATAGATCTGTCATTGTCATTGAAAGCAAGTCTAAGAAGAGTTACAGTGGGGAAAAAAAGTATTTAGTCAGCCACCAATTGTGCAAGTTCTCCCACTTAAAAAGATGAGAGAGGCCTGTAATTTTCATCATATGTACACGTCAACTATGACAGACATATTAAGAAGAAAAAATCCAGAAAATCATATTGTAGGATTTTTAATGAATTTATTTGCAAATTATGGTGGAAAATAAGTATTTGGTCACCTACAAACAAGCAAGATTTCTGGCTCTCACAGACCTGTAACTTCTTCTTTAAGAGGCTCCTCTGTCCTCCACTCGTTACCTGTATTAATGGCACCTGTTTGAACTTGTTATCAGTATAAAAGACACCTGTCCACAACCTCAAACAGTCACACTCCAAACTCCACTATGGCCAAGACCAAAGAGCTGTCAAAGGACACCAGAAATAAAATTGTAGACCTGCACCAGGCTGGGAAGACTGAATCTGCAATAGGTAAGCAGCTTGGTTTGAAGAAATCAACTGTGGGAGCAATTATTAGGAAATGGAAGACATACAAGACCACTGATAATCTCCCTCGATCTGGGGCTCCACGCAAGATCTCACCCCGTGGGGTCAAAATGATCACAAGAACGGTGAGCAAAAATCCCAGAACCACACGGGGGGACCTAGTGAATGATCTGCAGAGAGCTGGGACCAAAGTAACAAAGCCTACCATCAGTAACACACTACGCCGCCAGGGACTCAAATCCTGCAGTGCCAGACGTGTCCCCCTGCTTAAGCCAGTACATGTCCAGGCCCGTCTGAAGTTTGCTAGAGTGCATTTGGATGATCCAGAAGAGGATTGGGAGAATGTCATATGGTCAGATGAAACCAAAATATAACTTTTTGGTAAAAACTCATCTCGTCGTGTTTGGAGGACAAAGAATGCTGAGTTGCATCCAAAGAACACCATACTTACTTTGAAGCATGAGGGTGGAAACATCATGCTTTGGGGCTGTTTTTCTGCAAAGGGACCAGGACGACTGATCCGTGTAAAGGAAAGAATGAATGGGGCCATGTATCGTTAGATTGAGTGAAAACCTCCTTCCATCAGCAAGGGCATTGAAGATGAAACGTGGCTGGGTCTTTCAGCATGACAATGATCCCAAACACACCGCCCGGGCAATGAAGGAGTGGCTTCGTAAGAAGCATTTCAAGGTCCTGGAGTGGCCTAGCCAGTCTCCAGATCTCAACCCCATAGAAAATCTTTGGAGGGAGTTGAAAGTCCGTGTTGCCCAGCGACAGCCCCAAAACATCACTGCTCTAGAGGAGATCTGCATGGAGGAATGGGCCAAAATACCAGCAACAGTGTGTGAAAACCTTGTGAAGACTTACAGAAAATGTTTGACCTGTGTCATTGCCAACAAAGGGTATATAACAAAGTATTGAGAAACTTTTGTTATTGACCAAATACTTATTTTTCACCATAATTTGCAAATAAATTCATAAAAAAATCCTACAATGTGATTTTCTGGAATTCTTTTTCTCATTTTGTCTGTCATAGTTGACGTGTACCTATGATGAACATTACAGGCCTCTATCATCTTTTTAAGTGGGAGAACTTGCACAATTGGTGGCTGACTAAATACTTTTTTCCCCCCACTGTAGATTGTAACAGTTAGTTTGTTTTGGTGAGCATTCAGAGCATTTTAGCTATGTTTTCCTGGATATCCTTTAGCTGTTTGTTATTTGCATCTCCAAGTTGTTATTTTTCTTTTCCTCTAAGGGAAGCCATGGCTTGTTGGGTTTGAGTCTCAGCGTTGCTTTACCCACAGATTGGTTCGCTGTTGTATATAACTGACCGCTCACGCTCTCCCGGTTGCTTGGGGATATATTGATTATTGACTTTAGAGGCTTAATTTAAACTATATTGTCTGGCTTCTTCATATAATCACAGTTCTGACAGTACAAAACAGAGCTACTCACTCCCCATGTGGCCTTTCGGTACACGCATGCACCTCTCAAAAGGATTCTAACATGTATTGACTTAGAGGTGTAAATACTTATGTAAATGAGATATTCCTCTATTTAATTTTCTATAAATTAGCAGAAATTACTAACAACATGTTTTTACTTAGTTATTATGGGGTATTGTGTGTAGATGGGTGAGATTTATTTATTTTTAATCCATTTTGAATTCAGGCTGTAACAACAAAACGTGGAATAAGTCAAGGGGTATGAATACTTTCTGAAAGCACTGTTTGTTATGCAATGTTGGAATAATCTTATTCCAAATTATTCACAGCTGTAATGTCTGACAAAGGTTATTCCACTAAGTATTAGCTCTGGATTGTAAAGACATCTGCAATCAAGACATATTCGTTATTTTGTAGTTTTTTATCAATTTTGTATAACTTTCTTTCACTTTGAAAATGTGAAGTAGGTTGTGTAGAGCTGTAGGAAAAAATTCTAATTGAATCCCTTTTTAGTTAACATTTTAAGGCAACAAAATGTGAAGACTGTGCAAGGACTTTAGACTTTCAGTAGGCACTGTATCCCTTCTCATTGTGCCATTTGATATTTTAAAAGGTTTGGGAGCCCCTATCAAACAGATGATGATACTAACCTTGATACCAGTGAAGACTTGTCTACAGAGTTTGCTCGGTCCCATGGATTCTTCCCAGCACCTAGAAGGAGAGAGCGTCACAATTAGAAGAGACTCACTTTAAAAAGCAACATCGCTCTATACAGCCAATAAAAAATATTTTAAAACATGTGGAGGCAAGAGTGTTTTTACCTGTGGAGTTCTGCCCTGGCTTGGGATCCTCCTACAATGGAAAATGGATGATCAGTATGTGTGGATTATCAGTGTTTGTTTGTGTGTGTGTATGTATGTGTCTATGTGTGTGTGTGTGTGTGTGTGTGTGTGTGTGTGTGTGTGTGTGTGTGTGTGTGTATGTATGTATGTATGTATGTATGTATGTATGTATGTGTGTGTATACAGTGAGGGAAAAAAGTATTTGATCCCCTGCTGATTTTGTACGTTTGCCCACTGACAAAGACATGATCAGTCTATAATTTTAATGGTAGGTTTATTTGAACAGTGAGAGACAGAATAACAAAAAAACAATCCTCCAAAGCATAATGTTTCCACCTCCATGTTTGACAGTGGGGATGGTGTTCTTGGGGTCATAGGCAGCATTCCTCCTACTCCAAACACGGCGAGTTGAGTTAATGCCAAAGAGCTCGATTTTGGTTTCATCTGACCACAACACTTTCACCCAGTTCTCCTCTGAATCATTCAGATGTTCATTGGCAAACTTCAGACGGGCCTGTATATGTGCTTTCTTGAGCAGGGGGACCTTGCGGGCGCTGCAGGATTTCAGTCCTTCACAGTGTAGTGTGTTACCAATTGTTTTCTTGGTGACTATGGTCCCAGCTGCCTTGAGATCATTGACAAGATCCTCCCGTGTAGTTCTGGGCTGATTCCTCACCGTTCTCATGATCATTGCAACTCCACGAGGTGAGATCTTGCATGGAGCCGCAGGCCGAGGGAGATTGACAGTTATTTTGTGTTTCTTCCATTTGCGAATAATCGCACCAACTGTTGTCACCTTCTCACCAAGCTGCATGGAGATGGTCTTGTAGCCCATTCCAGCCTTGTGTAGGTCTACAATCTTGTCCCTGACATCCTTGGAGAGATCTTTGGTCTTGGCCATGGTGGAGAGTTTGGAATCTGATTGATTGATTGCTTCTGAGGACAGGTGTCTTTTATACAGGTAACAAACTGAGATTAGGAGCACTCCCTTTAAGACTGTGCTCCTAATCTCAGCACGTTACCTGTATAAAAGACACCTGGGAGCCAGAAATCTTTCTGATTGAGAGGGGGTCAAATACTTATTTCCCTCATTAAAATGCAAATCAATTTATAACATTTTTGACATGCGTTTTTCTGGATTTTTTTGTTGTTATTCTGTCTCTCACTGTTCAAATAAACCTACCATTAAAATTATAGACTGATCATTTCTTTGTCAGTGGGCAAATGTACAAAATCAGCAGGGGATCAAACACTTTTTTCCCCTCACTGTGTGTGTATATATATATATATATATATATATATATATATATATATATATATATATATATATATATATATATATATATATATATATATATATATATATATATATATATATATATATATATATATATATATACCAGTCAAAAGTTTGGACACACCTACTAATTCAAGGGTTTATCTTTATTTTTACTATTTTCTACATTGTAGAATAATAGTGAAGACTTCAACACTATGAAATAACACATATGGAATCATGTAGTAACCAAAAAAGTGTAAAACAAATCAAAATATATTTTTTATTTGAGGTTCTTCAAAGTAGCCACCTTGATGACAGCTTTGCACACTCTTGGCATTCTCTCAACCAGCTTCACCTGAAATGCTTTTCCAACAGTCTTGAAGGAGTTCCCACATATGCTGAGCACTTGTTGGCTGCTTTTCCTTCACTCTGCAGTCCAACTCATCCCAAAACATCTCAATTGGGTTGCGGTCGGGTGATTGTGGAGGCCAGGTCATCTGATACAGCACTCCATCACTCTCTTTCTTGGTAAAATAGCCCTTACACAGCCTGGAGGTGTGTTTTGGGTCACTGTCCTGTTGAAAAACAAATGATAGTCCCACTAAGCCTAAACCAGATGGGATGGCATAGCATATCGCTGCAGAATGCTGTGGTAGCCATGCTGGTTAAGTGTGCCTTGAATTCTAAATAAATCACTGACAGTGTCATCAGCAAAGCACCCCCACACCATCACACCTCCTCCGCCATGCTTCACGGTGGGAACCACACATGTGGAGATCATCCATTCACCTATTATGCATTTCACAGAGACACGGCAGTTGGAACCAAAAATCAAAATATGGAATGATCAGACCAATTCCATATGTGTTATTTCATAGTTTTGATGTCTTCACTATTATTCTACAATGTAAAAAATTGTAAAAATAAAGAAAAACCCTTGAATGAGTAGGTGTGTCCAAACATTTGACTGGTAGTGTGTGTGTGTGTGTGTATATATATATACATACACACACACACACTGAGTGTACAAAACATTAGGAACACCTGCTCTTTTTATGACAAAGTGATCATGCGAATCAAATCAAATTGTATTTGTCACATGCGCCGAATACAACAGGTGTAGACCTTACAGTGAAATGCTTACTTACAAGCCCTTAACCAACAAGCAGTTTTAAGAAAGAATACCAAAATAAATCACACAAAAAATACAATATAAAATAATACAAAATAAAAGTAACAAATAATTAAAGAGAAGCAAGTTATATACAGGGGGTACCGATACCGAGTCAATGTGCGGGGGCACCGGTTAGTCGAGGTAATATGTACATGTAGGTAGAGTTATTAAAGTGACTATGCATAGATAATAAACAGAGAGTAGCAGCAGCGTAAAAGAGGGGTGGGGGGGTGGGGGGCAATGCAAATAGTCTGGGTAGCCATTTGATTAGATGTTCAGGAGTCTTATGGATTGGGGGTAGAAGCTGTTTAGAAGCCTCTTGGACCTAGACTTGGTGCTCCGGTACTGCCTGCCGTGCGGTAGCAGAGAGAACAGTCTATGACTAGGGTGGCTGGAGTATTTTTGACAATTTTTAGGGCCTTCCTCTGACACCGCCTGGTATAGAGGTCCTGGATGGCAGGAAGCTTGGCCCCAGTGATGTACTGGGCCATACGCACTACCCCTCTGTAGTGCCTTGCGGTCGGAGGCCGAGCAGTTGCCATACCAGGCAGTGATGCAACCAGTCAGGATGCTCTCGATGGTGCAGCTGTAGAACCTTTTGAGGATCTGAGGACCCATGCCAAATCTTTTCAGTCTCCACATGGGGAACAGGTTTTGTCGTGCCATCTTCACGACTGTCTTGGTGTGCTTGGACCATGTTAGTTTGTTGGTGATGTGGACACCAAGGAACTTGAAGCTCTCAACCTACTCCACTACAGCCCCGTCGATGAGAATGGGGGCATGCTCGGTCCTCTGCTTTTTCCTGTAGTCCACAATCATCTCCTTTGTCTTGATCACGTTGAGGGAGAGGTTGTTGTCCTGGCACCACACGGCCAGGTCTCTGACCTCCTCCCTATAGGCTGTCTCGTCGTTGTCGGTGATCAGGCCTACCACTGTTGTGTCATCGGCAAACTTAATAATGGTGTTGGAGTCATGCCTGGCCATGCAGTCATGAGTGAACAGGGTGTACAAGAGGGGACTGAGCACGCACCCCTGAGGGGCCCCCGTGTTGAGGATCAGTGTGGCGGATGTGTTGTTACCTACCCTTACCACCTGGGGGCGGCCCGTCAGGAAGTCCAGGATCCAGTTGCAGAGGGAGGTGTTTAGTCCTAGGGTCCTTAGCTTAGTGATGAGCATTGAGGGCACTATAGTGTTGAACGCTGAGCTGTAGTCAATGAATAGCATTCTTACATAGGTGTTCCTTTTGTCCAGGTGTGAAAGGGCAGTGTGGAGCTTAATAGAGATTGCATCATCTGTGGATCTGTTGGGGCGATATGCAAATTATAGTGGGTCTAGGGTTTCTGGGATAATGGTGTTGATGTGAGCCATGACCAGCCTTTCAAAGCACTTCATGGCTACAGACGTGAGTGCTACGGGTCTGTAGTCATTTAGGCAGGTTACCTTAGTGTTCTTGGGCACAAGGACTATGGTGGTTTGCTTGAAACATGTTGGTATTACAGACAAAGACAGGGAGAGGTTGAAAATGTCAGTGAAGACACTTGCCAGTTGGTCAGCGCATGCTCGGAGTACACGTCCTGGTAATCCGTAGGGCCCTGCGGCCTTGTGAATGTTGACCTGTTTAAAGGTCTTACTCACATTGGCTACGGAGAGCGTGATCACACAGTCATCCGGAACAGCTGATGGTCTCATGCATGTTTCAGTGTAACTTGTCTCAAAGCGAGCATAGAAGTAATTTAGCTCGTCTGGTAGGCTCGTGTCACTGGGCAGCTCGCGGCTGTGCTTCCCTTTGTAGTCTGTAATAGTTTGCAAGCCCTGCCACATCCGACGAGCATCGGAGCCGGTGTAGTACGATTCGATCTTAGTCCTGTATTGACACTTTGCCTGTTTGATGGTTCGCCTGAGTGCATAGCGAGATTTCTTATAAGCTTCCGGGTTAGAGTCCCGCTCCTTGAAAGCGGCAGCTCTACCCTTTAGCTCAGTGCGGATGTTGCCTGTAATCCATGGCTTCTGGTTGGGTTATGTACGTACAGTCACTGTGGGGACGACGTCATCGATGCACTTATTGATGAAGCCAGTGACTGACGTGGTGTAGTCCTCAATGCCATCGGAAGAATCCCGGAACATATTCCAGTCTATGCAGCAAAACAGTCCTGTAGCTTAGCATCTGCTTCATCTGACCACTTTTTTATTGACCGAGTCACTGTTGCTTCCTGCTTTAGTTTTTGCTTGTAAGCAGGAATCAGGAGGATATAATTATGGTCAGATTTTCCAAATGGAGGGTGAGGGAGAGCTTTGTACACGTCTCTGTGTGTGGAGTAAAGGTGGTCTAGAGTTTTTTTCCCTCTGGTTGCACATTTAACATGCTGGTAGAAATGAGGTAAAACCGATGTAAGTTTCCCTGCATTAAAGTCCCTGGCCACTAGGAGCGCTGCCTCTGGATGAGCGTTTTCCTGTTTGCTTATGGCCGTATACAGTTCATTGAGTGCGGTCTTAGTGCCAGCATCGGTTCCTGGTGAAAGCTATGATCCCTTATTGATGTCACCTGTTAAATCCACTTCAATCAGTGTAGATGAAGGGGAGGAGACAGGTTAAAGAAGGATTTTTAAGCCTTGAGACAATTGAGACATGGATTGTGTATGTGTGCCATTCAGAAGGTGAATGGGCAAGACAAAATATTTAAGTGCCTTTGAGCGGGGTATGGTAGTAGGTGCCAGGCGCACCGGTTTGAGTGTGTCAAGAACTGCAACGCTGCTAGGTTTTTCACACCCAATATTTTCCCATGTGTGTCAAGATTGGTCCACCACCTAAAGGACATCCAGCCAACATGACACAACTGTGGGAGGCATTGGAGTCAACATGGGCCAGCATCCCTGTGGAATGCTTTCGACACCTTGTAGAGTCCATGCCCCAACGAATTGGGGTTGTTCTGAGGGCAAAAGGGGACGCAACTCAATATTAGGAAGGTGTTCATAATGTTTTGTACACTCAGTGTATGAGTAAGTGTGTGTACAATTCTCTTTTGATTGCTTGAATGAAATTATTGTTGCTGGATAGACCCACCCTGTTGAACTAATACTTTATATTTTAAAAGATAAACTGCATTACCTCTTCAGGTCTCTCTGAGGCTTTCCGTCTGCAGGAAAAGCAAATTCAGGCATTAAGATAATGAAAAAGACAACTCCAGTCATGTTGCAAATCAGAAGTGTTAGTTCACAGGCTAGCAGCCTATTTACTTACAATCACATCAAGGAAAACCTTTTTTGTGACAATCAATATCTATGAACTCCAGAATGTTAATGATACAAATTTGAGAATACAATGTACATTGATGATCTTGTGATGTGCTATAGTTAGGATAGGGATTTTCAATTACATTTATTTCAATTCGATTAAATTAGTTTAATCTTTTTTTCACACAGTTGTTTTCCTCTCACCTGCGCGCTAGAAGGGCGTTCATTTCCTGCATCAGCCCCTCCCCTCCACCACCACTACCTCCACTCGAGCGGTTGACATCGTTCTTGGCTCCACCTGTTCCTGGTGGACTGTTCTCATCCTGAGGACACACAACATTGTCCACCATATGAGTTCCATCTTATAGAAGCCAACCAACAGATAATGTGTATATGGTTTGAATGTCCAAGCAATTTTCACATAGATATGAATGGTCTTGTTCAGTGGGGCACACCGTAGCAAAACATTTCCAAATGTATTGCAAAGAAAGAAAAATATTAAGTTTCTTATTGGACATGTTTAGGTAGTACCTCCTTGTTTCAAAAAGTTTTCTTCCTACTGACCATGATACAAGTCTGAGCTGAGATACTAACCCTTGCAACTTTACGGAGTTTGGCTCCAGCGAGGGCGGCCGCCAGTCCTGAGAGTGGCTGCGCCAGCTCATTCCCTGCCCCCCCTACCGGTGGCCCCCCAGGCTCTCCACCAACCGGCAGTGGAGGGGGCATGGGCGGTGGCACCGTGGCAGGAGGCGGGGGGCCCGGTGGAGGGGGGGGGGCCATGGGTGCCATAGGGGCAGGGGGGGCCATAGGCATAGGTGGGGCCACCGGTGGGGCCACAGCCAGCATGGCGGGAAGAGAAACCGGACCTGGGAGAGAAACAGAATAGGTTCACATCAGGTGACATCAGATTCCTCATTGGCTAACACTGCTGGCGAGTACTGATTGGAACTGATTAGATGAACAGTCTTAGATAAGAGGAATTTAAAGTTAATCAAAAATGCAAAAGTACAGTAACAGATGGCAGAATTTTCTATGGGGACTGTTATTGTATTCATAATAGGTATATACTTCCATCCACATAAGCCAGATGCATGTTGTGTGAGGTGTGTGGAGTGGAGTGGACATACATACAGGACACACACAGGACACACACCTGTTGTCCAAGTGCCTTGCTCATTGAGCTCTGCTTGTACTTACTGCAGCTGGCCGTGGCAGCCTGAGCGACAGGAGAGGGCGTCTGCTTGGGCGAGCCCCCCTCTGATGGGGCTGTGGTGTATGAGGGGGGAGAGAATTGGGGAGCTGGTGGTGGTGGGGGCGCGGCCTGGTACATCTGCTGCTGGGGGTGAAAGGAGGAGGGGTACTGGGGCTGGTGGGCGGAGACAGGGACGGGGCCCTGCGCAGACTGACCAATCAGAGGGGGCAAGGAAGTAGCCTCGCCATAACCTAGATGCTGCTGTTGCTGCTGAGCAAGGTTATAATAGTCCTCTGATTGGCCGTTGGCGTGGGGGAGATGGGGCGGGATGTGGGGTTGGCCGGGCTGGTCCAGGGGGTGGGTCTTAACGCGGCTGTGGAGAGGCGGCAGAGGGTGGGCCACGGGGACGACATGCTGGGGCTGAGGCACAGGGGGCATGTGCACAGGCATCATGCCCACCACGGGGGGCGTGGAGGGCATGGGGCTGTACATGTGGGCGTGGGAGGCTGACCAGGTGCCGTGTTTGGGGGGCAGCACAGGGTCCTGCAGGGGGTGACCCTGGTGGAGAGACTGGGTGTGGTGGAGGGCCCGAGCAGTGGGGGGAGAGAGGGGGATCTGGCGCACCTGCCGGGTCGGGGCCATGGGCACCCCTGGCTGCACGGGTGAGAAGGCCGAGGCCAGGGAGGTGGAGAGCTGGGAGAGCTGGGCGGAGTTGTCACCAGCCCGTCCGCCCAGCACCTCTCTCTCCTGGGAGGAGGAGGAGGAGGAGGAGGAAGGGGAGGAGTTGGAGGCCACTCGACCGTAGGAAGGCGGCAGTGTGGCGGCCCGGTAGTGTCTATACTCAGGAGGGGTGTTTGAGGGGTGAGAGGGAGGGGAGGACACCTTATATTGGAGGGTGGAAACGACTACAACACACAGATGGAGGAGGGTGGGGTAGAAAACAAAGGATAAAAAAAAGAGAGAATAATGAGAAACCAAGCAAAGATGATGAAATATAAAAAGAAACTGATAAGAAAAAGAAGCAGAATGCAAACTCTCAGGAAAGCAGCAAGTCGCATTGTCACGCAGCTGCCGACAACACGCTGGCACAATGAGTGTAGCTCCTGTTTGTGCATGGATAAGCATGAGTAAATAAAAAGAGGAGGGAGGGTTCAACACAAACACAGATGTGTCCGAGGTAGCTCTCTATCCATGGTCATATTCATTAGGGTAAACTGTAGCACAACGTTTTGCAACGGAAAACGATAATGAGAGTATCTTATTGGACATATTCAGGTAGTCCCTCCCTGTTTTCTCATCATTGGTGCCTAATGAATACGACCCATATGTGCTGCTACACTGGGCTGTGTTTGGTTACCATGATTGCCATGCTATTCCTATGGAGAGAATAGCATCCTAAGATGTTATCTGACATGGGCGAAACGTATTGTGGCTTGTGTGTTGTATGTTGACAGACCCGGCCTTGTCTAACATGGTAGTGTTTGTCCACAGTAAGTATGTTTGTCGGCAGGCCTTACCTGAGCCAGACGTCCGTCGTTCCCTCTCTTTGTGGGCCACTCCCTGCATCTGCATCTGATGCTGCTCCATCATTTGCCTGCAGATACACAGAGGACACAGACAAGTTTTAGCCGCTCCTTATTTCCAGCCAATCTGGGCCCACTAATACATTGTTGCTTGACAACCTGCACCTCTAAATTTCTACTGCTTGCTCACTGTCACCACTTATCGAAAATGGCTCTAAAATATGAACCCTGGTATGAATATGAACACTGCCATCATTGTTTTTCATTTAACTTCAAGCTGCTTGACTGTATGTGAGTTAGGGTTGAATGGCAGGAACCCGGATACCGAGATTTACCGACCAAAACTTTTCCCGGGATAAATAACTGCGAGCAACCGGTAAATTATAATAAATTATTTATATGAACAGCATGGCGTGAAATGTAAATGTGAAATGACATGCAATGTCTAAATCTGGCTTCTCTACGGCCTCTGCATGATGAATCAACTTTCAGGGTAGAGACAGACCATCTTCGTACGGAGCGCAGTTCACAATGCATGCAGACCTATCATCTCATTATGGTAACTTTTTTTCTTGTGACAGGCATAGCCTACGCTACAGTAATATAAAGACCGAATGCGCGTCTAATTTACCCATCTCCCATCTGGCTATTCTTTTTTCATTGCAGCTGCTGAGTTTCAAAATAGCCTATCGTTGCACACGCGAGCGCTCTCTCGTAGTCTTTCTCTCTTTCCATCAACTCCATTCAAATTGCATCCAAAATAGATCATCCTGTTCCAGATTGATACACTATATATACACAAAAGTATGTGGACACCTCTTTTATACGACAGAAAAACATAAAAGCCCATAGGTAAATAAATATAACTAGCTCCGGTAGGCTATTTGACTGTGAGCTGTATTACTGTACTGTATTATACTGTATTATATGAAATTACGCACATTGTTCAAACCATGATAAAGCAGAAGAGATCATGTGATTCTGGTGTAGCAAATGCGGCCTACAAAGTTACAAGTATAGGCTAGGGAATTTGATTTTAATTTTGAAATATAATAGGGCCTATTTGTATAATTAGTAGGCTGACTCAATATATACATTTCATAATATTTCCCCTAATGTTATTAGCCTACCTCCTCTTTCTCTCTCTATTGTTGCTTCATTCCTTCCTCGCTTTCAACAGTTAAATGAAATACGACATTTTGTTGTCCTTACCTTTATCATTCTAGTATAGGACTAGAATTAAGATGCAGAAGGCTTTCACTTCTCTTTACGACGATTGAATGGTTATGGGTCTGAATAAATAACTGCAATAGCCTACCGCTATTGCGAGTTCGCTCTTCTTTCAAACTGCCGGTGAGTTCTATTGGCTGCTGTATTTAACATTCAGCAAACAAGAGCTTGCATCCCTCTTCGAATAGTCTATTGGTATAAGATTTTTTTTTTGCATAATGTCCAGCAAGCTATTCTAGTCTAGCTTTTCTTGCATAGGACTCCAAGAGTTAAGATGCATTTTTTAAGGAGAGGCCAGCAGAGCACAGGTGCGTGCATATTCCACAAGAGACAAGTATGTTAAAAGCTTATTATGCATAACCCACCCATTAGCTAAATATAAGACTAATACTGCATTGAATGTATTACCTGAAAGAGGTAGGCTAGGACATTTACATATAGGGCTATATACACTACATGACCAAAAGTATGTGGACACTTGCTCGTCGAACATCTCATTCCAAAATCATGGGCAATAATATGGAGTTGGTCCCCCCCTTTCCTCCACTCTTCTGGGAGGGCTTTCCACTAGATGTTGGAACATTGCTGCGGGGTACTTGCTTCCATTCAGCCACAAGCGTTAATGAGGTCGGGCACTGATGTTGGGCGATTAGGCCTGGCTCGCAGTCGGCGTTCCAATTCATCCCAGGGGTCAGGGCTCTGTGCAGGCCAGTCAAGTTCTTCCACACCGATTGCGACAAATCATTTCTGTATGGACCTCGCTTTGTACACGGGGGCATTGTCATGCTGAAACAGGAAAGGGTTTTCCCCAAACTGTTGCCACAAAGTTGGAATCACAGAATCATCTAGAATGTCATTGTATGATGTAGCATTAAAATGTCCCTTCACTGGAACTAAGGGGCCTAGCCCGAACCATGAAAAACAGCCCCTGACCATTATTCCTCCTCCACCAAACTTTACAGTTGGCACTATGCATTCGAGCAGGAAGCGTTCTTCTGGCATCCGCCAAAACCAGATTTGTCCGTCGGACTGCCAAATGTTTATATAGTGTATGTATTGGATAATGGGCTTTTTATTTTTCATTTGGGCTTTTTTGGGCTTGTGCTCATTAAATGTTGTTAATGTAGGGCTCGGCTCATAAAATGTATTTAATATATGGCTCATCAGGCTCAGGTAGCATCAGGTTTGAATGTTCATGCTGATCAAAGCTCTTATCAAATCCAGACATATTTATATGCTTTTGAATGACACTTCCGGTTTTGGCGAAAAATACAGGGTTACCTGGGAGAAAAGTGATTTATTCTCGGGATGGAACATTTGTAAAATACAGGTAACCATAATGTGAGTTTAGTACCACTTTCCACTACTAGAGTGGACTAAGAACACAACACGAGCCACTGGATATGTGGTAGGCCTGATGTGTTTTTTATCTTTAAAACAAACTACCTTCAGACAAATGAAATGAGGAACACTTTCAGTGATGGATACTAGCACGTTTTCAAACCAGTTTCTTTATCAATGTCTTTGTTTTGTGAGTTCTACTGTGCACAACGCTTTATTTGTCATCACTATTTGGTGTTTTTATGAAGGTCAGACGTTCTTACCTCCTCTGTGCGTCGGGGTCTTCTGAGGAGGGCCCATTTTGCCGTTGGACAGCAGGGCCTGAGGTGGGGAACAGAAACAGGTTTTTAGCTTTTAGAAAAAGACAACCTGTATGAAAGGACATATATTCGTGTGTATCGTTGGTGTTTGTGAATAGTTTTTTCACATGCCACACCCTCCCCTGCAGTAATAGAGATAGTCATATTTAGCATTGAATGTAGGCCTGAGGTTACATACAGTATAACAATAACCAACAGATACATGATGATGTAAGGGTCTGGTTGGCCTCTAGCGATAGTCACTGCAAATGTTATGTTTTATGCACCCCTCACCACACTACTGTATTTCCTGTTACCTATTAAACATTGCTTTATTGGTTTATTTGGATCCCCATTAGCTTTTGCCGAAGCAGCAGCTATTCTTCCTGGGGTCCACACCAAAACATAAAACATGACAAGTAACAAAACGCTGATAGACAAGAACAGTCACACAAATTTAAAATACAACGATATACAAACAATACAACTGAAGAATAATGTGTCTGTAGATTGTGTGTGTTAGAGTGTGACTCCGGCAGCAGTGTCTATTTGCCTGTGGGTCTGTCCGAGCACATACTGTCCTGTATTTGTACAGTAGGCGCTGATATGGTGAGATGTGTCAATTTAGTTTAACAAGAAGTCGTGACGACCACACTATTGCTCACTTCCATCTATGGCGCGGCCTTCACTTTGGCAGCTACAATAGGCGTCAAATCAAAGCGTTCTAGTTGAATGTAGCAAACATAATGACAATACGACCTAACAGCCAAAATAACCTCCACAAATGCAGACAGGGCTTTGACAGACAGCCAGTTCATTGCATAAATTACATGCTGGGTCAAATGGCATGTGTCATCTCACAAGCGAAGCGTGTCCCTCCCCCTGTCCCCCCTCTTGCCGCTACTGTGTGTCCTCACGCTCTCCTCTCCTCTAAATCCTCCTGAGAAAGACACTGGATTAGCCACGGCATGTCTTGGCTGTTGACTTTAGGAGATTAGCATTACCATGGTGTTCAATACATTAGCACTAGACATTATTAGTCTGTCTTGCTTGTTTACATTGGAAGTGGTGTCTTGTTGTCTGTCATCTTATTTTGACATTAGTATTTTACAAACATATGCCTGGTTTGGAACCAGCCCAGGCATAAATAGTTGTCCTAATGGCGATACTGAGACTTTCTGAGACAGTCTTTATAAGTACACGGAGTTAATGTCTGGAGTGGGGTGGATGTGGGGTAACCTAGTCCCAGATTTGTTTGTGCTGTCTTGTCAACTCCTATGTGGTAATTGGCATGACAATGACCATAGGAGTTGGCTATCCAGTACAAGCAGATCTGGGACCAGGCTATGCGGGGTGGGAATAGTCAGTTGTGAAACTGTTGAGAAACACACCTGAAGAGACAGACTGTGTTTTTCCCCATAGCATGATTGATGTAAACCACAGGCATTTCTACAGGAAACCTCAACAAAACAGGTCCAGCCGCACCATGGACCAGAATAGACCTGACATGCCCTCCCCTCCTTCCCATACACATCTGTGTACAACTCCTACAGTGTATTCTGCATGCAACACAACAAATGCATGAATCCCAACCTTCCTTAAATCGCCAATCCTGAACCAGATTCAAGGGCAAACACGATTGGATTGGATTGAATGTAATATTCTTAATTTTCATTGGAAAAACGTCTAACTTCACCAGTCTTTGTCGAAAAATATTCAACACCAGGATCAACAATGAAGGACATAGATGGACAATGGCCCGGTACAAAACAGTTAGAACTGCAGACAAAACTGTCATTATGACATCATGGTGAGGTATACTAGACATTTTTAGACATCTTTTTAGTGACCAGATAACAACAAAAATAGGACATCTTTACTTGAAGTCTTTATGACGTGCCTTGACGTCACTGGGGTACTGTATACCCACTGGGGTATGGCATAGTGTGAACTAAGAGGTTACTGAGTCATACCCTACTGCCCCAACTAACTGAGGATGAGACCCTATTCTGAGACATAGCTATTATAAAGGTCTATCTGGGAGACCACGTATTGCATATCAGGAATACCAAACAATAAATCTTAGACGCCCCTTTGCAACACTTGAGCGCCCTTGGGTGTCATTTCCGCTGGGTGTGTTCGGCATGAGGGACACATGGAGCATCTTTATATGGATACTGCTTACCCAGTGAGCACAAGACATTGAAAATACTTTTTTTCAACCAAAAATATGTATTTTCAACCTCAGAAACAGAGACGAGTCCTTACCATTTCCAACCATCTGTAGGTTTGGAATCTTGGTTTGTTTTCAGTGTTCACTTGACATTACTGATGTATTCCAGTTGACATTATAATACATTAATATCATTCTTAATGAGCAACTAAGGCAAGGATGTTGGCTTCATTTGTGTTGATTGCTGTTTTGGAATAAGGTACTGTAACGCTTTCTAAAACTAGATTCATTTCCAATCCCAAACCGTCTTTCATGTTTCATCTCCCACAGTCATCGTCTCATGAAGGAGAAATATTTTAATATTCTATCATCATCAAACAGAGCCAATCATAGCCTTCACATTTCTGCCCCCTTTTTTCAGAAAATAGCGAATAAATATAAATCATGCCCTACTGTACACTGTTTCATCACTACACTGCCTATGAGGAGTTTAGTTGTGTGTGTCTCTGTCTGTGTGTGTGTCTCTGTCTGTGTGTGTGTGTCTCTGTCTGTGTGTGTGTGTCTCTGTCTGTGTGTGTGTGTCTCTGTCTGTGTGTGTGTGTCTGTCTCTGTGTGTGTGTCTCTGTCTGTGTGTGTGTGTCTGTCTGTGTGTGTGTCTCTGTCTGTGTGTGTGTGTCTCTGTCTGTGTGTGTGTGTCTCTGTCTGTGTGTGTGTGTCTGTCTGTGTGTGTGTCTCTGTCTCTGTTGCTTTTCTTTGTTCTCTCAGCCTGCAGCTCTCTGATAGGTGATGTCTTGGGATGTCTTGTTTACATTCTTCTTGACACTCCTCTGAACTCCCCTTGTTAGCAGCTGATAATTATCTGTAGGGCTTTGCACCTAATGTTAGCACACATCCAGCTAGAGCTTATGTCATAAAACATCAAAAATATTAATCATAATCGCCATTGAGGGCAGTAATCTAAGTTGGTGTCCATCTAAGATGGTGTCTGTGAGCCAGTTACTCCAACCTGATCTTTTCAGGGTTTTGTTTGGAATACATGAAACCAAGAACTTGAACTATATAGTGTATACTATTTGCGATCAAATGAAACCATTGAAAAGCTAATATGCTATTTGATGCCATCTTTTAGTAGACATACTTTTGTAGCCACTTATTTTCAGATCCAGACACAACAAAGTAACTAAACATATGATACAACGGTATTGAGCTGGTAAAGAGTTGCCTGATATTTCAAATACAACAATGTGGACCACTCTAGTCCATATCACTTGCCAACTGCAACCTCACAGCGTAACGACTGCACAATTAAAGGCTTTTAGATTAGTGACACAATAACCAACACCATTAACACAATCAAGGGTTATTCTGAATGCTATAAAACACATCTACAGATGTTAACAGGAAGGTTGTTTATTTGCGAAATGAGCTTAGCTAGTGCCTAATGTTGCACAGAGAGGCCTGACATATGGGGTCCTGGCTGCTGCCATGGTGATGTGAGAGAAGTAGTGGCCCAGAGGAGTGCTAGGGCTTGATCAGGCCTGTGCACAGTAAGGACAGAAGCTCTCAAGGGACAAAACAAGGCCTGCTTTCTCTCTCACACTCTCTAACTCAGATGGTGTTTACCTAATTGCCTAAATGTGAGTTTTTTAGTTAAATATGATGCTAAAAAACAGTATTCCAAACCTCAGGAGCCACATCTAAGCACCCCGTGGTGCTGTAGCCCCAAAACATGATCAAATATAAATGGTACTTTGCCCCTTAGGGCCACCGTGGTGTTTCAGTGGTGTTAATATGGAAAACTTTCATTGGCAGTCAACAGAAATGCATACAGCTTAAGTTTTACATGATTAACAGTTTACACATCTGCATAGTGATTTCCAGAACATCACCTCCCTATTTTAGCCCTACAATGCCACCCAAAGAGGTGTTACCAATGCCATCAGCCTCACATTGCCAGCAGCACCATCATGCAATAGATTCCGCCACTCCCTCCATCACCTACTCTACTTACTGAGGGTGATCTTCGCAGAAGTGCACCTTCTGATAGTGGCTGGTGACATCTCTGGAGTAAGAATCATCGTGAGACCCTCTCTGCTGTTCTTACAGTGTCTTTAGCAAGCTATTACTGTATGTAGGATATGTACTAACTATGGCTTCTAGTCAGGCAGCTGGCCAGACTACTGGAATAGCATTAGCCACGAGTCGGGTGATCCAACATGGGACCCCAGTAGCAGGTATAAAGCAGGAGAATGCCTGCGACTGCGTTCCCTGGACTGAAAAAGCACCTTGTGTTTGCGTGAGGAGCCCCATAGCTCAGCTCACCTCCAACGTTGCCCCTTCCGGTTACCTCATAGGTTCCCCAAAAAAGGAGAGTGCCATGTGAGATTTGGCGGTCTAAGACAGTTTGGCTCCATGGATATTTTAGCCAGGCCGTGCACCAATAGGAAGGCTAGGGGACGGAATGGAGCCGTCACCGGACTCCCCCTCCCAACAGCGTATAAGTAGCAGCCTGTAACAGGAGAGGCCCATGTGCTATTTGTTAAGTATGGGTAGAGTCAGGCCAGGCTTCATATAAAGACTTCACTACATTTCTGTTGTCATAAACTAGACAGCACCATGCATCTCCTCTAACCACAGGTCTTTACATTGATGTGTGCAAGTGTCTTTCCTGGCGTGATAGTGTTAATAGTTGTAATGGTTAGTTTGGATAGTGTTGCATTAGGCATGCAGTATTGTCACAACTGTCTGCAATCGGCCCTTATACTTGATGCTTAAATGACCAATGACCAGGCCACTGAACATATCTAAGTCTGGCAGCCTGGGCCCTAGCCTGGGTTTAGTTCAGTAGGGAAAAACATTTAGAAACTAAGTGAAATGGGGATGTACTATTTGAACTTGTACAATAAGTCCTTTTAAATAATTTTCCATTGCATAACATTTTTAAAAGTTTTGCTACAATGTGCCCTACTGAACATGACATAGGTCACTGGGTTTATAGTCTAACAGGGTTCTATGGTTTGTTTTGTATTCCCAATTTCCCACACACACTGCTGAAAGATTTCACCCTGAGCCATTGAGATATACTAGTTATGGCTCTGTTTTCACTCTAGAGCTTGATGTCCAGCAGAGGGATGTAGAACTCAGTTGAGAGCAACCCAGCAACCAGACTGACTGGCACCTGCAGCCCTAATGTCATTGGCTGAACCAAGTGTAAATTGAACAGGTTGAGATCCTTTCTGAAAATAGATGATATCTATAATATAAGATATTATATCTTATAACAGCCTAAACATGTTCAACAAAATATTTAGTTCATCCAACAATCCTTGGATGATAGTGGAGTTAAACTGGCCACAAATGACTGGATAAAAATATGTGCATTTCGACTGACAATTAGCAGCTGGCGTGCCAAGTATAACTGACAATTAACATTCATCAGTGTCAGCTAGAGCCCAGCTAAACCCTTTGACTGTGCCATAAACAGACAGACACATTATTTCCACACGGGAAAGGGTCCCACCTCCGTCTTGCGAGCTGAGCACGTTGAGGGCGAACATCATGGCGGTGGAGAAGGTGGTGGCCTCCTCCTTGCTGGCGAAGTTGAGGCCGTACACCTGCCTGGCATCACGCCACTGGTGGAAGGTGGGCGTGGCCTGGTTATACTTCAGCCCCTTTACTATGGAGTAGTTGATCACCACCTGCGAGACAGTCAGCCAATCACTCATCAGTCATTCATTATTCGCCAATTACTATGGTCAGCTTAGATCAGTGTACAAGATGGAATTCCATCGATAGTGCCATAGAGATTACTGGTACATTTCAAAAACGTTGTCTGCATTTTCATTTTTATCACAGAGCTGAATATGAAAGAGATTGCATAAGAGATGGACTCTTCCTCTATTATTATCCTTAAGCCAGTGTGTGTGATGAAGATGAATAGGCTTGCAGTGTGACTTGTCTTCCCCCAGATCTACATCACATATGTAGGTCCATAGAAATGACTAGAACAGACAAATTCACCATGGCAATTGTGTGTGTATGTACCTGCTGGTCCTGTAGTTTGACCCCGACCACGCGGAAGGTGTTGTTGGCCGTGTTGTGGTAGATGTTGATGCGGCTGAAGCCCTGCTGGCCCGGCTTGATTGGCACCCACTTCTTACTGGTGTCATCGTACACCATGACTGAGGCGCGGGCTTGGCAGATACTCTGTTCACTGTGGAGGAGGAAGAGGTCAACAACAAAGCCATAGGGTGAATCTAAAAAATAAAAAAATATCATACATTTCACCTGTTCTGGGAATGTTTATTTTTAGGTTGCAGGTAGGTTCCGAGAACGTTTTACTCTGGTTCCTTGAAAGTTTTCCTGGGAGGTTTTATTAATGCTACGAGAATGGAAATTATAGGTTATTTGGAGGTTTTTTAATAGCTTCCTTAAAACTTTCACTGAATGTTTCAATAAGACTTTTAACAACACTGCTAGCTTATTTTGAGTTAACTTTTTTGAACTCCAAGCACAGATAGGATACATGGAAATTCCTTTCCTTAGGCATTAATCATGCAAACATTTATTTTTATTGTGACACAGCATCAGTGAGACTCAAACCTATAATCTTCTGTTCTCTGTCTATGGAATTAGTCCACTGTGCCACCAGGATGGAGCTAACATGCCATGTTTTTTACGCATACAAAGCTGTTCATTTTAGTCTATTCAAACAGACCCAATTTCTAAGGAAACAAGCACTCATTAAGATCAGGTGTGGCCAATTAGTGGGCACGGCCAACACACCTGAACAGGATATAGTTTGGTTGACGCTGAGAACGTAATGTATATGTTTTTAAATAACATTCTTAGAACGTTACAAAAGTTTAGTGGTTTTTATGGAAAGTTTTTTTACCCACTTTTTCTCCCCAATTTCGTGATATCCAATAACAATCTTGTTACATCGCTGTAACTCCACAACGTGCTCGGGAGAGGCAAAGGTCGAGTCATGCGTCCTCCGAAACACAACCCACCTAACCGTGCTTCTTAACACCCGCCTGCACCAATGTGTCGGAGGAAACACAGTTCAACTGATGACCAAAGTCAGCCTGCAGGTGCCCGGCCCACCACAAGGAGTCGCTAGAGCACGATGAGCCAAGTAAAACCTCCCCGGCCCGGACGACACTGGGCCAATTGTGCGCCGGTTGTGACACAGCCTGGGATCGAACCCGGTTCTGTAGTGACGCCTCAAGCACTGCGATGCAGTGCCTTAGACCGCTGTGCCATTCGGGAGGCTTATGGAAAGTTTTCTTAAAGTTCTCGGAACAATTTGAGAACATTACTTTAAATAGAAACATGAGGAAACCTGTAGAAAACGTTATGCTGTAGTACTGAAATTCCCAGTAGGAAACGTTATGCTGAAGTACTGAAATTCCCACAGGAGAAAGTTTTCTTAACGTTCTCTGAACTATTTGAGAACATTCCCAATGTCAAACCAGTTGGAGAATGTTCCTAGAACATTACCAAAATTGAAATGAAATGTAACCATGTTTGAACTGCTCAGAAACATTCTGTTAAGGTAATGAAATCCCAAATGTGTTATTTTATTTTGGTCAAGTTTCTTAAATGTGGTGAGAATGTTCCAAAGCAACTATCCTGCACGATCCCAGAATGTTGTGGGAAGGTTGTATTCAAAATAACCATGCTCTCACCAAGCTCTAAGAAATGCTTGCAGTGCCAGGGTTGTGGGTTTGATTCCCACAGGGAACCAGTATGAAAAAGTATGCACTCACTACTGTAAGTCGCTCTGGATAGGAGTGTCTGCTAAATGACTAAAATGTAATGGTTCTCAGAACGTTTGGTGCTAGCTGGGATAAGTCAAAATGTTTGGAGACATGGGCGGAAGGGTGTGTGTCGCTGATCTATGATAATAACACAGTGAGCGAAAACCAAAGCGTCTAATTAACTATCTGATCACCAGATGGGAGGAATGTATCTGTTTAAAAGTAAATGAGAGACCAGGAGCGCAAACCAGAGGAATGGTGAATTTGCATCCATAAATAATCATGGTTTTGGTCCAGGCAGAGACTGACTTGATTCCAAACTCTCCATCCCTTTTGACAACAAGAATTAAACAATTGAATTATGTGGTGAACAAGAACATTTCAAAGCACTAATGATAACTCCTTGGAAGTGTTGTCGGAGTCCTGGAAAAAACTTGCATCTCCATGCTTCACTTTCACAATGCATGGAGGGGGTGACTTCTTTCAATCTATGTAAAGATAAATCTACATTGAGAAAAATGTTGATATAACTCAGTGAGCACAAGATGTTGAAAATACATATTTTCAAAGTCTTTTCAACCCAAAATACGTATTTTCAACGTATTTTGCTCATAGGGAAGGTATTTCCAGTACACCGACGAGGGGTAAGATATCTAAGGCAGGGTTTCCCAAAGTCCTTCCTGGGGCCCCCTGGGGGCACGTTTTGGTTTTTGCCCTAGCACTATACAGCTGTTTCAGATAATCAAAGCTTGATAAATAAATTGGTTATATGAATCAGCTGTGTAGTGTTGGGGCAAAAACCAAAACGTTCACCCGGGGGGGGGGCCAGGACAGACTTTGGGAAACCTTGATCTAAGGGTATGAATAACAACATGGTGTGATATGGTGTGATATTCCTGACAGCATGACAGGGTATTGATGTTTCACACACAGAGCTCTAAGAGGTGAGATTGGCTTGTGCCCTCAGGGGACTGTGAAGTGACAAAAAGTTTACAAATCTTCACCTTGCTTCACCTTAAAGCTAACTGCTTTAAATAATTATGTTACTCAGCTACTTCAGGCGACTCAACATTCTTAGTCTTTATTGTACAGACTGGCAAATTAGCACTGCATTCACAGCTGTCATTTCTAGACACCAATTCTTAAAGGAAATATTTTGCTAAGTGGGTACCTCAACACGGAAAGCAAAAGAAGCCTATTGTGAAGCCTTTTCTATATCCAAAATAAGCCTTTTCAATATTGCAGCTAAATAAAGATTCCACCACAGAGACAGACAATGGGTCGTCTTGACTCTAAAGCCCCTAGGACATCACTAGCATTCAAATACCAGCATGTGGCTTTCCTCTGCAATCTCCTTCCTCCCTAGGAGGTGGAGAACATGGAATGGGTGAGGCAGTATGAGTGCAGGATTCAGAACCTCTTGTACCAAAATCGACTACCATTTTCACACTATTGTGCCACCCCGAACCGAACAGCTCAGATAGTTTATTTCCACATTGTCCTTTCCAGCACGGTTCCAGCAACTATGGCAGATGTGTAATCAGGCCAGCGCAGTACAGCTCGGCTCAGGAGTGTGAAAAGCGTATGACACTTGAGGCCTATGCAGATGTGCACTACAACAATATTAGAGGGTCAGGCTCTGAAAGAATGCCGCAAGACAGGGACCGACAGCTGTCCCTCCTTGATTACTAACCTGACACTGACACATTCTCACCACTCTTCAGTATCAACCATAACACAACCATCAGACAGCCATCACACAACCAGTCACCATCAATATCCTTGCAAGTGCTTTTCAAATTAAATTGAAGCGCGTGTGGTAATCAATCAATTACAGATATTCAAAAAATATAATCATTGCACAGTAAGCCCTTGAGGAGACATTGAACATGCAATCGGATATAGCAAGTTTGGTTTACCCTTTATGTGACATCTCAGCCAGTTAGCGCAGCAGACGACAGTGAGTGCTGTGCTTCATTTGAGGTTTTGAGTGAGGTGTAGTTTGACACAGTAGGTGAAATTGTATCTCAGCAAAGGAAGCAAAGGCTAACGGCTAACAGCTAACAGCTAAAGGCTAACAGCAATAAATGGAGGAGAAGGTGTAAGAGCATCTTCATTTACCACATTCAAAATAGGGAAGTCTTGGGCTCAATTGAGTCAATAACTCAAATCGATATGGAATCAATAAAAGCCATTCAAATAAATCCACAATAAGCAAAACCTTTCAGAAAACCAGCTTATGCCTTTCTGGTATCCTGGCAACCACAGGTAGAGCCCAACATGCTTTAGACTCAACTGTGGGCATAGTTCACCAGTCATGCTACTCAGTCAAGTAGGACTTGGCAATTGAGGATATCCCGACTTCAATATCCCGAGTCTACACATTATGAATTTCCTTTCTCAAAGCTTTCAATTAAAAAATACATTACTGGGACTTAGACCGTAAAGATATATTCTATCTGGTTCTAAATTGAGTTGGGCTCAATCTAACCACAAAACAGGCGCTTCTACACAGAGACCACACATGTCCCTGAGGAGATACTCAGCTCTTTAGTGTCTGACAGATCCCCTTACAAAAACAAGCCCTATTTCTGGAGCCATTTGGGGTCGAGGGTTTACATGCCTTCTCTGTGAAGCATTGGTTTCAGTACCCCACCAGGCTAAGTCAGAAATAAAGTATAGCGCCGTCTATTTGTCTGACTGACATTGCTCAATCATCGCATGTGATGCAACTTAAAGTTTAACGGCTCCTCGAATGTCACTGGGGCCGAGCTCCCTGCCATCCAGGACCTCTATACTAGGCGGAAGGCCCAAAAAATTGTCAGACTCCAGCCACCCAAGTCATAGACTGTTCTCTCTGCTACCGCACGGCAAGCGGTACCGGAGCGTCCAAATCTGGGACCACAAGGCTCCAGAACAGCTTCTACCCCCCAAGCCATAAGACTGCTGAACAGTTAATCAAATCGCTACCCAGACTTTTTTTTGCACTGAGTCTCTTGCACTGAGTCTCTTGCACTGGCTCTATGCACACACGCTGCTGCTACATTGACACTCCAATACACACACACACACACACACACACACACACACACACACACACACACACACACACGCTGCTGCTACTCTATTTATTATCTATCCTGATTGCCTAGTCACTTTTACCCCTACCTACATGTACATATTACCTCAATCACCTCAACTACCTCGTAACCCCAGCACTGACACACCCGGATCTGTTTCACTTGTCTTTGTGCTTGTCTCCACCCCCCTCCAGGTGTCGCCCATTTTCCCCATTATCCCCAGTGTATTTATACCTGTGTTTTCTGTTTGTCTGTTGCCAGTTCGTCTTGTCTCGTCAAGCCTACCAGCGTGTTTTTCATACTCTGTTTTCCCGGTTTTGATCTTTCTGCCTGCCCTGACCCTGAGCCTGCCTGCCATTCTGTACCTTAGGTCATCTAAGAGACACAGATCTCTTTAATAGTCGTCTGACATTAGCTGCTGTCTCCAAAGCCATTTTTAAAGAACTCAAATACTTTGCAGTCGCTGGGGACGGAAAAATAACTTAGAGAAAAGGCAGCGTGACAAATACAACTAAGCTAAAGGGAGCTACAGAACTGCAAGTCAGGGTGACAGAGTGGGCAATGCCTACATGACACAATGGGAATGGTCAAGTCATACAGACTGCAAACTCATGCACTGCCCCTGACGAACTATGAGCATCACACTTTTGCATGATGGTAACAGTATTTGAACTGGAACAAATACAAAGGCCTAGTCATACAATTGCAGCATATCTTTAAAGCATTCTATATTGGGTTAGCCTACACTGCCTTGCATTGGTTTGTGGTTAGGGAATGCTAATATTAGCACTTGGTGGTAGTGGCTGTGTATACAAACACCAACATCTTCCTGATCCAAGATCGGTTCTCGTAGGTTGCATACTGCACTGCACCTACAAATCAACACAAACCTACAGTATACAGTGAGCTCCAAAAGTATTAGGACAGTGACAATGTTTTTTTGTTTTGGCTCTGTACTCCAGCACTTTGGATTTGAAATGATACAATGGCTAAGGTGCAGACTGTCAGCTGAGGGTATTTCTTCCATACCGGGTGAACCGTTTCGAAATTACAGCACTTTTTGTACATAGTTCTCCCATTTTATGGGACCAAAAGTATGGGGACAAATTCACTTATGTGTATTAAAGTAGTAAAAAGTTAAGTATTTGGTCCCACATTCATAGCACGCAATGACTACATCATGCTTGTTGGATGCATTTGCTGTTTGTTTTGGTTGTGTTTCAGATTATTTTGTGCCCAATAAAAATGAAATGGTAAATAATGTATTGTGTCATTTTGGAGTCACTTTTATTGTAAATAAAAATAGAATATGTTTCTAAACACGTCTTCATTAATGTGGATGCTACCATGATTACGTATAATCCTGAATGAATCGTGAATAATGATGAGTGAGAAAGTTACAGACGCACAAATATCATACCCCCAAGGCATGCTAACAAGGGAGGTTTGCATTTTCTTTGGGGGGGGGGGTTTGATATTTATGCCTCTAACGTTCTCACTCATCATTATTAACAATTCATTAAGGATTATCTGTAATCATGGAAGCATCCACATTAATGTAGAAGTTGAGTGAGGACGTAAGTGGTGACTGTGGCTCTCCTTGTCAGTCACTATAGGCTTAAACCCTGTCGGTCTTCCTTATACTCATGACTACACCTTTAAAAAAAATGGATAAGCACTTTTCATGTCCAAGTCATGAATAAAAGTCAAAATATGGATAAAAAACACAAATTAACAGAATTTGCAGGGGAACGAAAACAGACAATAATATGGGGTCTTTGTTTCTATGGCCATTGACAGGTTGTGTGTGTGTAATATCTATTGGAGACTTTTGCGTGAATTATTTAGTTTTAAGAAACATACATTCAATATAACACTCTAAACAATATAGCCAGTCAATATCAATGTAGTTAAATACAATGAAATCACCCCTGTACCTGTGTAAGTGTGTAGGCCTATCCCACTGAGCAAAACCAGTTGAAAATATGTACTTTCAACCAGTTCTGCAGTTGAAATTACATCTTTACAACCAGTTTTGCTTACTGGGATTGGACAGGAATGCTCAGACACGTCACCATTATAATACGGTACTTGGGGATACCTCGAAATAGCTATTACACAGAGAGAGGTAGTACAACATCCATTACGGTGGCTTATAAGGATCTAGAGGCAGAAGTTGAGATAATGCTAGCCTCCAGACATGTTCCAGCTAGACGAGTGGGAGTGAGATGCTGGATGGAGGCTTCTGCTACATTGAGTGCTTAACCATGTCAAATAAGCCTCATGGGTGAGCTGGAGAAAGGAGGCCACCATGTTTCCAGCCTTTTGAATTAAGCAAGCCTCTGCCCCTAAACACACACACACACACACACACATTAAGCAAGCCGCTGCTGTACACACACGCACACACACATACACAGGGCCTTTCAGTGCAGCACTGTATGTATCATGGATGTTGGGTTTCGGTGTATTGTTCTGTTTGTACCCCATCCATTAGCTGAGTACTTTCTGGTAGTACAGTTCTGGGATGTATTCAATAGGAACCAAAAGGAAGCAAACGGCAGAAACAGGGATGGACTAACCTGAACTTGTCCAATAAGAAACGCTAGTTTTCATTGCAAAACGCTTTTAGTTGCAAAACCTTTTACTACGGTGTGCACACCCCTGGTTTACCGGCTTTGTCCAGGAATACACAAATTGGGGATGGTTTAAATTAATAGTAAGGTAAGGGGCAGTGTTTTTTCTAAAAGCAGGCTGCTGGTTTGTCACAGCAGTTCTAGGCCTAATTTCCCCATCATCACAACTAAATAACATTTTGCCTGGGAACAATTCAGGGTTTCCATGGTAACCCTGGAGGCAGAGCGGGTATCAAGCAGTGAGAGGACAGCAACCCTAGCTGGTGACCAGCCAGCGGGCAATCCCTTTGTTGCCAGGCAGGGTAATTGTTTAATGCTGCTGGTTCAGTGGAACGTACCCGAAACAGAACCGAATAATAGAACAACAACACAGCATCACTCTCTCCGTCTGCTGCATCATGTGAGCTACAATATTTGATTGGTAAGGCCTTCTCTCTCGCTCCCTATTTACCGGGTACAATGACATGTCTGCTAGTCTGCTAATTGTAGTTCACATTTCAGTCACATCAAGTGCAAAGCCAAAAATAGAGTATGAGACCTCTAATGAAAAATGTGTAAGGCAGGTGAGGAAATCCCACCGCTGCCTCCAAACGTAAGGCTGATGATAATAAATGAAGATCCAGGGACACTGACTTCAGTATTAGACTTCAAGCTTTAATTAGAGACTATCCAACCTAAAGGGGACAAATAAAATACAAATACTATAAGCAGAGAAACAGCTGCCACCAGCAGTGGCACCAAACTCTAAACTGGAGATCTCCCAGCAACCCCTGCTCTATACTTCAGAGCCAGAGTCTACGCTGTCAAAATAAGAGTCTCTCAATACAGGTCCCACACATGCATGCTGTAGAGTATAGCATTGTATCTTGTCTTGCACAGGCAGGTAGCCTCATCCTCAGGCGTAGTAGAGCGACCAGTGAGAAGGAAACCAGAGCTGCCAGTGGCAGCAGCAGTAGAGGGGGACTCCCATTAGAACAGCAGACTTAATTAAAGTTACCTCTCCCATTCAGTCTGTAGTCTGTACCCTCCCTGACTCCTTGCTCCACGCACCGACAATCACAAAAACGAGTCTGTACGTTTTGTTCTGCCCAGCACCCCTTAACAAGTGATGCTTTGTCATAGAACACTAAGCTCATGAACATACAGCTGATGTATGGCACATATACATAAACTCTAAATAAAGGTGAGGGTATTTTTAGCTGCGGGCAGCACCAATGAAGAAAAACAGCACCATGCACATTTTGGTGAATGAGTTAAAAAAGGAGAAGTGGAGTTCCTTCCCTGTTATTAGAGAGAGGGCAGCAGGGAGGGGATTGAGTGGATTATACGCTCTAGTGTTTTTCCCAGAGTGCAGTGCAGTATAATCATTTTGGGGCGGCTCCACCACACACACACACACACCCACACGCACCAGCTGACAGAGAGCGTCTCAGTGTCGGGATTACAGGCGACTTCCGAGGAGATCGTTACCGCACTCCCGTTTTAAGGCGAAATTAACTAGGGTTTAACTCTCATATAGGCACCAGGCTGTAATCTCAGCACAGAGAAATTCCCACTGGAAGGGAGTTCTGTGAGGACAGAGGCCTTCAGTAATTGTGTGGGGCAACTTCGCGGCAGGCCTGGGTGGTATTCATTAAGCACCAAATGGTAGAAAATGGACAGAAACAGGGAAGGACTACATGATCTTGTCCAAAAATAAACACTTGTTTTTGTTTTCCGTTCCCAAAATGTTTTGTTACGGTGTAACCTATTAAACTCCACTCTGGTGGAAGACCTGGTGGCAAGTGTGGTTATATAAAAGGAACAGACTGCCAAGATCATTTTCAGACAATAGTGTGTGTAAACGTCTTTGAGACTATTAAACAAATTGCACAATAATGCCATAAAGCATGAGGATTTACATAACTGTAAACTGAGCATTAAACACAGAAAACATAAAATAAAAAATAAACCTCTTTGTGCTCACTAATGCACTGTATTGTTTTCAGCCAACAATACATAACACTCTATGTCACCAAGCTCCAGCTTCAATCCCTAGGAATCACTTTGTCCACCACATGATGGACAAGCTGAATGTTTTACCCTGCCCCCACCACTCTTACGTGTTAAAGTATAGCACGTTGAATGGACAAAGAAATAAGCCACATACAGGAGAGAGGGATGTGGTCCTTAATGGTATTTTCCTGCTGCTCCATTAATATGCTTATCTTCTTAGCGAAATGTCCCTGCTTGTGCAAAAAGGGCACACACACACACACACACAGTTCCAAGCCTCCACCACAACCCACCAGCCAAAGTGTCACCCAAATTGCAGTGTCCAAAACCCATGATGTTCAATACCACTGAGATACTGTTGCTGTCCAGTGTTCACCACTGTGATATCATGTTCTGTAAACTATACCTCCCACTCAAACTAACAGAAACAGCTGTTTCCTAAAGCTGACTTGGACCACTTTGTATGTAGGTCAATAGCCAGTACATTAGTGTTTGGCATGAGTGACACTTTGACATCAGCTGAAGCGCAACAAGAGTCACCATATTGCTGGGATGATTTTCAGCAACAAATGATGAAGGTATACATGCTATTCAGCAAGAATATTAAATTACCATTTTAATGGCAGAAAGTTCGTGCAAATTGTGTGTGCCTCTGTCCTGAGTAAAGAACTGTCGAATGGTGTCCAAACTAGTGTCACGCAAACTAGACAAAAGTCGAGGTAACAGTTAGGTAAGCAAATTTCCATATGACGCTACAAAAACATATTCTCGGCTTAAATCAGGTTTAATTACGTTGGTTTCTTCCCAGTCTCTAATGTATGTGTAGCACATGGGGATGTGTGAAACTTACTCCTCAGCCTGAAGTGTCCCCACTTGCGCCAGCAAATAGCTTTTCAAGTGGCGCCGACTGGTAAGAAGCTTCGGGAGGTTGGTCATGTGTGCTAGCAAGGCAGAGGTCCTGGGTTCGAGCCTCAGTGTGAGCCAAATCAGGAGGAAGCGGTACTCATTAAGCAAGCAGCGTGACGTCATATGCACAATGCATGATGAAAGTGAAGGCTACTGTAAGCCTGGTCCCAGATCAGTTGTACTGTATTCATGATCAGTTGTGCTGTATAGCCAACTCCTATTATAGACAGCACAAACAGATCTGGGACCAAGTGAACAGTAGTCTTCACTGTATCCAGCCATCTCCATCTGGGACAGCAACAAAACATTCCATCCATCTTTTCAGGAGGAACATAAGATGGGCACTGGAGCAAAACACAACGTTGAGTTTAGCCTGAAGCTGTGCTATCTTCAATACGAGTGTAGATTAAACATGGGGCCTTATACAGTGTCTATTCAGAGAATATAGTGCAACCGGAAAAAAGTTTGTTCAGTGTAGCATTCACATGCTGTTCTATTCTTATCATGATCAGTGGGTGGGTGTTGCTAACTTTAACGTATAACGTTAGCACCATGGGGTTAATAAATGAGAAAGAATAGACTATATTAGAAGTATTGCTTTGGATGTGTCATTTCAGTCAGGCAGTCATTAGGTCATTTCAGTAATTTTCCATGTCATTTCAGTCAAGTCCATTTGTCATTCCCTGGATGAAGAAGCTACAGTTGAAGTCGGAAGTTTACATACACCTTAGCCAAATACATTTAAACTCTGTTTTTCACAATTCCTGACATTTAATCCTAGTAGAAATTCCCTGTCTTAAATCAGTTAGGATCACCACTTTATTTTAAGAATGTGAAATGTCAGAATAATAGTAGAGACAATGATTTATTTCAGCTTTTATTTCTTTCATCACATTCCCAGTGGGTCAGAAGTTTACATACACTCAATTAGTGTTTGGTAGCATTGCCTTTAAATTGTTTAACTTGGGTCAAATGTTTCAGGTAGCCTTCCACAAGCTTCCCACAATAAGTTGGGTGAATTTTGGCCCATTCCTCCTGACAGAGCTGGTGTAACTGAGTCAGGTTTGTAGGCCTCCTTGTTCGCACACACTTTTTCAGTTCTGCCCACAAATGTTCTATAGAATTGAGGTCAGGGCTTTGTGATGGCCACTCCAATACCTTGACTTTGTTGTCCTTAAGCCATTTTGCCACAACTTTGGAAGTATGCTTGGGGTCATTGTCCATTTGGAAGACCCGTTTGCGACCAAGCTTTAACTTCCTGACTGATGTCTTGAGATGTTGCTTCAATATATCCACATCATTTTCCTTCCTGATGATGCCATCTATTTTGTGAAGTGCACCAGTCCCTCCTGCAGCAAAGCACCCCTACAGCATGATGCTGCCACCCCCGTGCTTCACGGTTGGGATGGGTTCTTTGGCTTGCAAGCCACCTCCTTTTCCCTCCAAACATAACGATGGTCGTTATGGCCAAACAGTTCTATTTTTGTTTCATCAGACCAGAGGACATTTCTCCAAAAAGTACGATCTTTGTCCCCATGCGCAGTTGCAAACCGTAGTCTGGCTTTTTTATGGCGGTTTTGGAGCAGTGGCTTCTTCCTTGCTGAGCGGCCTTTCAGGTTATGTCGATATAGGACTCGTTTTACTGTGGATATAGATACTTTTGTACCCGTTTCCTCCAGCATCTTCACAAGGTCCTTTGCTGTTGTTCTGGGATTGATTTGCACTTTTCGACCCCAAGTACGTTAATCTCTAGGAGACAGAATGTGTCTCCTTCCTGAGCGGTATGACGGCTGCGTGGTCCCATGGTGTTTATACTTGCGTACTATTGTTTGTACAGATGACCGTGGTACCTTCAGGCGTTTGGAAATTGCTCCCAAGGATGAACCAGACTTGTGGAGGTCTACAATTTATTTTCTAAGGTCTTGGCTGATTTCTTTTGATTTTCCCATGATGTCAAGCAAAGAGGCACTGAGTTTGAACGTAGGCCTTGAAATACACCCACAGGTACACTTCCAATTGACTCAAATTATGTCAATTAGCCTATCAGAAGCTTTTAAAGCCATGACATCATTTTCTGGAATTTTCCAAGATGTTTAAAGGCATAGTCAATTTAGTGTATATAAAGTTCTGACCCACTGGAATTGTGATATAGTGAATTATAAGTGAAATAATCTGTCTGTAAACAATTGTTGGAAAAATTACTTGTGTCATGCACAAAGTAGATGTCCTAACCGACTTGCCAAAACTATAGTTTGTTAACAAGAAATGTGTGGAGTGGTTGAAAAACAAGTTTTAATGACTCCAACCTAAGTGTATGTAAACTTCCGACTTCAACTGTACCATTGTCAGTACTCAGTAGGTCAAAATAGAAATTTTCAAAAGTTCTGTCAACTACTTACATCTGCAACACATGTGTTGCCATTACAATTCCAGTTAAATGCCTTTCAATCAATAATACAATTCTGTTTTTAAATGGGAGAATATTCAGAGATGAATCCAGATTATTTAAGGTTCATTAAAAAAAAATTACACCAGGGGATTTGGTGCTGTATGCATTAGAATCTATAGTGACATTAGCATTAGAGGTTTATAATGTTTTTGTTTCTTTGAATAACTAACTCTCATTAACCTCCCTAACAGTTGCCAATTCGCCACAGTAAAATGTGTGGATTAGTCTTCATAAAAACATTAATGTTTTAGACATTATAAATGCTCATGCGTGTGTATAAATGCTTATTAATACTTTTTAATAGCTTACAAACTGTAAACAAAAAAAAACATGTATTAATGCTTATTCATGAATTATTATGAAGTATTACCAAATGAATGCACAACCAACCTGGCTGAGTAGTTGCTGTAGAAGAGTCCAGAATCACTGACACTCTGAGGCATGTAGAACCGTAGTGCTTGGAGCTGGTGGATATCCATACTGATTACAAAAAAACACTTCTTTTTGAAAAATACCTTCTTTGTTTTTGTCGCAAAACTGTCACATTACTGGCCTTGTTTCCAGTATGCCATACCGCGCTTTAAAATGTAACTCTACAGCTCAGATGTTTTATTATCCTCAAAAGATTATACAAACCCATCAGGGTACAACTTGACAGTAGTCATAATCAAATGTTTTATAATAAAGATGGGAATCTCACAACCCCCCCCCCCCCCCAAAAAAAAATATGCCCCTTTTTTCTAGTCTGAGTGCAGAATAAACACAAATCCAGCAACAAAGAGATGAGCGACGATGAGGTCACTGAAAGGACCGTTGTAGGGCCTGCTGCAGACGGCTTGTGATCATATTACAGATGGCTGATGCTCCTAGTGGTCCTGCTCCTGTATCCATCACCCCCTGAGTGCTGTTGTCCTCCTGTTGTTCTTCTGTTTGGCTCTGGGAGATTAGCCCATATCCCACCCCAACCCCCCACCCAGCTGTGACAGGGTGCAGACCAAACATACACACAGAGAACTTATAGATTGCATGTGCGCACACACACACCCTCCTCCCTTAAACCAGCCAGCAGCCAGCTGTCGCCATGGACACCCAGCATGTGGGGCCTGTTCGTATAGTCTGTATTGATTGGGGATGCCCCTTGCGGTGCCATCGAGCACTGGATTTACACTGAAGACAATGGTACAATGATGGAGTGATGAGTGTTTGCACTTTGCACCTTGTGGAAGGGGGCCATCTGAATAAGGTAAAATACATATAGTTGATCTGTCTGGCACACAAGTCAATTAGGCTACATACAGACAATCATATACAGTGCATTTGTAAAGTATTCGGACCCCTTTACTTTTTCCACATTTTGTTATGTTACAGCCTTATTCGAAAATTGATTAAATAAATAGAAATCCTCATCAATCTACACACTATACCCCATAATGACAAAACGAAAACAGGTTTTTAGAAATCTTTGCAAATGTATTACAAATAAAAAACAGAAATACCTTATTTACATAAGTATTCAGACCTTTTGCTATGAGACTCGAAATTGAGCTCTGGTGAATCCTGTTTCCATTGATCATCCTTGATTGATTGGAGTCCACCTGTGGTAAATTCAATTGATTGGACATGATTTGGAAAGGCACACACCTGTCTATATAAGGTCCCACAGTTGACAGTGCATGTCAGAGCAAAAACCAAGCCATGAGGTCAAAGGAATTGTCCGTACAGTTCCGAGATCGGATTGTGTTGAGGCACAGATCTGGGGAAGGGTACAAAAACATTTCTGCATCATTGAAGGTCCCCAAGAACACAGTGGCCTCCATCATTCTTAAATGGAAGACGTTTGGAACCACAAAGACTCTTCCTAGAGCTGGCAGCCCGGCCAAACTGAGCAACCGGAGAATGGCAATGGTCAGGGAGGTGACTAAGAACCCGATGGTCACTGACAGAGCTCCAGAGTTCCTCTGTAGAGATGGGATAACCTTCCAGAAGGACAACCATCTCTGCAGCACTCCACCAATCAGGCCTTCATGGTAGAGTGGCCAGACGGAAGCCACTCTTCAGTAAAAGGCATATGACAGCCCGCTTGGAGTTTACCAAAAAGCACCTAAAGGACTCTCAGACCATGTGAAACAAGATTCTCTGGTCTGATGAAACCAAGATGGAACTCTTTGGCCTGAATGCCAAGTGTCATGTTTGGAGGAAACCTGGCACCATCCCTACGGGGAAGCATGGTGGTGGCAGCATCATGCTGTGGGGATATTTTTCAGCGGCAGGGACGGGGAGACTAGTCAGGATCTAGGAAAAGATGAACAGAGCAAAGTACAGAAAGATCCTTGATGAAAACCTGCTCCAGAGCGCTCAGAACCTCAGACTGGGGTGAAGGTTCACCTTCCAACAGGACAACGACCCTAAGCACACAGCAAAAACAACACAGGAGTGGCTTCGGGACAAGTATCTGAATGACCCAGCCAGAGCCCGGACTTGAACCCGATCTAACATCTTTGGAGAGACCTGTAAATAGCTGTGCAGTGATGCTCTCCATCTAACCTGACAGAGCTTGAGAGGATCTGCAGAAAAGAATGGGAGAAACTCCCCAAATACAGGTGTGCCAAGCTTGTAGCGTCATACCCAAGAAGACTCAAGGCTGTAATCTCTGCCAAAGGTGCTTCAACAAAGTACTGAGTAAAGGGTCTGAATACTTATGTAAATGTGATATTTATGCTTATTATTTTTAATACATTTGCAACCATTTCTAAAAACCTGTTTTTGCTTTGTCATTAAGGGGTATTGTGTGTAGATTGATGAGGACAAAACACAATTTAGAATAAGGCTGCAACGTAACAAAATGTGGAAAAAGACAAGGGGTCTGAATACTTTCCGAATGCAATGTACACGCAAGCACACGCGCACAAGCACATACACGCATCTCAGCAGACATACAGTACCAAGACACATACAACTTCATTGGAAATTGAATGTTGTGGTTTGAGTAATGGTGGGTGGTTGACATATGAGCCAGAGGGTAGTATCTAAACTACACTGTGTGGATGAGCCGTCCCATGCTCCGTCCGCCAACCCTGAACACCCTCAATAACTCATTCTTGTTGTTTCAGAAAAAAAGCGGAACAATCTCAAATGTCATTATGATAGTAACGCTACACTCTGACTAGTTGACATGGAGTCACTGAGGGCGATGGCACCACTATGGGTTGAACCACTGTTTTGGATTGGTCAAAATTAGTCCTACTCAGTTAGGATTGGTGGACAGCGCTTTGGGACACACTAGGCTGAACATAGGCCATTGTCAAGCTGAATTACTATCAGTGACTCTGTCGCTCCAGGAATCCAAAAAACCCAGCTGGACTGATTCACGATGCTCACTAACTAACATACAGCCTGTGACAAATACATTGTTGATATCAAAACATTGGAGAGAGACACATCAGAGATGGATGGATCATCCCAGTAGACTACAAGTCTTCCAGAATGAAAGGAAGTGCAGTAATGACGTGGTGTGTGATCGCCAAGGAGAAGAAAGGGGTAAGTAAGTAGTAGACACATGGCTAATGGATACAGCCCCTCCCCCCACCTCCATCCCAAGTCCTCCGTAAAGGCAGGTCCCTATCTGTCACTAATCATTATCCTTAAAGGGAAATGCAGCCAATTTGGTACTGTAGCGACTAGCTAGTTATGGGCCTGAGGAAGCACTACCACTGGCGAGTTAGCCTAGCAGCTAGCACAATTGATCTGTTTGATGTTAAGGGTCAGTCGTCAACTGAAAGGTAAGGAGGATAGCAGAGGGGGAGAGAGTGTCAGAGAGAGAGAGCGAGAGCAGGGGGAGTTAGGGTTAGAGAGCATGGAGAGCGAGAGGGAGAAAGAGAGGGGGGAGACAGGCTGAGGTAGTTTAAAAGCCAATAACTGCAGGTTCAGCAACAGCAAAGCTCCCCAAGGTCGTCAGGCCCTGTCGTGCCTCCTGAATGCAGATTCCTGACTAGAGTGAAAACTATATCCTTGTCATTCTATATGGACTGTTATTTCCGACCAAATGTAATTTGCATAAGCATGTAAGCTTGTTATTATGCCTTTATAATGTTGATCGGTCTCCAACTGAGTTCACTTTAGGGGTAAATGCATTCAGTTTGTCAAGTGACAATGTTCCTAAAGCTGTTACTCCTTACTAAGATTAGTTATGTCATCATTGCGCCTACAGTCAGTTATAAGCCCCACACACTGACAGAAAGCATTTGTCCACAGTCCTGTGTGTGAAACATGGTATTGGGCCTTAGCAAGAAAGTCATACTTCAAATCAATACACAAGGCACAAACACAACAAGGTTGTATAATCACAGTGATGTCATATAAAGCATCCCTAGGTTATTCTTCCCTCATACTGACTGCATCACCTGGGTTGTGTTCAATAGGGCACTCCGTAGCGAAAAGTCCAGGTTGTCCTTCCCTGTTTAACTCATTTTTTCTCTCTCATTTTGGCACTTAATGAACACAACCCTAAAAATCCAATCCTCACAAATCGCCATGTCCTAGTCAGGGCCAATTCCATTTCAATTCAGGAAGTATTCCTATTCCAATTCCCCTCTATTTCAGTTTACTTCCTGAATTGACTGAATTGAAATGGAATTGACCCCAACCCTGGTCCCAGTCTTTCTAATCTCCTATGTTTTTGAGACCCAGCCAGCTTGTGGTGGGAATCCCACCATACTACACAAATTAGCATTAGCTTAGCATTCCTAAGCATGGACAGTCTGTAAACAAGCATAAGATGGGATCAATCCTCTCTGAGGCAAAGCTGACACACTGATTGAAACTCATCTCCTTTTCCTCTGGGAAGAATGGAGAGATTTATCAAACTCATTCCTCTGACCAGCTGGCTGCAGTCTCAGCTCAGTGGAATGAAGGAAACACTCCCTGGAACTGTTAACCTTTGAGAAAAAGCTGGTTTGGAAACTGCTTTTACTGACACAAACAGTGAACAACTATGGTTTCTTACCGAGCTGAAAACAGAGATTCAGTTTTGTATAGGAACTACCTACCAAAACCATTTTCCCTATAGGCCATAAACCTTTAATATTATTGTCTTTACATCGTTGTCCGATCACATCTCTGATCAATACACTTCACCCCTGAATAGTCAAATTTCCAACAAGAGCAACATCAGGTTATATATCTAATAACTAGCTACCAATACCATTTTTCATCTAGGATCATGAAGTCAAGCCTATTCCTGAACATATAATATCAACAGAAAATTCTGAAGCAGATGGACAAGGCAAAAGCAACACAGTGAGAAAGGCATTATCCTTACCTGAAGTCATCAAAGGAATACATGGTTGGCAGATAGTTTCAATGGAGGAGGTAGAAGTGAAATCCTTTTGCATAAGATGAAAAGTGGGGGAGATCACACGGAAGGGAAAGCATCAGTGAGAGTGGAGAGTATGCGGAACGCACACCTCATCTTCTATCTTCTTCAGACAGGTAAAAATAAATAATCATTCTAGAAGCGCCAGAATCCACAAACTGATGTGAAGGGAAAAGAGCGCAGCTGGCTCAGAGAGTGAGTGAAGGGAAAAGGAAGGAGTGAGTGTGACCGTGTGTTTGTGTGAGAGTGAGTGAGGAAGGGAAAGAGAGCGCGAGAAGGAGAGAGCGAGTGTGTGCGTGCGAGAGAGTCAGGGAGAGAGTCAGATTGAGTCAGTAAGAGAGAGAGTCAGAGAGAGGAGGAGAGAGAGAGCAGAGAACATGTGATCACGCCAGCCCAGTCACCTTACCTATACTCACATCCACTCTAAGGATTGGAGGGCTGTATAGCCTATCTGCCTCTGAGGAGTCTCGCCCATTGGATGTACTGAAAGAGCCACATGATCCCTGTAACCAGTGTATAAGCACGGCATGATAGATTGGTCCCAGATCTGTTTGTGCTGTATAGCCAACTACTATAGTCATTGTCAATGCCAGACAGCAGATCTGGGACCAGTCTAACAGCATGATAGGAACTTGTAAAAATGACTCTTGGCGACACTGTCACTCACACATGCACCTATCTTAGATTTAGAAGTATTTTGACTAAAATACCTACACAATTTCACATTAACATTTTATTCATGTCATTCTGTTGCCAAATAAATACAAACTCTGGTCATTTAGCCTAATTTTAGTCAGATATAGCCTAATATGGATAAGCAGATTTTTCATTACTTTCACTTGACCTATTTGCCACTGCACAGCTCCTACACTTAAAAGTGTTACTGCAGTAATTTATGGCATCGTTAATTAAGGGGATTCTTCCTCAATGAGATTCCATCAGGTTGATGCAAACATAGATCAATAAGCTGCTATGCAACAAAGCAAAGTGTCGAAAACAAAGAGCATTCTCTCAGCCCTGCAAAGGAGGGTTTAGGTTAATTGCTTCGAAATTGTCGCAACCCCTATTACTAGTCTGTTCAACCTCTCTTTCATAACGTCTGAGATCCCCAGAGATTGGAAAGCTGCCGCGGTCATCCCCCTCTTCAAAGGGGGTGACACTCTAGATCCAAACTGCTACAGACCTATATCCATCCTGCCCTGCCTTTCGAAAGTATTTGAAAGCCAAGTTAACAAACAGATCACCGACCATTTCGAATACCACCGTACCTTCTCCGCTATGCAATCCGGTTTCCGAGCTGGTCATGGGTGCACTTCAGCCACGCTCAAGGTCCTAAACGATATTATAACCGCGATTGATAATAGACAGTACTGTGCAGCCGTCTTCATCGACCTGGCCAAGGCTTTCGACTCTGTCAACCACCGCATTCTTATTGGCAGACTAAATAGCCTTGGTTTCTCAAATGACTGCCTCGCCTGGTTCACCAACTACTTCTCAGATAGAGTTCAGTGTGTCAAATCGGAGGGCCTGTTGTCTGGACCTATGGCAGTCTCTATGGGGGTGCCACAGGGTTCAATTCTTGGGCCGACACTTTTCTCCGTGTATATCAATGATGTCGCTCTTGCTGCTGGTGACTCTCAGATCCACCTCTACGCAGACGACACCATTTTGTATACATCTGGCCCTTCATTGGACACTGTGTTAACAAACCTCCAAACGAGCTTCAATGCCATACAACACTCCTTCAGTAGCCTCCAACTGCTCTTAAACACTAGTAAAACTAAATGCATGCTTTTCAATCGAACGCTGCTGGCACCCGTCCATCCGACTAGAATCACCACTCTTGACGGGTCTGACCTAGAGTATGTGGACAACTACAAATACCTAGGTGTCTGGTTAGACTGTAAACTCTCCTTCCAGACTCACATAAAGAATCTCCAATCCAAAGTTAAATCTAGAATCGGCTTCCTATTTCGCAACAAAGCCTCCTTCACTCATGCTGCCAAACATGCCCTCGTAAAACTGACTATCCTACCGATCCTTGACTTCGGCGATGTCATTTACAAAATAGCCTCCAACACTCTACTCAGCAAATTGGATGTAGTCTATCACAGTGCCATCCGTTTTGTCTCCAAAGCCCCATACGCTACCCACCACTGTGACCTGTACGCTCTTGTTGGCTGGTCCTCACTACATGTTCGTCGTCAAACCCACTGGCTCCAGGCCATCTATAAATCACTGCTAGGCAAATCCCTGCCTTATCTTAGCTCATTGGTCACCATAGCAGCACCCACCCGTAGTCTGCGCTCCAGCAGGTATATCTCACTGGTCATTCCCAAAGCCAACACCTCCTTTGGCCGCCATTCCTTCCAGTTCTCTGCTGCCAATGACTGGAACGAATTGCAAAAATCTCTGAAGCTGGAGACTTATCTCCCTCACTAACTTTAAGCATCAGTTGTCAGAGCACCTTACCGATCACTGCACCTGTACACAGCCCATCTGAAATTAGCCCACCCAACTACCTCATCCCTATATTGTTATTTATTTTGCTCTTTTGCACCCCAGTATCTCTATTTGCACATAATCTCTTGCACATATAGCATTCCAGTGTTAATACTATTGTAATGATTTTGCACTATAGCCTATTTATTGCCTTACCTCCATAACTTGCTACATTTGCACACACTGTATATATATTTTCTGTTGTATTTTTGACTTTATGTTTTTTACCCCATATGTAACTCTGTGTTGTTTTTATCGCACTGCTTTGCTTTATCTTGGCCAGGTCGCAGTTGTAAATGAGAACTTGTTCTCAACTGGCTTACCTGGTTAAATAAAGGTGAAATAAAAAATAAAATAAAAAAAGGAGCCGTATATAGGCTTCATTGCTACTACAATGAAACAATATGCTAGTGGGAATCTATAGTCCAACAGACAGTTGAACCAGGGTGTATTGGGTCTGTTCTGTTGATGATCCTGACACACACACACACACACACACACACACACTGAAAAGAACATGCAAAATAAGGATTCCTTTTATTTTCTAGAGCTGAGATTTAGAGGGCAATACTCTTATTTTGAAGTCAGTCATTTGATACGGTTGTATGGTTGGTTTCTACATGGAGTGGGAATACAAGAAGCAGAATCTGGATCTTCATCAATAAACTGCAGAGGACATTTTAGTAGAATACGATGCATATGATAATGTTAGGGCCTGTCGAGCAGTATCACACGAAAAGCGACTGATCTGAGAAGCCTTCAGGAAAACCCATAACTCAGCATTTTCACATTGCCAGCTACCCTTTTCGGCAGATGAGTCACAGCGGCAACCGCGCTCAAAAATCATTCTGAATTAACGTTTCCCAGGGGATTTTCCCCATACGCATTGACTGAGTATACAGAGTCATCATAGCATGATAAAACACTCATGCTAAAGCTATAAATAGCCCTGCATAGGAAAGTAGTGGAGTGCAGTGGCTGCAATGGAAGCACTGCGGTTGAATAAATCATTTAATTGAATCTTTCCAGTCACCTTGTGTCCTTCTGAAGATGTAAGAATTCCCTTTGGCTTCCTGACTGAAAGAACAGCCTCTGGTCAGACATAGGCTACAGGACACATGGAGAGCTTCAAAGAGCATTCATCCCTCTATACAATGAGACGATATATGAATCATATAGTACATGTATACTATGGTGTTAAATGAGATGCATCAACTTGGGAAACATGTATCAACTACGTTTCAGTGATGTTACACTCCAGCAGATTTGAAGGCACGGGGATATATCCTTAGCACAGTGTAAAATAATTATGTTTAGTGTGTATCCAGTATATCTATCTTTCATCATTTGGGGTAAATGGAACACTGTGCCTAAGGCCTATAACAACGTCACAGTGGTGCTAAATGGCTTCAAAGAAAGCATGACCACACGTGGTGTGTGTGTGCGCAAGTGTGTGTGTACACTAGGGTTATTCTGATAGCTACCAGTGTTTAATATTAGTCTGATGTACTTTGTGAGAACGTAACATTTGACCGCTGTAACACATTCGACTGTGTTAATACAAAGCCATAACTCTTCGCTCTATACAGCTCTATGAGCGCATACACAGCCATACATACCATCACTGTCACCATGAAGACAATCACATGTGCAACCACAAATAGTTCCCACCCAAAAGAGTGCCCTGCACATGCTGATGAGGTAATATCTAAAAACAAAGAGTATAGGACAAGGACCTACACCTGTGTCCAGCTGTCAGAGAAAATCCAAAGCTTCAAATCTCCTGAATTATTGCTTTGGATTTGACAGCTAGACACAAGCAGATAGAGAGACTGCACAAATAGATGTACAGAGACTCCTTACTGTATTTATCCGTAGAGTATTCAGGTAGGCTATTCAGGTCTTGGTGTACTGTATAGCCTGCTGCATGCCAACATAACCGAAGGTCCCAAAATACAATTGACCCACAGGGCACAGGATTTATTTGACACTTGAAGGCCGTAGCCTTACAATATTCTTCCTCCACCCAGAGAGCTGAGAACTGTCATTTGTGTCAGAGCTCCCAATCATTCTATTGTCTCTGCTTTTCTTTAGGTGTGTTGTTGTTGACTGATCTGATTTACCATAATGATGCAGCTAGATATTTGATCACTAAAAAATACAACTTTTACATTACTGTGTAGTTTACCAACAAAATGGTCTGACGGTGAAGTGGACATACCCGGTATTCATATCCCGAAATAAATAAATGATCTCACTACAATACATTTTAATAGAAAGTTGACAAAAATAGATAAGATCTTGCTACCATGGAAAGGAAAATACCTGTATATTTGTGGAAAAATCACCCTGATTATCTCTTTAGTCATATTCCAGTTTACCTATTTGCTTATGGCCTTGCCTACACCTAGCGACTAGTTTTTTTTAAATTATATGAGCAAAAGATATTCAATTTTATTTGGAACGGCAAGCCAGACAAAATTAAACGGGTCTATTTATATAATGAATATGAATTCGGAGGGCAGAAACGATTAAATATTAAAGCATTAGACCTCTCACTGAAGGCTTCAGTCATACAAAAGTTATACTTGATTCCGAACGGGTTCTCTAGCAGATTAGTAAGAATGTCTCACCCCATGTTCAGGAATGGCCTTTTTCCCTTTATTCAGATTACAATCTCACTTTCTGTTATTTGAAAATGAAATAATCTCCAAAATATCGCTGTTTTTAAAACAAGCCATAGAAAGTTGGTTGTAATTTCAGTTTAATCCACCAGAAAAGACAGAACAAATATTACAACAAATATTATGGTTAGACTCAAATATACTAATTCATTAAAAAAAATCTTTTTTTGGAAAGCATTATTAAAAAAGGTATAATCTTTGTAAATGATATCATAAATATGACAGGGGCATTGTCACACATGCAGCTAACAAAAATATATGGAAATGTCTGCTCTATTCAAAATTATACCCAACTAATTGCAGCATTACCTCAAAAATGGAAGAGGCAAGTGGAAGGGGGAGAAAGTAAGGAACTTGTTTGTCGGCCCTGCATTAAAGACCAAAATTGGCTAAAGAAAATTGTGATAAATAAAAAAGTTTACCAGTTTCATTTAAGGACCAAAAAATTGACAGCTGTGCCATATAGATTGCAAAATTTTCGATGTACCGATTCTATGGCAATGTCACGCTCTGGCTCCGGGACTTTGTATGTTGAGCCAGGGTGTGTTCGTTTCGTTGTGTTTTGTTTGGTTGGGTTGTCATGTGGTTGTGTTTCCTTGTTGGTATTGAGTGACTCCCAATCAGAGGTAACGAGTGTCAGCTGTCGGCTCGTTATCTCTGATTGGGAGCCATATTTAAACTGTGTGTCTTCACCTTGTGTTTGTGGGTTTTTGTTCCGTATCAGTCTTTGTCACTGTGGACTTCACGTATCGTCATTGTTTGTTGTTTTGGTGTTCAGTACTTTAATATAATAAAGTCATGTTCGCTCAACGCGCTGCGCTTTGGTCTCCCTCATTGGACGATCGTGACAGAAAAACCCACCATACCAGGACCAAGCAGCGTGTCCAGGAGCCAAGGGTCTGGACATGGGAGGAGATTTTGGACGGTAAAGGGTCTTGGACTTGGGAGGAGATCCTGGATGGGATGGATCGCCGGCCATGGAGTAAAACAGTGGAGAGGCGACTGAGAGAGGAGCAACGGCGTCAGCAGGGCCATCGTCGGAAGGACGAGAGGCAACCCCAAAAAGTTTTTTGGGGGGGGCACATGGCTTGGGCGGCTGGGCAGCAGGAGGCTGCCACAGGGAGACGTGGAGAGAAGGCTACCGGATTACGGGAGCCATTGGCGAGTAGAGGGAGGGAAGTAGTTGAGGCACGGCGTGAGAGACTGAGGTGTGTTGCCAGTCCGGTCCGGCCCGTTCCTGATCCCCGGTTAAGGCCAGTGGTGTGTGTTCCCAGTATGGACCGGCCTGTTCCTACTCCACGTACAAAGCCTACGGTGTGCGTCGCCAGCCCAGCCCGGCCTGTTCCTGCTCCACGCACAAAGCCTACGGTGTGCGTCGCCAGCCCTGCCCGGCCGGTTCCTGCTCCTCGCACCAAACATACGGTGCGCGTCGCCAGCCCGGTCCGGCCTGTTCCTGCCACCCGCACTAAGTTTACGGTGCGCGTCGCCAGCCCGACCCGGCCTGTTCCTGCCACTCGCACCAAACATACGGTGCGCGTCGCCAGCCCGGTCCGGCCCGTTCCTGCTACTCGCACCAAGCCAAGGGTGCGAGTCGTCAGTCTGGTCCGGCCTGTTCCTGCTCAACGCACAAAGCCTACGGTGTGCGTCGCCAGCCCAGCCCGGCCTGTTCCTGCTCCACGCACAAAACCTACGGTGTGCGTCGCCAGCCCAGCCCGGCCTGTTCCTGCTCAACGCACAAAGCCTACGGTGTGCGTCGCCAGCCCAGCCCGGCCTGTTCCTGCTACTCGCACCAAGCCAAGGGTGCGAGTCGTCAGCCTGGTCCAGCCCGTTCCTGCTACTCGCACCAAGCCAAGGGTGCGAGTCGTCAGCCTGGTTCAGCTCGTCCCTGCTACTCGCACCAAGCCAAGGGTGCGAGTCGTCAGCCTGGCCCAGCCCGTTCCTGCTACTCGCACCAAGCCAGGGGTACGAGTCGTCGGCCTGGTCCAGCCCGTTCCTGCTACTCGCACCAAGCCAAGGGTGCGAGTCGTCAGCCTGGTTCAGCTCGTCCCTGCTACTCGCACCAAGCCAAGGGTGCGAGCCGTCAGCCTGATCCAGCCCATTCCTACTACTCGCACCAAGCCAGGGATGCGAGTCGTCAGTCTGGTGAGGCCCGTTCCGGCTCCACGCATCAAGCCTAGGGTGCGTATCGTCAGCCAGGTCCGGTCCGTTCCTGCCTCACGCGCCAAGCCAGGGGTGCGCGTCGTCAGTCCAGATCCTACCAGCTGGGTCAGATCGGACCGGGGGCGCTACGGGGGGATTGAAGAAGGGTGGTGGTCAAGCCCGGAGCCGGAGCCGCCTCCGAGGAGTAATGCCCACCCAGCCCTCCCCTGTTCGGGGTTTTTGAGGCGCGGTCGCAGTCCGCGCCTTTAGGGGGGGGTACTGTCACGCTCTGGCTCCGGGACTTTGTATGTTGAGCCAGGGTGTGTTCGTTTCGTTGTGTTTTGTTTGGTTGGGTTGTCATGTGGTTGTGTTTCCTTGTTGGTATTGAGTGACTCCCAATCAGAGGTAACGAGTGTCAGCTGTCGGCTCGTTATCTCTGATTGGGAGCCATATTTAAACTGTGTGTCTTCACCTTGTGTTTGTGGGTTTTTGTTCCGTATCAGTCTTTGTCACTGTGGACTTCACGTATCGTCATTGTTTGTTGTTTTGGTGTTCAGTACTTTAATATAATAAAGTCATGTTCGCTCAACGCGCTGCGCTTTGGTCTCCCTCATTGGACGATCGTGACAGGCAAATGGTTTATGAACTGATACACAAAATAACGCTGGATTCAAAACGTAGTTTTTCAATTTAAATTATTATACAAAATTCATGCAACCAATAGAATGTTATATATATATATATATATATATATATATATATATTGGGGATACAACCATTCCAGCTATGCAGATTTTGCTGCGAAGAGACAGAATCATTAGATCATTTGTTTTGGTTCTGTCCATAGTTTTTGGTCTCAGGTTCAGGAATGGCTGAAAAATTGCAACATTTACCTGGAGCTAACTGTGCAAATAGCACTGCTGGGTGATTTAAAAAGTAATAGTCAATCGATCAATAATATAATAATATTCTTAGCAAAAATGTTTATCTTTAATTTACAATATGTAGAATCTACGAGAATAGAAAGGTTCAGAACTTTTGTGAAACATCACAGCACAGTTGAAAAATATATTACAAATAGAAATCAAAACTGTATGGTGTTCAGAGATATATGGGTGGGGTTGAGTGGAGCTGAAGGATGGGACAAAAAACAAACAAAAGATAACTATTGTAAAATATAGAATAATAGTGAAGACATCAAAACTATGAAATAACACATATGGAATCATGTCGTAACCAAAGAAAAGTTAAAAAATCAAAATATATTTTATATTTTAGAATCTTCAAAGTAGCCACCCTTTGCCTTGATGACAGCTTTGCACACTCTTGGCATTCTCTCAACCAGCTTCACCAACAGTCTTGAAATTCCCACATATGCTGAGCAGGTAGCTTAGTGGTTAAGAGCGTTGTGCCAGTAACCGAAAGGTCGCTGGTTCTAATCCCCGAGCCGACTAGGTGAAAAATCTGTTGATGTGCCCTTGAGCAAGGCACTTAACCCTTATTGCTCCTGTAAGTCGCTCTGGATAAGAGCGTCTGCTAAATGACCTAAATAAAAAATAAATTAATAAATAAATTCCTTCACTTTGCAGTCCAGCTCATCTCAAACCATCTCAATTGGGTTGAGGTCGGTGATTTTGGAGGCCAGGTCATCTGATGCAGCACTCCATCACTCTCCTTCTTGTTCAAATAGCCCTTACACAGCCTGGATGTGTGTTGGGTCATTGTCCTGTTGAAAAACAAATTATAGTCCCACTAAGCGCAAACCAGATGGGATGGCGTATCGCTGTGGTAGCCATGTTGGTTAAGTGTGCCTTGAATTCTAAATAAATCACTGACAGTGTCACCAGCAAAGCACCCCCACACAATCACACCTCCTCCTTCATGATTCACGGTGGGAACCACACATGCAGAAATCATCCATTCACCTACTCTGCGTCTCACAAAGACACAGCGGTTGGAACCAAAAATCTCAAATTTGGACTCCAGACCAAAAGACAGATTTCCACCGGTCTAATGTCCATTGCTTGTGTTTCTTGGCCCAAGCAAGTCTCTTCTTCTTATTGGTGTCCTTTAGTAGTGGTTTCTTTGCAGCAATTCGACCATGAAGGTCTGATTCACGCAGTCTCCTCTGAACAGTTGATGTTGAGATGTGTCTGTTACTTGAACTCTGTGAAGCATTTATTTGGGCTGCAATTTCTGAGGCTGGTAACTCTAATGAACTTCTCCTCTGCAGCAGAGGTAACTCTGGGTCTTCCATTCCTGTGGTGGTCCTATGTGGGAACTCCTCCAAGACTGTTGGAAAAGCATTCCAGGTGAAGCTGGTTGAGAGAATGCCAGGAGTGTGCAAAGCTGTCATCAAGGCAATGGATGGCTATTTGAAGAATCTCAACACTTTTCTGGTTACTACATGATTCCATATGTGTTCTTTCATAGTTTTGATGTCTTCAATATTATTCTACAATGTAGAAAATGGTAAAAATAAAGAAAAACCCTTGAATGAATAGGTGTGTCCAAACTTTTGACTGGTACTGTATATATTTTAGAAAATATATATTGGGGATTGTAAATGATGCAGACAATTACATTGATGGAAGCCACAATCTATCTGCAATATTAAAGCTGATCTACCCCCTAAAGAAAAAAAAGAAAAGAAAAGAATAAATGATGCAGCTAAACCAGTCAATAATAGAGTTAGTGTATGGCCTGTAAGGAATATGTGTGGTCTCCTTTCAATGACAACATTGCTATTTAATGCAGCCCATTCAATAAAGGAAATGCATAGGTGTGTACAGAAGATATATGAATGGAATATAATAGAATAGTAGGATATGAATAGAATAGAAAATAAGGAAAAATAGTTATGGATTCCATAGTGCAATATTCTGTAGACCCCTTTCCTGTACACGACACACTGACATCACGCACAGGTGCGCGCGCGACTCTTGGCGGCAGTAAGAAAAGCCCTTGCCATCTGTGCCCATTCAACATAGGCTTACGTTTTTATCACTTCTAAACAAAATAACTTTTGGGGGTTCTCATATGATTACAATTATGTTTTGATTCTTGCTTGAACAATTGCTAAGATTTTATTTGGTTGGGATTATTTGGGATGCAGCAGTTGTTAGCTAGAATGCTAACGCTCATTGATATAGGCTGTAGCAAAATCTAGCCAAAGAGCCACTTCACTGGTTGAAGTTTTTAAAAAGTATAATGCAGTTGATTTGCGATGACGACACAAACATTATATTAAGCAGGACATTCATACGAGCCTCAAAAGTAATGTGAAATGCACTCATAAGCAACATGTAAATAGAGTTTTTTTTTTGCTAGCGTTCTGTAAGAACTCCCCCTTGTTCTGCCACCAACTTTCGCGCATCGCCCTCGTGCGGCAATGTTTGCAAACGCAGAAACGGGTATATAGCGACCCTACCCATGGCCATTTGCTTTGGGGGTTCATTTTTAACAGGGATCCTTCACAAATAATGGATTTGTCTATTGTGTAAATTTTCTAATGTATAAATAGGATACTTTGAAAATGTAGACTACTATGTTGTGATGACTGATATACAATTTATAGTGGAAACGTTCACATCCACATTATTATAAAGCCAACATGTCGCGTTCTGACAAATAACGCCACAATGCAAACCCAACACATGCTCAATTGCTTACCTCATTTTTCTCTCCTCCTATTCAATGAGACGATGACATGAAGAAATTGACGTTAATGGATGTTTCCCTGTCAGACCGTTTGTAAAGCAGAACGTTCTAATTCAATATAACTAAAAGATAATTCACCAATGTAGGCTACACCAATTATGTATGCCTGTCGACAATGTAATGTCAGTCTGTTGCTGAAACGCAATGCGAGGATACGAACGTTTTCTCTTTCTCTCTCAAAAGCTTTGCACTCCGTTTATTCTCTTGCATCCTTAATTCCATGTTCAAAAGATGGTCGCTGTTGTCTCAATTAGAAGACGGGGGATTGTGGCTGACAGCAGCATCTGAGTTGCCATATTTTCCCCGTATTCCTGGTGCTTTGGCAAGGCGGAGATTTCATAAAATAGCCGACATCAGCATGCGACCGGTCCAATGCTGCCCACTTGCGACGACCAACTAGAACAGCATAATCTTCATCATCCTCTTCCTCTTCCTCATCCTCATAATCTCTCTCTCTCTCTCTCTCTCTCTCTCTCTGTCTCTCTCTCTCTCTCTCTCTCTCTCTCTCTCTCTCTCTCTCTCTCAGAACAATCGAATTAGATTATAATATAATCACACATAATAAATATTATACCCTGCCTAAATTGCAAATATCACACCTTTCCTTTCCCAATCATTTCATCATTTCAACACACCCAAAATTAACTTTGGAATTTCAAAATGTAAATCAAAAAGAGGACAAAAAGTCAGTCACAAAGATTTGAAGGATTTTCATATTGTGTTTACTGTATTCATAAGTTTTGTGATGAACTAAATCATTGTACATTGTCTCTGAATGGTGGTGTTCTGCAGCAGTTTCCATACACCCAAACAAGGACAACAACTAACCCTGCAAGGCTTCCAATGTCTTTAACATTCCACACCCACTCTAAACAAACCATATTCTCTAATAATGATATACAAAAGAGAAGGACCAGCCCAGTGAGCACAAGACGTTGAAAATACGTATTTTCAACGTCTTTTCAACCAAAAATATGTATTTTCAACGTCTTTTCAAACTCTTGTGCTCATAGGGAGAGACCCCTCAAATTAAATAATTCCATCATGGTTACTTTGTTATGGTAAGATGTCACATCTGCATATGTCCAATCATTATGTTTAGATCTGCAAATACAGGGCTACGTTCAGGAGGCAAACGTTGTGGAACGTTGCAAACAATGTTCCCTCTAAGATGTGTGGGTGCGCGGGCGCGCAGTAGCCCCAAGACTGCCACGCAGCTCCCCTGGGACTGCTGTGCAGAATAAATATCAGCCCACAAGGAGTCGCACAAGATTGAACTTCACTCAACTTTCTAGAGCAGTGGTCACCAAGGCATTCCTAGTCGATCGCCAAACATTTACGTAAAAAACCCAACGATAAAGCCTTGTGTTCCTATTTTTTTTTTTTTTGTCTAGGGCTGTTGTCGGTAGGTGCACCTGATTCCGCTGCCCTGCGTGCCGGGTAGGCGAACTGTTGCCATTTTGAACCATTTCATGTGTCTGAAGTTACAAACTCTGCCTTCCCGGTGGGCCCAGAGAGCAAATAAAGTGCACTATAGGCCTACTGCTGGCCAATCGGATGGCTCAGATTACCGTGTCTGCAGTAACGTAGCAGGCATAAAATAAAGCGACAGTAAAGTGAGATTTAAAAACGTTTAAAACCATGACTAGAGAGAGACTGTCAACGAATACAGCAAAGAGCTGCTGTTTTTATGAGTGAGTTTATGTTTAAGTTCTTACTCAGCACTGTCACTACTTTATCTTCAGCACTTCTATAAGCCACAAAATGTTCTTCTAATTTCCACACAGCGCTACAACAAGCAGTACTGAATTTGTAGGAAAGTGTATCTATAGGCTTGCGTTGTTCTTATTATTAGCAGCTTGGGTCTTTTTTAATATCAAATAATATTTTACTTTCTCTGTTCATAGGAGTAACAACGTGAATTTGTGCATGAGGCAGAAATAATGCTGTACGACTCGAGTTTTGCCATCAGCTGGAAGACAGTGTCCCTTTTTGGTCAGTGTCAGTGGAGGAAGAGAGAGCGGAGGGACGTTGAGAGGCGGACCCTCCGTCTTCTGCCCTCTCCCTCCGCTGAGACTGACCATCAGATGCAGGCACCATCAGCCCTGTAAAATAAAAATATAGAGCAAATTATTTAAATGTTTCCTCACTCAGCTGTGCCTCACAAGTAATACAACGACTGATCTATTACCAGTGATTATATAGCCTGCCTCATATGTTTTAATATAATGATGAAAATATAAAAATGGCCCGAACAACAATGCATTGGCAGGGCAATTCAAGCAAAGCCAATATGAGGTGATAATGTGATGAGGTGTGAATGACGGAGTCAGGCACAGGAGGTAAAACACCGAAATCCAGAGTTTATTCAGTGTACATGAATAAAGCGCAGCAAGCGTCAAAACGAAACTAGCACAAGGGGAAAATCCACCTTGGCTACATACAAGGAAAGAGTAGCTCAACCGAGCTACTCACTCTCACAATGAACAATCACTCACAAAGGACAAGGGGGCAGAGGGAACACTTATACACAGACTAATGAGGGCATGAGTACCAGGTGTGTGTGATTGACAAGATAAGACAAGACAAGACAAATGGAGTGATGATAAATGGAGCGGTAGTGGGCTAGTAAGCCGGTGACGACGAACGCCGAAACCTGCCCGAGCAAGGAGGAGGGGCAGCCTCGGCTGAATTTGTGACAGATAATGAATTGGGCAATAGCTTACTGCACAATCCTCATTGCTACAGTACTGTTTGTAATTGGTTAATGTTGCAAAGGCTTACGTTTTTTAAGTCATGTTAAAAAAAATCTGAGTTGTAGATCTCGGCTTGCATTTTGACTCAGAAAATGATCTTGACTCAGAAAAGGATGGTGACCACTGTTCTAGAGTTCTCCATGTTAACACTATCAATGTTTCCCTTTACTGTGGCAATTGTGATCGAATCAACGCAATATTAGCCACTTTCAATGCAACATACCGAAACAAAACGAACTATGCAAGAGATGTTGTTGTAGGCAGAACGCATCAGAGTAGGATTCTATTGCACTGACACGCACTCATCCCATACTCTACACAGACCGGTTCGGCATAAACAATCAGAGCTGCAGTAGGCCTATATGCAAATAGACCATTGCCATATATGGATCTGTGCCATTTACTTTGAACTGGACTGTGTTTACAGCATAAGCGGTATGAGTAGATGCGCTTATTTTGAGATCAAAGAGAGAGCTGCATGTAGCCACGTGTGCACATTTTGTTCATATCCTTTGCTAGTTACATTTACATTTACATCATTTAGCAGATGCTCTTATCCAGAGTGACTTACAAATTGGTGCATTCAACTTATGATAGCCAGTGGGACAACCACTTTTTTGTTGTTTTTATACTATTCCAGGTATTCCTTAAAGAGGAAGGGTTTCAAGTGTCTCCGAAAGGTGGTCAGTGACTCCGCTGTCCTGGCGTCGTGGGGGAGCTTGTTCCACCATTGGGGTGCCAGAGCAGCAAATAGCTTTGACTGGGCTGAGTGGGAACTGTGCTTTCGTAGAGGTAGGGGAGCTAGCAGGCCAAAGGTGGATGAACGTAGTGCTCTCGTTTGGGTGTAGGGTCTGATCAGAGCCTTTGCTAGTTAGTGAGTTATTAGCCCAGTTATAGATAATTTGGAGTCAGCAATAGGGGAGTGATTGCTTCCTACAATAGCACAAAATGTGTACATTTCTAATCATCTTTGAAAAGCGAGCCAGGTAAAGAGCTTTTTTTTTGTCTTAAAGGGGCAGTGTTGTATTTTGAGACAGGCTTGAATAAGCTAAGTAGCCAATAGGCAGAGGGTAGTATAATTTGTTTGATTCTCTGGAATAATGGTATGGGAATAAAAATTCATTTTATTTTGTAAAGTGGTTTCTTGCATCAAACAACACAACAACATTTTCAGTCACCTCCTTTTCTGAAGGACAAGTGCATTAACAGGTTAATGTCAAGCCCTGCATGTTTAAAAAAAAGTATAATGGAATGTAGGCCTACATTGAACACCACACATTGGCTGCTACTGTAGACTGAATGATAGAACAGCTATTTCTTTGTTAAAATGTTATGGGATGCATTTTCTCCATAGTTTTTTGATGATAGGCCACTCTGGAAGGCCTATATTATGATCAAATAGCCACAGTAGCCTACTTGGCCACTGTTAAAACTGTAACTTAAAGTGGGTACAGCCTCAGTGTTCATAGTAAACGTGCGCTGGAAGTTGCACAAAATGTTCACAATGTTCAAGTTTGCGCTCAGCAGAACTGAAATTTGCTCAGCGCTGAAGAAATGTTGAGGGAACATTGGTTGCAAATAGAAATGACATGAATAGAGCTGACGCGATTCTTCATCATGTTTGTTCTTCATGGTATATTTCTATCTGAACGTTCCACAATGTTGTGCCCTGCTGAATGCAGCCCAGGCATAACCAATGTAATGCATGCTCTGGAAAGTTTTCATCACTTTTTATCATTATAAAACAAACCCCAGATGAATGACCAGTCCAGTCCAGACATTACCAGTGTGGTACAGATAACTCTTGGTGCGATTACTTTATCCTGGCTTTGAGAAAGCTTTCAATACGAATGACACGTTTTGTTCATGGATATGCCTAGTAAACAAGAGGCAGGAGTCAAGGTGACAAGGTCAGTATGGTAGTTAGGTCACAGGTTATTTTAAGCCTCGGAGTAATCAAAAACAGCTGTAAATATCAAGAGTGGGCCTTTAATAAGCCTTGGAGTAGTGGTTACTTGCCTGTAGTAAACAGTGCACAATAGGGGAGCACACATTAGGGCTTTTCACACTACTGAGCCGAACCGAGCCAAACAAGCTGTACTGAGCTAGTCAAGTTACGCTTCCATCATAGTTACTGGAGCCGTGCTGAAAAGGACAATGTGAAAATAAAATATTGAGTCAGCGCGGTACGGTTTGGTTCGGCACTATAGTGTGAAAAGGGTATTGGAGAGAAAGCAATTACAGTGCAATGGTCTGATTAGTACAAACCTCTTATTTACAGAACTATTTTGAGGACTATACAGGAAGATAAGGTAGACTCAGGAAGGAAGTGACATCGGCAGCAGATATACAACAGTGTAATCCAAATATGTTTGAAATGTAGTTCAACTTCAGCCATTTGGGTCCCGAAATGATGCTTTTCAACAGGTGTAACTAATCATTGATTATTCATTGAAATAATAATTCATTTGTTTTTAAAGGGCTCTTTGTAATGCCAGTGTGATACTTTATCATGTAATATACTTTGCAGAGCATTAGTGAAGTAGTCATTATGACACCATTCAATACCTCAGGAAGCCAGACAGTGGCAGCAGAGAGTTAATATCTTCATATTCCCATGTAGCTTCACAGAATTCACATCTATTCAACCGCACTTGGCCTAGTAACAAATTGCCTGGGGTAAACCTGATGTATTCATTATAAAATACACATCATATGATGAAAGAGTGTAATCATTGGAATATTGGTCATTTACTCTCTGTCAGTATCAGTTTGAACCAAATGCATGTGCTTTCAGTATAGATCAAATGCACATCGTCAAAATTAAAACTTCTGTTTTCTTTCATTTTGCAGACAATCTAACCCAGAGCAATAAGTGCCTTTCTCAAGAGCACATCAATAGATTTTTCAACTAGTCGGCTTGGGGATTCAAACCAGCAACTTTTCACTCACTAGCTCAGCGCTCTTAACCACTAAGCTTCCTGCTGCCCGCTTCCCAAGATGGAGTGGTATCTCTAGCAGGCCAGAGTGGCTACCATTGCTATGGCATAGGGAAGAAATTCAACTCCTACTTTTCTACTGTTTTCCTGAGTTGTGAAATATACAAAATAAAGGAGACAGACAGAATAATAAAAAACAAAACAAAAGGTACTGCCTGTTGTATCATCCTTTTGTTGCGATGCTCTTCGTCCCCAACCCACCCACCAAAAAGCTCTACTCTGGAGTGAAGTCAACTCTAGGAACAGATCTAGGATCAGCCCTCCCCAAATCCTAACCTTAACCATTAATGGGGGAAATACAAAACTGATCCAAGATCAGCATCTAGGGGCAACTTCATCCTAAACTCATTGTACAGGGAAGCCTCTGGAGCGCAACCCTTCCCCTACCCACCCTACCCTGATCCATAAAGAAACTGTCTGTCTGTTGCCCCAAAATGGCCGCCTCACACTACTCGCCACTGCATGACGCTCATGTCCTTGCCCCCAGTGGAAACCAGGCAACTATCGTCAAACAGGAACTTCACGTTGGTCACATGACTGCTGTGTCCGCCATAAACATGACTGGGAGCCTGGAAGAAGAAGAAAATCAATCAATCAATGAAACTGCAACCAATGGCCTCACAACATCTTCACAGGTTCTTCTCATCTATATATTCAATAGATTTTCAATCTTACCCGGAATTGAGAGCAGGGGAATGAGAAAAGGTGGACTTTTCCAAAGTCGTCTCCTGTGACGAGCAGCCTCTTCTCATTGGATCTGGAGACGGCGTTGATGTCAGTCCCGTCGGAGCCGTCAGGCCATAACCCTGTGGATCAGGGCCAGAGTTACAGTATCAATCTCATTATGTTATACCCTACACAAAATGTTCAAAGTGAATGGTTATACAGTATGTAATCTGGTCATTCAGTATGAAACCCAGAACAAAAATGTTGCGTAATTGCATTTTATGCTCGATTAGGTTCTGGGGGGAGAAGTACTAACGAGACGAACAATGTCTCCACCCCTTAAATTAATCTCTCAGCCAAAGTATGGGCCAAATGGCCCCTCTCCTTCAGAAATGTGAAAGATGTGAACACCTGCGAAATCGTGATTAGTCCAAATGACAAGTGACAAAAAAATTCTGTGCGCCGGGAACAAAGTTCCTCATTAGTTGTCGCATCCCACGGTCTGTTGACAGACGCTACGATACCATCCTATGTTATGTTAATCTGTCCACGAGACATTATACAGTATGTGTCCAGCAAATATATTATCCAGCTGCATTGCTCACCAAAGACTTTAAAACCCAGAGTGCAGGTGGAGGTGGCCCAGGGGATGTCCCGTGTGGTCTCCACACTCACCACCTGTTTACAAACTGACGGGATCCCTGGAATGACACACAGCTGATTGAAACGGTGAGGTGCTACCTGAACTTTTCCAATAAGAACACAGATTTTCATTTTCTGTTGCAAAACAGTTTGCTACAGTATGCTTTACTGAACATGACCATACTTACAATATAGTATCTCATAGTCTCCTGAGTTGGACACCAGGTACTGAGAGTCCACTGACCAGTCCAGATGGGTGATGAAGCTGGAGTGGCCCTGAGAGACAGAAAGAGGGAGATAGTATGCAGCAGTAGTACGAAGGCAAGAGAACCCTGCTGCAGCAGAACTTCACCAGATAAGACATTTGATGAACATTAATTATTCTAAAGTTGTGCACTAAAGTTGTATACAATTTTTGAAACATGAAAAGTACAACAAATATGTGTAAAAACCCTGCAGTTTTTAAACAGTGAATCGTTAAAGAACCAGTGCAGTCAAAACCGTGATTTTCTTGTGTTTTATATATATTTCCACACAATGAGGTTGGAATAATACTGTGAAATTGTGAAAATTATGATAATGCCCTTTTAGTGTAAGAGCTGTTTGAAAAGACCGCCTGAAATGTCAGTCTGTTTTGGTCGGATGGTCTATTAAATGTGTCAATAGACCAATAAGAAAGAGAGTTCCAAACCTCTCTGCCAATAGCAGCTAGTTTGCAGTTTTCCCCTCCCTACTCCCTGACAGTACTAGCAAAAAAAAAGTTTGAGAAATTGGTCTTTGCTAAGAAGTAATGTATATATTTTTTGACAATTTTAATTGAAAACAATCACAGTAAGGTACTTAATTGTTCCTTAGAAATGATTTGATATTGAGATAAAACGGCTACATTGGACCTTTAAAGGTCAACTACCCTTAAAACCAACTTCTCTGGTTTTAAATGGCCTATGTGGCATCAATATGAGTCAGAAACATTAATTCTAGTGTCAAAAGTGTGAATAGGATAATTTTGGTCATAAAGTCAGTCTTGTCCAAAATGGAGTGTTGTTAGTGAGTTCGTCACGACTTACTGGAGGGTTGGGTATGGATTACGATTATGCCCACTTGCCCAGTGCCCACTAACACGAGAGAAGCAGCTGTGCTGATTGCGCTCTATCAGCTGCGCACGCTCTATCCCAGGGATCATCAACTAAAAGCAGTCGCATGCCGATTCTTTCCTTGAGCGGATGGTCGCGGTGCGGAGCATAATTACAAATAATTTGTAGACTGCAAATTGACCACAAGAAGCACAAACAGATATAATGTTTGACTAAAACATAATCATTTCAAACATTGCTTACATTTGTATATGATCACATGTGTCTCTCTATTATATGTGGGAATACTTGGGGACAGATTTCTTAAATAAAAATCAATTGGAGCTGATTTCCTGGTGTTTTTACAGTCTTTTAAAAAAGTGTTTTATATGTTTTTTGCTCAGAAAACTTTTGGGGCCAAATAAAACCACCAGCAGGCCAAATTCGGCCCACGGGCTACCAATTGGGGAATCCTGCTCTATCCAATTATAGCAGCCAGAACCTCCAGACAGTGAGACAATATGCATGTGTGTGTTTTGTGTTTTGTGTGTGTGAGCGTATGTAGTGTGTAAGTGTGTGTGACTGTATGTGTGTTAAAGTGTTATTGTAGTATGTGTGAGTGTGTGGGTAGAGTCCAGTGAGTGTGCATAGAGCCATTGCAAGAAGGTCAGTGTAAAAAAAAAGGGGGCAATGCAAACTGTTCAGCAGTCTTATGACTTAGGGGTAGAAGCTGTTCAGGAGCCTTTTGGTCCCAGACTAGGCGCTCCGGCACTGCTTGACATGCGGTAGCAGAGAGAGCAGTCTATGACTTGGGTGGCTGGAGTCTTTGACAATTTTTAGGGCCTTCCCCTGACACCACCTAGTATATAGGTCCTGGATGGCAGGAAGTTTGGCCCCAGTGATGTACTGGGCCATACACACTACCATCTTTTCAGCCTCCTGAGGGGGAATAGGCACTGTCGTGCCCTTTTTACGATTGTGTTTGGACCATGATGGGTCCTTAGTGATGTGGACACCGAGGAACATGAAGCTCTCGACCCACTCCACTACAGCCCCATCAATATGAATGGGGGCGTGCTCGCATGCGTCCGGAACAACTGGTGCTCTCATTTATGGTTCAGTGTTGCTTTCTTCGAAGCGAGCATAGAAGGTATTTAGCTCGTCTACTAGGCTCGCATCACTGGACAGCTCGCGGCTGGGTTTCCCTTTGTAATCCATGATAGTTTGCAAGCCCTGCCACATCCGAAGAACATCAGAGCTGGTGTTGTAAGATTCGATCTTGGTCCTGTATTGACATTTTGCCTCTTTGTTGGTTCGTCAGAGGGCATAGCGGGATTTCTTATGAGCGTCCGGATTAGTGTTTCACTCCTTTAGCTCAAGTACGATGTTGCCTGTAATCCATGGCTTCTGGTTGGGATATGTACATAAGGACACTGTGGGGACGATGTCGTTGATGCACTTATTAATGAAGCTGGTGACTGATGTAAATTCCTCAAAGTCATTGGATGAATCCCGGAACATATTCCAGTCTGTGCTAGTGAAACAGTCCTGTAGCTTAGCATCTGCTTCCTCTGACCACTTGAGAGCGTCACTGGTACTTCCTGTTTGAGTTTTTGCTTGTAAGCAGCAATCAGGAGGATAGAGATGGTCAGATTTGCCAAATGGAGGGCGAGGGAGAGCTTTGTATGGGTCTCTGTGTGTGGAGTAAAGATGATCTAAAGTTTTTTTGACTCTAGTTGCACATGATATACAGGTATAACAACAACATATTATTTTGAGTCCGTGGTTCTCCAGATGCCTGCAGATGTCTGTCAATTTATGCTGAAATCTTGTGCCTACAATAATTACAATAATTGCCTTCCATTCAGCTGTTTTCTAACCTCATTGTCTGAACCGTTAACGTTAGGTAGTAAGTGGCTACTGTGCTTGAAATTTAGCTAGCTTGTTGCTACCTGGAGAGCAACTAGTAAACAATAGCTGGAACGACCTAGCGAACAGACGCGAACTGGCTGAGTCAATTCAGTGGCTAGCTTTGCACTTGGCTAGCTAACAGTAGCTGCTAGGGGTAAGTCATAACCTACATTTGTGTTTTATTTTTACATATTGGTAGCTAGAGTCGTTCAAGGAATTCGGGACATGGGTGACTAGTTAACGTTAGTTTGGCTCTCTCTGTGTGTTCGTGCCGTGAAAGGAGGGGTTTCTTCTTTGTCTGAAAGCAATGGCTAGCTAGTATGCTAACTATTCTAGCTAACTAACTGGCTGAATAAGTTGACGACGGACTCGCTCAAGCTGTCGGGACTAACCCACAACGTTAGACTCCGACACGAACGATCTGCTTGGCGTGTTGACACATTGGTGGTTTGTTGTGGCCGAGTATTGGTGCTAAACCGTGTTGTTGGAGTCCGGCATGCTAGCTGGCTGTGGCGTCTTATGACTAGGTGCCCTGGACGATTTTCACGGAAGAATACTGTACCTAGTTAGCTAGCTGAATAAACTAAGTTAGTCTATTCCTAGAAAACATTGAACCGCTGTAGTTTACAACAATTATAGTTTCTGAGGTGGAAGTTGGGAGAGTTATATTTGGGTGTTGTGGTGAGGGAGGCCCCGCTCTTTCCTTTCCCAGATAGTTAGTTCATTTCATTCCGATCTCCTTTGCATTATTGTAGCCATTTTCTGCAGCCTGTCAACTATGCCTCTGTCTATCACTGTTCTCTCCTCTCCGCACAGGCTATACAAACGCCTCACACCGCGTGGCTGCTGCCTCTCTAACCTGGTGGTCCCTGCACGCACCACCCACGTGGAGTTCCAGGTCTCAGGCAGCCTCTGGAACTGCCGTTCTGCTGCCAACAAGGCAGAGTTCATCTCAGCCTATGCTACCCTCCAGTCCCTCGACTTCTTGGCGCTGACGGAAACATGGATTACCACTGAAAACACTGCTACTCCTACTGCTCTCTCCTCGTCTGACCATGTGTTCTCGCATACCCCGAGAGCATCTGGTCAGCTGGGTGGTGGCACAGGAATCCTCATCCCTCCCAAATGGACATTCTCTATTTTTCCCCTGACCCATCTGTCTATCTCCTCATTTGAATTCCATGCTGTCACAGTCACTAGCCCATTTAAGCTTAATATCCTTGTCATCTATCGCCCTCCAGGTTCCCTTGGAGAGTTCATCAATGAGCTTGAGGCCTTGATAAGTTCCTTTCCTGAGGATGGCTCACCCCTCACAGTTCTGGGGGACTTCAACCTCCCTACGTCTACCTTTGACTAATTTCTCTCTGCCTCCTTCTTTCCACTCCTCTCCTCTTTTGACCTCACCCTCTCACCCCCCCCCCCCCTACTCACAAGGCAAGCAATATGCTTGACCTCATCTTTACTAGATGCTGTTCTTCTACTAATCTCACTGCAACTCCCCTCCATGTCTCCGACCACTACTTTGTATCCTTTTCTCTCTCGCTCTCCTCCAACACTACTCACTCTGCCCCTACTCAGATAGTAATGCGCCGTCGCAACCTTCGCTCTCTCTCTCCCGCTACTCTCTCCTCTTCCATCCTATCATATCTTCCCTCTGCTCAATCCTTGTCCCTCCAATCTCCTGATTCGGCCTCCTCAACCCTCCTCTCCTCCCTTTCTGCATCCTTTGACTCTCTATGTCCCCTATCCTCCCGGCCGGCTCGGTCCTCCCCTCCAGCTCTGTGGCTTGATGACTCATTGCGAGCTCACAGAACAGGGCTCCGGGCAGCCGAGCGGAAATGGAGGAAAACTAGACTCCCTGCGGACCTGGCTTCTTTTCACTCCCTCCTCTCTACATTTTCTTCATCTGTTTCTGCTGCTAAGGCCACTTTCTACCACTCTAAATTCCAAGCATCTGCCTCTAACCCTAGGAAGCTCTTTGCCACCTTCTCCTCCCTGCTGAATCCTCCTCCCCCTCCCCCCCCTCCTCCCTCTCTGTGGATGACTTCGTCAACCATTTTGAAAAGAAGGTTGACGACATCCGATCCTCGTTTGTCAAGTCAAATGACACTGCCGGTCCTGCTCACAATGCCCTACCCTATGCTTTGACTTATTTCTCCCCTCTCTCTCCAGATAAAATCTTGCGACTTGTGACGGCCGGCCGCCCAACAACCTGCCCGCTTGACCCTATCCCCTCCTCTCTTCTCCAGACCATCTCCGGTGACCTTCTCCCTTACCTCACCTCGCTGACCAACTCATCCTTGACCGCTGGCTGTGTCCCTTCCATCTTCAAGAGAGCGAGAGTTGCACCCCTTCTCAAAAAACCAACACTCGATCCCTCCGATGTCAACAACTACAGACCAGTATCCCTTCTTTCTTTTCTCTCCAAAACTATTGAGCGTGCCGTCTTTAGCCAACTCTCTTGCTATCTCTCTCAGAATGACCTTCTTGATCCAAACCAGTCAGGTTTCAAGACTGGTCATTCAACTGAGACTGCTCTTCTCTGTGTCACGGAGGCTCTCCGCACTGCTAAAGCTAACTCTTTCTCCTCTGCTCTTGTCCTTCTAGACCTGTCTGCTGCCTTTGATACTGTGAACCATCAGATCCTCCTCTCCACCCTCTCCGAGCTGGGCATCTCCGGCACGGCTCACTCTTGGATTGCGTCCTACCTGACCGGTCGCTCCTACCAAGTGGCGTGGCGAGAAGCTGTCTCCGCACCACGTGCTCTCACCACTGGTGTCCCCCAGGGCTCAGTTCTAGGCCCTCTCCTATTCTCGCTATACACCAAGTCACTTGGCTCTGTCATATCCTCACATGGCCTCTCTCTATCATTGCTACGCAGACGACACACAACTAATCTTCTCCTTTCCCCCTTCTGATAACCAGGTGGCGAATCGCATCTCTGCATGTCTGGCAGACATATCAGTGTGGATGATGGATCACCACCTCAAGCTGAACCTTGGCAAGACGGAGCTGCTCTTCCTCCCGGGGAAGGACTGCCCGTTCCATGATCTCGCCATCACGGTTGACAACTCCGTTGTGTCCTCCTCCCAGAGTGCGAAGAGCCTTGGCGTGACCCTGGACAACACCCTGTCGTTCTCCGCTAACATCAAGGCAGTGACCCGATCCTGTAGGTTCATGCTCTACAACATTCGGAGAGTACGACCCTGCCTTACACAGGAAGCGGCACAGGTCCTAATCCAGGCACTTGTCATCTCCCGTCTGTATTACTACAACTCGCTGTTGGCTGGGCTCCCTGCCTGTGCCATTAAACCCCTACAACTCATCCAGAATGCCGCAGCCCGTCTGGTGTTCAACCTTCCCAAGTTCTCTCACGTCACCCCGCTCCTCCGCACACTACACTGGCTTCCAGTTGAAGCTCGCATCTGCTACAAGACCATGGTGCTTGCCTACGGAGCTGTGAGGGGAACGGCACCTCCGTACCTTCAGGCTCTGATCAGTCCCTACACCCAAACGAGGGCATTGCGTTCATCCACCTCTGGCCTGCTGGCTCCCCTACCTCTGCTGAAGCACAGTTCCCGCTCAGCCCAGTCAAAACTGTTCGCTGCTCTGGCACCCCAATGGTGGAACAAGCTCCCTCACGACGCCAGGACAGCAGAGTCACTCACCACCTTTCGGAGACATTTGAAACCCCACCTCTTTAAGGAACACCTGGGATAGGATAAAGTAATCCTTCTAACCCCCCCCCTTACCCCACCCCACCCCCCCCCAAAAAAATAAAAATAAGTAATAATAATTGTAAAGTTGTTTTCCCACTGGCTATAAGGTGAATGCACCAATTTGTAAGTCGCTCTGGATAAGAGCGTCTGCTAAATGACGTAAATGTAATGTAAATATATAAATTAGGTCAAACGGATTTCAGTTATCCTGCATTAAAATCACCGGCCACTAGGAGCGCCTCCTCTGGGTGAGCATTTTTTGTTTGCTTATGGTCCTATACAGCTCACTGTGTGTGGTCTTATGCCAGCATCGGTTTGTGGTGGTAAATAGACAGCTACGAATATATAGATGAAAACTCTCTTGGAAAATAGTATGGTCTACAGCTTATCATGAGTTATTGTAACTCAGGCGAGCAGAACCTCGAGACTTCCTTAATATTAGAAATCGTGCACCAGCTGTTGCTAGCAAAGAGAAACACACCCCCTCCCCTGAGCTTCCCCGACGCTGCCATTCTGTCCTGCAGATGTATAGAAAAACCAGCTAGATTTATATTTTCCATGTCCTTGTTCAGCCACAATTCAGAGAAAAATAGGAGAAACATAGGATATTACAGTTCTTCAGATCACATTAATAGCATAGTCTCAAACGGAGCTCATCCAGTTTATTCTCCAGTGATTGCACGTACGCCAATAGAACGGAGGGCAGAGACAGTTTATCCACTCTCCAACGTAGTCTCATCATGGTATCCCGCACGCCGGCGTCTATAGCGCCGCCTCCTCCTTCTATGAGTGTCGACATTTGGGCCTAGTCCGGGATAATCAATATGTCCTTCACCTCCGACTCATTGAAGTAGAAGTCCTCATCCAAATCGAGGTTAGTGATAGCTGTTCTGATGTCCAGAAGCTATTTTCGGTAATAGGAAACAATGGCGGAAACATTATGTACAAAAAAAGTTTGGATAAGCGCAAATAAAAATACAAAAGAGCACAATAGTCACTTGTATCCCAACTGCAACTTGTCAGTATTCCAAAATCCATTCGCCAGCGTCTTGTGTCCCCCCGCAACCTGTTTTGTTCCCTATGAAACACTGCCAGACAGATGCACACTCTGGTAATAGATAGTGAGAAAGTTGCAAAAAACTAAACTGCACCGAAGCACACACGTCACCACTCAGTGACTTGATAAGCTGATTGTGGCCTTGCTGCTCAATGTGCCTGCCAGCTACTACTTGCTAGCTTCATTGAAAAACACAGTGCTGGAACTTAGTGATTTTGGGCACTGATAAACAGCGTGTAGTTTGTGCTTTATTAACGATAGTTTGACAGCTTGCAGACGATGAAGTTGTAGGCATGTTATTGTTCTCAGAAATCAGTCCTGAGCATGCAGCCAGACTTTGCCAACTCAATAGACTGTATGCACTGCACTGACTCGTTTTTCTTGCAAATTTTTTTACTTCAGAAATACTGCACCAAACTCCTTAGCTAGATGTAAAATTGCACTACTAAGACCGTTTACATTAATTACAGATTGCTTGATTTATCTTAGATTAATTCTGACTATTTTAAAGAAATTACTATTTTGAGGAAGTTGCTACAGTGATATGCGAACATAACACAAACCACACCCCAAGATGAATTGTTTGGCTTCAGTCATGGCCACTAGGTTTTCTTAATGAGCAATCTTCAAAACGATGCCAAATCCTGTGGGACCCTGAACATCAGAAGTTTTACACCAAAACGTGGCCAATTAGAACAACTTCTGGTAGATTCCAATCTGGATTGTATTTTTCTATCTGAAACAACAATCTACAACTCCTGCTAGTATTTATACAATGCCAGGATACAGTGTATTAAGACAAGATAGAGCTCAATCATTCTATTTCTATGGCAGCACATGCAGTCAAGAGCGAAGGAAAGGAGAAAATGTGTGTCCCCCTATTTTAACATGAGGTAAGCTGAGAGGACGTAGGTCTACAACAGACCCACGTTTTGTCTGTTTAATAATACGATCCTTTAGATATTTTGTCTAAAATTCCCCCCGTCATAATGACCAACCTTCCTGCCCACCGGCACAGTAAGTTGAAATGGAATTGTATTTAACTTCTGGCTTCCCGCAGACTGTTTTTGTGGAACCCAATACAATTGAAAGCAACGTTAGTGTATGTAAATACAGTGCCTTGCAAAAGTATTCATCCCCCTTGGCGTTTTTCCTATTTTGTTGCATTACAACCTGTAATTTAAATGGATTTTTATTTGGATTTCATGTAATGGAAATACACAAAATAGTCCAAATTGATGAAGTGAAATGAAAAATAAATAACGGAAAAGTGGTGCGTGCATATGTATTCACCCCCTTTGCTATGATGCCCCTAAATAAGATCTGGTGCAACCAATTACCTTCAGAAGTCACATAATTAATTAAATAAAGTCCACCTGTGTGCAATCTAAGTGTCACATGATCTGTCACATGATCTCAGTATATATACACCTCTAAGCAAGGGGCACCACCAAGCAAGCGGCACCATGAAGACCAAGGAGCTATCCAAACAGGTCAGGGACAAAGTTGTGGAGAAGTACAGATCAGGGTTGGGTTATAAAAAAATATCTGAAACTTTGAACATCCAAAAGAGCACCATTAAATCCATTATTAAAAAATGGAAAGAATATGGCACCACAACAAACCTGCCAAGAGAGGGCCGCCCACCAAAATTCACGGACCAGGCAAGGAGGCCATTAATCAGAGAGGCAACAAAGAGACCAAAGATAACCCTGAAGGAGCTGCAAAGCTCCACAGTAGAGATTAGAGTATCTGTCCATAGGACCTCTTTAAGCCGTACATTCCACTTTACGGAAGAGTGGCCAGAAAAAAAGCCATTGCTTAAAGAAACAAAATAAGCAAACCCGTTTGGTGTTCGCCAAAAGGCATGTGGGAGACTCCCCAAACATATGGAAGAAGGTACTCTGGTCAGATGAGACTAGAATTGAGCTTTTTAGCCATCAAGGAAAACGCTATGTCTGGTGCAAACCCAACACCTCTCATCACCCCGAGAACACCATCCCCACAGTGAAGCATGGTGGTGGCAGCATCATGCTGTTAGAATGTTTTTCATCAGCAGGGACTGGGAAACTGGTCAAAATTGAAGGAATGATGGATGGCGCTATATACAGGGAATCTCTTGAGGGAAACCTGTTTCAATCTTCCAGAGATTTGAGACTGGGATGGATGTTCACCTTCCAGCAGGACAATGACCCTAAGCATACTGCTAAAGCAACACTTGAGTGGTTTAAGGGGAAATGTATTGGAATGGCCTAGTCAAAGCCCAGACCTCAATCCAATTGAGAATCTGTGGTATGACTTAAAGATTGCTGTACACCAGCGGAACCCATCCAACTTGAAGGAGCTGAAGCAGTTTTGCCTTGAAGAATGGGCAAAAATCCCAGCGGCTAGATGTGCCAAGCTTATAGAAACATACCCCAAGAGACTTGCAGCTGTAATTGCTGCAAAAGGTGGCTCTACAAAGTATTGACTTTGGGGGGTGAATAATTATGCACGCAGGTTTTCATTTTTTTGGTCTTATTTCTTGTTTGCTTCACAATAAAACATATTTTGCATCTTGAAGGTGGTAGGCATGTTGTCTAAATCAAATGATACAATCCTCCTAGAGAATAATTGTGATATAATAAAAACAACTCTCACTAATTTAAAAACATATTATACTAAAACAATTACATGTAAGAAAAAGAGAAATAATATAACAGCATTTATTTTGTTACAACATTTATTTTGTTAATATTTTTATCCAGTCGGATAAACACTCCAATGTCCCCCCCCCCCCCGTCCCCCCCCCCCCCCGTCCCCAGTGAAAGTTGCGCCCCTGCCAATAACAGATTTGATTAAGTTACCCATCAATTCCCAAAGGAAATGAAGTCAGCTGTTGTTACCCCCATATTTAAGTCTGCTGATTGTTTTATGGTCAATAATTATAGACCTATAAGTATTTTGCCAATCATTTCAAAGGCTGGAGAGAGGGTAGTTGCTGAACAATTGACTGATCACTTGAATACTAGTGATTTCTCATTACACCCCATGCAATTTGGCTTCAGAGCTAATCATTCTACTGAGTCAGCAAACTGCTATTTTTTAGAGAAGGTTAAATTTAAACTTGACAAAGAGGGAGTGGTAGGATCTGTGTTTTTAGATTCGCAAAAATATTTGATTCTGTAAATCACAGAATTCTACTCTCTAAACTAGCTGAATGTAATTTCTACCCCAATGCTTTAAAATGGATGGATTCACATATCAGTTGTTTTAGAATAGCTCAGTGCTTTCTGTGTTGTTGGGGCAGCCAGCGAAAATTTGGAGTGTAGGGGTTGGTAATGTTCTCTAGTTGCGCCGTGATTGGCTCAGTGTTCTGTCACTCATGGGGACACTAGGTCACCGCCAAGTCTAAGGGTAGAAAATTCAAGCCCCTTGGGTGCTGCCATAGAGTTACATTAGAAGTGCCCATCCAAGAAGGCTCAAGGTCATTGGCCACAGATAAAATGACATCAAATCATGTTATATAGGCTCCCGAGTGGAACAGTGGTCTAAGGAACTTTGTTTCAGTGCTAGAGGCGTCACTACAGACCCTGGTTCGATTCCAGGCTGTATCACAATCAGACCGTGATTGGGAGTCCCATAGCGCGGCCGTCATTGTAAATAAGAATTTGTTCTTAACTGACATGCCCAGTTAAATAAAGGTTAAATAATAATAAAATATATATATACCACAGGTCAAAAGTTTTAGAACACCTACTCATTCAAGGGTTCTTCTTAATTTTTTTTACTATTTTCTACATTGTAGAATAATAGTGAAGACATCACAACTATGAAATAACACATATAGAATCATGTAGTAACCAAAAAAGTGTTAAACAAATCAAAATATACTTTACATTTTATATTCTTCAAATAGCCACCCTTTGCCTTGATGACAGCATTGCACACTCTTGGCAATCTGAAATATAAAATATATTTTGATTTGTTTAACACTTTTTTGTTACTACATGATTATTCCATATGTGTTATTTCATAGTTTTGATGTCTTCCCTATTATTCTACAGTGTAGAAAATAGTAAAAATAAAGAAAAACCTTTGAATGAGTAGGTTGTCACGATCGCCGGTAAGAGAGGACCAATGCGCAGCGTCGAATGCAAACATATTTATTAACACTGAAGGAAACACGAACAAAACAACAAACGATACGTGACAGTACATGGTCAAACATAAACAGACTTGAAACAAAATCCCACAAACACGAAAGAAAAGCCGACTCTTTAAATATGGCTCCCAATCAGAGACAACCAGCTGACAGCTGACACTCGTTGCCTCTGATTGGGAGTCACTCAGGCCAACATAGAAATAATCAAACTAGACCCACAACCTACAACACAAAACATATAAACTAACACCCTGGCTCAACATAAGAGAGTCCCCCGAGCCAGGGCGTGACAGTACCCCCCCCTAAAGGCGCGGACTCCGACCGCGCCAACCACACACACAACAGGGGAGGGACCGGGTGGGCACTCCGCCTAGGCGGCGGATCCGGCTCCGGGCATGATCCCCACTCGCTCTCTAACCCCCCAAAGTACCCCTGGTCCGGTCTGGCCCTGCTGCCCGGAGCTGGACTGCACACTGGTGGAGCGGATTGCTCTAGCTCCGGCGTAACGCATCTGACCGGCGCCGGACCAGGCACCAGTGGAACACGCACGTGCCGTGCCGGACCGATGACGCACACCCCTGGCTTGGTGTGGGGAACAGGCACGGGCCGTGCTGGACTGACGACGCACACCACTGGCTTGGTGTGGGGAGCAGGAGCGGGCCGGACAGGGCTGACGAAACGCACCACAGACTTGGTGCGGGGAGCAGGAATGGGCCGGACTGGGCTGACGACGCACACCACTGGCTTGGTGTGGGGAGCAGGAACGGGCCGGACAGGGCTGACGAAACGCACCACAGACTTGGTGCGGGGAGCAGGAATGGGCCGGACTGGGCTGGCGACGCGCACCACAGACTTGGTGCGGGGAGCAGGAACGGGCCGGACAGGGCTGACGAAACGCACCACAGACTTGGTGCGGAGAGCAGGAACGGGCCGGACTGGGCTGGCGACGCGCACCACAGACTTGGTGCGGGGAGCAGGAGCGGGCCGGACAGGGCTGACGAAACGCACCACAGACTTGGTGCGGAGAGCAGGAACGGGCCGGACAGGGCTGACGAAACGCACCACAGACTTGGTGCGGGGAGCAGGAACAGGCCGGACAGGGCTGACGAAACGCACCACAGACTTGGTGCGGGGAGCAGGAACAGGCCGGACCGTACTGGGGACACACACCACTGGTCCTACGCCGGGATCTGGAATGGGCCGGACCGGACTGGTAACACACCCCAGTACCTCTCGCCGTGCCTCTACACCTTCCACCCCCTCTTCGGCCAGTGGCCCCCGTAACCTGGCGGCCTCCTCTGCCAACCCGCTGGACCGCTCTATCGCGGTCTCCTGCTGCCCCGACGTCGTGAGCCCCCCCCTAAAAATTTTCTGGGGGTCTCTCCTCCCCGTGGGCCAGGCCTCTATAGTTCTCGCCCAACTCTCGCTCTTCTGCTTCCAACTCCCGCTATTCAGCTCCTCAATTGGCTTGACCCAGTCAAAACTCTTCCTCCATTGTTCCCAAGTCCACTCTCTCCGCTCTTCAATCGGCTTGACCCAGTCGAGGCTGCCACGGAGATCTGCTAGGGATTTCCCTGGTGATGGCTCCTCGACTCGCTGCTTGGTCCAGTTTGGGTGGGATTTTCTGTCACGATCGCCGGTAAGAGAGGACCAATGCGCAGCGTCGAATGCAAACATATTTATTAACACTGAAGGAAACACGAACAAAACAACAAACGATACGTGACAGTACACGGTCAAACATAAACAGACTTGAAACAAAATCCCACAAACACGAAAGAAAAGCCGACTGTTTAAATATGGCTCCCAATCAGAGACAAACAGCTGACAGCTGACACTCGTTGCCTCTGATTGGGAGTCACTCAGGCCAACATAGAAATAATCAAACTAGACCCACAACCTACAACACAAAACATAGAAACTAACACCCTGGCTCAACATAAGAGAGTCCCCCGAGCCAGGGCGTGACATAGGTGTTCTAAAACCTTTGATCGGTAGTATATATCTAAAGTAGCTTTGATTGGACTGATAATGATTTTATGTTTATTTTTTACATTTTTTAGTCATTTAGTAGACGCTCTTATCCAGAGCGACTCACAGTTAGTGAGTGCATACATTTTTCATACTGGCCCCCCGTGGGAATCGAACCCACAACTCTGGCGTTGCAAGCGCCATGCTCTACCAACTGAGCTACAGTGAGTTCAAGACTACTGGGAACTCGCAAGAAAACAAGCTCCTCACTGGGAAAATCAGTTTTGAACGGTCATCCAACTCGGAATTCGAAGTTGGGAACTCGGGCCTCTTTCTGGAGCTCCGACCTGAAGATCACTAAGGTTATGATTCGACCTCATTTTTTTTTCCGAGTTCCCAGTTGTCTTGAAAGCACCATAAATCCAGAGAATGCCAGACTTTGATGACAAAGTTTCATGACAGAATTTGCCCACGAAGGACCGCCGCACCACCTTCCTGCTCAAGTGAGCACAGCACAACAAGGTGAGTCCAAAAATGTCTTGTATGCTGCTGCATAAATGATGTAATATGCCAGGGAGAGATGTATACTGTAGCTAAGAAAGTAAAACTAAGTGTATGTTGTGTAGTAAGCTGTTAGTAGCCCATGTGCCTCACCCTAATAATTTTGTCCCTTTTTCCCTCATAATTTTGCCTACTGTTCTGACTTGGTGGTGCACATGTAGCCTATAACCTGTTTTAGAGAAATGTCATCATCGAATATTGTAAGAGCTTTCATTGTCTGCTTATATGCCCCCTTTATTTATCCTATGGTTCTGACTTGATGTACAGGGAGAATACTGTAAGAACGGCCCATGGTTCTGAATTCTGTCGCTGTACATTTCATTGACTACGTCCGTCCAAGCTCGCTCATTATTGTCTTAATTTAAATTACAGATTGCCTCTTATCCACTCGTCATCCCCTTATGCCACAGTCTGTACATCTCAATTGTCAGTAGAAACCACATTTGTTTCAGCAAGTCAGCCATATCAGCTATGTTTTTTTTAAATGAAGTAAATTAGGCTGAATGAACTGTTTCTCTGCCAGGTAAGGCTCCGCTGATAGCCAGGTGTAACAGTGGTAAGGTGTTGGGACTGCTGTTGGGGCTCTGCTGTTGGGACAGCTTTATGTAGGCTGGTCATGGCTCACATCAACACCATCATCCCGGAAATCCTAGACCCACTCCAATTTCGCATACCGCCACAGATGACGCAATCTCAATCGCACTCCACACTGCCCTTTCCCACCTGGACAAAAGGAACACCTATGTGAGAATGCTGTTCATTGACTACAGCTCAGCGTTCAACACCATAGTGCCCACAAAGCTCATCACTAAGCTAAGGACCCTGGGACTAAACACCTCCCTCTGCAACTGGATCCTGGACTTCCTGACGGGCCTCCCCCAGGTGGTAAGGGTAGGCAACAACACATCTGCCACGCTGATCCTCAACACGGGGGCCCCTCAGGGGTGCGTGCTTAGTCCCCTCCTGTGCTCCATGTTCACACACGACTGCGTGTCCAAGCACGACTCCAACACCATCATTACATTTGCTGACGACACAACAGTGGTAGGCCTGATCACCGACAACGATGAGACAGCCTATAGGGAGGAGGTCAGAGACCTGGCAGTGTGGTGCCAGGACAACAACCTCTCCCTCAACGTGAGCAAGACAAAGGAGCTGATCGTGGACTAAAGGAAAAGGAGGGCCAAACACGCCCCCATTCACATCGACGGGGCTGTAGTGGAGCGTGTTGAGAGTTTGAAGTTCCTTGGTGTCCACATCACCAACAAAACTATAATGGTCAAAACACACCAAGACAGTCATGAAGAGGGCACGACAATGCTTTTTCCCCCTCAGGATTTGGCATGGGACCCCAGATCCTCAATAAGTTATACAGCTCCACCATCGAGAGCATCCTGACTATGCTGTAAATGTGCATTATTTAGCATGCCCTGCTGATGTGGTGCTGAGGAGAAGAGGGGTGTACTAAAAATTAAAAGGTGCTCACCGAGCACTTTCCCACTCGACTGTACTTCCTGCCACTCTCCCCCACTGCGTAGATATAGATGTAGTTGTCGTGAGAGCCGATCGCCAGGAAATTGCCATCTAGGGATAGGGACAGGAGATGTAGGTTAGAACAGATAATATCGCCGACATAAATAATATGGCATGTATCCGTATCACAGTCAACCTACACTGAGTATACAAAACATTAAGAACACCTGCTCTTTCCATGACATAGACTGACCAAGTGGATCCAGGTGAAAGCTATGATCCCTTATTGATGTCACTTGTTAAATCCACTTCAATCAGTGTAGATGAAGGGGAGGAGACAGGTTAAAGAAAGATTTTTAAGCTTTGAGACAGTTGAGACATGGATTGTGATTGTGTGCCATTCAGAGGGTGAATGGGCAAGACAAAACATTTAATTGCCTTTGAACGGGGTATGGTAGTAGGTGCCAGGTGCACCGGTTGTGCACAGGGGGGCCAGTATGAAAAATGTATGCACTCACTAATTGTAAGTCGCTCTGGATAAGAGCGTCTGCTAAATGACTAAAATGTCAATTGGATCGCTAAAAAAAGAACTGCAATGCTGCTGGCACAACTGTGGGAAGCACTGGAGTCAACATGGGCCAGCATCCCTGTGGAACGCTTCCATGCCCTGACGAATTTAGGCTGTTCTGAGGACAAATGGGGTGCAACTCAATATTAGGAAGGTGTTCCTACTTCCCATTTTTTTTATACTGGATTCACCTGGTCAGTCTATGTCATGGAAAGAGCAAGTGTTCCTAATGTTTTGTAAACTCAGTGTATGTGGAAGTAGTTTAGTGCCCAAAATATGTGTTAATTATGTTAAATATGTGGGGGGAAGAAAATCTAATAATTTCCTGATCTTCTTATATCTCTCAGATATAGGACAGACACTTAAAAACAAGCTTCCTTTAGATTAGTTTTTTACTATCTGTTTTTCCATGTATGAATCTGTTATTCAATGCGTTTCTATGGGCTAAGGCCAAATTCAATGTTTCAGCAAAAATCTAATATATATCCTTTTTATACCTAAAGGGATCCTAAAATTCAAAATCAAATAGCTAAATGATTGTTGGTTTGACCATCTTAAAACAATCCATATGTTAGCTCAGTAGAACCACCCCCCCCAGGAATACGGTCCATGCGGAAACACATGCGCTTAAAAAGGGACATGCGATAAACAGTTAAAAAAAATTACGCCACGTTAACGCGTTATTAACGTGTTAACTTTGACAGCCCTACAACTATCATCTGATAATGATACTGACTAAATAACAGCCATTTTTATTTAGAAGATGTGCTACATAGAGAGACATAACCTATTATAATCCTTATAATATGTCATAATAAAGCCTCATGCATGCTTATGACAAGTAATAAAGCAATATAAGAGCCTTAAGAACACTTACCCGGTGCAAAGCTTATAACAGACAGCTGTTCATTTCCATCTGTGTGCACTGTGACTAGATCCTTAGAGTCGGTCTCCAGCACCAGCCACCTGTATGATGAAAGTTATCCATCCTCTCATGATTAAAAGCATACTAACACATCACATCTCTCCTGTAGTTTCACAACACCCCTTTGAGATTCATATTGTACTGAAAAGCACTATGCAAATTACATGTGTTATTATTGTTACTGGCAGATCTCTATGGCTTTTGTGATTGAATTGGCATAATAAGATTCTCCTCGAGCACTACTTTCTCACCTGCCGGTCTGCATTCCTATAGCAACCACTGCTCCAGAGGGATGGAATCCAGCAGACTGAGCTGCGTCCTGTTCATGAAAGAAACAAAGGATGTCTCATTTCAATACTGCATCCTAACACATTTTACCACACCCAAATAACCAGCCTCAGTGAAGATCTATTACAACACAGAGAGACTGAAGCTTTTTGAGAGATTTATAAACACAAAGGGTTGAGATAGTACCCTACACATTTCTCCACTATTATAATTAGGGCACAAACATCGTTTTTCTGAATCAGATCATGTGGTCAGCAAAAGCTTGTGGTAGCCTGGTCCCAGATATGTTTGTGCTGTATAGCCAATATATTTGTCATGACAGTTGTTGGCCATACAGCACAAACATATCAGGGAACAAGCTAAGCTTGTGGCCCTTCTACTCATACATTTCATGTTAACTGAGTATAACGTGTGAGGCTCAGAGTTGTCCCCAGGGAGCACTGTCTGCCTCTCTACCTCCATAGTCTTGGTCCAGACAGGCTGGTGCGTGGAGGTGTCCCACAGGCTGACGTGCTTGTCGTGGCCACAGGTGAGGAAGTGGGGTTTCCAGGGGTGCACGGCCAACCCCCACAGCTCATCGGTGTGACCCTGGAGCAGTTAGGGAGGACAGTTAGCCTAGTTGGCATTCAGTTGCTAGAAAGAGGCAAATACTTGCTTAATGTAGTCCCATTCTGTACTTTCCTCTAGCTGGGTCCATCTTTTACCATTAGCTTTGCTACATGCACCAAAAATGCTAGCCAGAAGATGCTGGACATTACTAAATAACCAGCTAATGAGCTTAAAGAATGTCTGAATTAACTGAAAACACCCTACGTCAGCATGAACTAGAATGTCCAATCATTGTACCCACAGCCATATATATATGGCTTTGATTTTACCCACTTGTGTGATGGGGGTAAATTCGCCGTACAAACTGCCTTGTAGAACATAGTTCCTGGTGGTCCCAATAAGCACACTCTCCCCTTTGCCCTCGGCAACAGTGCGGACAGGGCCAAATAACTCAGGAACCTGGGAAAGGTGGGAAAATAAATATGATTATTCATACCAATGGTAAGCTTCCTGCCACGGTAGGTGTGAGGGTTGTTTTCTTTGTCTTATCTGTGTTTGATTTTACAGATGGCTGGGTGGGGGGTATGGAGAGGGGACATGGGCATTGTAAAAGAGCACATTGTTTTCCTTGTACAAATCATTGGTATTACTGTTTACATAAATACTTACTGTGTACATGCATCAACCAAAACCCTCATATTTCTGAAAAAGCTAACATTATCTTTTGCAATATGCAAAAGGACTTCAAAGGACTTCTTAATTAATGTATCCTATGGCCAAGACCCTGATATACTGTAGATGTATTAATAAAAAGTGTACTATGGAAATGGCCTATATCATGGGTCTACTTTTTTGGGTGTATGTACACGAATCCGCACGTGTCTCACCTCAACCGATTGGATCTGTTGGTAGCTCCCATCCCAAGAGATGAGTTTCCGATCTTTTCCTCCTGACACCAATGTGCTGTTCCTCAACATACACAGTGCAAAGATGCTCCCCTCGTGTGCACCCTGAATGGTGTGGCTAATTCGATTAGTGCCTGTAAAACAGAGAGAAAGACAGAACACCCTTGGAGAAGGCAGAAGATAGCTAGCTGTTTGTTCTACAACACATGGTCAAGAGCAGTTCACTCACAAGACAGACCTTGTTGTTCTATCCTAGGCATGACCATATTCTGACCCCAGCCTCCTGACAACTCTCTCATAATAAAGAGCCTTTGATGAGCCAAAATGGGGCAAAACAATGGGCCAATAACCAAAAGGTCGCTAGTTTGAATGACCAAGCCAACTAGCTGAAAAATCTGTCTGTGACCTTTTTGTTTTATTTTTATATATTCTGTCAATGTTCCCCCTTGAGCAAGGCACTTAACCCTAATTGCTCCTGTAAGTCGCTCTGGATAAGAGCGTCTGCTAAATGACTAAAATGTAAATGTAACAAACACACACTCTGAAAACAACAGGACAGGGAGCTGCACTCTTAGAAAAAAAGAACCTAAAGGGGTTCTTTGGCTGTCCCAATAGGATAACCCTTTGAAGAACCCTTTTTGGTTCCAGGTAGAACCCTTTTGGGTTTGATGGTTAATTCTATCGAATGACAGTTTTACCTTTTCCCCACACCAGTATATTTCCACTTGAGTCTCCAGTTATGGTGTCTCCATTTTCTGAAAAAGTCACACACAAGAAAAACTTGGGCTTCTCTTGTTTCTGCAAGGAACATAAATATGGCTTTATTTACTTGGGGGGCAGAGATAGAACAGAGTTGTATAGTCAGAAAACAGACGGAGATAGACATGCAGCTTCAATAACACTACAGAGAACCTAACTACTGAAAACCTGAAAATATGACATTCTCTAACATGGGGTGAAGAACTAAAGACCAAAGGCAACACAGCCGGTTCTAGCTGCATTGAATTTAGATAAAAGCGTCTGCTAAATGGCATATATTATATTGATTTTAGCAAATACATTTCCTCTAAAACTCAGATTATCTAGCAGATGAACATGAGGCAGTATAAATGAGAAATCTCATGTCATACCTCGAACAAGCCTTGCTTCTTGGCAAGGGTACCCCTCTCCAGTGTCCAGAAGTAGAGGTGTGACTTCCCACACGTGACTATAATGTTGGTGTCAGTGGGGTGGAAGTCGGCAGCGAACACTGCCTCGTTGGAACACTGTAAAGGGACAGAAACAATCATCGTGACACGTGCCAAACGTCTATGAGGATCGATAGAGCAACTCAAAAGCCAGGTAAGCTTTCCTGAGGCCTGAAGACTTTAGTTTAGAGGGCTAACAATTTTCTGATGCGCACAGGTTCAAACCCCGGTCGGACACATATACACTCACCTTGACATCAGCCAGTCTCTCCTCTCTCTGCCAGTCCCACACAGAGAGCACATGGTCGTTGGAGTCGTCTACTACACACAGTGTGTTGCCTCCGTTCTGCACAGATCAAGAAAGATGGATCAGCCCTGTCCTCAGTTATTTAGGAAACCTTTTCTGACCAGTAAAGGCACACTCAAAATCTGGTTCACATATGAGATATGATATGCATGCATATTGTTTTACCAAGGTCCATTGCTTACCGACTTGGAGAATGCGAGGCAAACCAGGGCGCGGTCAAAGAAGCCTGTCCCCAGAACGTGGAGGGTGTTGAGGCTCACAGAGTCCCAAACACGCACATGAGGAGCCAACTGCTGTCAGTACACACACACACACATACACACACACACACATTATTTCTAATGATTAAATAAGTGAACTGTTCATAGGTTTAAAGTTATGTGAGGATGAGAGGTCACTTACTTTGCCTTCAGAAGACGTGCCTGCCACCTGTCCTGTTGCTATGGTGATTTTATCAGGATGGACAGCCAGACTATAGAACACAGACAGAGGAACAGAGAGACGGCAAACACTTTGAACATCTGAAGGCCGATTTGAACAATGATGAAAAACCACTGAGACCTCAAAGCATATCAAAGAAAAATGTTTTGTGTCTTAAGTGTAGTATGAAACTGTGAATTGCTGTTTAGCAGATGTTATTGCAGGTGTAGCAAAATGCTTGTGCTTCTAGCTCCGACAGTGCAGTAATATCTAACAAGTAATATCGAACAATTTCACAACATATACCCAATACACACAAATCTAAGTAAGGAATTAATTAAGAATATATACATATTTGGACGAGCGATGTCAGAGCGGCATGGACTAAGATACAGTAGAATAGTATAGAATATAGAATACAGTATATACTTATGACATGAGTAATGCAAGATATGAAAACATTATTAAAGTGGCTAGTGTTCCATTTCTTAAAGTGGCCAGTGATTTCTAGTCTATGTCGATAGGCAGCAGCCTCTAATGTGCTAGTGATGGCTGTTTAACAGTCTGATGGCCTTGAGATAGAAGCTGTTTTTCAGTCTCCCAGCATCGCCTTCTGGATGATAGCGGGGTGAACAGGCAGTGTCTCGGGTGGTTGATGTCCTTGATTATCTTTTTGGCCTTCCTGTGACATCGGGTGCTGTAGGTGTCCTGGAGGGCGGGTAGTTTGCCACCGGTAATGCATTGTGCAGACCGCACCACCCTCTGGAGAGCCTTGCGGTTGTGGGCGGTGCAGTTGCCTTACCAGGTGGTGATACAGCCCGACAGGATGCTCTTAAAAGTTTGTGAGGGTTTTAGGTGCCAAGCCAAATTTCTTTAGCCTCCTGAGGTTGAAGAAGCTCTGTTGCGCCTTCTTCACCACACTTTCTGTGTGGGTGGTCCATTTCAGTTTGTCAGTGATGTGTACGCCAAGGAACTTTAAGCTTTCCACCTTCTCCACTGCGGTCCCGTCGATGTGGATAGGGGGGTGCACCCTCTGCTGTTTCCTGAAGTCCACGATCATCTCCTTTGTTTTGTTGACGTTGAGTGAAAGGTTATTTTCCTGGCACCACACTCCCAGAGTCCTCACCTCCTTCCTGTAGGCTGTCTCGTCATTGTTGGTAATCAAGCCTACTGGTGTTGTGTCGTCTGCAAACTTGATGATTGAGTTGGAGGCGTGCTTGGCCATGCAGTCATGGGTGAACAGGGAGTACAGGAGTGGGCTGAGCACGTACCCTTGTGGGGCCCCAGTGTTGAGGATCAGCAAAGTGGAGGTGTTGTTTCCTATCTTCACCACCTGGGGGCGGCCCGTCAGGAAGTTCAGGACCCAGTTGCACAGGGCGGGGTTCAGACCCAGGGCCTCGAGCTTAATGATGAGCTTGGAGGGTACTATGGTGTTGAATGCTGAGCTATAGTCAATGAACAGCATTCTTGCATAGGTATTCCTCTTGTCCAGATGGGATAGGGCAGTGTGCCGAGTGATGGCGATTGCATTGTCTGTGGATCTATTGGGGCGGTAAGCAAATTGAAGTGGGTCTAGGGTGTCAGGCAAGGTAGAGGTGATATGATAATAATATGCCATTTAGCAGACGCTTTTATCCAAAGCGACTTACAGTCATGCGTGCATACATTTTTTTTGTGTATGGGTGGTCCCGGGGATCGAACCCACTACCCTGGCGTTACAAGCGCCATGCTCTACCAGCTGAGCTACAGAGGACCACAGAGGATCCTTGACTAGTCTCTCAAAGCACTTCATGATGACAGAGGTGAGTGCTACGGGGCGATAGTCGTTTAATTCAGTTACCTTTACTTTCTTGGGTACAGGAACAATGGTGGCCATCTTGAAGCAGGCAGGGAGAGATTGAATATGTCCGTAAACATACCAGCCAGCTGGTCTGCGCATGCTCTGAGGACACGGCTTTGTTATCCTCAAAGCGGGCGAAGAAGGTGTTTAGCTTGTCCGGAAGCAAGACTCAGTCTCTGCGACGTTGCTGGTAATTTCTTTTGTAGTCCGTGATTGTCTGTAGACCCTGCCACATACTTCTCGTGTCTGAGCCATTGAATTGCGACTCCACTTTGTCTCTATACTGACGTTTTGCTTGTTTGATTGCCTTGCGGAGTGAATAACTACACTGTTTGTATTCTACCATATTCTTAGTCACCTTGCCATGGTTAAATGCAGTTGTTCGCGCTTTCAGTTTCACGCAAATGCTGCCAACTATCCACCGTTTCTGTTTAGGGTAGGTTTTAATAGTCACAGTGGGTACGACATCTCCTATACACTTCCTGATATACTCAGTTACTGTATCAGTGTATTCGTCTAAATTATTTTCGCAAGCTACCCGGAACATTTCCCAGTCCGCGGAATCAAAAAAATCCTGAAGCGTGGATTCGAATTTGGTCAGACCAGCGTTGAGTAGTCCTTAGCACAGGTACTTCCTGTTTGAGTTCCTGCCTATAGGAAGGGAGAAGCAAAATGGAGTCGTGGTCAAATTTGCTGAAAGGAGGGCGGGGGAGGGCCTTGTAAGCATCGCGGAAGTTTGAAAGCAGTGGTCCAGTGTTTTAGGAGCACGAGTACTACAGTCGATATGTTGATAGAACTTCGACAGCCTAGTCCTCAAATGTGCTTGATTAAAATTCCCAGCTACAATAAATGCAGCCTCAGTATATGTGGGTTCCAGTTTGCATAAAGTCCAGTGAAGTTCTTTGAGGGCCGTCGTGGTATCGGCTTGAGGGGGGATATGAACGGCCGTGGCTATAATGGAGGAAAATTCTCTTGGGAGATAATACGGTTGGCATTTGATTGTGAGGTATTCTAGGTCGGGTGAACAGAAGGACTTGAGTTCCTGTATGTTACTACAATTACACCATTAGTTGCTAATCATGAAACACACACCTCTTCCCTTCTGCTTCCAGGAGAGATATTTATTCCTATCTGCGCGATGAACTGAGAATCCCTCTGGCTGGACCGATTCTGACAGAGTATCCCGAGAGAGTCATGTTTCCTTGAAACAAAGTATGTTACAGGCCCTGATGTCTCTGGAAACAAATCATTGCCCTGAGCTCATCTACTTTGTTAGCTAAAGACTGAACATTAGTGACTAATATACTCGGAAGCGGTGGGTGGTGTGCGCGCCTCCTAAGTCGATGATTGATTGATTCCTACTGATGTTGACAAGACTGTCCCCTTCTTGTCATGGGCCTCTCACTCCACCGGGTTACCACCTTAATTTTCTTCCACTCTGCTCACCACTCTCTCTACTCAGCCTAACTAGCTCCACCTGTCCCTGCTCTGCTCTGCTCTAATTACTCTGCCAGCTGCGCTGCATTACCCACTACCTCTCCCAGTATTTAAGGCCCTGTCTTTCAGCTCTCCGGTGTCAGATCGTCTGCAAAGCTCACACCCGGAACCTGTTTGCTCGCGCTTCTGGCTCACCCTGGTTTTGTGACCCCGGACCTGCCTGTTTTTTGGATACTCTTCTGCCTCAGGAGATCCAGACCTGCTTCTGCCATTACGACTCCTGACTACTCTTCAATCCCGGTAACTCTGACCAGCCTTCTGCCTTGCTACTACGTATTTTGGATTTCCCTTGAACTGTACTGCTGCCTGGTTTCATTCCGCCCTGTTGTGTCTGTGTCCCCCCCCCCAGGACTTCTGGACCACCCACCACCGGCTTCATAGGACGCATCGCTGCCACTGGGGGGGGCACAGACCCAGCGCATTGGACGGGACCCCTGTTACCCCTGGAGCCTTCATTCACTCCCTACTTCCCTTTTCCCTTAAGTTTAATAAACTTTCTGGTGTGACGCAACTGTGGTCCTCTGGTCGTCTGTCTGAACCGTGACAGTACGATCTGACCATTATGGACTCAGCGCACACTTTCCCCGACATTGGAAACCCCGAGCGGTTCAACGGCGATTCAACCCAGGTCCGGCCATTCCTGACTAGCTGCCGACTTCAGTTCTCCTTGCAGCCAAGGACCTTCGCCACGGAGGGGGCTAAAGTTGGGTATGCCATCACTCACCTGACGGGCCGAGCTCGACTCTGGGGAACAGCAGAGTTCGAACGTCAAACCCCCGCATGTGCAACCTTCGACCTGTTTGCTGAGGAGATGCTGAAGGTGTTTGACCTGGATTCACCCACCGCAGAGGCGTCTCGTGAACTGTTCAGTATTCGACAAGGCAGACGTACAGTCGCAGACCATTCCATCGACTTCCGAACCCTGGCTAGACGAAGTTCTTGGAACACACCATCGTTGGTGGATGCGTTCTTCCATAGTTTGGCTGACTATATCAAGGACGAGTTGGTCTCCCATGAACTGCCTTCCACTCTTGATGAAGCCATCGCACTGACTGTCAGGATCGACAGAAGGATACAGACCCGTCGTCGTGAGAGGGGGCGCCAAGGTCCACCTACTACCGGCATTCGGAGAGATCCGACTGGGCTCCTGTCATCTACTGCCACTCACCCAGGTCAGCTTGATCAGTCTGAGCCTATGGAGATTGGGCGAGCCTCCCTCACTCCTGCAGAGCGCCAGCGCCGCTTCACCTCAAACCTCTGCCTCTATTGTGGAGGTGATGGACATCGTGTGGTAACCTGCCCTTTAAAGGGCCGAAGCTCACCGGGCATAGGGGGAGTCCGGTTGAGTTCAATGACCATCCAGTCCTCCGACCGCAAACCCCTGCTGCAAGTTCACCTCCGCCTCTCTGACTCAACTCACACCCTGGCTGCTCTGGTGGATTCTGGCGCCGAAGCCAACATAATGGACATCAAGCTGGCACGCCAACTGGGACTGGAGAACCTCCGTTTGACACCTCCTATTCCTGCCCGGGCACTGGACGGACACTTACTCGGATCGGTCACTCATGTCACGGCCCCGGTCTCGATGGGTCTGTCCGGAAACCATCAAGAAACTATCCAGTTTCACCTGCTCCCCTCTCCAGGCCAACCCCTCATCCTGGGTTACCCATGGCTCCGCCGGCACAACCCTCAGCTCGACTGGGTGACCGGGGTGATCAGGGAGTGGGGAGAGGACTGCCACCGAACCTGCCTGCTTGCTGCCGCACTACCCCCTCGGCCAGTACCTACTAACTCCGCTCCTGACCTCTCCAATGTCCCAGAATGCTACCATGGTCTCAGAGAGGTGTTTAACAAAGCAAGAGCCACATCTCTGCCCCCTCACCGACCGTACGACTGTGCCATCGACCTCCTCCCTGGAACAGCTCCTCCAAAGGGTCGTCTTTATTCGTTGTCTGCTCCTGAAAGAAGGTCCATGGAGGACTACATCAATGGCTCTCTGTCCGCAGGATTAATCCGTTCATCTTCATCTCCTGCTGGTGCTGGCTTCTTCTTTGTGGGGAAGAAGGACGGATCTCTTCGCCCCTGCATCGACTACAGGGGACTCAACGACATCACAGTGAAAAACCGTTACCCTCTGCCTCTGCTCACCTCTGCTTTTGAGTTGCTCCAGGGAGCCACTGTTTTTACCAAGTTGGATCTCAGAAACGCTTACCACCTAGTGCGGATCCGGGAGGGAGATGAATGGAAAACCGCATTCAATACACCAACAGGCCACTACGAGTATCTGGTTATGCCTTTTGGCCTCACCAATGCTCCTGCTGTGTTCCAGGCTCTAGTGAATGATGTACTGCGGGACATGTTAAACAAGTTTGTCTTCGTTTACCTGGATGACATCTTAATCTACTCCAGAAACCTGTCTGAACACACCCGCCATGTCCAGCAAGTCCTTCATCGTCTTCTGGAGAATTCCCTCTACGCCAAGGCAGAGAAATGTGAGTTTCACGTCAAGACAGTGGCCTTCCTGGGGTACATAGTGGCAGAGGGAAGTATCCAAATGGATCCTGCCAAAGTATCAGCAGTCACTTCATGGCCAGTTCCGGAGAACAGAAAGAAGCTGCAACAGTTTCTGGGGTTTGCTAACTTCTATAGGAAGTTTATCCGGAACTACAGTACCGTTGCTGCCCCTCTCACTGCTCTAACCAGCACCAAGCAACCCTTCACCTGGACCCCAGCAGCCGACAAAGCCTTCAGTACCCTCAAGGTGAGGTTCACCTCCGCTCCCATCCTCCAGATGCCTGATGTGGACCGGCAATTCATTGTGGAGGTGGACGCCTCGGATGTGGGAGTTGGTGCTGTGATTTCTCAGTGGGCTGCGGAGGATAGGAAGCTCCATCCCTGTGCCTTTTTCTCACGTCGGTTGTCCCCCTCTGAGTGCAATTACGACATAGGGAACCGTGAGCTGCTGGCTGTGAAGCTTGCCTTGGAGGAGTGGCGTCACTGGCTGGAGGGGTCCACCATTCCATTTCTCGTTTGGACCGATCATAAGAACTTGGAGTACATCCGCACGGCCAAACGGTTGAACTCCAGGCAGTCCCGCTGGGCCCTGTTCTTCACCAGGTTTAATTTCACCCTGTCATACCGGCCTGGATCACGCAACACCAAGCCAGACGCCCTCTCCCGTCAATTCCAGAAGGATGACACCCCCTCCAAGGACCCTGTGTCGATTCTGCCAAGTCCCTGCATCGTTGCAGCTCTGACCTGGGCTGTTGAGGAACAGGTGCTGGAGGCTCTCCGTAACCAGCCAGGTCCCAGCACTTGCCCAGCTGACCGCCTTTTTGTCCCCGAAGACCTGAGGTCCCAGGTCGTTCAGTGGGGACATGACTCCCGCCTAGCTTGTCACCCTGGCTCCACCCGCACTTACAACCTGCTCGCCCAGAGGTTCTGGTGGCCCTCTCTGAGGAAGGATGTACGGGAATTCGTCCAAGCCTGCCCCATCTGCAACCAACACAAGTCGTCCTGCCAGCCCCCAGCCGGATTGCTGCAGCCCCTGCCTGTGCCCAGACGTCCCTGGTCTCACATCGCCCTTGACTTTGTCACGGGGCTGCCCCCTTCAAGTGGCATGACCGTCATTCTCACCATCGTTGACCGTTTCAGCAAGATGGCACACTTCATTCCCCTCCCCAAGCTCCCAACCGCCAAGGAGACCGCCCAGGTGGTCCTGGAACACGTCTTCCGGATCCACGGACTGCCAAAGGATGTAGTTTCTGACCGTGGTCCACAATTCTCCTCCGCTTTTTGGAAGGAGTTCTGTCACCTGCTGGGAGCCACAGTCAGTCTGACTTCCGGATTCCATCCCCAATCCAATGGGCAGTCAGAGCGGGCTAATCAGGAGCTCGAGAAGGCACTGCGATGCATGACTTCACGCAACCCCCACTCCTGGTCGCAGCAATTGACATGGGTGGAGTACGCACACAATTCTCTGACCTGCTCTGCCATCGGTATGTCCCCTTTCCAATGTGTTTATGGATACCAGCCTCCTCTATTTGCCAGCCAGGAAGAGGAGGTTACTTGCCCATCTGCACTTGCTTTTGCCCGTCGATGTCACCGCACCTGGTCACAAGCCCGAGCCACACTCCTCAGATCCGTTGCCAGCTACACTACCGGGGCCAACCGTCGGAGAATTCCTGCTCCCACCTACCATGTTGGTCAAAGGGTGTGGTTGTCATCGAAGAACCTGCCACTCAGGGTGGAGTCGCAGAAGCTGGCACCTCGGTTCATTGGCCCATTCCCTATCATAAGAGTGATTAGCCCAACTGCTGTCCGGCTCCAACTGCCTAATTCCCTGAGGGTGCACCCCACTTTCCATGTGTCTAAGATTAAGCCCATCCATGAGAGTCCGCTGGTCCCTGCTGTGCCTGGTCCTCCTCCTCCACGGCTCGTCGATGGTGGTCTGGTTTACACCGTCCGCCGCCTGCTTCGGTCCAGACGGAGGGGTAGGGGTCTCCAGTACCTCATTGACTGGGAGGGCTATGGACCTGAGGAAAGGACCTGGGTGCCAGCTAGTCGGATTGTGGATAGGACTCTCATCACCGCTTTCCACCAACGGCATCCTGATCAACCTGCAATCCGTAGGGGCCGCCCCAGAGGGGTCCCTAACCGTCCGGCCCGCTCGGCTTCCTGTCCTGTGCCTGATCCTGTCTCGGGACCTGTCCCATCTCCCGACCACGGCCCTCCGGCTTCCTCCGAGGATGAGGACGTTCACTCGGACCGTTCGGAGGAGTTCTAGCCCTCCTCCGGCTCCCCTCCTCCCGCCCGGCGTGGTGTTGCTCTTGGGACTTCTGGGGCCGTCCCTTGGGGGGGGGGTTCTGTCATGGGCCTCTCACTCCACCGGGTTACCACCTTAATTTTCTTCCACTCTGCTCACCACTCTCTCTACTCAGCCTAACTAGCTCCACCTGTCCCTGCTCTGCTCTGCTCTAATTACTCTGCCAGCTGCGCTGCATTACCCACTACCTCTCCCAGTATTTAAGGCCCTGTCTTTCAGCTCTCCGGTGTCAGATCGTCTGCAAAGCTCACACCCGGAACCTGTTTGCTCGCGCTTCTGGCTCACCCTGGTTTTGTGACCCCGGACCTGCCTGTTTTTTGGATACTCTTCTGCCTCAGGAGATCCATACCTGCTTCTGCCATTACGACTCCTGACTACTCTTCAATCCCGGTAACTCTGACCAGCCTTCTGCCTTGCTACTACGTATTTTGGATTTCCCTTGAACTGTACTGCTGCCTGGTTTCATTCCGCCCTGTTGTGTCTGTGTCCCCCCCCCCAGGACTTCTGGACCACCCACCACCGGCTTCATAGGACGCATCGCTGCCACTGGGGGGGGCACAGACCCAGCGCATTGGACGGGACCCCTGTTACCCCTGGAGCCTTCATTCACTCCCTACTTCCCTTTTCCCTTAAGTTTAATAAACTTTCTGGTGTGACGCAACTGTGGTCCTCTGGTCGTCTGTCTGAACCGTGACACTTCTTCCCCTTCTGTTACTGACAGCTTCCGATAGAACGGCACAACAGAAGGGCACTATGCCTTACAGAGATAAGTGAATGTCAGGAATATCTGTATTACAGTGAAAAGGAAGCTAACATCTTTCTGTGCCCAGCCATGACTCAACTCTAATTATTTCGCTTTTCATTATGAGCATGACCTCAGGGCGACCCCTCAAGTTTCAGCTCATTATATTTCCAACCAGCCTTTTCTGTCTGAGATAATTACCTGGCCATCGCTATCACTGAGGACAAAGCAGCTGCAGACCAGCCACCTGTTTACCCTATGGGTTATTCTATGGGACTATATGAGAATACTGATCAAAGCAGTGGTGTCACGGTAGCTCTGTCTGTATAGAAATACGGAGGATTTGATATCAAAGGTAGCGTGACACAAGTGTGCAACAAGGTGGGTTGCAAAGCCCTTCCAACTTTGGATACCAGAAACATTTGTTTATTTTATTTAACCTTTATTTAACCAGGTAAGCCAGTTGAGAACAAGTTCTCAATTACAACTGCGACCTGGCCAAGATAAAGCAAAGCAGTGCGGAAAAAACAACAACAGCACAGAGTTACATATGGAATAAACAAAACGTACAGTCAATAGCACAATAGAAAATCTATATACAGTGTGTGCAAATGTAGTAAGTTATGGAGGTAAGGCAATAAATAGGCCATAGTGCAAAATAATTAACACTGGAGTGATAGATGTGCAGAAGATTATGTGCAAATAGAGATACTGGGGTGCAAATGAGCAAAATAAAAAACAATGTAAATAACAATATGGGGATGAGGTAGTTGGGTGGGCTAATTACAGATGGGCTGTGTACAGGTGCAGTGATCGGTAAGCTGCTCTGACAACTGATGCTTAAAGATAGTGAGGGAGATAAGTGTCTCCAGTTTCAGAGATTTTTGCAGTTCGTTCCAGTCATTTGCAGCAGAGAACTGGAAGGAATGGCGACCAAAGGAGGTGTTGGCTTTGGGGATGACCTGTGAGATATACCTGCTGGAACGCATACTACGGGTGGGTGTAGCTATGGTGACCAATGAGCTAAGATAAGGCGGGGATTTGCCTAGAAGGGATTTATAGATGACCTGGCGCCAGTGGGTTTGGCGACAAATATGTAGTGAGGGCCAGCCAACGAGAGCGTACAGGTCACAATGGTGGGTAGTATATGGGGCTTTGGTGACAAAACGGATAGCACTGTGATAGACTACATCCAATTTCCTGAGTAGAGTGTTGGAAGCTATTTTGTAAATGACATCGCCGAAGTCAAGGATCGGTAGGATAGTCAGTTTTATGAGGGCATGTTTAGCAGCATGAGTGAAGGAGGCTTTGTTGCAAAATAGGAAGCCAATTCTAGATTTAACTTTGGATTGGAGATGCTTAATGTGAGTCTGGAAGGAGAGTTTACAGTCTAACCAGACACCTAGGTATTTGTAGTTGTCCACATATTCTAAGTCAGAGCCGCCGAGAGTAGTGATTCTAGTCGGGCAGGCGGGTGCAAGCAGTGTTTGATTGAAGATCATGCATTTAGTTTTACTAGCGTTTAAGAGCAATTGGAGGCCACGGAAGGAGTGTTGTATGGCATTGAAGCTCGTTTGGAGGTTTGTTAACACAGTGTCCAATGAAGGGCCAGATGTATACATACTTTAGTTGTCAACAAATTATTGTAAAAAAATTGCTTAATAAATTACTCAACTGTACTGTTGGTCTGAGAATACATGGATGATGGTGAAAATTATTTATAGCTAGGTGAAATAGGGCAGTGTTTGATGAGTATAGTGTCCATATTAGGACAGCATCATACGTCCAGCTTAGGTCGAAATTTCTGTACAGTACAGGAGAAATAAAGTTTCACATTCTGTTTTTTCTCACCACTTGATGTCATCAGTGTGCCCGGTGTAGTGTCTCTGGAGCTGCTCGTCCACGTTGTACAGCACCACAACAGATGCAATGAAGTAGACCGTCTCTCCCGTGGGTAGCAGGTACAGGTTACAGCGACAGTCACGTCCCCTGTACCCATAACTGGGCATCTAGGTCAAGATCCACATAACTTCAAAAGGACATCAACTGTAGCCTACATATTAACCAATCTAGTTTGATTGAATTCAATGAGGCACTTAAATAAAAGCTGCTTGGCCCCTTATGCCACCGTAGTCTATATTTACAACCTATCATACAGACACCCTCTGTGACCTTCCTGAGTTCCAAATGGATAATTCTGTAAGATACAATTGACGCACTTCTGTTGAAAGTATATTCTACCTCTTGGTGATGTCATTCGGAAACACAATGTCAACTTTCACTGCTATGCGGACGACACACAACTGTACACTTCAATGAAACATGGTGAAGCTCCAAAATTGCCTACCCTGGAAGCCTGTGTTTCAGACATAAGGAGGTGGATGGAAGCACATGTTTTCCTTTTAAACTCGGACAAAACAGAGATGTTAGTTCTAGGTCCTAAGAAACAAAGAGATCTGCTGTTTGATCTGACAATTAATCTTGATGGTTGTACTGTCGTCTCAAATAAAACTATGAAGGTACTCCGCGTTACTCTGGACCCTGATCTCTCTTTTGACAAACATATCAAGTATATTTCAAGTGCAGCTGTTTCCATCTTCGTAACATTGCAAAATCTGAAATGTTTTGTCCCAAACATTATCCAGAAAAACTAATCCATGCTTTTGTCACTTCTAGATTAGACTACTGTAATGCTCTACTCTCCGGCTACCTGGATAAAGCACTAAATAAACTTAAGTTAGTGCTAAATACGGCTGATAGAATCTTGAATAGAACCAAAGAATGTATCATATTACTCCAGTGCTAGCCTCTCTACACTGGCTTCCTGTTAAGGCTAGGGCTGATTTCAAGGTTTTACTGCTAACCTACAAAGCATTACATGGACTTTCTCCTACCTATCTCTCTGATTTGGTCCTACCGTACATACCTACATGTATGCTACGGTCACAAGACGCAGGCATACTTATTGAATTTCTAAGCAATCAGCTGGAAGCAGGGGTTTCTCCTATAAAGTTCAATTGTTATGGAATGGTCTATCTATCCATGTGAGAGACACCGACTCAGTTTTGACCTTTAAGTCTTTACTGAAGACTCATCTCTTCAGGAGGTCCTATGATTGAGTGTAGTCTGGCCCAGGGGTGTGAAGGTGAACGGCAAGGAACTGGAGTGACAAACCGCCCTTGCTACCCTCTCTCCACTGGGATTCTCTCCCTCTGACCCTATTACGGGGGCTGAGTCACTGAGTTACTAGTGCTCTCCCATGCCATCCCTAGGAGGGGTGCGTCACATTGTGCCTTGCTTTTTTCGCTATACTTGACTTGAGTGGGTTGAGTCACTGACGTGATCTTCCTGTCTGGTTTTACACCCCCTCGGGCTCGTGCGGTGGAGAATAACTTTGTAGGCTATCCTCAGCCTTGTCTCAAGGTAGTAAGTTGGTGGTCTGTTGATATCCCTCTAATGGTGTGGGGGCTGTGCTTTGGCAAAGTGGGTGGGGTTAGTCCCGTGTAGTTCAGTTGGTAGAGCATGGCGTTTGCAACGCCAGGGTTGTGGGTTCGATTCCCACGGGGGGCCAGTATGAAAATGTATGCACTCACTAACTGTAAGTCGCTCTGGATAAGAGCGTCTGCTAAATGACTAAAAATGTAAAATGTTATATCCTGCCTGGTTGGCCCTGGCCGGGGGTATCGTTGGACAGGGCCACAGTGTCCCCCAAACCACCCCCTGTCTCAAGATTGTAAGATCAGTACAACATGCTATGAAAAATGAGGGGCATGGTGTCCTCTCACCCAGGAAACGGTTTAGGTTGAGGAAGTGGGTCATAACCGTGCATAAAGGTCTACCTTCAGACACCATTTAGATTAAAGTTTTCTTTCTGGCACTGGGGCTTTTTGAGCTTTGCAATTGGTCTCTTTCTTTGCTGGCTTTTCTCTCACTTCTTATGGAGACTCTATAGGTAGGCTCGCTTAATATTAATGGTGCCAGAGATGCGGGAAAGAGGAGTGTGTTGGGTGAAAATGTAAAACAAAGAAAAGAACAGGTGTTGTTTCTGTAGGAGACACATAGTGATGTGGTGAATTAAGTTGATTGGGGGCTCTGGTGGAAAGGGGCAAGTGTGCTGAGCCATGGGACAAATGTTAGTGCAGGGGTGGCAGTCCTTTTTGTACCGGGTCTGTCTGTAAAAATTAGCTCCTCAAAAGAGGTGTATAGGGGTAGACTGCTTGTAGTAAAAGCAGAAATTAACAACAGGGGTTTTGTCTTTATAAATGTGTATGCGCCTAACACAGGGAGAGAGAGGGGGCTTCTATTTGGGTGCCTTAGACAGGAACTCTCACAGGTATCGCCTGAGGAGACGCTGGTGGTCGGCGGGGACTGGAGCTGTACGATGGATTTGACAAAATACAGTAATGGGGAGGAGCCTCATTCAGGCTCAGTGGGGGTGTTAAGGGATATCATTAATCAGTTTGACCTAGTGGACTTTTGGAGAACTAGACATCCCAACACAAGACAGTATACATGGGTGAAGGTCTTTGGGGCTAGGGTGAGTGATCGATTTTACATGTCCAGGAATCAGAGCAATAGGCTATTGGGCACTACCATTGACCCGGTGGGTTTTTCGGATTATCACATAACCATGGCTCGGCTGTCTATTTCATCAGGTCCTCGGCAGGCATACTATTGGAAGTTTAATGTAAAGCTCTTACAAGATGCCACTTTTTGCTCAGGTTTCCAGACTTTTTGGGAAAGGTGGGGGCAGCGACGAGAGGAGTATGAGTCTCTGAGTCAATTTTTGGGCAGCTCTGACTCTCCTGCCCAATAAAGGGGACTTGTGAATTTAAGAACTGGAGGCCTGTGGCATTGCTCTGTGCAGACTACAATATATTTGCCAAGGTCCTCGCTAACAGACTGAAGTCCCATCTGGACTCTATAGTACACAAGGACGAGACATATTGCGTACCAGGACACTCAATCACGGACAACTTGTTTTTAATCAGGGACATGTTGGACTTGTCGAGAGGTTCTAATGTGAACTTTGGACTGGTCTCTTTAGATCAAGAGAAGGCTTTTGATAGAGTGGACCATGAGTGTCTGTTTAATGTGATGTCTGTAATTGGGTTTGGGGAAAGGTTTTTGGCCTGTGTGAAGATGTTGTATGCTGGGGCATCATGTATGGTCAAGTTGGAAGGGGGGCTCAGTAGGCTAGTCTGGTGAGGCGGGGCATTAGACAAGGATGCCCTCTATCAGGGCAGTTATATACACTAGCCATTGAGCCTTTTTTGGCCTGCTACGCAGGAGACTGCAGGGAGTGTGCTGGACAGGCATGGGTGTGTTGACAGGCATAGCAGCGTCAGCGTATGCAGATAATATTTCTGTGATGGTCAGGGATGGTCGGGATATGCAGGCACTAGAGACTAGTCTGAAGGTGTACAAGGGAGCTTCGTCAGCTAAGATAAACTGGGGCAAGAGCAAAGCTCTGTTATGTGGGGCATGGGGGGATAGGGCCCCTCCTCTGCTTCCAGGGGGTTTGCAGTGGGGTTGTGAAGGGCTTAAAGATCTGTGGGTGTACCTGGGCTCGGAGAGGTGGGTCAGGAAGAACTGGGAGGGGCTGTCACAGGCAGTGGTGTCGAGACTAGCCAGGTGGACGTGGCTCCTGTCCCAAGTGTCATATAGAGGGAGGGTGCTGATAATCAACAACCTGGTGGCATCTTCCCTGTGGCATAAACTGGCTGTCCTCAACCCCCCCGCCGGTCTGCTCGCAGACCTGCAACACAAGCTGGTGGATTTTTTCTGGTCGGGCCATCACTGGCTGAGGGCGGCAGTGTTGTATATGTCCGTAAATGAAGCAGGACAGGGCCTGGTGGAACTGTAGAGCAGGGTGCCTGCATTCCGACTAAAGACGGCGCAGAGACTGCTGTACCATACTGATGTCGGATGGAGGGAACCAGCATGCGCGCTGCTGAGGAGAGCAGGCGGATTAGGTTGGACCGGCAGCTATTCCTCAAGAAGCTGGAGGGGCTGAGTACAGCAGGTCTCTCTGATTTTTACTCTTCGGTGCTGAGGGCCTGGCAGCTACTAAGGCCCACACGAGAAGGAGGTGTGGAGCCTGGGCTGTGGGTGTGGGAGGAGCCTATCTTCCACCCTGCAGAGGCGACTGATGGCAGCGGGATTACTAAGGCTGGGTGACCTCCGACTGCTGGGGGAGGAGGGGTGGAAAACCCCAGAAGTCGTAACACAACAAACAGGACTAACATCTCTTAGGCTGCTGGAGAGATTCCTGGGGGAAGTCCAGGAGGCACTGTCTGAGCCGGTAAGGGGGGTGTTTGAGCGGTCAAAGGGGGAGGGGCCACCAATGTTTCCACCACTGCAGGTGACGGCAGAGACTGGGGACTGGCAAGGGGGTCTGGAGGACTTGTTAGATTTTAACACTCCGAGCCTGGGGGATTTTGAAGGGGTGGAAGGTAAAGCCCTATACAACCTCTGTATTTAGGTAAGGAACATTAGGAGCCTAACAGGAGTGAAGGCACATCAGTGGCAGGGGGTATGTGGGGCAGAGAGTATGGTGGGTTTTAGATGGAAGGGGCTCTACAAACTCCCAGTGTCAAAGAGGTCAGGAGACCTCCAGTGGAGGGTTCTACATGGAGCCCTGGCCACTAACAGCTGGTTGACACGGGTTGAACCGGGAGTTGGACAGGGATGTCCTTTCTGTGTCATGAGTGAAACTGTGATTCATGTGTTTTCTTTGAGAGGTTGGGGGTGGAGTTTACTGTCGGGATGTTTATAATGGGGTACAGGTATTCAAATAACGAAAAGGCCAAATGTGTGGTGTTGAATTTTCTGTTTGCTCAGGCAAAGTTGGCTATTTGGCTAACAAGGAGGAACAGGGTCAAAGGTGGGGGGATAACACACCCTTTACTATTATTTCATGGGATGGTCTCTGCGTGCCTTAGGGTAGAATTTGAGTTCTATAAAATGATAAAAAGTGTGGAGATGTTTCAAGAGATATGGTGTGTTGGGGGGGCTGTCTGTATAGCTGGGGAAGATGGTCTGGATATATGGTTGTAGAAGTGGTGAGGTTTGGGTTATTGTGATGTGTGGTATTGTTTTTGTATCGTGGGGTAGGGGGCAAGGTGAGTTTTCAGTACAGGGGGTATTGGTAATTTTGTAAGTTTTATTTTAAGGGGGGGAGCTGAGGTTTTAATGAAATGAGAATGTGTCATGAAAGAAAGACTAAAAGTCAAAGTCTCCCTCTCTCCCGGAGGACCTGAGCCCTAGGACCATGCCTCAGGACTACCGGGCCTGATGACTCCTGGCTGTCCCCGTCCCCAGTCCACCTGGTCGTGCTGCTGATTCAGTTTCTGCTGTTTTGCCTGTGGCTATGGAACCCTGACCTGTTCACCAGATGTGCTACCTTGTCTCGGACCTGCTGTTTTCGACCCTATCTCCCTCTCTCTCTCTCTCTCTCTCTCTCTCTCTCTCTCTCTCTCTCTCTCTCTCTCTCTCTCTCTCTCTCTCTCTCTCTCTCTCTCTCCCTCCCTCCCTCCCTCCCTCCCTCCCTCTCTACCGCACTCGCTGTCGCGACCCTATGAAAAGCCAACTGACATTTACTCCTGAGGTGCTGACCTGTTGCACCCTCTACAACCACTGTGATTATTATTTTACCCTGCTGGTCATCTATGAACGTTTGAACATCTTGACGAAAGATCTGGCCTTAATGGCCATATACTCTTATAATCTCCACCCGGCACAGCCAGAAGAGATTTGGCCACCCCTCATAGCCTGGTTTCTCTCTAGGTTTCTTCCTAGGTTCCTGCCTTTCTAGAGAGTTTTTCCTAGCCACCGTGCTTCTACATCTGCATTGCTTGTTGTTTAGGGGTTTAGACTGGGTTTCTGTACACGCACTTTGTGACATCTGCTTATGTAAAAATGGCTTTATAAATACATTTCATTGATTACATTTGATTGATTAGGGAAAAATATTTATTGGAACATCCAGATGTGACTTTGTACATTCACACCTGTGCAATAGAATGCAATCTGAATCTAACTTTGGCGAATGTGTAACCTCACAATACATGGGGGGATACATTTCGCGAGTCGCAATACATCTCTGTCCTGAAAGCGTGGACTTTCAAGCCTATTGTTATAAACATAACTCAAATGTTGTAATGCCACGTAACAATCCGTTTCTTATCTTTTGAAATATACAGTACAAGTCAAAAGTTTGGACAAACCTACTCATTCCAGGGTTTTTCTTTATTTTTTACTATTTTCTGCATTGTAGAATAATAGTGAAGACATCAAAACTATGAAATAACACATATGGAATCATGCAGTAACCAAAAAAGTGTTAAACACAATCAAAATATATGTTATATTTCAGATTCTTCAAATAGCCACCCTTTGCCTTGATGACAGCTTTGCACACTCTTGGCATTCTCTCAACCAGCTTCATGAGGTAGTCACCTGGAATGCATTTCAATTAACAGGTGTGCCTTGTTAAAAGTTAATTTGTGCGTTTGAGCCAATCAGTTGTGTTGTGACAAGGTAGGGGGGGTATACAGAAGATAGCATTATTTGTCCATATTATGGCAAGAACAGCTCAAATAACCAAAAAGAAACGACAGTCCATCATTACTTTAAGACATGAAGGTAAGTCAATACGGAAAATGTCAAGAACTTTGAAAGTTTCTTCAAGTGTAGTTGCAAAAACCATCAAGCGCTATGATGAAACTGGCTCTCATGAGGACTGTTACAGGAATGGAAGACCCAGAATGACCTCTGCTGCAGAAGATAAGTTCATTAGAGTAACCAGCCTCAGAAATTGCAGCCCAAATAAATGCTTCACAGAGTTCAAGTAACAGACACATCTCAACATCAACTGTTCAGAGGAGACCAAATAGGGTTGTCTTCTGTATACCCCCCCTACCTTGTCACTGCACAACTGATTGGCTCAAACGCATTAAGAAGGAAAGAAATTCCACAAATTTACTTTTAAGAAGGCACACCTGTTAATTGAAATGCATTCCAGGTGACTACCTCATGAAGCTGGTTGAGAGAATGCCATGAGTGTGCAAAGCTGTCATCAAGGCAAAGGGTGGCTATTTGAAGAATCTCAAATATGAAATATATTTTGATTTGTTTAACACTTTTTTGGTTACTACATGATTCCATATGTGTTATTTCATAGTTTTGATGTCTTTGCTATTATTTTACAATGTAAAAAATAGTAAAAATAAAGAAAAATCCTTGAATGAGTAGGTGTGTCCAAACTTTTGACTGGTAGTGTACATTTAGCTTTTTGAAATGTACTGAACCTGCAACAGTGAAAAAAGGATACACCCAGTCCAGTTTGAGCTTTTTGTTTGGCAGGTCCGATTTGGCTTCCAGGCAGTAGGTATCCACAAGGTCTTTGGGCATGTACATGGTGATGGGTCGTCCCTTCAAATACATTTTCACATACCCTTCCTCTAAAAAAAGCAACAGACATTTTCAGTGGACAATTCGTCATAACTCATTGGTAACAAGAGGAGTGTTTGTGATGGTGAGAACAGTGTATGAGAGGAGTGAAAATGAAAGTGTGGTTTAGACTCATGCATGAGAGGGAGATGCAAAGAGACAGAAGTTATCAATAGTTTAGAGGGGTGTTATGGTTATGAGATGTTGATGTACAATACATTTTTTGTTGCAAAGGAGTGAATTAATTTAGTAAAGAAAATGATAGATCAGCAAACACAGAGATAGATAGGCTTTTGATTCCCTTTTATTAGTAACTTCAATTGAGATAATAACAATGAACGGTGCAAAATGAACAGCAGGCAGTTTGCATTGTTATGTAGCATCATAGCATTTGTTTAATGTACAGTACAACACACAAGTAAACAAGAGAAGACAAAACAAGCAAAAACATAGGCTTATGGTGCCACAGCAAGGGAATGAAAAACCAAATTCGAACAAACCAACCAGAGGACACACAAATAAGAGTCAAAACCATGTCAATATGTGACCAAAAAAAAAAAAAAAAAACACAGAAAAAACACAACAACAACAAAAAACTGAAACATAACAGTCATGGAGAGGAATGTTTTTTTCCAAGTCCATTTTTACATCCACGGTTACCACAGAACCTCTTTCACCTAATGCCAAAAGCTGGGATAGTTCTAGCTTAGTAACAGATTTGGAAGTACTGGCTGGGGGATTTGATGGGGCTCTTGTAGCTTTGCGTGTCTAAGGGGGAGTAAGGGGTGTAGGACGACTGGCTGACTGACTTTCTTAGGGGGAGAGCGAACGTCGGGGTCTTCCTGACTCCATTGGACTTGACAGACTTGTCAGATGCGCTCTTGGAGTCAGGCGCAGTGGGGGGAGCGGAGGAACGGCCAGACACGGCTGCTGCGTTGGATTTGGGCGCCTCAGCGGTTCCGGTCCTTTTTGACGGACGGGCCAGATATATCTGCACGGTTACTAGGTAGGTGAGGTGGTAGAGTTGGAGAGGGGCCAGAAGGAATGGGGAGGAGGGGTTGGTAGAATATATCCAAGTTAGATGTGATCGACAACTGGCTGCTATGCTACAATGGACGACCCCAAAACATTGGACTGGTACAAGACATGCTACGGTATCTACTGGGTAACAACCACAGGTGGGCTAAAGTACTGGGGCTCAAGTCAAGTTTGAGACTTTTACTAAAAGAATGCATCAGTAGCTCAACCTATAACTAATGTCTATGATAAATCTGACATAATAAAGCAGCTCTTTTTGGTCTACTTTTGCTGGCATCAAAGTGAATAACATGAATGTATTATTTAAATATGTTCACTTCACTTGACCCAGCATTTACTATGGACCTGCCTTTTCTTTTTGTTTGGTTTTTCCGATGTATTTATTTTTCCACTGTCAAAGATGACAGCCTTGAATCTGGCTAAAGGACCATGAGTTTCACAACAGTCTGCTTCCAAACATGTCTCTTTCTCAATTCATCTCTCTTTAGCCAAGCTTATGGAAATTAGCAACAAGCTGTGCATCAAAAACAAGAGAAGGCAAGAGAAGGCTAAAGCAACTCCAAAAAGATTTCAAATATTATAAAGTAAAGACTTTGCATCGGCTTGTAATGCAAACAGCCCTTTTGAGGATACAAGCACAAGAAAATTGGCTTGTTGTGCTCTGAAACGGGGACTTTTAGAAGATCAGTGTTCACTGCAGGAAATATTTGGTGGGGTTTCTATGGTGACAAGGACAAAAGAGCGCTGTGTGGCTGTGAGCAAACACATCTAGAAAGTGGCAATTCCACACTACAGTTAACAGCTAGTGTAACAGCAGCACTGCAATCACTGCAATCAACCACACACAGTTCAAACTCTCAGTGTGTTAGATAGTGTTTATTAGTCCACTGTTGGCTGACATATTGGGGAGGGATACTATCACACTCACTGTCAACTCAACCCCACCCCTACCATGGGGCAGCTCTCTGTGAATTGGGCCTATGAATCATTAAGGCAAAATAATTCTGAGTCAGTAGCCTATACTATACGTTCTCGTATGAGATAAGAACAATAGCTGGTAGTCTAACTCTAATAGCATCAGATATGTGCAATGTAATATCTGTCCGACTACGCCAAATTGTGGCATGGCGAGATTTTAGCTACCAGACTATATCCTTCGGCGCAATTCCCATGATGGTGGGGTAGTCTGTTGGCTAAAACCCCTCCATGCCACATATGGCTCATTTATGTATATATTAACTCTTTCTTCTAAGGCCTTAGGAGAACACAATGTCCAGAGAGCTGCTAAGGTAAGGGGGCTTGAGGACCAAGGCCTACCTTTGCAGTGTGTCACTCGTCGCATCCCTTGTGAGTTCACAGAGAAGGGGACAGAAGGACCAGGTGAGGTTTTGCATGGGCTCCTGACTTGGACTTACTCATCATTGTGACTTTTGTGCCTCCATTTTATGCAAGCGCCTCTTCTTGGCAACACTTAGGCTTTTGTGCTTAAGACCTTTTTTTCTATCTATCTATCTATCTATCTATCTATCTATCTATCTATCTATCTATCTATCTATCTATCTATCTATCTATCTATCTATCTATCTATCTATCTATCTATCTATCTATCTATCTATCTATCTATCTATCTATCTATCTATCTATCTATCTATCTATCTATCTATCTATCTATCTATCTATCTATCTATCTATCTATCTATCTATCTATCTATCTATCTATCTATCTATCTATCTATCTATCTATCTATCTATCTATCTATCTATCTATCTATCTATCTATCTATCTATCTATCTATCTATCCATATATCTATCTATCTATCTTTCTGATCTACAAGTCAGAACAGGAGCAGCCGATAATCTCACATAGGCTAAGCATGTACTGTTTGTGTCACTTGTTTATTTCTTTAAGGATTATTGGAAGATTAGCTTATGATGGGCTATAGAGAGATTCTAAAAAACAGTAAACAATTTCACATATTACATGAAGGGACGGTGTCCATTGGGACTATTTAGGTATCATCTCAATAGCTGGTATGTCTAATCAGTCACACCAGCTAAATCAGCCTAATGGGTTAGTGGAGTCTAATTAACCCAGCAATCAATACCATTCTGGAGATGCTTCTTTCTCATCACAATTAATCTTATCTCATGGTGTTTACTGTTACTGCTGCTGTATACAAACTCATACAGTAAAATAAATTAATAGTACAGCGAGGGAAAAAAGTATTTGATCCCCTGCTGATTTTGTACGTTTGCCCACTGACAAAGACATGATCAGTCTATAATTTTAATGGTAGGTTTATTTGAACAGTGAGAGACAGAATATGAAACAAAAAAAAAATCAAAAAAATGCATGTACAATTTTTTAAAAATTGATTTGCATTTTAATGAGGGAAATAAGTATTTGACCCCTCTGCAAAACATTACTTAGTACATGGTGGCAAAACCCTTGTTGGCAATCACAGAGGTCAGACGTTTCTTGTAGTTGGCCACCAGGTTTGCACACATCTCAGGAGGGATTTTGTCCCACTCCTCTTTGCAGATGTTCTCCAAGTCATTAAGGTTTCGAGGATGACATTTGGCAACTCAAACCTTCAGCTCCCTCCACAGATTTTCTATGGGATTAAGGTCTGGAGACTGGCTAGGCCACTCCAGGACCTTAAAGTGCTTCTTCTGGATCCACTCCTTTGTTGCCTTGGCCGTGTGTTTTGGGTCATTGTCATGCTGGAATACCCATCCACGACCAATTTTCAATGCCCTGGCTGAGGGAAGGAGGTTCTCACCCAAGATTTGAAGGTACATGGCCCCGTCCATCGTCCCTTTGATGCGGTGAAGTTGTCCTGTCCCCTTAGCAGAAAAACACACCCAAAGCATAATGTTTCCACCTCCATGTTTGACGGTGGGGATGGTGTTCTTGGGGTCATAGGCAGCATTCCTCCTCCTCCAAACACGGCGAGTTGAGTTGATGGCAAAGAGCTCGATTTTGGTCTCATCTGACCACAACACTTTCACCCAGTTCTACTCTGAATCATTCAGATGTTCATTGGCAAACTTCAGACGGGCCTGTATATGTGCGTTCTTGAGCAGGGGGACCTTGCGGGCGCTGCAGGATTTCAGTCCTTTACGGCGTAGTGTGTTACCAATTGTTTTCTTGGTGACTATGGTCCCAGCTGCCTTGAGATCATTGACAAGATCCTCCCGTGTAGTTCTGGGCTGATTCCACACCGTTCTCATGATCATTGCAACTCCACGAGGTGAGATCTTGCATGGAGCCCCAGGCCGAGGGAGATTGACAGTTATTTTGTGTTTCTTCCATTTGCGAATAATCGCACCAACTGTTGTCACCTTCTCACCAAGCTGCTTGGCGATGGTCTTGTAGCCCATTCCAGCCTTGTGTAGGTCTACAATCTTGTCCCTGACATCCTTGGAGAGCTCTTTGGTCTTGGCCATGGAGGATAGTTTGGAATCTGATTGATTGATTGCTTCTGTGGACAGGTGTCTTTTATACAGGTAACAAGCTGAGATTAGGAGCACTCCCTTTCTCAGCTCGTTACCTGTATAACAGACACCTGGGAGCCAGAGATCTTTTTGATTGAGAGGGTGTCAAATACTTATTTCCCTCATTAAAATGCAAATCAATTTATAACATTTTTGACATGCGTTTTTCTGTTTTTTTTTGTTGTGATTCTGTCTCTCACTGTTCAAATAAACCTACCATTCAAATTATAGACTGATCATGTCTTTGTCAGTGGGCAAACGTACAAAATCAGCAGGGGATCAAATACTTTTTTCCCTCACTGTACATGTGCATGACTCCTGGTAAGGAAAGGAAAAAGCTAATCATAGATGACAATGGAGGTTGAAATGCTTAATAAGAACTTATGGGAGGATGGAAGTGGTTATGGAGGGTTGGATGATTATTGGTTGAAGGATGAACATTTTCAACACGTTACAGCACAAACGTCACCCCTGTACATCACAGCACATCACGGAACATCCTTGAGTGGTACTCTGTGAGCTGGGAACTGACCAAGTGGGCAAAAGTGGTTTAAATTATGTCATTATCACATCATTATAACCAAAATGATGACACTTTGACATCTTGCAACCAATTTTGCCTGCTGGGATGCAGGCCCTGGCTTTAACCTGGCTTTAACCTGTAACATACCTTGCATTTATTTTGCACGTCTGACAAACAATGCTGACAAATTGTATGAATCCAACCATTTAATCGAACAATGGCTCAAATGGTCAGTTGATAACAGCTATCATATGTCTCTAGATTATGCAAAACAAAAGCAAGGACATTTTCCAGGGTTATGTTATGGTATGTGTCTCAAAAGCTTTAAATCTCTAACTTACAGGGAGCCACTGAGTGCATGGCAACACTGATAAGTATATAGTTGGCTCTTACCTGCATTGAAAACAGGCTCCTTAAGTTTGCTGCAGGGTGAGTAAAAACAAAAGGTCAACACTGAACCAGGCATTGCGCCAGATAGGTTTAATCAAGTGCAGATAAAGTATTTGAAAGAAAACAAACACTACTTGATCCCAGGGTCATGTGCAGTAGGGTGAAACGTTATGAAACTGACTATAACCGGTAGGTTTCCAATAAGAAATGCTTGTTTTCGTTTTCTGTTTTTAAACATTTTGCTACGGTGTGCCCTACTGAACACTACCCAGGTCTGGCTGTGGAGGATGAGTTATTGTTGTTAGGCTGGCTGTACCTTTCACTGGCTCTCTTGCCACTGGAGTTACTCCCGGAAGAGCCGGTGCGGGTGCGGTTGCTCTTGGAGTCGGCGCTGTCTTTACGTGTCAGTGTACCCATCGTTTCGTTGGAGTTGGTTCTCCTCACAGTGCTGGAGGAAGAGATGGTAAAATGGATGATAAATCTACCTGATGGTGCATTTTGAATAAATAGAGGTGCTTAAAATAAATTGTCTAAGGAATTATGATTTGTTACTTGAAATGTCTTAAAATAAGTACCCAAGATTTCTCTCTCTGGGGGAGAGACAGTAAAATGGATGATACAATTACTTAATGGTGAAAGAAAGAAGCATAGCATTAATTGTCTGGGGAATAGTGTTAAAATAGGCTGTTATTGTTATTATTTTGTACCTTTATTTAACTAGGCAAGTCAGTTAAGAACAAATTCTTATTTACAATGACCGCCTACACCGGCCAAACCCGGACGACGCTGGGCCAATTGTGTGCCGCCCTATGGGACTCCCAATCACGGCCGGTTGTGGTACAGTCTGGATTCGAACCAGGGGGTCTGTAGTGACGCCTCAAGCACTGAGATGCAGTGCCTTAGACCGCTGCGCCACTCGGGAGCCCAAGTGTTGTATCCCCTCAGAGATTTTTCAGTTGCAAATCCTTATAATAACTTTCATCTATCATCGGAAATATCAAAGACTTCAAACTTGATTTTGAGAGTGGTGGCAAGGTCAAGCAAGGACCATACCAGCAACCTATGAATACCATATCTACTACAAGTCCTCATATGACACTGTAAGTACAGACCATCATAATACACCAAAGAAGGCCCTATACCAGGAAACCCGATTACTGATCCATGACAGAGAGAGACTTTTCCCTCTCTCTCCCCTGTGATTCATTCAAGGTCACATTTGTGATGGTATAAGAAGAGATGGTTGAAACATGTAAAAAAGAAGCCCATTAAAAAATGCCTTCACAAAGGAACGGCCCCATCAGCAGTTCATTGGCTGGAATGGCTACCAGGCTCAAGTCTAATCCGGCCTGCGAGACCAAAGTCCATTCAATCCTCCCGTTGGCGGCTGATGTTATCCCCCTGGAACAGGGTCCAGCATGTCAAATCAAATCAAATCAAATCAAATTTTATTGGTCACATGCGCCGAATACAACAGGTGCAGACATTACAGTGAAATGCTTACTTACAGCCCTTAACCAACAGTGCATTTATTTTAAACAAAAAAGTAAGAATAAAACAACAACAAAAAAGTGTTGAGAAAAAAAAGAGCAGAAGTAAAAAATAAAGTGACAGTAGGGAGGCTATATATACAATAGAATAAAGTGACAGTAGGGAGGCTATATATACAGGGGGGTACCGTTGCATAGTCAATGTGCGGGGGCACCGGCTAGTTGAGGTAATATGTACATGTGGGTAGAGTTAAAGTGACTATGCATAAATACTTAACAGAGTAGCAGCAGCGTAAAAAGGATGGGGTGGGGGGGCAGTGCAAATAGTCCGGGTAGCCATGATTAGCTGTTCAGGAGTCTTATGGCTTGGGGGTAGAAGCTGTTGAGAAGTCTTTTGGACCTAGACTTGGCACTCCGGTACCGCTTGCCGTGCGGTAGCAGAGAGAACAGTCTATGACTAGGGTGACTGGAGTCTTTGACAATTTTGAGGGCCTTCCTCTGACACCGCCTGGTATAGAGGTCCTGGATGGCAGGGAGCTTTGCCCCAGTGATGTACTGGGCCGTACGCACTACCCTCTGTAGTGCCTTGCGGTCAGAGGCCAAGCAGTTGCCATACCAGGCGGTGATGCAACCAGTCAGGATGCTCTCGATGGTGCAGCTGTAGAATTTTTTGAGGATCTGAGGACCCATGCCAAATCTTTTTAGTCTCCTGAGGGGGAATAGGCTTTGTCGTGCCCTCTTCACGACTGTCTTGGTGTGTTTGGACCATGATAGTTCGTTGGTGATGTGGACACCAAGGAACTTGAAGCTCTCAACCTGTTCCACTACAGCCCCGTCGATGAGAATGGGGGCGTGCTCAGTCCTCTTTTTTTTCCTGTAGTCCACAATCATCTCCTTTGTCTTGGTCACGTTGAGGGAGAGGTTGTTGTCCTGGCACCACACGGCCAGATCTCTGACCTCCTCCCTATAGGCTGTCTCATCGTTGTCGGTGATCAGGCCTACCACTGTTGTGTCGTCGGCAAACTTAATGATGGTGTTGGAGTCGTGCCTGGCCATGCAGTCATGGGTGAACAGAGAGTACAGGAGGGGACTGAGCACGCACCCCTGAGGGGCCCCCGTGTTGAGGATCAGTGTGGCAGATGTGTTGTTACCTACCCTTACCACCTGGGGGCGGCCCGTCAGGAAGTCCAGGATCCAGTTGCAGAGGGAGGTGTTTAGTCCCAGGATCCTTAGCTTAGTGATGAGCTTTGAGGGCACTATGTGTATCTTTGTGTGTGTGTGTGTGTGTGTGTGTGTGTGTTTGTGTGTGTGCGTGTGTGCGTGCGTGCGTGCTTGTGTGTGTGAGGGGACCTTTGTTAGTTGATGTATGCCAGTCAGCAGGCATACCTCGATCAGGAATGGAGTTAATTAGGCCATGGGGGATTTATTGAAATCTTTGGTCTCTTTGCCAACTTAGGTTGGCATGGGAGCAGCACCTTCTGTAGTTGATCTAATCCCACCACACACACACAGAGAAAGAGAGAGAGAAAAAGACAGAGAGAGAGAGAGAGAGATTCATTCATTCATTTCATTTAAGTTTCAGGTTTCAAGTTTCAAGTTTTAATGTCACATGGACAAGTACAGTGAAATGCCTTTCTTCCAAGCTCTAAACCCAACAATGCAGTAATCAATATTTAACCAGGGTAGTCCACTTAGTAACAATAACAATTGCAACAGCTTTCCAGGGAGATAGATGTTTTTGTGATGAATGTTGTTATTCATTGTTCATAGAAATGATCTGTTAATTCAATGACTCGTGGATCGATTGAGGTAACATTATGAGGTTTGAGGATGGTGATGGCTTCACAGTTTGGCCACCCTCTCACCTGCGAGGAGAAGTGATGTAGATAAGTCTGGGGGGTATGCCAGACAGACTGGACAGACAGGGGGCATGCATGACCGAGAAGGGAAACAGGGAAACAGGAAGTGGAAAAGGAGACAGTGAATTGTGATAAGACAAAAAAGACAGGTGATGTACAGTATCACGCTCTGTGATTTTTAAGAGAATTAAGGTGTAGATACAGTATATGACTATAACATTTGCATCCATTTGAATCAAGTTCAGTATTGTGGCTATTGGATACAAACTGACAATACTAGTTTGTTCAAAAAGGATGTCTCATGTCTGGTAATGGACCAAATTGTCAGTTTGATAGAGATGACCTTTACAGAACAGAGCTTTGGTTGAGACTGCAAAAGTGCCATTTAAATGAGATAGAGATCAGCTGGCATGAGTGGAGGTATGGTGAAAACATGTCTTTGTGATGAATAGGAATACATGCCGTATGTCTATGATCAAATATGAGTATATGCGTGTGTGTACCTGTATGAAGGGATCTCTTGTGGAAACATCAGCACACAGCGCAAATACAAATAATAGTGTTCAATGTAAACAATTCAGCTTCCTGCAGACTTCCGTCCTTCTCATCCTAAAATAACACTGAGTTAGGAAGTATGGGCGGGTGAGCTATCCTTTGTGCAAAGTGTTAAAGTTCAGGGGTCAAGATCTTATGGAGGCCGAATCAATGTGGCCTCTATGTGCACACGACCAGGGATTCATTGTTATCTCCCATGCATGGACAAACCATTTACACTTCTAGTCCTATTAATACACAACAGACCCTTGACATTTCCCCTGTGCCTTAGTGTGTTACCGAGTCTAGCTTGGTCCGCTCCATATCACTCTATATCTATTGCTTCAGTCTGGAGAAGGTTCACCTATAGGGCATCCATGTTAGGAACTCCCTCCCACCCTCCCTCTCCTCCCCTTCGTACCTATTTACTCTATAGTCCCATCCATACACCATCCATTCCTCAGACCTGGATTATGATAATTAGACTCCAGGCATTACCATCATTGGAGGAGTGCCTATTGTTCCCAATAGCCAATTGTGATTGATTACCTGCACTCCCTTGGTCCCAGTCAGCCCCAATCAGTAAATCAATGCCCAGACTCTGAATACCAGCGCAGTGTAAATGGGGACGCCTGTGACAGCACTGTACCTTTGTTTATTATACATGTTAAAATGTCAATGGCTCTCCCTTAGGAGGAGGGGAAATTTACGCGAGGGGAAAATGAGCACAGGCAGACAGGCCACAGAGGAGATAGTAGTAATACAATGAAAGACACACAGTGTGTGTTTGCAGGAGTAAAATAATCTGTTGACTTTGTGTGGACTAGTAAAATAAACACACCAAAGGTGCAATGATTTCCTATGTTGTGTGAATTTTTAGGTGAGGTAGAAATGTGTATTTAAATAGTGTGCACTTGAGCTTTAGGGTACAATTTACTCTGACAACATTAAAATATGAATGCCCAAAATCTGGTTATCTGGAACACACAGTCATTACTGTTTTATAAAGCCCCTAGGTTCAATAAGCGAAAACTAAAACAGAGTTGGTTTTACGCAGAACAAAAAAAATACTGTTGAGAGATATCTCATAAACTGGCCCTATGTCAGGTCACGTGGTCAGGAAAACTCCTGGCCTTAGGCCTACCATAACCCTTACAAAAAAAGATAGCAGTTTTGAAACTGCAGTAAAAGTGCAGTAACTACAGTCGACTGTGGTATTTTGGACATAGTAATTGCAGAATAACTGCAGCGTACTGCAGCTAAACTGCAGTTATACTGCACTGTAACTGCAGTTACACTGCAAAATTACTGTAGTAAAAAAAGTGTTATTTTGGACGCAGTATTTGCAGCATACTGTAGTTATACTGCAGTGTACTGGAGTTATACTGCTCTCTGACTGCAATCTTTTTTCGTAAGGGAAGGTAATGGGGAGGATTTGAGCTGTGTTTACCTCTTGGTTGCTGGTGCAGCAGCATCCTTCCTGGAGCCGGTGGGGGATGGTAGCGTGCCGCAGCTTTTCTTTGGCAAGACAGTGCAGTTGTTGACAGTGTGCCTTAGAGGCAGGGCAGCCATCATGGGTCTAGCTGTAAGACAAACACACACAGTACCACAGGGTGAGTGGTGCTTTGCATTGAACTAGCTGCAACATGCAGAAAATACACTTTTCATGGTGGTCAGCTATTGGGAATTTTCTAATTCAGATATAGGGCTGCAAAATGCTAGAAACGTTCCCAAAGTTCTTGGGTTTTTCTGAAATCCTGGGTTTTTCTGAAAAACCTGGGATCTTTGGAAAAGTTTCCAACATTTTACAACTCTATTTACTGTAGGTGTGAAGTGTAATTATGAGATGGGACAATGATGTACCTGTAAAATAAATACTAGGAAAGGTTGAATACAATCAAGATATAGAGCACATGGAAGCACACACACAATACACTTACATTAAGCTTCAGATGCTCTCTATAATCTTTAAAGGAGAAGCAAACCACCATTGTCCCTGTGCCCAAGAATGCCAAGGTAACCTGTCTAAATGACTCTCACCCCGTAGCACTCACATTTGTAGCCATGAAATTCTTTGAAAGGCTGGCTCACATCAACACCAACATCCCAAACACCCTGGACCTACTCCAATTCGCAAACCGTCCCAACAGATCCACAGATAACGCAATCTCTATTGCACTCCACACTGCCCTTTCCCATCTGGACAAAAGGAACACCTATGTGAGAATTCTGTTCATTGACTGCAGCTCAGCGTTCAACACCATAGTGCCCTCCAAGCTCAACACTAAACTAAAGACCCTAGGAATAAACACCTGCCTCTGCAAATGGTTCCTGGACTTCCTGACGGCCGCCACACTGACCCTCAAAACGAGGGCCCCTCAGGGGTGCGTGCTTAGTCCCCTCCTGTACTCCCTGTTCACCCAATACTGCATGGCCGCACATGACTCCAACACCATCATTAAGTTTGCCGACCACACGAGGGTGGTAGGCCTGATCACCGACGACGATGAGACAGCCTATAGGGAGGAGGTCAGAGACCTGGCAGTGTGGTGCCAGGACAATCTCTCCCTCAATGTCAGCAAGACAAAGGAGCTGATCGTGGACTAAAGGAAATGGAGGGCCAAGCACGCCCCCATCCACATCACTAAGGAATTATCATAGTCTACACACAGCAACACAGTCGTGAAGAGGGCACGACACCGCCTCTTCCCACTCAGGAGGCTGAAAAGATTTGGCATGGGCCCTCGGCTCCTCAAAAAGTTCTACAGCTGCACCATTGAGACCATCTTGACTGGCTGCATCACCGCTTGGTATGGCAACTGCTTGGCATCTGACCGCAAGGCGCTACAGAGGGTAGTGCGTACGGCCCAGTACTTCACTGGGACCGAGCTCCCTGTCATCCAGGACCTCTATACCAGGCGGTGTCAGAGGAAGGCCCTAAACATTTTTTAAAGACTCCAGCCACCCAGGTCATAGACTGTTCAAGTGGTACCGATACACCAAGTCTGGAACCATTTATTCCTTGTGTTATTCTTTTTCTACTATTTCTCTTTCTTTTCTCTCTGCATTGTTGGGAAGGGCCCTGAAGAAAGCATTTCCCTGTTAGTCTATCCCTGTTGTTTTTACGAAGCATGTGACAAATAAAATTTTATTTGATTTAAAATAAAATTTTATTTGAGATTCATTGAAACAACAGTTCAATAGACACATGCCTCTTTATGTGCAGTCACACTGCTAGACCTTCACTCACACCTCGAGTGACTCCCTGCGCTCCATTCTAACGCCATTAGGGGCCCACTTTACCTCCTCAGCATAATTGCTAACAGCACTGATAAGGGTAGCAAGGCCTGTATTTGTATGGACGGCAGAACAGTGGCTTTGAAATATTTATCACTGCAGATAAGCTGGTGGGGTTTGTTATGCTTGCTTTGCCCGGCTGGCGTGTGTGTGTGTGTGTGGTGTGTGTGTGTGTGTGTGTGGTGTGTGTGCGATACAGCAGAATTAGATCAAACAGGGGCACCAGGCAGAGAGTGAGAGAGAGAGTGGGGAGTGTGTATTTCAAACGAACCACTGTTTTTGAAGTGCCATGGCTCGCCTCTGTGTAGAGCAGAGGAGCGATGACTTATCCTGTATCTCACTAAGGTACAGCCAAAATATGCAAATAACTAGCATCTCAAAGTTTGTCGGTGAATTGTAGCCACATAATGTGATATTTAGTGTGGGTGTCAGGACATGCTAGAATTAAGGAAAAACCATGCAAGTGTTTCCACAGCATACCACCTCTCATCCACTCTGAGTTAGGGGGACTTGTGTGGCATGCAGTCTAGTGCAACAACATCAGAATGTCCTTCACTGGCAATGTGCTCAGTGTCAGTAGACTCAGTGGACACTAGTGCACAGTAGTACAATGTACATTTTAGGACATCCCTACTCCCTTTTGTCATAGAGACTATGGACTTTTGTCATAAAATGTACATCATACTGAAGACACAGTAGCGCTCTGTAGAGTTGCACAAAGCAGGCCATGATACAAGGGACAGAGCCTACCTGGCAGGCCATGTTAGAAGGGACAGAGCCTACCTGGCTTTCCACCATTGCTGTCTGACGAGGGGGACCTTTTCATCAAAGCTGGGTCTACAGCTGTACATACACATACCACGACAACAGAGTCCAGGAAAGGATGACAGGAAGATGAAAGTAGCGTAAACAGTGAGATATAGATAGATGGAGAAACACAATAGGAGAAGATGGGTCTGGAATGGGAGGGAAACAAAAGTTTACGTGTGTGTGTGTGTGTGTGTGTGTGAGATCCATAAGTTCTATTCCAGCTAGCACATAACGTTCTGAGAACCATATGTTTATTTCACATACAACCTTCCCACAACGTTCTGGGAATGGTGCAGGATAGTTACTTGGCTTTGGAACATTCTCAGCACATTTAAGGAACTTGACAAAAAAACGTATTTTCTTGGTATTTCATTACTTTAACATAACTTTTCCTAAAAGTTCAAACATGGTTACATTTAATTACATTTTTGGTAATATCCTATGAGCGTTCTCCAACTGGTTTGACATTGGGAATGTTCTCAAATAGTTCAGAGAACGTTACGAAACAACGTTCTTCTGTGGGAAGTTCAGTACTTCAGCAGAACGTTTTGTGCAGATTTTCTCGTGGTTCTATTTAAAGTCATGTTATCAGAACACTAAGAAAACATTCCATAAAAACCCACAAGAAAACATCAGTAACGTTTAAAGAACGTTCTAAGAATGTTATTTAAAAACATAATTTTTTTAAAAGCGTCAACAAAACTCTCTCTATTCTCTATCTTGTTAAGTGTGTTCAGGTGTGTTGGCCACACCAACTATTTGGCCACACCTGATCTTAATGAGCGCTTGTTTCTTTTGAAATGGGGTCTGTTTGAATAGACTAAAATGAACAGCTTTGTATGAGCAAAAAAAAAACATGGCATGCTAGCTCCATCCTGGTGGCGCAGTGGACTAATTCCATGGATAGAGAACAGAAGATCATAGGTTTGAGTCTCACTGATGCTGTGCCACAACAAAAAAGGAATGTGTTTGCATGATGAATGCCTTAGTAAATGAATTTCCATGTGTCCTATCTGTGCTTTGAATTCAAAACAGTTAACCTAAGCCAGCAGTGTTTTATTGAAACGTTCTCAGAACGTTATTTAAATACCTTCAAATAACCTATATCTGCCATTCACAGAACGTTAATAAAACCTCCCTGGGATGTGTGTGTGTGTACCTGTGTGTCTCTGCCCGTGCCTTTTTGTGTGACACGTCAGTTACCTTTAGTGGGTCCCCTCCTGTTGGTCATGGCGTTTTGCTCCTCAGAGATGTTGAGGCGGCGCACCACGTCAGCCAGCGCTGACTTGAGCAGCTGGATCTCGTCCTCCTGCATCTGGACACGTTGCTCCAGGGAGGCAATGCGGTCCATGACCTCCATGCTGCTGGCTGCCGACGCACTGTCATCTGGGGAGAAAGACATACTTAATATGGGCTATGCACACATATCATGGGCTGAACACACACACGAATGCATTGGTGATCTCGCCTGAGCTCACATGTATCTCACAGGCTCAATGGATGTGGAACACCTACAGTGTTGTTGCAATATGTACAATTTGCAGTAGTTTCCGTAGACATATTGATTATGGCTTTCTCTCTGTGTCCTTGGAGGATTTTGGTTAATAAATTTGTGCACCATCCATGGAACATTAGCATTTCGTGACCTTGGGACTATAAGGTTCTATATGCGCAAATCATAGTTCTGAGATATTGAGCATCAAAGTTTTCACATTATTTTACCAAGATCGAGTCAGAACACATCAAATACATTAAGAAATGTATTATGATCATCAGACGAATTGCTGACATCACTGAACAACGACGTGACAACATAATTTCCTTTAAGATGTCTGACAGTGTTGTTTTTTAGATTGTGTGCCATTATTGTTGACTAGACTAGCCTAGACCATACTTAGAGGGAGATGGCAAAGACGTGTTCTGATTGGTCCATCTGTATTTGTTCAGGCTTGTGATTGGATTGCAGATAGAACCTTATAACTTTCTCGTTTTTCATTTTTTTCACTTAAAATGTACTTTTCCAAAGATCTAACTTTACAGACATATGAAGAACCATCGAAATATCAATTATATGTGACTAACTCATTTTTGACCAAAAAATGTCACATAGAACCTTATAGTTCCAAGGTCTCGATTTGACAAATCTACAGAACAGTGGTGGCGGTGCCATTACTAGGCTAAAGGTGAGCCAAATATACCATTATGCACCTCACTGTCCCTGTCCATCAAATCAACGGCCCCATTAAAGACCCAGCCAGCCACCCAGTGGCTGCCGCTCCTCAAACACAATGGGCAAAGGCTTTTTGTACAAGACAGTTTTATTCATGAGCTCTCTGTTATGTCTGTCTGTCTTTCTACCTACATGTCCGTACATCTGTAAGTCCGCCTATTAGCCTCCCGGCCCGTTTGTCTGTCTGTTCATCCATCTGTCTGTTCAAATAAGCTTAACACCGCCACAGTAATCATGTCCAATGTATTGGCTTAGTCCAGGGGTCTGCTCTGCTGAGACTTTGAAGTCAGTGGGATGAAATGTTAATGGGAATCAGTGTTGTGTTCCCCTGGAGATTGATAACAACTGCCCCATGAATTATGCAGAGGGAGGAAGCAGCTGGTAATAAGGCAATCAAAATAGTGTTTTTATGAGGTTGAATCTGTGTTGAATTAAGTCGAGACAGAGGCATAGATTCTTATAAATAAACAAAATATGGAAACATGTTAAACCTCAGTCTCAATCTAATATGGCTGGTAATGTAATGGTAAATAGAATAGGTGCATGCATTAAGGACAACATTACCAGCTAAGCATGTAGACAGTGTAGTGATAGACGTTCGGTCATACATATGGTTTTTGCACAACAAATAAATTGAATCGTTTAGGCAAATTGTAGAAAAATTTAAATCTGGACTAAATATATCTAAATGAGCGGCTTGCTAATGACCAAATACTCCAACCCTTCTGCTGTACACACACACACACACACACACAAGCAGTCCCCCCCCCCACCCCCCGCACTGAACCAAAGCCCTCCCGTGTTTCTAGCCGCCTCACTTTAAATTCACTTGGCATCCCTATAGTAATGATTACAGCCATTACTGTACACTCTTGATTAATGCTCCATTGGAGAGATAGGCCAGGCTTAACCTCTTAATGCAATACCACTTCACGCTGGCCCATACTGCCAGATAGCCTTTAGCGATAGGCCTATACCTTTAGTCATGGAAGTAAACCCTGACTGCATGGGTAGATAGATAGATCTGGGAATTAACATCCAGATCAAGCTGGTATAGCGTCCTGTAGCTCAGTTGGTAGAGCATGGTGCTTGCAACGCCAGGGTTGTGGGTTAGATTCCCATGGGGGGCCAGTATGAAAAATGTATGCACACACAAACTGTAAGTCGCTCTGGATAAAAGCGTCTGCTAAATGACAAAAATTTAAATGTCTTCTTTCATGGCTTGTCCATTTCAATTGGATCTGCACTACTGTCATCCACTGAGTAGCTAGGTTAGATATGTTCTGCAAGCTGAATCAATCACAATGGCAAATATTTACAGAGGAAGTTACTTACTTACTGGGCCTTTAAACATACAGTACTCAAACAAATGGTTGCCTAACCCAATGTGAAGGCTTTTTTTAAGGTTATAAATAATTCATTTGATGGACCTTCTTTAAATTAAGCTGTAAAGCCGGAGCGGCTACTACAGCGATGTTCTTTAAGGAGTACAAAGCCCTAGTCTCAGTGCTAGCAGCTGATTGGGGCTTGGTACGAGCATGGATACAATGACTGCCTGTCACTGCCCTGATACCACTGCGATTGGTTAGCCGATTGTACCGCTCACTCATGTCACCTAGGCTCTCACTGGAATTGACTATTCCTTATACCCACAACAGGCTGCTCAATAACAGAGAGAATAAATCAGCAAATGGAATCAGAGTAAACACACCTTGGTGATATACAGTTGAAGTCTGAAGTTTACATTCAATTAGGTTGGAGTCATTAAAACTCGTTTTTCAACCACTCCACAAATTTCTTGTTAACAAACTATAGTTTTGGCAATTCGGTTAGGACATCTATTTTGTGCATGACACAAGTAATTTTTCCAACAATTGTTTACAGATTATTTCACTTATTATTCACTGTATCACAATTCCAGTGGGTCAGAGGTTTACACACACTAAGTTGACTGTGCCTTTAAACAGCTTGGAAAATTCCAGAAAATGACGTCATGGCTTTAGAAGCTTCTGATAGGCTAATTGACATCATTTGAATAAATTGGAGGTGTACCTGTGGATGTATTTCAAGGTCTACCCTCACACTCAGTGCCTCTTTGCTTGACATCATGGGAAAATCAAAAGTAATCAGCCAAGACCTCAGAAAAAATATTGTAGACGTCCACAAGTCTGGTTTATCCTTGGGAGCAATTTCCAAATGGCTGAAGGTACCACGTTCATCTGTACAAACAATAGTACGCAAGTATAAACACCATGGGACCACGCAGCCGTCATACCGCTCAGGAAGGAGACACGTTCTGTCTCCTAGAGATGAATGTACTTTGGTGCAAAAAGTGCAAATCAATCCCAGAACAACAGCAAAGGACCTTGTGAAGATGCTGGAGGAAACATGTACAAAAGTATCTATATCCACAGTAAAACGAGTCCTATATCGACATAACCTGAAAGGCAGCTCAGCAAGGAAGAAGCCACTGCTCCAAAACCGTCATAAAAAAGCCAGACTACGTTTTGCAACTGCACATGGGGACAAAGATCTTACTTTTTGGAGAAATGTCCTCTGGTCTGATGAAACAAAAATAGAACTGTTTGGCCATAATGACCATCATTATGTTTGGAGGAAAAAGGTGGTCGCTTGCAAGCCGAAGAACACCATCCCAACCGTGAAGCACGGGGGTGGCAGCATCATGCTGTGGGGGTGCTTTGCTGCAGGAGGGACTGGTGCACTTCACAAAATAGATGGCATCATGAGGAAGGAAAATGATGTGGATATGTTGAAGCAACATCTCAAGACATCAGTCAGGAAGTTAAAGCTTGGTCGCAAATGGGTCTTCCAAATGGACAATGACCCCAAGCATACTTCCAAAGTTGTGGCAAAATGGCTTAAGGACAACAAAGTCAAGGTATTGGAGTGGCCATCACAAAGCCCTGACCTCAATCCTATAGAAGATTTTTGGGCAGAACTGAAAAAGCATGTGCGAGCAAGGAGGCCTACAAACCTGACTCAGTTACACCAGCTCTGTCAGGAGGAATGGGCCAAAATTCACCAACTTATTGTGGGAAGCTGTGGAAGGCTACCCGAAACGTTTGACCCAAGTTAAACAATTTAAAGGCAATGCTACCAAATACTAATTGAGTGTATGTAAACTTCTGACCCACTGGGAATGTGATGAAAGAAATAAAAGCTGAAATAAATCATTCTCTCTACTATTATTCTGACATTTCACATTCTTAAAATAAAGTGGTGATCCTAACTGACCTAAGACAGGGATTTTTTACTAGGATTAAATGTCAGGAATTGTGAAAAACTGAGTTTAAATGTATTTGGCTAAGGTGTATGTAAACTTCCGACTTCAACTGTACCTCATGGTGTTCTCCTCTCTGAAAGATGCTCCTTCATGACAGTACATTAATTGTTTCTCAATATCCAGCCCATGGACCGATCCTGTTCCCTGTGATGATGCTGACCAGTTCCTGAGAAGGTTAGCTGACACTGATTTAGGCAGTTCTAAAGTGATATTTGTAATGTAAGCTGTCCCCAAGCAGGAAGGACTATTGCTTGTCAATTCCTGGTACTAGAAAGACTATAGCTTGCCAGTGCCTGGGTCTGGTAATTTTATTTGTTGAGAAACACTGGATCAGAAGGACAGTTACAAAGTAGTTAATTGGTTTTTAAGCAGACAGCCCTGAGAAAAAGAATGCACAAAATGTCTAAGTAAACCAACAGACACTCCATTTGTTTTGTTTTTCAATTAAGCCAGACAAAACACTTGCACTTGTTTTGTCTGGAAGCCATTTTTGTAGTGGCTTCCCACTGGGCACACCACATCATTTCAATGTGGATAATGGGTCATATTTGGTTGAGACGTTGATCAATGAGATTAAAACCTTTATTCACCCCCTCAAAAAGACAGCCAAAAATATGTTGAATTTCCAATTACTATGCTTTCAACCATCTAAATGCACAACCAAATTCAAATGGAAACATTTTGATATTTTTCACCCAAATGTCTATCACTGCGCTTTCAACCATTTAAAAGCACAGCAAAGTTCAAATGGGAATACAATGTCAGATAGTTTGTTTATTTATACAACAGAATAATATGCTCTCACTATGCTTCATCTAATAGCAGAACCAAATGACCTGGATTGCAGTTGAGATTACATTACATTGTGCAAGTGATCAATGCCGTTCAAGATTCTACACAGATTATTACAGCAATTATCCACAGGCCTACGATGACCTACGAATGCTATCTTGAACATGCACGCTCTACATAAGAATAAATGTTTAGTTACAGTAACCTCAATGCGGCCATGGATGTGTTACTCATTTTAAGGTTGAATGTTACATTATTTTGTACGATAGCCTTAACTTTACTGTATTACAAAATTAATATTGAATGGTGTTTGGTTGACAACACAACCAAATATCAACATTTAAAGGAGATGTATCTACTGCTTGGATAGTTCCATCTGCATCACTGGCTTAATCCCATTCTTTAACTTTTGGTTGAGTTGGAGACGTGAATCCAACATATAATTTGTTAACTTGTCGACAAGTTTATAGGCTATTTATTGTATTTCAAAAGTGATATTGAATTGTGTTTGGTTGTCATTGCAACCAAATATCAACATTTTAAGGAGATTTATCTTCTGCTTGGATAGTTCCATTTGTGCCACTGCAGGCACCCAACCCACCACAAGAGTCGCTAGAGCGCGATGAGCCAAATAAAGACCGCTGGCCAAACCCTCCTCTAACCCGGACAACACTGGGCCAATTGTTCACCGCCCTACGGGACTCCCGACCACGGCCAGTTGTGATGCAGCCCAGGATCAAACCCGGGTCTGTAGTGACGCCTTAGACTGCTGTGCCACTCGGAAGGCCCAATCAATACATTTTTAATCAACCAGAGCTTCAAACCCTAGGCCTATTGTATTGTAAACATGTTTTTTTTTTGTATTCTGGGTTGAATTGAAACAATATTGATGATTTTGCAAATGCTATGTAGGCCTAAATAGCATCATTGATGATATATGAGTGATAAAGTATGGTCACATTTCATTTTGCTAAATTATGTAAATGTAGGGCCCGGGGCTGGGTTTTGAGGTCAAAGGGCCCGGGGCTGGGTTTCGACTAAGCTAAAATATGGAATTGTTTTAAGATGTTCATACCAAGGATCATTTAGCTATTTGATTTTGAATTTGAGGACCCCTGTAAGTATCCCAAATAATTATATTATTTGATTATTTGATGAAACATTGAATTTGGCCTTACTGCTATTAGACCACAGAAATGCATTGAATAACACATTCATGCATGGCAAAACAGATAATCAAAACTAAAATAAAAAGGAAGTATGTTTTGAAGTGTCTGTCCTATATCTGAGAGATATAAGAAAGATCAGGAAATAATTTTTATAAATTGTTACCCATATTTAACCCTTTTTTTGGCACAGAAGTACTTCCATACAGTATATACTTCCATATTTTTTTTAAACTAGTACCGGGCTACCTTCAGACGAGTCTTGTGAAGCTTGAGAGGCATCCTAGAGCAAATCAACCGAGATGTACGTTTTTGTGAGAGTCTCACCTTTCGATGGTGGGGTCATATTAGTGTGTAGTCGAAACTGTTCGGACACAACAGACAGAAATTGGCAGATCGGCGGTACCGACATCCGACAAGTCCTATGACGCTTGTGGGGGTCGTAGAGCAAAATAACACCATAGTGTTCGTGAGAGTCTCATCTTTCCATAGAGGGGTCATGTTAGTTTGTAGGCCAAACCGTTCTGACACTACAGACATTTTCGTGAGAAGACCGATTTTCGGGATGTCTCCTGGTTTGACAAACATCGCTGTAGCCGTAGCCGCAGGAAGTAGAGGTGTTGAGGGTGCTGCAGCACCCCCTGAAAAATCTAAATAATATTAATACAACATATACAGTGAGGGAAAAAAGTATTTGATCCCCTGCTGATTTTGTACGTTTGCCCACTGACAAAGAAATGATCAGTCTATATTTTTAATGGTAGGTTTATTTGAACAGTGAGAGACAGAATAACAACAAAAAAATCCAGAAAAATGCATGAAAAAAATGTTATAAATTGATTTGCATTTTAATGAGGGAAATAAGTATTTGACCCCATCCCAATCAGAAAGATTTCTGCCTCCCAAGTGTCTTTTATACAGGTAACGAGCTGAGAGTAGGAGCACACTCTTAAAGGGAGTGCTCCTAATCTCAGCTTGTTACCTGTATAAAAGACACCTGTCCACAGAAGCAATCAATCAATCAGATTCCAAACTCTCCACCATTGCCAAGACCAAAGAGCTCTCCAAAGATGTCAGGGACAAGATTGTAGACTTACACAAGGCTGGAATGGGCTACAAGACCATCGCCAAGCAGCTTGGTGAGAAGGTGACAACAGTTGGTGCGATTATTCGCAAATGGAAGAAACACAAAAGAACTGTCAATCTCCCTCGGCCTGGGGCTCCATGCAAGATCTCACCTCGTGGAGTTGCAATGATCATGAGAACAGTGAGGAATCAGCCCAGAACTACACGGGAGGATCTTGTCAATGATCTCAAGGCAGCTGGGACCATATTCACCATGAAAACAATTGGTAACACACTACGCCGTGAATGACTGAAATCCTGCAGCACCCGCAAGGTCCCCCTGCTCAAGAAAGCACATATACATGCCCGTCTGAAGTTTGCCAATGAACATCTGAATGATTCAGAGGAGAACTGGGTGAAAGTGTTGTGGTCAGATGAGACCAAAATGGAGCTCTTTGGCATCAACTCAATTCGACATGTTTGGAGGAGGAGGAATGCTGCCTATGACCCCAAGAACACCATCCCCACCGTCAAACATGGAGGTGGAAACATTATGCTTTGGGGGTGTTTTTCTGCTAAGGGGACAGGACAACTTCACCGCATGAAAGGAACGATGGACAGGGCCATGTACAGTCAAATCTTGGGTGAGAACCTCCTTCCCTCAGCCAGGGCATTGAACATGGGTCGTGGATGGGTATTCCAGCATGACAATGACCCAAAACACACGGCCAAGGCAACAAAGGAGTGGCTCAATAAGAAGCACATTAAGGTCCTGGAGTGGCCTAGCCAGTCTCCAGACCTTAATCCCATAGAAAATCTGTGGAGGGAGCTGAAGGTTCGAGTTGCCAAACGTCAGCCACGAAACCTTAATGACTTGGAGAAGATCTGCAAAGAGGAGAGGGACAAAATCCCTCCTGAGATGTTTGCAAACCTTGTGGCCAACTACAAGAAACGTCTGACCTCTGTGATTGCCAACAAGGGTTTTGCCACCAAGTACTAAGTCATGTTTTGCAGAGGGTTCAAATACTTATTTCCGTCATTAAAATGCAAATAAATGTATAGCGTTTTTGACATGCGTTTTTCTGGATTTTTTTGTTGTTATTCTGTCTCTCACTGTTCAAATAAACCTACCATTAAAATTATAGACTGATAATTTCTTTTTCAGTGGGCAAATGTACAAAATCAGCAGGGGATGAAATACTTTTTTCCCTCACTGTATATATATATATATATATATTTAGAAGAAAAAAAACTCACAAAAGTTATGCACTCGGCCTTTAATAGTCCTGTATTAGTAGACCGATATAGCTGGCTGTAACGCGGGCCCCCCAAAAATTGATATCTCTAGCTTAAACAGACACGCATACATCGACTCTAGGGGTACCCTTTAGAATGTCTTCGACAGCAACAGTGAATCGATTTAGTTTTTAAGTGGAGATCTCTCAACAGTCATTCTCACGATAGCACATTGGTAATTTACAGTGACAAATATCATAACTAAACAGGGCTGGGAGACCAAAGTGTAGCTGTAGATAGATCAATTCTCCAGTAGGAGGTGCTGCCTAGCCTATTGATTTTTTTCTTCTAATAGTGAACATAACGTTGAAGATCTGATGTTGTTTTCAAGGTAAAAATTCAACATTTTTTATAAAAGTTTTGTCTATGTTGAAATTTGGTTACCATGATGACATAATCCTGTGTTGAAATTTCACCCTCAAAACAGCTTTTTTAAATCCAATCTATTTTCCACATAGATTCCACGTCACAATATGTTGACAAATTAAGTTGAAACAACGTTGATTCAACCAGTTTGTGCCCAGTGGGCTATATCTATCTGGCTGTCCTCTTAACCCTCAGTGCCTGTGTCAATATCAATCCATTCAGGATAGATGCTGTCCCAATAAGTGTCAGAGTCCACTAGAGAACACATCCATCACCATCCTCTACATTCCCTCTATATTCCTCACCCTGATTACCTTTCTCCAAAAATAACCAATGTTGTGACGGTTGACAAGGGCCACCGACCTGCTTCTTTAAGAGTCGGACCCCGAGGCCATTAATGATCAACAACATAGCATCTTAAACCCCCCCCCCCCCCCCATCCATTTCACCAGCTTCTATCAGCCTCCGACAAGGGTATAGCGCAGAGGAGACAGGCAAAAAAAAGGGCTGTGGATCAAAGCAGAAGGGGACTCTCTTTGTATTCAAGTGTAACCTCATTAATAATACACCTGCTCTGCATGTTAGGCTGCATGCGCTCACCATCTCGCTGACTCACTTTGCTTGTCATTTTATTTCCCACCATCTGAGGTGAGGTTGAGATGAGAAATGAACGATAAATGAATGAGAACTGAAAGAGAACTGCAAGGGAAATCCAAGTTAAATTGCCACAGAGGACTCATCTGTGTTGCTTTATAAGATTATATCTTAACCCTGTCTCATATTTCTAGGCAGTTGCCTCTCTGGGAGAAAATATTACTGTCCTAGCTGTGTGATGGATGTTCATTGCATTTCCCTTTAGCAGGCTGGAGAGGCCAATACAGCTAAATTGACCTAAGAAAACAGGACTGACATACAGCAGGGGTTTTACACTATCACATCTCTCAGGTCCAGTGAGTCCCATTATAGACACCATTTCCACACAAAATCCATCTGGTGGCCTGGCTTCACTGAAAGCAAAGCCCAGTAGATTAGCACAAAGTGCGTTCCAAAATGTAGGTTTAACTTAACACTCTTGTTCTCAAATGTAAAATAGTCAAGGGGTCAGAATACTTTCCGAATGCACTGTATCTGCCCGGTCCCATTACAAATTAGACACAAACACTTTGTGTTTATTGAATATAAAAAATATAAAAAACGTAGTAGGGGTAAAATATCCAACCTAATCTAACCCAGCTGTAATTGAGAGGTGGTGGGTCATCTGACAGAGGTGTATTAACCAATGAGCTGTACAGAAAAACACCCTGGCTTTTGCTGGGGCTTAGGGCATATAAATAGTGCAGGGTGGATCAGAGATGACCTGTGTAAAAGAGGAAAGCAGGAAAGAAAGGAGGAAAAACAGGGAGAGAGAGGTATAGATTCTAGATGATCGAGGGGCCAACTGCCCTCCTAGGACCCCACTACATGTCCTTGGACGACTACCCAAGCATCAGCCTGACATCTGCCACATCCTTCCTCAGGTCAAACAGTGGTCAACATGTTAAAGCGTTAGCCGACACCCCCTCCCCCACCCTGCTGGTTTGGGGGTTTAATAAGAGACCGGTTGGTTTTGACCTCCCAAGACGAATGTGAGGAAGCCGGGAACTCAAGGCTAGGTCACCTCACGAATGGATCTTGGTGCGTCTGGAGAGATTAAAGAGATAAGGGAAGCATTGTGTGGTGTTTAAAAGGTCTGGCTGAAGGGATACGACAAACTAGTAATCGGTTTGTTGATGAAAACCAAGAGAGGCTGACAGGCTGTCCTTGGAACCACTTAATCTTGGCACTAGTCCCCCATAGAGCGGCTAAAGCCAAAAGGCCAAAAGCCAGGAAACCCTATTAGCATGCAAAGTGCACCTTCCATGTGCATATATTTAATACAGTGCCAGGAGTACAATAGGTTGTCCACCCTCTTCCCCCCATTCTGTCAAACCGCTCTGTCTGTCTGTACAAGGACCCAGTAGAAACCTGAACCAGTAGCAAGTGCAGTGGAGATGGGCGGACTGTTGTTAAAGCTCCTGTATATAGGCTATTAGGCTAATCCCCCAATCTCAGCCAGAGGAGTCAAAAGATGTGTGCTCTCTGAGGCAGAACCCACCACAGCAGACTCCTATTCCCCACACTTCCACAAACATGACAATATATATATGTGCACCTCCACACACACACACATAAACACAGTCACTCTCCCCGCACACACACACACCCCAACCCTCCTTTCCCCACCAGGCTCAGTGGCACAAGACCAGAGGAGGAAAACAGGAGACAAAAGCGTTCCTCTCCAAAGCTTCTGTCAAAGAGCAAGTGGCCACACTGCAGGCAGAGGATTAAGAAGGGGGATACTGAGCTGATCTTGCTCACTGGTTATCCCTATAAGCTCAAGGGGGGTTGAGGGGCTGGATTTGTGTTCTCATTGATGCAGGTGTTGTTTAATTCAACTGACATTGTAACTTCTAGTTCTCTGGGACAACAATAACAGTTGGGTGATTGTACATGTACATACATTTGCATCTTTGCTAAAATCAGTGCTTGACTTGGACTAAAATAGGTGGCGGTACTCATTTTGGGTGCTGGTACTGTTTATATTTAGGTGCAGTCAAGCAAAATGCATGTAATGCCTTAAAATGTATTCCAGAGATGCATATACCGTATTTTCCGCACTATAAGGCGCACCGGAGTATAAGCCGCAGCAGCTAAATTGAATGATATTGAATGATGTGTACATATATAAGCCGCACTGGACTATAAGCCGCAGGTGTTTTAATGTTTAATTACCATATGTAAGGGTTCGTGCACAGAGGGGATTGTCGGAAAAGAGACAAACTGTCTCGCTCTCGTAATGTCTGTCTGTCTTGCTCTCATTCTGTCTCTCGTTCTGTCTCTCGTACCACTCTCGGTTCCACTTTTAGTTTTTCTCACTCTTTTCCGGCCTCCAGCTTTTCCTGCTGGAGCCCGCCGCTTAAAGGTGGGGGGCGCGGACCGGTCATAGAGCCCATAGAGTTAAAGTTGGTGGACTGTAACCTGTAAAATCCATAGATTTAGGAGGTCTTCTAGTGGCCGTTAGCTGTAAAAATCAATAGATTAGCCGCACCGTTATATAAGCCGCAGGGTCGAAAAATGGGAAAAAAGGCGCGGCTTATAGTCAGAAAATTACGGTACATACAGTGCCTTCAAAAAGTATGCATACCACTTGACTTATTCCACATTTGTTGTGTTACAGCCTGAATTCAAAATGGAGTAAATTGTTGTTGATTTTCCTCACCCCTCTACGAACAATACCCCATAATGACAAAGTGAAAACATGTTTTTAGAAATGTTTGCTAATTTATTGAAAATGAAATACAGAAATATCTAATTTACATAAGTCTTCACACCACTGAGTCAATACAGATTAGAATCACCTTAGGCAGCGATTACAGCTGTGAGTCTTTGTGGGTAAGTCTAAGAGCTTTGCATACCTGGATTGTACAATATTTGCACATTATTATTAAAATAATTATTCAAGCTCTGTCAAGTTGGTTGTTGATCATTGCTTGACAGCCATTTTCAAGTCTTGCCACAGAATTTCAAGCTGATTTAAGTGAAAACTGTAACAAGGCCACTCAGGAACATTCAGTGTCATCTTGGTAAGCAACTCCAGTGTATATTTAGCCTTGTGTTTTAGGTTATTGTCCTGCTGAACGTTGAATTTGGCTCCCAGTGTCTGGTGGAAAGCAGATTGAACCAGGTTTTCCTCTAGGATCTAGTTTATTTTTTATCCTGAAAAACTCCCCAGTCCTTAACGATTACAAGCATACCCCTAACATGCAACAGCCACCACTATGCTTGAAAATATGGAGAGTGGTACTCAGTAATGTGTTGTGTTGGATTTGCCCCAAACATAACACTTTGTATTCAGGACAAGAATTGAATTGCTTTGCCACATTTTTTGCAGTATTAATTTCGTGCCTTATTGCAAACAGGATGCATGTTTTGGAAAATCTTTAAATAAGTAGTTTGGTATGAGACTCGAAATTGAGCTCAGGTGCATCCTGTTTCCATTGATCATCCTTGAGACGTTTCTACAATTTGGAGTCCACCTCTGGTAAATTCAATTGATTAGACATGCTTTGGAAAGGCACACTGTCTATATAAGGTCCCACAGTCGACAGTGCATGTCAGAGCAAAAACCAAGCCATGAGGTTGAAGGAATTGTCCTTACAGCTCAGAGACAGAATTGTGTCGAGGCACAGATCTGGGGAAGGGTACCAAAAAATTCTGCAGCTTTGAAGAACTGGGGCGAAGGTTCACATTCCAACAAGACAACGACCCTAAGCACACAGCCAAGACAAACGCAGGAGTGGCTTCGGGACAAGTCTCTGAATGTCTTTGAGCCAGAGCCAGAGCCCGGACTTAAACCTGATCGAACATCTCTGGAGAGACCGGAAAATAGCTGTGCAGCGACACTCCCCATCCAACCTGACAGAGCTTGAGAGGATCTGCAGAGAAGAATGGGAGAAACTCCCAAAATGCAGGTGTGCCAAGCTTGTAGCATCATACCCAAGAAGACTCGAGGCTGTTATCACTGCCAAAGGTGCTTCAACAAAGTACTGAGTAAAGGGTCTGAATACTTATTTAAATGTGATATTTCAGTTTATAAAAATAAAATAAAAAAGTGTTTGCTTTGTATTATGGGGTATTGTGTGTAGAGTGATGAGGAAAATCAACAGTTTAATCAATTTTAGAAGTCAAGGGGTCTGAATACTCTCTGAATGCACTATACATTGGGCAGAAGTCTCTAAGGTGCAGGGTTGAGTACCGGGTGGTAGCCGGCTAGTAACAGTGACTAAGTTCAGGGCAGGGTACTGGGTGGAGGCCGGCTGGTGACGACTATTTAACAGTCTGATTGCCTGGAGATAGAAACAGTTTTTCAGTCTCTCGGTCCCAGCTTTGATGCACCTGTACTGTGTCCACCTTCTAGATGGTATTAGGGTGAACAGGCCATGGCTCGGGTGGCTGAGGTCCTTGATGATATTCTCTGGCCTTCATATGACACCAGGTGCTGTAGATGGCCTGGAGGGCAGGCAGTGTGCCCCCGGTGATGCGTTGGGCTGACCGCACCACCGTCTGGAGAGCCCTGAGGTTGCAGATGGTGCAATTACCGTACCAGGCGGTGCTAGAGCCCGACAGGATGCTCTCGATGGTGCATCTGTAGAAGTTTGTGAGGGTCTAAAGGCCAAGCCAAATTTCTTCACCCTCCTGAATGTTCTGATGCCCATAAGCTGTGTTCGGTCATAGGACATTATGGTGGAGACATTATGTACAAAAAAAGTTCAGATTAGCGTAAAGATACACACAAAATAGTAGAATTGGTCAGGAGCCATAAGACACCTACTATCAACTGCAGCGCCATCTTTGTAAAGGGTTAAGATTCAGTGGTGAGACGCTACAAATGTTCCCGTTCTCTCTTGATTACTGGCCAAGCTAAATCAAATCTGTGCTAGGACATTACAATTACATTATTTGACTATCCTTGCCTATTAAGAGGAAATACACATTTTATAGGCACTGTGTGTAAAAGCAATCTGACCTCATCTGAGAAGAGACAGTTATCAGACTGGTGTAAAGCCACCAACAAAAAAACTCATCTGTATGCCAACCAACCAATTAAACAAGGATAAAATCGTCCCGTTTACTAGTAAAACTGGACACTAACAAAAATAGAAACAGCTAATTCTATGTATTACAATTGCTACTACACAGGGATTGGTAACATTGTACAATATTGGGATCCTGTCTCTAACCAGATGAAGAACTCCCTCCCTCCTCTCTACATACTTTACATCATCCCTGCATCTGCTAGTACCTGCTCAAAGCCTCGCCCAGGCTACAGCTTAGGGTAAGATACTCACTCCCTCATAGATCCCACACAGAACAGAGAGACCGCTGCATAGAAATTAGGCAGCTTTTTCTGCTGAATACTAGTCTCTATGGGAGGAGGGTACAGCAGTGCCCTGATGGCAACACTGTGAAGGATACACACATACACACACGCACGCACACACACGGCTTTGACTTTTAAGAAGTGGGATACAGCATCAGTGGTATAACTAATGGTTGGCTCGACTCTCTCCTCGGACACAATGCTCTTTTCAGTGTGCCCGATTGGCCAACCTTTTCCCCCACAAACAAGGCTTTGTGCACAAATAACAAACAGCTAGGAACATTGGGTGATCCGGTTGTTCAGACAAGTGACAGTGTTGTTGTAAGAGTTAGGATTTACATATGGTGTGGAAACCAAATGAGATGAGTAACACTGGACAATCAGGGATGTTCCGGGCCAGATACTGTGTATGGGGCAGACCATATGTCAAGCATATGAATTTACAGTGAATTTGACAGTAGCTTACAGGCAGCTCGGTGGCAAGTAACATTCTGTATTTCATGTCACAGGACACCTACTGTAATATAAATATGGTAGCAAAGCAAGTACTGTTTAATGACACAGTACAATACCGTAAAATTGACTGTATTATACTGTAAAAAAAAAAGTAAATGCTACCTTAATCGGAATGAATGAATGAAATTCATTGAGGGGAGGGGTTTGTATTTCACAGTGTTTTTTTGTGTGTGTTTTTTTCTTAGGGGGTAGATCAGCTTTAATATTGCAGATAGATTGTAACTTCCATCAATGTAATTGTCTGCATCACTTCCAATCCCCCATATGTTTTTTTATCTCACAAATATATATATATATATACATATACACATACATACATATAAATACATATACAGTTGAAGTCGGAAGTTTACATTCACTTAGGTTGGAATCATTAAAACTCATTTTTCAACCACTCCACAAATTACTTGTTAACAAACTATAGTTTTGGCAATTCGGTTAGGACATCTACTTTGTGCATGACACAAGTAATTTTTCCAACAATTGTTTACAGACTGATTATTTCACTTATAATTCACTGTATAACAATTCCAGTGGGTCAGAAGTTTACATACACTAAGTTGACTGTGCCTTTAAACAGCTTGGAAAATTCCAGAAAATGATGTCATGGCTTTAAAATGTTCTGATAGGCTAATTGACATCATTTGAGTCAATTGGAGGTGTACCTGTGGATGAATTTCAAGGCCTACCTTCAAACTCAGTGCCTCTTTATAGACCTCCACAAGTCTGGTTCATCCTTGGGAGCAATTTCCAAATGCCTGAAGGTACCACGTTCATCTGTACAAACAATAGTACGCAAGTATAAACAGTATGGGACCATGCAGCCATCATACCGCTCAGGAAGGAGATGTGTTCTGTCTCCTAGAGATGAACGTACTTTGGTGTGAAAAGTGCAAATCAATCCCAGAACAACAGCAAAGGACCTTGTGAAGATGCTGGAGGAAACAGGTATAAAAGTATCTATATCCACAGTAAAACGAGTCCTATATCGACATAACCTGAAAGGCCGCCCAGCAACGAAGAAGGCACTGCTCCAAAACCGCCATAAAAAAGCCAGACTACGGTTTGCAACTGCACATGGGGACAAATATCTTACTTTTTGGAGAAATGTCCTCTGGTCTGATGAAACAAAAATAGAACTGTTTGGCCATAATGACCATTGTTATGTTTGGAGAAAAAAGGGGGTTGCTTGCAAGCCGAAGAACACCATCCCAACCGTGAAGCACGGGGGTGGCAGCATCATGCTGTGGGGGTGCTTTGCTGCAGGAGGGACTGGTGCACTTCACAAAATAGATGGCATCACGAGGAAGGAAAATTATGAGGATATATTGAAGCAACATCTCAAGACATCAGTCAGGAAGTTAAAGCTTGGTCGCAAATAGGTCTTCCAAATGGACAATGACCCCATTTTTTACATTTGAGTAATTTAGCAGACACTCTTATCCAGAGCGACTTACAGTTAGTGAGTGCATACATTTTCATACTGGCCCCCCATGGGAAACAAACCCACAACCCTGGCGTTGCAAGCGCCATGCTCTACCAACTGAGCTACAGGGGACCAAAGTTGTGGCAAAATGGCTTAAGGACAACAAAGTCAAGGTATTGGAGTGGCCATCACAAAGCCCTGACCTCAATCCTATAGAACATTTGTGGGCAGAACTGAAAAAGCATTTGTGAGCAAGGAGGCCTACAAACCTGACTCAGTTACACCAGCTCTGTCAGGAGGAATGGGCCAAAATTCACCCAACTTATTGTGGGAAGCTTGTGGAAGGCTACCCGAAATGTTTGACCCAAGTTAAACAATTTAAAGGCAATGCTACCAAATACTTATTGAGTGTATGTAAACTTCTGACCCACTGGGAATGTGATGAAAGAAATAAAAGCTGAAATAAATCATTCTCTCTACTATTCTGAAATTTCACATTCTTAAAATAAAGAGGTGATCCTAACTGACCTAAGACAGTGAATTTTTACTAGGATTAAATGTCAGGAATTGTGAAAAACTGAATTTAAATGTATTTGGCTAAGGTGTATGTAAACTTCTGACCTTAACTGTACATACATATATATTTACATATCCTTTAAAAAAAATTATTTCCTTTTATTACTTTCCAACCCCACCACCCCTTCCCTAATTGGAGTAAACTAATGGACAACAATGCTTAGGCCTCTACTTCCAGCTTATACTTACTATATACATTGTATGGACACAGTCAATTTTACAATCATTATATTTTGTTTGTTTTTACTCATGAACTTCCTCTACCCTCAACCTCTCCGATCATTTTCATGATGTCCATCCGGTTTGCTTCTATATGCCATATCTTTCTAACTGTGCTCTTTCACAAAAGCTCTCAACCTATAACCTATATACTTATTATGGACACAGTATGCTTTACATTAGTTATCTTGTTGTTATTAGTTGTTGTTAGTTGTTATTAGTCCCATCCTTCAACTCCATTCAACACCACCCATTGATCTCTTAACACCATCCATATTGGATTTCTATTTGCCATATATTTTTCAACTGTACTGTGATGTTTTACAAAAGTTCTGAACCCTTCTATTCTCATTGTTTCTACAGATTGTAAATTGAAAATAAACATTTTTGATAAAAGTATATTATATTATTGATCGATTGACTATGACTTTTCCGATCACCCAGTAGTGCTATCTGCAGTGTTAGCTCCAGGTAAATATTGCAATCCTTTAGCCATTCCTGGACCTGTGACCAAAAACAAGCTACAAATGGACAGAACCAAAACAAATGATCTAATGATTCTGTCTCTTCGCAGCAAAATCTGCAGAGCTGGGAAGATTGTATCCCCCATATAAATAACATTATAGTGGTAGCAAGAATTGTATATAACAATTTAAATTGAAAAATTCTAAGTTTTGAATCTGGTGTCGTTTTGCGCATCAGTTCATAAACACTATGCCATGGAATCGGTACGTCAAAAATCTCTTCCCAACTATTTTGCAATCTATATGGGACGGCTGTCAATCCTTTGGTCCTTAAATGAAACTGGTATACGTTTTTATTTATCACAGTTTTCTTTAACCAATTATGTTCTTTAATACAGGGCCGACAGACAAGTTCCTTACTTTTTCCCCCTTCCACTTTCCTCTTCCATTTTTGCAGTAATGCTGCAATTATTTGGTTGTAATTTTGGGTAGAGCAGACATTTCCATATGTTTTTGTTTGCTGCATGTGCGACATAACTCCACCAGTCCTTCCTATGATATCATTTACGATGATTATACCTTTTTTTTTTATTATTCAAAAAAGTATGTTTTTTTTATCAACAATATTTGTTGCATTATTTGTTCTGTCGTTTCTGGAGGATTAAATTGAAATTGTACACCTACTGTAATATAAATATGGTATCAAAGCAAGTACTGTTTAGTGACACAGTACAATACCGTAAAATTGACTGTATTATACTGTAAAAAAAAAGAGTAGGACATGGCAAAATGCTCACCCATTTAAGGTTTTAAGACTTGCTGCCACTCCAATCTGTCCAGTATACATTTTTAATTGATGGGGCACTATAACCACATAAGACTTCAATTGGAACAGCATTCTCACTCACAGGTGCAACAAATATAGCCTATTACAAGGCACGCCTCAAAATATGTTGATGAGCCAGAAACAACAATACCGTGCACCACTAGTGGTCAAAAGATTGTTGGCGCTCCAAAAATATAGTACGGTACTGTATTCTGTGGGGTTGAAATACAGTACCATTCGGGAAAGACAGTAATTCTTTCCCCACCCACAACATTTTTCCGTTACGGTGTTGGCTTAGAAGAATGGTAGTAAAGAACAAGAAGGCCCGCACACTGTTAAAGCTCCCAATTCACCGCTTTATTGACAACATTTAGATCCGAAACGGATCTTCGTCACGTCAAACAAACGGAGTGCTCACATCCCAAAATATACACATTTCATCTCACATGACCATTGCGGAAATGACGCATGGTGGGCGCAAAAACCATTTATAACAATGAGATGTCTCCTGAGTGGCGCAGTGGTCTAACGCACTGCATCGCAGTGCTAGCTGTGCCACTAGAGATCCTGGTTCGAATCCAGGCTCTGTCGTAGCCGGCCGTGACCGGGAGACCCATGGGGCGGCGCGCAATTGGCCCAGCGTCGTCCAGGGTAGGGGAGGGAATGGCCGGCAGGGATGTAGCTCAGTTGATAGAGCATGGCGTTTGCAACGCCAGGGTTGTGGGTTCGTTTCCCACAGGGGGTATGAAAAAAAAAAAATAATAATAATAATATAAGAAAAAATATATATATATATAAGAAAATAATGTAAGTCGCTCTGGATAAGAGCGTCTGCTAAATGACGTAAATGTTAATGTACATGTAGTAGTTCCTGAAAATAATATTTATTTACAAAATGACCAAGTAGGTGACCTGGAAGGTAAAACAAATCAAAGTGACATATTCATGTAAGAAATGCAACCTTGATGAAAAACCTATCCCTATAGGGGCACAAGGACTGCATAAAAGCTGAGTAAAACGTACTGTTCTTTGAAGAGAAAGACTGCACTGAGCTACTTGAATGCTTTTGAAAATGAATTTCATTGATCTCATTCTCTTTATTGCCTTACCTGTGATAGTGAATGTTTTCTATCTTGATAGATTTCTCCATCATACAAATACACACATAATCTATTTAGGAATCATATTTCTTAGCCATCTGCTAAACTGGGCTTTTCCCCATTTCCCCTCTGTAATAACAGAAATCAACCACTCAGCTCGGGGAGATACTCTCATCAGCATAAGGTTAATTATATCTAGTGTGATTAGCACTGGGCAATGAAAACATGGCATTTTATTATAAAGTTAAGCCAGGCCATGTGATGGGCCATGGATTTGGGGTGGGGAAATATGCAAATACATATAATTACACTAGAATGAAATAATTGTGCTCACCGCTCAGTGATCACCTTGTCATACTAATTGAATTCATCCACTGGTCATAATATTTTCAGTGAAACGTCACAGTTGGCCTACTGGTCTAATCATTTGCATACTTTCATATTAAATCCAAATACCAGATTTGAATAATCCTGATAGCGCCAGATTTAAACACCTTTGTTTGCCCTACTCTTGAGAGTTGTGCTCAGTCCTCAGTCCTGCCCCCCCCCCCCCCCCCCCCCCCCCCCCCCGGGTGCACGTTTTGGTTTTTGCCCTAGCACTACACAGCTGAATCAAATAATCAAAGCTTGATGATGAGTTGGTTATTTGAATCAGCTGTGTAGTGCAGTGGAGGTTGCTGAGGGGAGGACGGCTCGCAATAATGTCTGGAACGGTGCAAATGGAATGGTATCAAACACATGGAAAACATGTATTTGTTGTATATGATCCCATTCCACTAATTCCGCTCCAGCCATTACCAAGAGCCCGAGTGCCACCAACCTCCTGTGGTGTAGTGCTAAAACCAAAACGTGCACCCAGTGGGGGCCCCAGGACTGAGTTTGGGAAAGCCTGCACTAGGGCACGCAACGAAAAAGAATGTTTTGCAATGGAAAATTGTAGTTTCTTATTGGACCAGGTAGTCCCTCTCAGTTTCAATAGGTGCCTAATGAACACCACCCAGCCGAGGAGGTTAACCAGAGCGCTAAACAGCTTCTCCTCGGAATCCTGCTGCTGAAAGTTTGATGATTTATGACCCCTCCTGCTCCCTGTACTGAACTACAAAGCCTCAGCAGTATAACTCTCATACCAACACTTCCACACATCCAATAGAAAGCAACATTTTTATCACTATCTTCCATTGGCATTCATAGGCATGAAATGCAGCTCAAGGATCCGTGGAAGAGCTGTATTCTCCTGCATGTGTTTCATGACCTCGCTATCTGTATTTACCTTATATATTCACAGTGCTTTAGGCTTATATATATATATATATATATACATATATATATAGTAACACACATATACATACATGCACACGCACACACACACACTACTCATCCTCACCGTGGGGCAAAGCAGGGAGTATTACTTACACTTAATGTTTTTCAGACACATATTTACCCCATGACTTATGCTGTTCTCTGAATGCTTCATTGTTTTTATGGGTCAATGACGCTGTGTGTGTCAGTGGAAGAAAAGGCAGAATGCAAAGATGAAAGGAAAATCATGGCCATGCTGTCTCTGTTACTGTATGTATGAATGTATAATATAACACATCATGCCCTATGTTTGATGAAACAGATGTTCACTTTTCCAGTCTAGGCTATCTGTTTTACTGGACGCTTAGACACTGATGAATAAAACTGTTATTAAGCTGAACAAAAATAAAAACGCGACATGTAAAGTGTTCGTCCTATGTTTCATGAGCTGAAATAAAAGATCCCAGAAATGTTCCATACGCACAAAAAGCTTATTTCTTTCAAATTTTGTGCACAAATTTGTTTACATCACTGTTAGTAAGCATTTCTTCTTTGTCAAGAAAGTCCACCCACCTGACAGGTGTGGCATATCAAGAAGCTGATTAAACAGCATGGTCATTACACAGGTGCACCTTGTGCTGGGGACAATAAAAGGCCACTCTAAAATGTGCAGTTTTGTCACACAACACAATGCCACAGATGTCTCATGTTTTGAGGGAGCGTGCAGTTGGCATGAGTATGCAGGCCATGGAAGAACTGGGACATTTTCTGCTTCCAGGAATTGTGTACAGATCCTTGCGACATGAGGTGATGGCAGCGGATTAATGGCACGACAATTCGGCTCAGGATTTTGTCACGGTATCTGCCATTGATAAAATGCAATTGTGTTTGTTGTCCGTAGCTTATGATTGCCCATACCATAACCCAACCGCCACCATGGGACACTCTGTTCACAACGTTTACATCAGCAAACCGCTCTCCCACACGACACCATACATGCTGTCTGCCATCTGCCCGATACAGTTGAAACCGGGATTCATCCGTGAAGAGTACACTTCTCCAGCATGCCAGTGGCCATCGAAGGTGAGCATTTGCCCACTGAAGTCGGTTACTACGCCGAACTGCAGTCAGGTCAAGACCCTGGTGAGGACAACGAGCATAGATATGAGCTTCCCTGAGACGTTTTATGACAGTTTGTGCAGAAATTCTTCGGTTGTGCAAACCCACAGTTTCCTCAGCTGTCCAGGTGGCTGGTCTCAGATGATCCTGCAGGTGAAGAAGCCAGATGTAGAGGTCCTGGGCTGGTGTGGTTACACCTGGTCTGCGGTTGTGAGGCCGGTTGGACCTACTCCCAAATTCTCTAAAATGATGCTGGAGGCGGCTTATGGTACAGAAATGAACATAAAAGTCTCTGGCAACAGCTCTGGTGGACATTCCTGCAGTCAGCATGACATTTTCATGCTCCCTCAAAACTTGAGACATTTGTGGCATTGTGTTGTGTGACAAAACTGCACATTTTAGAGTGGCCTTTTATTGTCCCCAGCACAAGGTGCACCTGTGTAATGATCATGCTGTTTAATCAGCTTCTTGATATGCCACACCTGTCAGGGTGATGGATTATTTGTGCACAAAATTAGACTGAAATAGGCTTTTTGTGCATATGGAAACTTTCTTGGATTTAATTTCTTCACTAAATATTAATCATACATTGAACTGCATCCATCTATTCTGCCAACAATGCCTTACTGTACGTAATGGAATTTTGAGTCAAATTTTTTAACCTCTTATAAAGTTGATTTTGTAGCATAAACTGGGAACTTGATATTTTTGACTGATATGATGATTGTCTGTTTCTTTTTTATCTGCAAAGTAGTAAAAACTCTTATCAGTTCCACTTTAAATGCTTTGTAGTCTACAACAGAAACGACAGCATAGAACATTAACGGTGAACTCTTATCTCCGAAGAGGAGGAGGAGAATGGGCAGAGGAGGGTGGTGCCACAACAGCCCAAACTGCCTCTGTGAATATCTCTCTGTTCAAGAGAGAAAATGGCTTTTATCCTTCAGTGTAGTCTGCCTTCAACTAAGCAAACAGAGAAAACAAATCACCAGAAGAGTCAGAAAGAGAGTCCAACGCAACTAAAGGGAATCAATGGCCAACCTTAAAATTGATCAGCGGTGATGAGTTATGTTACCCACATATCAATATTTATTATGGTATTCCTTTGACACGTGTACCGTCACAGGGGACTAGAGGGCAAGGAAAAGGGATTTCCTACTGCTGCCAAACAGGGCACTTTCCATATAGATTTCAGGCCATCGATGTGGTGCAGAAGTAAATCACAGAGATTTTGGTGGGAGAGCATACAGGAGTGGGAGAGTGTGACCAATGGGGTTCGAATTTAGGTGTCCTGTGCACCAAAGGATCACATCAGCCCACTATGCCAAAGCCTAGGCATTGGCTTTGGAAGCCCATGCAACTCTTCAGGGGTCTCATTTATAAACGTTGCATACGAATAAAATATACCCCAAAACATGCATGCGGCAGATTTCACCAAAAGTGAGATGTGAGAGCTTCCCGCAAACTTTAGACTATGTGTACGCACAGTTTCTAGTGTCATTGCAGAATAAATTCCTCACCTTTTCTGACTGTGATGGTTTCATACTCATGAAGTAGCCTACAACATCCCATCTCTCATTTAATTGGACCTACTTAACAATAGTAAATAAATAAACTATTCCAAGTATTTTGCTCTATGCGATCCGATCCAGAACGCAGTTTATCTGTAGAACAGACGGTTAACCTTTTATCCATTTACGTTTTGTTAGGCTCATCATCATCGGCGATCACAGTTGAGTATGATTGTCGGCTTTAGAGGCCGATCCGGGAGCCACATATGTGGGTGCAGTGTTGGCAGGGGTGAGTGGTGGTTGTGGTTGGTGGTTGGGACAGGTGGTGGTTGGGACAGGTGTTTTGGGGTATATTTTGTAGGTGGTCCATGTTTCGGCTCCCTATAGCAGTGTGGGGAGGACAACAGCTTTGTAGACCAGGAGTTTCGTTTGGACCTGTAGGTCATGGTCTTTCGAAAACCACTGGCACAACTCTGAGTCAATGCTGACTTTGGAGGAGAGAAAGCTGCCGAGGTAGGGGAAGTGATCCACATTTTCAAGGGTGTTATCGTCAACCTGTATTGTGGGCAGAGTAGGGTGGTGGTTGGTGGTTGGTGAAGGATTTTAGTCTTCTTAAAATTCAAGGCTAGACCCAGGAGCCTGTAGGCATCAAGGATACACTAGATATTCGGTGTGTGCTGCAATGGCATTGTCAAGCTCCATGATGGTGGTGAAGACTTTGCTTTTGGCCTTGAATCTGTTGAGGTTGAACAGCCTGCCATCGGTACATGATTCCCTGTGGCAGGTCTTGGACAATGAGATAGAGGATGGCAGCAATGAAGAAGGAAAACAGGGTGGGCGTGATGATGCAGCCCTGTTTGACCCCTGTCTCCACAGTGAATGGCTCTGCCTCAGAGCCGCTGTTGCTGAGCACTGTGGCAGACATGTCATCATATATATTAGTAATTTAGCAGACGCTCTTATCCAGAGTGACTTACAAGAGCAATTAGGGTTAAGTGCCTTGCTCAAGGGCACATCGTCAGATTTTTCACCTGGTTGGCTCGGTGATTCGAACCAGCGACCTTTTGGTTATTGGCCCAACGCTCTTAACCGCTAGGCTACCTGCCGTAGCAGCCTCAGTATTCTGATGAACTGGTCAGGTTCAGCCGTATTTCGAAAGTATCTGCCAGAAAGAGTGGCGGTCAACTGTGTCGAAGGCTTTTGTTAAGTCTATGAAGGCCATGTACAATGGTTGCTTTTATTCTTGGCATTTCTCTTGTAGTTGGTGTGCTGTAAAGATCATATCTGCAGTACCTCTGGATGGGCGGAAGCCACACTGTGATTCTGGGAGTACTGTACGTCCTCAGAAAGGGGTAGCAGTTAGATGGCAAGGACAAGTGAAAGTACTTTGCCTGTGGTTGACCGGAGGGCGATGCCTCTATAGTTTCCACACTCTGCCTTGTCTCCCTTTTTGAAGGTGGTCACTATCAGAGCATCCCTGAGCTCTGGGGGTAGTTCTTCCTACAGCACGGCATGTATGTGGTGCAGGACCTCTGGTCTGCATTCCTTTACCACTTTAAAAGACTGAAGGACAGCTTTTTATTTTTTAGAGAGTATTTGAGTTTGGTGGAGGAAGGGAGGATGGTTAGTGTGTGATTCTTTTTCTTTGTTTTTTTAGGCAGTTGAGATTTTTCTGTATATATTTAGAAAATGTGTATTATGTATTATGTTTAGAAATGAAATATTGTTTACTTGAGACATTAGAAATTATATTAGGCTATTCAGACGTACAGTAGCCTAAAAAAACGTTAATGGAAAAGGTGAACCATCTGTCCTACCGTTAAACCTTTAAAAATACCCCCCAAAATAAATTAAAAATCCCAACTGCCACAAAAATAAAAATTTAATTAAAAAACACAAGAGCATACACTGATAGAGTAGGATTAGTCAACATTACTCCAGCATGGAGAGGCCAACAAAACGTGAATCTTTGGAAGCCAAAGAACTGTAGAAATCTCAGAGAGCACATTTGAGTACAGATCAGGATTCTTTGACTGTGGGCAGGCTTTGACCGACTCGACCTGGCCCAACCTTTTGTTTGTCTGTTTTTGTTGGTTTGTTGGTAACGTGAGCAGGATTTAAACCCTAATCCCTTTGCATGTGCTTCCATTAATGGCTTTACAGAAACCAAAGAGGAGTCACACTGTTTGTGTGCCAACTACCAATCTCTTGGCGACATTGGTGATGTAGCGGGTAGTGCCAGTACTGCAGGCCCTAGAGGAGAGGGGGTGTAGGGCAGTGATAAGGATGTCTGGTTAAATCTGAAGGGTAAAACTGTGAATTAACACACACATGTTTTAATTCATAATCTATTAATCAGTCATAACAACACTAAGTGAATACGACCAGATCATCCACTGTCCACTGTCAGTATTAAGTCAGTCACCTAGCGATAGGGACAGCAACAAAAATAAAATAATCTTTAATCCATCTTCATTAAAGGCACTCCTGAGGTGTGGTGGATACAATCAATACTGTAGATCCTCTTCTAGAGATGCAGCTCCCTGATAATTGGACTACTAGACTACTAAATGGATATAATTTCCCTTAGTAGCCCATCTGCTCGGGACAAAAGCATGCTTTCCAGTTTGCTGAGTCGCTGACCCAGTCTCCCCTGCCATTAGTCTGGTTGGTTGATCACTAACACATGAAGCGTTCAAGAACAAAATGACATCACTTTTACAGGCAGTGCTACAGCTGGCCAACACACCATTGGGCTATTTCAGAGCCTCCAGACCACACACTCTCCCAATTAAGTTGTGTGTTGGAACAATGAGGTCCTCTCGCTTGATATGAACCAAGCCCCTCAGTCAGTATGACAGTCTTTGTCATTCTAGTGAGAGAACATTGGAAAATCCCTGGCAAGAGAGTCACAACAGCTTGGCATGTTTCATCTTATGGCTTATAAGAGCCAACAGGACATTCTGAAGTAATAACTAACAGTGTAAGGCAGTGATTTGAAGCATTCACTGGCCTTTCGCATGCACAGAAAAGTCATTAATCGCTACAGAATTAGAAAATGTCAACCATGTCAGACTAGGGCATGCCTGTAGGTGCCAATTGGGGGACTTCAGAACATTCAAAACCCAGAGACTTTAGTCAATATTTTTGTGTTTGACAACACAGTGGGAAAAGGGATTCTGGCTTGAACCTTAAACTAATTTGACCCAATACTCTTGTATGTGTGTGAATCCTTTAATTAAACACCCTTGAGATTGACAGCAATTAAGCAGTATGACATGTTGCAGTAACCTTTCTTCTTTCTTTAAATTACAGTATCATTTGTGACACTCTAAAAGGTCAACTCATCCTTGGAGAATGACGCTTTATTTCTTTTGATCCAACCTGACATCCAGCCTACACATGTTTTTCAGGTAACCAAACATGCCTGAGTGAATATCCTTGACATCATTAACATTATCAGCATGACCTACACACCACACAGCAAACTTCAGTACAGTGTCTTGCAAAAGTATTCATCCCCCTTAGCATTTTTCCTATTTTGTTGCATTACACATTTATTTTTATTTGGATTTCATGTAATAGACATACAAAAAATAGTCCAAATTGGTGAAGTGGAAGGAAAAAAATAACTTCTTTCAAAAAATTCAAAAAATTAAATAACGCAAAAGTGGTGCGTGCATATGTATTCACACTCTTTGCTATGAAGGTCCTAAATAAGATCTGGTGCAACCAATTACCTTCAGAAGTCACATAATTAGTTAAATAAAGTCCACCTGTGTGCAATCTAAGTGTCACATGATCTGTCACATGATCTCAGTATATATTCACCTGTTCTGAAAGGCCCCAGAGTCTGCAACATCACTAAGCAAGGGGCACCACCAAGCAAGCAGCACCATGAAGACCAAGGAGCTCTCCAAACAGGTCAGGGACAAAGTTGGGTTATAACAAAATATCAGAAACTTTGAACATCCCACGGAGCACCATTAAATCCATCATTAAAAAATGGAAAGAATATGGCACCACAACAAACCTGCCAAGAGAGGGCCGCCCACCAAAACTCATGAACCAGGCAAGGAGAGCATGAATCAGAGAGGCAACAAAGAGACCAAAGATAACCCCGAAGGAGCTGCAAAGCTCCACAGCGGAGATTGGAGTATCTGTCCATAGGACCACTTTAAGCCGTACACTCCACAGAGCTGGGCTTTACGGAAGAGTAGCCAGAAAAAAGCCATTGCTTAAAGAAAAAAATAAGCAAACATTTTTGGTGTTCTCCAAAAGCCATGTGGGAGACTCGCCAAACATATGGAAGAAAGTACTCTGGTCAGATGAGACTAAAATTGAGCTTTTTGGCCATCAAGGAAAACACTATGTCTGGCGCAAACACCTCTCATCACCCCGAGAACACCATCCCCACAGTGAAGCATGCTGGTGGCAGCATCATGCTGTGGGGATGTTTTTCATCGGCAGGGACTGGGAAACTGGTCAGAATTGAAGGAATGATGGGAAATTCTTGAGGGATACCTGTTTAAGTCTTCCAGAGATTTGAGACTGGGACGGAGGTTCACCTTCCAGCAGGACAATGACCCTAAGCATACTGCTAAAGCAACACTCGAGTGGTTAAGGGGAAACATTTAAATGTCTTGGAATGGCCTAGTCAAAGCCCATACCTCAATCCAATTGAGAATCTGTGATATGACTTAAAGATTGCTGTACACAAGTGGAACCCATCCAACTTGAAGGAGCTGGAGCAGTTTTGCCTTGAAGAATGGGCAGAAATCCCAGTGGCTAGATGTGCCAAGCTTATAGAGACATACCCCAAGAGACTTGGAGTTGTAATTGCTGCAAAAGGTGGCTCTACAAAGTATTGACTTTGGGGGGATGAATAGTTATGGATGCTCAAGTTTTCTGTTTTTTTTTGGTCTTATTTCTTGTTTGTTTCACAAATTTTTTTATTTTGCATCTTCAAAGTGGTAGGAATGTTGTGTAAATCAAATGATACAAACCCCCCAAAAATCAATTTTAATTCCAGGTTGTAAGGCAACAAAATAGGAAAAATGCCAAGGGGGGTGAATACTTTCACAAGCCACTGTCTTAGTTCATGTTCAGGACATGACTCTGTAAATGTCGTTGATTTTCTCATTACCCAACCATAGTAATACAGTTTTATACTGCCAACCTTCTATAACTCACTAATCAACCACATCATTTGACGATTTTTGAGTGTTTTTTTTTTGTTCTCTTTGTTTTGATCCAGGGTACAGATCAAGAATCAGCTTCCCTTATCCAAATCCTAACCTTAATCATTAGTGGGGAAAACGCAAAACTGGCCCAAGACCAGCATCACACCCTACTTCCTTTGGCTCAGCAGAGCTATAAATAAGTGTCAGATAGTGTTTCCTGTATCCGAGCAGACATCAGGCTTTGTTGATAATAAACTCAACAAAAAAAGAAACGTCCTCTCACTGTCTACTGCGTTTATTTTCAGCAAACTTAACATGTGTAAATATTTGTATGAACATAACAAGATTCAACAACTGAGACATAAACTGAACAAGTTCTACAGACATGTGACTAACAGAAATTGAATAATGTGTCCCTGAACAAAGGGGGGGGGGGGGTCAAAATAAAAAATAACAGTCAGTATCTGGTGTGGCCACCAGCTGCATTAAGTACTGCAGTGCATCTCCTCCTCATGGGCTGCACCAGATTTTCCAGTTCTTGCTGTGAGATGTGACCCCACTCTTCCACCAAGGCACCTGCAAGTTCCCGGACATTTCTGGGGGGAATGGCCCTAGCCCTCACCCTCCGATCCAACAGGTCCCAGACGTGCTCAATGGGATTGAGATCCGGGCTCTTCGCTGGCCATGGCAGAACACTGACATTCCTGTCTTGCAGGAAATCACGCACAGAACGAGCAGTATGGCTGGTGGCATTGTCATGCTGGAGTGTCTTGTCAGGATGAGCCTGCAGGAAGGGTACCACATGAGGGAGGAGGATGTCTTCCCTGTAACGCACAGCGTTGAGATTGCCTGCAATGGCAACAAGCTCAGTCCGATGATGCTGTGACACACCGCCCCAGACCATGACAGACCCTCCACCTCCAAATCGATCCCGCTCCAGAGTACAGGCCTCGGTGTAAAACTCATTCCTTCGACGATAAACACGAAACCGACCATCACCCCTGGTGAGACAAAACCGCGACTCGTCAGTGAAGAGCACTTTTTGCCAGTCCTGTCTGGTCCAGCGACGGTGGGTTTGTGCCCATAGGCGACGTTGTTGCCGGTGATGTCTGGTGAGGACCTGCCTTACAACAGGCCTACAAGCCCTCAGTCCAGCCTCTCTCAGCCTATTGCGTACAGTCTGAGCACTGATGGAGGGATTGTGCGTTCCTGGTGTAACTCGGGCTGTTGTTGCCATCCTGTACCTGTCCCGCAGGTGTGATGTTCAGATGTACCGATCCTGTGCAGGTGTTGTTACACATAGTCTGCCACTGTGAGGACGATCAGCTGTCCGTCCTGTCTGCCTTTAGCGCTGTCTTAGGCGTCTCACAGTACGGACAATTTATTGTCCTGGCCACATCTGCAGTCCTCATGCCTCCTTGCAGCATGCCTAAGGCACGTTCACGCAGATGAGCAGGGACCCTGGGCATCTTGGTTTTGGTGTTTTTCAGAGTCAGTAGAAAGGCTTCTTTAGTGTCCTAAGTTTTCATAACTGTGACCTTAATTGCCTACCGTCTGTAAGCTGCTAGTGTCTTAACGACCGTTCCACAGGTGCATGTTCATTAATTGTTTATGGTTCATTGAACAAGCATGGGAAACAGTGTTTAAACCCTTTACAATGAAGATCTGTGAAGTTATTTGGATTTTTACGAATCATCTTTGAAAGACAGAGTTCTGAAAAAGGGACGTTTCTTTTTTTTTGCTGAGTTTAGATTGATTGGTTGTGACAAAGTGATGTGTCATGCTGGACCTTCACTCACTCCACTAATAACCTGCAACCCCAACTCCGCTTCCACCCTCCAGCCTTTAAAACCCTTTCCTGCAGTCAAATGACCAAATTGCCCTCTAGTGGCGTCATGGGTGGAATGTTATTAATTATTTATTTTTTTTACACAGAAAATCCGATGTTTCTATTTCAAGCGGTTTTATTGTAGTTCAGTCTTCTGTGATGTATATAAAATGTAATATTGTGATGCAAACTCAAAATTGAATACATTTCAACTGTATATCTGACATGGTACAGGTGTCTTCTTTTTTTTAAGCCTATAACCATGTGTGTGAGGTATATACTTTTGTTTCAAAGTAGATTTGTTTAAGACTACCAAGAAACACTGTGTGACCCTGATTTAGCACACTGTCGTAAAAGGTTAAATCTCACTTGAACTGTCCAGTAGATACTCATGACAATCAGCACACCAGGGAGAGGACTGTGTGGCTCAGTCAGCAGAGCACGGTGTTTGCAACACCAATGGTTGTGGGTTTGATTCCCTCTGGGGCCACCCATATATGACTGTAAGTTGCTTTGGATAAAAGCATTTGCTAAATGGCATATTTTTATTAGGCACAATGCTTCATAAGAACACAACAGCCACAGAACAAACTGAAATCAGTGGCATGACCAGAGAACTGTTTAAATCCCTTATCCTTTCCTTCACCAATTTGTTTAAATTTTTTCCTGTCGGTTGATATTTTTGCAGAGACCTTCAACCGGGATTCTTGGCAGAAACATTTCCTCAGCAGGTTTTGAAAGACAAAATCTCTGCATCTCTGCATGGTTCAACTCTACATTCCAATATTGTTCCCTGCTATGTCTGAATTAGGGTCATGTAGCTTATAGCCTACGATCCCATCTATGTCTGCCACATAAGACTGCATCTTCTCGGCACACAGGATAAACTTTCACTTTCATCAAGTCCAGCTTGAGCTCTAAAATAGCCTCATGTCTACATGCAACAGCCCTAGCAGGGACTAATTCTTTGGTGTTAAGTTTAACCAGGCAGTGGTGACATGTCATGTCAAGCACACAGGCATAATGATAACCAGGGATGAGGATGAGTTTACCGTTACAGAACTGCAGCAGCGAAGATGTGTCATAGAGGCTGCTGTAGCTGGAAAACCCGTCCTCCATTCTGGACTTCCACCGCGCTCCTCTGCTCACTCCTCTCTTGTTCCCTCTCTCCTCCCTCGAATCCCCGTTACTTTCGCTTGCTTGCCACCACCGAGGATCTTCCTCCATTCAACATCCAGTTTTCTCGGGTCAGGCTGCCAGTGTCAGTTACCACGGCAACCCATTCACTCCGATAACATCATGGGAACTCAGACTCTCTTCTTTGAATGGTCCTGAGGAGTAAACTAAAAAAAAAAGATGGGGGACCCTCCAGGAGTAGATGAAAACAAAATCTTTCTTCCTCCACTTCTCCTTTTCATTCCTGCTTTCCTTTACTCGCTCTTCTCTCCTTCCCTCAGTCTCTTCGGTGGCAACTGTGTGGTGTTAAACCGTGTGCTGATCTCCAGAAGAAAAACAGCTTTGAAAGGCTGAAGCTGTAAGTGGAGGGCTGGCAGCAGCGACTGTGTGTGTGTGAGTGTGAGTGTGAGTGAGAGTGAGCGAGAGAGCGAGAGAGCGAGAGAGAGAGAGAGAGAGAGAGAGAGAGAGAGAGAGAGAGAGAGAGAGAGAGCGTGTGCGTGCGTGCGTGTGAGTGTTTGGATAATGCCTTGGACAGCCTTCCCCGGCCCCGGCCTTTCACTGACTGTGGACGAGTACAGAGGGGGTTGGGCCTCTTTCAAAAGACAGATCATCCCCTTTGCCTAGAGAGGACAGAGAGCAAGAGAGAGATAAAGAGAGAGAGAGAGAGAGACAGGACAAAAAACAGAGGCAGACAGGCTCTGATCACCAGGAAGAGAATAAGGGGAATAGAAGGAAACAAGGAAGAAAAAGAGATTGCAGTTTGTAGAAGGAATTAAATGAGAAGAATGGGATTATATATTGATATAGTCACTATATTATTGTTCAGCTCTTCTGGCCTGCTGCCAGAAATCTTTTCGTGACAATAATAATCCCAAAGAGCCACTGATATGAGAGAAACCGAACTGATATTAATAAATATATATATAGAATAAAACTCTTTCTCAGTCTCAAAGAGAAGAGAGGAATCCAAGAGAAGAGAGGAATCAATCAATTCAGGAGAAAAATAACAGAGATAGAGGGAACACAGAGAAGAGGTTAGAGGGATGCTGAGGCTAGCAAAGAAAAGGGGTTTCTATTGCAGAACAGTAAGCCATCATCCTATACAACTTCAGCTGTACATACCTTTTTCCTACTTATATATTGTCCATACTGTCTATACAAACCACGTATATTTATATCTGGACTCTGACATTGCTCGTTCTGACATTGCTCGTTCTGATATTGCTCGTTCTGATATTTCTTAATCTCTTGTTTCTTCTTTTTCTTCTTGGGATTATTTGTGTATTATTATTGTACTGTTAGATATTTACTGCACTGCTAGAGCTAGACTCAAAAGCAGTTTCCTGCACCTGCCTTAACATCTGTGTACACAGCAAATAAACTTTGATTTGATTTGACCCAGTCTACCAGTCAACACTTCAACGGGTTCATATAGAAATATATGATGTAGAACAAACATGCCTCTCTGGCAAGCAGAACAAGGAATCATGTTAACTCTATTCGTGACATTTCTCTCTGCAACATTTGGCCCTGAAGTCAGACTGGGGCAGAGAGGGATTTGGACCACAAAGTCACAAAACAATGTGACATCACATCTTCTATCATCCCAAGAAGCTAAACAAGAAGTCGGTTGAACACAATCAGTGTTGAAGCTAAACATCATTATTCTCAGCTTTATCTGTCTTAAAGCAGACAGTGTAATCATCAAAGAAGACGAAGAGGGAGGGAGGGAGGGAGGGAGGGAGGGAGGGAGGGAGGGAGGGAGGGAGGGAGGGAGGGAGGGAGGGAGGGAGGGAGGGAGGGAGAAAAACTGCCTCTTCATTTTGACTGCGGGTCTTCTGACTGGAGCTGTCATGGTGGAAGACCTCTTTCAAGTATTCATGTATACATATTTCTCCATCAGGAAAAGTGAGAGCCATCAGCCTGAGGGAACTGTAAAGGGACAGAGGATTGAGGTGGTGTCACATTTGAAATACTTAGGAATAATTATTGACTCTAACCTTTCCTTGAAAAAACAAATTAAAAAAGTATACGGAACAGCAAAACGCAACCTGGTCAATTTCAAATAGATCAGAAACCAAATGTCAACAGATGCTGCTAAACTGTACATGCACTCAATGATTCTGTCCCATCTCTCGTACTGTGTCACAACCTGGTCACATGCTAGTATCACAGCAATGAAACCACTCCAAAAGCTTTATAAACAAACTCTGAAAGTATTTGGACAAAAAAAAAAACACCTATCACCACTGCAATATCATTAAGAAACACAACCTACTGAGCTTTGATAGCTTCTTATGCCTTGCCGACACGTCTCTGCTGTTTAAGATCACTCATGACCTTGCCCCACCACCTCTTGAACAGTTTGTTACATATTGCAAGGACAATACCAGGACAACAAGAGCTTCAACCAAAGGGGACTGCTCAACTCAGTTTAGGTCCACTAAATTTGGCCAGACATCTTTTTCAGTCAGAGCGTCTGGATTATGGAACACCCTGCCAACCAGTGTGAGAGAGTGGAGCACCTTTGCTAGCTTCAAGGCAAACCTGAAAAAGTAGCTAAAGGCAAACCAGTCATGAGAACATTAAGACATTCCGACTCTTAAGATGGCAGATACTGTAGGACCAAGGGACATTTAAACACTGATGTAATATCATTATATTGTTGTATATTTTGATTTTTTTCTTTCTATCTATCTATCTATCTATCTATCTATCTATCTATCTATCTATCTATCTATCTATCTATCTATCTATCTATCTATCTATCTATCTATCTATCTATCTATCTATCTATCTATCTATCTATCTATCTATCTATCTATCTATCTATCTATCTATCTATCTATCTATCTATCTATCTATACACACATACATATATATATATTTGAATAGTGTGTTATATCGTAGGATTTTATTGATGTATTACTGTTGATTGTTTCCTGCCCAGGGACTACAGATGAAAATTAGCTATCTAGCTAAATCTGGTGAAATGGCATGTTGTACATGGTCCCTGACAAATAAATGTAGAAAATAAACAATTACAAAAAAAAATTGTGATGTCACATCTTCCCGCTCTATCATCCCAAGAAGCTAAACAAGAGGGCGGTTGAACACGATCAGTGTGGAAGCTAAACATCATTATTCTCAGCGTTATCTGTCTGAAAGCAGACAGTGTAATCATCAAAGAAGACGAAGAGGGAGGGAGGGAGGGAGGGAGGGAGGGAGGGAGGGAGGGAGGGAGGCAAAGAGAGAAACTGCCTCTTCATTTTGACTGTGGGTCTTCTGACTGGAGCTGTCATGGTGGAAAACCTCTTTCAAGTATTCATGCGCCTGGCGCGGGATGGAAAGAAAGACATATGCATAAAGATGGTGGTCTATATTTATTTTCAAACACTCCTCGCACTGTTCTGCCTCATGAAAGGAAACAAGGCCAAAAACACAACAAAGAACGCTCTAATGATTGTTGCAAGAAGGGACAGAGCTCAGATCTGCTTAAACCTACACTGCTTTGTCTCAGAGCATGGCGGTGATGTGTTAGGGGCTTTCCTACTGATTCCTACAGAACAGCTGAGGTAGGGTAATCCCAGGTGGGTACTGGTTGTGGAGCGTTCTCCTCTATTTCCCCTCAGGGGATTGTACTGCACTCTGTGCTGTTCCACCTAGCTAGCCTATTACACAACAGCATGAAGGCCCCCTAAGACTCCTATTTTCTGGTGACCTACAGGAGCAGACAAGGCTCTCCTTTGTAGTGCTTCTATATCAGAGACGGCAAAAACATTACTGGAATATCGCTGTCTGTATCACAATGTTGCAATTCTGCTTTCACTTGTCCATGTATTCCCTTCTGCATCATACTAAATATGAATGATGGGGACGCCCTTTTAAAAGGTGTTTATCTGTCTGTTCAAATTCATATTGATCTGTTTTTCTCCAGGCATAGTGGTATGTAATACAAATTTGCAAACACCCCAAAAAATTATAATACCAATGTTGTGATTGATCTATGTAAGGGCTAGTTATGTATAAAACACAATGGTATTCCTTTCCTTTAGATGCCCACAGTTGAAAAACACGAGGTTATCATCTAAGAAAAGCCTCACTGTGGCTAAATTAGAATACACTCAGATTGGAGTCTGTATGAGGGCAGATTGGAGCTCTAGATTAGGGCTGGAGAGCGTGCGGCAATACGGGGGTTGGTGAGGGGCGTGAGGCAGGGGTCTACCGCGGGTGGCAGCTGGAGGAGGGCTCTACTCCCACCCCCCTCACCCCGTCCCCGTCCCCCTCCCACTAATCTCATTGTTCTCCACCGCCCCTGGCTGCGGTCCAGCACACACTCACAGTCAGACACATACTCAGGTCTCAGGGGGTAGGTGCTGGTAGACAGCCCACTACACACAACAACCCACAAGCAGTGACTGGAGGAACGCTTCAGAGGGAACCTAACCTGAAGGGTGCTTCCATCCATCCATGCTGCTCTATGGAAGATATCCCAATCATTCAAATATAATTACTAGAACATTCAACGTTGACTTGAATGGGAATGTCTGTTCTAGTCATTCTATTTCTGTGATACCACTGCTGTCTCCAGATGTGCATTCCATTGCCCCGCTGGAAACAGAACCACATCTTAAACCACACAGCAGCTTTGGGGCAGTATTATAGACGGCCTGCCAGTCTGCCAGTGGGCCAGGATTAAAGCTACAATCAAAAGAGTTATGGCTATCCTAGATGATTAATCCCTCTCTCTAAAATGTACCTACCATCTGCCTAGGGGCTGATGACACCAATGTGACACACAAATAGGTCCCCCAAGCCTTAGTCAAACATTGGGGTAAACCCCAATTTGTCTGTTTTGGAGAGATCTGAGGGCACTCAATCTGTGTTCCAAATGAGTTGGAGAAAAAAGACAGTTGATTGCAGCCAAAATGGTCTGTCTTTGTGTGATGTGTTTTTCCCCAAGTGTTAGGGTGTTATTGGGGTGTGTCACACCAATTCCTCCTTCTCGCCTTAGTCAAACAGTGTGCTGTTTGCAGATCTGAGGGCACAAATGTGTTAGAGAAAGGCAGTCAAAATGATCTTAGTCAGTCTGATGGGTTTTCCTAGAAGTGCTTATTCATGAGTGATAAGAGAGGGCCAAGGTTCATAAAGGGGTAATCAGTGGTCTGGGCAGCACACCAGCACACTGTCTGAGCCTCAGAATAGAGCTCTGTTCTAACACTGGCTCATGTGAGAGTCGGATAGTGTGAAAATAATAAGGTTGGTGACAGCATAGAAATACATTTCATTTCTATGGGTGACAGCAGGTCGTCACCTCTGTTCTTCATAATGTTCTGATCTGTGGATGGGAGAGTGGAAATAGCAGTGGAGAGAAGTGTGTGTGTGTGTGCGGTTGTGTGTGCGGTTGTGTGTGTGGTTGTGTGGTTGTGTGTGTGCGCACGTGCACACCTGCGTGCGTGCATGTGTATATTGGAGGAAATAACCTTCGTTCTGCGCCACAATATGCATACTGCGTACTACACAATACAGGCCAGGTATTATCACAAGACACTATTACAAGACACTGAATACAGAACACTCTACTTATACCAATGATGGATAGAAGAATGAACTACATAAAGGAATATAAAAAAAACATAGAATTAACCCAACACTTTCAATGTACTTCACTATTATGACTGAAACATTTATAATAAGAATCAAATGGTCCAGAACAGACTTGAAAGACAGTGCATTGCTTTGTTTTCAATGCCTATGGAATCCAGTGGAGAAGCATAATGGTACATTCTCCAACGAAGAATGGAAGGGCAAACCCTGTTTGCAGTAAGTCTCACCACCTAGCGTCTGCAACAAAATAAATACAATAATCATCACTCAGAATAAATGTCACTGCGGAATATCGGCAGGCAAAATATCTTGCCCTACATAAACACAGAAGTCACAGTATGTGATGATGGACTGTTAATGCTCAGTTGCACAGTCACTCTCATGTTTTGGATTCATCCACCCACAAGCTAAATTGCAACTACCTACTACAACAAAATGAATATGTCGGTTGTAATTTGGTTGTAATCTGAAAAGGCTTTATTCCATAGATAGAACCTCCCCATCAGATATATATAGATTCTGAGATTTGAGATTAATATTGTGTAAGGCTGATGGATTTAAAGACAAAAGCTGCACTAAAGCTGCCTTCCTCATCTATAATAGGAGTGGCACGTGACTGGTGGAACTATCACACAACATGGCCAGCCAGAATCATAACATGACCAGCTACACTGTCAAAAAAAAAATAGAAAAATATGTGGATTCAACGTAAAATTGTAAGGCAACCAGCTGCAATAGGATTTTGAGTTTGCTCACTATCATTTTTGTTGGGCAAACTCACAATCCTATTGCATCTGGTTGCCTTACAATTGTACATTGAATCAAATCAACATATTATTTTTTTACAGTGTAATATCACAATATGACCATCCAATATCATTCCTGTCACAATATATGACCAGCCATTATCATAGCATGACCTGCCAATATCACATGACCTGCCATTATCACAACATGACTTGCCAATATCACATGACCAGCCAATATCACAACATGACTTGCCATTATCACAACATGACCAGCCAATATCACAACATGACCAGCCAGTATCGTAACATGACCAGCCAGTATCACAACATGACCAGCCAGTATCATAACATGACCAGCCAGTATCATAACATGACCAGCCAGTATCACAACATGACCAGCCAGTATCACAACATAACCAGCCAGTATCATAACATGACCAGCCAGTATCATAACATGACCAGCCAGTATCATAACATGACCAGCCAATATCATAACATGACCAGCCAGTATCATAACATGACCAGCCAGTATCACAACATGACCAGCCAGTATCATAACATGACCAGCCAGTATCATAACATGACCAGCCAATATTACAATATGACAACCAGTAGTATAACCGTCACACTACATGACCAGCCAGTACCATAACATGACCAGCCAGTATCATAACATGACCAGCCAGTATCATAACATGACCAGCCAGTATCATAACATGACCAGCCAGTATCATAACATGACCAGCCAGTATCACAACATGACCAGCCAGTATCATAACATGACCAGCCAGTATCATAACATGACCAGCCAGTATCATAACATGACCAGCCAATATCATAATATGACCAGCCAGTATCATAATATGACCAGCCAGTATCATAACATGACCAGCTAGTATCATAATATGACCAGCCAGTATCATAACATGACCAGTCAGTATCATAATATGACCAGCCAGTATCATAACATGACCAGCCAGTATCATAATATGACCAGCCAGTATCATAACATGACCAGCCAGTATCATAATATGACCAGCCAGTATCATAACATGACCAGCCAGTATCATAACATGACCAGCCAGTATCATAACATGACCAGCCAGTATTATAATATGACCAGCCAGTATCATAACATGACCAGCCAATATTACAATATGACAACCAGTAGCATAACCATCACACTACATGACCAGCCAGTACCATAACATGACCAGCCAGTATCATAACATGACCAGCCAGTATCATAACATGACCAGCCAGTATCATAACATGACCAGCCAATATTACAATATGACAACCAGTAGCATAACCGTCACACTACATGACCAGCCAGTACCATAACATGACCAGCTAGTACCATAACATGATCAGCAAAACAAACAGAGGGACTGGGAACAGAGGAAATCGATAAGAACATTTTATTCTTATTGATTTCATTCTCTCAGTTCTATTCTAATGTCACAGCTTCAGCACAGCAGCACTGTCACTGTACTGTGTACACAGATAGCGCCAGATCATAGAAGCTAACGTTCTTATGATTTATCAATCTGGGTCACAGCCCTTGTTCTGGCTTAGTCTTTTGTCACAGTCTATAATTTCATTATGTGCATATTCAAAATGACTATCATTTACTATCTTACTACTATCTCACTTACTATCATGATGTCTGTCCCTGATTCGGGTGGTTATTACCAACACCAACAAAATGGCTACTGCTGCAAACAGTTCGACTACGTAATAAAACATTGTTCTCTCTAATTGAAGGTTAAGTAAATCTGTTTTTGGGGAGCCATTGTTCTCGTCGCGGAGGCTTCAAACAGAGCGTCCCGTCTCCTGCTGGTTCTCTCTCTCTCTCTCTCTCTCTCTCTCTCTCTCTCTCTCTCTCTCTCTCTCTCTCTCTCTCTCTCTCTCTCTCTCTCTCTCTCTCTCTCTCTCTCTCTCTCTCTCTCTCTCTCTCTCTCTCTCTCTCTCTCTCTCTCTCACTGAGCTCTTTGTCACAACAGTCCTCGGCTGCATCTCAATAGCTTATATTCCTCCTCTCCTTTCTTTAATCTCCAATGATGGGATAGAAATTAAACAGGAGGATGCCAATTCCTCGTAGTAATACAAAAGGTTAATTGTAGGAATCCACCATATAGCTTTAATCTGCTTTGGATTTGTTAAGAAGCGGAGATGAAGGAGAAGGGATGAGGAGACGAGGACAGGAAATTGCTATTAAGACTATTGAGATGCAGCCGAGGAGCGTCCCCACTCTGGAGCCACAGGCAGATGGAGAAGGAGGCACCTGTGATGGAAATAGACAGTAATCCTGAAGAGGCTGTGGAAGGTAGGCCTATTACCTGCTCTACCTCTAGCTCCAGTAATAATGAAATGCAGCCATCTTGTAATACTTAAAGGGGCAGCTGCTACATCCATTTTTGGACATAAACATTTGAGAGTGGTCCTCGAGCACCATCCCTCAGCTATTTAGCAAAACAGTGGCGGGGTCCCCGCGCTGTTATTGTTCGAACTGCAGATTGACCTTTTAATGTATACATTAGGCGTCATACTGTAAACTGTAGATGGAGTTACTTAAAGTAAGATTCAGTAAATCACCAATCAAAGCAAGATCTGGGTGCGAAACACAGTTATTAGGCTATTCTGAAAGTCAACTTTGAGAAAAATTGTCAAAAAATGGTCAAATTGAAATTGAGTTAGGTCTTTGAAGAAAACATTAATACTTGATCTGGCTCTCTGAAGCATCTTCTAGCTGTGAAGATTAGATTGTTATAGTGTGAGTCTGTCAGGCTGGCACGAACCCACCACAGGAACCAACAGAGCCTCATTAGCCCAGCCTGGCGTCCCAAAAGACAGGCAGCCCAATTCTGACCTTTTTTCCCCCCACTAATTGGTTTTTTGACCAATCACATCAGATCTTTTCACATCAAGTCTTTTTCATAGCTGTTAGTCAAAAGACCAACTAGTGAATTGGGCTGCCTGTGTAAACGCAGCCTTAGTAGTGTACTTCTTTTGATCAGTAGTACATTTTATAGGGAATAGGGTGCCATTTGGTATGTAGTCAAAGACATAGCATGCCACACTGTCATGCGTCTGGCTCTGACTGTGTATGTGCTAATGGTGTTGATGATCTCTCCAAATCACAAGTGTTAATTAGCATGAAGTTCAAAGCATTAAATGCTGTTGTGATTTGGCTGTAATCACAGTACTGAGAAGTCATATTCAATTCAATTAAACTGAATAAACTGTATTATTCTCTCAGGGGCAATTATAGCAACTGCTGTATCTCCCTTTGAGTGCCAACTTCATAGATACAATGCACAATTATTTTGACTGGGTAACTTCAATGTGTGTCTGCTGTTCACAACATCTCATCGTCCTGACCTTCATAGCTAAGTCCTACTTCCACAGTACCGTCTAGGCTGGGCTTTCGTGGATCAGTGGAGTACGTCTAGTCAGCCAATAATGTCATAGAGTTCTCTCCGCCCCTGTGCTCAACATGCGCACAAATGAACTCACACACACACACACGTGCGAGTGCATACACACACACACCTTACCCATCACTGGCTGACCTCACTCTCCCCATTTAGACCAACTGAGCTGGATGATGATGTCATTGAGGTGTGGATTAGAGGCCATATACTAAGCCAGGCTAGCAGCAGTGAGGCTGGGTACCCACAATGCATAGCTCCAGTGTGCATACAACTGAGGGTCAAAGGACAGTTGGGAAACTATAGTTTGGATAGCAACGACCATACATATTTTGGAGTATGGAGCACAAGATTAATTGAAAAATAATAGGGTACAGCATCACATAGTCCTGGGTATATTCTGAAGAACTCTAAAGATTGAATCGCTAGGGTGTAAAATCATGTTTTGGTCATGGCTGTGTTAATTTCACAGAATTTGACAAGGAAATGAGCTGGTAATTACTTCAGTCATGAATCATGAACACAGTGCACTCTTAGAAAAAATGGTTCCAAAAGGGTTCTTCGGCTGTCCCCATAGGAGAACCCTTTTTGGTTCCAGGTAGAACCCTCTGCGTAAAGGGTTCTACATGGAAGTCAAAAGGGTTCTTCTACCTGGAACCAAAAATTGTTATTCAAAGGGTTCTCCTATGGGGACAGCCAAAGAACCCTTTTAGGTTCTAGATAGCACATTTTTTTTCTAAGAGTGTGGGGGTTGAATTATGATGAGAGAGATGTCTGACTTCAACCTCACAACAACTATCATGTGACATGCATTTCATTTTCACCTTATGACTTAAAACTCACTACAGTGTGTGTATATGTCCTACAGTCCAGTGGACACTATAATTCATGACTGTGTAGAATGGAATCCAATGGGCCCATACCGTTTGTATTTTCTGATGCATGCAATGCTTCATGTTCTGTGAAGCGACTACGACATTAATCATATCTGACTTGGCCGCTCTGAATTCATGTTCGTCCCCTCCCCCACTTCCTGTACAGATAGGAACACACAGAGATAGCAGGACACACACACATGCAGTACACGAGGGTGTAACAGGGTGAAACTGAATACGTTGTTGAACGCACCCTCTGTCAGCGCCAGGTGTCTGTAATTGTCAATTAGGGGCATGGCTGCCATGCCCATGTATACAAGCTGTGCTGTTTGCGCTCATTAAGGGGTTCCTCTTACTGTGTACAGGCTGGCGTGCCTTGGGCGGATGGCTGTGGCCTAGACCAAATTGATGATGAGAATGGATTGTGAGTATGTTTGTGGCAAATGTGCCCATAGCCACTGGTTCCCCTTCTCCCATGGTGCGACTCCCTAGGTATGTTGTTGAATTCTGATTGAACATCCTATTTATTGAAACTACCTGATACATTGAGATTTAATACTTGTTTGTGATGACGTTCATCTATGATAACGAGCTGTAAAAAAAATCTGTTGACAGGAAGAGTATCAAACGCAAAGCCATGGAAGTTTCTGTCTGAGAACAATCTCCTACTGAGTTGCTTCAGAATTGTGAATAAAGCCTATATTTTTGTATGAAATGACTGGTTATTCCCATGCTCCACTCCCTGATAGAAATAAACTGTTGTGTTTACTCCTGAGGTCCTCACCTTGCATATTAAAAAAAGGTGGGATAGTATTGGCTACAGGAAAGGTTATTTATGGTGCATTCCCCCACGTTACAAGGGCATGCGTGCACCACACACTTCCAAGTCTGATAATGCATACTGTTACTGTATAACTAAGATATTTATTCTGCATCCGATACAGGCTTTGAATCCATCACTTGGCAAGCAATTTAAGTATTCTCCGCTATAATTAAAATCAACGACACAATACAGGCAAGAATAAACACGGCATGGGAAACCATGCACCTTAGCATCCACAGCTGTATAGATTCATGTACCTTGATTAAATATTACTGTCAGATTGATTTGAGGATCTCTCGTTAATACCCAAACTAAAAGCAAAATTCTGCCAAAGATTTGGGATTCCTCAATAGTCAAATGTGTGTAAGGTGAACCTAGGCTACAATTGACGTCATACCACTAGGGGTACTTGTTCACGTCTTCAAGCCATATACAGTGGGGAAAAATAGTATTTAGTCAGCCACCAATTGTGCAAGTTCTCCCACTTAAAAAGATGAGAGAGGCCTGTAATTTTCATCATAGGTACACGTCAACTATGACAGACAAAATGAGGAAAAAAAATCCAGAAAATCACATTGTAGGATTTTTTATGAATTTATTTGCAAATTATGGTGGAAAATAAGTATTTGGTCAATAACAAAAGTTTCTCAATACTTTTATATACCCTTTGTTGGCAATGACACAGGTCAAACGTTTTCTGTAAGTCTTCACAAGGTTTTCACACACTGTTGCTGGTATTTTGGCCCATTCCTCCATGCAGATCTCCTCTAGAGCAGTGATGTTTTGGGGCTGTCGCTGGGCAACACAGACTTTCAACTCCCTCCAAAGACTTTCTATGGGGTTGAGATCTGGAGACTGGCTAGGCCACTCCAGGACCTTGAAATGCTTCTTACGAAGCCACTCCTTCGTTGCCCGGGCGGTATGTTTGGGATCATTGTCATGCTGAAAGACCCAGCCACGTTTCATCTTCAATGCCCTTGCTGATGGAAGGAGGTTTTCACTCAAAATCTCACGATACATGGCCCCATTCATTCTTTCCTTTACACGGATCAGTCGTCCTGGTCCCTTTGCAGAAAAACAGCCCCAAAGCATGATGTTTCCACCCCCATGCTTCACAGTAGGTATGGTGTTCTTTGGATGCAACTCAGCATTCTTTGTCCTCCAAACACGACGAGTTGAGTTTTTACCAAAAAGTTCTATTTTGGTTTCATCTGACCATATGACATTCTCCCAATCCTCTTCTGGATCATCCAAATGCACTCTAGCAAACTTCAGACGGGCCTGGACATGTACTGGCTTAAGCAGGGGGACACGTCTGGCACTGCAGGATTTGAGTCCCTGGTGGCGTAGTGTGTTACTGATGGTAGGCTTTGTTACTTTGGTCCCAGCTCTCTGCAGATCATTCACTAGGTCCCCCCGTGTGGTTCTGGGATTTATGCTCACCGTTTTTGTGATCATTTTGACCCAACGGGGTGAGATCTTGCGTGGAGCCCCAGATCGAGGGAGATTATCATTGGTCTTGTATGTCTTCCATTTCCTAATAATTGCTCCCACAGTTTATTTCTTCAAACCAAGCTGCTTACCTATTGCAGATTCAGTCTTCCCAGCCTGGTGCAGGTCTACAATTTTGTTTCTGGTGTCCTTTGACAGCTCTTTGGTCTTGGCCATAGTGGAGTTTGGAGTGTGACTGTTTGAGGTTGTGGACAGGTGTCTTTTATACTGATAACAAGTTCAAACAGGTGCCATTAATGCAGGTAACGAGTGGAGGACAGAGGAGCCTCTTAAAGAAGAAGTTACAGGTCTGTGAGAGCCAGAAATCTTGCTTGTTTGTAGGTGACCAAATACTTATTTTCCACCATAATTTGCAAATAAATTCATAAAAAATCCTATAATGTGATTTTCTGGATTTTATTTTCTCAATTTGTCTGTCATAGTTGACGTGTACCTATGATGAAAATTACAGGCCTCTCTCATCTTTTTAAGTGGGAGAACTTGCACAATTGGTGGCTGACTAAATACTTTATTTCCCCACTTTAGAGGGATGCCTGGCTGAAGTCAGTGGCCCAGAACCTATGCCAATCCCCATGTAATGTATGCAGCTTGGCGTTAAAGTTGATGGCTATTTATCACCCATGCAGAACTGTTTCATCACAGGTATAATTCATCTGCTTCACATTTTTCCCTCACCTCTATCTTGCACCTCTTCAACCTTCTCATCCTTTGTTTCTTGCCCTGGGATGACTGTGGTATGGGCTTGCCCTGCAAACAATTGAGAGTAAATTTAATGTATTGCATCAAATAGAGAATAATGTACCTTGGACATGGCCTAAATGTAGCTATGGTGTGCTGTGGATTCTCTCACTCAATATAGCGGACATGATTATAGCCTACAATGGTTGTCATGTTTTGGTGAGTAGGCCTACTCTTACCAAAACACACAAGAATTGTGTCACAGGCTATAAGATATGTGTGCCTATGAAAGGCATCTTGAAGGCACACCTCAAAACAATCTGTCCATATTGCAGTTCTGGAAAGCCTTAACATTTTCATTACAGTGTATTTGCGATCTTTTTATGCTTTTCCAGTCATAGGTACTTGCCTTCGATCCATAAAATGTTGAAATAGTCTTTGTTCTTATGGATTGTTGTCACCACAAACTACAAGCATTTCCACTTCCTTCCATCCTTTGCTCATACCAGAGAGGATGAGGGGATGCGAGATGGTTTACTCTGGCCAAAATTTTAAAGACATCTTCCTTAACTTTTACTGGTGAAAATCCCAAGTACAAATACAGTACACACACTAAAGGGTAAAACTATGTTTTGAGCAAAATATATATATTTTTTTACACAGCTGCACACTAAAGGAGTAGGGCATTCAAGGAGTTGGTCTGATGAGAATCCGTGATGTCATGTTCTTGCTTGAGGACCAATCGAGAACAAAAGAGAAATCATTTCACGTTGCCAGCCACAACGAAAGCTAAGGCAAGGATGTAATGTGAATTGAAAAGTAGAAAGCCACTCCGCTCCTCAGCCTAAATGCTACACAATTGTATTTAGCATAGCTAGGGAGTGAATATGCTGGGAGTGGGAGAGTGAAGGGACGATCCCAGACAGCAGGGGGAAGGGTGCTAGCTTATTTATATCTGACTGTTTCTTCTCCCCTGCCAGAGCTGCTGGAAACCTTCAGCTCTTCTCAGTACTTGGCTCTACTTATAAGAAATGACCCCCTCACTCAATGCCCGTCGGTCACACAAGATATGTGGGCACACATAAACGCACAACCCCATCTAGGAACAGCTCTTTACCATTTGTTGCTGATGTCATGTCGGGGGAAACTAGATGACTCCGGTTCCCCTCTGGAATAGGACACCGCTTAGAGTAGATTCAGTGACACATTATGCACAGAAATCACAATCGGCCTCTCGTTGTGGAGCACTGTCAAGCAGAAAACCATTGTTAAGACCCAGCTCCACTGTGTCTCCCCCCCTCCCCCTCTCTCTCTCCCTCTCTAATATAAAACATACACACAGTTAGGTAAGTCGCGATATGACAGAAATCACGACTGAAAACATAAGTCTCCATATATGGCCTGAATATTTGCAGGGTGAGCGGTCCCAGTGGTCTCAGGCCAACGCAGGATGGAGCTGATCAGCCCTGCCTGCTTGCCTGCTTGCCTGCTTGCCTGCCTGCCTGCCTGCCTGCCTGCCCTCTCTCTCTGTTTGTCTGTCTGTATGTCTGTCTGTCTGTCTGTCTGTCTGTCTGTCTGTCTGTCTGTCTGTCTGTCTGTCTGTCTGTCTGTCTGCTTGTCTCCCCTCTCTGTCTGTCTGCCTGTTTTTGTGCCTGTCTTCCTGTCTGCTTGCCTGACTGTCTGTCTGATTGCTCCCCTCTCTGTCTGTCTGATTGCCTGCTCTGTCTGTCTGTCCGTCCGTCTGTCTGACACTCACCCATAGGCAGTCCCTCGCATCCGCAGTCCGACATGGTGACGAGGGACAGTTAGTAACGGCCTTCTCCCGTCCCACAGTGGCAGATGGCTCCTGTTGCTTCTCCTCCTCTCCCAGACTGTGTTTGTGTGTGTGTGTGTGTGTGTGTGTGTGTGTGTGTGTGTGTGTGTGTGCGCGCGTGCTACTGCTCCTCCTCTACACTGCTGGCTGTGTGAGACCTTTGAGTGGAGTGGCCACCATCTAACAGGCTGTGGGTCTGACTGTCTGTCTGTCCCTCTGAGTGTGTTATGACTACGGGACGCTAAGCATGCCTCTCAAACACTAATGTCCAGGCTGCTATTGGTAAGTACATCTGTTAGCAGCCCTCCCCATTAGGATGACTCAATTAATTTGATAGGCCACCTTATTATATAGACAAGGCTAATATGTTTTTTCCTTTTCCGTTTTCCTTTTCAACTTATTCTGAATCTCAAAAAGGTTTCTTTTAGATTTTAAATGCCTATACATTTTCAATTAATTTCTTAGACCAGTGATCAATTCTCTTAAGAAACAAAGAGACATAAATAAATACAAATATAGAGATTACAGTGGCTTGTGAATGTATTCACCCCCCTTGGCATTTTTTCCCTATTTTGTTGCCTTACAACCTGGAATTAAAATTGATTTTAGGGGGGTTTGTATCTTTTGATTTACACAACATGCCTACCACTTTGAAGATGCAAAATAATTTTTTTTTGTGAAACAAACAAGAAATAAGACAAAAAAACAGAAAACTTGAGCGTGCATAACTATTCAACCCCCAACGTCAATACTTTGTAGAGCCACCTTTTGTAGCAATTACAGCTGCAAGTCTCTTGGGGTATGTCTCTATAAGCTTGGCACATCTAGCCACTGGGATTTTTGCCCATTCTTCAAGGCAAAACTGCTCCAGCTCCTTCAAGTTGGATGGGTTCCGCTGGTGTACAGCAATCTTTAAGTCATACCACAGATTCTCAATTGGATTGAGGTCTGGGCTTTGACTAGGCCATTCCAAGACATTTAAATGTTTCCCCTTAAACCACTAGAGTGTTGCTTTAGCAGTATGCTTAGGGTCATTGTCCTGCTGGAAGGCTATAAGGTGAATGAACCAATTTGTAAGTCGCTCTGGATAAGAGCGTCTGCTAAATGATGTAAATGTAAAATGTAAATGTAACCTCCATCCCAGTCTCAAATCTCTGGAAGACTGAAACAGGTTTCCCTCAATAATTTCCCTGTATTTAGCGCCATCCATCATTCCTTCAATTCTGACCAGTTTCCCAGTCCCTGCCGATAAAAAACATCTCCACAGCATGATGCTGCCACCAGCATGCTTCACTGTGGGGATGGTGTTCTTGGGGTGATGAAAGGTGTTGGGTTTGCGCCAGACATAGCGTTTTCCTTGATGCCCAAAAAGCTCAATTTTTGCCTCATCTGACCAGAGTACCTTCTTCCATATGTTTGGGGAGTCTCCCACATGCCTTTTGCTTATTTTTTTCTTTAAGCAATGGCTTTTTTATGGCCACTCTTCCGTAAAGCCCAGCTCTGTGGAGTGTACGGCTTAAAGTGGTCCTATGAACAGATACTCCAATCTACTCTGTGGAGCTTTGCAGCTCCTTCAGGGTTATCTTTGGTCTCTTTGTTGCCTCTCTGATTAATGCCCTCCTTGCCTGGTCCGTGAGTTTTGGTTGGGTGGCCCTCTCTTGGCAGGTTTGTTGTGGTGCCATATTCTTTCTATTTTTTAATAATGGATTTAATGGTGCTCCGTGGGATGTTCAATGTTTCTGATATTTTTTTTTATAACCCAACCCTGATCTGTACTTCTCCACAACTTTGTCCCTGACCTCTTTGGAGAGCTCCTTGGTCCTCATGGTGCCACTTGCTTGGTGGTGCCCCTTGCTTAGTGGTGTTGCAGACTCTGGGGCCTTTCAGAACAGGTGTATACAGTGGGGAGATTTTGCAGGTTTTCCTACTTACAAAGCATGTAGAGGTCTGTAATTTTTATCATAGGTACACATCAACTGTGAGAGACGGAATCTAAAACAAAAATCCAGAATATCACATTGTATGATTTTTAAGTAATTAATTTGCATTTTATTGCATGACATAATTATTTGATACATCAGAAAAGCAGAACTTAATATTTGGTACAGAAACCTTTGTTTGCAATTACAGAGATCATACGTTTCCTGTAGGTCTTTATCAGGTTTGCACACACTGCAGTAGGGATTTTGGCCCACTCCTCCATACAGACCTTCTCCAGATCCTTCAGGTTTCGGGGCTGTCGCTGGGCAATACGGACTTTCAGCTCCCTCCAAAGATTTTCTATTGGGTTCAGGTCTGGAGACTGGCTAGGCCACTCCAGGACCTTGAGATGCTTCTTACGGAGCCACTCCTTAGTTGCCCTGGCTGTGTGTTTCGGGTCGTTGTCATGCTGGAAGACCCAGCCACGACCCATCTTCAATGCTCTTACTGAGGGAAGGAGGTTGTTGGCCAAGATCTCACGATACATGGCCCCATCCATCATCCCCTCAATACGGTGCAGTCGTCCTGTCCCCTTTGCAGAAAAGCATCCCCAAAGAATGATGTTTCCACCTCCATGCTTCACGGTTGGGATGATGTTCTTGGGGTTGTACTCATCCTTCTTCTTCCTCCAAACATGGCGAGTGGAGTTTAGACCAAAAAGCTATATTTTTGTCTCATCAGACCACATGACCTTCTCCCATTCCTCCTCTGGATCATCCAGATGGTCATTGGCAAACTTCAGACGGGCCTAGACATGCGCTGGCTTGAGCAGGGGGACCTTGCGTGCGCTGCAGGATTTTAATCCATGATGGTGTAGTGTGTTACTAATGGTTTTCTTTGAGACTGTGGTCCCAGCTCTCTTCAGGTCATTGACCAGGTCCTGCTGTGTAGTTCTGGGCTGATCCCTCACCTTCCTCATGATCATTGATGCCCCACGAAGTGAGATCTTGCATGGAGCCCCAGACCGAGGGTGATTGACCGTCATCTTGAACTTCTTCCATTTTCGAATAATTGCGCCAACAGTTGTTGCCTTCTCACCAAGCTGCTTGCCTATTGTCCTGTAGCCCATCCCAGCCTTGTGCAGGTCTATAATTGTATCCCTGATGTCCTTACACAGCTCTCTGGTCTTGGCCATTGTGGAGAGGTTGGAGTCTGTTTGATTGAGTGTGTGGACAGGTGTCTTTTATACAGGTAACGAGTTCAAACAGGTGCAGTTAATACAAGTAATGAGTGGAGAACAGGAGGGCTTCTTAAAGAAAAACTAAGAGGTCTGTGAGAGACGGAATTCTTACTGGTTGGTAGGTGATCAAATACTTATGTCATGCAATAAAATGCAAATTAATTACTTAAAAATCATACAATGTGATTTTCTGGATTTTTGTTTTAGATTCCGTCTCTCACAGTTGAAGTGTACCTATGATAAAAATTACAGACCTCTACATGCTTTGTAAGTAGGAAAACCTGCAAAATCGGCAGTGAATCAAATACTTGTTCTCCCCACTGTATATACTGAGATCAGTTATTTTTTTCATTTCACAAAATGTCCATTACATGAAATCCAAATAAAAATCAATTTAAATTACAGGTTGTAATGCAACAAAATAGGAAAAACGGTATAGATTAGATTATATAGATTATAGATTATATAGATATATTATATAGATTACTGTTCTTTCATACTGGAACGTCTGTGGAGAAACGTTGCATGGATGTTACTTTTCAAATGGAAAGCAGCAGCCACAGAAGAGAGAGGATTTAATTACATTTACATTTTAGTCATTTAGCAGACGCTCTTCTCCAGAGCGACTTACAGTTAGTGAGTGCATACATTTTTCACACTGCCCCCCCGTGGGAAACGAACCCACAACCCTGGCGTTGCAAGCACCATGCTCTACCAACTGAGCTACAGGAGGCCCAATTTCATCCTGGAACACAGCTGTTCCTTTATGGATTGTTTTCAGAGGGCACAGGGGCATGTGCCCCCTCAGATCTGTGCTGTTTATTTTATTAACATTTTTGTTTGTTTGTTTTTTCTTTGTAATTCTACTAGCCATTTATGAATTCTCCCAACCTCAGAACTAGCTACGAATAAACTATTTCAATCAAGTAAGAGTAGCTAGCTTGTCTAACTATCTTAACTGGCATGCCTGCTGGCAAGGTTGGTAGACTTTAGAAGAGCAAGCAATAACTAAATGCACTGTATAAGACTCACATTCCTTTCAATCTTTTATCCAGATTTTAGCAGAGATGCATAGATTCAGAGAGGATACAGACAGCTCAAAAAAAATAAAAATAAATGTTTAGATAAGCAGAAAAATATATATATATATTTTTTTACATAGAATTAAGCATAATGATTATGGCTCTAGACAGGATCGTAACCAGGGCCTGAGTTTTAGGGGGGATCGCTCCCATCCAATACATTTTAAGAAAGTTTAAGCTCATTTACTGCATTTCTATACAATTTAAAACTCTAAAATACTATTTGGAGAACAGCAAAAACAAGCAATAAAAATTCCAGAGCCGTTATCACATTGGTTTCTGTAACTTCACCTCAGTCGATTTACAAACACGTAACCTATTAGCTATACAATTAGCCGCAACACATTACCTCACATTTACTATAATTTGATATGTACAGTGGGATCTGTTAGTAGAAACATATTTTATGAACAAAAAGTTAACAAATACCATGACTTATGCCATGTTAATATGATACAGTGCCTTCAGAAAGTATTCATACCCCTTAATTTATTCTACATTTTGTTGTGTTACACCCTGAATAAAATATAATAATCTCAACCATCTACACACAATACCCCATAATGACAAAGTGAAAATATGTTTTTAGATATTTTTGCAAATGTGTTGAAAATGAAATACAGAAATATTGAATTTACATATGTATTAACACCCCTAAGTCCATACATGTAATAATCACCATTGGCAGCAATTACAGCTGTGAGCAGTGTAGTACTCCAGACCACATATTGAGTGTCTCGGTCTAGTCTCGATGTCGGATACATATGTACTCGGTCTTGACTTGGTCTCATATAGTGAGGACTCAGAATTTCTTCCCGAGACCAGTCGAGACCAGCGACATAAAAAACTCATAATTATCAGCTTCAGTCAGCACATAAAACCTCTTCGCCAGGCCAAATATACACTCCTTTCTTGAAACATTAATATCTTAACAGCCTTTATTTCTATTATAGACATGTTTGCGCAGTGGCGAACCTATAGGCCTTCAGTGTGTGACAGGATCATGATTCTGAAAGGACAGCAACCGTAATACCAGTGCACTCATGTAGGAGAGTGCACATTTTGTTAAACACAAAGGGCGAGTGGTGTAGTGGAGGGTATACGCAGGTATAAGCCGTATACCCACTTTTTTTCAGTGGGCATCAGTGGCAACCCGTCATTCAGGGCAGGTGGGGCTTTTGAACCCCACCTGTTTAGCTAAAAAATATATACAGTTGAAGTCGGAAGTTTACATTCACTTAGGTTGGAGTCATTAAAACTCATTTTTCAACCACTCCACACATTTCTTGTTAACAAACTATAGTTTTGACAATTCGGTTATGATATCTACTTTGTGCATGACACAAGTAATTTTTCCAACAATTGTTTACAGACAGATTATTTCAAATATAATTCAGTCTATCACAATTCCAGTGGGTCAGAAGTTTACATACACTAAGTTGACTGTGCCTTTAAACAGCTTGGAAAATTCCAGAAAATGATGTCATGGCTTTAGAAGGTTCTGATAGGCTAATTGACATAATTTGAGTCAATTGGAGGTGTACCTGTGGATGTATTTCAAGGCCTACCTTCAAACTCAGTGCCTCTTTGCTTGACATCATGGGAAAATCAAAAGAAATCAGCCAAGACCTCAGAAAAAAAATGGTAGACCTCCACAAGTCTGGTTCATCCTTGGGAGCAATTTCCAAACGCCTGAAGGTACCACGTTCATCTGTACAAACAATAGTACGCAAGTATAAACTCCATGGGACCACGCAGCCATCATACCGCTCAGGAAGGAGACGCGTTCTGTCTCCTAAAGATGAACGTACTTTGGTGCGAAAAGTGCAAATCAATCCTAGAACAACAGCAAAGGACCTTGTGAAGATGCTGGAGGAAACAGGTACAAAAGTATCTATATACTCAGCAAGGAAGAAGCCACTGCTCCAAAACCGCAACTGCACATGGGGACAAAGATTGTACTTTTTGGAGAAATGTCCTCTGGTCTGATGAAACAAAAATAGAACTGTTTGGCCATAATGACCATCGTTATGTTTGGAGGAAAAAGGGGTATACTTGCAAGCCGAAGAACACCATCCCAACCGTGAAGCACGGGGGTGGCAGCATCATGCTGTGGGGGTGCTTTGCTGCAGGAGAGACTGGTGCACTTCACAAAATAGATGGCATCATGAGGAAGTAAAATTATGTGGATATATTGAAGCAACATCTCAAGACATCAGTCAGGAAGTTAAAGCTTGGTCGCAAATGGGTCTTCCAAATGGACAATGACCCCAAGCATACTTCCAAAGTTGTGGCAAAATGGCTTAAGGACAACAAAGTCAAGGTATTGGAGTGGCCATCACAAAGCCCTGACCTCAATCCTATAGAAAATTTGTGGGCAGAACTGAAAAAGCATGTGCGAGCAAGGAGGCCTACAAACCTGACTCAGTTACACCAGCTCTGTCAGGAGGAAAGGGACAAATTCACCCAACTTATTGTGGGAAGCTTGTGGAAGGCTACCCGAACTGTCTGACCCAAGTTAAACAATTGAAAGGCAATGCTACCAAATACTAATTGAGTGTATGTAAACTTCTGACCCACTGGGAATGTGATGAAAGAAATAAAAGCTGAAATAAATCATTCTCTCTACTATTATTCTGACATTTCACATTCTTAAAAGAAAGAGGTGATCCCAACTGACCTAAGACAGGGAATTTTTACTAGGATTAAATGTCAGGAATTGTGAAAAACTGAGTTTAAATGTATTTGGCTAAGGTGTATGTAAACTTCCAACTTCAACTGTATATAAAAATAACAAATAAAAAAATTATGTCAAAATACATTTATTGAGTTAATAAAGCCACAAACAAACATGGGCTCTTTTTTGCTTTCTTAAGGCAGCTCCAAAATTCAAGTGTTTCAGCCTAGCTCAGTGTTTTCTGTGGTGGCGGGGCAGCCAGCGGAAAATACCGAGCGTAGGGTTTGGTAATCTTCTCTAGTTGCGCCGTGATTGGCTCAGTGTTCTGTCACTCATGGGGACACTACGTCACCGCAAAATCTACATTCAAAAAGAAAATTCAAGCCCCCTTGGGTGCTGCCATAGATTTACATTAGAAGTGCCCCTCCAAGAAGGCTCAAGGTCCTTGGCCACAGATAAAATGACGTCAAATCACGTTATATCTACATTAGCTTTGATTGGACTGATTATGTCAACATCATACTTTCAAAATCTTAGCTAGCAAGCTAGACAAGCAGTCATCATCATGAATCACGTCGACAATCTAATGGCAAATCCTTTTCAATCCTTGTCATATGAAGATAAATTATAGATAAAACGTATCGGTGCTCATTGGCCATTGGACATAAACAAGTTGGAAATCGCAAATTCAACACTGAGTGGTTTGGAAGGAATCAGTGACTCACTGCAAGTGTTGCAAAGCAATCCATATTTTGCTTCCCCTGCCTGCTATTCGGTGTGTGGTCCAAGTCTGGGTTTAAGGGTCTCTTTTCCAAGCTTAAAAGGATAAACATTCAACACCATGGGCCAGAAAAGGTTGAATACATTGGCCATGCTGACAAGCCAGAATGACTTCTGCCGCGTTCAAAACAACTGCAAACTCAGAGCTGGGAAATCTCAGACTTCAGTGAGTTCAAGACAACTGGGAACTTTGAAAATAATTAGCTCAGACTGGGAAAATATGCTTTGAACAGTCATCCAATTTGGAATTCCAAGTCGGGAACTCTGGCTTCTTTCTAGAGCTCTGACCTGAAGATCATTGACGTCTTGTTTTTTTTCTGGAGTTCCCAGTTGTCTTGAAAGCACCATAAATCCAGAGAATGCCAGACTTTGATGACAAAGTTTAATAAAAACATTTGCCCATAAGAAGGACTGCCGCCCCACCTTCCTGTTCCAAGTGAGTCCAAAAATGTATTGAATGCTGCTGCATAAATGATGTAATTTGCCAGGGAGATATGTATACTGTAGCTAAGAAAGTAATACTAAGTGTATGTTGTGTAGTAAACTATTAGTAGCCCATGTGCCTCACCCTAATAATTTGGTCCCTTTCCCCCTCATAACTTAGCCTACTGTTTGACTTGGTGGTTTTAGAGAAATGTCATCATCGAATATTGTAAGAGCTTTCATTGTCTGCTTAGTGTATATGCCCCCTTTATTTATCCTACGGTTCTGACTTGGTGTACAGGGAGAATACTGTAAGAACGGCCCATGTTCTGAATTCTGTCGCTGTACATTTAGTTATATTGACTATGTCTGTCTTAGCTCGCTCATTAATGTTTTAATCGAAAATACGGATTGCCTCTTATCCGCTCATAGTTCCCTTATGCCATAGTTTGTACATCTCAATTGTCAGTAGAAACCACATTTGTTTAAACAAGTCAGCCATATCAGCTATGTTTTTTTTAAAGGTAGTAAATGAGGCTGAATTAACTGTTTAGCTGCCAGACAAGGCTTCGCTGATAGCCAGGTGTAGCTGTGGTAAGGATTTACCATATCTAAGTGGTCGCTTGTCAGAGAATGTTTTAAAAAGTGTCATATTCTTCCTGGAGGTGTATATGAACAGATTTTAATAAGATTTTATGTTGCTAAAATGCTTTCAGTTCCACTTTAAATGCAACAATGTTTCACACACATAAGTTATTTTCAAAGAGATGACTAACAACAGCAAGTGTGCTGCAATAAAAAAAACACAGTTCCACTCACCAGATGATGATCATTTGAAACTTAAATAGAAGCTTGAAAGGGGAGAAGCCTACAAATTAGCAACAACATCCTCTTTGATAACACCTCTGCAGCCACTGCAAACTAGCCAACAACAAAAGCTAGCTAGCTAGACCGTGGGAAAACTATTGCTCGCTATTGCGCAGTGACCTGTTGGCATTCAAGAAGGCAAAAGTTTCCATAAAAACGGTCTCACCCATTAAGTCAAACTGTGATTGGTTGATTCCACTGTCACTCCAAAAATGTTCCCTAATACAGTTGAATGGCAGATGCCTTTATCTAGCTTCTGATAGCCTAGCCAATGGCTGAATTAGCTAGCTAGATTTATTTCCCCAGAGACCAAAAAAAAAAAATCCTGATTGCATCTTTTTTTCTCTTCAGTGTTAACCCTTTCCTTTCCAACAAAAACTGAAGAGATTAAATCAGAACCTAATTGAAAATAATAATATAATTATCATTATTATAATATTATTATAATCATTATTTTATAAATCCTTAGCCCTTCTCTGAAGGCGTAGAAGGCCCATTGTTACCCAATGTGTTTGGGTTAGTCATAATTTGTAGAGTGGCTCTATTTTCCCTCAGCATGCATTTTTTCACTATTCTGAATGTTTAAAGAATCCATATGTTGTTCTGAAATATGAACACAGAAATACTGGACATTTTGAACTCTTATTATGGTGGTGATTTGAAAAAATTACAATCATGGTCTTGAATTGGACTCGCGTTTTTCTGGTCTCGGTCTTGAGTCGTCTCGGACCCCTTGTCCCCCTTCCCGGTCTCGGTCTTGACGCGGTCTCGACCCCCCTCCGGTCGATTTGCTCCAGTCTTGGTCTTGAATCAGTTTCGCTTTAGGTAGTCTCGAACACAACACTGGCTGTGAGTCTTTCTGGGTAAGTCTCTAAGAGCTTTCCACACCTGGATTGTGTCACATTTTCCCATTATTTTTCAAGCTCTGTCAAATTGGTTGTTGATCATTGCCAAAGGGTTTGAATACTTATTGACTCAAGACATTTCAGCTTTTCATTTTTTTATTAATTTGTAATACTTTCAAAAAACATAATTCCAATTTGACATTATTAATTACATTCAGGCTGTAACACAACAAAATGTGGAAAAAGTCAAGAGGTGTGAATACTTTCTGAAGGCATTGTATCTGAGTGAGAGTGACTAACAAAATCAATGGGGGCCCTCTGGAGGTCAGGGCCCCTGGGCACATGCCGTGCGTGCCCGTTTGGTAATTCAGCCATGATTACTACAAGTTTAGATAGCTGGCTAGACTAACTAGACTAATTTACCAATCTAAAATGTATTAACTGACATGGGCTAATTGAGTGACTGTCAGTGAGTGACATAAAAAGAGGAAAACTGCTGATGCACAACTAAGTTTCAAAATTGCACCTTGTGTATTCTACTATTCTAACTCTCAACAGTAAGTTGAGACCCTGCCTCCACTATTCCAGCACCACTTCAACATCATCAAATCACCTCTGCTTAGTCTAATACACTGACAACTTGTCACATCTGCTCCTGCAACGCCCTCTACTGCTCATCCTGTGTCTCCTTGTCCAGCCGCCACTCCCCCAGTACTCTCAATTCAATTCAATTCAATTTCAATTCAATTTAAGGGCTTTATTGGCATGGAAAACATATGTTAACATTGCCAAAGCAAGTGAAGTAGATAGTAAACAAAAGTGAAATACACAATAAATATTAACAGTAAACATTACACTCAGAAGTTCCAAAAGAATAAAGACATTTCAAATGTCATATTATGTATATATACAGTGTTGTAACAATGTGCAAATAGTTAAAGTACAAATGGGAAAATAAATAAACATAAATATGGGTTGTATTTACAATGGTGTTTGTTCTTCACTGGTTGCCATTTTCTTGTGGCAACAGGTCACAAATCTTGCTGCTGTGATGGCACACTGTGGTTTTTCACCCAGTAGATAAGGGAGTTTATCAAAATTGGGTTTGTTTTCTAATTCTTTGTGGATCTCTGTAATCTGAGGGAAATAGGTGTCTCTAATATGGTCATACATTTGGCAGGAAGTTAGGAAGTGCATCTCAGTTTCCACCTCATTTTGTGGGCAGTGCGCACATAGCCTGTCTTCTCTTGAGAGCCAGGTCTGCCTACGGTGGCCTTTCTCAATAGCAAGGCTATGCTCCCTGAGTCTGTATATAGTCAAAGCTTTCCTTAAGTTTGGGTCAGTCACAGTGGTCAGGTATTCTGCCACTATGTACTCTCTGTTTAGAGCCAAATAGCATTCTAGTTTGCTCTGTTTTTTCCAATGTGTCAAGTAATTCTCTTTTTGTTTTCTCATGATTTGGTTGGGTCTAATTGTGTTGTTGTTGTTGTCCTGGGGCTCTGTGGGGTCTGTTTGTGAACAGAGCCCCAGGACCAGCTTACTTAGGGGACTATTCTCCAAGTTCATCTCTCTGTAGGTGATGGCTTTGTTATGGAAGGTTTGGGAATCGCTTCCTTTTAAGTGGTTATAGAATTTAACAGCTCTTTTCTGGATTTTGATAATTAGCGGGTATCGGCCTAATTCTGCTCTGCATGCATTATTTGGTGTTTTCGTTGTACACAGAGGATGTTTTTGCTGAATTCTGCATGCAGAGTCTCAATTTGGTGTTTGTCCCATTTTGTGTATTCTTGGTTGGTGAGCGGACCCCAGACCTCACAACCATAAAGGGCAATGGGTTCTATAACTGATTGTATTTTTAGCCAGATCCTAATTGGTATGTCAAATTGTTCCTTTTGATGGCATAGAAGGCCCTTCTTGCCTTGTCTCTCAGATCGTTCACAGCTTTTTGGAAGTTACCTGTGGCGCTGATGTTTAGGCCGAGGTATGTATAGTTTTTTGTGTGCTCTAGGGCAACGGTGTCTAGATGGAATTTGTATTTGTGGTCCTGGCAACTGGACCTTTTTTGGAACACCATTATTTTTGTCTTACTGAGATTTACTGTCAAGGCCCAGGCCTGACAGAATCTGTGCAGAAGATATAGGTGCTGCTGTAGGCCCTCCTTGGTTGGTGACAGAAGCACCAGATCATCAGCAAACAGTAGACATTTGACTTCAGATTCTAGTATGTGTGTGATTGTGTGGGCGGAGACAGGTGTGCTGGAGTCAGAGCAGATACCCACCAGCTGCAACCTGTTCCATAATCAAGACCTCTACAAATACTCAGTCCTGCCACTTCCACACTGCCAGATCGTAATCTCTGCTCAGTCAGTCTATGCTTCTAGCTGTGTGTTACTATTCAGATCCTGTTGTGCCTGTTTTCCTCGCATGACGCTGTTTTCCTCTCCGCTACAGTTCTGCCCGCTCCGACTCTGGTCCCTGTCTCCAGTCCCACGTCTCGTCATCCTGCTACTCTGTCCTGGATTCCCCACTCTACTACTCCCTTGGATTCCCCTCCGGACCTGCTCACCCTGTCTCAACCCCCCTCGCTCCAGCCTCAGCCTCCGCACCTGGTTTCCAGCAGTTTCCCCTGACCTGCACTCCATCTTCCCCCTGTGTTTCAATAAATACCTTGGTTACTTCATCCCAGTCTCCTCGTCTGAGTCTGCTCTTGGGTTCCCCTGTTCCACTCCGCATAACAAAGATACCAAAAACAATTTAGTCCAATCAACGTAAGCTAAATATGATGTGGCTGTTCATGGTTCTGATTTTCTGTGTGCGTGTGTGTGCGTTCATGCAAGAAGAAAAACATGTTGACTCACCCTACTTGTATAGAAACACCAATGCCATCCTCCTCTCTTTCATGTTGACGAAACGGTCTATCACTCTGTCTTAGAGTACACTCTGTCTTTTTTGTCTTAGGCTACCTGGCTAAAATGCTTGCTCTCTAGCCTAACTTCCATTTATGGGCAATGTTAGCTAGTTAAGATTAGCCTTCTACGTCTAGCTACATATTGAACTTCCATCCGATCAGGCCAGGGGCACAACAATGTATGAATTAATGATTGGATCAGAATCAGCGTTATAATCATTGGCCAGTACGGAGAATTAAGTAAAACCACAAGTTCAAATCCCTATCTTCATCCATGGCTAATTTAGGAAAGGGCCAATTTTAGCTAGCTGGCTAGCTAGCCATCGGCGGACAACAACACAACAATTAAGGTTTTTCTGTCAATGACGTATGCCCTCAATGGGATTTGATAGGAGTGACGCCAAATCCAAGCTGGCTTCCCTTGACACCTTTTTTCGGTGTGCCAGGACCATTCACAGTTGAGCTCGCTCAGTTTAGCTCAACACTGATTGGCTAATTTTGTATCTTTTTTTTGTCAAGGGAGGCCAGATGCTCGCTGGCTTCCCTTGCCTTCAATGCTACGGGCAGCAACAATGTCATACTTGTTGAACCAGACAGCTGGCCTACACTTAGAGAGACAGAGGGGCGCTGTTTCGCTCGCTCGGATGCTTTACATTTACATTTTAGTCATTTAGCAGACGCTCTTATCCAGAGCGACTTACAGTGAGTGAGTGCATACATTTTCATACTGCCCCCCCGTGGGAAACGAACCCACAACCCTGGCATTGCAAGCGCCATGCTCTACCAACTGAGCTACAGGGGAGCTTTCTCCTGTGAGATACATTCAGCCTCTTGCGAACTGGAGGAAAATTATGAAACACAGAGAGATGAAAGATACATTATTGTATTTGTAAAAAAAAATATGTAATGATCAATTTTGGTGGGGAAGCCTGGCTTCCCTTGGCACCCATGAATACACGCCACTGTCTGGATCTCGGTGTCATCATATGTAGTTACGGCCCTGGCTATAGATTGGAGGAAAAAGCTGTTTCAGGTGTTTCAACTTAATGGACCACCCTCCAGCCATCCTCACTTACTTTGTGCCCCCTCAGATTTATGGGGTGCATGACGCCCCTGATTGCTACCATAGACTTAGTTAGACGACTCATCTTTGTATCTGTTATTCCAAGTAGAGATCTCTATCCTTCTCTATGATTTTTACCTCCTCAGTCTAAAAGACTCCTGCATAAATATGCCAACTGGTTGAAGACTGGGAGGCAGGTGTGCTGCTCTACCAATTACAAGCTCCTGTGTCCACATTGGCTCTGTTGGCAGTAGTAGTAGTACAGTCGTGGTCAAAGGTTTTCAGAATGACACAAGTATTGGTCTTCACAAAGTTTGCTGCTTCAGTGTTTTTAGATATTTTTGTCAGATGTTACTATGGTATACTGAAGTATAATTACAAGCATTCCATAAGTGTCAAAGGCTTTTATTGACAATTACATTAAGTTTATGCAAAGAGTCAATATTTGCAGTGTTGACCCTTCTTTTTCAAGACCTCTGCAATCTGCCCTGGCATGCTGTCAATTAACTTCTGGGCCACATCCTGACTGATGGCAGCCCATTCTTGCATAATCAATGCTTGGAGATTGTCAGAATTTGTGGGTTTTTGTTTGTCCACCCACCTCTTGAGGATTGACCACAAGTTCTCAATGAGATTAAGGTCTGGGGAGTTTCCTGGCCATGGACCCAGAATTTCGATGTTTTGTTCCCCGAGTCACTTAGTTATCACTTTTGCCTTATGGCAAAGTGCTGGAAAAGGCATTGTTCGTCACCAAACTGTTCTTGGATGGTTGGGAGAAGTTGCTCTCGGAGGATGTGTGTGGTACCATTCTTTATTCATGGCTGTGTTCTTAGGCAAAATTGTGAGTGAGCCCACTCCCTTGGCTGAGAAGCAACCCCACACATGAATGGTCTCAGGATGCTTTACTGTTGGCATGACACAGGACTGATGGTAGCGCTCACTTTGTCTTCTACGGACAAGCTTTTTTCCGGATGCCCCAAACAATCGGAAAGGGGATTCATCAGAGAAAATGACTTTACCCCAGTCCTCAGCAGTCCAATCCCTGTACCTTTTGCAGAATATCAGTCTGTCCCTGATGTTTTTCCTGGAGAGAAGTGGCTTCCTCACTGCCCTTCTTGACACCAGGCCATCCTCCAAAAGTCTTTGCCTTACTGTGCGTGCAGATGCACTCACACCTGCCTGCTGCCATTCCTGAGCAAGCTCTGCACTGGTGGTTCCCCGATCCCGCAGCTGAATCAACTTTAGGAGACGGTCCTGGCGCTTGCTGGACCTTCTTCGGCGCCCTGAAGCATTCTTCACAACAATTGAACCTCTCTCCTTGAAGTTCTTGATGATCCGATAAATGGTTGATTTAGGTGCAATCTTACTAGCAGCAATATTCTTGCCTGTGAAGCCCTTTTTGTGCAAAGCAATGATGATGGCATGTGTTTCCTTGCAGGTAACCATGGTTAACAGAGGAAGAACAATGATTTCAAGCACCACCCTCCTTTTTAAAGCTTCCAGTCTGTTATTCTAACTCAATCAGCATGACAGAGTGATCTCCAGCCTTGTCCTCGTCATCACTCTCACCTGTGTTAACGAGAGAATCACTGACATTATGTCAGCTGGTCCTTTTGTGGCAGGGCTAAAATGCAGTGGAAATGTTTTTGGGGGATTAAGTTCATTTTCGTGGCAAAGAGGGACTTTGCAATTAATTGCAATTCATCTGATCACTCTTCATAACATTCTGGAGTATATGCAAATTGCCATAATAAAAACTGAGGCAGCAGACTTACCCGTGTAGCTCAGTTGGTAGAGCATGGCATTTGCAACGCCAGGGTTGTGGGTTCAATTCCCACGGGGGGCCAGAATGAAAAATAAAATGTATGCACTAACTGTATGTCGCTCTGGATAAGAGCGTCTGCTAAATGACTAAACTGTAAAATGTAATTCTCAAAACTTTTGACCATGACTGTAGTAGTGTCTTTCTGCTGCTAGAGGGCGCCAATGTCCCATTGAACACTGTATTGGTCTCCATACGCAAAATGCAAAGGCTTTATCTCAATTGCATAAAAATCTTGTCATCTCCTTGTCTCCCACTCTTTATCTGCACTGATTAGAAAATATTTGATGGGTGAATACAATATGGTGCTCATCATTAGGCTGGCTTTAACCTGGTCAGTTCAACAAAGGAGAGGAGGCTAGGTGAGGACGGATTCTTAGACAATTGAGAAAGAGCCAAAGTGTCTTGAGGAAGGCAATGTAAATACCTAAAAAATGCCCAAGATATAATGATGGAAAGTTCACAATTTGAAGGGTACATTCATGACGGAATATGTAAGTATAGTGGAAGGGGTGCATTCCAATGAGTCTAAGAGGACCTAGTAAATCAAAATCTTCTTGCATGATCTGAACAGGTTCTTATTAATGCATTATTAACATATTTGTAAGATATTATCATATTCCAAACACATTCATCTCCTCATCTTCTTATCACATTAGCTTTTCAGATTATCATATTATCTGATCATGTTTCTTATTAAAACTCAATGGTCTGAGAGATGACATGCTATGCTTGTTTAGAGACGCAAGACACATTTCCCCAAAGGAATTCAATAAAAGTAAACCAACTGAGAACATTCTTTAAGGCTACATGTTTTTTGTTGATGATCTCACACACATACAGAGATCATCTTACATATTTTACTGTCTCCCGTGCCTGTACATACTGTAGGTAGGAATACCTATATGTGAGAATGCTGTTCATCGACTACAGCTCAGACTTCGACACCATAGTGCCCTCCAAGCTCATCACTAAGCTCAGGGCCCTGGGTCTGAACCCCTCCGTGTGCAACTGGGTTCTAGACTTCCTGATGGGCCAACCCCAGGTGGTGAAGGTAGGCAACAACACCTTCACCACACTGATCCTCAACACGGTGCTCAGCCCCCTCCTGTGCTCCCTGTTCACCCATGACTGCATGGCTACACAGATCTCCAACTCAATCATCAAGTTTTTGGACGACACAAAAGTGGTAGGCCTGACTGGGCCGTAGTGGAGAGGGTCAAAAGCTTCAAGTTCCTTGGCGTGCAAATCACTGAGGACCTGAAATGGTCCCTCCACACCGACAGCATAGTAAAGAAGGTGCAACAGCGCCTCTTCAACCTCAGGAGGCTGAAGAAATTCATTTTGGCCCCTAAGACACAAACTTCTAGAGATGCATCATCGAGAGCATTCTGTCGGGCTGTATCACCCGGCAACCGAACCGCTCGCAACCGCAGGCTCTCCAGAGGGTGGTGCGGCACACTGCCTGCACTCCAGGACATCTACAGCACCCGGTGTCACAGGAAGGCCAAGAAGATCATCAAGGACCTCAGCCACTCGAGCCATGGCCTGTTCACCTCACTACCATCTAGAAGGCGGAGACAGTATATGTGCATCAAAGCTGGGACTGAGAGACTGATAAACAGCTTCTATCTCCAGGCCATCAAACTGTTAAACAGCCATCACTAGCCGGCCTCCGCCCGGTACCTTGCCCTGAACCTTAGACAATGTCAATAGCCGGCTACCACCCTGTACTCTACCCTGCACCTTAGAGACTGCTGCCCTATATACATACAGTGCCTTCAGAAAGTATTCACACCCCTTTACTTTCTCTTTTTGTGTTACAGTCTGAATTTACAATGTATTAAATGGAGATTTGTTGTCACTGGCCTACCCACAATACCCTGTAATGTCAAAGTGGAATTATGTTGTTTCTATATGTTTACAAATATTTAAAATGAAAAGCCAATAAGTATTCAACCCCTTTGTTATGGCAAGCCTAAATAAAATCAGGAGTAAAATTGTGCTTAACAAGTCACATAATAAGTTGCATGGACTCTGTGTGCAATAATAGTATTTAAATAATTAGACATTTACAAGTTGAAACATAGCCTATGGATAATTAGCAGGCAGTGTGCCTTGGGTTGAGGGCAGCGTGGGTTAACTCTCCTGTTGTGTAACAATCACATTTTGGAACAATGAGTGCATTCTGACATCATGCACTTGAAAACTCTCACGCTGGGGTGACTATTAGAGATATTTGGAACCCCCCTGGTTGAAAAGGTTTACATGATTTTTCTGTAAGGTCCTTCAATTGAGCAGTGAATTTCAAACACATATTCAACCACAAAGAACAGGGAGGTTTTCCAATGCCTTGCAAAGAAGGGCACCTATTGGTAAATGTTTTTTTTTTTTTTTTTTTACAGACATTGAATATCCCTTTGAGCATGGTGAAGTTATTAATTACACTTTGGATGATGTATCAATACACTAAGTCACTACAAAGACACAGACGTCCTTCCTAACTCAGTTGCCGGAGAGGAAGGAAACTGCTCAGGGATTTCACTATGAGGCTAATGGTGACTTTAAAACAGTTACAGAGTTTAATAGCTGTAATAGGAGAAAACTGAGCATGGATCAACAACATTGTAGTTACTCCACAATACTAACCAAATCCACAGAGTGAAAAGAAGGAAGCCTGTACGGAATACAAATATTCGAAAACACGCATCCTGTTTGCCACAAGGCACTAAAGTAATACTGCAACAAATGTGGCAAAGCAATTAACTTTTTATCCTAAATACAGTGTGTTATGTTTGGGGCAAATCCAACAACACATTACTGAGTACCACTCTACATATTTTCACGCGTAGTGGTGGCTGCATCATGTTATGGGTATGCTTGTAATCGTTAAGGACTGGGGAGTTTTTCAGGATAAAGAAAGAAACGGAATGGAACTAAGCACAGGCAAAATCCTAGAGGAAAACCTGCTTCAGTCTGCTTTCCACCAGACACTGGGAGATGGATTCCTGAGTGGCCAAGTTACAGTTTTGACTTAAATATTCTAGAAAATCTATGGCAAGACCTGAAAATTATTGCAATGATCAACAACTAATTTGACAGAGCTTGAATAATTTTTGGAAGAATAATGAGCAAATGATGCACAATCCAGGTGTGGAAAGCTGTAATCGCTAGCAAAGTTGATTCTAACCCATAAGAGTCTAAGCCCAGTCTAAGCCGGGGGAGGGGGGTTCTACTAAGTTATATGGAATTGTTTTAAGAAGGTCATACCAAGGATCATTTAGCTATTTGATTTTGGATTTTAAAACCCCTTGAAGTATCCCAGAAATGTATATTTTTTGAAACGATGAACAATTATTTTGGGCCTTACTGCTATTAGCCCATACAAACGCATCAAATAACAAATTCACTACATGGAGCAACAGATAGTCCCCAACAAAATCAAAAGGAAGTTTGTTCTGAAGTGTCTGTCCTATATCTGAGAGATATAAGAATTATTATTTTTGGCACTAAACAGTCTAAGCCCCATGTAAGCCGGGGGAAGTGGTTCTACTAAGCTTTATGGAATTGTTTTAAGAAGGTCATAACAAGGACAATTTTGATATTTGATTTTTTAGTTTTAGACCCCTTGAAGTATATAGAAAAAAAATAAAACAAGTATTTGATGAAAATGTTTATTTGGCCTGTCACGACTTCCGCCGAGGCTGCCTCCCCTCCTTGTTCGGGCAGGCTTCGGCGTTCGTCGTCACCAGCTTACTAGCCACTGCCGCTCCATTATTCATCATTCCATTTGTCGTGTCTTGTCAATCACACACACCTGGTTCTTATTCCCTCATTAGTCCGTGTATAAGTGTTCCCTCTGCCCCCCTTGTCCTTGTGGGTGATTGTTTATTTGTGAGAGTAGTGTAGCTCGGTGGAGCTACTCGTACCTTGTTATTGCCGGGGTAGATATTTCCCCTGTGCCTGTTATTGTTGGAGCTACCGTTACCTTGTATTGCCAGGGTAGATTTCCCCCTGTGCCTGTTTCGTTTGTTGCTATCCAGCGCTATTTGTGTACGACGGAATAAACTCTGCATTCAGTGATTACCCTCCTGCGCCTGACTCCTATCACACTCATCACAGAATCACCCACCCACTATGGAGTCAGCGGGAGAAGAGCGCATGCCTGGAGTCGTGGCACGGGTCCAGGAGCATTCCACGATGCTGGCCAGCTTGGGGGAAGCGATGGATCGGGTTCTTCAGGTCGTCCAACGCCTGGAGAGGAGAGGACCCGATCTGTCGAGACCAGCTGGCCAACCGGATCCAGCCACCTACACCCCAGCACCCGGTGGGATCCAGATATCCTGACCACGGGCGTTTGATGGGATGGCGGCGCTCTGCCAAGGATTCCTCCTCCAACTGGAGCTATACTTCTCCAGCATCAGGCCGGCGCCATCGGAGCGGGAGAAGGTGTCCGTCCTCATTTCCTGCTTCTCGGGGAAAGCCCTGGAGTGGGCCAACGCGGTTTGGAGCGAAGGAGGAGCCGCGTTGGAGGACTACGGGGAGATCACTCGCCTCTTTCGGGCGGTCTTCGATAACCCGCCCGAGGGTCGAGAGGCGGGTGAGCGGCTGGTCCACCTGAGGCAGGGGACGAGGACCACGCAGGACTTCGCGTTGGAGTTTCGGACTCTGGCAGCGGGGTCCGGGTGGAACGGGCGTGCCCTGATCGACCATTTCCGGTGCCATCTGCAGGAGGACATCCGACGGGAGCTAGCCTGCCGGGACACTATGTTGTCTTTCACGAAACTGGTGGACATGGCCATCCATTTGGACAACCTGCTGGCAGCCAGAGGACGTCCTGGTAGGGGTCTGCCCGTTTCCACCCCGGACGACTCGGGTCCCAAGCTGAAGGAGCTGGGTGGAGCCGCTGTCCGAGAGAGCGGAGGATGACAGCGACAGTGCCACTCTGGTGGCACGAAGGGACAGTACACCACACGTCGTAGTCAACGCTCTTTTGGGCCTGGAGGCGGCAGGCAGGGCACTCTCGCATCATCCCAGGTATCGAACCCCCACACTCGTTCAGAGCTCTCTGCTGCGCACTGTACCCTACCTATCCATTTTCCCGATCAAATGGTAGTTCCCCAGTGTAAGGCGCTAGTCGATTCAGGCGCAGCTGGGAACTTTATGTACAGGGCATTCTCATGCCGTCAAGGCATTTCATTGGTTCCCCTATCCATTCCACTCCCCATCAGAGCACTTGATAGTCGACCATTAGGGTCCGGGTTTGTAAAGGAAGTCACTGTACCAGTCACCATGATCACCCAGGAGACTCATTGTGAGCAGGTTACTTTTTCGATTATTGAGTCTCCTGCTTTCCCTGTGGTATTAGGTATCCCTTGGCTAGCACTCCACACTCCACGGGGTGGTCGCGAGAGTGTCAGGGTTGGTGTCTAGGTGTTTCCGTTGGTGCAACCACGGTGGAAAGTCCAGACGGTACCTCCACCGTGCGCATTCCCCCCGAATACCTCAATTTGGCGCACACGGGTGATTGCGCGATAAACCTTCGGGTAGACGCTGTACCTCCCAGGAGTCATGTGTACCCCCTGTCGAAGGCTGAAACGGAGGCTATGGAAACATACGTCACCGAGTCCCTGGGCCAGGGGTATATACGTCCCTCCACTTCACCCGCCTCCTCGAGTTTCTTCTTTGTGAAGAAGAAAGACGGCGGTCTGCGCCCGTGCATTGATTATCGATCACTGAACAAGGAAACTATAAGATTTAGTTATCCTCTCCCCCTCATTTCTTCAGTGATTGAGTCAATGCATGGGGCGCGCTTCTTCACTAAACTAGATCTCAGGACTGCATACAACCTGGTGCGTGTTCGGGAGGGGGATGGGTGGAAGACAGCATTCAGCACAACCACGGGGCATTATGAATACCTGGTGATGCCCTACGGTTTGATGAATGCTCCATCCGTCTTCCAGTCCTTTGTGAACGAGGTGTTTCGGGACATGCTTGGTCGCGGTGTGGTGGTCTACATCGATGACATCCTGGTGTATTCTGCTACGCGTGCCGAGCATGTGTCCCTGGTTCGCAAAGGGCTGGCCCGACTGTTGGAAGATGACCTTTATGCCAAGGCAGAGAAGTGTATGTTTTTCCAGCAGTCTGTCTCCTTCCTCGGATACCGCATTACCACCTCAGGTGTGGACATGGAGGGAGACCGCATTTCAGCCGTGCTTCAACCACGGTTAAGGAGGTGCAGCGCTTTCTTGGCTTTGCCAACTACTATCGGAGGTTTATCCGTGCTTTGGCAAGGTCGCAGCTCCCATTACATCCCTGTTGAAGGGTCGGCCGTCCCGGCTCCGCTGGTCTGCTGAGGCTGACCTGGCCTTCAGGAGACTGTTCACCTCAGCCCCGGTACTGGCCCACCCCGATCCATCACTACCGTTCGTAGTGGAGGTGGATGCGTCCGAGGTAGGGATAGGCGCTGTCCTATCCCAACGCTCGGGCACGCCACCCAAGCTCCGCCCCTGTGCCTTCTTCTCTAAGAAGCTCAGCCCGGCGGAGCAGAACTACGGCGTTGGTGATCGGGAGCTGTTGGCTGTTGTCCGAGCTTTGACCGTGTGGAGGCATTGGCTCGAAGGGGCGAAACACCCTTTCCTCATCTGGACGGACCACCATCACTTGGAGTACATCCGGGCAGCGAGGAGGCTGAATCCTCGCTAGGCCAGGTGGGCCCTTTTCTTCACCCGGTTTGATTTTACACTGTCATACATTCCGGGTACGAAGAACGTGAAGGCAGCCGCACTGTCCCGGCTGTATGACAGAGAGGAGAGGCCCAGAGACAACACCCCCATACTCCCGGCCTCCTGCATTGTGGCGCCGGTAGTATGGGTGATGGACGCGGATATAGAGCATGCATTACGCACAGATCCATCTCCACCTCAGTGTCCAGCTGGGCTGCGGTACGTGCCTGCTCTTATCCGTGATCGTCTGATCTTCTGGGCACACACGTCACCCTCCTCTGGTCACCCAGGTACCGGTCGTACAGTGCGCTGCCTGATCGGAAAGTACTGGTGGCCTACCTTGGCTAAGAACGTGAGGGTAAGGCGTGAGGGTAAGGCGCCCAGAGTAAGGCACCGGGGTTGGTGCGCTGCTGGAGCTGCAGGTCAAGGGGGGGTACTGTCACGACTTCCGCCGAGGCTGCCTCCCCTCCTTGTTCGGGCAGGCTTCGGCGTTCGTCGTCACCGGCTTACTAGCCACTGCCGCTCCATTATTCATCATTTCATTTGTCTTGTCTTGTCAATCACACACACCTGGTTCTTATCCCCTCATTAGTCTGTGTATAAGTGTTCCCTCTGCCCCCCTTGTCCTTGTGGGTGATTGTTTATTTGTGAGAGTAGTGTAGCTCGGTGGAGCTACTCGTACCTTGTTATTGCCGGGGTAGATATTTCCCCTGTGCCTGTTATTGTTGGCGCTACCGTATCACAAGCTGATGTGGATGCGGTGTTGGAGTCAGGCGCAGGACACAGAAGCTCAGTCAAAAAGACTTTACTAGTCCACAAATACAATACAAAATAAACGGGCCTCAAACACTGGAGGTGAGCGATTACGCATACAGTGCGTAAAGACACTATCAACATGAGAACAAATATCTTACATCAAAGGACAGGCGGACAATCACACACAACTGCAAACAAAACTAAAGGAAACTTATAGGTGACCTAATCAATACATAACACGAAACAGGTGCACTAACAAGACAAGACCAAACAAACATTGAGACATCAAGCGGTAGTAGCTAGTACTCTGGGGACGATGAACGCCGAAGCCTGCCCGAGCAAGGAGGAGGAGCAGTCTCGGCGGAATTCGTGACAGTATCCCCTCTTGACGCGCGGCTCCAGCCGTGCGCTGACCCCGGGCTCGGGGACGGCCAGGAGGACGCGGAGCAGGGCGCGTGGGATGACTACGGTGGAACTCAGTCAGGAGGGATGGATATAAAATGTCCCTCCTAGGCACCCAGCACCGTTCCTCCGGGCCGTACCCCTCCCACTCCACGATATATTGTAGACCCCCCATCCGACGTCTCGAATCCACGATGGACCGGACCGAGTACGCCGGAGCCCCCTCGATGTCCAGTGGGGGCGGAGGAGTCTCTCTTATCTCATAGTCCTGGAGTGGACCAGCTACCACCGGCCTGAGGAGAGACACATGGAACGAGGGGTTAATGTGATAATCATTAGGCAGTTGTAATTTGTAGCAAACCTCGTTCAATCTCCTCAGGACTTTGAATGGCCCCACAAACCGCCGACCCAGCTTCCGGCAGGGCAGGCGAAGGGGCAGGTTTCGAGTCGAGAGCCAGACTCGATCTCCAGGGGCGTATACTGGACCCTCACTGCGGTGGAGATTGGTGCTCGCCTTCTGCCGACGGATGGCCCGCTGCAGATGGACGTGTGCAGCGTTCCACGTCTCCTCCGAGCGCCGAAACCACTCATCCACCGCAGGAGCCTCGATCTAGCTCTGATGCCATGGTGCCAGAACCGGCTGATACCCTAACACACACTGGAAAGGGGTCAGGTTAGTAGAGGAGTGGCGAAGAGAGTTCTGAGCCATCTCTGCCCAGGGGATATACCCCGACCACTCCTCCTGCCGGCCCTGGCAATATGATCTCAGAAACCTACCCACATCCTGGTTCACTCTCTCCACCTGCCCATTACTCTCAGGGTGGAACCCCGAGGTAAGGCTAACCGAGACCCCCAAGCGTTCCATGAACGCCCTCCAGACTAGAGGTGAATTGGGGACCCCGATCAGCATTGGGATGAGACGACAGGCCTTAGAGAACCGATCCACAATGACCAGAATAGTGGTATTCCCCTGAGAGGGGGGAAGGTCCGTAACAAAGTCCACCGAGAGGTGAGACCACTGCCGTTGTGGAACGGGCAGGGGTTGTAATTTCCCCCTGGGCAGGTGTCTAGGCGCCTTACACTGAGCACACACCGAGCAGGAGGAGACATAAACCCTCACGTCCCTAGCCAATGTTGGCCACCAGTACTTCACACTAAGGCAGTGCACTGTCCGGCCAATACCTGGATGTCCAGAGGAGGGTGACGTATGAGCCCAATAAATGAGACGATCACGGACCTCGAGCGGCACGTACGTCCGACCCACTGGACACTCTGGGGGAGTAGGGTCGGTGCGTAACGCCCGCTCAATTTCCGTATCGACCTCCCATAACACCGGTGCCACCAGACAAGACTCTGGCAGTATGGGAGTGGGCTCAACGGACCTCTCCTCTGTGTCATACCGCCTGGACAGGGCGTCTGCCTTACCGTTCTGGGACCCTGGGATGTAGGTTATCTTAAACACGAACCGGGTCAGAAACATGTTCCACCTAGCCTAACGAGGGTTCAATCTCCTAGCTGCCCGGATGTACTCCAGGTTACGGTGATCAGTCAGAATGAGAAAAGGGTATTGAGCCCCCTCAAGCCAATGCCTCCACACCTTTAGAGCTTGAACCACGGCTAACAGCTCCCTGTCCCCTACGTCATAATTACGTTCCGCCGGGCTGAGCTTTTTAGAATAAAAAGCGCAGGGACGGAGCTTTGGAGGCGTGCCTAAGCGTTGCGACAGTACTGCCCCAATCCCGGCCTCTGATGCGTCCACCTCTACCTGGAACGCTAAAGCGGGGTCCGGGTGCAACAGCACCGGAGCCGAAGTGAACAGGTCCTTCAGTTTACCAAACGCCCTGTCCGCTTCAGCCGACCACTGCAAACGCACCGGGCCCCCCTTCAGCAGGGAAGTAATGGGAGCTGCTACCTGTCCAAAACCCCGGATAAACCTCCGGTAGTAATTGGCAAACCCCAAAAACTGCTGCACCTCTTTAACAGTGGTTGGGGTTTGCCAGTTACACACGGCTGACACACTTTCAATCTCCATCTTCACCCCTGACGCGGACAACCGATGACCCAAGAAGGAGATGGACTCCTGGAAAAACAGACATTTCTCTGCCTTGACATACAAGTCATGCTCCAACAGCCTACCCAACACTCGGCGCACCAGGGCTACATGCTCGGCTCGTGTAGAAGAGTACACTAGGATGTCGTCAATGTACACTACCACACCCTGCCCATGCAGGTCCCGGAAGATCTCGTCCACAAATGATTGGAAGACTGAAGGAGCATTCATTAACCCGTATGGCATGACGAGATACTCATAATGGCCTGAGGTGGTACTAAATGCTGTCTCCATTCATCTCCCTCCCTAATGCGCACCAAGTTATAGGCGCTCCTGAGATCCAGTTTTGTGAAGAAACGCGCTCCGTGCAATGATTCAGTCATACTCGCAATCAGAGGAAGAGGGTAACTGTATTTAACAGTGATCTGATTGAGACTACGGTAATCAATACACGGGCGCAACCCTCCATCCTTCTTCTTCACAAAAAAGAAACTCGAGGACGCAGGGGAAGTGGAGGACCGTATGTATCCTTGTCTCAGGGACTGTCTCCATAGCCGTCGTCTCCTCTTGAGACAGAGGATACACATGGCTCCGCGGGAGTGCCGCACCTGTCTGGAGGTTTATCGCACAATCTCCCTGTCTATGAGGTGGCAATCGCGTCGCCCTCGTTTTGCTGAACATGAGTGCCAAATCCTCATACTCAGGGGGAATGTGCATTGCGGGCACTTGGTTCGGACTCTCCACCGTGGTCACCCCAACGGAAACACCTAAACATCGCCCAACACACTGGTCAGACCATTCCTTGAGAGCCCTCTGTTGCCACGAAATGGTGGGGTCATGGGTGATTAACCAAGGAAGCCCCAGCACCACGGTATACGCAGGAGAGTCAATCAGGTACAACTGAATGATCTCCTCATGACCCCCCTGCGTCTTCATCTTTAGTGGCGCTGTGACCTCCCTAATCAACCCAGATCCCAACGGGCGGCTATCTAGGGCATGGACAGGGAAGGGTGCATCAACGGGCAGGAGGGGAATCCCTAACTTAGTACAACATTTCCGATCAATAAAATTCCCAGCTGCGCCTGAATCGACTAGCGCCTTATGCTGGGAATGAGATGCAACCTGAGGAAATACCACAGGTATACACAAGTGAACAACAGAGAGCTCTGGGTGAGTGGGGCGCCTACTCACCTGAAATGACTCCCCAGTGCGCGACCTGTTGCCCCGATTCCCTGGAGGCCCTCCCCAGCACCTAGCCGCAGTGTGTCCTCCACGGCCACAGTTGGTGCAGGGGACGGCCCCCATTGGGTTCTCTCTCCTTCTCTCTCTAGCGCCAGCACCCTCGAGCTCCATAGGGCTCGGCTCGGAGTATTCAGAAGATAGCCCTATTTGGTAAAAGACCAAGTCCATATTATGGCAAGAACAGCTCAAATAAGCAAAGAGAAACAAGTGCTCAGCATATGTGGGAACTCCTTAAAGACAGTTGGAAAAGCATTCCAGGTGAAGCTGGTTGAGAGAATGCCAAGAGAGTGGAAAGCTGTCATCAAGGCAAAGTGTGGCTATTTGTTTAACACTTTTTTGGTTACTACATGATTCCATATGTGTTATTTCATAGTTTTGATGTCTTCACTGATGTCTTCACTTCAAAATAGTGCAAATAAAGAAAATCCCTTGAATGAATAGGTGTGTCCAAACTTTTGACTGGTACTGTACTTCCATTAATTTTTTTCAAATGGTATTGGGGGACCTTCAGACGAGTCCCAAGACGCTAGTGGGGATCGTAGAGCAAAACGGAGAACACAATCGCGTTTGTGACAGAATAGTTTGTAGGCCAAACCATTCAGACTCTACAGACGATAATGTGAGAAGACCGATTTTTGGGATGTCTCATGGTCTGGCAAACACCACTCTAGCTCTGTCACCTTTCACCACAGATGCGGAAGTGTGACATCGGCGTATGCGATGGATTGCATCCACCTCATCTGCCGCATCCAATAAAAAAAAAAGGTATCTCTAGCATAAACAGACAGATTCTTATGGGGATTTTCTTATTTTGCTAATTAGATGTCTGCGGGGGCATGGACATTGACTCTAGGGGGCTAAAATGTACTTATCTAATCAAGATATATTAGTGGTAAAAACTATAATAATAATTCAAAAATAAAACATATATATTAGGGTTTTATTTCTATAAATGTTTGACCAATTTTGACATTCCACTTTGACATTACAGAGTATTTTCTGTAGATCGTTGACAAAAAATGACAATTAAATCCATTTTAATCTTTGTTTGTATTGTTATTGTATTTCTAGATGTTGCTGCACGGTTGGAGCTAGAAACATAAGCTTTTCGCTGCACCTGCGATAACATCTGCAAATCAGTGTACGCGACCAATAGGCTTTGATTTGATAGGTCACATACCTAGGACTCCTTCAGGCCCCATATCACATTTCATCACCAGTCTACTGCAGCGTGTTCAAGAGTGCAAGGGAGGGGGTGTTGATAGGAGGCTAGGTGAAGCTTTACATATTACTTGACACTTTACGACCTGGAGCGTGTCTGTAATCTATCCAGACTGGGCTGTCTAAGTAGGACTGAGGTGATCACAGCCCATTGCTGACAGACAAACCTAGTAAAGCAAAATATTGTCACATACGCCGGATAGGTGCAGTGAAATGTGTTAGTAGAGATTGATACTGCAATATACAGTTGAAGTCGGAAGTTTACATACACCTTAGCCAAATACAATTAAACTCAGTTTTTCACAATTCCTGACATTTAATCCTAGTAACAATTCCCTCTTAGGTCAGTTAGGATCACATCTTTATTTTAAGAATGTGAAATGTCAGAATAATAGTAGAGAGAATGATTTATTTCAGCTTTTATTTATATCATCACATTTCCAGTGGGTCAGAAGTTTACATACACTCAATTAGTATTTGGTAGCATTGCCTTTAAATTGTTTAACTTGGGTCAAACGTTTCGGGTAGCCTTCCACAAGCTTCCCACAATAAATTGGGTGAATTTTGGCCCATTCCTCTTGACAGAGCTGGTGTAACTGAGTCAGGTTTGTAGGCCTCCTTGCTCGCACACACCATTTCAGTTCTGCCGTCACATTTTCTATAGGATTGAGTTCAGAGCTTTGTGATGGCCACTCCAATACCTTGACTTTGTTGTCCTTAAGCCATTTTGCCACAACTTTGGAAGTATGCTTGGGGTCATTGTCATTTTGGAAGACCCATTTGCGACCAAGCTTTAACTTCCTGACTGATGTCTTGAGATGTTTCTTCAATATATCCACATAATTTTACTTCCTCACGATGCCATCTATTATGTGAAGTGCACCAAGCCCTCCTGCAGCAAAGCACCCCCACAGCATGATGCTGCCACCCCCGTGCTTCACAGTTGGGATGGTGTTCTTCGGCTTGCAAGCATCCCCCTTTTTCCTCCAAACATAACGATGGTCATTATGGCCAAACAGTTCTATTTTTGTTTCATCAGACCAGAGGACATTTCTCCAAAAATTAAGATCTTTGTCCCCATGTGCAGTTGCAAACCATAGTCTGGCTTTTTTATGCCGGTTTTGGAGCAGTGGCTTCTTCCTTGCTGAGCGGCCTTTCAGGTTATGTCGATATAGGACTAGTTTTACTGTGGATATAGATACTTTTGTACCTGTTTCCTCCAGCATCTTCACAAGGTCCTTTGCTGTTGTTCTGGGATTGATTTGCACTTTTCACAGCAAAGTACGTTCATCTCTAGGAGACAGAACGCGTCTCCTTCCTGAGCGGTATGACGGCTGCGTGGTCCAATGGTGTTTATACTTGCGTACTATTGTTCGTACAGATGAACGTGGTACCTTCAGGCATTTGGAAATTGCTCCCAAGGATGAACCAGACTTGTGGAGGTCTACAATTTGATTTCTTTTGATTTTCCCATGATTTCAAGCAAAGAGGCACTGAGTTTGAAGGTAGGCCTTGAAATACAGTGGGGAAAAAAAGTATTTAGTCAGCCACCAATTGTGCAAGTTCTCCCACTTAAAAAGATGAGAGAGGCCTGTAATTTTCATCATAGGTACACGTCAACTATGACAGACAAAATGAGAAAAAAAAATCCAGAAAATCACATTGTAGGATTTTTTATGAATTTATTTGCAAATTATGATGGAAAATAAGTATTTGGTCAATAACAAAAATTTCTCAATACTTTGTTATATACCCTTTGTTGGCAATGACACAGGTCAAACGTTTTCTGTAAGTCTTCACAAGGTTTTCACACACTGTTGCTGGTATTTTGGCCCATTCCTCCATTCAGATCTCCTCTAGAGCAGTGATGTTTTGGGGCTGTCGCTGGGCAACACGGACTTTCAACTCCCTCCAAAGATTTTCTATGGGGTTGAGATCTGGAGACTGGCTAGGCCACTCCAGGACCTTGAAATGCTTCTTACGAAGCCACTCCTTCGTTGCCCGGGCGGTGTGTTTGGGATCATTGTCATGATGAAAGACCCAGCCACGTTTCATCTTCAATGCCCTTGCTGATGGAAGGCGGTTTTCACTCAAAATCTCACGATACATGGCCCCATTCATTCTTTCCTTTACACGGATCAGTCGTCCTGGTCCCTTTGCAGAAAAACAGCCTCAAAGCATGATGTTTCCACACCAATGCTTCACAGTAGGTATGGTGTTCTTTGGATGCAACTCAGCATTCTTTGTCCTCCAAACACGACGAGTTGAGTTTTTACCAAAAAGTTCTATTTTGGTTTCATCTGACCATATGACATTCTCCCAATCCTCTTCTGGATCATCCAAATGCACTCTAGCAAACTTCAGACGGGCCTGGACATGTACTGGCTTAAGCAGGGGGACACGTCTGGCACTGCAGGATTTGAGTCCCTGGCAGCGTAGTGTGTTACTGATGGTAGGCTTTGTTACTTTGGTCCCAGCTCTCTGCAGGTCATTCACTAGGTCCCCCCGTGTGGTTCTGGGATTTTTGCTCACCGTTCTTGTGATCATTTTGACCCCACGGGGTGAGATCTTGCGTGGAGCCCCAGATCGAGGGAGATTATCAGTGGTCTTGTATGTCTTCCATTTCCTAATAATTGCTCCCACAGTTGATTTCTTCAAACCAAGCTGCTTACCTATTGCAGATTCAGTCTTCCCAGCCTGGTGCAGGTCTACAATTTTGTTTCTGGTGTCCTTTGACAGCTCTTTGGTCTTGGCCATAGTGGAGTTTGGAGTGTGACTGTTTGAGGTTGTGGACAGGTGTCTTTTATACTGATAACAAGTTCAAACAGGTGCCATTAATACAGGTAACGAGTGGAGGACAGAGGAGCCTCTTAAAGAAGAAGTTACAGGTCTGTGAGAGCCAGAAATCTTGCTTGTTTGTAGGTGACCAAATACTTATTTTCCACCATAATTTGCAAATAAATTCATAAAAAATCCTACAATGTGATTTTCTGGATTTTTTTTCCTCAATTTGTCTGTCATAGTTGACGTGTACCTATGATGAAAATTACAGGCCTCTCTCATCTTTTTAAGTGGGAGAACTTGCACAATTGGTGGCTGACTAAATACTTTTTTCCCCACTGTACATCCACAGGTGAACCTCCAATTGACTTAAATGATGTCAATTAGCCTATCAGAAGCTTCTAAAGCCATGACATCATTTTCTGGAATTTTCCAAGCTGTTTAAAGGCACAGTCAACTTAGTGTATGTAAACTTCTGACCCACTGGAATTGTGATACAGTGAATTATACGTGAAATAATATGTCTGTAAACAATTGTTGGAAAGATGACTTGTGTTATGCACAAAGTAGATGCCCTAACCGACTTGCCAAAACTATAGTTTGTTAACAAGAAATTTGTGGAGTGGTTGAAAAACGAGTTTTAATGACTCCAACCTAAGTGTATGTAAACTTCCGACTTGAACTGTATTTCAATAGTGACTTACAATAATGTACTGACAAAAAATGGCAAAAGGTCTCAAAACATCTTATCATCAGTCTATTGGGTCAAAATCATATGATGATTTGTCTAACCCTAATTCCATATGCACTTAACTACTTCTATTTTGAGCTACAAATGTATGTTGCTGTGTCACTTGTCGGTCATAGCACCCAAAGATTGTTGGTGCATTCAGCTGACTTGATGTCTTGTGTTAAATAATGGCCGCCGTGTTTGGTCTGTCACCGTGATGTTTATTTTTGAGGTAGTTCAAACGTGTACTCCTAGGGTCAGAGAGTTCTCCATCAGCACTTCTGTGGAGGCCAGGGGAGAGCTGTAGCCAAAGATAACGTTTAGAGAGACGGGAAAGGAATACGGTCTGTCAACCACTTCAAAACAATTCTGTGACCCTAAACGACAGCAGAAAGTGAGTAGGCTATTTTCTCTATCTAGGATGGCTGGGGGTTGAGTTGTGTTTTGAAGGGGAAAGGGAAGTGGCAGTCTGTTGTGACAGCTCTGGGCAGCTCTGTCTCTTCCGAGCTTGGCTCCCTCTCCCCAGGCCCTGGTAAGACCCTGACCACAATCCCCACCCCATCCTTCTTCTTTGATCTCCAACCCCTGTTTACAGAACTCTCCCAAACATAATCCCCACCTCAAACCCTCTCTGCTGACAAAGTTTTGGATCGGCACTGACTGTTTTTACTTCTCTAATCGTTGAAGATTACTTTTGCTGGAAGTAATGTACTCCACAACCCCGAATTGCTTCCTCCACTTACTCAAAATAAATGTAATCGTAAAAATATCAAAGTTATTAGATGATGCTGTGCAAATTAACTTTCGGGGCAGAATTCAGTTGGGCAGCCAGCAAAAATATAATTCTGTGTAATATAATGGAATGATTCTTCTCATTTGTTTTTCTCACTATGATGTTAGCTTGCACTTTAAAGGGGAATTACGGTGCAGGTTTCTATAGGAACTGTAAAACTGTGTGTTTACTGTATCGTAGTTACAGCCTACATACTAGTTTACATTTCTAATGGTCTGCCTGAAGTAATGGTCTGCCTGAAGTGAGCCAGCTCCATAAGTAATTACCACAGGTAGCCAGCCAAGGATTTGTATTGAATTAATATCACTGACGGCCATTTACTGGCAGTATGTTAATGATGCAGCACTGTATGCCCTATTTAACTCCTAATGGTGCTAACTTTTACAGCCCCTCAATGATTCCCCTAACTGTTTTATGGCCGTTGAGGCAATACGCTAATTAGGGACTTGTGGCTGTTCGTAGCGTTTTGCAGCATTTCACAGGTCTCTCCTTGGTTTAACGGTGTCAACAAGGTTGCGTTCTTGAACCCTCTGCTTGGCGTGTCAGAGCACAATCATAAACAAAACAAGTAAATAAATAAATATAAGTACGGCACCTACTGTATGTCAGTCTAGAAAAATGTAGTGTATTCTTCTGGTTGTGTTTTCACTTTCTTGGCATGTAAAACGGCTTTTCAGACAGTTAGAAATAAGCCAAGCTGATGATTAGGTTCCAGGTGTTACTTTTCATTCCTTTGACTCAAACCGTATCTTGAAAGAGTAGTAACCTGCACTTGTTAAAGGTCAAAGGGAGGTCTACATACTGCAAACTCCCGAGCAGACAAGTGAAATCAAGTGGATAATGCCTTTTTAGCCTGTATGTAGGCCTTTTAGTTTGGAATAACACATTTAATTAACCAAAAGGCCCTAATCAATTTGAAACTGACTGTGACTGTTCCAAAATCTAGACTTGCATACTACTAAGCTATGTAGCTAGTGGCCATGCATTCTAATTAATACACTAGTGTGGATATTGGAACATGTTAATTCTGTCCTGGGGTCCTGGAGGTTTGGCCCCACTGAGAAATGGCTGTGAGGATACAGGAGGAGGTTGGACACAAGACCCCAGAACAAAAGGCAAAGGCCTTTGATTTGAACTCCAGCAGTGACAAGACCGGGCCACTCCTGTAGCCAGAATCTCCTCCCCTCCACTCCCCCTCCCCCAGTCCTGCCCTCAGGTCCTCGGCTGCAGTAGAAAGGGCTAGGCAGTCACGGATGATTTACAGAGGTGCTGGAGCGCCGGTGTGATGGATGGGCTCAGGGGGAGAGGGGGGGTGACAGGGAGGGAAGCTTCAAAAGGAAAGCTGATCCAGGCCCAAACTTCTGATCTTGCGGGGACTGAAGTGCACGTGGGGATCTCATAACTGAATGTCCCAGCCATCTCAGTTTCGAGAAAGTTTTAAGAGATAGGTTTTGAACCTTTGGTGGACTGAGTCCATCCATGTTCCATGGTCGATGGAGATAGTCACTGGACGCCATAGTGAAACGCTACCTTGGTTCCATGGGTATGTGAGGCGAAAGAAACCTTTGGCTGGGGGTTAATATGGGGGCTTTAAAAACATGATCCATGGCCCCTCTCTCTCTCCCCGGGCCTGTCAATTCATTATGGCTCACCAGAGGAACAGCTCTGTCAGCAGATAGCCCAGGTTCACGTTCAGGAGGGAACAATGTTGCAAAACCTTTTACATCTGAAAACAAAAATCTGTGTTCTTACTGGAAGAAGTTAAGCTGTGTACATCCCTGTTTCACTCCATTTCAAACCGTGTACTCCCTACCGAATACGATCTGTGAACTCAGTATGTAGCCCTCAGAGCTACTCAATCAACCCTCACTGGCAGTTCTCAGAACAGACAAAATCCAAAACGAACGAGGGGCACCAATGCCCTTCACACGTCTCACGACTGCTGATGGGTTGTTTTTCTGAACATACAGTGGCTTGTGAAAGTATTCACCCCCCTTGGCATTTTTCCTATTTTGTTGCCTTACAACCTGGAATTAAAATGGATTTTGGGGGGGGGTTGCATCATTTGATTTACACAACATGCCTACCACTTTGAAGATGCAAAATATTTTTTCTTGTGAAACAAACAAATAACAGAACTTGAGCGTGCATAACTATTCACCCCCCCCCCCCCCCCCCAAAGTCAATACTTTGTAGAGCCACCTTCTGCAGCAATTACAGCTGCAAGTCTCTTGGGGTATGTCTCTATAAGCTTGGCACATCTAGCCACTGGGATTTCTGCCCATTCTTCAAGGCAAAACTGCTCCAGCTCCTTCAAGTTGGATGGGTTCCGCTGGTGTACAGCAATCTTTAAGTCATACCACAGATTCTCAATTGGATTGAGGTTTGGGCTTTGACTAGGCCATTCCAAGACATTTAAATGTTTCCCCTTAAACCACTCGAGTGTTGCTTTAGCAGTATGCTTAGGGTCATTGTCATGCTGGAAGGTGAACCTCCGTCCCAGTCTCAAATCTCTGGAAGACTGAAACAGGTTTCCCTCAAGAATTTCCCTGTATTTAGCGCCATCCATCATTCCTTCAATTCTGACCAGTTTCCCAGTCCCTGCTGATGAAAAACATCCCCACAGCATGATGCTGCCACCACCATGCTTCACTGTGGGGATGGTGTTCCGCGGGGTGATGAGAGGTGTTGGGTTTGCACCAGACATAGCGTTTTCCTTGATGGCCAAAAAGCTCAATTTTAGTCTCATCTGACCAGAGTACCTTCTTCCATATGTTTGGGGAGTCTTCCACATGCCTTTTGGTGAACACGAAACGTGTTTGCTTATTTCTTTCTTTAAGCAATGGCTTTTTTCTGGCCACTCTTCCGTAAAGCCGAGCTCTGTGGAGTGTACAGCTTAAAGAGGTCCTATGGACAGATACTCCAATCTCCGCTGTGGAGCTTTGCATTTCCTTCAGGGTTATCTTAGGTCTCTTTGTTGCCTCTCTGATTAATGCCCTCCTTGCCTGGTCCATGAGTTTTGGTGGGTGGCCCTCTCTTGGCAGGATTGTTGTGGTGCCATATTCGTTCCATTTTTTAATAATGGATTTAATGGTGCTCCGTGGGATGTTCAAAGTTTCAGATATTTTTTTATAACCCAAACCTGATCTGTACTTCTCCACAACTTTGTCCCTGACCTGTTTGGAGAGCTCCTTGGTCTTCATGGTGCCCCTTGCTTAGTGGTGTTGCAGACTCTGGGGTCTTTCAGAACAGGTGTATATATACTGAGATCATGTGACAGATCATGTGACACTTAGATTGCACACAGGTGGACTTTATTTAACTAATTATGTGACTTCTGAAGGTAATTGGTTGCACCAGATCTTATTTAGGGGCTTCATACCAAGGGGGATGAATACTTTTGCAAGGCACTGTATTATGTCCAGATGGAGGTCATCAATAAAAACGATGGAAACAAGTCGAGTGAAACTGGAAACTGAAGCAACAGTAATGGAGAGTAAGCAATCTCCCTGAAAAATACACATTTGTCGATTTCGAAATTAGGAACAGAGACGTTATGTATGTTATGTGACAAGGGGTAAAACAAATCATTATCTTTATGTTTTTTTTGTGGACATGATCCAGCCAAAAACCCTCCTAAAATTAAAAGTCACTTTTCTAGCTCTCCACCAAAAGAGCAGAGCTCAAGCTTGAAACCATGTATAACTCAAGCTAAATAAACAACAGCTAGAGAAAGGGAGGAAACAGACAATCCCTATTGAGAAGACAGAAAATACAGCCTTCTCCTGGGGCGGTTCATGTCAAAATAATAATAATAAATATATATATATATATATATACATATACAGTACCAGTCAAAAGTTTGGACACACTTACTCATTCCAGGGTTTTCTTTATTTTATTATTTTCTATATTGTAGAATAATAGTGAAGACATCAAAACTATGAAATAACACATATGTAATCATGTAGTAACCAAAAAAGTGTTAAACAAATCAAAATATATTTTAGATGAGATTCTTCAAAGTAGCCATCCTTTGCCTTGATGACAGTTTTGCACACTCATGGCATTCTCTCAACCAGCTTCATGAGGTAGTCACCTGGAATGCATTTCAATTAACAAGTGTGCCTTCTTAATGTGTTTGAGCCAATCAGTTGTGTTGTGACAAGGTGTGTGTGTGGGGGGGGGGGGGGGGGGGGGGTATACAGAAGATAGCCCTATTTGGTAAAAGACTAAGTCCATATTATGGCAAAAACAGCTCAAATAAGCAAAGAGAAATGACAGTCCATCATTACCTTAAGACATGAAGGTCAGTCAATCCGGAAAATTTCAAGAACTTTGAAAGTTTCTTCAAGTGCAGTCACAAAAGCCATCAAGCTCTATGATGAAACTGGCTCTCATGATGACCGCCACAGGAAAGGAAAACCCAGAGTTACCTCTTCTGCAGAGGATACGTTCAATAGAGTTAACTGCACCTCAGATTGCAGCCAAAATAAATGCTTCACAGAGTTCAAATAACAGACACATCTCAACATCAACTGTTCAGAGGAGTCTGCGTGAATCAGGCCTTCATGGTCGAATTGCTGCAAAGAAACCACTCCTAACGGACACCAGTAAGAAGAAGAGACTTGCTTGGGCCAAGAAACACAAGCAATGGACATTAGACCGGTGGAAATCTGTCCTTTGGTCTGATGAGTCCAAATTTGAGATTTTTGGTTCCAACCGCCGTGTCTTTGTGAGACGCAGAGTAGGTGAACAGATGATCTCCGCATGTGTGGTTCCCACCATGAAGCATGGAGGAGGAGGTGTGATGGTGTGGGGGTGCTTTGCTAGTGACACGGTTTGTGATTTATTTAGAATTCAAGGCACACTTAACCAGCATGGTTACCACAGCATTCTGCAGCGATACGCCATCCCATCTTGTTTGCGCTTAGTGGGACTATCATTTGTTTTTCAACAGGACAATGACCCAACACACCTCCAGGCTGTGTAAGGGCAATTTGACCAAGAAGAAGAGTGCTGCATCAGATGACCTGGCCTCCACAATCACCCGACCTGAACCCAATTGAGATGGTTTGTGATGAGTTGGACTGCAGAGTGAAGGAAAAGCAGCCAACAAGTGCTCAGCATATGTGGGGACTCCTTCAAGACTGTTGGAAAAGCATTCTAGGTGAAGCTGGTTGAGAGAATGCCAAGAGTTTGCAAAGCTGTCATCAAGACAAAGGGTGGCTACTTTGAAGAATCAAAAATATAAAATATTTTTTGATTTGTTTTTTTAAATTTTATTTATTTTTTATTTAACCTTTATTTAACCAGGTAAGCCAGTTGAGAACAAGTTTTCATTTACAACTGCGACCTGGCCAAGATAAATAAGTTTAATACTTTTTTGGTTACTACATGATTCCATATGTGTTATTTCATAGTTTTGATGTCTTCACTATTATTCTACAATGTAGAAAATAGTGAAAATAAAGAAAATCCCTTGAATGAGTAGGTGTGTCCAAACCTTTGGCTGGTACTGTATATATAGAATTTGTTTAAAAAAAATAACATACATTTTTAAACACTTATGGTGTGAAGCAAATTTTAGGGGGATGTTTAGAAATCACCCTAATAAGCTTGCACTCATGACATTGAGTAATGTACTCCTTAACATGTCATGAAATGGTAACTATTGCATGCTTCATATAAAGCTTGAGAGAAGCCAGGGCCACCATTACTACAATATGTCAAAATAGGAGCCGAGACAAACTTTGCAGTTGCCTGACCTTTCACTTCAGGGAGAGCAAGAAGGAGGAGGTTGGTTTACAGATTGACTTTAAAATGCATTTTTCTTGTCATTTGGTGAAAGTGAAGAAATTGAGGCATGACCATCATCTGCCCAACAACGAACAACACTATATCAGATTCAGGACTGTCCTTCCAGAAGACCAGGCCCATGTACTGTAGGCAAACGTTGTGGAACATTGCGATTCATAAGTCATGAACAGAGCTGACATGATTCCTTATATGTCAGAGAGGCATGTACGTTCTACATCAGTGGTCTCAAATCCACAGGCCATAAATAGAACGTTCGCGGGCCTGATGTGGCCCATGGGCTGGGAGTATGAGACCACTGTTCAACAATGTTGTGCCCTGCTGAACGCAGCCTAGTACTACAGTATATCCAGTACTACTTTACATTCAGGTCAGTCCAGATAGCAGTGGCCCAGTCAGTCATTCAATTAGGCTTATCTTCCCAAGGTGTTATCAAGTCAACCACCTCTGACCTAGACAGTAGGGGGCCAGGGTTGGGTACAATGAGACACTCCTGTCCCCCACCTTAGCCCTCCAGAACCTGGCCTACCAGGCCAACCCCAGGCCTTAGCTATTTTAGCTTATCTCTGGCTCTGCATATCATCAATACCTACACCTCTCAATGGAACTCAATGGAGCTCCCCAAAACAGGGCAGATGGTTGGTCCCATTTGTGTGCTAAAAGGAGATTTACTCTGAATTGTTCTTAGCGCTCCTTTGTATTATGGGCCTGTTCCATGAGAAAGAGCCTGAAAACAAGGAACATTTACATGTATTAATTAAGCCCCATAATGACCCGGCAAGTGATTATTGGCATGCATTCCCTGGGCTTTTGTAAACTTTGCAGAGCACAGTATGGCTTGGGATCTCCCCCCTTTGAAATGGGTAACAGATTGTGGGAAGAGGGGGCTGAAAGCAGTGCATACACACGCCCACACATTGTGTGATATGTGATTGGTTGGTTGGAGTAGGGTATAGAGGAGATCAATTCCTATAGTGACACTAACAAGAATAGAATATGCTATTAGTTCAAATTAATCCAAGCATTTGAATTGCATACCGTTTCACAAAGACAGACTCTGAAACAACAAAGTATATTAAAGTATTTATAATATAAAACAACCATAATAACAAAGTACAGAACATCAAGTACAGAATGAACTGTCATTGAACAGAATCTCTTTCATTGAAAAAGTTAAACAGGTTCACACCCACAAGGTGCACATATTATACACAAACAATGTAATGATAACTATATTTAACATCACATATGGCAAAATCAAAGACAACTACTGGGGACTGGAATGGTTGTAATCATCTAGGCTGACTGCTGTAAGCACTTATATGCTTGTTACCATGTGCAGCCCTCGATGCACAAACCTGTATCCCTACGCCAAGCCACAAAGTTTCATGGCGCATCCCATTAAATAGTTATTGGCAGCACGCAGGATTGGCAGCCAGATCAAACGAGCCAATGAACAAAAGCCCTATAAATATATCACATTCATTCATTCGCTTCAAAAACACCCTCCCCGCATTCCCCAACTCCTGTTGTCCCACTCCCTACACCGTAGTTCCTGGTGATGCTTTGGTCTTTTTCAAATACACCTCCGAGTTCCCATCTGGAACCAGATGTCTGAAACCACTTTGGAACGAGGCGAGGAGCCGTCCTGCAGACAAGCAAAGGCAAAGAAATAACAAAAATGCCAAAGTAAAGTTCCTCAGTGACTCAGAATTACAGTACATCTCAACTGGAACTTGATAGCTTGATATCAGGTTTAAAGGCCAAATGTTCAATAAAGAGAGCACTCAGAAATGTTTACCTAGCACTTAAAGTATTAAGGGGTATAATGTGAATGCTTTAGGCATGATTATTAATGACAACTAGGAGTTCCCGAAGATAAATAATTGTCCAATTCCACTCCAGATGACAACCACAGTTCGGTCAATGCCTCAAGGCTGACGGTCAGTGACACTAACCTGTCCAAGTCCTCTGGTCGCTCAGGCTGAAGCTAGTGCACTGAGGAAGGGAGTTACAGATGAAGGCCGCCTCCTTGGCGTTGTGCACCGACAGCACGCAGCCTTGGTGGTTGTACGAGGGCCAGCATCTGTATTCCATATTTACAGAGGTGCTCATGCCTTTCATGACTGCATAATCTAATGGGGTGAGAAGAAACACCAGAGTCTTTCAGAGACATTGTGGGGCCTGGGCCAAACCCATCTGCTAAACATTAGCATGGGCCGCGAATTAGGAGCGCCTGCCCCCCCTCCAACCCAACATCAGAACAGAAGTCAACTCATTCACAGTGAGGGGAAGATGGCAGGGGTGTCAAGTTTCTCCATTGGTACTCCTCCACCTAAACCTACAAGGCAGGGGTTCAAAATGTTGGGGGGCATATTAATAGGGGAACAAGCGCTCCAGTTGGGGCATTAGTGCGGCAAACAGAGGGTCACTTTAAGGTTCTTTATATGAACACTCTGTAGAAGAAAATCATCTGGAAAAAGGGAAGACATTGGGGTTATCTGTTTTATTTTAAGTCTTGGACAGTGATCCTATGTCTATGGAGTTCCAGATACTCATGATGAAATGTTCACTAAAAATAGTACTCTAAGTCAACATACGCAGACCATTCATATGATCTATAGGCCCAGGAATCAGTTTTGCCTGTGACTGAAGACACGTACTGGAGAACTACAGTTCCTTTTTAGAACTCCTTTGCCAGAACCTAGCAGTTTACAGTGTTAATACATCACAACAATGTTGGTCTAAAACATTCCTTTATATTTCCAGACTCAGTCCACTCAATCCACTTCCCAGGCTTACTTTGATTACTATTTATAATGTAGCTGTATAAACCATTGAGCAGCTTGAGCATGGAAAATACAGCTGCAGGATCTGGGCCAGTCATTTTAGTTATTAATTTTCATAGAGTGAAGGGCTGGAGAGTTTGGAGGGGAGGGGTCTGGAGCACTGTAAAAGTCATTTAGACCAAAAAATCAAAGGTTCACGTCATACCTCTGATTATTGACGGAGGCATGTTGTCCAGGTGCAGGCCGGATTTGTACAGATGGAACATGTCTTCAAAGGCTTCCAGAGTGTCATTCACATCACCTTTCAGCTCTCCTGGAGAAACACAGCGGAACAGGTCAGCACAGAAAAGGTATGAGTGGAAACACCACTGGAATTGGTCATACGCTTGGTCAAATGTGAACAATTTGTTTTTCCTGGAAAGGCCAATGTGGTCGGTCAAAACACCTGGCTCTAGTTATGTTCATATGTGGGGTAAATGGTATTGTTCACATGGAAGTGTATGACAAACTCCAACTAGGGCCTAAAGTTTTTCTAGTCAGGCGCACATGGTTAGGGAAAAACTCTAGGCTCTAACATGACATATGAAAGGGCCATATTAGGTCTTTCCAAATGATTAATAGTAATGGCGGGTCATGTTCCATCTACTCCAGTCCTCACCCGTTGAGTTCATGATGTGATCCACCAGATGTCTCAGAGCAGGCGGGGCTTGGTGAGGCAGCAGGTAGGTGAAAAAATACCTGAGGCAGTGTAAAAGAAACATTTCTCATTTAGACAAGTCCCATCACATATTTCATGAAACGTTGACTCTTCATCACGGTATTAAAGCAAGTGTGCAGTAAACCTGGCAGAATCATGAGTGAATACATGTAGCCTACAAAATGGCACTGTCACGGAACAAAGCGAGGAATGATCTAGCTAAACCATCAAAGAGTGGGGCTATGATACATCTCACCCACCTTTCCAATGCTTGTTTTTTGTTTGTTTTAAGATTAAGATTAAGCAGGACAAATGTCACTTTCCATAGCTAGGTTTCAATCCAATTTGCGACAGATTTTCATGCAAATATTCTAAAATCTGCATAAAATAATATGCAAATTTTCCCACCAGAGATGTGTTTCTATCAAACGGACTTATTATGGATAAAAGTATGTGAGTGATGACGTAGTGCACATAAAAATAACTTTTGCAGTTAAATTCCTATGTACCGAATGAAAAAGTTAAATGGGTTTCCATTGCATTTTCAACACTACTGATGGTTCTGTCACAAAAACTGTTGTGTTATATAGCAAACATGCCCGCTCTGGTCTTGGCACGTGCACTCTAGCTAACAGCTCGCAGATACAGTGCAGGTAGGCTACCTACATTACAAGATTATTATGGATAACAGCAATATTATTTTTATTTGTCAAACAGCCGCCAAGCATTAATCATCATGTCACCAGAATAAGACCCTCAATATTTAAAGGAGCATCAAGCATCAAGCTAATCAAGTGCACTTTCATCTCCCTTATTTCATCTGTAGCCTAATGAACTGCATGGTTTCCTGAGTCGTAGTGGGAGGACCACACACCATGTCATCGCGTGACTCCAAGTTTACTTAGATATGATGGTTATTATATCAATATTTGTGCATAAAGACATTTCCACTGCCATTTCTCGCATAATTAATTTTACAGACAAAAAAGATCCCACCATGTCGAACGAACAAATTGTCTGTCGGCATTTATAAAATTGTACCAGCATGAAATGGTTGGATGGAAACCTGGTTATTGAAGATTCTCCGTTGAGCATGTTTTTTAGTCTAGCAGAAGCTTCGGTTTCATCTGGATCTGGGAAACTAGCCCAAGGAGTGCAGCAATGACATCTCACCCACCTGGCAAAACACTTGAAAATGTAGCCTAACAATGGGAGTGCAGCTGTATTACCTGTAGGCGTTGTAACGATTCCTCATCTCGTTGAGGCCCTCACACACTCCCTGGTCCGTGCAGGGCAGGCTGAAGTTGCGGAGGGGGAACTGTAAGACGCAGTCCTGGTCCACCTGACAGGCGGGCTCCGTCACGCTGGCGTCATCCAGGTCTGTGAGCTTCAGCTCCCCAGATACCATGACAAACTGACGGGGCTGGAAGTCCAACAGAGCCACAGAGCCCAGAGGGGAGTGGGAGAGGTAGTGGAGGAGCCTCACCAGGCCCAAACAAACCTGAGGGAAAAATGTACAGGTTGGATGTTGTTGACATTATGGTTGTCATTGTATACCTTTGACATGTACTGTATATGTCATATGTACTTGGTGATATATGAGGACGATGTCATCGTATGTGATAGTATTATTGTGGCTGTCTGCTCTTTCGCCTATGTCCTGTGGTATGTAAAAAATGTGTGCAAGAAAATACTAAAATGTTGTGTAACAACTTGCTAATACATTGTTGTTACACGTGTAATTACAAGGTTACTACACAGGTTTATGAGCAACGTCTTGTAAAGTGTTACCCACTCTAAAAAGGAAAGAAAAAGAAAACAGATCATATTGCACACAGACTCTTCTTGTGTCACACTGCTTTTTCAGGACATTTCTGCAGTTGCTGCTTCATATCACATCTAGGCTTACTACTTCATTCCTGTATAACATGAGCCATAGAAGAATGGTCAAGATGAAACAAAGCGGCGAAACAAGTATCGAGTTGGCACAGCCCACAAAGAAATGGAACGAGTAGCATTCGGCATGCGTTGACGCGGCAGAAAATGATTTGGTCACACTGCAAACATAGTTGGGACATTGGGTAACCAGGCGAGTCTGTCGAACGTCTCTCAGTGCAGCCGCAGCACTACTAAAACAGAGGTAGGGGAAACCAAACCCCTTTTTGAATGACTGTACACCCTACAGCAGTGGAGCGTTTTGCTCCAAGGGATCAGGCATGTTGAAATAAGTGTTCCTTTAACACCTCACCCCTGCTGTTGCTCATTGTTACTGATTCCTCACTTTCGTGGATGCTCGAAATGACTTGGCCTGAAGGACTCGTCACCATGTGTTATGACGCGTACATACTTGCAAACAACAACACTTCTGTGCGTACACACACGCACACGCACATGCACACACTATCAGTGTCACACACACACTATCAGTGTCATACACACACATTGACGTACATTGGTACGCACTACACACACTAGAAGATCGTAGAGGGCTTAAGGCGCGAGAAGAGGGGGCCGACATTCGAGATCCCCCTGAACGCAGACATCTGTCCTTCAGAGTATTTGATCAGGCCCAGTTGGAATGGAGATGGGGCATGGGTTAATCCACTCCAGGCTAAGAATGTCATCCTCCAACAGCAGCTCCTTCTCCACCCCCATCCCCTATCATCCACCCCCATCCCCACCCCAGGTATGCCCCAGAGGGAGCCAGGGGGCGGGCCACTCCTGATTAACACTCTCTCCAGGGATGTGGAGGAGGACAAGGGTGGTAGAGAGAGATGAGATTGTGTGTGTGTGTGAGTGAGTGAGAGAGAGAGCAGAGAGAGACAGAGGGCCTAGTGGTCTTCTTACCCGAAAGCGTTCCTCCCAGGGGCTCTGTAGGAGCTGGATCATCTGTAGTGGCAAGCCCTGCTCCAGGATGGCTGTGATGCCTCCTGCCCCCACACTGTCCTCGCAGTGACCTCGGAGCTGCAGAAGGGAAATAGGTTATACTGCATTATTAGTGTCACAGTAAACCTAACACCGGGAATGTAAGCTAGTAAAGAATTGGGAGAAAATGATGAGAGCGCAGCATAACTGTATCAAACCAGTTGTTCTCAGGACAAACCAGTAAAATGTGGTGTTCTACTCTGGCCTATTACAGAGATTACGTTAAAGTGTGTTCATGAAGGTATTCATTAAACTGTTACACAGTAGCCTGTAAACAGGTTAGGATTGTTTACATTCAAGTTGCACATTTGACCATAATGGATTGATTAAATAGACTTTGGGGATTTTTTATACATATTCCAGGTTAACAGACAGAGAGGGACATTGTATCTCCTCCAGCTGCTGATGCAGAACTGCGACCCAAGGTCAGGGGAGGTTCAAGAGGTTTAATTGAATTACATGGGAATGTCCTACAGATGCAATGAGGCTTTTTAAGGATATTACACAAGCAGCAGAGCAGACAGGCCTGAGAAGCAGTTAGCTCCTTAAATAGACAGCAAAGTAGCATCAATGTGGTTGAAGTTTGTAGGTTTCTAGAACGGTAGGCCATGTTGTTTGTAACGTGTATGTTCTGTGTTTGTGATGTATGTAAGCCTCTGACACCTTGATTAGCCTATACCCCCTGGAGATCAATAAAGTTATATTCTATTTTTTTTACCTTAGACTAATTATTTATTGAATAAATAATACTTTATTCACGTACCTTTATGATATTTGGATGTTGCAGTCTTTGCAATAAAACTATTTCTTTTTTCAGTTTAAAAGACACGAGCTCGTGACAGCCCAAGGGGTCTTTAAAATCCTCGAGACATCTCGCCATGTCAGTTCCTTGATCGTACACGGTTTTCAATGCCACAGACTGTCCCTCCGATAGCACAACTTCAAGCACTATTTTGGTATAGCCCGAGCCAAGGATATCCACAGCTTTCATATCAACAAGCTGATCACAGCCAATATGATCCTTATTTATTCTAATAGATCCACTGGAAACTTCACTCTCGTTATCCAAACTAATATCCAAATGGTTACTTTCAAATGATTGGTGCTGCCCAAAGTGTCCCGATTCATCCAATAACCTCTTTACCCCAGAAGAGATGAGGAAAGAAAGGATTTCCTTGCGTCTTTCGTTGAGTTCATGAACTAATCCGTTACGCTCCATAACAAAATCATCCTCAATAGTTCCATTGGCAAACATTCCTTTATGAACTCTGTGCCAACTGTTCACAAAAAGTCTTAAAGAAAAGACCAGAAAAGCTAAAAGTACCGCGGTGCACAGAGGGCTGCCCATCGTGGACATTTCGTGCGCGGGTAAAATGAACACGCACTTAATTCAATCGGACGAGAGACCTCTTCTGTACTAATGACTATGGAGAAAGGTTGAGCTCGTTGTTTTCACCTCTTGAGGCACGCCCACCAGAGGCGTGTCTTCCCTTAAAAGTAAAATCCCGCCCCTGATTTAGCTGGTGATGAGTAATGTGTGTGTCAATGATTTTGAATTTTAGGACCCCTTTAACATATGGAATTATTTTAAGATGGTCATAACTTGAATCATTTAGCTATTTGATATTGCATTTTGGACCCCTTTAGGTATACAGTGCATTCGGAAAAGTATTCAGACCCCTTTCCTTTTTCCACATTTTGTTACATTACAGCCTTATTCTAAAATAGATAAAATCATTTTTTTTCACTCATCAATCTACCAACAATACCCCATAATAACAAAGCGAAAACAGGTTTTTAATTTTTTTGGCAAATCTATTACGAATAAAAAACACACATACCTTATTTACATAAGTATTCAGACCTTTTGCTATGAGACTCGAAATTGAGCTCAGGTGCATACATTGATCATCCTTGAGATGTTTCTATAACTTGATTGGAGTCCACCTGTGGTAAATTAAATTGATTGGACATGATTTGGAAAGGCACACACCTGTCTATATAAGGTCCCATACCTGACAGTGCACGTCAGAGCAAAAACCAAGCCAAGAGGTCGAAGGAATTGTCCGTAGAGCTCCGAGACAGGATTGTGTCAAGGCACATACCTGGGGAAGGGTACCAAAACATTTCTGCAGCATTGAAGGTCCCCAAGAACACAGTCGCCTCAATCAATCTTAAATGGAAGAAGTTTGGAACCACCAAGACTCTTCCTAGAGCTGGCCGGCTGGCCGGTCAAACTGAGCAATCAGGGGAGATGGGCCTTGGTCAGGGAGGTGAAAAACGGAAATATCACATTTACATAAGTATTCAGGCCCTTTACTCAGTAATTTGTTGAAGCACCTTTGGCGGCGATTACAGCCTCAAGTCTTCTTGGGTATGAACCATTTTAGAATAAGGCTGTAACGTAATAAAATGTGGAAAAAGTCAAGGGGACTGAATACTTTCCGAATCCACTGTATATACACTGCTCAAAAAATAAAGGGAAAACTAAAATAACACATCCTAGATCTGAATGAATGAAATAATCTTATTAAATACTTTTTTCTTTACATAGTTGAATGTGCTGACAACAAAATCACACAAAAATTATCAATGGAAATCAAATGGATCAACCCATGGAGGTCTGGATTTGGAGTCACACTCAAAATTAAAGTGGAAAACCACACTACAGGCTGATCCAACTTTGATGTAATGTCCTTAAAACAAGTCAAAATGAGGCTCAGTAGTGTCTGTGGCCTCCACATGCCTGTATGACCTCCCTACAACACCTGGGCATGCTCCTGATGAGGTGGCGGTTGGTCTCCTGAGGGATGTCCTCCCAGACCTGGACTAAAGCATCCGCCAACTCCTGGACAGTCTGTGGTGCAACGTGGCGTTGGTGGATGGAGCGAGACATGATGTCCCAGATGTGCTCAATTGGATTCAGGTCTGGGGAACGGGCGGGCCAGTCCATAGCATCAATGCCATCCTCTTGCAGGAACTGCTGACACACTCCAGCCACATGAGGTCTAGCATTGTCTTGCATTAGGAGGAACCCAGGGCCAACCGCACCAGCATATGGTCTCACAAGGGGTCTGAGGATCTCATCTCGGTACCTAATGGCAGTCAGGCTACCTCTGGCGAGCACATGGAGGGCTGTGCGGCCCCCCAAAGAAATGCCACCCCACACCATGACTGACCCACCGCCAAACCGGTCATGCTGGAGGATGTTGCAGGCAGCAGAACGTTCTCCACAGCGTCTCCAGACTCTGTCACGTCTGTCACATGTGCTCAGTGTGAACCTGCTTTCATCTGTGAAGAGCACAGTGCGCCAGTGGCGAATTTGCCAATCTTGGTGTTCTCTGGCAAATGCCAAACGTCCTGCACGGTGTTGGGCTGTAAGCACAACCCCCACCTGTGGACGTCGGGCCCTCATACCACCCTCATGGAGTCTGTTTCTGACCGTTTGAGCAGACACATGCACATTTGTGGCCTGCTGGAGGTCATTTTGCAGGGCTCTGGCAGTGCTCCTCCTGCTCCTCCTTGCACAAAGGCGGAGGTAGCAGTCCTGCTGCTAGCAGTCCTACAGCCTCCACGTCTCCTGATGTACTGGCCTGTCTCCTTGTAGCGCCTCCATGCTCTGGACACTACGCTGACAGACACAGCAAACCTTCTTGCCACAGCTTGCATTGATGTGCCATCCTGGATGAGCTGCACTACCTGAGCCACTTGTGTGGGTTGTAGACTCCGTCTCATGCTACCACTAGAGTGAAAGCACCGCCAGCATTCAAAAGTGACCAAAACATCAGCCAGGAAGCATAGGAACTGAGAAGTGGTCTGTGGTCACAACCTGCAGAACCACTCCTTTATTGGGGGTGTCTTGCTAATTGCCTATAATTTCCACCTGTTGTCTATTCCATTTGCACAACAGCATGTGAAATGTATTGTCAATCAGTGTTGCTTCCTAAGTGGACAGTTTGATTTCACAGAAGTGTGATTGACTTGGAGTTACATTGTGTTGTTTAAGTGTTCCCTTTATTTTTTTGAGCAGTGTATATATACCTTTTAAATATTGCATTTGGCCTTTACTACTATAGCCCATAGAAACACATTGAATAACATATTCATAAATGGCAAAAAAGACAAAAAATGTATCATAAGGAATAAGGTTGTGAAGTGTCTTTCCTATATCTAGGATATATAACAAAGCTCAGGAAGTATTTGAGTTTTTTAAGACACATATTTAACCCCATATTTTTGCTAGCACAAAACTAGCTCCAAATTCTTCCATTCGATTGTATGGGTTGCCTTCAGACGAGTCCCGTGACACTTGTGGAGGTCGTACACCATTGGGTTTGTGAGAGTCTCCCCTTTCCATAGTAGGGTCATATTAGTTTGTAAGCCAAACCATTCGGTACAGACGTTTTCATAAGAAGACCGATTTTCGGGATATCTCATGGTGTGACAAACACTGCTGTAGCTCGGCCACCTTCCACCGCAGATGCGGAAGGCTGACATACTGTAGGCGGATGCTGTGGATTGAGAGGCAGCCCATGCAAAAAAAATGATATCTGTAGCTTAAACTGACTGATTTTGACTGGGATTTTTTTTTATGCTACTTAGATTGACGCACAGGTGCGTTTTTTATTAAATGCATATAAAGCCTAATTCAAGATTAACAGGAGAGAAAAATGTCACAGGATATTCAAGACCACATTCTTTACTGCTATATATTTACACATTTCTTGTCACTAGTCTCCGCCCCAAAAGGACTGAGCATGCCTACTTGAAGGTAACGGCGCTTACTGTTGCCCGTAGTGGCCGGTTTCCATGTCATCTCCCGACGTCCTCAAACATGGAGGATGTCGAATATTGACTTGTATCACGGGTGACCTGGTTGGCTATTCCACACATTTTACTATGAGGATGAGAGAATCTTACATGTTTAAAGCTAATTTACTGCTATTCTACACATTTTGCCATGAAGCTGAGAGAACATTTTGCAGTTTTATAGCTAATTTCCTGTGTGTCTCTCCGCCTTGCGGGGGCTAAGGGTGTGTGTGGTACACCAGTGCCTAGACTGACCTTCATGTCTTAAAGTAATGATGGACTGTCGTTTCTCTTTGCTTATTTGAGCTGTTCTTGCCATAATATGGACTTGGTATTTTACCAAATAGGGTACCTTGTCACAACACAACTGATTGGCTCAAATGCATTAAGAAGTAAAGAAATTCCACTAATTAACTTTTAACAAGGCACACCTGTTAACTGAAATGCATTCCAGGTGACTACCTCATGAAGCTGGTTGAGAGAATGCCAAGAGTGTGCAAAGTTGTCATCAAGGCAAAGGGTGGCTACTTTGAAGAATCTCAAATATAAAATAGATTTTGATTTGTTCAACAGTTTTTTGGTTACTACATGATTCCATATGTGTTATTTCATAGTGTTGATGTCTTCACTATTATTCTACAATGTAGAAAATAGTACAAATAAAGAAAAACCCCTGAATGAGTGGGTGTGTCCAAACTTTTGTCAGGCACTGCATATCTTATACAGTAGTGATTGACTTAGCATGTTATTAAAATCATTCATTCTGAAAAGGGATAAGGAGAGTATTTAGTCTGAGGACACCTTTGCCCACACCAGTGTCACACACTTTACATTGAAAAGAACAGTTAGAAAATTATCAAACTAACAGTCAAATGAGATTTCTTAATTACTATAAAATAAAAAGAATGAATCATTCTTTGAGAGATAATGAAGGTAAACATCTTCATACAGATGGATGAAGTAACCATAGCGGCACACTTTTCTAACTTTGTCTGTTTTAGGAGGCCTTTTTGACGGTCATCAGACTAGCACCCCACAGTATTCATCAGCAAAATGGCATCATCTTCTGTTGCAGAGGAAAATAGCTAGCCAATTGCCGGTGCTGGGGAAATAAACTGGAGCTCTACTTAAATGAAAGCACAGCAGTTCTGTTTGGAAGCAGTAACTATAGGTCTAATGGTATTAAACATGTAACATAGCTGAATTATTAACCATTACTCTCTATCCTAGACTGAAGGTCAGACGAGATGATTCATTGTGAAATGTTCACAGTTCACACTTTCCTTACTGAAATATATAATATACTCAGGTAATGTTGTTCATTTGGGAACAATCATCAAAATTCTGAGAGCATGCCTTTTTGTACTCCTTACCCCTTTATCTTCCTATCTCTTGTTCATAAGCAACATCTTGCCTTTGGGAACCACTTGTATCGTTCTCCCCTATTAGGGAAATCTTTCCTCTCAGTCTTGAGCTGTAAATAAATGAATATAAATTGCTCGCATCACTACCCACTCGGAAGAGATCTGCCACGGGAAATTACCATGGGTGTCGGTTCAGGTCCACCCCTTATCTGGAGCAGACAAAGCTATAGGCGGGCTGGGGATATAGCGACTTTAGTGAGCTGGGGGCATTAGCCTCAAGACAAGATCAAACCTCACAGCTTATTTACAGACTGGATGTTGTCACGCCCTGGCTCTGGGGACTCTTAAATGTTGAGCCAGGGTGTGGATTTTTCTATGTTTAGTTTTTCTATGTTTTCGTTCTAGATCGTTTTGATCTATGTTGGCCGGGGTGGTTCCCAATCAGAGGCAGCTGTAGCTCGTTGTCTCTGATTGGGGACCATATTTAGGCAGCCTGTTTTGCACTAGTCTTTGTGGGATCTTGTTCCGTTTGGTTTGTTGTGTATAACCTAGGACTTCACGTATCGTTTGTTTGTTGTTTTTGTTCGTGTAAGTACAATTAAAGTATGTACGCTTATCACGCTGCGCCTTGGTCCGTGTCTTCAGTCAACGATCGTGACAGAAGATCCCACCATAAGAGGACCAAGCAGCATGCCCAGGAGGAGAAGATGGCGATGTCGCAGGTGGGCAAATGGTGGTCTTGGGAGGAGATCTTCGCGGGCAGAGGGCCATGGGCAAAGGTAAATGCCCAGGCAGGAGAGGAGAAACGGCGCCAACCGCGCCGACGACGGACACGCGAGAGGCAACCCCAACCGCGCCGACGACGGCACACGGCGTGGATGACGGAGCAGCAGGAGGCAGCTACAGGGCGAATCTGCCGACTAGGAGAGGAGGCCACCAGGTTACGGGGGCTATTTGTCATGAGGGAGAGGGAGAGTGTAGAGGCACGGCGAGAGGAACTGGTTAGGCAGCAGAGGGAGCGGAGGTTTAGAAGGAAACCCAGTCCCGCTCCTCGCACCAAGGAAGTGGTGTGTGTCACCAGTCCGGTCCGGCCCGTTCCTGATTCCCGCACAAGGCCAGTGGTGTGTGTTCCCAGTACGGTCCGGCCCGTTCCTGCTCCCCGCACTAAGCCTGTGGTGCATGTCGCCAGCCCGGTCCAGCCTGTTCCTGCCCCTCGCACCAAGCCAGTGGTGCGCGTCGCCAGCCCGGTCCGGCCTGTTCCTGCCCCTCGCACCAAACCAGTGGTGCGCGTCGCCAGCCCGGTCCGGCCTGTTCCTGCCCCTCGCACCAAACCAGTGGTGCGCGTCGCCAGCCCGGTCCGGCCTGTTCCTGCCCCTCGCACCAAACCAGTGGTGCGCGTCGCCAGCCCGGTCCGGCCTGTTCCTGCTCCCCGCACCAAGCCAGGGGTGCGCGTCGCCAGCCCGGTCCGGCCTGTTCCTGCTCCCCGCACCAAGCCAGGGGTGCGCGTCGCCAGCCCGGTCTGGCCTGTTCCTGTCCCTCGCACCAAGCCAGTGGTGCGCGTCGCCAGCCCGGTCCGGCCTGTTCCTGCTCCCCGCACCAAGCCAGTGGTGCGTGTCGTCAGCCCGGTCCGGCCCGTTCCTGCTCCCCGCACCAAGCCAGTGGTGCGCGTCGTCAGCCCGGTCCGGCCCGTTCCTGCTCCCCGCACCAAGCCAGTGGTGCGTGTGTCCAGTCCGGCACGGCCGGTGCCTGTTCCACCGGTGCCTAGTCCGGCACCGGTCAGCTGCTCCACTCCGGAGCCAGAGCAATCCGCTCCACCGGTGTCCAGTCCAGCTCTGGCCAGCGGGGCCAGACCAGATCAGGGGCGCAACGGGGGGGGGTGGAGAGAGGGAGGTGGACACGCCCGGAGCCGGATCCGCCTCTGAGGCGGAATGCCCACCCGGCCCCTACCCTCTTGTGTTTGTGTGGCGCGGTCACAGTCCGCGCCTTTGGGGGGGGGGGGTACTGTCACGCCCTGGCTCTGGGGACTCTTAAATGTTGAGCCAGGGTGTGGATTTTTCTATGTTTAGTTTTTCTATGTTTTAGTTCTAGATCGTTTTGATCTATGTTGGCCGAGGCAGCTGTAGCTCGTTGTCTCTGATTGGGGACCATTTTTAGGCAGCCTGTTTTGCACTAGTCTTTGTGGGATCTTGTTCCGTTTGGTTTGTTGTGTATAACCTAGGACTTCACGTATCGTTTGTTTGTTGTTTTTGTTCGTGTAAGTACAATTAAAGTATGTACGCTTATCACGCTGCGCCTTGGTCCGTGTCTTCAGTCAACGATCGTGACAGATGTAGCTACAATACAGCACTGGCTCACCTGTTGTATTCGGCGCATGTGACTCTGCACCTTCAGTCTAGGATAGAGAGTAATGGTTAATAATTCAGCTATGTTACATGTTTAATACCATTAGACCTATAGTTACTGCTTCCAAACAGAACTGCTGTGCTTTCATTTAAGTAGAGCTCCAGTTTATTTCTCCAGCACCGGCAATTGGCTAGCTGTTTTCCTCTGCAACAGAAGATGATGCCATTGTACATATTACTTCAACTACCTCAACTAGCCGGTGCCCCCGCACATTGACTCTGCACCGGTACCCCCCTGTATATATAGCCTCCCTACTGTTATTATATTTTACTTCTGCTTTTTTTTTTCTCAACACTTTTTTTGTTGTTGTTTTATTTTTACTTTTTTTGTTAAAAATAAATGCACTGTTGGTTAAGGGCTGTAAGTAAGCATTTCACTGTAATGTCTGCACCTGTTGTATTCGGCGCATGTGGCCAATAAAATTTGATTTGATTTGATGTAGATGATAAACCCAGTGTTATTTCTGTCATATGAGAATCCAATGGCAATGGGAAGATTGAAGCTCATTCGGAGTACTTTACAACTCTAGGCCTACTTAAGTATCTTGCCATATAGACTACTTAAACATACATACAGTGGGGAAAAAAAGTATTTAGTCAGCCACCAATTGTGCAAGTTCTCCCACTTAAAAAGATGAGAGAGGCCTGTAATTTCCATCATAGGTACACGTCAACTATGACAGACAAATTGAGATTTTTTTTTCCAGAAAATCACATTGTAGGATTTTTAATGAATTTATTTGCAAATTATGGTGGAAAATAAGTATTTGGTCAATAACAAAAGTTTCTCAATACTTTGTTATATACCCTTTGTTGGCAATGACACAGGTCAAACGTTTTCTGTAAGTCTTCACAAGGTTTTCACACACTGTTGCTGGTATTTTGGCCCATTCCTCCATGCAGATCTCCTCTAGAACAGTGATGTTTTGGGGCTGTCGCTGGGCAACACGGACTTTCAACTCCCTCCAAAGATTGTCTATGGGGTTGAGATCTGGAGACTGGCTAGGCCACTCCAGGACCTTGAAATGCTTCTTACGAAGCCACTCCTTCGTTGCCCGGGCGGTGTGTTTGGGATCATTGTCATGCTGAAAGACCCAGCCACGTTTCATCTTCAATGCCCTTGCTGATGGAAGGAGGTTTTCACTCAAAATCTCATGATACATGGCCCCATTCATTCTTTCCTTTACACGGATCAGTCGTCCTGGTCCCTTTGCAGAAAAACAGCCCCAAAGCATGATGTTTCCACCCCCATGCTTCACAGTAGGTATGGTGTTCTTTGGATCCAACTCAGCATTCTTTGTCCTCCAAACACGACAAGTTGAGTTTTTACCAAAAAGTTTCATCTGACCATATGACATTCTCCCAATCCTCTTCTGGATCATCCAAATGCACTCTAGCAAACTTCAGACGGGCCTGGACATGTACTGGCTTAAGCAGGGGGACACGTCTGGCACTGCAGGATTTGAGTCCCTGGCGGCGTAGTGTGTTACTGATGGTAGGCTTTGTTACTTTGGTCCCAGCTCTCTGCAGGTCATTCAATAGGTCCCCCCGTGTGGTTCTGGGATTTTTGCTCACCGTTCTTGTGATCATTTTGACCCCACGGGGTGAGATCTTGCGTGGAGCCCCAGATCGAGGGAGATTATCAGTGGTCTTGTATGTCTTCCATTTCCTAATAATTGCTCCCACAGTTGATTTCTTCAAACCAAGCTGCTTACCTATTGCAGATTCAGTCTTCCCAGCCTGGTGCAGGTCTACAATTTTGTTTCTGGTGTCCTTTGACAGCTCTTTGGTCTTGGCCATAGTGGAGTTTGGAGTGTGACTGTTTGAGGTTGTGGACAGGTGTCTTTTATACTGATAACAAGTTCAAACAGGTGCCATTAATACAGGTAACGAGTGGAGGCCAGAGGAGCCTCTTAAAGAAGAAGTTACAGGTCTGTGAGAGCCAGAAATCTTGCTTGTTTGTAGGTGACCAAATACTTTTTTTCCACCATCATTTGCAAATAAATTCATTAAAAGTCCTACAATGTGATTTTCTGGAGAAAAAAAATCTCAATTTGTCTGTCATAGTTGACGTGTACCTATGATGAAAATTACAGGCCTCTCTCATCTTTTTAAGTGGGAGAACTTGCACAATTGGTGGCTGACTAAATACTTTTTTTCCCCACTGTAGATGTATCTTAAGAACTAAAAGCCATATTTCAAATGTTATTCAAAGTTAATAACCTCTGAATTTTTTGGGGCACTAATATGAAGTCTACGGTTTCTCAAAAAAGGGACCACTTGGAACATGTACAGTGGGGAGAACAAGTATTTGATACACTGCCGATTTTGCAGGTTTTCCTACTTACAAAGCATGTAGAGGTCTGTAATTTTTATCATAGGTACACTTCAACTGTGAGAGACGGAATATAAAACAAAAATCCAGAAAATCACATTGTATGATTTTTAAGTAATTATTTGCATTTTATTGCATGACATAAGTATTTGATCACCTACCAACCAGTAAGAATTCCGGCTCTCACAGACCTGTTAGTTTTTCTTTAAGAAGCCCTCCTGTTCTCCACTCATTACCTGTATTAACTGCACCTGTTTGAACTCGTTACCTGTATAAAAGACACCTGTCCACACACTCAATCAAACAGACTCCAACCTCTCCACAATGGCCAAGACCAGAGAGCTGTGTAAGGACATCAGGGATAAAATCGTAGACCTGCACAAGGCTGGGATGGGCTACAGGACAATAGGCAAGCAGCTTGGTGAGAAGGCAACAACTGTTGGCGCAATTATTAGAAAATGGAAGAAGTTCAAGTTGACGGTCAATCACCCTCGGTCTGGGGCTCCATGCAAGATCTCACTTCGTGGGGCATCAATGATCATGAGGAAGGTGAGGGATCAGCCCAGAACTACACGGCAGGACCTGGTCAATGACCTGAAGAGAGCTGGGACCACAGTCTCAAAGAAAACCATTAGTAACACACTACGCCGTCATGGATTAAAATCCTGCAGTGCATGCAAGGTCCCTCTGCTCAAGCCAGTGCATGTCCAGGCCTGTCTGAAGTTTGCCAATGACCATCTGGATGATCCAGAGGAGGAATGGGAGAAGGTCATGTGGTCTGATGAGACTAAAATAGAGCTTTTTGGTCTAAACTCCACTCGCCGTGTTTGGAGGAAGAAGGAGGATGAGTACAACCCCAAGAACATCATCCCAACCGTGAAGCATGGAGGTGGAAACATCATTCTTTGGGGATGCTTTTCTGCAAAGGGGACAGGATGACTGCATCGTATTGAGGGGAGGATGGATGGGGCCATGTATCGCGAGATCTTGGCCAACAACCTCCTTCCCTCAGTAAGAGCATTGAAGATGGGTCGTGGCTGGGTCTTCCAGCATGACAATGACCCGAAACACACAGCCAGGGCAACTAAGGTGTGGCTCCGTAAGAAGCATCTCAAGGTCCTGGAGTGGCCTAGCCAGTCTCCAGACCTGAACCCAATAGAAAATCTTCGGAGGGAGCTGAAAGTCCGTATTGCCCAGCGACAGCCCCGAAACCTGAAGGATCTGGAGACGGTCTGTATGGAGGAGTGGGCCAAAATCCCTGCTGCAGTGTGTGAAAACCTGGTCAAGACCTACAGGAAACGTATGATCTCTGTAATTGCAAACAAAGGTTTCTGTACCAAATATTAAGTTCTGCTTTTCTGATGTATCAAATACTTATGTCATGCAATAAAATGCAAATGAATTACTTAAAAATCATACAATGTGATTTTCTGGATTTTTGTTTTAGATTCCGTCTCTCACAGTTGAAGTGTACCTATGATAAAAATTACAGACCTCTACATCCTTTGTAAGTAGGAAAACCTGCAAAATCGGCAGTGTATCAAATACTTGTTCTCCCCACTGTATATCTAATTTTGAAATACATCAACAAGTTCTTGACATAATACGCTAGTCTGTAGGCATATTTCAAATGTTATAGTCAGTAATCTATGAATCTCAGCGCTAAGGCCTACATCAAAAAGTAATGGTTTCTCTAGGAAAGGCACTGCTTTGATTGGACCGTTGAAATCACATTTTTTGGAAACATTGATAAGTCATTGATAAAGGATGATTTCAGACTGTGTTTCTATGGCAGACAGTGCAAACGACGTTTAAAAAATGTATTTTCAACCAATTATGTTCACTGGGTGCCTCTCAGTGTCAAAAACACCATTGATCTTTCCTCCATTCTACACTAATAGCATCAGTGATGATGAGGTGTCTGCATTATGATTAATCTGTAGACACAGACCAGCTGGCATGCCACTGATCATTCACCAGAGCAGCCTACATTATATCTTTATGAAGATGGAGTAACCCTAGGAAGAGCACACTATCTCTCCCTCTCTGGTCCCAGGTGCCTTTTCTGACTACAGGTCATCAAAGGACAGCAGAGTGTGTATCAGCAGAAAAGCGTCATCACCTGATGGCTACGTAGTGGTAGAACTACAGTTTACCACCTAGGAATATGAGCTGGAGATATACTTTAATTAATGGAGTACTGCAATTCTATTTGGAAGCAAAACTAAGATTGTATCCCAAATCTAAACATTTGGGACCACAATTCAAAAATATTAGGTGTAGCTTATAATTTATTTAGTAATAGGCCTATGTCTTATGTATTGTATTTACGCCAACAAGGTGTAATTTGACAATTGCTTCTGCAAATCTGATCTAAAAGGATAGTATTGCCTGTTATATAGGCTAGTTATGTGACAATACTTTATTAACCACACTAAATTATTCAGACATAGGATACAGGTGCATGGCTTTATGTCAGCTTCTATACAAAGGAAAATAATAGATAAAGAGGAAGAGAGAAGGTTGTAACAGACAATGTAGGCAGTATCGATACATTATATCCGTGTCATACTGTATCCGTCAGCACCACCCTCAAGTCATCACACCGCGTCGACCAATAGTAAACCAGGCTGTGGCAGATAGGCTACTCAAACGTTCATCTATCCTTTTTTGCCGTTGTAGAAATTAAAACCGATATAACTATTCCTAGTGAACACGAGCCTAAATAATAGTCAATTTCACAGTTGGTAATTTTGGACAGTGGTTTAATAAGGAGAAATGTAACTGAGAATGGATAGTTGCTCTATCACTGATGAGAGCGCGAATGATATAGTCATGGATTCGCCAAGCACTGAAAGACCTGCACAGGAGACATCTCAAAGGTACGTAGCCCTTTCGTTTTCTGTTAACCGCAAATAGCACTGTGTTAGTCTAGTCGGCTGTCAAATTATTCCTCGCATTATTAGCCCGAATATACATTTGTATTGGTGCTTTGTCCATCTATGATTACTATGTCAGTGTATATCAATCAGTCTATCAATTAATATCAATTACCTGTGTGTTTGTAAGCACTTGATACACTACAGCGACATGGATTTCTCATAGTCCTATTCCTCAGTCTTGTATTTATTACAGCTTACAAATGAGCCACTGCTAACATGTATTATAAATCAAGAGCAGACTAACCTGGAATCATAAATGTTCTATTTTTGGGGGGATGACAAATCCATTGTTTTGTTTTTGTAAAATGTGTTCTCAAATGCTCTATTATAGCAACCAATATCTCCCCAGAGTATGCTTGGTTGTAATGTAATAGTCAATATTTGGTACAGTGTAGCAGCCTATTGCAAGAAATACACTGAGTATACAAAACATTAAGAACACCTGCTCTTTTCATGACATAGATTTACCAGGTGAATCCAGGTGAAAGCTATTGATGTCACTTGTTAAATCCACTCCGATCAGTGTAGATGACGTGGAGGAGACAGGTTAAAGAAGGATTTTTAAGACAATTATTTAAGTGCCTTTGAACGGGGTATGGTAGTAGATGCTATGCCCATGCGCACCGGTTTGTGTCAAGAACTGCAACGCTGCTGGGTTTTTCACGCTCAACAGTTTCCTATGTGTATCAAGAATGGTTCACCATCCAAAAGACATTCAGCCAACTTGACACAACTGTGGGAAGCATTAGAGTCAACATGCTAACATGGTGTTCTTTATGTTTGGTATACTCAGTGTACAATTTATCCACTGAATCCACTCCCACATTCACTTCCATCCACAATCTCCCAGGATCCAGAGATATTTGGTATTCCTCGGCCATCCACTCTTTATGCTCTCTGAAGTCTGAATAATGCAGATCTGTATATGACATTGCTGACACAATAGCCTACTGTAGGCTCGGCTCAGGGGAAACCACAAATCTACAGGGCAAAACTCCACCATGCCAGTTATTTTTTTTATAGATGTGATTCACATCACTGTCACTACAGTGCCCACTGTATGTAGTAGATATGGTTAGCTACATATGGTATATGATACAATTCACTCAACATTGATACTGATTAACTGGTATGACTTGTGGATTAGGGAACTACAAACACTTAGGAATCACCAGGGAATTATGCTAAAGGTTGGTTTCCCAAACACAGATTAAATATAATCCTGAAGTCCAGGAATAGGCTTAATCTGTATTTGGGAAACTGGCCCTAACGCCTTGATCACACCGACAGCGTCATTGCGCAAAATGGTACGCAGCATCATCTGGATATGTGTGCAACATAAGTTCAACATTCACCTTCTGCTACCATTTCTGTCAAGCCATCTACGCATACAGTTTGACGCATAAATTCGATAAATCCAACGTATGCACCACACAGAACGCACTGCAACTGCCTCTCCAACGCAATGCTGCAAGGCAAACGCAGCGTTCCATTGGAAATGAATGTCATTCTGGTGTACCAAAAATGCAATGACGCTGTCGGTGTGATCGAGGCGTAAATGTTCTGCATCAACGTTTTTTTTCTGGAGATACTGTGCATTTTTGTGGGGTTGCAAAAAGGGAAGTCACTAAATGGATTTTAAAGTAGTCTGAGCTCCAAAAAACGCTGCCCTCTGCATTTTCTTTTCAGAGGTTACTGGGGAGAAGAAAGATGGCATCACCTATTTGGGTCTGGTATATGGAAAGCTTGCACTTCATAATGCAAAAAATACCTATTTTGGTCCAAAAAGGCACAAGACGTGTTTTGTCTATTTCATAATGGTAAGCCAAACACTTGTTATTGACACAGTAGGAGGGAGTGACAACCCCTGGATGTAATAGTTGAAAGCTGTAGTCAGTGTACAGTCTCTTGCACAATAAACACCGTCTAACTTCTATGCAATGCCTTTCTAAACTAGTTATTCTTTAAGGTTTGCACATGCATAGAGACTGTTAGTAAAGGGGAGGTGGAAAATAGAAAACAGTACCCAGATATGTGCATCCACTGCCACTCGGGTACCCTTGTCAAACTTCCCTATGAGGCATCAGCTGCCTGCTTATTCAGTAGCCAACACAAACCAACCACAACAATAAATATTCAATTCTGGATGAGACAAGTTAGCCTGTGAGCCACCAGTGCCGCTCCAGAGGCTAGACTATAGTACCAAATGCATCAAAACAATAGGCGATCGTGGTCGAGGATAAATGATGTAAAACCAAGAGTGTTCAAATGTGCTAAAGAAAAAAAAGATCAGTTGCACAGTCGTCCTGCATACATAAGAAGATCACCACCTTGTAATGATATGCAGTTACACATTTGTGGCCCTGTTATTGTAAGCAGAGAATCCCACTTCTGATACCAATGTGTTTCTGCATATTGTACGCACCTTGAGGGTATACGGTGGGGTTTGCTACGTTCTACATTTATAATAAATGTCACGCCCTGGCCTTGAGAGGCCTGTTGTCTTAAGTTGGTTTGGTCAGGGCGTGAGTTTCTATGTTATATATTCTATGTTTATGTTCTAGTTAGTCTATTTCTATGTTGCAGTGCTAGGTTGTGTTTCTAGGTTTGGCCAGGTGTGATTCCCAATCAGAGACAGCTGTCGCTCGTTGTCTCTGATTGGGGATCATACTTAAGTAGCCCATTGCCTACTGAGTATTGGGGGATCTTGTTCCTGTTTAGGCTGGTATTTGTATAGCCCTTTGGACTTCACGTTACGTTGTTTATTGGGTGAAATAAACATGTACGCTTTTCACGCTGACCCGTCTCTCAACGTTTGTGACAATAAAGCATTGCATGAATCTATTATCGCATTTGCGTAGTGGCATACAGTTGAGAAGAGGCGTTTCTAGGATTTCCACACATGGGTCTGAATTGTTTTGGCTTTTTATAAACTCATTTCATGCAATTCTACGAAATGTTGTTATTTGATTTTATTAGGATCCCCATTAGCTGACACCAGTGGTTCGGCACATTTGGGCTGATGTGATACAAAATAGTCCAGTATTGCAATGCTTCACTGGATCAATCTGAGAGTTTGCACACACACACTGCTGCCATCTAGTGGCCAAAATTGTGCCTAAACTGCAATATTATATTGTGGCCTTTCTCTTGCATTTCAAAGATAATGGAACAAAAAAATTAATAGAAAACACGTTTTTTTGTTTGTATTATCTTTTACCAGATCTAATGTGTTATATTCTCCTACATTAATTTCACATTTCCAAAAACTTCAGTGTTTCCTTTCAAATGGTTTCAAGAATATGCATATCCTTGCTTCAGGTCCTGAGCTACAGGCAGTTAGATTTGGGTATGTCATTTTAGGTGAAAATTGAAAAAAAGGGTCCGATCCTTAAGATGTAAAAAAAAAAAAGATCCTCATCAATCTATACACAATACCCCATAATGACAAAGCGAAAACAAGTTTTTAGATTTTTTGCTAATTTATAAAATTAAAAGCCGGAAATATCACATTTACATAAGTATTGAAACCCTTTACTCAGTACTTTGTTGAAGCACCTTTCGTAGCGATTACAGCCTGGAGACTTCTTGGTTATGATGCTGCAAGCTTGGCACACCTGTATTTGGGGAGTTTCTCCCATTCTTCTCTGCAGATCCTTTCAAGCTCTGTCAAGTTGGATGGGGAGCGTCACTGCACAGCTATTTTCAGGTTTCTCCAGAGATGTTCGATTGGGTTCAAGTCCGGGCTCTGGCTGGGCCACTCAAGGACATTCAGAGACTTGTACCGAAGCCACTCCTGCATTGTCTTGTCTGTGTGCTTAGGGTCGTTGTCCTGTTGGAAGGTGAACCTTCGCCCCAGTCTGAGGTCCTGAACTCTCTGGAGCAGGTTTTCATCAAGGATCTCTCTGTACTTTGCTCCGTTCATCTTTCCCTGCCAGGTTTCATCCAGACGTGAGGCTTGGCATTCAGGCCAAAGAGTTCAATCTTGGTTTCATCAGACCAGAGAATCTTGTTTCACATGGTCTGAGAATCCTTTAGGGGCCTTTTGGCAAACTCCAAGCGGGCTGTCATGCCTTTTACTGAGGAGTGGCTTCCATCTGGCCACTCTGCCATAAAGGCCTGATTAGTGGAGTGCTGCAGAGATGGTTGTCTTTCTGGAAGGTTCTCCCATCTCCACAGAGGAACTCTTGAGCTCTGTCAGAGTGAACATCGGGTTCCTGGTCACCTCGCTGACCTTCAATGCTGCAGACCTTTTTTGGTATCCTTCCCCAGATCTGTGCCTTGACACAATCCTGTCTCCGAGCTTTACGGACAATTCCTTCGACCTCATGGCTTGGTTTTTGCTCTGACATGCACTGTCAACTGTGGGACCTTATATAGACAGGTGCATGCCTTTCCAAATCATGTCAAAACAATTGAATGTACCACAGGTGGACTCAAATCAAGTTGTAGAAACATCTCAAGGATGATCAATGGAAACAGGATGCACCTAAGCTCAATTTCGAGTCTCATAGCAAAGGGTCTGAATGCTTATGTAAATAAGGTACTTCTGTTTAATTTTTTTATACATTTACAAAAATTTCAAATAAACTGTTTTTCGCTTTGTCATTATGGGGTATTGTGTGTAGATTGATGAGAATTTTTATTTTATTTGATTAATTTTAGAATAAGGCTGTCATGTAACAAAATGTGGAAAAAGTCAAGGGGTCTGAATACTTTCCAAAGGCTATACACACAAAAATTAAGTCACATGGGGGAGAGGCATTGTGCTGTGAGGTGTTGCTTTATTTGTTTTTTGAAACCAGGTTTGCTGTTCACTAGCGCTATATGTGATGGAAGGGAGTTCCATGCAATCATGGCTCTATATAATACTGTACGTTTCATTGAATTTGTTCTGGACCTGGGGATTGTGAAGAGACCCCTGGTGGCATGTCTGCTGGGGTAAGTATGTCTGTCACAGCTATATGTAAATTGTTTATACATACATTTTGGAATTTTCAACACATCTCTCCTTTACTTTGAGCCAAGAGAGACTGACATGCATACTGTTAATATTAGCCATTTGTGTACATTGAAGGGCAAAATGTGCTGCTCTGTTCTGGGCCAGCTGCAGCTTTTGCAGGTCCTTTGCAGCACTTGACCATATCACCGGGCAATAGTCAACATTAGATCAAACTAGAGCCTGCAGGACTTGTTTGGTCGACTGTGGTGTTAAAAATGCTAAGCATCATTATTAGACTTTACAGACAGATTAGTGTTCTCTTTTCAACAGTAGGCATTTGCTTTCCAAACTGTACGTTTTTCTCGCGATTGTATTTAGAAATTTGCGAGAGGCAAACTGACAGCCGCAACCAACGTTAGAAATATAATCCATAGACGGCAGTTCCCATTCAAGTCAGCACTGGCAGCCATTGCTAGTGTACCCATGAGTTTAATAGTCAAATTGCCAGGGTAAGAGGTTCCAAAACCCTTCTATGGATTATATGTCTATGGCCACAATACAACAAGTTGTATTTGGCACATGTGCTGCCCAAATTGCGGCCTTCCCTACTGTAAGTGCTTATGATAAAACTTAATCCACAGATATTTTTGTTAAAGCTTTTTATCCTCTGTGGATAAATTATGCTCTCTGGTGTAGTATTTTGAATGATTTTCCAAATAGACAGGAGTAATATAATTTTATGAAAAAATATTTTTAATATATAGCCTAATTTTGGCAAGATTACTTACATTTATCAGGGGGTGCTGCAGCACCTCCAGAACCCCTACTTCCCGCGGATATGCAGTCCACCAGTAGCAGTACAGAGTAAACATGAAAGCAGCAGTGTCAGCATATCAACTTCCTCTTTAGACCTAAATACGATGTAATATCAACGTTTAGCAAATAGCACGGCGCTGCTCAACCAAGGTTGTTTCTGGCGGACAGAGCAAAGTATCAGCATATGAACACCCTCTTTAGACCATAATACAATGTTATATCAACCTTTGATAGAACACCTCCCATGTCAATTATATTTGAGAATTTGGCAATATCTCAGGCGTTTGTTATTTCATAGCTTGCAGGCAAGGGCTCGATAACACCCAACTGGAGGTATTTTTGTAACTGCTCTTTTCAATAATTAATTGGATCCACAAATTGCCTAGCTGTGCTAGCATGTCCTAGCTCTATAAACAGATGTCAATGAGAAGCAAGGAATACTTCTGCAGTAACACAGTCCTAAAGGGTGCTGTCTATAGCACCTTCTGCTAGCACAAAAGCCCCCATCATGCTGTCAGTGCACTGTGCAGCTTGTGATGTGTCACACAGCGCAGTTGAAGGGTACATGGCAATTTTTTATTGGACAGCAAATAAATCATTTCCCTGAGTATGTTCAGAAGCAAGCTAGTGACACCATCAGCGCCATCGCCATCACCATCAGCCACCCAACAGCAACATATTTTGTCCTTCAGCCAAAATTATAATCTCGGCATCTTGATGGGATCATATGAGTGGAACCACTACATAGGTTTGAGAAATTGCCTCCACACTTTTAAGCGACCAATACATCGAAGACACTTTCTATTATTAATACAGCTTTTTGAAATGCACAATGGCACACAGTCAAGCTATGATTCATTTGCTGCCCACCCATCTCTCCCCGGTGGTTGGGAATGCAAATAAAGCACTCAACTGCTGATCAAATGCTCCCTGTTTACTTTACCACATCGCCTTGGTGATGAGGAGGGAGTCAAGGAAGTGTGTCTTAGTCCATCCAGGCGACCAGGTCTGGAAAAATTGTTTCAGATCCTGGACGCAATGACCCATCGGCCCAAAGATTACTACCCTACCCATAACAAGTCATTTTACCCTCTAACCTGAGTCAGATTAGATTTAGACTGTGCCTAAATGTCTGCTTTCATTCAGTCATACTCTAGATTATTGTAATACCGGGAATTCAATATTATTTAAAGCCAATTTATGCTTAGTCCGAAAATGTGGTTGGAGACTCCGTATGGAGGGTGTGACGCAATCGCGGAGCCTCCAGAGGCATGCAGAGACCAAACAGAGCTCCGTACCACATCGCCTTCCACCTTTCAAATTTTGTAACAATGCGGAGGGCTCCGTATAGCTCTGCATTGACATAATTGGTTGATGGTAGGTGGGAAGTCCTATATAGACACAAACTCACTTCCTTGACAACTTCCTTCACAACAGCTCTGCGCTGCTCTGCGAAGGGCAAGAAGTGTGAATGCCTTGACTTCTGTAGAGGCCGTATCACGGTAAATGCTGGACGTCCAATGCAGACGTCGGATTGACCACGCAGCGCCTTTTACAGTGCTGCAGTTAGTTTAGCGGTTAAGAGCATTGGGCCAGTAACCGAAAGGTTGCTGGTTCAAATCGATGAGCAGACTAGAGGAAAAATCAGTCGATGTGCCCTTGAGCAAGGCACTTAACCTTAATTGCTCCTGTAAATCCCTCTGGATGAGAGCGTCTGCTAAAAGACTAACATGTAAATGTAGTTCAGTAAATAGGGATTGATTTATAATTGTTACTTTTCTCTAAGGAAATGTACATGCTGAAACTCTGCTGACCATTAGGCCTAAAGACAACACGAGGAAGAAAAAATATATATCTTCACCCACTTCTTCCATAAACATCAGTTATTGTTCATTAGATCCACATCCACGGGACTCTCTTATGGATGTTGACAGGTAGGCAGGGCAGACGGAGCATCTCTTTGCCTAATTGGGCCTTCAAGCAACGCAACAATACTTTAGAGATGTCATTCCTTACCCAATTAATTTGGTTTGCCTACTCAAGGCTTAGTAAAAATGATCCGGCCAGGGAAGCAACTGAGCTGAAACATTGATTACAGAAAATTCCAGTGCACATTTGACAATGGCAAGCACTGCCACTGTAGGGGTTATACATAAATACACTTTTCCCCCTGTCTGTCTCTCACAGTGCGATACCGGAGGTGTCACTGTGTCCTCCCGACAGCCTGTGCCCGGAGGCCCAGGCGACTCTGATCCAAACCGAAGGGGACCAGTCTGACAGCTGCAGCCTCCCCAGGCCCTCCTCCTCCACCTCCTCCCAGCTCTACCATCAAGTCTTACAGGGTGGAGCCTATGATTCGCCGCAGACCCGACGATGTCACTTTTGTGGCCATCACAAGCCAATCAAAGGCAACGCCTGTCTGGAGTCGCACCCAATCACTGTGGGTCCTCCTCACGCTGACTGCTCAACGGGTGCTCTCAAGACCTGCAGCCCCTCCTTTTCCTGTCACAACGCTGTCAGCTGCCACTGGCTGCACGGGTCCCATGATGGCGGTGGCCCCCACAAGTCCAAACAGCATCATGTGGTCACAGTCAGGTCTGTAGTCTATATACTATATATTCAGTGCATTTGGAAAGTATTCAGACCCATTGAATTTTTTCGCATTTTGTTACATTACAGCCTTATTCTGAAATGGATTAAATTGCTTTTCCCCTCATCGTTCTACACACAATACCCCATAATGACAAAGCAAAAACTGTTTTTTAGACATTTTAGCAAAACTGAAGTATTCAGACCCTTTACTCAGTACTATGTTGAAGCACCTTTGGCAGCGATTACAGCCTCAAGTCATCTTGGGTATGACGCTACAAGCTTGGCACACCTGTATTTGGGGAGTTTCCAAATTGTTGGATGGGGAGCGTCACTGCACAGCTATTTTCAGGTCTCTCCAGAGATGTTCGATCGAGTTCAAGTCCGGGCTCTGGCTGGGCCACTCAAGGACATTCAGAGACTTGTCCCATTTTTTTTACATTTTTACATTTTTAGTCATTTAGCAGACGCTCTTATCCAGAGCGACTTACAGTTAGCGCATACATTATTTTATCAAACCCACAACCCTGGCGTTGCAAACGCCATGCTCTACCAACTGAGCTACATCCCCTGCCGGCCATTCCCTCCCCTACCCTGGACGACGCTGTCTGTGTGCTTAGGGTCGTTGTCCTGTTGGAAGGTGAAACTTCGCCCCAGTCTGAGGTCCTGAGCGCTCTGGAGCAGGATTTCATCAAAGAACTCTCTGTGCTCCGTTCATCTTTCCCTCGATCCTGACTAGTGTCCCAGTCCCTGCTGCTGAAAAACATCCCCACAGCAAGATGCTGCCACCACCATGCTTCACCGTAGGGATGGTGCCAGGTTTCCTCCAGACGTGATGCTTGGCATTCAGGCCAAAGAGTTCAATCTTGGTTTCATCAGACCAGAGAATCTTGTTTCTCATGGTCTGACAGTCCTTTAGGTGCCTTTTGGCAAACTCCAAGCGGGCTGTCATGTGCCTTTTACTGAGGAGTGGCTTCCGTCTGGCCACTACCATAAAGGCCTGATTGGTGGAGTGCTGCAGAGATGGTTGTCCTTCTGGAAGGTTCTCCCATCTCCACAGAGGAACTCTTGAGCTCTGTCAGAGTGACCATCGGGTTCTTGGTCACCTCCCTGACCAAGGCCCTTCTCCCCGATTGCTTAGTTTGGCCTAGAGTTTTTGGTGGTTCCAAACTTCTTCCATTTATGAATGATGGAAGCCACTGTGTTCTTGGGGACCTTCAATGCTGCAGACATTTTTTAGTACCCTTCCCCAGATCTGTGCCTCGACACAATCCGGTCTTGGAGCTCTACAGACAATTCCTTCGACCTCATTGCTTGATTTTTGCTGATATAGACAGGTGTGTGCCTTTCCAAATCTTGTCTAATCAATTGAATTTACCACAGGTAGATTCCAATCAAGTTGTAGAAACATCTCAAGGATGATCAATGGAAACAGGATGCACCTGAGCTCAATTTCGAGTCTCATAGCAAAGGGTCTGAATAGTTATGTAAATAAGGTATTTCTGTTTATCATGTTTCATAAATTTGCAAAAATTTAAAAAAACCAGTTTTCACTTTGTCATTATGGGGTATTGTGTGTAGATTGATGAGGAACATTTTAATTTAATCAATTTTAAAATAAGGCTGTAATGTAACAAAATGTGGAAAAAGTCAAAGGGTCTGAATACTTTCCGAATGCACTGAACATTATCATGCAAAAATATAATCTCAAAACAAGGTCAATGACGCAGAATTATTTTTCTATTTTAGGGATGACGGACTCTACTGGATCCCTAGAAAGTCAGTATCCATGACAACAAGGTCATCGTGTGAACGCAAAATGACCTACAATTTCCCTTGCACCCAATTGTACACCAGTGCATGGCAGTCATTAGGACAACAACAATCTTTAGTCCTTCATTTAGCTATACAACATGATCATAAGATCAAGATAATATTGTGTGACTCAAAATATGAGTACTGGTGACCAATGTTTGGAGATGTAATGTTCAATGGTTTACTTTACTATGCTAGAACCATGATTTTCCTAGATACATACAGTACTTTCACTATGTAAAGAGATGCTCTTTTCCTGTGGCATTTGCTTGACAGTTGGTGACATTTGCTTGACAGTTACTCCCAGGTGGTACTGGAGTATCCTCTGGCGGTGCTCGTCGGGTGTGCAGTGGTCCTCCTTGGATGTTCCCTAGCCGGCCTGTTAATTGGTCCCCTACCAGACTTCTCTGACCCGCTGATGGTGAGTGTCTCCCTCAGCAGCACTGTGGCTTTCTCTGCCAAATTCCTATCAAACCGAATGCTACTGTAAACTCTTTTTTAGCTCGCTCTCTGCCTCTTAAAAAGCTGCCGCAGATAAAGTAGTAGACACTGCATATCTCTCAAACATTTTTATGTCTTGTCAGCTCAGAAATACAAGTGAAACCATATCAGTGCAATTGCAGGTCTAATGAACAGTCAAGAATAGTTACATTAACTGATTGAATGACCATGTACAGTGGGGAAAAAAAGTATTTAGTCAGCCACCAATTGTGCAAGTTCTCCCACTTAAAAAGATGAGAGAGGCCTGTAATTTTCATCATAGGTACACGTCAACTATGACAGACAAATTGAGAATTATTTTTCCAGAAAATCACATTGTAGGATTTTTAATGAATTTATTTGCAAATTATGGTGGAAAATAAGTATTTGGTCACCTACAAACAAGCAAGAATTCTGGCTCTCACAGACCTGTAACTTCTTCTTTAAGTGGCTCCTCTGTCCTCCACTCGTTACCTGTATTAATGGCACCTGTTTGAACTTGTTATCAGTATAAAAGACACCTGTCCACAACCTCAAACAGTCACACTCCAAACTCCACTATGGCCAAGACCAAAGAGCTGTCAAAGGACACCAGAAACAAAATTGTAGACCTGCACCAGGCTGGGAAGACTGAATCTGCAATAGGTAAGCAGCTTGGTTTGAAGAAATCAACTGTGGGAGCAATTATTAGGAAATGGAAGACATACAAGACCACTGATAATCTCCCTCGATCTGGGGCTCCATACAAGATCTCATCCCGTGGGGTCAAAATGATCACAAGAACGGTGAGCAAAAATCCCAGAAACACACGGGGGGACCTAGTGAATGACCTGCAGAGAGCTGGGACCAAAGTAACAAAGCCTACCATCAGTAACACACTACGCCGCCAGGGACTCAAATCATGCAGTGCCAGACGTGTCCCCCTGCTTAAGCCAGTACATGTCCAGGCCCGTCTGAAGTTTGCTAGAGTGCATTTGGATGATCCAGAAGAGGATTGGGAGAATGTCATATGGTCAGATGACTTTTTGGTAAAAACTCAACTCGTCGTGTTTGGAGGACAAAGAATGCTGAGTTGCATCCAAAGAACACCATACCTACTGTGAAGCATGGGAGTGGAAACATCATGCTTTGGGGCTGTTTTTCTGCAAAGGGACCAGGACGACTGATCCGTGTAAAGGAAAGAATGAATGGGGCCATGTATCGTGAGATTTTGAGTGAAAACCTCCTTCCATCAGCAAGGGCATTGAAGATGAAACGTGGCTGGGTCTTTCAGCATGACAATGATCCCAAACACACCGCCCGGGCAACGAAGGAGTGGCTTCGTAAGAAGCATTTCAAGGTCCTGGAGTGGCCTAGCCAGTCTCCAGATCTCAACCCTATAGAAAATCTTTGGAGGGAGTTGAAAGTCCGTGTTGCCCAGCGACAGCCCCAAAACATCACTGCTCTAGAGGAGATCTGCATGGAGGAATGGGCCAAAATACCAGCAACAGTGTGTGAAAACCTTGTGAAGACTTACAGAAAACGTTTGACCTTTGTCATTGCCAACAAAGTGTATATAACAAAGTATTGAGAAACTTTTGTTATTGACCAAATACTTATTTTCCACCATAATTTGCAAATAAATTCATTAAAAATCCTACAATGTGATTTTCTGGATTTTTTTTTCTCATTTTGTCTGTCATAGTTGACGTGTACCTATGATGAAAATTACAGGCCTCTCTCATCTTTTTAAGTGGGAGAACTTGCACAATTGGTGGCTGACTAAATACTTTTTTTCCCCACTGTAGCTCAGTTGGTAGAGCATGGCGCTTGCAACGCCAGGGTTGTGGATTCGTTTCCCACGGGGGGCCAGTATGAAAATGCATGCACTCACTAACTGTAAGTCGCTCTGGATAAGAGCGTCTGCTAAATGACTAAAATGAAATACTAAATGTGTACAGTTACACTCATGGTTATCAATATGTAATGACCAAGGCAGAGACCAGTGTAAAAATACATCTTGAAAAACATTGAACACAATGCTATATCAATCAACACTGAACGTCATTGTCAATCTTCAAAGCATCCATCCTAGTATGTCACTTAACATACAGTACATTAGCATCTAATCATTCTAATTCATGTAATCAGACTGTCTAATTCACCTACTGTAGCCCTAACAATCAGCATTAGGCCTACATATTTTTTATTAATTAATAGCATTGTTTTCCTGCTTTGGCTGTCATCAGGAGATGTTGTTCCATTGACTTTGATGTTTTCATGCAGGGTTTTGAGCCTCGAGGAACATACATTGGGGTGCGACAGTCTGCCTTGGCCAAGCTTCAGCAGAACACGGGGCCTGGAAAAACACTGTCTCTGATACCGCAACAGCTCAAAGACAAGACAGCTGGGAGGTACTGTGCAAAAACCGGATGAGCTCCCCACCACACACAGAGAGCTCTGTACAAAATAGCAGCCACAATAAAGTAGAACCACAGGCAACAATTAGGCATCTTTCTGAGGCACAATCACAGATGGACTAAGCCTATGCACAGAACACACATTCCGCCAACATGCTCCCAAATGTATATGATATAGTATAGCTACGGTGTAAATGCTGGATAATTGAGTCCATATGTATATTGTTACTTGGGTGCTGATTGTGCTATTACCTGTGATTGATATGAATTGTCTAGATGTCTCATGTATAATTGTGTTGTGTTCATGTTTATTTATGAAGCTATGGAGACGGTAGCGGAGGGGATGCCAGTGGGACCCAGGAACAGTCATCCAGGCAACGGCCTAGAAGAATGCTGGACAGGGACTCTGCCCAGGACACGTTCCTCTGTGACTCTCCAGGTAGGCTAATAACGCTAATCAACACCCACATGATGGTGTTGTCTCTCTACTACTAGATAAATGTTTCTCAAATGTAGCAGGAAACAATCCAATAATGTATCAATCAAAAACCTTAATATATAGGTATTGACCCGCTAGTTCATCATTCCAGTGTTTCAGTTATGTAAGAATATAAGCAGTCCCTCTAGCTCCATTTTTGTAAGTGAAGACTGAGGACAGTCTTTGATGAGGGGTGCCATGTTTTTGCTGCCATCTGTGGTATCACAGGAGACCGCTACGCCCAGCTGGTCTTCCGCTCGGGAAACTCTGCCAGTCTTTGGAGCCTGAAGGCGATCTACTCCATGTGTGAGATGGAGCAGGAAAGGGTAGGTGACTAGGTCTTTACTCATCTTAAATCAGCATACCATCTGCCATTTTCCACCATTACCAACCAGACCATGAAATCAGGGAGCCAACTCAAACAAATTAAAGACCATTCTAGGATACAGAACTTGGCAGGCACTGATAGAAACATTTTTAAATCTGTGCTATTCTTTATTTGAAAGAAAACGAAGTTGTTATGGATCCCCAGTGGGTGACAATAAATTACGTGATGAAAAGTAGCAAAATAATCTGTACCTTTCAATTTGCTCTTGTAATAAAAGGTAGATGGAACATCAATTACATCGATTTTGCCATGGGTAGAGTGAGAATAAATGATCATAGAAGTCAATAGATGTGTTAAAATGACAAACTTCTCTTCTCCATGTTTCAGATTCGTTCACAACCCCACTTCCAAGATCTCTGCAAGCAACATATCCGTTTGGAAGTGGACGGTGCCATGATCAGGGGCGGATGCTGTCCAAGTTGGTCACTGGGAAACTACCTGGCACTTCTCAGCAATGCCTCATCCTGTCTCAGCCTGACCTCTTTGCAGGTGACGGAGAGTCTGCACCTACTCCGCTTTTGCGCCCCATACTACCACGATGGAAGCCTGGTGGCATATTGTGCAGAGAGGGGCAAGCAAGGCCACTGTGCATCTGTGCCGACTCGGTGCAAACACTCTCGTGCCGTATTCCAGATATTGCATTACCTGGTTGATAAGGACTTCCTAGGGCCACAGACAATAGAATATCAGGTCCCCTCACTGAAATATAGCCTCCTGTTTCTACCGGTGGAAAAAGGAGATCACTTGATGGAGATATACATGAACAGCCTTGAAGGTCGTGAGCTCACATACAAGAACACTACTATCACAGGAATGGACCTAGGCATCAAGCAAAAGCTATTCAAGTATTATCTGGCTAGGGACGCCATCTACCCTGTTCTGGCTGTAGTTTCGCTGTTCCTCACCATGGCCCTTTATTTGCGGTCACTTTTCCTATCAGCATTGTCTTTACTCGCAATTGTGAGTTCGCTCTTGACTTCCTATTTCTTCTACAAAGTGGTTTTCCAGCTGACATTCTTCCCTTTCCTCAACTTAGCTTCAGCTCTCGTCCTGTTTGGCAGTTGCTCTAACCAGGCTTTTACTTTCATTGATTTCTGGAACCTACAACTATCCCAGAATCCACCCGCTTCTCTAGAGAAGAGAGTCAATCGAGTTCTCCAAGAGGTTGGATATTTGATACTGGCATCAGGACTGACTTCTAGTGCCACGTTTTTCTCGGGGTTCCTGAGCAGCATCACAGCAGTGAGATGCTTTGCTGTGTACCTGGGAACTGCGTCCTTAATCTGTACTCTCTCCTCCCTTGCGTGGTTGCCCAGCTCTCTCATTTTGTGTGAGCGCTACACTGTGGCTGCCTCAGCCTCTGTTACTGCTCAGGCCTGGAAGCCTTGCTGCACGAAAAGCCCTGGCGGGTTCTGGGACACAAGCTCGCGAAAGCGGTGCCTCTTCACCTTTGGTCAGAAGCTACGAGGGTTGAAGCGGGGACTATCCGACACCTCCAATGTGCTTTTCCTGAAAATCCTCCCTTGTGGAGTGGTCAAGTTCAGATACATTTGGGTCTGCTGGTTCACAGTGTTGGCCGCAGGAGGAACATATATCTCAGTTATAGACCCTGGTATGAGACTACCCACTTTAGACAACAGGGTAACTCAGTTATTCCGCTCCAGCCATCCCTTTGAAAGATATGATGCTGAATATCGCCACCAATTCATGTTTGAACGGCTGGTGAATGGGGAGGACCAGTTTATTACATTAACTCTTGTTTGGGGAGTCATCCCAACCGATAATGGCAATCACTTTGATCCAAAAAGCAATGGATCTTTAGTTATGGATCCAGAGTTTAACATGAGTAGCCCAGAGGCTCAGGTGTGGTTGAGAGAATTGTGTGGAAGAGTTCAAAACCAAAGCTTTTATTTACCCTCATCGTCATCGTCTGAAAACGAAGGCTCAACAGACAATATCTGTATTGTCGAGCAACTCATAGACTGGGTGTCTATTCGACATTGCTCCGAGAGTAAGGATGCTTTTCATTTTTGCTGCAATGCTATTTCTTTTCCTTACCCACCGAGTGTTTTTGAACAATGCCTGAGTATGATGGTGGCCGAGCGGCATGCAGAGGGTTATGTGTCCGAGGTTGAAGGCCTACATTTTGAGGCAGATGGGCAAATAGCAGCCCTGGTAATGGTATTTAGGACAACGCACCGCTATAGTTACAACTTTAGTAACACCACCCTTTTCTATAATGATATTTTGTCATGGTTTAATGGAGAAATTTCTAGGGCACCACTGGGACTTCAGAAAGGATGGTTTGTGAGCCAGTTGACACTCTTTGACTTGCAACAATGTCTAAGCTCAGAGACCCTTGTGGTTACTGGGTTCTCTGTAGCCCTGGTGTTTGTCTTGCTTCTTCTGACCACATGGAATATTCCACTGAGTGTTTATGGCACTGCTGCTGTTGGAGGAAGTGTTTTTGTCACCGTCGGTCTCCTTGTCCTTCTAGAATGGCAGCTCAGTGGTGTGGAGGCACTCTTCATATCAGCTGCTTCTGGGCTGTCTGTTGACTTTTTAGCCAACTACTGCATATCATATAATTCAGCTCCACACACTGATAGAATTGGAAGAGTTGCGCATTCCCTGAAAAGAATGGGCTGTCCTGTAGCAATAGGAGCTGTGGCCTTTTGCTGTGCGGGCATCATCATGCTCCCTACTACTGCCTTGTTGTTCAGAAAGCTGGGAATATTCCTATTTCTGGTGAAATGTGTAGCATGTGGATTTGCCACCTTCTTTTTCCAATCCCTATGCTGCTTTTTCGGTCCTCAAAAAAACGGTGGGAAAATAATGGTGCCATGTTCATCTAAACAGGGAACTGAAGGTCTCCCATCCTGCTCAGCATCAGAACCTAGGTCCTCGACCTCTGCAGCCAACGGGGCTTTTGGGAGATCAAGCGTTCAAAGGAATTTCAATAAAGACAGGGGTAATTACCTTTACCCGAACCAACAGCGTCATAGACAGCGACAGGTAGGAGGCGGGAGGGAGTCAGAGCAGTATGAGCTTCAGCCATTGGCTTATCAGCTAAGTGAAAGCTTTGAGAACAGCACGTGCACTAGTAAGCTATCCAACAGACCCTCAGTTCTCTCGGATGACATCCAGTTCGGTGGGCTGAGTCCCAGGAGAGATGTGGAGAGGAGCAACATTGAGGCAGATAGTGAAGAGATCTGTGGTAGGCACCACAAAGGCTGTCACCCACCCCCGGCTTTGCAGACCTCTTCCCCATACAAAGAGAACACCCTAGGGCCAGTAGTTGCTCCTCCGGGTGACCTGGCTAATGAAAAGCTATTGTGCAAGATGTGCAGAGGACAGTCTGCTGGCATCAAGCACTGGAACGTATCGCTGTCCTCTTCCTCAAGCATTGAGGAAACCATCATTAGTCAAACAATAGAAACAATTTACCAGCCATCCCTCTCAAAGGATGAGGCCCCCAATAGTCCATTTGAGCATCACTCCCACAAACGCCTACTGTCAACTCAGAGTTCATTTGACGCACTAGAGGATTCCAATGAGACTTGCCTGAGTGACGCTGAACCTGGACCCTCAAACCAACAGATATCTATTGAAGCAGAGGGAGAACTTGAACCACAACCAGGGCACCTTAACGGAAAGAGAGACACCTTACGCCTCTCCCTGAGAGAGATCACCTATGAGACAGTCTCTCCCGGATGTGGGAGGGGTCATACAAGCCTGAGTGAAGGACCAGTCATGTTGCCAAACAGTAAACCAGATTTGCCTGATGTATGGATCAAACGAGATGGGCCAAGGGAAGATACAAACTGAATGGGATTTCAAAATAATCTAAGCATGCAAAAGTTTTCAGTTCATCGTCAGGCAGCTTCATTCGCTCAATCAGAAACTATCCTTTGATAAAGTATTATCATAAACAGGTCTAGTTAATGCAGATACTGCTTCATGCGGAATGTTATGTTGTGACAAATATTCTTCATAATGGATTTAGAAATGTTGAAAATTGACAGCCAGACAGACACTGGAACTTGGATAATCACTGGCATTTTTGTCTTGGCCTGAACCACCCTGATTTATATCCATAATCTGAATAAACTATTGGACAATAATGTAAATTGAACAAATTGAATAATTTCCAAATACATTTTAGATGTGAGAGAAGGTGCTCTTTTGTTTGAACGCAATGCTTGTGCCATGCTATTAGAGGCAAACACCACCAAACAAGAGGCACACCTCACTTTATCTTAACATGGTACAAAGTGATGTAATTCACATCACTAAAAGTAGTTCAGAGATTGTGTTATATCATATACATTTTCTAACCATTTTAATGTCAGAACGTACCACTCATTGCTGTTGTTCAATGTCAATGCCAAGAAATGTAACATTAATTTGGTAACTGTTAAGACAATTCTGTGTGTATTAATTATTTAGGGGACCTGAACAGCACTTTTGCAGACTTGCAGGTACAGAGCTATATTTGAGCATTGTCCTTTCGATAATGAAAAAGGAATGTCTTGCTCATTTATTGGCAGGCCTGAATTTGACAAAGGGGGATTTTACTGGCCTGTGGCTTCATCCATCATTATGGGGCTCATTCATATATTAAACATGACTTGTAGATAATTTGTTTGCACAGTGCTGTGGTTAAGATTCAGTGTAGAGTAATACAATCTCTACTTAAGCTTGACTAGGTATTAAAAAATGTAAATAGCATCAGCAGATCAAACAGCCTTTACAACATTGCACAACCAGCTGGAACATCAGTTGAAATATATGTTTGCCTCGACGGAATATCTGCAGTATATGGATAATGGTGTACAATGTGCAGCATGTGCCAAATCTTTGCAACAATCCTTTTTCCATGAAGAAAATGTAAATGTATGTGTTCTGTGTGAAAGGGATATCCTTTATATTACTGGCAAAAATGGTTTCAGATATGTGTTTTTGGTCCAAAATGTGGTGTATCGAATACAACCCAGAATCATTTATTGATGTTTTAATTACGAAGGGTTGATTGTGGTTTGATGCAATGACCTTAACAAGAAATTGTCAAATGTGCCTACAAGCAGGGTTATTTTGAAGTTGTCTCATCCAAAAGGATTTCCTTTTGACAACTGATTCTGTGATCATTAAAATATCAGCAAAATATTATTTTTTTGTGAAACAACAACAAATAAGACCAAAAAAACAGAAAACTTGAGCGTGCATAACTATTTACATCATTTAGCGTCTGCTAAATGATGTAAATGTAAATAAAGTACATATTAATTTTCACACGGTCGAAAGCAAAAAAGTGTATTTTTACTGAATGGTTTGTTTTATTCAAGGTCATGAAGATACTACAATTTAATTACATTTTTACATGCTTACAGTGTTAGTTTCATCAGCTGTTGTACAATATGTTATAAAACAGGAAAAAATGAATTTTCACTGCACTGGGCCTTTAACAACAGAGCTTGGTTAACCAAGTGTCCAAAGTCCAAAACGTTAACTTTTGTGAAGCTTTGAATCCTATTGGTCACGTTCTAGACTCTTTGTATAGTACATTATCTGCACTTCTGTTGATTTATGGCTCCCAGGTGCCTTTTATACAGGTAACGAGCTGAGATTAGGAGCACACTCTTAAGGGGAGTGCTCCTAATCTCAGCTTGTTACCTGTATAAAAGACACCTGTCCAAAGAAGCAATCAATCAGATTACAAACTCTCCACCATGGCCAAGGTCCCCCTGCTCAAGAAAGCACATATACATGCCCGTCTGAAGTTTGCCAATGAACATCTGAATGATTCAGAGGAGAACTGGGTGAAAGTGTTGTGGTCAGATGAGACCAAAATTGAGCTTTTGGCATCAACTCAACTCGCCGTGTTTGGAGGAGGAGGAATGCTGCCTATCACCCCAAGAACACCATCCCCACCATCAAACATGGAGGTGGAAATATTATGCTTTGGGGGTGTTTTTCTGCTAAGGGGACAGAACAACTTCACTGCGTCAAAGGGACGATGGACGGGGCCATGTACCGTCAAATCTTGGGTGAAAACCTCCTTCCCTCAGCCAGGGCATTGAAAATGGGTCTTGGATGGGTATTCCAGCATGACCCAAAACACACGGCCAAGGCAACAAAGGAGTGGCTCAAGAAGAAGCACATTAAGGTCCTGGAGTGGCCTAGCCAGTCTCCAGACCTTAATCCCATAGAAAATCTGTGGAGGGAGCTGAAGGTTCGAGTTGCCAAACGTCAGCCTCGAAACCTTAATGACTTGGAGAAGATCTGCAAAGAGGAGTGGGACAAAATCCCTCCTGAGATGTGTGCAAACCTGGTGGCCAACTACAAGAAACGTCTGACCTCTGTGATTGCCAACAAGGGTTTTTCCACCAAGTACTAAGTCATGTTTTGCAGAGGGGTCAAATACTTATTTCCCTCATTAAAATGCAAATCAATTTATAACATTTTTGACATGCGTTTTTCTGGATTTTGTTGTTGTTATTCTGTCTCTCACTGTTCAAATAAACCTACCATTAAAATTATAGACTGATCATTTATTTGTCAGTGGGCAAAAGTACAAAATCAGCAGGGGATAAAATACTTTTTTCCTCACTGTACATGATGAGCTCCTTCTCAATGGGGTCTGGATGCACAATCTTACACTCACTGCATAGAGGGTCTCTCGTGTTTGTAGAAGCTGAGTGAGAAGATTCTGTGGACTTTGTTTGATCCCCATTTTCTTCAGATGGTCTAGGTAATGCTCCAGGTGTGGCTGGACTGCTGTGGACCTGATTTGCACTCTGTTCTACATCATTCAGTTTACAGTCTCTTGAAACAGAATTGCAAACCTGTGGCAACAGCTCTGGCTGAGGTGTCTGAGCATCTTTGCCATTGACGTCAGACCGCGCATTGCTCACCTGTCCGATTCCTTCATCTGGGATGTCTAGGAGATTAAGATTCGCCTTCAAGTGGTGTTCCTCCAGAATCGCTTTGAGAAGGTCGTGGTCGCTCATGCCCACCAGGCCACCCTTCGCCCTGTCGGGACCCCAAGCAGAAGAACCGTAGATGGGGTCGTTGAGGATGGGGTAGCCTGGAGGTGGACGCGGATCTGGTGAGTGCGGCCGTGAAAGGGAGGCAGCGCACTACACTGGAGTGGCCGTTCCAGCTGAGTCTTTGGAAGACTGTGCGTCATTCCTTGCTTTTAGGATGCACCCTGTACAGTCCCACCTTGAAGGAGAACACCAGGATAGGCTCCTCACAGATTATCTCGCCCTCTGGGAACCCCCTCCACTCGACAGACGTACTCCTTCTCCAGCTGTAAAAGATGACATACTGTATCAGTCACTAATATCAAACTTTGACAAAGTGTATTTTATGTTCAGTCATAGAGAGATTGTCACGGATGCCGCCGAGGCTGCTCCTCCTCCTTGCTCGGGCAGGCTTCGGCGTTCGTCGTCCCCGGAGTACTAGCTACTGCCGATCGATGTTTCGGTGTGTGTCTTGTGTTGTCTAGTTTGTACACCTGTTTCTTATTTTGTATTGATTATGTAACATATAAGTTCCCTTGTTTTATGCTTGCCTTTGTGTGTTATTGTCCTTTTGTCCTGTCGTATGTTTGGCATTGCTAGCTCGTTATTTTACGCACTCCGCGTGTTACTCCTCTAGTGTTGGAGACTTTTGTTTTTGTGCGTATTACTGGAAGTAAAGTAGTCATTCCTGATCCTCTGTGTCCTGCGCCTGACTTCACTGCCGCATACACATCACCCCAGTTTGACAGAGATTATACTTGAGGCCCTATTCAATCCAAACTGGTAACCAGATTTCCAGGATAAGTGAATAAAAAATGTCTTATCAGTTTATGACTCTGAATGTCCCTTTTCAATTGAAAGGTGCAAACTGCACTAACATAAGGTAGACTGAGGATGTCTCACCTGTCTTTCTCACACCAACACGTTTTTGGGACACTTCCAAAGTGCGGGTGAAGAGCAGCACCCCAGACGTGAGGCGATCCAGCCGGTGCACAGTATGAAGGCCACATATGCCCGGTTCTTTCCCAGGATGAAGATGACCGTGTTGTGATGGAAGCGCCCGCAAGGATGGACTGGCATCGAGGATGGCTTGTCAACTACCAACACCTCCCCGTTATCTTCCAGAATCTCCAGGGGCCGTCTGACTACAGGTGGCTCATGGCAATGCACTGTGTTCCTTCCATTGTTCTGAGGGGAAAAAGACCAGTCTGAGGCAATATTTTTTCTGCAGACTCAAAAAACATAGGATCAAAGTTTGACTGCTGTATCTGACTCAAGCCAACATATTCATAGACAGGGAGAAGACAAAGATGAATCATACTAGGTTAAGTTCAATCAGGCTGTAATACACAATTAATTTGTATATACAGCATGAAACTAATGCCTGCAAAATTCGACAATTCCACATTTTTGGTGTGTGAATTTTTTATTTTTTATTTGGTTTCTATTTTTTTAATGAACACTGAAAAGTGTTGATTGTTCTCCATCCTCCCCTGATTCAGAATATACAATTTTCATTGTCATGGCATGGCAACTAACTTGACCTTGGTGCCGAACCGTACCATACCTACTGTCTAAAAAGTTGGGTAAACAATAGTTTGAGGTGGATATTGTCTCAAATTTCTAGCAGCTAAAGGACAAATCACACAGACAACTGGTACAGTAAGTCTAAATATAATTTTATTCAACATTCTGGCTTGTAAGGAACATTTATATGATTTTGCAGGCATTAGTTTCAGGCTGTATATACCAATTAATTGTGTATTACAGCATGATTTATCAGACTAGAACTTACCCTGAGTGTTATGGTGAGGTCATCCACTGGTATCTCGTTGAGTCGGATGCGTCCTAGTTTGGAAGCCCTAATGTAATACTCCAAAGGCTTCGCTCAGAATTCACTGCTGAAAACCTCAAGAAGACTTTTCCCAATCCAGCGTCCCTTGCAATAAATGTTGAAGTCAAAGTAGTATGAGTGCACTTTGCGTAGACCTCCTTCAAAATAGTAAGTCATTTCATAAAAAGTATCTTTGCTAAAGCTCACTCCGGGGTTGCGTTTTTGAGGGAGAGGAATGTATTGCTCTCCCGGACGGAGTTGTTTCTTCCCACCCCCTCCTCGTCGTCTCTTTAAACGACTACTTTTCTCTGGTTCTTCGTCCTCTTGGCTCTTACGTTTAGAAGTTTCTTTCAACTCGTTGTCCGTGGTAGAAGTGACTGTTGTGTTTGATGTATTTTCCTCCGACACCCCCGTCACTGTAGACTCCATTGTATGCGACACTACTGTCAAATTGTGTTGATGCAAACGTGTGCCAGACAACTCTGAGTTGTAAAGTGTATGTTCTTTAGTCACTTTCCAAATTACATTTCTATAATTTGTCAATTGCGCACTGCAATGTCCGGCATGTGATAGTGTACTATTATCAAGCGTTTGTTGGAGATTTGTTGAACAGATACATTTTTCTTGAAATAACATACTACATTAAAGAAAGAGGATCGTATTCTCTAGGGAGTTCTTTAAAAACACTGTTTGTCTGGTTACCCGTAAATAAAATACTGTGACAACTGTGTTCAAAATACTCACTTGCATCTCACTGAAGCAGCCGTGTAAATATCGGTCTTCCTTCGATAGGACCTAGAGTATGTGGACAACTACAAATACCTAGGTGTCTGGTTAGACTGTAAACTATCCTTCCAGACTCACATTAAGCATCTCCAATCCAAAATTAAATCTAGAATCGGCTTCCTATTTCGCAACAAAGCCTCCTTCACTCATGCTGCCAAACATGCCCTCGTTAAACTGACAATCCTACCGATCCTTGACTTCGGCGATGTCATTTACAAAATAGCCTCCAACACTCTACGCAGCAAATTGGATGTAGTCTATCACATTGCCATCCATTTTGTCACCAAAGCCCCATACACTACCCACCACTGTGACCTGTACGCTCTTGTTGGCTGGTCCTCACTACATATTCGTCGCCAAACCCACTGGCTCCAGGCCATCTATAAATCTCTGCTAGGCAAATCCCCGCCTTATCTTAGCTCATTGGTCACCATAGCAACACCCACCCGTGGTATGCGCTCCAGCAGGTATATATCTCACTGGTCACCCCCAAAGCCAACACCTCCTTTGGCCGCCATTCCTTCCAGTTCTCTGCTGCCAATGACTGGAACAAACTGCAAAAATCTCTGAAGCTGGAGACTCTTATCTCCCTCACTAACTTCAAGCATCAGTTGTCAGAGCAGCTTACTGATCACTGCACCTGTACACAGCCCATCTGAAATTAGCCCACCCAACTACCTCATCCCCATATTGTTATTTACTTTGCTCATTTGCACCCCAGTATCTTGCTACATTTGCACACACTGTATACATATTTTCTGTTGTATTTTTGACTTTATGTTTTGTTTACCCCATATGTAACTCTGTGTTGTTGTTTTTTATCGCACTGCTTTGCTTTATCTTGGCCAGGTCGCAGTTGTAAATGAGAACTTGTTGCCAACTGGCTTACCTGGTTAAATAAAGGTGAAATAAAAAAATAAAAAAATAGGACTGCGGGCGCTTGTCGATGGCGTCACTGTGCGTTAGTAGCCCGTTTCAAAGCCTTATCTTCGTCCTCTTGACCCTGAAAAGTTACATAAACAGTGCCTTCTGAAAGTATTCCCAGTATTGACTTTTTCCACATTTTGTTGTTACAAAGTGGGATTAAAGTGAATTTCATTGTCATTTTTTGTCAACGATCTACACAAAATACACTGTAATGTCAAAGTGGAACAACAATTCTAACATTTGTAAAAAATACAATAAAAAAAATGATGCATTGTAATGACTAATAAAACGTGAATATATTTTGATTAGAAAAGTATTCAACCCCTTGAGTCAATACTTTGTAGAAGCACCTTTAGCAGCGATAACAGCTTTGAGTCTTTCTGGGTAACTCTCTAAGAGTGTTCCACACCTGGATTGTGCAACATTTGCTCATTATTCTTTCGAAATTCTTCAAGCTCTGTCAAATTGGTTGGTGATCATTGCTAGTCAACCATTTTCAGGTCTTGCCATAGATATTAAAGTAGATTTAAGTCAAAACTGTAACTCGGCCACTCAGGAACATTCACTGTCTTCTTGGTAAGCAACTCCAGTGTAGATTTGGCCTTATGTTTTAGGTTATTGTCCTGCTGAAAGGTGAATTAATCTTGGCTAGTTAAGGTTCATATCACCTCCACCTTACCGGACACCCTAGACCCACTGAAATTTGCCGCTCTCCCGGAAGGAGTTGTTTCTTCCCACCCCCTCCTCGCCGTCTCTTTAAACAACTACTTTTCTCTGGTTCTTCGTTCTCTTGGCTCTTACGTGTAGAAGTTTCTTTCAACTCGTTGTCCGTGGTAGAAGTGACTGTTGTGTTTGAGGTATTTTCCTCCGACACCCCTGTCACTGTCGACTCCACTGAATACGACAATACTGTAAAATTGTGTTGATGCAAACGTGTGCCAGATAACAACTCTGAGTTGTAAAGTGCATGTTATTTTCTCATTTTCCAAATTACATCTCTATCATTTGTGACATTTGTCAATTGCGCACGGCAATGTCCGGCATGTGATAGTGTCCTATTATCAAGCGTTATTTTGCGTTTGTTGGAGATTTGTTGAACAGATACACTACCAGTCGAAAGTTTGGACACAACTACTCATTCAAGGGTTTTTCTTTATTTTTACTATTTTTTACATTGTTGAATAATAGTGAAGACATCAAAACTATAAAATAACACATATGGAATCATGTAGTAACCAAAAAAGTGTAAAACAAATTAAAATATATTTGAGATTTGAGATTCTTCAAAAAGCCACCCTTTGCCTTGATGACAGCTTTGCACACTCTTGGCATTCTCTCAACCAGCTTCATGAGGTAGTCACCTGGAATGCATTTAAATTAACAGGTGTGCCTTCTTAAAAGTTGATTTGTGGAATTTATTTCCTTCTTAATGCGTTTGGGCCAATCAGTTGTGTTGTGACAATGTAGGGTGGGTATACAGAAGATAGCCCTATTTGGTAAAAGACCAAGTCCATATTATGGCAAGAACAGCTCAAATAAGCAAAGAGAAACGACAGTCCATCATTACTTTAAGACATATAGGTCAGTCAATATGGAAAATTTCAGGAACCTCTCATGAGGACCGCCACAGGAATGCAAGACCCAGATTTACTTCTGCTGCAGAAGATAAATTCATTAGAGTTATCAGCCTAAGAAATTGCAGCCCAAATAAATGCTTCACAGAGTTCAAGTCACAGACACATCTCAACATCAATTGTTCAGAGGGGACTGTATGAATCAGGCCTTCATCGTCTAATTGCTGCAAAGAAACCACAACTAAAGGACACCAATAATGAGAAGAGACCTGCTTGGGACAAGCAATGGACGTTAGAAATTGGAAATGTGTCCTTTGGTCTGGAGTCCAAATTTGAGATTTTTTGTTCCAACCGCCGTGTCTTTGTGGTGAATGGATGATCTCCGCAAGTGTAAAGCATGGAGGAGGAGGTGTTATGGTGTGGGGGTGCTTTGCTGGTGACACTGTCTGTGATTTATTTCGAATTCAAGGCACACTTAACCAGCATGGCTACCACAGTATTCTGCAGTGATATGCCATCCCATCTGGTTTGGGCTTAGTGGGACTATCATTTGTTTTTCAACAGGACTATGACCCAACACACCTTCAGGCTGTGTAAGGGCTATTTGACCAAGAAGGAGAGTGATGGAGTGCTGCATCAGATGACCTGGCCTCCACAATCGACCTCAACCCAATTGAGATGGTTTGGGATGAGTCGGACGGCAGTGTGAAGGAAAAGCAGCCAACAAGTGCTCAGCATATGTGGGAACTCCTTAAAAACTGTTGGAAAAGCATTCCAGGTGAAGCTGGTTGAGAGAATGCCAAGAGAGTGCAAAGCTGTCATCAAGGCAAAGGGTGGCTATTTGAAGAATCTAAAATATATTTTGATTTGTTTAACACTTTTTTGGTTACTACACAATTCCATATGTGTTATTTCATAGTTTTGATGTCTTCACTATCTTTCTACAATGTAGAAAATAATAAAAATAAAGAAAAACCCTGGAATGAGTAGGTCCAAACTTTTGACGGGAACTGTACATTTTTCTTGAAATAACGTTCTGTCAAATTAAAGAAAGAGTATTGTTTTCTCTAGGGAGTTCTTTAAAAACACTTTTGTCTGGTTACCGGTAAATAAAATACTGTGACAACTGTGTCCAAAATACTCATTTGCATCTCACTGAAGCAGCCGCGAAAATATGGGTCTTCCTTCCATAGGACTGTGGGCGCTTGTCGATGGCATCACTGTGCGTTAGTAGGCCGTTACAGGTGGTGAAGGTAGGCAACAACACCTCCACTACGCAGATCGTCATTACTGGGGCCCCACAGGGGTGTGTACTCAGCCCCCTACTGTACTCCCTGTTCACCCATGACTGCGTGGCCATGCACATCTCCAACTCAATCCTCAAGTTTGCAGACAACACAACAGTGGTAGGCCTGATTACCAGCAACGACGAGACAGCCTACAGGGAGGAGGTGAGGGCCCTGGCGTAGTGCTACCAGGAAAATAACCTCTCCCTCAACATCAACAGAACGAAGGAGCTGACCGTGGACTTCAGGAGACAGCAGAGGGAGCACGCCCCATCCACATCGACGGGCTGCAGTGGAAGAAGGTGAAAAGCTTCAAGTTCTTCGGCGTACACATCACTGACAATCTGAAATGGTCCACCCACACAGACAGTGTCAGATAGTGTGGTGAAGAAGGCGCAACAGCACCTCTTCAACCTCAGGAGGCTGAATAAATTACCCTCGGCCCCTAAGACCCTCACAAACTTTTACAGATGCACCATTGAGAGCATCCTGTCAGGCTGTATCACCGCCTGGTACGGACACTGCACTGTTCGTAACCGCAGGGCTCTCCAGAGGGTGGTGCGGTCTGCGCATCACATCACCTGGGGCACAATGCCTGCCCTCCAGGACATCTACAGCACCCAGGCCAATAAGATCATCAAGGACCTCAGCCACCCGAGCCACAGCCTGTTCACCCTGCTTCCTTCCAGAATGTGAAGTCAGTACAGGTACATCAAAGCTGGGACAGAGAGACTGAAAAACAGCTTCTATCTCAAGGCCATCAGACTGTTAAATAGTCACCACTAGCTGGCCTCTGCCGAGTACCCTGCCCTGAACTTTAGAGGCTGCTGCCTATGTACATAGAGATGGAACACTGGTCACTTTAATAATGTTTACATACTGTTTTATCCATTTCATATGTATATACTGTATTCTAGTCAAGGCCTATCCTATTTAACTATTGCTATAGTCTATCCTACCTATTCTTCAGATATACTACATAAAGTGCATTTGGAAAGTATTCAGACCCCTTAATTTTTTCCACATTTTGTTACGTTACAGCCTTATTCTAAAATGGATTACATTTTCTTCCCCTCATCAATCTACACACAATACCCCATAATGACAAAGCATAAACAGGTTTTTAGACATTTTTGCAAATGTATTTCACCTTGCTCAATAAGTAAGTACATAAGGGGTAATAACAGAACAGAACAAAACAGAATTGAATAAATTGAAATAGAATAGAACATACAGTGCATGGTACCAAATCTGGAGTGCCACGTGGTGGTCGGGAGAGGTTGTGTTTTCTCTAGCAGGAGGTAAGCTTGGCTTCTTATATGGTGTTGAGTAAAGCTTAAACCATGTATTTAGATTGTAGGTAGGTATTGTAGTTAGGTATTGTAGGTAGTTTATTTAGGTAGTTATTGTAGGTTATTGTAGGTAATTATTGTAGGTAAGTATTGTATTCGGCGGTGCCCGGTGAAGCACGAGGCTAGCACGAGGCTAGCTAACCCACTACCTGGACCAATAAAGCTAGCTAGCTAGCGGGTAGCTACTGGTAACTTTTAACAACTGTGGATAGTTGTTTCCAATGTTATTTCACGCTTAAGAGTACCTGTGATTAAGCCAGCTAGCTACCTACCATTCAGCTGTTTTTCTAACCTCATTATCTGAGGCATTAACGTTAGGTAGTTAGTAGCTACTGTACTTAATTACAGCTACTGATTGCAGAAGACCAATGTCTTCTTGTCTGCCACCCAGACAGCTGGCGTCGGGTAAGTTTGGCTTTATACATAGCTTGGGCTTTGTCGAGTAAGGCTTAAACTATGTATTTAGATTGTAGTTAGGTATTGTAGGTAGGCATCGTGGGTTGTTGTGGGTAGTTATTGTATGTAATTATTGTAGGTTAGCATTGTATTCGGCGGTGCCGGGTGTAGCACGAAGCTAGCTAGCTAGCTAACTCACCTCCTGGACTAGCTGGCGAGTAGCTATTAGCAACGGTAGCAACTAAATACAATATCCTTTTAGCCAGCTACATTTGTTCGCAGCGCCGCCGTTTTTCAAAACAAAGTCAACACAGCAGCCATTGCTATCTAGCCAACACGACCAGCTAGCTGTACTGTAGCAGCTAAATACAATATATTTGTGCTAGCTAGCCAACGTTTAATTATTGCTGCGTTATGAAAGGAACTAGACACGGATTATCTGTTTAGTGTGTTAACACACTATTGGTAGTTTGTTGTAACCAAGTATTGGTGCTAAACTGTGTGTTATTGGATGCTAGCATGCTAGTTAGCTATGGCGTCATAGTTAGCTAGCTGAATAAAGTAAGTTGAGTCTATTCCTTGAAACATTGAACCGCTGTAGTTTACAACAATTCTAATTTCTAAAGTGGAAGTTGGGAGAGTTTTATTCGGGTGGTTCAGTGAAACAATTATAGTTTCTGAGGTGGAAGTTGGGAGAGTTATATTTGGGAGTTTTGGTGAGGGAGGCCCTACTCTCTCCTTTCCCAGATGTTTAGTTCATTTCATTCCGATCTCCTCTGCATTATTGTAGCCTTTTGCTACAGCCTGTCAACTATGCCTCTGCCTATCCCTGTTCTCTCCTCTCCGCACAGGCTACACAAACGCCTCACACCGCGTGGCTGCTGCCTCTCTAACCTGGTGGTCCCTGCACGCACCACACACCTGGAGTTCCAGGTCTCAGGCAGCCTCTGGAACTGCCGTTCTGCTGCCAACAAGGCTGACTTCATCCCAGCCTATGCTACCCTCCAGTCCCTCGACTTCCTGGCGCTGACGGAAACATGGATTACCACTGAAAACACTGCTACTCCTACTGCTCTCTCCTCGTCTGACCATGTGTTCTCGCATACCCCGAGAGCATCTGGTCAGAGGGGTGGTGGCACAGGAATCCTCATCTCTCCCAAGTGGACATTCTCAATTTTTCCCCTAACCCATCTGTCTATCTCCTCATTTGAATTCCATGCTGTCACAGTCACTAGCCCATTTAAGCTTAATATCCTTGTCATCTATCGCCCTCCAGGTTCCCTTGGAGAGTTCATCAATGAGCTTGACGCCTTGATAAGTTCCTTTCCTGAGGATGGCTCACCCCTCACAGTTTTGGGGGATTTCAACCTCCCTACGTCTACATTTGACTCATTTCTCTCTGCCTCCTTCTTTCCACTCCTCTCCTCTTTTGACCTCACCCTCTCACCGTCCCCCCCTACTCACAAGGCAGGCAATACGCTTGACCTCATCTTTACTAGATGCTGCTCTTCTACTAATCTCACTGCAACTCCCCTCCATGTCTCCGACCACTACTTTGTATCCTTTTCTCTCTCGCTCTCCTCCAACACTACTCACTCTGCCCCTACACAGATGGTAATGCGCCGCCGCAACCTTCGCTCTCTCTCTCCCACTACTCTCTCCTCTTCCATCCTATCATCTCTTCCCTCTGCTCAATCCTTCTCCCTCCAATCTCCTGATTCTGCCTCCTCAACCCTCCTCTCCTCCCTTTCTGCATCCTTTGACTCTCTGTGTCCCCTATCCTCCCGGCCGGCTCGGTCCTCCCCTCCAGCTCCGTGGCTTGATGACTCATTGCGAGCTCACAGAACAGAGCTCCGGGCAGCGGAGCGGAAATGGAAGAAAACTAAACTCCCTGCCGACCTGGCATCTTTTCACTCCCTCCTCTCTACATTTTCTTCATCTGTTTCCGCTGCTAAGGCCACGTTCTACCACTCTAAATTCCAAGCATCTGCCTCTAACCCTAGGAAGCTCTTTGCCACATTCTCCTCCCTGCTGAATCCCCCCCCCCCCCCCCTCCTCTCTCTCTGTGGATGACTTCGTCAACCACTTTGAAAAGAAGGTTGACGACATCCGATCCTCGTTTGTTAAGTCTAATGACACTGCTGGTCCTGCTCACACTGCCCTACCCTATGCTTTGACTTCTTTCTCCCCTCTCTCTCCAGATAAAATCTTGCGACTTGTGACTGCAGGCCGCCCAACAACCTGCCCGCTTGACCCCATCCCCTCCTCTCTTCTCCAGACCATCTCCGGTGACCTTCTCCCCTACCTCACCTCGCTGATCAACTCATCCTTGGCCGCTGGCTATGTCCCTTCCGTCTTCAAGAGAGCGAGAGTTGCACCCCTTCTCAAAAAACCAACACTCGATCCCACTGATGTCAACAACTACAGACCAGTATCCCTTCTTTCTTTTCTTTCCAAAACTATTGAGCGTGCCGTCTTTAGCCAACTCTCTTGCTATCTCTCTCAGAATTACCTTCTTGATCCAAACCAGTCAGGTTTCAGGACTGGTCATTCAACTGAGACTGCTCTTCTCTGTGTCACGGAGGCTCTCCGCACTGCTAAAGCTAACTCTCTCTCCTCTGCTCTTGTCCTTCTAGACCTGTCTGCTGCCTTTGATACTGTGAACCATCAGATCCTCCTCTCCACCCTCTCCGAGCTGGGCATCTCCGGCGCGGCTCACTCCTGGATTGCGTCCTACCTGACCGGTCGCTCCTACCAAGTGGCGTGGCGAGAAGCTGTCTCCGCACCACGTGCTCTCACCACTGGTGTCCCCCAGGGCTCAGTTCTAGGCCCTCTCCTATTCTCCCTATACACCAAGTAACTTGGCTCTGTCATATCCTCACATGGCCTCTCCTATCATTGCTACGCTGACGATACACAACTAATCTTTTCCTTTCCCCCTTCTGATAACCAGGTGGCGAATCGCATCTCTGCATGTCTGGCAGACATATCAGTATGGATGACGGATCACCACCTCAAGCTGAACCTTGGCAAGACGGAGCTGCTCTTCCTCCCGGGGAAGGACTGCCCGTTCCATGATCTCGCCATCACGGTTGACAACTCCGTTGTGTCCTCCTCCCAGAGTGCGAAGAGCCTTGGCGTGACCCTGGACAACACCCTGTCGTTCTCCGCTAACATCAAGGCGGTGACCCGATCCTGCAGGTTCATGCTCTACAACATTCGGAGAGTACGACCCTGCCTTACACAGGAAGCGGCACAGGTCCTAATCCAGGCACTTGTCATCTCCCGTCTGGATTACTGCAACTCGCTGTTGGCTGGGCTCCCTGCCTGTGCCATTAAACCCCTACAACTAATCCAGAATGCCGCAGCCCGTCTGGTGTTCAACCTTCCCAAGTTCTCTCACGTCACCCCGCTCCTCCGCACACTCCACTGGCTTCCAGTTGAAGCTCGCATCTGTTACAAGACCATGGTGCTTGCCTATGGAGCTGTGAGGGGAACGGCACCTCTGTACCTTCAGGCTCTGATCAGTCCCTACACCCAAACGAGGGCATTGCGTTCATCCACCTCTGGCCTGCTGGCTCCCCTTCCTCTGCGGAAGCATAGTTCCCGCTCAGCCCAGTCAAAACTGTTCGCTGCTCTGGCACCCCAATGGTGGAACAATCTCCCTCACGACGCCAGGACAGCGGAGTCACTCACCACCTTCCGGAGACATTTGAATCCCCACCTCTTTAAGGAATACCTGGGATAGGATAAAGTAATCCTTCTACCCCCCCGCCCCCCCCCCCCCCCCTTAAAAAAAAAAATATATATATATATAAATATATATATATTTGTAAAGTGGTTAACCCACTGGCTATAGGGTGAATGCACCAATTTGTAAGTCGCTCTGGATAAGAGCGTCTGCTAAATGACGTAAATGTAAATGTAAATGTTTTCAAATCAAAAGGTTAATCTGTATCCCCTGTAGATTACTTTTCAACAACAAAAATAATTATTGCTGTGAAGTATGGTACCAAAACTCACATGACAGAAAAACTGTGTGAGTGACAGTAGGTCCATGTTGGTAAATAGACAGACAGCGAGACAGACAGACAGATAGATACTGTAGATAGTTAGTTAGTTTCTATCTATCTATCTACAGTGGGGAAAAAAAGTATTTAGTCAGCCACCAATTGTGCAAGTTCTCCCACTTAAAAAGATGAGAGAGGCCTGTAATTTTCATCATAGGTACACGTCAACTATGACAGACAAATTGAGAGAAAAAAAATCCAGAAAATCACATTGTAGTATTTTTAATGAATTTATTTGCAAATGATGGTGGAAAATAAGTATTTGGTCACCTACAAACAAGCAAGATTTCTGGCTCTCACAGACCTGTAACTTCTTCTTTAAGAGGCTCCTCTGTCCTCCACTCGTTACCTGTATTAATGGCACCTATTTGAACTTGTTATCAGTATAAAAGACACCTGTCCACATCCTCAAACAGTCACACTCCAAACTCCACTATGGCCAAGACCAAAGAGCTGTCAAAGGACACCAGAAACAAAATTGTAGACCTGCACCAGGCTGGGAAGACTGAATCTGCAATAGGTAAGCAGCTTGGTTTGAAGAAATCAACGGTGGGAGCAATTATTAGGAAATGGAAGACATACAAGACCACTGATAATCTCCCTCGATCTGGGGCTCCATGCAAGATCTCACCCCGTGGGGTCAAAATGATCACAAGAACGGTGAGCAAAAATCCCAGAACCACACGGGGGGACCTAGTGAATGACCTGCAGAGAGCTGGGACCAAAGTAACAAAGCCTACCATCAGTAACACACTACGCCGCCAGCGACTCAAATCCTGCAGTGCTAGACGTGTCCCCCTGCTTAAGCCAGTACATGTCCAGGCCCGTCTGAAGTTTGCTAGAGTGCATTTGGATGATCCAGAAGAGGATTGGGAGAATGTCATATGGTCAGATGAAACCAAAATATAACTTTTTGGTAAAAACTCAACTCGTCGTGTTTGGAGGACAAAGAATGCTGAGTTGCATCCAAAGAACACCATACCTACTGTGAAGCATGGGGGTGGAAACATCATGCTTTGGGGCTGTTTTTCTGCAAAGGGACCAGGACGACTGATGCGTGTAAAGGAAAGAATGAATGGGGCCATGTATCGTGAGATTTTGAGTGAAAACCTCCTTCCATCAGCAAGGGCATTGAAGATGAAATGTGGCTGGGTCTTTCAGCATGACAATGATCCCAAACACACCGCCCGGGCAACGAAGGAGTGGCTTCATAAGAAGCATTTCAAGGTCCTGGAGTGGCCTAGCCAGTCTCCAGATCTCAACCCCATAGAAAATCTTTGGAGGGAGTTGAAAGTCCGTGTTGCCCAGCGACAGCCCCAAAACATCACTGCTCTAGAGGAGATCTGCATGGAGGAATGGGCCAAAATACCAGCAACAGTGTGTGAAAACCTTGTGAAGACTTACAGAAAACGTTTGACCTGTGTCATTGGCAACAAAGGGTATATAACAAAGTATTGAGAAACTTTTGTTATTGACCAAATACTTATTTTCCACCATAATTTGCAAATAAATTCATAAAAAATCCTACAATGTGATTTTCTGGATTTGTTTTTCTCATTTTGTCTGTCATAGTTGACGTGTACCTATGATGAAAATTACAGGCCTCTCATCTTTTTAAGTGGGAGAACTTGCACAATTGGTGGCTGACTAAATACTTTTTTTCCCCACTGTATTAGCCTTTCTTGTAGGCCTATTTTGTTTTAATCAGAACATAAACTGTATCCAGCCTACTGGTGGGCGCTGTTGAGTTTTGGCCGCAGGAGGATTTATTTTTGAGTTTTCAGCTTCAGATAAGAATAGACTGAGGAGGTGTTTTTGGTGCAACATTGTATAGGCCTACTATGCTACAGTAGACCTACATGCTATTACAGTGCATTCGGAAAGTATTCAGACCCCTTAACTTTTTATTACATTACAGCCCTATTCTCAAATTGATTCAAAAAAAAAATCCCCTCATTAATCTACACACAATCCCACATAATGACAAAGCAAAAACAAGTTTTTAGAAGTTTTAGCAAATTTATAAAATAAAAAAAACGGGAACAGCACATTTACATAAGTATTCAGACCCTTTACTCAGTACTTTGTTGAAGCACCTTTGTCAGCGATTACAGCATCGATTCTTCTTGAGTATGACACTACAAGCTTGGCACACCTGTATTTGGGGAGTTTCTCCCATTTTTCTCTGCATATCCTCTCAAGCTCTGTCAGGTTGGATGGAGAGCGTTGTTGCACAGCTATTTTCAGGTCTCTCCAGAGATGTTAGATCGGGTTCAAGTCCGGGCTCTGGCTGGGCCACTCAAGGACTTTCAGAGACATGTCCCGAAGCCACTCCTGCGTTGTCTTGGCAGTGTGTGTAGGGTTGTTGTCCTGTTGTAAGGTGAACCTTCGCCCCAGTCTGATGTCATGAGCGCTCTGGAGCAGGTTTTCATCTAGGATCTCTCTATACTTTGCTCTGTTCATCTTTCGCTCGATCCTGACTAGTGTCCCAGTCCCTGCTGCTGAAAAACATCCCCAAGCATGATGCTGCCACCAACATGCTTCACCGTAGGGATGGTGCCAGGTTGCCTCCAGATGTGACGCTTCGCATTCAGGCCAAAGAGTTCAATCTTGGTTTCATCAGACCAGAGAATCTTGTTTCTTATGGTCTGAGAGTCTTTAGGTGCCCAAGCGGGCTGTCATGTGTCTTTTACTGAGGAGTGGTTTCCATCTGGCCACTCTACCATAAAGGCCTCATTGGTGGAGTGCTGCAGAGATGGTTGTCCTTCTGGAAGGTTCTCCAATCTCCACAGAGGAACTCTAGAGCTCTGTCAGAGTGACCATCGGGTTCTTGGTCACCTCCCTGACCAAGGCGCTTCTCTCCCGATTGCTCAGTTTGGTCGGGCGGCCAGCTCTTGGAAGAGTCTTGGTGGTTCCAAACAATTTCCATTTAAGAATGTTCTTGGGGACCTTCAATGCTGCAGAAATTGTTTGGGTACCCTTCACTAGATCTGTGCCTCAACACAATTCTGTCTCGGAGCTCTACGTACAATTCCTTCGACCTCATGGCTTGGTTTTTGCTCTGACATGCACTGTCAACTGTGGGACCTTATATAGACAGGTATGTGCCTTTCCAAATCATGTCCAATCAATTGAATGTACCACAGGTGGACTCCAATCAAGTTGTAGAAACATCTCAAGGATGATCAATGGAAACAGGATGCACCTGAGCTCAATTTCGAGACTCATAGCAAAGGGTCTGAATACTTTTTTAAATACATTTGCAAACATTTCTAAAAACCTGTTTCGCTTTGTTATTATGGTGTATTGTGTGTAGATTGATAAGATACATTTATTTATTTTTACATCCATTTTAGAATAAGGCAATAAAGTAATAAAATGTGGTCTGAATACTTTCCAAATGCACTGTATTCTATCCATGTACTGTCCATAATGTCTATACATGCCATCATATATATACAGAACAAGTCAAAACTTTGGACACACCTACTCATTCCAGGGTTTTTCTACAGTGAGGGAAAAAAGTATTTGATCCCCTGCTGATTTTGTACGTTTGCCCACTGACAAAGAAATGATCAGTCTATAATTTGAACAGTGAGAGACAGAATAACAACAAAAAACTCCAGAAAAACGCATGTCAAAAATGTTATACATTTATTTGCATTTTAATGAGGGAAATAAGTATTTGACCCCCTCTCAATCAGAAAGATTTCTGGCTCCCAGGTGTCTTTTATACAGGTAACGAGCTGAGATTAGGCGCACACTCTTAAAGGGAGTGCTCCTAATCTCAGCTTGTTACCTGTATAAAAGACACATGTCCACAGAAGAAATCAATCAATCAGATTCCAAACTCTCCACTTTGGCCAAGACCAAAGAGCTCTCCAAGGATGTCAGGGACAAGATTGTAGACCTACACAAGGCTGGAATGGGCTACAAGACCATCGCCAAGCAGCTTGGTGAGAAGGTGACAACAGTTGGTGCGATCATTCGCAAATGGAAGAAACACAAAATAACTGTCAATCTCCCTCGGCCTGGGGCTCCATGGAAGATCTCACCTCGTGGAGTTGCAATGATCATGAGAACAGTGAGGAACCAGCCCAGAACTACGCGGGAGGATCTTGTCAATGATCTCAAGGCAGCTGGGACCATAGTCACCAAGAAAACAATTGATAACACACTATGCCTTGAAGGACTGACATCCTGCAGCGCCCGCAAGGTCCCCCTGCTCAAGAAAGCATATATACATGCCCGTCTGAAGTTTGCCAATGAACATCTGAATGATTCAGAGGAGAACTGGGTGAAAGTGTTGTGGTCAGATGAGACCAAAATGGAGCTCTTTGGCATCAACTCAACTCGCCGTGTTTGGAGGAGGAGGAATGCTGCCTATGACCCCAAGAACACCATCCCCACCGTCAAACATGGAGGTGGAAACATTATGCTTTGGGGGTGTTTTTCTGCTAAGGGGACAGGACAACTTCACCGCATCAAAGGGATGATGGACGGGGCCATGTACCGTCAAATCTTGGGTGAGAACCTCCTTCCCTCATTGAAAGTAGGTCGTGGATGGGTATTCCAGCATGACAATGACCCAAAACACACGGCCAAGTCAACAAAGGAGTGGCTCAAGAAGAAGCACATTAAGGTCCTGGAGTGGCCTAGCCAGTCTCCAGACCTTAATCCCATAGAAAATCTGTGGAGGGAGCTGAAGGTTCGAGTTGCCAAACGTCAGCCTCGAAACCTTAATGACTTGGAGAAGATCTGCAAAGAGGAGTGGGACAAAATCCCTCCTGAGATGTGTGCAAACCTGGTGGCCAACAGAAGAAACATCTGACCTCTGTGATTGCCAACAAGAGTTTTGCCACCAAGTACTAAGTCATGTTTTGCAGAGGGGTCAAATACTTATTTCCCTCATTAAAATGCAAATAAATTCATAAAATGTTTGACATGCGTTTTTCTGGATTTTTTTGTTGTTATTCTGTCTCTCACTGTTCAAATAAATCTACCATTAAAATTATAGACTGATCATTTCTTTGTCAGTGGGCAAACATACAAAATCAGCAGGGGATCAAATACTTTTTTCCCTCACTGTATGGAATCATGTACTAACCAAATAAGTGTTAAACAAATTTATTTTATATTTGAGATTCTTCAAATAGCAACCCTTTGCCGTGATGACAGCTTTGCACACTCTTAGCGTTCTCTCAACCAGCTTCACCTGGAATACTTTTCCAACAGTCTTGAAGGAGTTCCCACATATGCTGAGCACTTGTTGGCTGCTTTTCCTTCACTCTGCGGTCCGACTCATCCCAAACCATCTCAATTTGGTTGAGATCGGGGGATTGTGGAGGCCAGGTCATCTGATGCAGCACTCCATCACTCACCTTCTTGGTAAAATAGCCCTTACGCAGCCTGGAGGTGTGTTGGGTCATTGTCCTGTTGAAAAACAAATGATAGTCCCACTAAGCCCAAACCAGATGGGATGGCGTATCGCTGCAGAATGCTGTGAATTCTAAATAAATCACAGACAGTGTCACCAATAAAGCACCCCCACACTCTAACACCGCCTCCTCCATGCTTTATGGTGGCAAATACACATGTGGAGATCATCCGTTCACCCACACCGCGTCTCACAAAAACACGGCATTTGGATCTCCAAAAATCTCAAATTTGGGCTGCAGACCAAAGGACACATTTCCACTGGTCTAATGTCCATTGCTCGTGTTTCTTGGTCCAAGCAAGTCTCTTCTTCTTATTGGTGTCATTTAGTAGTGAAAAACCCATACCAATAAAAATATAATATTAAGATGGGCAGTCTGAGATTTGGCTTTTTCTTTGCAACTCTGCATCCCGGAGTCGTTTCTTCACTGTTGCCGTTGAGACTGGTGTTCTGTGGGTACTATTTAATGAAGCTGCCAGTTGAGGACCTGTGAGGCGTCTGTTTCTCAAACTAGACACTCTGTATTTGTCCTCTTGCTCAGTTGTGCACCGGGGCCTCCCACTCCTCTTTCTATTATGGTTAGAGCCTGTTTGCGCTGTTCTGTGAAGGGAGTAGTACACAGCGTTGTACGAGATCTTCAGTTTCTTGGCAATTTCTCGCATGGAATAGCTTTCATTTCTCAGAACAAAAATAGACTGACGAGTTTCAGATAAAGTTATTTGTTTCTGGCCATTTTGAGCCTGTAATCGAACCCACAATTGCTGATGCTCCAGATACTCAACTAGTCTCAAGAAATCCAGTTGTATTGCTTCTTTAAATCAGCACAACAGTTTTCAGCTGTGCTAACATAATTGCAAAAGGGTTTTCTAATGATCAATTAGCCTTTTAAAATGATAAACTTGGATTAGCAAACACAACATGCCATTGGAACACAGGACTGATGGTTGCTGATAATGGGCCTCTGTACGCCTATGTGTAGATATTCCATACAAAATCTGCCGTTTCCAGCTACAATAGCCATTTACAACATTAACAATGTCTACACTGTATTTCTGATCAATTTGATGTTATTTTAATGGACAAAAAAATTGCTTTTCTTTCCAAAACAAGGACCTTTCTAAGTGACCCCAAACTTTTGAACGGCAGTGTACATACATACATACTCACTCTGGACTCCGACATTGCTCGTCCTAATATTTATATATTTCTTAATTCCATTCTTTTACATTTTTAGATGTGTGTATTGTTAGATATTACTGCACTGTTGGAGCTAGGATCAAAAGCATTTTGCTACACCCACAATAACTTATGCTAAATATGTGTATGTGGCCAACAAAATGTGATTTGATTTGTTAAGCAATTTTTTTATCCTGAATTAATTTAGGCTTGCCAAAACAAAGGGGTTGAATACTTATTCACTCAAGACATTTCAGCTTTTTATTTAGAATGAATTTGTAAAAATGTCTAAAAACATAATTCCACTGACATTATGGGGTATTGTGTAGGCCAGTGAAGATAAACACTAAATTTAATCCACTTGAAATTCAGGCTGAAACACAACAAAATGTGGAAAAAGTCAAGGGGTGTGAATACTTTGAAGGCACTGTAGATGGATACAAAAACCGAAGCCAAACAATCCACAATGTCTCAAAGAAAGCAACATTATTTCCCATACATTTACACACAAACAAGCATTTTCATTACTATGTTTTTATTAATAGGGTATGGCATTTCTGTATAATCATTTCAATAATTTTTTCAAAATAAAGTACATGTATTCTCATCGCTATGTAAAACGGGTTGTTTTTCTGTTGCTAAGACAGAGTAATTGTGGTCATTTAGGTCACTATGTTTACTTGGATTCACGTCAGACATTAATTTGTTCACTTTTATCAAGACATCTAATCTTCATGTTGGTTGATGAAGCCCAATCACTTAATTTGTATGAGTGTTGCATCTTTGTAAAATTACATCATATGTATATTTTATGTAACCTTCTAATAAATAAGCCAACCTTTCAGCCAGACATCTGTGAGGAACATAAACATTGTGTTGATGTTCTGAATGCAACTCCTCCATGTACAAAACGGGTACACTTAAATGAACGATAGTAACCACAGACAGACTCATTAATCCAAAAGCCCTTGGCAACCCTCTTCAACCCCCTGGGACAACTGTCATCTGCGGTCCAGTTTTAGTCAATAAGCACATAGGACGTGTTGCTAGGCTGCAGACATATGGCGATCTAGGGAACACAAGAGCTGCAGCACCAGCGCCATCTCCTGCAGGGGCAACCACACCATATGGCAGTCAGAGCTCACCTCTGGAAAGAGAAACACAGAACAGCATCTCTCAGGAGAAATAATTATAGATGTGGGATGATGAACTAAGGTAAGGTCATGATAGCAGGTCATGGTGACAAACTGACTTCAGGGTAATTTACATACAAAGTATAGGTTTTAGGACTTTAATATTTTGTTTGTTTTGCTCATTGATCTGCATTATATACGCTGTGTATACCAAACATTCGAAAACCTTCCTAATATTGAGTTGCACCCCCCTCCCTTTGCCATCAGAACAGCCTCAATTCGTCGACGCATGAACTCTACGAGGTGTCGAAAGCGTTCCACAGGGATGCTGGCCCATGTTGACTCCAATGCTTCCCACAGTTGTGTCAAGTTGGCTGGACGTCCTTTGGGTGGTGGACCATTCTTGATACACATGGGAAACTGTTCAGCGTGAAAAACCCAGCTCCGTTGCTGTTCTTGACACAAACCGGCACGTAAATATTTTGTCTTGCCCATTCACCCTCTGAATGGCACTCACACAATCCATGTCTCAATTGTCTCAAGGCTAAAAAATCCTTATTTAACCTGTCAACTCCCCTTCATCACTGATTGTAGTGGATTTAACAAGTGACATCAATAAAGGATCATAGCTTTCAACTGGTCAGTCTGTATACGTACCCAGGCCATTGGCGTCGCTTGTCAGTCAAAGGAACATAGATCACACCCATTAGGGCTTTCCTGATGAAGGTGCCGTCACTCTGGCGATCGTACTGTTCTAGGACCTGGCTTCCCCCATCAGGACCAACAGGCAAGACCAGCCTTCCACCAGGCTTCAACTGATCCAGGAGCTGTGTAATGAAGGCATAAATGATGAGAATGCAATATCACAGGTTTTGAAGTAATTATCTTGAGCATGAAAAATGCACACATTTACTTTACCTCCCTTGTGAAAAGACAATGTTGTAAAATATATGTTAATGATGTTATAATGCTCTGATATACAGTGGGGGAAAAAAGTATTTAGTCAGCCACCAATTGTGCAAGTTCTCCCACTTAAAAAGATGAGAGAGGCCTGTAATTTTCATCATAGGTACACGTCAACTATGACAGACAAAATGAGCATTTTTTTCTCTCCAGAAAATCACATTGTAGGATTTTTTATGAATTTATTTGCAAATTATGGTGGAAAATAAGTATTTGGTCAATAACAAAAGTTTCTCAATACTTTGTTATATACCCTTTGTTGCCAATGACACAGGTCAAACGTTTTCTGTAAGTCTTCACAAGGTTTTCACACACTGTTGCTGGTATTTTGGCCCATTCCTCCATGCAGATCTCCTCTAGAGCAGTGATGTTTTGGGGCTGTCGCTGGGCAACACAGACTTTCAACTCCCTCCAAAGATTTTCTATGGGGTTGAGATCTGGAGACTGGCTAGGCCACTCCAGGTCCTTGAAATGCTGCTTACGAAGCCACTCCTTCGTTGCCCGGGCGGTGTGTTTGGGATCATTGTCATGCTGAAAGACCCAGCCACGTTTAATCTTCAATGCCCTTGCTGATGGAAGGAGGTTTTCACTCAAAATCTCACGATACATGGCCCCATTCATTCTTTCCTTTACACGGATCAGTCGTCCTGGTCCCTTTGCAGAAAAACAGCCCCAAAGCATGATGTTTCCACCCCCATGCTTCACAGTAGGTATGGTGTTCTTTGGATGCAACTCAGCATTCTTTGTCCTCCAAACACGACGAGTTGAGTTTTTACCAAAAAGTTCTATTTTGGATTCATCTGACCATATGACATTCTCCCAATCCTCTTCTGGATCATCCAAATGCACTCTAGAAAACTTCAGACGGGCCTGGACATGTACTGGCTTAAGCAGGGGGACACGTCTGGCACTGCAGGATTTGAGTCCCTGGCGGCGTAGTGTGTTACTGATGGTAGGCTTTGTTACTTTGGTCCCAGCTCTCTGCAGGTCATTCACTAGGTCCCCCCGTGTGGTTCTGGGATTTTTGCTCACCGTTCTTGTGATCATTTTGACCCCACGGGGTGAGATCTTGCGTGGAGCCCCAGATCGAGGGAGATTATCAGTGGTCTTGTATGTCTTCCATTTCCTAATAATTGCTCCCACAGTTGATTTCTTCAAACCAAGCTGCTTACCTATTGCAGATTCAGTCTTCCCAGCCTGGTGCAGGTCTACAATTTTGTTTCTGGTGTCCTTTGACAGCTCTTTGGTCTTGGGCATAGTGGAGTTTGGAGTGTGACTGTTTGAGGTTGTGGACAGGTGTCTTTTATACTGATAACAAGTTCAAACAGGTGCCATTAATACAGGTAACGAGTGGAGGACAGAGGAGCCTCTTAAAGAAGAAGTTACAGGTCTGTGAGAGCCAGAAATCTTGCTTGTTTGTAGGGGACCAAATACTTATTTTCCACCATAATTTGCAAATAAATTCATTAAAAATCCTACAATGTGATTTTCTGGATTTTTCCCTCAATTTGTCTGTCATAGTTGACGTGTACCTATGATGAAAATTACAGGCCTCTCTCATCTTTTTAAGTGGGAGAACTTGCACAATTGGTGGCTGACTAAATACTTTTTTCCCCCACTGTAATTCCCATAATGATTTAAATTGCTCTGAAATCCTAATGCCATTAATGATGTAGTAATGCTTTGACATCATAATGCATTTAATGGTGTAATAATGCTCTAACATAATGCCCATAATGTTGTAATAATGCTCTAACATAATGGCCTTAATGACGTTCCGATATAGATGCGGTAAAGGAGGCAATGGAACACAGACGTTCCATTGACCAGATTGGCACACATTCAATAAATCTGATCTAACAATTCGTATTCATATTCGTCAAATCCGTCATGATATATGTATTGTAACAGGTCCACAATGTGGTTACTTATAGTGCCTTCAAAAAGTATTCACAACCCTTGACTTTTTCCACATTGTGTTAGACAGAATTTAAAATGTATTCAATTTAGATTTCTTTGTCATTGGCTTACACACAATACCCCATTTAGATTTCTTTGTCATTGGCTTACACACAATACCCCATAATGTCAAAGTAGAATTATGTTTTTTATTGTAGAAATTTTTACAAATTAATTGTCTTGAGTCAATAAGTATTCAACCTCTTTGTCATGGCAAGCCTAAATAAGTTCAGGAGTAAAAATGTGCTTAACAAGTCACATAATAAGTTGCATGGGCTCACTCTGTGTGCAATAATACTTTTTAACATGAGCAGTGAATTTAAAACACAGATTCAACCACAAAGACCAGGGATGTTTTCTAATGCCTCGCAAAGATTGGTAGATCACCAAAAAAAATAAAAAATAAACACAGACACTGAATATCCCTTTGAGCATGGTGAAGTTATTAATTAGGCTTTGGATGGTGTATCAATACACCCAGCCACTACAAAGATACAGGCATCCTTCCTAACTCATTTGCCGGAGAGAAAGGAAACCGCTCTGGGATTTCACCATGAGTTTAATGGCTGTGATAGGAGAAAACTGAGGAGGGATTAACAACATTGTAGTTACTCCACAATACTAGCCTAATTGACAGAGTGAAAAGAAGGAAGCCTGTACAGAATAAAACATATTCTAAAACATGCACCTTGTTTGCGACAAGGCACTAAAATAATACTGCAAAAAATGTGGCAAAGCAATTAACTTTATGTCCTGAATACAAAGTGTTATGTTTGAGGCAAATTCAATACAACATTACCGAGTACCTCTCCATATTTTCAAGCATAGTGGTGGCTGCATCATGTTATGTGCATCCTTGTAATCGTTAATTACTGGGGAATTTTTCTGGTTAAAAATAAAACGGAATGCTAAGCACAGGCAAAATCCTAGTGGAAAACCTGGTTCAGTCTGCTTTTCACCAGAATTCCACTTTCAGCAGGACAATAACCTAAAACACAAGGCCAAATCTGAAAATGGTTGTTTAGCAATGATCAACAACCAATTTGACAGAGCTTGAAGAATTTTGAAAATAATAAATTAGCAAATGTTGCACAATCCAGGTGTGGAATATCCAGAACGACTCACAGCTGTAATCACTGCCAAAGGTGCTTCTACAAAGTATTGACTCAGGGGTGTGAATACTATGTAAATTAGATATTTCTGTATTTCATTTTCAATACATTTGCAAAAATATCTAAAACCATGTTTTCACTTTGTCATTATGGGGTATTGTGTGTAGATGGGTACATTTTGATCCCACTTTGTTAAAAGTCAAGGGGTGTGAATACTTTCTGAAGGCAATGTAAGTCCGATTTGGATATATTTGGCTGTTTTCTCTGCATACCATGGCTAAATGCTAACTCCCGTTTGTATAAGCTGGTTAGCATAGCTAGCATACAGAAATCGGTGGTGGTAGACAAAGTCGTTTTTAACTGTAATGCAGTTGATTGGTGATGATGACATGAACACGTATTGGGGTTGACATCCCTACAGGCATTATGAGATATTTGATTTTTTTTACCCCTTTTTCTCCCCAATTTCGTGATAACAATCTTGTCTCATCGCTGCAACTCCCCAACGGGTTTGGGAGAGGCGAAGGTCGAGTCCTCCGAAACATGACCCACCAAACTGCGCTTCTAAACACCTGCCCGCTTAACCCGTAAGCCAGCTGCACCAATGTGTCGGAGGAAACACTGTTCAACTGACGACCGAAGTCAGCCTGCAGGTGCCCGGCTCGCCACAAGGAGTTGCTAGAGAGCGATGAGCCAAGTAAAACCTTCACCTAACCCGGACAAAGCTGGGCCAATTGTGCGCCACCCTATGGGACTCCCGGTCACGGCCGGTAATGACAAAGCCTGGGATCGAACCCCAGGCTGTAGTGACGCCGCAACACTGCGATGCAGTGCCTTAGATCACTGCGCCACTCGGGAGGCCCTATATACTGACATTTTTACCTCAGCATAGTGTGAAATACACATAAACAATACCCTAAATGTAGGCTAATTTAACTTGGGGGCAATGAGGAAACCCCACGTGTTACCATGGCAATTCCATTGTTTTCGCTAAAGTTCAACTGACCTCTTTACCGCATCTATTACTGATGATAAATTCAAGTCGTCAGTCAAATAAAAACACTGGCTTGAAAGTTATAGATCGGCCAAGTCCTTACAGCTGTAGGGAGCGTAGGCGCGGCTGCCCCTACGTGAATGGCATCATATGGGGCTCCATCAGGGTAGCCTAACCGTCCATCTCCGACTGAGAAAAACATGAATATTATCAAACATTGTTTTGGTGTTTGGAGAGAAGAGAGAATGTATTTGACAATTTAAAACACAATACAAATCACACGTGGATAATGCATCAGAGGATGACACAACAAAGTTTGAAAATGTATTTTCATTGTGGTCCTTTACTAGGCATACTTTGGTAACACATAACAAAACAAAGGACAGGACGACATTGTCATAGCCTAGAGCATTACACAGATATGTATTTTTAATATTTTTGATATTGCTTGATCATTAGCCAGCTTTTGACATTCTTTTTAAATGAAGTTATGGTCAGCATGGCTTTGAGTTGCTGTGGAAGGTTGTTCCACTCAACAGTGCCGGTATATAAAAAGGTGTTCTTACCAGACATTTAAATTTAAAAAGACAATATCAGAGTCTCTGGCTCTGGTGTTGTATTGGTGGACATCTCTAATATAAGTAAAATTATTCGATAGGTACCTTGGGGCTGAGTCAGTAATAATTCTATGGACCCGACCAAGTTGATTTAATATGACCCTTTTCTCTACAGATAGCCAGCCTAGATAATTAAAACGTTTGACCTCCAGATGAGTACGAGGGGGGAGTTTAAGTACAACTCTCACCAGCTTGTTTTGTCTGGTCTGTAGTTTACATGATCTTTAGATGTTTAGGGATGCTGGTGAACCATGATGTCCACGCATAATCAAAGTGACACTGAAGTAGCGCACCTGCCAGAGTCTTTAGGGTGCCACTATCAAGATATTTTGAGGTCCGAGCTACGAATTTAATTTTTTGGTTTATCTTTGTTAAAACCTTTAGGGCCATAGTCTCACCAGTCAGGTACAGTTGAAGTCTGACGTTTACATACACTTAAAACGAATTAAAACTCGTTTTTCAACCACTCCACAAATGTCTTGTTAACAAACTATAGTTTTGGCAAGTCGGTTAGGACATCTACTTTGTGCATGACAAAAGTAATTTTTCCAACAATTGTTTACAGACAGATTATTTCACTTATAATTCACTGTATCACAATTCCAGTGGGTCAGAAGTTTACATACACTAAGTTGACGGTGCCTTTAAACAGCTTGGAAAATTCCAGAAAATTATGTCATGGCTTTAGAAGCTTCTGATAGGCTAATTGACATCATTTGAATCCAATTGGAGGTGTACCTGTGGATGTATTTCAAGGCCTACCTTCAAACTCAGTGCCTCTTTGCTTGACATCATGGGAAAATCAAAATAAATCAGGCAAGACCTCAGGAAAAAAATTGTAGACCTCCACAAGTCTGGTTCATCCTTGGGAGCAATTTCCAAACGCCTGAAGGTACCACGGTCATCTGTACATACAATAGTACGCAAGTATAAACACCATGGGACCACACAGCCGTCATACCGCTCAGGAAGGAGACGTGTTCTGTCTCCTAGAGATGAACGTACTTTGGTGCGAAAAGTGCAAAGCAATCCCAGAACAACAGCAAAGGACTTTGTGAAGATGCTGGAGGAAACAGGTACAAAAGTATCTACAGTGGGGAGAACAAGTATTTGATACACTGCCGATTTTGCAGGTTTTCCTACTTACAAAGCATGTAGAGGTCTGTAATTTTTATCATAGGTACACTTCAACTGTGAGAGACGGAATCTAAAACAAAAATCCAGAAAATCACATTGTATGATTTTTAAGTAATTAATTTGCATTTTATTGCATGACATAAGTATTTGATACATCAAAAAAGCAGAACTTAATATTTGGTACAGAAACCTTTGTTTGCAATTACAGAGATCATATGTTTCCTGTAGGTCTTGACCAGGTTTGCACACACGGCAGCAGGGATTTTGGCCCACTCCTACATACAGACCTTCTCCAGATCCTTCAGGTTTCGGGGTTGTCGCTGGGCAATACGGACTTTCAGCTCCCTCCAAAGATTTTCTATTGGGTTCAGGTCTGGAGACTGGCTAGGCCACTCCAGGACATTGAGATGCTTCTTACGGAGCCACTCCTTAGTTGCCCTGGCTGTGTGTTTCGGGTCGTTGTCATGCTAGAAGACCCAGCCACGACCCATCTTCAATGCTCTTACTGAGGGAAGGAGGTTGTTGGCCAAGATCTCGCGATACATGGCCCCATCCATCCTCCCCTCAATACGGTGCAGTCGTCCTGTCCCCTTTGCAGAAAAGCATCCCCAAAGAATGATGTTTCCACCTCCATGCTTCACGGTTGGGATGGTGTTCTTGGGGTTGTACTCATCCTTCTTCTTCCTCCAAACATGGCGAGTGGAGTTTAGACCAAAAAGCTATATTTTTGTCTCATCAGACCACATGACCTTCTTCCATTCCTCCTCTGGATCATCCAGATGGTCATTGGCAAACTTCAGACGGGCCTGGACATGCGCTGGCTTGAGCAGGGGGACCTTGCGTGCGCTGCAGGATTTTAATCCATGACGGCATAGTGTGTTACTAATGGTTTTCTTTGAGACGGTGGTTCCAGCTCTCTTCAGGTCATTGACCAGGTCCTAACGGTAGTTCTGGGCTGATCCCTCACCTTCCTTATGATCATTGATGCCCCACGAGGTGAGATCTTGCATGGAGCCCCAGACCGAGGATGATTGACCGTCATCTTGAACTTCTTCCATTTTCTAATAATTGCGCCAACAGTTGTTGCCTTCTCACCAAGCTGCTTGCCTATTGTCCTGTAGCCCATCCCAGCCTTGTGCAGGTCTACAATTTTATCCCTGATGTCCTTACACAGCTCTCTGGTCTTGGCCATTGTGAAGAGGTTGGAGTCTGTTTGATTGAGTGTGTGGACAGGTGTCTTTTATACAGGCAACGAGTTCAAACAGGTGCAGTTAATACAGGTAATGAGTGGAGAACAGGAGGGATTCTTAAAGAAAAACTAACAGGTCTGTGAGAGCCGGAATTCTTACTGGTTGGTAGGTGATCAAATACTTATTTCATCCAATAAAATGTAAAAATCATACAATGTGATTTTCTGGATTTTTGTTTTAGATTCCGTCTCTCACAGTTGAAGTGTGCCTATGATAAAAATTACAGACCTGTACATGCTTTGTAAGTAGGAAAACCTGCAAAATCGGCAGTGTATCAAATACTTGTTCTCCCCACTGTATATCCACAGTAAAACGAGTCCTATATCGACATAACCTGAAAGGCCGCTCAGCAAGGAAGAAGCTACTGCTCCAAAACCGCCATAAAAAAGCCAGACTATGGTTTGCAATTGCACATGGAGACAAAGATCTTACTTTTTGGAGAATTGTCCTCTGGTCTGATGAAACAAAAATAGAACTGTTTGGCCATAATGACCATCGTTATTTTTGGAGGAAAAAGGGGAAGGCTTGCAAGCCGAAGAACACCATCCCAACCGTGAAGCACGGGGGTGGCAGCATCATGCTGTGGGGGTGCTTTGCTGCAGGAGGGATTGTTGCACTTCAAAAAATAGATGGCATCATGAGGGAGGAAAATTATGTGGATATATTGAAGCAACATCTCAAGACATCAGTCAGGAAGTTAAAGCTTGGTCGCAAATGGGTCTTCCAAATGGACAATGACCCCCAAGCATACTTCCAAAGTTGTGGCAAAATGGCTTAAGGACAACAAAGTCAAGGTATTGGAGTGGCCATCACAAAGCCCTGACCTCTTATAGAAAATGTGTGGGCAGAACTGAAAAAGCGTGTGCGAGCAAGGAGGCCTACAAACCTGACTCAGTTACACCAGCTCTGTCAGGAGGAAGGGGCCAAAATTCACCCAACTTATTGTGGGAAGCTTTCTGGAAGGCTACCCGAAACGTTTGACCCAAGTTAAACAATTTAAAGGTAATGCTTCCAAATACTAATTGAGTGTATGTAAACTTCTGACCCACTGGGAATGTGATGAAAGAAATAAAAGCTTAAATAAATCATTCTCTCTATTTTAAGAATGTGAAATGTCAGAATAATAGTAAAGTAGTGATCCTAACTGACCTAAAATAGGGAATTTTTACTAGGATTAAATGTAATTGGCTAAGGTGTATGTAAACCTCCGACTTCAACTGTACCTATCCAATTCACACCCAAGCTAGCTGACTGAGGTTTTTGGTGTAACCACTGAGTTGCTTTGCAACTAAAACTAGGGGGCCTTGCAAGCTTTACTCTGGAACCAAATAAGATGGATTCTGTTTTTCCAAGATGCACTGAAAGTTTGTTATCTGAAAGCCATTTAGTGATATTGGATAACGCCGCACTAAGGATCTCTTCTACTGAGGCTTTGTTCTTATGGGACATCAGTAGAGCAGAGTCATCAGCATACAAAAACGAATTACAAGAGCAGGCTGATTTCATATCGTTAATGTACAGTAGGAAGAGAAGTGTGCCAAGGTCCTCCCCTGTGGCACCCCACAGCTAATCCCCTTTGCAATATAATGTTTTCCATTAACATCCATCATTTGGTCTCTACCTATTAAATAGGATGTAACCCAGTCAGTGGCCCTGCTCTTAAAACCAAAGGCTTTTAAACTTATAGAGCATGATAATATGAACAACCATGTCAAATGCCTTCTGCAGATCCAGCATTACCATTCCACAGAAATTTCCCTGGTCAACTTCTTTCCTGATAAAGTCAGTTAAAAACAATAGACGTGTCAGTGGAGTGGGACTTTTAAAAACCAGACTGTAGTTCGTATAAAATATTATTCTTACTAGTATATTCCTCTATCTGTTCATACATTTATTTTTCCAGCACTTTAGACAGCACACTCAAAATAGATACAGGTTGCACTTGTCTGTTTTGCTGCCCTTCTTGTAGACAGGGATCACTCTAGCAAGTTTCGTATCCGTGGGAACCTCTTAAAAACCTGGCAGGGATATTGTTGAGGCCTGTAGCTTTAGAGCAGTTTAGTTCTCTTGACAACTTCAGCCTGAGAAACGCGAAAATAGGAAAAGGCATCAGCTTGTACACCCATCTTGGAGTAATAGCCTAGGACCTGACCCTACCATACACTCCAGTACAACCGGGTAGCTTCTCAACCAAATTTGAGGAAACTGTTGTGAAAACGGTATTGAGATTGTCAGCTGCCACTTCCTTGTCAAACGTGACTTCTCCATTGACCTCACTAACCAAGCTTTTGCTATTCGTTTTCTGTTTATTTCTATATCCCTACTGTTTTAGGGACTGCCACAACATCCTAGGAGTATGCCTATTCTCACCAATTTTGTTTTAAAATATGAATTTTTGGCATCTTCAATCATCTGACTAGCTTTGTTCCTTAGGGTTCTGTGTCTAGTGAAAGCATCTTCCTCTTTGGTTCTGTTATATTCTAGAAATGCAGTATTCCTTGATTTAACGGCCTCAAGGATTTCCTGATTCATCCAAGGTTCAGTTCTTTGTTTTAATTCCTATGGTTTTCCATGGAGCCACTATATCCACAATGCTTAAGAAACAGTTGTTGAAACAGTCCCATGCTTTATCCATATTTAGACATGTAAGTACCGGGTCCCAATGTACTTTATTCAAGTGATCAATAAATGCATCTTTGCTATAATGTTTCAGACACCTAACAGTTATTATTATGTTATTATTATATTATGTTGCGACAGTAAGAGCATTTTCTGAGCCTTTCTTGTGCAATAAATTATTGAATGGTCACTAATCCCATAGGGAATGACACCACTGAGAAATCTCAGATTTATCAGACACCAATACAAACATATAGTGTCTCATGATGACTAAATATGGTTTGCCAACTCAACCTTTACATCTTTCATTATTTGTTTAACAAAAAACATGACCTATAATTTGCATTGTATGTTGTCTGAACATAGAGCTGAATACATAGCCTTTCAGTCACCGGACTTACCGACAAGTCTGATACGCCCTGAAGAGAGCAGCTCGGGGTCGTCAGCCTGGACGTTCCTCACAGAGGTTTGGACCAGCTCATCTATGTGTTCAATCCCTACTACTTTCCCTGTCGGCCCTACCTACAAAGGGAAAGAGAAGCAAATTACTATGAGGAAATATCACAAATATGATTATTGTAAAGTATGAACTCATACAAATCGATTCTGGAATTTACCATCCTCGCAAAGCACGCTGTGAGATAGCCACTTCCTGATCCCACATCCAATGCAGATGCCCCATCCATTAGCTTGTCACTTAGCACCTCCAGGGCATGTGCATGCTGAATAAACACCAGACAGCATCCATATTGAGCATTGTGTCATTATCTTTCCTACTTAGAAAATTACAAGTTCTATACTGAAACACTTACCATGTGTGGAGCACTGATTGTTGCCTTGAATCCTATGAAAACAAAGGAGATCATTATGTACTGTATGTAGTGATAGTCATCTATTCAACTGTCAATTATGCTACTTTGTACAAGTTTGTATGCTAGTCAGAATGTATAGTCGCTAGTGAAAGTCTACACACCCCTTGCACAGTCTTCACATTTTCTGCCTTAAAATGTAATCTAAAAAGTGAATATATTAGATTTTTTCCTACAGATCTACACAACCTACTTCACATTTTCAAAGTGAAAGAGAAATTATCAAAAATATAACTATACAATAAAAATGTATTTAAAAAAAGCTAAGATGTCTTGATTGTGTACGTCTTCACACCCCAGAGTTAATACTTGGTGGAAGCACCTTTGGCAGCCATTACAGCTGTAAATCATTTTGAATAAGATTCTACCAACTTTGCACAACGCTTAGGGCAACATACACTGAGTGTACAAAACATTAAGAACACCTGCTCTTTACATGACATAGACTGACCAGGTGAAAGCTATGATCCCTTATTGATGTCACTTGTTAAATCCACTTCAATCAGTGTAGATGAAAGGGGAGTTGACAGGTTAAAGAAGGATTTTTAAGCCTTGAGACAATCGAGACATGGATTTTGTATAGTGCCATTCAGAGGGTGAATGGGCAAGACAAAATATTTAAGTGCCTTTGAACGGGGTATGATAGTAGGTGCCAGGCGCACCGGTTTGTGTCAAGAACTGCAATGCTGCTGGATTTCTCATGCTCAACAGTTTTCCATGTGCATCAAGAATGGTCCACCACACAAAGGATTATCCAGCCAACTTGACACAACTGTGGGAAGCAACATGGGCCAGCATCCCTGTAGAACGCTTTCGACAACTTGTAGAGTTCATACCCTGACGAATTGAGGCTGTTCTGAGGGCAAAAGTGGGGGTGCAACTCAATATTAGGTATACTCTGTATATAATGCAGATCAATGAACAAAACTAAAAAAAGATTGATGAAGTCCTATAACCTATGTAAATTACCCTGAAGTAATTCCTAATATTTCTAATATTGAAGCAACTCAATATAAGGAAGGTGTTCTTAATGTTTTGATCACTCAGTGTATATCCATTGTTTTCATCAAAATTGCTCAAGCCCAGTAAATTTGGTTGGGAATCATTGATGGACAGCAATATTATAAGCCTATTCTCTGATTTTCAAGCTAAATTAAGTCAAGACTGAGACTGGAACTCTCAGGAACACTCAACACCTCTTGGAAATCCATTCTGGTGTGTCTTTGGCATTACATGTTTTGTAATTGTCCCGCTAAAAAATTTAACTATCCCAGGGTTAGGTTTTCAGAAGACTGAGGTGGATTTCCCTTGTACCTTTTACCTGAGATTTGCTCCTTTCATATTTATTTTGAACATGACAAAACTTCCAGCATACCCATAACATGATGCTACCACCACAATACTTACAAAATTGCAGTGTTGTCTTGCAGTATTACTTAATGGCCGTGTTGCAAATTGAATGGAGGATTTAGAGTGGATTTTTTATTTATTAACAAAGGCTTCCTTCTTTTTACTTTGTCATACAGGCCAGTAATGTGGAGTGAACACAATGTTGTTGATCCTCTGTATTTTCAAGTATTGTGGTGGCAGCATCATGTTATTGGTATGCTTGAAATATGAATGGATCAAAGCCCAGATAAAAAAGTTAGAGGAAACCCTGCCTCAGTCTTCTTAATACCTAACCCTGGAATAGCATTTTAATTTTCAGCGGGACAATTACACACATTTCAATGCCAAAGACACACCAGAATGGCTTTCTAACAGATGTTGTGTTCCTGAATGTTCCAATCTCAGTCCTGACTTAAATCTGCTTGAAAATCAGAGAGAAGGTTTAAATATTGCTGTCCATCAATAACTCTCAACCAAATTTACTGAGCTTGAGCAATTTTTACAAAAACAATGGATATACAGTATCTTGCCCTAAGAGTTGTGCAAAGTTGGTAGAATCGTATTCAAAATGATTCACAGCTGTAATGGCTGCCAAAGGTGCTTCCACCAAGTATCGTATTAACTCTGGGGTGTGAAGACAAACGCAATCAAGACATCTTAGTTTAATATATATATATATATATATATATATATATATATATATATATATATATATATATATATATATATATATATTAGATGTGTAGACTTTCACTAGGCACTGTACCTATGGACTGAGGAGAGTCAGCATACGGGTAGTCTCTGGAGTAGATCCCTCGGTCGGTGGCAAGCATGGCGTCAAACACCCGATCACTGCGGATAACCCCATGTTCTTTGGAGTAAAGGAGGCCATTTTCAAAGACAATTATTGAACACAGTGGCTTTTTAGCAGGATATGGGCATCAATATTCAACAGCAAAAAACAAAACTGTTTGCACCTTGCAATAGTGTGTTTCCTGCTCTATATGCCAGAGGGGCATATTTGGTCTACATCAGTAGTTCTCAACCAGGGGTAGTACCCCTCTGGGTACTTGGCCTATCCCAAGGGGGTCCTTGAGAAGACTCGAGACCATAGGCTTACTGGTAAAATGCACATGAGGGGGTACTTGGTGGTACAGTAACCAAAAAAGGTTGAGAACCACAGGTCAATGTAACATGTTTCCATCTGAACATTCCACAATGTTGTGTCCTGCTGAACGCAGCCCAGGACTGAGATCAGTCTCTCATACCTCTCAGGCGGTTGATAAGTTCTGGGTGTGTCTTTCCAGTGGACATCCATGCCATGGTTCTTGACAGCAGCACACCCATAGGGACTGCCAATACTGCCAGTCTGAACACTGCTTGCATCTCCTACACTGGTGGAGCTCCCTGACAATGTCAATAAAAACACACACTGTCACACAAAGACCCCATTGCAAGGTATGCTCAGACCGACCGCGCGCGCGCGCGCGCGACACACTTGTCACACTCACTAAGTAGCTACAAACTACATAACAAATAGCTAACGTTACCTTTTCAGAGAATATAAAAACAATCGACTATAGCACCTTTGTTAGCTAGCCAGCGAACGTAGCAAAAACGGTTGGTTTTGTTTGCATAACTCATAAAATACTACATGTAACACTAATATGAGTAGCAAAGCTTTTCCTAATTATGAACACGTACCTTGGTAGTAGCTATTTACCACCATCGATCTTCAAGATTTGGACTCCGTTGTAGGACACTTCCTGGTCCTCACACATGACTACCATAGCTGACCAATAATTTTGGGTTAACATAACTGAAAGCCAATGAGCACCAATAGAACCCCAGAATGACTTGACAGACAGTTACCCCATCTAATCAGATCACTCAAAACACGCCAAAGGAGGAGAGTTTGGATTTTGTTTAGGATTCCAGCTAGACTAGTAGGCTAGCTAGCTAACGTTGGCAAGTTTAAGTCCTACTGCCTGGAAAATACGGTTTAGTTGCTTTACATTTTATTTGAAGGTAAGACACCAAGATAACACGTTTAGCAGCGTGAACGTTTAGCTACCAGTTAGCTATAATTTTTTAATTCCAATGACAATGTGATTAATTTAACGCTAACGCGGCAACTTGGTATCTAACAAATAACGTAGAAACATTCTCATTCATTGCTGTTTAGATAATTTCTAATTTGGCGAAAAGTTTACCAACACCTTGCAATTGGTATACCGTCTAACTTAATCGCATTACTCAAGCTAGTTATCACTGAATTGATTATTGAGCTAGCTATCTGTTCATAGAGTTGTCCTATGTTGTTGACATTCTTTTCTCAACAGACTGCATCTGCATGAAGATGATTGACGAGTTCGAGAGTCATGAGACTCGGTCCAGCCGTGAGCTGTGGTCAGAGATCTGCTCGAGCCTGCCTGACGTGCAGAAGGAAGCTCAAGGCCAAGGGGGGGATGATGCCACACTGTTCACAGATTCATTCCAACCCTCACATGTTGGCAATGGCCTGCAATCTAATGGCATGTCTACGAGTTCCTCCTCTCACAGCGCCTGGGAACCTATGGAAGACTCGGATGTCTACATTGCTAGTTTAGGTAAAGTCAATCTAATATTGATCTTCTGTCATGTGTGTTCCTCCACCCTTATCTATGGCCCTTTTGATGCCATCAACACTGGTCCTTGACTTTAACTCCAACGCCTGTGTAAGTACTAGGGTGGAACAAAAGCTTGCAGACCCAACAGTTGTCTGTGGGTTTGGTGACCACCACCAATGCTTTACTGTAGTTTAGAGGGTCAGCATTCTTTCCATTTCGATGTTGGATACATGTAAACAGTAGTGTAAAACTTCTCATGCATCAATTCTATGTCCAGAAAGAGAGGAATAATTAATATGAAAGTATCCGAATGCATATCCCACTGGGCATACACTGGTTGAATCAACGTTGTTTCCACGTCATTTCAATGAAATTACGTTGAACCAACGTGGAATAGACATTGAATTGACATCTGTGCCCAGTGGGACTTTACTGTTGATCCTATTCTCCTCTTTCAACACACTTCTAAGTCTCATTTTCACTCGGCTATTTGGAATGATTGTGAGAAAGCTGGAAATCAAGGTCGGAAATCAAGGTTCTATTAATCCTAATCCCATAGTTCTTAACATACTATTGAAGTTGAATATAAATCCTGTCTTTCAGAGAACCGTCTGAAGAGAATAAAGGGCCAGTGTACTGAGGTGACTTCCAGGGAGATGCTGCGCTCCCTATCTCAGGCCAAAAAAGAATGCTGGGATAGATTCTTGCATGACGCTCAGAGCTCGGAACTCTTTCAGGAGGGCGAACTAGATCAGAGGTGAGCTGAAGAGCATAATTTGTTGTACTGTTAGAAGTAGGCCTATTAACTTTCTCCACTATCTCTGGACAGCTTTGGAGGCTGAGCTTATAAAGTGTCTTACAGGTCCATGGATTGTTTTGTTATAAACATTTTACATTTAAGTCATTTACGTCATTTAGCAGACGCTCTTATCCAGAGCGACTTACAGTAAGTGCATTCATCTTAAGATAGCTAGGTGAGACAACCACATATCACAGTCGTAGTAAGTATATTCTTCCTCAAAAAAGAAGTGATCAGCAAAGTCACTGCTAGTAGGAAATGTATTTTATTTTATGTTTTGGGGGGTGTAAGACTGAGATGTCTTATTTAAGATACTCTTTGATGAGGGAGGGTTTAAGACGTTTTTCGGGAGATGGGCAAGGAAGACAGATTAGAGCTTTGACTGGGCTGAGCGGGAGCAGACCTCCCGTAGGGGTGGGACGGCCAAGAGACCAGAGGTGTCAGAATGGAGTGCTCGGGTTGGGATGTAGGGTTTGAGCATAGCCTGAAGGTAGGGAGGGGCAGTTCCCTTTGCTGCTCCGTAGGCAACCACCATGGTCTTGTAGTGGATGCGAGCTTCGACTGGGAGCCAGTGGAGTGTACGGAGGAGCAGGGTGACATGGGAGAACTTGCAAAGGTTGAACACCAGAACACCAGATGGGCTGTGGCATTCTGGATAAGTTGCATGGGTTTGATGGCACAAGCGGGAGCCCAGCACCGCTTCTTGTGTGAGGAAAGGTTGTACTTTGCGCATGTTGTAGACATGAACCTGCAGGAGCGAGTCGCTGCTTTGATGTTTGCAGAGAATGACAGGATGTTGTCCAGGGTCACGCCAAGGTTCTTTACTCTCTGGGAGGGGGACACCGTGGAGTTGTCAACCGTGATGGTGAGGTCTTGGAGGGAGCAGGCCTTTCCCAGGAAGAAGAGCCGCTCCGTCTTGTCGAGGTTGTGCTTGAGGTGGTGGGCCGACACCCAAGCTGAGATATCTGCAAGGCATGCAGAGAAGCGTGTTGCTACCTGGGTATCAGAAAGGGGGAATGAGAAAAGTAGTTGAGTGTCATCCACATAGCAGTGATAGTAGAGACCATGAGAGGAGATGACGAAGCTGAGTGACATGGTGTATAGAGAAAAGAGGAAAGGGCCTAGAACCGAGCCCTACACCAGCAATGAGAACATGTGGTGCAAACACAGATCCTCTCCACACCACCTGGTAGGATCGACCTGCCAGGTAGGATGCAATCCAGGAGTGTGCAGAGCCTGAGACGCCCAGCCCTGAGAAGGTGGAGAGGAAGATCAGATGGTTCACAGTGTCTAAGGCAATGGATATATCTAGGAGGATAACAACAGAGGAGAGAGAGTCAGCTTTGGCAGAGCGGAGAGCCTCCACGACACAGAGAGCAGTGACATCAGAGGGGTCGAGTGTTGGTTTCTTTAGGAGGGGAGCAACTCTGGCCATCTTCAAGTCAGAGGGGACGCAGCCAATGGTCAGGGATGAGATGGAGAGGAATGGGAGAAGGTCTTTGGAGATAGTCTGGAGAAAGGAAGAGGGGATGGAGTGGGCAGGTTGTCGGGTGACTGGACATTACTACTCGCAGGATTTCATCTGGAGAGAGAGAGAGGGGAGAAAGAGGTCAAGGCGTAGGGTAGTTCTGTGTGAGTGGGACCAGTGGACTCAGTAGGCTGAGTGAATGAGGAGCGGATGTCGTCAAACTTTTTTTTCAAAGTGGTTGACAAAGTAGTCCGCAGGGAGGAGGAGTAGGTGGAGGATTAAGAAGGGAGGAGAAGGTGGAAAAATTGTTTCCCAGGGTTGGAGGCAGAGACTTGGAATAGAATGATAGAAAGCGGCTTTAGCAGCGGATACAGAAGAAGAGAAGGTAGAGTGGAAGGATGATAAGTCCTCCAGAAGTTTATTTTTCCTCCATTGTCACTCAGCTGCCCGCAGTCCTGTTCTTAGAGCACGCAGTCACTCAGCTAATGCGCTGTTCTGCAAGCATGCAGTCACGGAGCAGGAGGGGAGGTTCGAGCTGGCCGGGAGGAAAGGGGATAGTTGGAGTCAAATGAGGCAAATAGGGAGGAGAGTAGGGTCGACGCGGCAGAGTCAGTAGACAGGCGGGAGAAGGATTTAGCAGAAGGGAGAGATGATAGGATAGAAGAGGAGAGGGAGTGAAGATTGCGAAAGTCCATGACCATCTGGGTAGGGGCTGAGTGGGTAGGATTGGATGAGAGAGGGAGATCAAAGTAGTTATGAGACCTGGAGGGGGGTTGCAGTCTGAGACCTGGAGGGGGCTTGCAGTCTGAGACCTGGAGGGGGGTTGCAGTGAGATTAGTAAGCGTATTGCCTGCCATGTGAGTGTGAGGGGACTGGGTGATGTCAAAAGAGGCAAGGAGGGTAAAGAAAGTGGTGGAAAGAAATGAGTTGAAGTCAGGCATTGGGAGGTTGAAGTCGCCCAGTACTTTGCCTCTTTTTGTAATGAAAGGATGTGTGATAACTTCCATCTGTTCTTCACAGTGCCCTGGAGCATCTAAAGCGTTGGCTGGTACCTGAGAAAGTGGCCATCAGCGCTGAGGAGCTGGAATATCTCCTCCTGCCGTCACTGAGCCGAGAGCAGAACTCCACGGACCAATCACAGAGTGGACCAGAGGCAGCCACTCAGAACCCTGAAGAGGATGAGAGTCACACACCGGAGAAATAACTACCTGTTCACTTCAGACATTTTACCAAGGACCCTTATATGTTATCATGTGTTATAACTGGACAGGAACATGATGTGATTTCTTTAACTGTTGTTATTAGGTGTGTTTGTCTGTTTATTAATGTCTTGTCAAAATGGGAAATAATTAAATGACATATCATTGCAAATACTGCAACGGTCCATTGTTTGTCATGTAACTTTTATGATATGCGTCAATAAAAAATGCAGTTCATTGTTGGGTAATATCCCGAAACCATACTAGTTGCATTTTGTTAGGCTACTACACTATGTAACTATGTAGCACCAGAGATGGTCTATAATGTAATGAGCTTTGGCACTGCTTTTAAGATATGAGTCCTATCCAGAGTATTAATAGTTAAGATTAAATCATTATAAATGTAGCTACTATGTCCATTGCCATGTGTATGATAAATGTACTAGGTTCATTACCATGTGTATGATATACTGTACTACATATTTGAGATTCTGTAAGTATGATGAGAGATTCATTTGTATGAAGGAATCTTTTGAAACAAAGCTAATAAACTTGAGAAAAAATAGTATTTCTCTACCCATGTCTTTTTCTTTCACGTTCAGAAATATCACTAATCATTGGACATGTATACATGGTACTGTATAGCTACATTTAACATTCAATCCATTTCCTACTGTGTACTTCAGTTAATAGACAGCAGTGGTGAAATCATTAGACTGTCCATGCCATGGAACTGGACCTCAGTGGTAGAGGTCCCCCCCACCGGCCAGATTGCTCCTGAATCGAGTAAAGCAGTGAAAAGGTGGACTACTTAAAGGGAGACAGATTGACAGAGGGGACTGATGATAACCCTGGGCAGATAGCCTTCTCACAATACTTGCTTTGAAGAGTCTCTCTTGGATCTCTGTTAAAGTTATTCAACTACAAAAAAAGGTAAATATATTCAATGTATTTTTGTAATAAATGTATATAAATGCTGCTTATGTATTTCCAAAGGGAAAGTAGAGAATATAGGCTGTCTAAAACATTATTATTTGTCTTTGACGTTGTGTGCATGCTGTGCATAATAGAATGATTACATTTTATACTAGATGATCAACATGCTGGAATACAGTTATTCCAAACTAAAACTATAGACTGTGTAGATGATTTAATACAAGATCACTATACAGCTTATTTGCATTTCAACTGATTAAAATGTTTGACATTTAAGTCAATTTAAGAGCTACTGGTCTAAAACTATTCATTCACTTACACAAAACCATTTGATGTTACCAATTATTTAAATGATTATGTCATTGGCAAAGTGGGCAAACTTAGGCAGGAAATGCCAACAAATAACAGTGAGCCATCGTACTCATGCATAAAAATAACAAATTATGGAAAAAAAGCATTGCAAGTTTGAATTTTGTGAAGTTAGTGTGGGAGAGGTGGGAAAATGATTGCTATCGATCAATAATGACAAACCTCCTGGAATTGACAGCTACTGAGGATGGTAGCTGACTCTATAGCCACTCCTATCTGTCATATCTTTAATCTGAGCCTAGAGGAAAGTATTTGTCCTCAGGCCTGGAGGGAAGCCACAGTCATTTTGCTACCCAAGAGTGGTAAAGTGGCCTTTACTGGTTCTAACAGCAGACCTATCAGCTTGCTGCCAGCTCTTAGCAAACTGTTGGGGAAAAAAATGTTTCACCAAATACAATGTATTTCTCTGTAAACAAATTAATAACAGACTTTCAGCATGCTTATAGAGAAGGGCATTCAACATGTACTGCACTGACACAAATGACTGATGATGGGTTGAAAGAAATTTATAATAAGAATATTGTGGGAGCTGTACTGTTAGATTTCAGTGCAGCCTTTGACATTATTGACCATAACCTGTTGTTGAGAAAACGTATGTGTTATGGCTTTTCAACCTCTGCCATATCGTGGATTCAGAGCTATCTATCTAATAGAACTCAGAGGGTTTTCTTTAATGGAAGCTTCTCTAATGTCAAACATGTAAAGTGTGGTGTACCGCAGGGCAGCTCTCTAGGCCCTCTACTCTTTTCTATTTTTACCAATGACCTGCCACTGGCATTAAACAAAGCATGTATCCATGTACAGTGAGGGAAAAAAGTATTTGATCCCCTGCTGATTTTGTACGTTTGCCCACTGACAAAGACATGTTCAGTCTATAATTTTAATGGTAGGTTTATTTGAACAGTGAGAGACAGAATAACAGCAAGAAAATCCAGAAAAACGCATGTCAAAAATGTTATGAATTGATTTGCATTTTAATGAGGGAAATAAGTATTTGACCCCTCTGCAAAACACGACTTAGTACTTGGTGGCAAAACCCTTGTTGGCAATCACAGAGGTCAGACGTGTCTTGTAGTTGGCCACCAGGTTTGCACACATCTCAGGAGGGATTTTGTTCCACTCCTCTTTGCAGATCTTCTCCAAGTCATTAAGGTTTCGAGGCTGACGTTTGGCAACTCGAACCTTCAGCTCCCTCCACAGATTTTCTATGGGATTAAGGTCTAGAAACTGGCTAGGCCGCTCCAGGACCTTAATGTGCTTCTTCTTGAGCCACTCCTTTGTTGCCTTGGCCGTGTGTTTTGGGTCTTGTCATGCTGGAATACCCATCCACGACCCATTTTCAATGCCCTGGCTGAGGGAAGGAGGTTCTCACCCAAGATGTGACGGTACATGGCCCCGTCCATCGTCCCTTTGATGCGGTGAAGTTGTCCTGTCCCCTTAGCAGAAAAACACCCCCAAAGCATAATGATTCCACCTCCATGTTTGACGGTGGGGATGGTGTTCTTGGGGTCATAGGCAGCATTCCTCCTCCTCCAAACACGGCGAGTTGAGTTGATGCCAAAGAGCTTGATTTTGGTCTCATCTGACCACAACACTTTCACCCAGTTCTCCTCTGAATCATTCAGATGTTCATTGGCAAACTTCAGACAGCCCTGTATATGTGCTTTCTTGAGCAGGGGGACCTTGCGGGCGCTGCAGGATTTCAGTCCTTCACGGCGTAGTGTGTTACCAATTGTTTTCTTGGTGACTATGGTCTCAGCTGCCTTGAGATCATTGACAAGATCCTCCCGTGTAGTTCTCGGCTGATTCCTCACCGTTCTCATGATCATTGCAACTCCACGAGGTGAGATCTTGCATGGAGTCCCAGGCCGAGGGAGATTGACAGTTCTTTTGTGTTTCTTCCATTTGCGAATAATCGCACCAACTGTAGTCACCTTCTCACCAAGCTGCTTGGCGATGGTCTTGTAGCCCATTCCAGCCTTGTGTAGGTCTACAATCTTGTCCCTGACATCCTTGGAGAGCTCTTTGGTCTTGGCCATGCTGGAGAGTTTGGAATCTGATTGATTGATTGCTTCTGTGGACAAGTGTCTTTTATACAGGTAACAAACTGAGATTAGGAGCACTCCCTTTAAGAGTGTGCTCCTAATCTCAGTTCGTTACCTGTATAAAAGACACCTGGGAGCCAGAAATCTTTCTGATTGAGACGGGGTCAAATACTTATTTCCCTCATTAAAATGCAAATCAATTTATAACATTTTTGACATGCGTTTTTCTGGATTTTGTTGTTATTCTGTCTCTCACTGTTCAAATAAACCTACCATTACAATTATAGACTGATCATGTCTTTGTCAGTGGGCAAATGTACAAAATCAGCAGGGGATCAAATACTTTTTTCCCTCACTGTATGCTGATGATTCAACCATATACGCATCAGCAACCACAGCTAATGAAGTCACTGAAACCCTTAACAAAGAGTTGCAGTCTGTTTTGGAATGGGTGGCCAGTAATAAACTGGCCGTGAACATCTCTAAAACTAAGAGCATTGTATTTGGTACAAATCATTCCCTAAGTTCTAGACCTCAGCTGAATCTGGTAATGAATGATGTGGCTGTTGAACAAGTTGAGGAAACAAAATTACTTGGTGTTACCTTAGATTGTAGACTGTCATGGTCAAAACATATAGATTCAATGGTTGTAAAGATGGGGAGAGGTCTGTCTGTAATAAAGAGATGCTCTGCTTTTTTGACACCACACTCCAAAAAGCAAGTCGTGCAGGCTCTAGTTTTGTCTTATCTTGATTATTGTCCAGTTGTGTGGTCGAGTACTGCAAGGAAAGACTTAGTTAAGTTGCAGCTGGCCCAGAACAGAGCGGCACATCTTGCCCTTCATTGTAACCAGAGTGCTAATACAAATACTATGCATGCCAGTCTCTCTTGGCTAAGAGTTGAGGAGAGACTGACTGCATCACTTCTTATTTTTATAAGAAACATTAATGTGTTGAAAATCCCAAATTGTTTGCATAGTCAACTTAAACACAGCTCTGACACACACACTTACCCCACCAGACATGCCATCAGGGGTCTTTTCACAGTCCCCAAATCCAGAACAGATTCAAGAAAGCGTAATATGAGATGGAACTCCCTTCCATCTCATATTGCTCAAATGAACAGCAAACCTGGTTTAAAAAAAATAACAGATAAAGCAACACCTCAGGGCACAACACCTCTCCCCTATTTGACCTAGATAGTTTGTGTGTATGTATTGATATGTAGGCTACGTATGCATAAAAATACGTAGGTTTTTTTTATGTATAAAAAAAGTGATGTAGTTGTGTCCTTGAGCTGTTCTTGTCTATTAATGTTCTGTCTTATGTCATGTTTCATGTTTTGCGTGGACCCCAGGAAGAGTAGCTACTGCTTTAGCAACAGCTAATGGGGATCCTAATAATATACCAATTACCATTCAATAATCCATCCATTCATCCATTCATCCAACCATCCCTTAATTCATTAATTATTTAATTCATTAATTCTGAGATATCATATTCTGAGATATCACAGTCCTGATATTCATGAAATCATGAATGATTCGGTTCTCCCCACATGTCCATTCATTATTTATTGGACCTATCTGATACTGTATATTGCTCTGTCTTTTTGAGAATGGATTAGGCTAACATGACGAATATCCTGGAAGTTAAGTTTTGCACATATTGTCAATTGGAGAATCTGTTTAACAATTACCTAAATACACGTACATTGTGGGCTATCCGTGTCAAATCTGAAAATGATTTAATCATATTATTTAATAGCCCAGATCAGATCAGAACAATTGCTTATACCAGAGCGCGGACCTGAACCCGATCGAACATCTTTGGAGAGACCTGAAAATAGCTGTGCAGCGACGCTCCCCATCCAACCTGACAGAGCTTGAGAGGATTTGCAGAGAAGAATGGGGGGAAACTCCCCAAACAGAGGTGTGCCAAGCTTGTAGCGTCATACCCAAGAAGACTCAAAGCTGTAATCGATGCCAAAGCTGCTTCAACAAAGTACTGTGTAAAGGGTCTGAATACAGTGGGGGAAAAAAGTATTTAGTCAGCCACCAATTGTGCAAGTTCTCCCACTTAAAAAGATGAGAGAGGCCTGTAATTTTCATCATAGGTACACGTCAACTATGACAGACAAATTGAGGAAAAAGAATCCAGAAAATCACATTGTAGGATTTTTTATGAATTTATTTGCAAATTATGGTGGAAAATAAGTATTTGGTCACCTACAAACAAGTAAGATTTCTGGCTCTCACAGACCTGTAACTTCTTCTTTAAGAGGCTCCTCTGTCCTCCACTCGTTACCTGTATTAATGGCACCTGTTTGAACTTGTTATCAGTATAAAAGACACCTGTCCACAACCTCAAACAGTCACACTCCAAACTCCACTATGGCCAAGACCAAAGAGCTGTCAAAGGACGCCAGAAACAAAATTGTAGACCTGCACCAGGCTGGGAAGACTGAATCTGCAATAGGTAAGCAGCTTGGTTTGAAGAAATCAACTGTGGGAGCAATTATTAGGAAATGGAAGACATACAAGACCACTGATAATCTCCCTCGATCTGGGGCTCCACGCAAGATCTCACCCCGTGGGGTCAAAATGATCACAAGAACGGTGAGCAAAAATCCCAGAACCACACGGGGGGACCTAGTGAATGACCTGCAGAGAGCTGGGACCAAAGTAACAAAGCCTACCATCAGTAACACATTACGCCGCCAGGGACTCAAATCCTGCAGTGCCAGACGTGTCCCCCTGCTTAAGCCAGTACATGTCCAGGCCCGTCTGAAGTTTGCTAGAGTGCATTTGGATGATCCAGAAGAGGATTGGGAGAATGTCATATGGTCAGATGAAACCAAAATAGAACTTTTTGGTAAAAACTCAACTCGTCGTGTTTGGAGGACAAAGAATGCTGAGTTGCATCCAAAGAACACCATACCTACTGTGAAGCATGGGGGTGGAAACATCATGCTTTGGGGCTGTTTTTCTGCAAAGGGACCAGGACGACTGATCCGTGTAAAGGAAAGAATGAATGGGGCCATGTATCGTGAGATTTTGAATGAAAACCTCCTTCCATCAGCAAGGGCATTGAAGATGAAACGTGGCTGGGTCTTTCAGCATGACAATGATCCCAAACACACCGCCCAGGCAACGAAGGAGTGGCTTCGTAAGAAGCATTTCAAGGTCCTGGAGTGGCCTAGCCAGTCTCCAGATCTCAACCCCATAGAAAATCTTTGGAGGGAGTTGAAAGTCCGTGTTGCCCAGCGACAGCCCCAAAACATCACTGCTCTAGAGGAGATCTGCATGGAGGAATGGGCCAAAATACCAGCAACAGTGTGTGAAAACCTTGTGAAGACTTACAGAAAACGTTTGACCTGTGTCATTGCCAACAAAGGGTATATAACAAAGTATTGAGAAACTTTTGTTATTGACCAAATACTTATTTTCCACCATAATTTGCAAATCAATTCATTAAAAATCCTACAATGTGATTTTCTGGATTTTTTTCCTCATTTTGTCTGTCATAGTTGACGTGTACCTATGATGAAAATTACAGGCCTCTCTCATCTTTTTAAGTGGGAGAACTTGCACAATTGGTGGCTGACTAAATACTTGTTTCCCCCACTGTAATTACAGTACCAGTCAAAGGTTTGGACACACCTACTCATTCCAGGGTTTTTCTATATTGTAGAATAATAGTGAAGACATCAAAACTATGACATAACACAAATGGAATCATGTAGTAACCAAAAAAGTGTTAAATAAATCAAAATATATGTTATATTTGAGATTCTTCAAATAGCCACCCTTTGCCTTGATGACAGCTTTGTACACTCAGAGTGGAGGTGTGTTGGGTCATTGTCCTGTTGAAAAACAAATGACTATCCCACTGAGCCCAAACCAGATGGGATGGCGTATCACTGCAGAAAGCTGTGGTAGCCATTCTGGTTAAGTGTGCCTTGAATTCTAAATAAATCACAGACGGTGTCACCATCAAAGAACCCCCACACCATAACACCTCCTCCTCCATGCTTTACGGTGGGATATATACATACGGAGATCATCCATTCACTCACACCGCGACTCACAAAGACACGGCGGTTGAAACCAAAAATCTCAAATTTGGACTCCAGACCAAAGGACACATTTCCACCAGTCTAATGTCCATTGCTCGTGTTTCCTGGCCCAAGCAAGTCTCTTCTTCTTATTGGTGTCCTTTAGTAGTGGTTTCTTTGCAGCAATTCGACCATGAAGGCCTGACACATTCTCCTCTGAACAGTTGATGTTGAGATGTGTCTGTTACTTGAACTCTGTGAAGCATTTATTTGGGCTGCAATTTCAGAGGCTGGTAACTCTAATGGACTTATCCTCTGCAGCAGAGGTAACTCTGGGTCTTCATTCCTGTGGCTTTCCTCATGAGAGCCAGTTTCATCATAGCGTTTGATGGTTTTTTCGACTGCACTTGAAGAAACTTTCAAAGTTTACGACATTTTCCGTATTGACTGACCTTCATGTCTTAAAGTAATGATGGACTGTCGTTTCTCTTTGCTTATTTGAGCTATTCTTGCCATAATATGGACTTGGTCTTTTACCAAATAGGGCTATCTTCTGTATACCCCCACTACCCCTCACAACACAGCTGATTGGCTCAAACACATTAAGGAAAGAAATTCCACAAATTAACTTTTAAGAAGGCACACCTGTTCATTGAAATGCATTCCAGGTGACTACCTCATGAAGTTGGTTGAGAGAATGCCAAGAGTGTGCAAAGAGGACATCAAGGCAAATTGTGGCTATTTGAAGAATCTCAAATATAAAATATATTTTATTTTGATTTGTTTAACAATTTTTTGGTTGCTACATGATTCCATATGTGTTATTTCATAGTTTTGATGTCTTCACTATTATTCTACAATGTAGAAAATAGTAAAAATAAAGAAAATCCCTTGAACGAGTAGGTGTTCTAAAACCTTTGACCGGTAGTGTACCTATTCTTAATATTTCATTCAGTGATTGAAATTAGGATCTTTTGACTTTTCCCACGCTATATGTGTTCCCAATTAGGCTAAATGTAGTCCTATTAATAAGCTTTGAATGTTTTCTATTAATTTGTATAGGCTAACCGTTGCGATTAATGTTATTTACTATCTTCTGCTTTTTATGAATAAACAGGCATCGGGGTAAAACCATTCCCCCCACCATTAATGTTACCTTACAGATCACAAAGTCAGCTAATTTTCACTCCATTCAAATGCAAATATATTTCATTTACACAATGGCTTGTCTGGCATGTTTCCATTTTAAGATGGCCTTCCCTTATCTACACTGAAATAATATTTCAGATATTCCTCTATTATCAAACATTTTCATAGCTCATTAGTACACCCTTGTGGTTGAATATATATATATATATACACACACACACTGCTCAAAAAAATTAAGGGAACACTAAAATAACACATCCTAGATCTGAATGAATGAAATAATCTTATTAAATGTTTTTTTCTTTACATAGTTGAATGTGCTGACAAAAAAAATCACACAAAAATTATCAATGGAAATCAAATTTATCAACCCATGGAGGTCTGGATTTGGAGTCACACTCAAAATTAAAGTGGAAAATCAAACTACAGGCTGATCCAACTTTGATGTAATGTCCTTAAAACAAGTCAAAATTAGGCTCAGTAGTGTGTGTGGCCTCCACGTGCCTGTATGACCTCCCTACAACGCCTGGGCATGCTCCTGATGAGGTGGCGGATGGTCTCCTGAGGGATCTCCTTCCAGACCTGGACTAAAGCATCCGCCAACTCCTGGACAGTCTGTGATGCAACGTGCCGTTGATGGATGGAGCGAGACATGATGTCCCAGATGTGCTCAATTGGATTCAGGTCTGGGGAACGGGCGGTCCATAGCATCAATGCCTTCCTCTTGCAGGAACTGCTGACACACTCCAGCCACATGAGGTCTAGCATTGTCTTGCATTAGGAGGAACCCAGGGCCAACCGCACCAGCATATGGTCTCACAAGGGGTCTGAGGATCTCATCTCGGTACCTAATGGCAGTCAGGCTACCTCTGGCGAGCACATGGAGGGCTGTGCGGCCCCCCAAAGAAATGCCACCCCACACCATGACTGACCCACCGCCAAACCGGTCATGCTGGAGGATGTTGCAGGCAGCAGAACGTTCTCCACGGCATCTCCAGACTCTGTCACGTCTGTCAAGTGCTCAGTGTGAACCTGCTTTCATCTGTGAAGAGCACAGGGCGCCAGTGGCGAATTTGCCAATCTTGGTGTTCTCTGGCAAATGCCAAACGTCCTGCACGGTGTTGGGCTGTAAGCACAACCCCCACCTGTGGACGTCGGGCCCTCATACCACCCTCATGGAGTCTGTTTCTGACCGTTTGAGCAGACACATGCACATTTGTGGCCTGCTGGAGGTCATGTTGCAGGGCTCTGGCAGTGCTCCTCCTGCTCCTCCTTGCACAAAGGCGGAGGTAGCAGTCCTGCTGCTGGGTTGTTGCCCTCCTACGGCCTCCTCCACGTCTCCTGGTAGCGTCTCCAGGCTCTGGACACTACGCTGACAGACACAGCAAATCTTCTTGCCACAGCTCACATTGATGTGCCATCCTGGATGAGCTGCACTACCTGAGCAAATTGTGTGGGTTGTAGACTCTGTCTCATGCTACCACTAGAGTGAAAGCACCGCCAGCATTCAAAAGTGACCAAAACATCAGCCAGGAATCATAGGAACTGAGAAGGGGTCTGTGGTCACCACCTGCAAAAAACCAGTCCTTTATTGGGGGTGTCTTGCTAATTGCCTATAATTTCCACCTGTTGTCTATTCCATTTGCACAACAGCATGTGAAATTTATTGTCAATCAGAGTTGCTTCCTAAGTGGACAGTTTGATTTCACAGAAGTGTGATTGACATGGAGTTACATTGTGTTGTTTAAGTGTTCCCTTTATTTTTTTGAGTAGTATATATATATATATATATATATATATATATATATATATATATATATATATATATATATACAGTGGGAAGAACAAGTATTTGATACACTGCCGATTTTGCAGGTTTTCCTACTTACAAAGCATGTAGAGGTCTGTAATTTTTTATCATAGGTACACTTCAACTGTGAGAGACGGAATCTAAAACAAAAATCCAGAAAATCACATTGTAAGATTTTAAAGTAATTATTTTGCATTTTATTGCATGACATAAGTATTTGATCACCTACCAACCAGTAAGAATTCCGGCTCTCACAGACCTGTTCGTTTTTCTTTAAGAAGCCCTCCTGTTCTCCACTCATTACCTGTATTAACTGCACCTGTTTGAACTCGTTACCTGTATAAAAGACACCTGTCCACACACTCAATATAACAGACTCCAACCTCTCCACAATGGCCAAGACCAGAGAGCTGTGTAAGGACATCAGGGATAAAATTGTAGACCTGCACAAGGCTGGGATGGGCTACAGGACAATAGGCAAGCAGCTTGGTGAGAAGGCAACAACTGTTGGCGCAATTATTAGAAAATGGAAGAAGTTCAAGATGACGGTCAATCACCCTCAGTCTGGGGCTCCATGCAAGATCTCACCTCGTGGGGCATCAATGATCATGAGGAAGGTGAAGGATCAGCCCAGAACTACACGGCAGGACCTGGTCAATGACCTGAAGAGAGCTGGGACCACAGTCTAAAAAAATAACATTAGTAACACACTACGCCGTCATGGATTAAAATCCTGCAGCGCATGCAAGGTCCCCCTGCTCAAGCCAGTGCATGTCGAGGCCCGTCTGAAGTTTGCCAATGACCATCTGGATGATCCAGAGGAGGAATGGGAGAAAGTAATGTGGTCTGATGAGACATAAATAGAGCTTTTTGGTCTAAACTCCACTCGCCGTGTTTGGAGGAAGAAGAAGGATGAGTACAACCCCAAGAACACCATCCCAACCGTGAAGCATGGAGGTGGAAACATCATTCTTTGGGGATGCTTTTCTGCAAAGGGGACAGGACGACTGCGCCGTATTGAGGGGAGGATGGATGGGGCCATGTATCGCGAGATCTTGACCAACAACCTCCTTGAAGATGGGTCGTGGCTGGGTCTTCCAGCATGACAACGACCCGAAACACACAGCCAGGGCAACTAAGGAGTGGCTCCGTAAGAAGCATCGCAAGGTCCTGGAGTGGCCTAGCCAGTCTCCAGACCTGAACCCAATAGAAAATCTTTGGAGGGAGCTGATAGTCCGTATTGCCCAGCGACAGCCCCGAAACCTGAAGGATCTGGAGAAGGTCTGTATGGAGGAGTGGGTCAAAATCCCTGCTGCAGTTTGTGCAAACCTGGTCAAGACCTACAGGAAACGTATGATCTCTGTAATTGCAAACAAAGGTTTCTGTACCAAATATTAAGTTCTGCTTTTCTGATGTATCAAATACTTATGTCATGCAATAAAGTGCAAATTAATTACTTAAAAATCATACAATGTGATTTTCTGGATTTTTGTTTTAGATTCCGTCTCTCACAGTTGAAATGTACCTATGATAAAAATTACAGACCTCTACATGCTTTGTAAGTAGGAAAACCTGCAAAATCGGCAGTGTATCAAATACTTGTTCTCCCCACTGTATATATTGTAGCTCCTAGGATACAACAATGAATAATGTTGAAATAACATCAAGGGATGCCTTGCAATTTAGAACAATGAACACCTTGTGAAACAGCTGTGAAAACCAACCCTGGCAATATTTAAGATTTAAATATATACACTTTTTTGTACACACACAGTGCCTTAGACCGCTGCTCCCGAGTGGTGCAGCGGTCTAAGGCACTGCATCTCTGTGTTTGAGGCGTCAGTACAGACCCCCTGGTTCAATTCCAGGCTGTATCACAACCGGCCGTGATTGGGAGTCCCATAGGGCGGCGCACAATTGGCCCAGCGTTGTCCGGGTTTGGCCGGTGTAGGCCGTCATTGTAAATAAGAATTTGTTCTTAACTGAGTTGCCTAGTTAAATAAAGGTACAATAAATAAATAAATAAAACATGGCAATCATATCCTGAATTCTGCTGTGTGGAATAGAGAGGTGGGGGGTACTGCGTGGGTGGGAGGTTCTGCCTGTCACTTGTTATCAACAGGCAGTCAGTCTCGGAAGGGGGACTCGAAGAGGGAGACTGCGAAGTCCAGGCACTGCTTCTCTCTTTGTTCTGAGTGTTTGCAGTGATAGTGAAAGGCCTCATGTACCTCAGTTGGTAGAGCATGGCGCTTGCAACGCCAGGGTTGTGGTTTCGATTCCCACGGGGGGCCAGTATGAAAAATGTATGCACTCACTAACTTTAAGTTGCTCTGGATAAGAGCGTCTGCTAAATTACAAAAAAAAGTAGTGTTTTCAGTTAATCTGGGTATCTCACATTATGTGCACAGTATGATAGAACAAGAAAACTTTCTTAGCAGATAATGACAACATGACAATAACAGTAGCTGTAGATTATGTAACAAAAAGTTGGAGGGTGGTTGGTAATGGAGGACATCAGGTGGATCCACATCTGGGTGTTGGGCAGAACCCCTAGGTCCTGGAGAACAGGAGCAGAGTTAAAGGGAACAGGGTAGGCGACAGAGACGTAAACAAGCAAACACACAGGTTACAGGTTGATCAGGTATGTCAAAATATAGTTATGGAATGATTTAATTTAAATGTTTGATTAGACATGCAATAATGTTAATGGCAGACAGAAAAGAAAGGATACCTGTAATTCTTTATGTCAGTGAGGTGGATGAGGGAGGTAAGGGATGGTCCCTGGAAAAGATGAGCGGTGAGTTGTGAGAGAAACTCTGGGGTGGTGTCATGACCACTGGAGTTATTAACAGTACCTACCTGGCAGCGGAGGTTACTTAACGTGCCTTGAGATTGACTATTTGGAGAAACCCCTGGGCCAGTGTTGGTACTGCTGACAGCATGGCGATGCCACCCACCGCGAGGAGGCAAATGTCGAAGCACTTGGTCCCCTTCTTGATTCTTCTCCGGTAGCTCTCCTTGTCCATGTTCAGTCTCACCTTGATTGATAATATAAATGCAATTATATTTGATATTATTACAAATACATCTCTTACATATCTCTTGGAGGGTCCAGAAAATAAATTAACCGCGGACAATAATTTTTACCTGGTCCTCGAAGGCGTTCTGATCTGGTTCGACAACTTCCACCACATAAGGTGGAGTTTCAGTAATCTCAAAGCAATAGACAAACAACAATAAGTCAATCACACATTTTTAATTTCATAACATTTACGACTTTTGTCAATTTCTTCATAGTTTTGTACATTTCTTTATTATCTTTTGTTTGCATGTGAGCATGTCTTTTTTGATCTGTCCTGTCAATGTTGAGTGATCACACATGCCTCAGCACGCATAGAAGGTTACTTTGCCTGCTGGCAAATGTGCACTAAAAATGGGGATGTTTCATAGTATTTCTGATTATCTTAACTCCCCACCACCAATGAACCAACATTCTTTTACAGAAAAGCATGGAACCACCACTGCAATATAGGCCTACACTCAGACTACTACATGGAACCCAAAAGGGTTCTTACTGGAACCAAAAACGGTTCTCCTTTGGTGACAGCCAAAGAACCCTGTTGGAATCTCTTTTTCGAAGAGTGTACTCAACAAGTTCAACCTGTTCAGTGTACACCATTTCATTCTGTACTCAAATATATGCCTGGTATTCAAGATAACACGCAACATAACACCACCACCTTTAAAGGTTTTCGTCAACCTCTGCTCAGACTTAAAAAGCAGTTCCAAGAACCTCCACCAGGGGTGACAGTAGCATCCTCAAACGGACAAAAGGGAGACACAAGAGGGCACCCCACATTCATTTTAGATCCCGAGGGGTCTTTATTTTCATACTGTATGCTCTCACTCTCATCACTAGCTCCTTTGCCATCTTCTTTATGGCATTTCAACATTGACACGTATTTTCTTGGAACTCAATCCACACACACACACACACACACACACACACACACACACACACACACACACACACACACACACACACACACACACACACACACACACACACACACTACTGTAACACATTTTAGGCATTCAGCTGAGGCCTTGGATGGATCATGTTGCACTGTGATGGGCACGGGGGTATGTATGTACAGTCCTTTTCAGTGTGGCGGCAAATTAGTTGAACAGGAGAAGAGGATGTGGTTGCTTGTGGAGGGAGAGCAGTGGGGGTGGTGGGTTGAACAGCTGCAGTGAAGCTGATTGGTTACTCTGGCTCATCACATCTTCTTGACTAATACAAAGATAGCTTTAGAAATTAGTTCAACATTGCAAAAGTCCATTGAATGAAGTAGCTTGCCCATCCACATTTACAATTTCATTTACCAATTAGATAAATAATACTAGAACATACAGTTAGTTACATTATTGTAGAATAGGCTACTCCTGTATCCACACAATATTAGGATACCGTTATGATTTCATTGGTCTTGTCAGGCATGATTTTAGGTCTTCTATTGAAGTTGTATGTTGTACCTCGTTTCTCTTCTTCAGTGAAAAGTAGTTATGCATCAAATCAAATAAATGTTATTTGTCACACACGTGTTTAGCAGATGTTATTGCGGGTGTAGCGTAATGCTTGTGCTTCTAGCTCCGACAGTGCAGTAATATCTAACAAGTAATATCTAACAATTTCACAACATATACCCAATACACACAAATCTAAGTAAGGAATGGAATTTAAGAATATATACATATATGGACAAGCAATGACAGAGCGGCATGGACTAAGATACATTAGAATATTATAGAATACAGTATATACAGTGGCTTGCGAAAGTATTCACCCCCCTTGGCATTTCTCCTATTTTGTTGCCTTACAACCTGGAATTAAAATGGATTTTGGGGGGTTTGTATCATTTGATTTACACAACATGCCTACCACTTTGAAGATGCAAAATATTTTTTCTTGTGAAACAAACAAGAAATAAGACAAAAAAACTGAAAACTTGAACGTGCATAACTATTCACCCCCCCCAAAGTCAATACTTTGTAGAGCCACCTTTTGCAGCAATTACAGCTGTAAGTCTCTTGGGGTATGTCTCTATAAGCGTGGCACATCTAGCAACTGGGATTTTTGCCCATTCTTCAAGGCAAAACTACTCCAGCTCCTTCAAGTTGGATGGGTTCCGCAAGTGTACAGCAATCTTTAAGTCATACCACAGATTCTCAATTGGATTGAGGTCTGGGTTTGACTAGTCCATTCCAATACATTTAAATGTTTCCCCTTAAACCACTCGAGTGTAGCAGTATGCTTAGGGTCATTGTCCTATTGGAAGGTAAACCTCCGTCCCAGTCTCAAATCTCTAGAAGACTGAAACAGGTTTCCCTCAAGAATTTCCCTTTATTTAGCGCCATCCATCATTCCTTCAATTCTGACCAGTTTCCCAGTCCCTGCCGATGAAAAACATGAGAGGTGTTGGGTTTGCGCCAGACATAGTGTTTTCCTTGATGGCCAAAAAGCTCAATTTTAGTCTCATCTGACCAGAGTACCTTCTTCCATATGTTTGGGGAGTCTCCACATACCTTTTGGTGAACACCAAACGTGTTTGCTTATTTTTTTCTTCAAGCAATGGCTTTTTTTCTGGCCACTGTTCCGTAAAGGCCAGCTCTGTGGAGCGTACGGTTTAAAGTGGTCCTATGGACAGATACTCCAATCTCCGCTGTGGAGCTTTGCAGCTCCTTCAGGGTTATCTTTGGTCTCTTTGTTGCCTCTCTGATTAATGCCCTTCTTGCCTGGTCCATGAGTTTTGGTGGGCGGCCCTCTCTTGGCAGGTTTGTTGTGGTGCCATATTCTTTCCATTTTTTATAATGGATTTAATCGTGCTCCGTGGGATGTTCAAAGTTTTGGATATTTTTTTATAACCCAACCCTGATCTGTACTTCTCCACAACTTTGTCCCTGAACTGTTTGGAAAGCTCCTTGGTCTTCATGGTGCCCCTTGCTTAGTGGTGTTGCAGACTCTGGGGCCTTTCAGAACAGGTGTATAGAGTGGGGAGAAGAAGTATTTGATACACTGCCGATTTTGCAGGTTTTCCTACTTACAAAGCATGTAGAGGTCTGTAATTTTTACCATATGTACACTTCAACTGTGAGAGACGGAATCTAAAAAAATCCAGAAAATCACATTGTATGATTTTTAAGTAATTAATTTGCATTTTATTGCATGACATAAGTATTTGATACATCAGAAAAGCAGAACTTAATATTTGGTACAGAAACCTTTGTTTGCAATTACAGAGATCATACGTTTCCTGTAGGTCTTGGCCAGGTTTGCACACACTGCAGCACGGATTTTGGCCCACTCCTCCATACAGACGCTGGGCAATACGGACTTTCAGCTCCCTCCAATAATTTATATTGGGTTCAGGTCTGGAGACTGGCTAGGCCACTCCAGGACCTTGAGATGCTTCTTACGGAGCCACTCCTTAGTTGCCCTGGCTGTGTGTTTCGGGTCGTTGTCATGCTGGAAGACCCAGCCACGACCCATCTTCAATGCTCTTACTGAGTGAAGGAGGTTGTTGGCCAAGATCTCGCGATACATGGCCCTATCCATCCTTCCCTCAATACGGTGCAGTCGTCCTGTCCCCTTTGCAGAAAAGCGTCCCCAAAGAATGATGTTTCCACCTCCATGCTTCACGATTGGGATGGTGTTCTTGGGGTTGTACTCATCCTTCTTCTTCCTCCAAACACGGCGAGTGGAGTTTAGACCAAAAAGCTCTATTTTTGTCTCATCAGACCACATGACCTTCTCCCATTCCTCCTCTGGATCATCCAGATGGTCATTGGCAAACTTCAGACGGGCCTGGACACGCGCTGGCTCTAGCAGGGGGACCTTGCGTGCGCTGCAGGATTGCATGGACAGGTGTCTTTTATACAGGTAACAAGTTCAAACAGGTGCAGTTAATACAGGTAATGAGTGGAGAACAGGAGGGCTTCTTAAAGAAAAACAAACAGGTCTGTGAGAGCCGGAATTCTTACTGGTTGGTAGGTGATCAAATACTTATTTCATGCAATAAAATGCAAATTAATTACTTAAAAATCATACAATGTGATTTTCTGGATTTTAGATTCCGTCTCTCACAGTTGAAGTGTACCTATGATAAAAATTACAGACCTCTACATGCTTTGTAAGTAGGAAAACCTGCAAAATCGGCAGTGTATCAACTACTTGTTCTCCCCACTGTAGGTGTCCCTTTTTGGTAAGGGAGAACTGAGGGATGTTGAGAGGCAGACCTTCAGTTTGCTGCTCTCTCCCTCTGCTGAGACTGACCATCAGATGCAGGCACCATCACCCCAATAAAATAAGAATAAAAAGCAAATTATTTAACCCTCGTGTTGTCCTCCCAAATGCCTTACGCCTTTTGTCCTCTGGGGTCAAAAATGACCCCGCCTGGTTTGACTGTTTATAAAGCATACAGTATACATTTTCAATCAATTCTGTGTTACATCTTTATTCTTACTTCTGTTCAACCCATTACTATAATTTTTTTCATTTGTTTTGGAATTTAGAGCCAATAGACCTTGTTTACATAAAAGTATACCCTGTTTTTAAGTAAAAATACAATGAAACTATGAATTATTTTGACCTATTATTATTTTGACTATTTCACTTATCACTGAGTGGTATTTGTAAAAGTTTAGTGAGGATGCTGTTTTTGAATCATTTTATTTTTATTAATGACAGCCCATAATCACACCTTTTGTCCTCTGGGGTCAAAAATGACCCCGCCTGGTTTGACTGTTTATAAAGCATACAGTATACATTTTCAATCAATTCTGTGTTACATCTTTAGTCTTACTTCTGTTCAACCCATTACTAGAATTTTTTTCATTTGTTTTGGAATTTAGAGCCAATAGACCTTGTTTACATAAAAGTATACCCTGTTTTTAAGTAAAAATACAATGAAACTATGAATTATTTTGACCTATTATTATTTTGACTATTTCACTTATCACTGAGTGGTATTTGTAAAAGTTTAGTGAGGATGCTGTTTTTGAATCATTTAATTTTTATTAATGACAGCCCATAATCACACCTTTTGTCCTCTGGGGTCAAAAATGACCCCGCCTGGTTTGACTGTTTATAAAGCATACAGTATACATTTTCAATCAATTCTGTGTTACATCTTTAGTCTTACTTCTGTTCAACCCATTACTAGAATTTTTTTCATTTGTTTTGGAATTTAGAGCCAATAGACCTTGTTTACATAAAAGTATACCCTGTTTTTGAGTAAAAATACAATGAAACTATGAATTATTTTGACCTATTATTATTTTGACTATTTGACTTATCACTGAGTGGTATTTGTAAAAGTTTAGTGAGGATGCTGTTTTTGAATCATTTTATTTTTATTAATGACAGCCCATAATCACACCTTTTGTCCTGCCTGGTTTGACTGTTTATAAAGCATACAGTATACATTTTCAATCAATTCTGTGTTACATATTTAGTCTGAAAATAACGGTAGTTGTTTAATACTATGCTCTTTATGATTCAAACAAATTTGAAGTAATTTGATTGAATTATGGGTGTTTTACTAAATGTAATAACTTCTGTTGTCCTCTGGGATCAAAAAGACCCCGCAGCACAAAGTTTACATACTGCTTGGCAAAACATCTTTGATCATGTTTCTTTGATGTGTGGGGTCAAAACATCTTTGATCATGTTTCTTTGATGTGTGGGGTCAAGCAATGGTTATGACAACAACAACAACAAAAAAAGTATTTTCTCACAGGTGTTTGGGCATTTCACATTTTAGTCTGAGAGAGACAGGCAGCACAATGAGGAGGCAGAAGTTTTATAATGCACAGGAGGCTTGCAAGATAATTTTTGAAATAAAAGAATATAATGACCAGGAGGACAATGCTGCACATAATGAGGATGAATCAACTGATGAAGAGGGTTCAGGGTCAGCTGGGTCCTCTTCCTCAGATTCTACCTCATCTGTTGATTCTTCGTCTTCATCATAATAGATGATGTCCTCCACTTCTGACACTTCTTCCATTTCAACTTCAGATTCTACCTCATCTGTTGATTCTTCATCATAATAGGTGCAGTGCTCCACTTCTGACACTTCTTCCATACCAGCTTCAGATTCTACGTCATCATCACGTTCATCCATTTCCTTATATTCATAATCATCTTCCATTTCTGCAGCAGGAGATGTGGGGGAATCTTCGGAGGAAGAAGTAGCATGCTGTCTGTATGTTGGATCTATCACCTCATCATTATGTTCCTCCTCTTCTGACCCTGAACCCTCTTCATCAGTTGATTCATCCTCATTATGTGCAGCATTGTCCTCCTGGTCATTATTTTCTTTTATTTCAAAAATTATCTTGCAAGCCTCCTGTGCATTATAAAACTTCTGCCTCCTCATTGTGCTGCCTGTCTCTCTCAGACTAAAATGTGAAATGCCCAAACACCTGTGAGAAAATACTTTTTTTGTTGTTGTTGTTGTCATAACCATTGCTTGACCCCACACATCAAAGAAACATGATCAAAGATGTTTTGCCAAGCAGTATGTAAACTTTGTGCTGCGGGGTCTTTTTGACCCCAGAGGACAACAGAAGTTATTACATTTAGTAAAACACCCATAATTCAATCAAATTACTTCAAATTTGTTTGAATCATAAAGAGCATAGTATTAAACAACTACCGTTATTTTCAGACCAATTGATGAATAAAAAACATATTTTTTCGGCAAAAGATTTAATTTGGGGTCAGAATGACCCCAGGACAAAAATGTGAACTCACTCTGCTGTGCTTCACAAGTAATAAAACAACGGATCTACTACTGGTGTGATCATATAGAACAACAATGCATTGGCAGGGCAATTCAAGCAAATCCAATGTGAAGGTTAAGTGCTGTAATTGTGGGGGAGAACACAGTGCAGCATTTGGTGGATGCTAGGGACAGAGAGAGAGAGGCTAGAGAGGCTCAGAAATAGGATCAGTCATGATGTATCGTATACCGTAAAACAGATTGGTAGAACTACAGTGCGGACTGATGGAGCTTACATGGATGTACCTGTAGTAAGTGGCCCTACTGTCGGGGCTGGTGCTTCTGGTAGATGTTAGGGATTTATTTGGTTTTTAATTATTATAATACATTTTCTTCATGGTAGTACAGAATTGGGAAGATCATGCTTGATCGTACATTCCAGCACAGTAGGGGGCGGCATGCACTTAAACGATTGTTTGCGGACCGCCATGATATCATAGTAGAAGAAGAAGACTACTACTACTACTACTACTACTACTACTACTACTACTACTACTACTACTACTACTACTACTACTACTACTACTACTACTACTGAAGGAGGAGAGATTACTAGAAACTCTTATTTTCCCCTTTTATCTTTGTATTTGTATTTGTATTTGTATTTATTAGGGATCCCAAGGCAGCAGCTACTCTTCCTGGGGTCCAAACATATTAAAGCATTTACATTACATATAAAACAAAATATAAAACAGTACATCATATGACATTGTTACACCACTACCTATCTATAATACAAAATGTTTAATAGCACCATACAACAATATCACAATGTGTGCGTATGCATGTGTCTATACCCTTGTGTGTGTCTCTTCACGGTCCCCGTTGTTCCATAAGGTGTATTTTTACCTGTTTTTTAAAATCTGAGTCTACTGCTTGCATCAGTTACCTGATGTGGAATAGAGTTCCATGTTGTCATGGCTCTATGTAGTACTGTGCGCCTCCCATAGTCTGTTCTGGACTTTGGGACTGTGAAGAGACCTCTGGTGTTATGTCTTGTGGGGTATGCATGGGTGTCCGAGCTTGTCAGCTTGTCGACAACTCTTACAAACAGTGATGAAGTCAATCTCTCTTCCACTCTGAGCCAGGAGAGACTGACATGCATGTCATTAATGTTAGCTCTCCGTGTACTTTTAAGGGCCAGCCGTGCTGCCCTGTTCTGAGCCAACTGCAATTTTCCCAAGTCCCTCTTTGTGGCACCAGACCACACTACAGAACAGTGGTCTAGGTGCGATAAAACTAGGGCCTATCGGACCTGCCTTGTTGATAGTGTTGTTAAAAAGGCAGAGCAGCGCTTAATTATGGACATAGTTCTCCCCATTTTAGCTACTGTTGTATCAATATGCTTTGACCATGACAGTCTACAATCCAGGGTTACTCCAAGCAGTTTAGTCACCTCAACTTGCTCAATTTCCACATTATTCATTATGAGATGTAGTTGAGGTTTAGGGTTTAGTGAATGATTTGACCCAAATACAATGCTTTTAGTTTTTTTTTATATTCATGACTAACTTATTCCTTGCCACCCATTCAGAAACTAACTGCAACTCTTTGTTAAGTGTTGCAGTTATTTCAGTTGCTGTAGTAGCTGACATGTATAGTGTTGAGTCATCCGCATACATAGACACACTGGCTTAGTAAAGATGGAAAAAAGCAAGGGGCTTAGACAGCTGCCCTGGGGAATTCCTGATTCTACCTGAATTATGTTTAAGAGGCTTCCATTAAAGAACACCCTCTGTGTTCTGTTAGACAAGTAACTCTTTATCCACATTATAGCAGGGGGTTTAAAGCCATAACACATAAGTTTTTCCAGCAGCAGACTATGAACGATAATGTCAAACGCTGAACTGAAATCTAACAAAACAGCCCCCACAATCTTTTTATCATCAATTTCTCTCAGCCAATCATCAGTCATTTGTGTAAGTAGAGTGCTTGTTGAATGTCCTTCTCTATAAGCATGCTGAAAGTTTGTTGTCAATTTGTTTACAGTAAAATAGCATTTTTCTGGGCAAACACAATTTTTTCCAATAGTTTACTAAGGATTGGTAACAGGCTAACTGGTTGGCTATTTGAGCCTGTAAAGGGGGCTTTACTATTCTTAGGTAGCAGAATGACTTTTGCTTCCATCCAAGCCTGGGGGCACGCACATTCTAGTAGGCTTAAATTGAAAATATGGCAAATGGGAGTGGCAATATCATCCGCTATTATCCTCAGCAATTTTCCATCCAAGTTGTCAGACCCCGGATGGCTTGTCATTGTTAATAGACAACAATACTTTTTTCACCTCTTCCACACTCACTTTACGGAATTCAAAATTACAATGCTTGTCTTTCATAATTTGGTCAGATATATTTGGATGTGTAGTGTCAGCAATTGTTGCTGGCATGTCATGCCTAAGTTTGCTAATCTTGCCAATGAAAAAAATATTTAAATAGTTGGCAATATCAGTTGGTTTTGTGATGAATGAACCATCTGATTCAATGAATGATGGAGCTGAGTTTGCCTTTTTTCCCAAAATTTCATTTAAGGTGCTCCAAAGCTTTTTACTATAATTCTTTATGTCATTTATCCTTGTTTCATAGTTTTGTTTCTTCTTATTTTTATTCAGTTTAGTCACATGATTTCTCAATTTGCAAAATGTTTGCCAATCGGTTGTGCAGTCAGACTTATTTGCCATTCCTTTTGCCTCATCCCTCTCAACCATACCATTTTTCAATTCCTCATCAATCCACGGGGATTTAACTGTTTTTACAGTCATTTTCTTAATGGGTGCATGCTTATTAGTAACTGGAATAAGCAATTTCATAAATGTGTCAAGTGCAGTGTCTGTTTGCTTCTCATTACACACCACGAACCAACATATATTCTTTACATCAACAACATAGGAATCACTACAAAACTTATTGTATGACCTCTTATATACAGTGGGGAAAAAAAGTATTTAGTCAGCCACCAATTGTGCAAGTCTTCAACCATGACAGACAAAATTAGAAGAAAATAATCCAGAAAATCACATTGTAGGATTTTTAACGAATTTATTTGCAAATTATGGTGGAAAATAAGTATTTGGTCAATAACAAAAGTTTCTCAATACTTTGTCATATACCCTTTGTTGGCAATGACACAGGTCAAATGTTTTCTGTAAGTCTTCACAAGGTTTTCACACACTGTTGCTGGTATTTTGGCCCATTCCTCCATGCAGAGCTCCTCTAGAGCAGTGATGTTTTGGGGCTTACACTGGGCAACACAGACTTTCAACTCCCTCCAAAGATTTTATATGGGGTTGAGATCTGGAGACTGGCTAGGCCACTCCAGGACCTTGAAATGCTTCTTACGAAGCCACTCCTTCGTTGCCCAGGCGGTGTGTTTGGGATCATTGTCATGCTGAAAGACCCAGCCACGTTTCATCTTCAATGCCCTTGCTGACGGAAGGAGGTTTTCACTCAAAATCTCACGATACATGGCCCCATTCATTCTTTCCTTTACACGGATCAGTCGTCCTGGTCCCTTTGCAGAAAAACAGCCTCAAAGCATGATGTTTCCACCCCCATGCTTCACAGTAGGTATGGTGTTCTTTGGATGCAACTCAGCATTCTTTGTCCTCCAAACATGACGAGTTGAGTTTTTACCAAAAAGTTATATTTTGGTTTCATCTGACCATATGACATTCTCCCAATCCTCTTCTGGATCATCCAAATGTACTCTAGCAAACTTCAGACGGGCCTGGACATGTACTGGCTTAAGCAGGGGGACACGTCTGGCACTGCAGGATTTGAGTCCCTGGTGGCGTAGTGTGTTACTGATGGTAGGCTTTGTTATTTTGGTCCCAGCTCTCTGCAGGTCATTCACTAGGTCCCCCCGTGTGGTTCTGGGATTTTTGCTCACCGTTCTTGTGATCATTTTGACCCCACGGGGTGAGATCTTGCATGGAGCCCCAGATCGAGGGAGATTATCAGTGGTCTTGTATGTCTTCCATTTCCTAATAATTGCTCCCACAGTTGATTTCTTCAAACCAAGCTGCTTACCTATTGCAGATTCAGTCTTCCCAGCCTGGTGCAGGTCTACAATTTTGTTTCTGGTGTCCTTTGACAGCTCTTTGGTCTTGGCCATAGTGGAGTTTGGAGTGTGACTGTTTGAGGTTGTGGACAGGTGTCTTTTATACAGATAACAAGTTCAAACAGGTGCCATTAATACAGGTAACGAGTGGAGGACAGAGGAGCCTCTTAAAGAAGAAGTTACAGGTCTGTGAGAGCCAGAAATCTTGCTTGTTTGTAGGTGACCAAATTCTTATTTTCCACCACCATTTGCAAATAAATTAATAAAAAATCCTACAATGTGATTTTTCTCATTTTTTCTGTCATAGTTGACGTGTACCTATGATGAAAATTACAGGCCTCTCTCATCTTTTTAAGTGGGAGAACTTGCACAATTGGTGGCTGACGAAATACTTTTTTTTCCCCACTGTAGCTAGCTAAACGTTGGCTAAATGAGCCCTTGCAATGAACAACCTATATGTGACATTTAAAATAAAATAAAAATAAACATCAAACATCATTATGAAGCGGTGAGACTTTCATGCGCTAATGAACCGGCGTATTTTAGATTAAAAAATAGGCTCACCAAGAAAAAAGTTTATGTACACAACTAAGAACGTTTAATGCTGCCAATGAAAACCGTAGAAATGTCGAAAATAAAATAAAAACCAAACTAAATGAATGAAAGGACAGGCAACGAAAGACATTGAGGGCTGCGGGGAAACCCTATATTAATCGTAAGGGGCAAGAAAAAAATTGGGAAAACTTGTCTAAAAGAGCGACGTGGAATAACCGTATATCAACCAAGCTACAGTAGCTTGGTGGCTAACGTAGCTAGCTAATTACATTATGTGGTTCTGTGTTGGCTCGCTTATGTAACTAGAGCGAAACATATCAACTGATAGGCTATACATTAAGAAAGTGCTTGCTAGATTGTTCAGGAGAAACTTATCATTTGCATCTACAGTTGAAGTCGGAAGTTTACATACACCTTAGCCAAATAAATTTCCCTGTCTTAGGTCAGTTAGGATCACCACTTTATTTTAAGAATGTGAAATGGCAGAATAATATATTTATTTAAGCTTTTATTTCTTTCATCACATTCCCAGTGGGTCAGAAGTTTACATACACTCAATTAGTATTTGGTAGCATTGCTGTCACAGTTTCGGCCGAGGCTGCTCCTCCTCCTGGTTCGGGCAGGCTTCGGCGGTCGTCGTCTCCGGAGTACTAGCTGCCACCGATCTATGTTTCATGTTCGTTTGGTTTGGTCTTGATTTTGTACACCTGTGTCTAGTTAGTCCTCGTTAGTGTTCTATTTAGTTCTCGTTGTGTGTGTCTGTGTTTGTGTGTTATTGTTTCGCTGTCATGTTTTGTGCGCTACTATTTGCCTTGTGCATTTCGTATTTTCCTCCTCTGTGTTAGGAGGTTTATTACGCACTGTTTTGTGCGCCTTTTGGTTTTCGCCTGTGTGCGGACTTTCTCGCCTCCGGGCGTTTGACTCATGATTTGAGTGTGCTGTTCACTAAAGTCTATTGGACTTATCTTTCTGCGTCCTGCATCTGATTCCTGCACCACAACCACCTACAGCACCCACTGACAGAATAACACACCATTATGGAATCAGCAGGATCGGCTGTGACACCTGTGTCGCTCGAGGAGCATATCCATTGGCAGGAGGGCCAGATAAGACAACTGGAGACCGCTCTACAGGACGTGATCAACACCCTGCACCGATGGGAAGCCAGCAGGGTACCCACACCTCCACCTACCCTGTCCACCCCATCGGCCGGTCCACCAGCCCCAGGTCCGGAACCCAGGAGGATTCGGCTCTCGCTCCCGAGGGCATATGACGGAACAGCTGCCGGGTGTCAGGGGTTCCTCCTGCAGGTGGAGCTCTACCTGGCCACTATACACCCGGTGCCCTCGGGACACGAGAGCATTTCCGCCCTCATCTCCTGTCTCTCGGGAAAGGCGTTGGAGTGGGCTAACGCCGAGTGGAGGAAGATGGACGCCAACACCATCTCCTACGCCGAGTTCTCCCGCCGCTTCAAGGCCGTGTTTGACCATCCACCTGAGGGCAAAGCGGCGGGGGAGCGGCTAGTCCACTTGAGACAGGGGAGGAGGAGCGCACAGGCGTTTGCTTTGGAGTACCGGACTCTAGCGGCGGATGCAGGGTGGAATGAACGGGCTCTCATTGACCATTTTCGGTGTAGCCTCCGGGAGGACGTTCAACGAGAGTTGGCCTGCAGGGATACCCATCTGACTTTCGACCAGTTGGTTGATATGTCCATCCGTTTAGACACCCTGCTGGCCACCCGTGGACGTCCCGAGGGGGGTCCGTCCATTCCGCCCTCCGGCACCTCCGAGCCGAGCCCTATGGAGCTCGGGGGTGCCGGCGCTAGAGAACGGAGTAGGAGGAGCCCGAGGGGCCTGTCTCCTGCACCAAGTGCGGTCGTGGAGGGCACACTGCGGCCAGGTGCTGGGGAGGGTTCTCCGGGGGAGAAGACAACAGGCCACGCACTGGGGGGGCCTCCCAGGTGAGTAGACGCCCCACCTACCCAGAGCTTTCTGTTGCGCACTTTTGTATACCTGTTGGTTTTCCACAGGTTGCACCTCATTCCCAGCATAAGGCGCTAGTAGATTCAGGCGCAGCTGGGAATTTTGTTGATCGAAAGTTTTGTTTAGAGTTAGGGATCCCTCTCCTACCCGTTGACAAACCTTTTCCCGTTCATGCCTTAGATAGCCGTCCGTTGGGGTCGAGGTTGATCAGGGAAGTCACAGCGCCACTTAGGATGTGTGCGCAGGGGGGTCATGAAGAGACTATACAGCTGTATCTGATCGACTCTCCTGCGTACCCAGTGGTGCTGGGAATTCCCTGGTTAAGCACCCATAACCCTGCTATTTCGTGGCAACAGAGGGCTCTCGATGGGTTTCCGTGGGGGCGACTTCGGTGGAAAGTCCAAACCAAGTGCCCGCATTGCACATTCCGCCTGAATATGGGGATTTAGCTCTTGTGTTTAGCAAAACTAGGGCGACGCAGTTGCCTCCCCATAGACAGGGGGATTGTGCGATTGATCTCCAGGCAGGAGCAGCGCTCCCACGGAGCCATGTGTATCCTTTGTCTCAAGAGGAGAGAAAAGCTATGGAGACCTACATAGCCGAATCTTTGAGACAGGGATACATTCGGCCTTCCACTTCCCCCACCTCTTCGAGTTTATTTTTTGTGAAAAAGAAAGATGGAGGGTTGCGCCCGTGCATTGATTACCGTGGTCTCAATCAGATTACTGTGAAATACAGTTATCCACTCCCTCTGATTGCGACCATGACGGAGTCATTGCATGGGGCGCGGTTTTTCACAAAATTGGATCTCAGGAGCGCGTATAACTTGGTGCGCATTAGGGAGGGCGATGAATGGAAAACAGCGTTTAGTACCACGTCAGGTCATTTCGAATATCTTGTCATGCCATATGGGTTGATGAATGCTCCATCAGTCTTTCAATCCTTCGTAGATGACATTTTCCGGGATATGCAGGGACAAGGGGTGGTCGTGTACATTGATGATATTCTGGTGTACTCGTCTACCCGAGCCGAGCATGTAACCCTGGTGCGACGTGTATTGAGGAGGCTGTTGGAGCACGACCTATATGTCAAGGCAGAGAAATGTCTGTTTTTCCAGGAATCGGTCTCCTTTTTGGGTTATCGGTTGTCCGCGTCAGGGGTGAGTATGGAGGTGGATCGTGTGTCCGCTGTGCGTAATTGGCAAACTCCAACCACTGTAAAAGAGGTGCAGCAGTTCTTGGGCTTTGCGAATTACTACCAGAGGTTTATCCGGGGTTTTGGACAGGTGGCAGCTCCCATCACGTCCCTTCTGAAAGGGGGTCCGGTGCGCCTGCAGTGGTCAGCTGATGCGGACAGGGCCTTTGGGAGACTGAAGGACCTGTTTACGTCGGCTCCGGTGCTGGCGCATCCGGATCACACAATTCCCTTTCAGGTTGAGGTGGACGCGTCTGAGGCTGGTATAGGGGCCGTGCTCTCTCAACGGTCCGGCTCGCCACCTAAACTCCGCCCCTGTGCTTTTTACTCCAAAAAGCTCAGCCCGGCGGAGCGTAACTATGACGTTGGGGACAGGGAGCTGTTAGCTGTAGTTCAGGCCCTTAAGGTGTGGAGGCATTGGCTTGAGGGGGCTCAACACCCTTTCCTCATTTTGACTGACCATCGGAACCTGGAGTACATCCGGGCAGCGAGGAGACTGAACCCTCGCCAGGCTCGATGGAGTATGTTTCTCACCAGGTTCGTATTTAAAATCACGTACATCCCTGGGTCCCAGAATGGCAAGGCAGATGCACTGTCCCGGCGGTATGACACGGAGGAGAGGTCCGTTGAGCCTACTGCCATACTACCGGAGTCTTGCCTTGTGGCACCGGTGGTGTGGGAGGTCGATGCCGAGATCGAGCGAGCGTTGCGTACCGACCCCAGCCCTCCACAATGTCCTGAGGGTCGGAGGTACGTTCCGCTCGAGATTCGGGATCGACTCATCTACTGGGCTCACACGTCACCCTCCTCAGGACATCCGGGTATTGGCCGGACAGTGCATTGCCTTAGCACTAAATACTGGTGGCCTACTTTGGCTAGGGATGTGAGGGTTTACGTCTCCTCCTGCTCGGTGTGCGCCCAGTGTAAGGCGCCCCGACATCTGCCCAGGGGTAAGTTACAGTCCCTACCCGTTCCACAACGACCATGGTCCCACCTCTCGGTGGATTTTGTAACAGACCTTCCCCTCTCTCAGGGGAATACCACCATCCTGGTCGTTGTGGACCGGTTCTCTAAGGCCTGTCGTCTTCTCCCTATGTCGGGTCTTCTTACTGCCCTACAGACCGCTGAGACTCTATTTACCCACGTCTTCCGGCATTACGGGGTCCCTGAGGATATAGTGTCTGATCGAGGCCCCCAGTTTACCTCCCGTGTGTGGAGAGCGTTTATGGAGCGTTTGGGGGTCTCGGTTAGCCTTACCTCGGGGTACCACCCGGAGAGTAACGGGCAGGTGGAACGTGTCAACCAGGATGTGGGTAGGTTTCTGAGGTCGTATTGCCAGGACCGGCCTGAGGAGTGGGCGCGTTACATTCCCTGGGCCGAGATGGCCCAGAACTCTCTCCGCCACTCCTCTACTAACCTAACCCCTTTTCAATGTGTATTAGGTTACCAGCCGGTTCTGGCACCGTGGCAGCAGAGCCAGATCGAGGCCCCTGCGGTGGATGATTGGATGAGGCGCTCGGAAGAGACGTGGAACGCTGCCCACGTCCACCTGCAGCGGGCCGTCCTTCGTCACAAGGCGAGCGCCGATCTCCACCGCAGTGAGGGGCCGGTGTACGCACCCGGAGATCGAGTCTGGCTCTCTACCAGAAACCTGCCCCTCCGCCTGCCCTGCCGGAAGCTGGGTCGGCGGTTTGTGGGGCCCTTTAAAGTCCTGAGAAGATTGAACGAGGTGTGTTATAGGTTACATCTACCTGTTGAATATAAGAATATTAACCCCTCGTTCCATGTGTCTCTTCTCAGGCCGGTGGTAGCTGGTCCACTCCAGGACAATGAGATAGGAGAGACTCCTCCGCCCCCATTGGACATCGAGGGGGCTCCGGCGTACACCGTTCGGTCCATCTTGGACTCCAGACGCCGGATGGGGGGTCTCCAGTATCTCGTGGAGTGGGAGGGGTACGGCCCGGAGGAGCGGTGCTGGGTGCCGCGGAGGGACATCCTAGACCCATCTCTCCTGTCGGAGTTCCACCGGGACCATCCCGCGCGCCCTGCTCCGCGTCCTCCTGGTCGTCCCCGAGGCCGGGGTCGGCGCACGGCTGGAGCCGCGCGTCAAGGGGGGGGTACTGTCACGGTTTCGGCCGAGGCTGCTCCTCCTCCTGGTTCGGGCAGGCTTCGGCGGTCGTCGTCTCCGGAGTACTAGCTGCCACCGATCTATGTTTCATGTTCGTTTGGTTTGGTCATGATGTTGTACACCTGTGTCTAGTTAGTCCTTGTTAGTGTTCTATTTAGTTCTCGTTTTGTGTGTCTGTGTTTGTGTGTTATTGTTTCGCTGTCGTGTTTTGTGCGCTACTATTTGCCTTGTGCATTTCGTATTTTCCTCCTCTGTGTTAGGAGGTTTATTACGCACTGTTTTGTGCGCCTTTTGGTTTTCGCCTGTGTGCGGACTTTCTCGCCTCCGGGCGTTTGACTCGTGATTTGAGTGTGCTGTTCACTAAAGTCTATTGGACTTATCTTTCTGCGTCCTGCATCTGATTCCTGCACCACACCCACCTACAGCACCCACTGACAATTGCCTTTAAATTGTTTAACTTGGGTCAAATGTTTCGGGTAGCCTTCCACAAGCTTCCCACAATAAGTTGGGTGAATTTTGGCCCATTCCTCCTGACAGAGCTGGTGTAACTGAGTCAGGTTTGTTGGCCTCCTTGCTCACACACACTTTTTCAGTTCTGCCCACAAATGTTCTATAGGATTGAGGTCAGGGCTTTGTGATGGCCACTCCAATACCTTGACTTTGTTGTCCTTAAGCCATTTTGCCACAACTTTGGAAGTATGCTTGGGGTCATTGTCCATTTGGAAGATCCATTTGCAACCAAGCTTTAACTTCCTGACTGATGTCTTGAGAAGTTGCTTCAATATATCCACATCATTTTCCTTCCTCGTGATGCCATCTATTTTGTGAAGTGCACCAGTCCCTCCTGCAGCAAAGCACCCCCACAGCATGATGCTGCCACCCCCGTGCTTCACGGTTGGGATGGTGTTCTTCGGCTTGCAAGCACCCCCTTTTTCCTCCAAACATAACGATGGTCATTATGGCCAAACAGTTCTATTTTTGTTTCATCAGACCAGAGGACATTTCTCCAAAAAGTAAGATCTTTGTCCCCATGTGCAGCTGCAAACCGTAGTCTGGCTTTTTTATGGCGGTTTTGGAGCAGTGGCTTCTTCCTTACTGAAAGGCCTTTCAGGTTATGTCGATATAGGACTCGTTTTACTGTGGATATAGATACTTTTGGACCTGTTTTCTCCAGGATCTTTACAAGGTCCTTTGCTGTTCTGGGATTGATTTGCACTTTTCGCACCAAAGTACGTTCATCTCTAGGAGACAGAACTCCTAGAGATGTGGTCCTCTGTAGCTCAGCTGGTAGAGCACGGCGCTTGTAACGCCAAGGTAGTGGGTTCGATCCCCGGGACCACCCATACACAAAAAAAAAAATGTATGCACGCATGACTGTAAGTCGCTTTGGATAAAAGCGTCTGCTAAATGGCATATTATTATTATTATAGAACGCATCTCCTTCCTGAGCGGTATGACGGCTGCATGGTCCCATGGTGTTTATACTTGCATACTATTGTTTGTACAGATGAACGTGGTACCTTCAGGCATTTGGAAATTGTTCCCAAGGATGAACCAGACTCGTGGAGGTCTACAATTCTTTTTCTGAGGTTTTTCTTTTGATTTTCCAATGATGTCAAGCAAAGAGGCACTGAGTTTGAAGGTAGGCCTTGAAATACATCCACAGGTACACCTCCAATTGACTCAAATGATGTCAATTAGCCTATTGGAAGCTTCTAAAGCCATTACATAATTTTCTGGAATTTTCCAAGCTGTTTAAAGGCACAGTCAACTTAGTGTATGTAAACTTCTGACCCACTGGAATTGTGATACAGTGAATTATAAGTGAAATAATCTGTCTGTAAACAATTGTTGGAAAAATTACTTGTGTCATGCACAAAGTAGATCTCCTAACCGACTTGCCAAAACTATAGTTTGTTAATAAATTTTTTTGGAGTGGTTGAAAAACGAGTTTTAATGACTCCAACCTAAGTGTATGTAAACTTCCGACTTCAGCTGTATCAATCCACCTGATTATTCATGGCTATTGGTAACGTTACACTGTTTCCTGAATTCATGTAGGCTTACCCTGGCATGACGTTTTGATAACCGTGTAAATCTCTCTAGGACAAGGTGACTTTTAGCAATTTATTTGCCTGTATTTACGGATTACAAAGGGAAGCCCTGCTGCGAGATGCCCAGTGACACGAGCCTACCAGATGAGCTAAATGACTTCTCAAATCAAATCAAATTCTATTGGTCACATACACGTGTTTAGGAGATGTTATTGCGGATGTAGCGAAATGCTTGTGCTTCTAGATCTGACAGTGCAGTAATATCTAGCAAGTAATATCTAACAATTTCACAACATATACCCAATATTAACAAATGTAAGTAAGGAATGAATTAAGAAAATATAAATATATGGACAAGCATTGTTTTTTATTAACACTTCAAGGCAAGCAACACTGAAGCATGCATGAGAGCACCAGCTGTTCCGGACGACTGTGTGGTCACACTCTCCGTAGCCGATGTAATTAAAAGCTAACAAACAGGTCAACATTCACAAGGTCACAGGCCCAGATGGATTACCAGGACATGTACTCAGAGCATGTGCTGACCAACTGGCAAGTGTCTTCATGTTCAACCTCTTCCTGTAATACCTACATGTTTCAAGCAGACCACCATAGTCCCTGTGCCCAATAACGCCAAGGTAACCTTCCTAAATTACTACCAATCCGTAGCACTCAAGTATGTAGCCATGAGGTGCTTTGAAAGGCTGGTCATGGCTCACATCAACACCATCAGCCCAGAAACCCTAGACCCACTCCAATTTGCATACCGCCCCAACAGATCCACAGATGAAGCATTCTCTATTGCACTCCACACTGCCCTTTCCCACCTGGACAAAAGGAACACCTACAGTATGTGAGAATGCTGTTCATTGACTACAGCTCAGCGTTCAACACCATAGTGCCCTCAAAGCTCATCATTAAGCTAAGGACCCTGGGACTAAATACCTCCGTCTGCAACTGGATCCTGGACTTCCTGACGGTCCTCCTCCAGGTGATAAGGGCAGGCAACAACACAAGTTCCTTGGTGTCCACATCACCAACAAACTATCATGGTCCAAACATACCAAGGCACGACAATGCCTATTCCCCCTTAGGAGACTGAAAAGATTTGGCATGGGTCCTCATATCCTCAAAAAGTTATACAGGTGCACCATTGAGAGCATCCTGTCTGGTTGCATCACCGCCTGGTATGGCAACTGCTCGACATCCGACCGCAAGGTCCTACAAAGGGTAGTGTGTACGGCCCAGTACATCACTGGGGCCAAGATTCCTGCCATCCAGGACCTCTATACTAGGCTGTGTCAGAGGAAGGTCCTAAAAATTGTCAAGGACTCCAGCCACCCAAGTCATAGACTGTTCTTTCTGCTACCGCACGGCAAGATGTACCGGAGTGCAAAGTCAAGGTCAAAAAGGTTCCTTAACAGCTTCTACCCCCAAGCGATAAGACTCCTGAACAGTTAATCAAATGGTTACCCAGACTATTTGCATTGACCCCCTTTTTTACGCTGCTGCTACTCACGGTTTATTATATATGCATAGTCATTTTACCCCTACCTACATGTACATATGACCTCACTTACCTCGACTAACCCGTACCCCTGCACATTGACTTGGAACCGGTACCCCCTGTATATAGCCCAGTTATTTTTATTTTATTGTTTTACTTTTTTTACTTGAGTTTATTTAGAAAATAATGTCTTACTCTGCATTGTTGGCTAAGGGTAAGCATTTAACGGTATGTGACAAATAAAAAAAAATCTATTTGATTTGATATTTCCCCCGCCAAAATGAATGCTAATTAGCAGCTGTCATAAAGAACTACAAATGCCATGATTATCTGGATGACGCTGCCAAATCGAGGCAAAGGTAATAATTTCTGGATTAACTAACTAAATTTAGTAATTAATAAATTGGCTACATTTCTTTGAATTGACAATTCTGTGAACTGTCTTGTGCAAGTTTTAAATTGACACAATATCTGTTTGCAAAGATGTCAGCTAGAGATTATGTGCCGGAGCTTGCAGGGATTTGTAGTCTTGCATGATGTCTACTTTGATGCTGATTAGCGTTTTCGAATCTGAGAGTAAATAGAGCCAAATATATTGATAAAAGTCACCTTGTCTGAGAGAGAGTTACTGTGCCTTCGGATAGTATTCAGACCCCATGACTTTTTCCAAATTTTGTTACATTACAGCCTTATTCTAAAATGGATAATTTTTTTAAATAATCCTCAGCAATCTACACACAATACCCCATAATGACAAAGCGAAAACATGTTTTTTAATATTTTTGCGAATGTATTGAAAATTAAAAACATAAATACCTTATTTACATAAGTATTCAGACCCTTTGCTATAAGACTCGAAATTGAGCTCAAGTGCATCCTGTTTCCATTGATCAACCTTGAGATGTTTCTACAACTTGATTGGAGTCCACCTGTGGTAAATTCAATTGATTGGACATGATTTGGAAAGGCACACAGCTGTCTATATAAGGTCCCACAGTTGACAGTGCATATCAGAGCAAAACCCAAGCCATGAGGTCAAAGGAATTGTCAGTAGAGCTCCGAGACAGGATTATGTCCAAGCACAGATCTGGAGAAACTACCAAAAAATGCCTGCAGCATTGAAGGTCCCCAAGAACACAGTGGCCACCATCATTCTTAAATGGAAGAAGTTTGGAACCACCAAGACTCTTCCTAGAGCTGGCCGCTCGGCCAAACTGAGCAATCGGGGGAGAAGGGTCTTGGTCAGGGAGGTGACCAAGAACCCGATGGTCACTCTGACAGAGCTCTAGAGTTCCTCTGTGGAGAAGGGATAACCTTCCAGAAGGACAACCATCTCTGCAGCTCTCCACCAATCAGGCTTTTATGGTAGAGTGGCCAGACGGAAGCCACTCCTTAGTAAAAGGGACATGACAGCTCACTTGGAGTTTCCCAAAAGGCACCTAAAGACTCTCAGACCATGAGAAACAAGATTCTCTGGTCTGATGAAACCAAGATTGAACTCTTTGGCCTGAATGCCAAGCGTCACGTCTGGAGGAAAAGGTGGCACCATCCCTACGGTGAAGCATGGTGGTGGCAGCCTCATGCTGTGGGGATGTTTTCAGCGGCAGGGACTGGGAGACTAGTCAGGATTGAGGAAAGATGAACGGAGCAATGTTTAGAGAGATCCTTAATGAAAACCTGCTCGAGAGCGCTCAGGACCTCAGACTGTGTAGAAGGTTCACCTTCTAACAGGACAACGAACCTAAGCACACAGCCAAGACAACGCATGATTGGCTTCGGGACAAGTCTCTGAATGTCCTTGAGTGGCCCAGCCAGAGCCCGATCGAACATCTCTGGAGTTACCTGAAAATAGCTGTGCAGCAACGCTCCCCATCCAACCTGACAGAGCTTGAGAGGATCTGCAGAGAAGAATGGGAGAAACTCCCCAAATACTGGTGTGCCAAGCTTGTAGCGTCATACCCAAGAAGACCCAAGGCTGTAATCGCTGCCAAAGGTGCTTCAACAAAGTACTGAGTAAAGGGTCTGAATCCTTACGTAAATGTGATATTTCAGGTTTGTATTTGTAATAAATTAGCAAGATTTTCCAAAAACTTGTTTTTGTGTTGTCATTATGGGGTAAAACAATTTAATCAATTTCAGAATAAGGCTGTAACCTAACAAAATGTGGAAAAAGTCAAGGGATCTGAATACTTTCCGAAGGCACTGTACATGGTTTTCAAAACCTCACTCCGGGGTAAGCCGACACGAAACACGGCCCTTATTTTAAGTATTTTTAAAATTCCCTGTGCATAAATGAATGGTGGAAAAACGATTGGAACCATTTCCCTGTTTTGACCGCTAGGTTTTATAGTTATTATGACACCTCCCCTGTGGGGCTCTATTACTCAGGTGTCATAATAGCTATAAAACCTAGCGGTCAAAACAGGGAAATGGTTCCAATCTTTTTTCCACCATTCTACTTACAAACAGCTGTCTACAGGTGCAGTGGGGGAAAACATTTATTTAGTCATCCACCAATTGTGCAAGTTCTCCCACTTAAAAAGATGAGAGAGGCCTGTAATTTACATCATAGGTACACGTCAACAATGACAGACAAATTGAGGAAAAAATTTCCAGAATATCACATTGTAGGATTTTTTTATGAGTTTTTTGCAAATTATGGTGGAAAATAAGTATTTTGTCACCTACAAACAAGCAACATTTCTGGCTCTCACAGACCTGTAACTTCTTCTTTAAGAGGCTCCTCTGTCCTCCACTCGTTACCTGTATTAATGGCACCTGTTTGAACTTGTTATCAGTATAAAAGACACCTGTCCACAACCTCAAACAGTCACACTCCAAACTCCACTATGGCCAAGACCAAAGACCTGTCAAAGGACACCAGAAACAAAATTGTAGACCTGCACCAGGCTGGGAAGACTGAATCTGCAATAGGTAATCAGCTTGGTTTGAAGAAATCAACTGTGGGAGCAATTATTAGGAAATGGAAGACATACAAGACCACTGATAATCTCCCTCGATCTGGGGCTCCACGCAAGATCTCACCCCGTGGGGTCAAAATGATCACAAGAACGGTGAGCAAAAATCCCAGAACCACAAGGGGGGACCTAGTGAATGACCTGCAGAGAGCTGGGACCAAAGTAACAAAGCCTACCATCAGTAACACACTACGCCGCCAGGGACTCAAATCCTGCAGTGCCAGACATGTCCCCCTGCTTAAGCCAGTACATGTCCAGGCCCGTCTGAAGTTTGCTAGAGTGCATTTGGATGATCCAGAAGAGGATTGGGAGAATGTCATATGGTCAGATGAAACCAAAATAGAACTTTTTGGTAAAAACTCAACTCGTCGTGTTTGGAGGACAAAGAATGCTGAGTTGCATCCAAAGAACACCATACCTACTGTGAAGCATGGGGGTGGAAACATCATGCTTTGGGGCTGTTTTTCTGCAAAGGGACCAGGACGACTGATCCGTGTAAAGGAAAGAATGAATGGGGCCATGTATCGTGAGATTCTGAGTGAAAACTTCCTTCCATCAGCAAGGGCATTGAAGATGAAACGTGGCTGGGTCTTTCAGCATGACAATGATCCCAAACACACCGCCCGGGCAACGAAGGAGTGGCTTCGTAAGAAGCATTTCAAGGTCCTGGAGTGGCCTAGCCAGTCTCCAGATCTCAACCCCATAGAAAATCTTTGGAGGGAGTTGAAAGTCCGTGTTGCCCAGCGACAGCCCCAAAACATCACTACTCTAGAGGAGATCTGCATGGAGGAATGGGCCAAAATACCAGCAACAGTGTGTGAAAACCTTGTGAAGACTTACAGAAAACGTTTGACAGTCCTCTCTCATCTTTTTAAGTAGGAGAACTTGCACAATTGGTGGCTGACTAAATATTTTTTTCCCCCACTGTATGTTTAGGCTATGTATTATGTCTACATTTCTTACTTAAATCAGAATATGCTGATCAGAACACTCTCTGATCCCAATAAGTGCATCCACACATGATACTTACATGTGAGCTGGATGTGGCTCTTCTGTCTACATTGGGTCCTCTGTATTTTCTTGCTATTCAGATTCATTTAAGTTAATTAAGGTGCTTTCAGTGGCCTGAGTTAATCCACACTGGGTATAAATATGTTCACAAAGGGGCCCTGGGCACCTTGTAAATCGATGTAATGACTGTGTTCAAATATAGTTTTTTGCACAGGTTATTCAGGAAAGGTTAGGCCTACTTGGAGATTGCACAGAGTCAGGACAAGGTGAAGGATCAGAGGCAGAACAGCTGAGCAGGTTAAACCTACTGAGGTTGGTCTCTGTCAGAGGACGGAAGAGGCATGCATAGCAATAGGTAGTGTCGTGGAAATTCTAACCAAAAGGAAGAGAGACTGTAGATTCTTCAAACAACAACTTTTATTGTAAGAATTGCAATTCTGGAGCAGTTAACAATCACTCAACGGTGCAGAGTTAAGGGCCCAACGAACAGAGTTGGCTCTCAGCTTTTATAGAAAGTACATCCTCTTGTCTACATTTAGCAGATGTGTCGAAACGGCCGAAACATAGTGTGTAAAAGGTGATTAGCTTGTCTGTGCAGATTAAGATAGCTGACGTTGCCACCATTCTTTGTTCCTTCCTGCAAGTTTCCACACAGCTAAGTTCCTGCAGATTGTGGAAACAGGATGTCACATATTGCGGTCTCACCCAAACGGCTCTTATCTGACAAGTTTGTATCAGTAAAAAACACTAGCATATAACAATGGACAATTCTCTAAGTAAAAAATAGCATAGTATGTCTAATTTGTAATTTTCCCCACCATAATAGGCTAATGCATTACTCATTTTCATTTTTCATACAATGTGATAATCAATCTGAGCGCACAATAAATACATAAGCGAATAAATAGATGAATGACAGGTAATGGGTTATTAGGGTTGTCCCTGTCACTTGCATATTTTTTACCAACACAATATGCTCTTTGATTATTTTGTCTATAGATCATAACGTTATCTCCTATTGTTAGTAATGACTGTTTCTGTTTTGCAGACCACACCGCATACACCTCACTGTGAGAGAGGACATCAAAAAACACATTTTGTTCTTTCCACGACTGTCAAACCACTATTCCAGGATGAGGGGGGATGTGGTCCGAGAGTACCTCAGTCCAGATCTTAATCTGCTCCACATGTACAGGCTCTTCAAAGAGAGGAACCCCATGGCGAAGGCAAAATTCTGGCTCTACCGGGACATTTTCACTCAGCAGAATATTACATTTTGCCAACCAAGGACTTGCTCTAAAAGTGATAGATTCTACAACAAACTGTCATCAGTAGCCACAGAAGAGGAGAGAACGAAGGTGTTGGCAGAGAGTGAGCTGCACCACAGGAAAGCTGAGAAAGCATACTCACAGCTCCAAAATGACACAGAGTGGGCCAAAGCCATGTTATATGTGTAGATTTGCAGAGCGTGATGTACACACCTAACATAACTCACTCCAACATCTACTACCAAAGGTAGCTATCAAACTACAATCTTTGCGTTCAAGAGTTAGGAACAGAGGAGCCTGCAACTATGTGCATCTGGCATTAATAAGTTGCCCACAGGGGATCTTTAGAAGTGGCATGCTTTGTCCTGAAGTGGATCCAGACTAAGTTTCTCCACTGGTCAAGCCAAGAGAGAGAACTTGTCATCTACAGCGAAAGATCCTGTGGCCAGAACAACACCTGGCGAATACTAACTAGCTGGCCATAGCAGAGGTCCACATCTGTTGCATTCATTTAAAAGCATTGGTGTAGGCAAACTTGCCTTTCAAGCCCTCAACTTGTTGTTCTTTGACAAGTCTTGTTCAATGTATGAGTTTTGTTACCTTTTACTCTGAATTGCGTGGTCATTTGGGTGAAAAGTGTATTTTGTTGTATGCATAATGTCTGCCCTGTCACACTCTTTTCTGTTTGTTTCGAGCTGGAATCAGAAGTGGGAACACTTGTGTGTATTGGGTATATATTTTATATTATTCGTATTGCCTGGCAGGTTGGCGTTCCTTTTATAAGAGGACAGCCACCGTGAGCCCCGCCCTGCCACCTCTTGTATCCTAGGATGAGTAGCCAAATGAACCACAGCCCTTGCACCCAACTTTCTGTAGTCTTCACCCCGGCCATCTAGCCACTGACTCAGCGAGCCAGCATTGTAAGACACAGATTATGTGATTGAGAATCACATACCGTTCACAAGGAGCAACACCAGACTAACTGGGAGCTCGACTGGATCCGTCAAGTCCTCGGCATTGATGAGTCTGTGCAAACTGTGTGTGTGGTGGAAACGTGGAGGGTATCAACATGGTTCTTCATCTGTAGGGCTCAAATATCCCTGCCCTGGTGGGTTAACATTAGCTAGCATGTCACCACGTAGAAAAGTGTGACTACATGAACTGTGAGCTAACGTTAACTTGCTGGCTAGCTAGCTTACAAAGGACTTGTGGATTCAATGTTTTCCCATACAAAACACAAACGGTTTTGTTCCATGAGTGCATCTGTTGTACATGACTAATCAAATGACCTGTGAAGTCAGTTATACATGTCTGCTGGGATGGAAATTAAGGTAGCTCGAGGCTAGTACTTTTCAGACTGGGCTAGTAGACAATGTGCCAAACTAGCCTGACACAGCAGTTAAAATATGGCTTTACAAACATCATATGCCACAGATTTAGGACCTGAATGTTACCCGGGCTAGTAGAAATCGTGGTCTGCTGACCAGTGCCCAAAATCCTTATGTTCCATCCCTGCATGTCAGTCCCTTTCTGATGATCCCCCTATCACTGTTGGTTACTTTAGTCAAGTCTGTGGGTTATGGTATTTTAATATAGATGTTACCATTTTGGTAATCAACCTAGCTAGTAAAAGTAAAAAAATAATTCAGATGGGCGGACCGGAAACCCAGTGACAACACTCGGGTCTGCAGCTGCCATTTTCTGGTGGGGAAGAGAAATGGCCCTGCATTTACCAGAAAAGGTAGATCATCCACCATGGCAGAAGTGGAAGATCCAGACTGTTGATTGGGAAACAATAATAAACATTGAGGCATGAGGATTGTGTGTTGAGGGACCCCTTGTCACATTGTCCAAGATGGATTTGTGTTATCATAAACAGTGAATTTTCTGTCCAGATAAAGATGTTGATACAGCATTGAAAAAGACCCACCACTGCCCAAATGTCTCTTTTTTTCCAGTCCAACAGGAGTGCATCCCTCAGACCATCCAGTGCATGGACAACCTGTGCCAATGTGATCAAGCGCAAGTGTCCAGTTGTAGAGACTACAGCAGATCGAGCCTGTGGACGGACAGGTCAGTAACTCATAAAATGTGATACTACAATAAATTTGTAGAAACAGTGCATTCGGAAAGTATTCAGACCCCTTGTGTTTTTACACATTTTGTTACATTACAGCCTTATTCTAAAATGGTTTGAATTGTTTTTTCCCCCGTCAAGAATCTACACACAATACCCCATAATGTCAAAGCAAAAACTGGTTTTTAGAAATGTTTGCAAATTTATTAACAATTAAAAACTGAAATATGACATTTACATAAGTATTCAGACCCTTTCCTCAGTACTTTGTTGTAACACCTTTTGCAGCGATTACAGCGTCAAGTCTTATTGGGTATGACACTACAAGCTTGGCACACCTGTATTTGGGGAGTTTCTCCCATTCTTCTCTGCAGATCCACTCAAGCTCTGTCAGGTTGGATGGGGAGCGTTGCTGCACAGCTATTTTCAGGTCTCTCCAGAGATGTTTGATCGGGTTCAAGTACGGGCTCTGGCTGGGCCACTCAAGGACATTCAGAGACTTGTCCCAAAGCCACTCCTGCGTTGTCTTGGCTGTGTGCTTAGGGTCGTTGTCCTGTTGGAAGGTGAACCTTCGCCCCAGTCTGAGGTCCTGAGCATTCTGGAGCAGGTTTTCATCAAGGATCTCTCTGTACTTTTCTCCGTTCATCTTTCCCTCGATCCTGACTAGTCTCCCAGTCCCTGCCACTGAAAAACATCCCCACAGCATGATACTGCCACCACCATGCTTCACCGTAGGGATGGTGCCAGGTTTCCTCCAGACGTGACACTTGGCATTCAGGCCAAAGTGTTCAATCTTGGTTTCATCAGACCAGAGAATCTTGTTTCTCATGTTCTGAAAGTCCTTTAGGTGCCTTTTGGCAAACTCCAAGCGGGCTGTCATATGTATTTTACTGAGGAAGGGCTTCTGTCGGGCCACTACCATAAAAGCCTGATTGGTGGAGTGCTGCAGAGATGGTTGTCCTTCTGGAAGGTTCTCCCATCTCCACAGAGGAACTTTGGAGATCTGTCAGAGTGACCATCGGGTAATTGGTCACCTCCCTGACCAAGGCCCTTCTCCCCAGATTGCTCAGTTTGGCCGGGCGGCCATCTCTAGGAAGAGTCTTGGTGCTTCCAAACTTCTTCCATTTAAGAATGATGGAGCCCACTGTGTTCTTGGGGATCTTCAATGCTGCAGACATTTTTTGGTACCCTTCCCCAGATCTGTGCCTCGACACAATCCTGTGCCGGGGCTCTACGGACAGTTCCTTTGACCTCATGGCTAGGTTTTTGCTCTGACATGCACTGTCAACTGTGGGACCTTATATAGACAGGTCTGTCTAATTAATTGAATTTACCATAGGTGAACTACAATCAAGTTGTAGAAACATCTCAAGGATGATCAATGGAAACAGGATGCACCTGAGCTCAATTTCGCGTCTCATAGCAAAGGGTCTGAATACTTATGTAAATGAAGTATTTATGTTCACAACTTACCTTAACTTGCTCCCTCTTCATTTGTGGGATAGAAGACAGAATGTTTCTCATGGTCGTGGATGCTCATAGCAAGTGGCCAGAGGTTGCCATCATGAGGTCTAATACTGCAGAGAAGACCATTGAGAAGCTTGGAGAAGTGTTTAGTCGGTTCGGATCGCCAATCCAACTCATTAGTGACAACGGACTGCAGCTAGTGTACCACGAAATGGCTACGTTCCTACAGGTAATGGCGTACAACATATCAGGTCTGTACTGTATCACCCATCAACCAACGGGCTGCAGGGGGGGGGGGGGGGGGGGGGTTCAGACAGACCATGAAACATGCCTTGAAAGCTTCTCAGGGTCAAGGGATACTGCCCCAACGCTTGAACAGCTTGCTGCTATCCTACAGGAACACACGTCACGCAACCACCAAGGCTTTGCCTGCATCGCTACTCATGAAGAGTGAGCTACGCACAGGCTTCAACCTACTCAAACCTCAGAATGCAAAGGAGACGATGACAACAGGAGAGTCAAGTCAATGTCATGAACTGAGTGCAAAATACAGAGATTTCAATCCTGGAGAAACTGTCTTAGCTGGGAACTACCTCAACAGACCAAAGTGGGTTCCTGCTGCAGCCATTGCTCTTTTCACAGAAATACAGCCGGTATGATGCATTTTGCCAAACACAGCAACATATTATTCAAAATGCATAATTCCGGCTGTATTTTTGTATTCTGGAAGTTATATACGTATCTTGAAAACTTGATTGCTGACATGCAAAACATTTTGGGACTATATCAACAATGGACTAATGAAACTAGTACCAAAAGATAGATTTTGGGTGGAGTTTTCCAGTAAGATTATAGTTAAAGCCTTACAATGTATCTTTAGTAGCTGAGGTGTTTCCCAGAGCCTTCATTAGTAAAGTGGCTCTTAAAAACCTTTCCAGACCACTTGTAGAGCAGCCAAAGTGCATCGTTAGATGCTTTTCTTGCCCTTCCGCATCACTTTATTCACAGAAGATATCTGTTAAAACATAGAATGAAGTAGTTTAGGCTATCTGTCTGACTGTGACTGCCGATAACTTCAGAACGAAGTTGACTACAAATACAAAGTTGCCAAAGTATTTGCAATTGTTACAAACAAGTGAAGGATACAATGATGCTTCAAATGAAAACTGAGATTACTTCATTAAAAGATATATAGGCTACATGGGCCTACAGTGGGGAGAACAAGTATTTGATACACTGCCGATTTTGCAGGTTTTCCTACTTACAAAGCATGTAGAGGTCTGTAATTTTTTATCATAGGTACACTTCAACTGTGAGAGGCAGAATCTAATAAAAAAATCCAGAAAATTACATTGTATGATTTTTAAGTAATTCATTTGCATTTTATTGCATGACATAAGTATTTGATCACCTACCAACCAGTAAGAATTCCGGCTCTCACAGACCTGTTCGTTTTTCTTTAAGAAGCCCTCCTGTTGTCCACTCATTACCTGTATTAACTGCACCTGTTTGAACTCGTTACCTGTATAAAAGACACCTGTCCACACACTCAATCAAACCTGGTCAATGACCTGAAGAGAGCTGGGGCCACAGTCTCAAAGAAAACCATTAGTAACACACTACGCCGTCATGGATTAAAATCCTGCAGCGCACGCAAGGTCCCCCTGCTCAAGCCAGCGCATGTTCAGGCCCGTCTGAAGTTTGCCAATGACCATCTGGATGATCCAGAGGAGGAATGGGAGAAGGTCATGTGGTCTGATGAGACAAAAATAGAGCTTTTTGGTCTAAACTCCACTCGCCGTGTTTGGAGGAAGAAGAAGGATGAGTACAACCCCAAGAACACCATCCCAACCGTGAACCATGGAGGTGGAAACATCATTCTTTGGGGATGCTTTTCTGCAAAGGGGACAGGACGACTGCACCGTATTGAGGGGAGGATGGATGGGGCCATGTATCGCGAGATCTTGGCCAACAACCTCCTTCCCTCAGTAAGAGCATTGAAGATGGGTTGTGGCTGGGTCTTCCAGCATGACAACGACCCGAAACATACAGCCAGGGCAACTAAGGAGTAGCTCCGTAAGAAGCATCTCAAGGTCCTGGAGTGGCCTAGCCTGTCTCCAGACCTGAACCCAATAAAACATCTTTGGAGGGAGCTGAAAGTCTGTATTGCCCAGCGACAGCCCCGAAACCTGAAGGATCTGGAGAAGGTCTGTATGGAGGAGTGGGCCAAAATCCGTGCTGCAGTGTGTGCAAACCTGGCCAAGACCTACAGGAAACGTATGATCTCTGTAATTGCAAACAAAGGTTTCTGTACCAAATATTAAGTTCTGCTTTTCTGATGTATCAAATACTTATGTCATGCAATAAAATGCAAATTAATTACTTAAAAATCATACAATGTGATTTTCGGAATTTTTTCGGAATTTTATTTAAAAATTACAGACCTCTACATGCTTTGTAAGTAGGAAAACCTGCAAAATTGGCAGTGTATGAAATACTTGTTCTCCCCACTGTATATTGGCTATTGAATGAAAAAGCTGATCCGAGAGTAGCGCTGCTTTTCTTTCAATCCTATCAGTGTTGGCACATGGTCTAACAACGCACGTTTTTTTTGGGAAACACTTAAAAGTTGGCCTGTAAATAAGAATGCATCTGGTACGATCATCGGAATGCTTAAGTTATATCTCAACTGGAAAACGAGGCCCTGACTGGTCTTGTGTCCTACACTGTCCAGACTGCAGAAGATGTCATTTGGAAAAGGCTGGGTGACATCCTAACCCAGCAGTCGTCACCTAGGGGCTCACAGTTACGTTCTCAAGACACTGACTCAGCCGCACCCACACAAGTGTGTGACGAAACTGTGACACAGGCTACTCACATGCCTGCACCTGTGTCAACTCCACAGTCTAAAGACATATTTGTTGAGAGTCATGTTGACCGCTGTTATCCTACGAGAGATAGGCAGGCACCAAGATGCTTGGACTTGTAGAACATGCTCTCACGACAGTTCAAGTAGGAGCGGAAGAGTTGTTGTATATTGGGGTTGTGCTGCAGAGCACAGTCTCCCCCCAATATTATTTTTGAAAGTTGAAGCTCATTTAACACATTTCTATAAAATAAAATGAACTTAAAATGCTTTTTGGAGAAGAGCAAAATGTTTTATAATAATGAACCCAGCCATTATTCACCTCTGTCGATCTACAAACACATAGCCTATAAGCTATTCAATTGTAATGTTATACCCCTGAAAGGAAATATGAGAAATGATTCATACTGACACGTAGCGTCAGTGACTGTTCAGTCAGTTGTAATGATGAATTGCATAAATCGTCAACTCATCAACTGCAGTTCACGTTTGTATTCCTAGGCATTACTAATCAAGCTCCGCACAAACAGACATCACTGGAGCACACAGATGATCATATTATCACATTCACATCAGTGGAGGCTGCTGATGGCACGACGGCTCACAATAATGTCTGAAACAGAGTGAATGGAATGGCATCAAACACATGGAAACTGTGTTTGTTATATTTGATACCATTCCACCTATTCTGCTCCAGCCATTACCACGAGCCCGTCCTCCCCAATTAAGGTGCCACCAACCTCCTGTGATTCACATTAATTATTAGAATATTACTTATGATTCTTTATTAATATCAGTGATGTAGTGGTAAAAAAGGTGGGTAATGGGCATTCTGCGCTGCTCAAAAAAATAAAGGGAACACTAAAATAACACATCCTAGATCTGAATGAATGAAATAATCTTATGAAATACTTTTTTCTTTACATAGTTGAATGTGCTGACAACAAAATCACACAAAAATTATCAATGGAAATCAAATGTATCAACCCATGGAGGTCTGGATTTGGAGTCACCCTCAAAATTAAAGTGGAAAACCACACTACAGGCTGATCCAACTTTGATGTAATGTCCTTAAAACAAGTCAAAATGAGGCTCAGTAGTGTGTGTGGCCTCCACGTGCCTGTATGACCTCCCTACAACGCCTGGGCATGCTCCTGATGAGGTGGCGGTTGGTCTCCTGAGGGATGTCCTCCCAGACCTGGACTAAAGCATCCGCCAACTCCTGGACAGTCTGTGGTGCAACGTGGCGTTGGTGGATGGAGCGAGACATGATGTCCCAGATGTGCTCAATTGGATTCAGGTCTGGGGAACGGGCGGGCCAGTCCATAGCATCAATGCCTTCCTCTTGCAGGAACTGCTGACACACTCCAGCCACATGAGGTCTAGCATTGTCTTGCATTAGGAGGAACCCAGGGCCAACCGCACCAGCATATGGTCTCACAAGGGGTCTGAGGATCTCATCTCGGTACCTAATGGCAGTCAGGCTACCTCTGGCGAGCACATGGAGGGCTGTGCGGCCCCCCAAAGAAATGACACCCCACACCATGACTGACCCACTGCCAAACCGGTCATGCTGGAGGATGTTGCAGGCAGCAGAACGTTCTCCATAGTGTCTCCAGACTCTGTCACGTCTGTCACATGTGCTCAGTGTGAACCTGCTTTCATCTGTGAAGAGCACAGGGCGCCAGTGGCGAATTTGCCAATCTTGGTGTTCTCTGGCAAATGCCAAACGTCCTGCACGGTGTTGGGCTGTAAGCACAACCCCCACCTGTGGACGTCGGGCCCTCATACCACCCTCATGGAGTCTGTTTCTGACTGTTTGAGCAGACACATGCACATTTGTGGCCTGCTGGAGGTAATTTTGCAGGGCTCTGGCAGTGCTCCTCCTGCTCCTCATTGCACAAAGGCGGAGGTAGCAGTCCTGCTGCTGGGTTGTTGCCCTCCTACGGCCTCCTCCACGTCTCCTGATGTACTGGCCTGTCTCCTGGTAGCGCCTCCATGCTCTGGACACTACGCTGACAGACACAGCAAACCTTCTTGCCACAGCTCGCATTGATGTGCCATCCTGGATGAGCTGCACTACCTGAGCCACTTGTGTGGGTTGTAGACTCCGTCTCATGCTACCACTAGAGTGAAAGCACCGCCAGCATTCAAAAGTGACCAAAACATCAGCCAGGAAGCATAGGAACTGAGAAGTGGTCTGTGGTCACCACCTGCAAAACCAGTCCTTTATTGGGGGTGTCTTGCTAATTGCCTATAATTTCCACCTGTTGTCTATTCCATTTGCACAACAGCATGTGAAATGTATTGTCAATCAGTGTTGCTTCCTAAGTGGACAGTTTGATTTCACAGAAGTGTGATTGACTTGGAGTTACATTGTGTTGTTTAAGTGTTCCCTTAATTTTTTTGAGCAGTGTATATCTCCAGTGGGCGATCGAGATAAGATGAACAACCACCGATATAAACGAAAACAAATGAAATTTTTGGAACTGTATTGTTAGCATTTTGATTGCATTTTAATGTAGGCCTATAGGGAAGATAGGCCATGTGGAGATGTTCATATTGAAACTTATCTTCTTTTTTTTAAGTTCCTAACTTGTTTGATAAGATAAGTATAGATTTTCTCAGGGGACCCCACATGGGACCCCCTACCCCAAGTTTGGGAACCACTGTACTAGTCTCTCTCTGCTTGCTTCCTCTCTCTCGCTGTCTCCTCTGCTTCCTACTGCATGCATTGCAACCTGCCTCAGAATCACCACTGAGCGCCACATCACTGTCTGTCTCAGTAGCCTACTCCCTGTAAAGCAAAGTCATTATGATAACTTAGTATCATATTTTTTTATCCTGCTGGGTTAGGCTCCGTTTAACGTTAGCTTCTTACTTCATCCTTCTAGCTGGCTAAGTAATACTAGCCAGAGCCCTTGAACGTTACTGCAATTGAAGTCTCTACCGACAGCTAGCAGCTGACTGACTGACATATCCATAAGCGACTATTTACCAGTTGTGCACTCATTTTCCAAGGGGTAGGTTTTTGTTTGTTTGGGGGATGTCTGTAGACACGGCAGGAGTCGCTGGATGGTTTTGAAATGACATTTTTGTCCGGCATCTCGCAAACACACTGTCAGCAGTGTTTCTCGTTTCCTACTTGAGCCGACTCCGAGCTGGGGTAGTTCGGGCCCTCGGCCTGTGACGCGAGAGGCCGGAGTTAGCCGTTTGAGAGAGTGTAACCAAACATAGCAGGCATGGAGAGAGTGGGGAATGTACTGCTAAAAAGGCCAATCTGGGAGGCAAATCCAGGGGATGCAGGCAAACATAACAAACAAACCACTGTTCATGATTCCACTCGTTCTCAAAGAGGCAGGCACGATTAGAACTCTGTCAGATCAAGAATATAAGCGTTCTGCGCTTTGGTCAACACTGGGATCAATATTTACTCTAGATGTTGACCCATAATTGATTTTCCGTGTACAAAATATATATTTTTATTATAAAAAATTTCAACAAACCTTTTTTTTGTCAAGTGTCCTCATATGTAGTTACGGCCCTGCTGGCTGCCAGTGTCTGGGACTCCATTTTAGAGCTTTGGAATTACACATTCGAATGGAAACGCAGTCCTGGTGGTTGCCATTGAGTGGCCATGACTAAAACCTGTTCCTTCTCTTTCCATGGCAGCAGGAGTCTGTTATAATGAGAGAACTAGTGATAGCTGGCTGGGGTAGAAGTGGCTTGGACACAGAGCACATGGAAAATAAATCAATACCCATTTGTAATAGTCACACAAACACAGGTGGTTGGTGGCACCTTAATTTGGGAGGACAGGCTCTTTGTAATGATTCGAGCAGAACTAATGTCTTGGTGTGTTTGGACCATGATAGTTTGTTGGTGATGTGGACACCAAGAAACTTGAAGCTCTCAACCTGTTCCACTACAGCCCCGTCGATGAGAATGGGGGCGTGCTCAGTCGTCTTTTTCCTGAAGTTCACAATCATCTCCTTTGTCTTGATCACGTTGAGGGAGAGGTTGTTATCCTGGCACCACATGGCCAGGTCTCTGACCTCCTTCCTATAGGCTGTCTCATCATTGTCAGTGATCAGGCCTACCATTGTTGTGTCATCGGCAAACTTAATGATGGTGTTGGAGTCGTGCCTGGCCATGCAGTCATGAGTGAACAGGGAGTACAGGAGGGGACTGAGCACGCACCCCTGAGGAGCCCCAATGTTGAGGATCAGCGTGGCAGATGTGTTGTTACCTACCCTTACCACCTGGGGGCAGCCCATCAGGAAGTCCAGGATCCAGTTGCAGAGGGAGGTGTTCAGTCCCTTAGTTTAGTAATGAGCTTGGAGGGCACTATGGTGTTGAATGCTGAGCTGTAGTCAATGAACAGCATTCTCACAAAGGTGTTCCTCTTGTCCAGGTGGGAAAGGGCAATGTGGAGCTCAATAGAGATTGCATCATCTGTAGATCTGTTGGGGCGGTATGTGAATTGGAGTGGGTCCATGGTGTCTGGGATGATGAGTTGATGTGAGCCATGACCAGCCTTTCAAAGAATTTCATGGTTACAGATGTGAGTGCTACGGGGCGATAGTCATTTAGACAGGTTACCTTGGCATTCTTGAACACAGGAACTATGGTGTAGGTATTACAGACTGGCTCAGGAAGAAGTTGAAAATGTCAGTGCAGACACTTGCCAGCTGGTCAGCGCATCCTCTGAGTAGGCGTCCTGGTAATCCGTCTCTTTTTGGTCATAGGATACGATGGCGGAAACATTATGTGCAAAAAAAAGTTACGATCAGCGCAAAAAAACACAAAATAGCAGAATTGATCATCAAGCCTGTAAAACAGCAGCTATCCATTGTAGTGCCATTCTTTTTTTACAGGTGGACCAGTAGGGAAAGATGCAGGTTTGATGGTGCTTAGTGTATTCTCGGTTGAGGCTGAGAAGACAAATAACAAAGATAGATTCTTCTCAGGACCATATGAGAAAGTTATGGCATTATGGATTAAGGCAGCGTTTCCCAAACTCGGTCCTGGGGACCCCAAGGGGTGCGTGTTTTGGTTTTGCCCTAACATTTGATTCAAATGACCAATCTTGATGATTAATTGATTATTTTCATCAGCTGTGTAGTCCTAAAGCAAAAACCAAAACCTGTACCCCTTGGGATCCCAAGGACCGAGTTTGGGAAACCCTGGATTGAGGGGACCAAAAACTAGCCCGAACTGAAAGAGACCATCTAACAAAATCCCACCGTTTAATATTCTTGTTTATTAGAATCTGGACGCTCCAGTAGCTGTGAGAAGAGACTAACTGTTCAATGCCTTTCTGTACTGTACAAAGGAACTTCAATAGCAGGTGGATCAATCACTGGTCCTCATGATACTCATCGCAGACCTGGGATCCTTTCCCCATCCTGCACTTACTACTTCCAGAGAAGTCTGGATTAGAGTCTTGATTGCTTGTGAAGAGTGACTCAATCTGAAATGGTATGAATGGTTCCTGTAAACACACTGAGAATCTCACTGCCGATAGACTGCTGATAGGTACTTATCACAGTGGGAGGTCGTTCCTTCTCTTGCTAGAACAGAAGTGGTACCTGCTGCGTGCCGACCCGGTAGCAATGATCCTGCCGTTTCTACTTGTAAAATCGCAATACTTGTCAGTGGCCAACAACTTGACTTTGAGCCAATCAGAGAGCACAAACCCTCACATCGGGAGCCAACTGGAGTGACAACATAAAGGACAAACATTTTATTTTCCCCTTACATCCACAGTTAAATATCATGGGCCAGTCACACTTCATATGCAATGTAGGCTATGTGCACAGATGCAGTGCACACAACACAAAATACTTCCTCCAAGACATTATAATTCAATCACAATGGATTAGTTTCCATGAAAAAACTGCCTGTGTTAGCTGCCGAGTTAGTGTAATGTCCTTAGCTAGCGAATATACAAACGTTAGCTAGATAGCTAAACATTTGGCTATGGGCTGGTACTGTTGGTATGGGATTATGCAGAGTGAATTAAATTGTTTCTTTGTCATCTTGCTAGGTAGTTATCGAGCTGTGGCTATCAGGCTAGTATCAACAAAGGCTTTCTACAAAATAGCAACATTAGCACAGCTAGCTAGCTTGATAACATTGGCATCTAGACCATGAACTAAGCAACACACACAGACATGCATTGCCAAACAACGCTACTGCCACCTTCTGGTTTGGAGTATTTTAATAAGGCTGAGTGGCTGACTACTTCAAGGTCTTTGCTGTGTGAACACAAAAAAGATTGACTGCTGACACTGTTCAGAGGTGCTAATACTGTCGACAGGCAAACATTTGACAATCCTCCCAGTGTTTGAGCTATACGGATTTCTATCTCACGCCAACCCTTCCATTATAGTTCAGAGAGCTATCATTATCAGACACATTCAATGTCTGGTAGCCTATACCACATGCCCTAGGATGGAGAAATCAATTTCTACAGATTTCTACAATTTACTTACTTTCCAGTGACTATGCCAAATGAATTGGCCACATCGAGAAAGATAATATTTAAATATCTTAAATGCCTAATTATGTCTGTACCCTCCTTCACTCCCCCCAAATCTGAACCAAGTGCCAATTTTACATGTACAATCGACAGACACAAATGCTAGATCCACAATCGGTGCTCTGTGTACAAGCCTTAAGAGCTGAGCAATCTTTTCTGATGGGGCCAGAAAGAAAGCAGGCCACCAGACCAAATAGACATAATAAGCGAAGTGGTAGCAAATTACATTTCTCGAAATACAGAAAAACAATATTACACCGAGACCTTGAATTTTACTCAGGCACATCCGGAAATAACATGCACTCTAAGTCACAAACAGATTGAATTGATGGACCAATGTTTTTTCTAAAGAAAGCGAAGACAGCCACTCCAAATTGAAAATCTCAGGGACAGCTGAAAATGGGATGAGTGACCTTGCAGGTGTACTCCATCTCAAGTGTAGATGGATTTATACTGTAATTGACTCAAACTGTGTACAACATCTGTGCACGGAAACAGACCGACTGAAGTCAATTTTCACTGGATAACTTTTCACTGCAGTAGCTTGCAAGGTATGAGGGGAATGAACACACGTGGACACACACACATGAAGGAACATGCACACAAACACACACAGACACACACAACCCCAAGGTAATAGATGAATACAGTACAAGGGGATGAAACTGTAAGAAGTTTACCCTTCATAAGCTTTTATCAATCATCAAACATACATGCTGTTAGACATACAAATGGAGTTAGGTTAAAGGGTTAGGGGAAGGGTTAGCTAGCATGCTAAGTAGTTGCAAAGTAGCACGAAAATAGTAAGTAGTTGCTAATTAGCTAAAGTTGTCCGTAATGACATAAAAACCTTTGGGTTGCTAGACATTCGCGTTATACTCCCAACCAACCTCCCTCCTATTGTTTCTGTCTTAAGTAACCTACTGTCTTTATCTGTGATTGAAATTAACTGTATACAAAATCGTGTAATGCACACAAAAAGAATTTCTGTTACGAATTTCCAATAAGCAATTTGTGTCTATTTCACAATAATCTGTGATACTGGGTTCCTAATTACTGCACTGGATCTCCAAGTCCTTGACACCTGGGCTCCCGAGTGGCGCAGTGGTCAAAGGCACTGGTTCGATTCCAGGCTGTATCACAACCGGCCGTGATTGGGAGTCCCATAGGGCGGTGCACAATTGGCCCAGCGTCGTCCGGGTTTGGCCGGTGTAGGCCGTCATTGTAAATAAGAATTTGTTCTTAACTGACTTGCCTAGTTAAATAAAAAAATAAACACCCCCATCTCCTTATCCACTCAACAAGAAGACATGAATGGCCACCATTAATTGACAAGGAGAGGTAGATTACACATTAAAGTGGCATAAGACATCAAAGGGCTGTTGTAAGCACGAGGCATGACCTTTTTGTGACACTCAAAATGGTGTCATGAGGAAACTGTGAAAGGTCATAAATTTTATTTTTTTAAAGAGTACCTTTTATCGTTAAATTTTTTTCTTCGGATTTGAGGATCAATATTAATGAACTTAATGTAAACTTCTGTGTCCGTATGTATCAGTTGTCTTAGAGAAGGAGTGCTGATCTAGGATCAGCTAGCCCATGTCCATGTAACCTCATTCACTGTCATTTAAAAGCCAAAACTGATCCTTAAAGCACTCCTACTCTGAGACGCTTGATACATACGGCCTATGGAGACATCAATTATTGTATTTGTCAGAAGACAAAATGATGTTGAATGAAACACTGAAAGCAGAACTAGCAGGATCTTGGTCTTAGTACGCTTCTCAGCCTGTTCCTAGCAACAGCTCACCTCACTGAACCAGGAGAAAGTTAAAGGGCAATTCCACCACTTTTCAACCTCATATTCATTATCTCCAGCACCAAACCAGTATCTACATAGGTGAAAACAGCACGTTTCTATGATCTGTGGTTAAAAAGATAAGAAGAAAGGTCCTAAAAAATTATTCTCTGTAACCACGTTTCATCCATTTTTTTAATGCGAATAAAGTCATACCATAAGAGAGGGTATTTTCTTGTTCCCCACATCACCGCGAATTTCATAGTGTTTGAAAATCACTGTTTTTAAAATACTTATTTTCCACCATAATTTGCAAATCAATTCATTAAAAATCCTACAATGTGATTTTCTGGATTTTTTTTCCTCAGTTTGTCTGTCATAGTTGACGTGTACCTATGATGAAAATTACAGGCCTCTCTCATCTTTTTAAGTGGGAGAACTTGCACAATTGGTGGCTGACTAAATACTTTTTTTCCCCACTGTAAATGCAGAAAGACTTTTATTTGAAAGTCAACACTGTTCGGGACCTAGATATGAGTCTGTTACTGATGTTGATTTTGGAAGAACTTGACACAATGTCATGCACATGCAAAGATGAGTCAGACTGACTTTGCAATATCATCAAATGAAACTCTTGGGTTCAAAATCATATATTATTTATTCCATTTAAATATGTTTTTATATTACACAGGTCCATGTTAAATTATACAAACACTCTGTGCTAAGAATATCCTTTCCAAGAATTCCCACAAACTCCATGCTAAAACTTGTAACATATGCACATAAGAAACGTAGAATTCAGAGTTTTTTACACCGGGGAATGAGTTGAATGTGACATTTTACACCCCTTCCATCCCCTTTTTGGTACATCCATTTGTTAGCAATTAACATAATTTCACAAGAAATAAATTACATTTAAAAAATAACAATAATGTTGTCCTACTTTTCATGGAAAGGGGACACCTAGTCAGTTGCACAACTGAATGCATTCAACTGAAATGTGTCTTCCACATTTAACCCAACCCCTCTGAATTAGAGAGGTGCGGGGGGATGCCTTAATTGACGTCATCGGCGCCCAGGGAGCAGTTATTGTTGGGAGTTAACTGACTTGCTCAAGGGCAGAAAGGCAGAGTTTTTTTTTGCCAGCTAGGGGATTCAAACCAACGATCTTTCGGTTACTAGCCCAACGCTCTTAAACGCTTGGCTACCTGCTGCCCGTTGGACACTGAGTCCCCCGAGACAGGCAGGGACAACAGGCCATGCAAGACAAATCTTTCACATCTTTGATTGGACATAAAGGAATCGAGTGTGTAAGAGATTGTTATATGGCTGGTGAACTCTACATCAAGATACATCTCAGAAGCAGGCTTTTCTGTATGTGTGTGTGTGTGTGTGTGTGTGTGTGTGTGTGTGTGTGTGTGTGTGTGTGTGTGTGTGTGTGTGTGTGTGTGTGCATATATGTTGATCAGACAGGAAGCTTTCCCAGGAATTGTGATACCAAACTTTGATTCCCTCTGATCTAAGCAAACACACGTGGATTAATACACAGTGTGACTTCGATGATGACAAATTAGTAGCAGTTTCAGCACTAAGGACACAGTCAATCTCGTAACGGAACATGGATTAGTGCAAAGTAACATGGGAAGGGCCTGAGTGAAGGGTAGGAGAGGCTTGTACTGAACTGTAGCTCCACTCACTGACAACCTTTGGTTTAGACAGAAGGCAGGGCTTTTGGTGCAGTGTGAACTGTGAACGTATTGGGGCTTGCATCCCAAATGTGAACCTGTGGGATGTAAGGCAAGTTCTGGATAATGGCAGGGTGGGTGTTGGGTTCAAACACCTGTTCATTGGTCAATTCAAGGCAGGGATTAGGGAAAAAACATTATCTTGGGGGTGGCCTGGAAAACCCACGGGATATTTGGTCCTTCCAGTTAAGAGTCACTGGCCATTCATATGCTGAATCCAAAACCAGTCCTTTCCCCTCTGCCCTACCATTTGCACGTTCACGCACGCCTCCGCCATATGCACAAATGTCCAAAAAATGATAGAGGGTCTAGGGGCTAATTAGACCCCACTTTGACCGAGCCAGCCAGGCTGCCGGCTCCAGCGCGAAGTGCTATCCCAACACGCAGCACAAGATGTTTGGAGTTTGCGCAATTTCATACAAAAGAATGGAGAGGCGTGCCTAACTATATGCAATGTGCATTTGTTTGTGTCTTATTTCGAGCAAATACCAAATAAATTACCTCACAAATTAAATATAATCTGTTAACTGTTACTGAGGTTTATATCTTCTAAAACAAGAAGGGGAATTAGTTAATTAGAATTTCATGCTCATATTATTATTTAAATGTGAAACATGAATTGTACCATTCAAGTGAGGAGTGTGTTCCGAAGTTGATGGGCTTATTTTATCACCTCTCCACTCTGGAAGTCCCCCTAGGAGTTTCTTCAACAACACGTGACAACTCAAGTGAGTTGGTAGAGGCAAGGGGCTGGTTTGGGATTCACCTGTACTTTACCTCTAAGACAGTGCAGACAGTGAGTCAGTGCTGGCAAACGCCTGGATTATTTCTATTTAGGAATGAAAATCTTCTCGTAGGCTCTTTCCTTGCTTTGAAAAGTCAAAATAATTCACTCCTAAATTACTTTTAAAAATAAATTACATTTTCTCCATATATAAATACATATTTCTCTATGCACTTAAGCCAATTAAACTTTAAATTCAAGACTAAATCACTACAGATACAAGTGTTAAGCCACCATTTAATTTATGAGTCATCCCATTAAATACAAAACAAGTCATAACTGGTACCATCTGTCAACACAAAACGTGACTACTAACCCACATAGATATAGGCAAAGTCATGAGATGATGCAAAAATAAAATCAGTAGTAAAAACAAAAAAGGGGATTTGTGCTCAGCATGATAATATTTTTTTCCTCATTGACCAAGTGTGACCCTTCTCAAATCCCTCACAGAGAGAGCGAGAGAGAGAGAGAGACATTGAACAAAAACACTTCCAGACTTATTCAGCCTAAAACTGTTGACCCCTCTCAAAACGGAGTGGCTTGGTTTGTCTCAGCTGGCTCTTTTGGTGAGGATTCTGAGGAAAGCACAAAAATCTTGTCTTTTCAGCCTCTTCTTTCACTGTTTAAGATTCCTTAGTTCCACCACTACTGCAGGTTCTTCAGGATGCGCCCGTAGCGGAAGTCGTAGACGTGGCGACAAACAAACACCAGGTTGGGGTCGATGTCCGTGGGCACACAGCGGTGGGCAGGGGTGCCGTTTTCAACACAAGGCGGCACCATTCTGGTGGCACTTTCAGGGAGACCCTCCCCGCGACGTTTCACCAAGGCACAAAATCTGAAACACCATGTCAAGAAGACCACCCAAATACTTAAATGGCAATTCCACCACCTTTCAACCTCATTTTCATTATCTCCAGCACAATACCAGTGTCTACATATGTGAAAACGGCACATTTCTACGTTTTGTAGAAAAATATATAACATTCAAAAAGTTCCTCCCGATGACGTCATCAGAAGTTAAAACATTTGTGAAAACTATGAGATTCACGGTTACGTGGAGAGCAAGAAAATACCCTCCCTCTGGCTAGGAACTCGTTGATGGTTTTGAAAATCACAGTTTTTCGTACTTATAATACTACCTTGTGATGTCACAGAGAAGCATTTGTTTTTGTCTTTTTAACCACAGATCATAAAAACGCACAGTTTTTACATATCTAGACACTTGTAGGGTGCTGGAGATAATTAATATGAGGTTGTAAAGTGGTGGAATTGCCCTTTAACATCTTAGAATAGCCCACAGAGAAAAATAAGTGAACAAACACAATGCAACAGATACAATGTAATACAATCCACTCAACATCTTGTGACTCCCACATCCTATTGATTCTCACACCCCATCTCCCATCAGCGAAAAACAGACATCTTACCTACAGTACTGTGCTAACGTCAAAACGTAGCACTTGTCTTCAATGCAGGCCACACTGTTCTGGTCCTGATGCCGAGATGCAAAAATCTCATTCTGGAAACGAAGTCAGGTGACAAGGCGGAAGAAAATGATGCGTGAATCTTCACTTATGAACCAAAACAAATACCTTGCTTAAAGGGATATTTCAGCAATTTTACATATTTACATGTATCAAAATATGTTATTACTGAACTATCCCTTTAATATAAAGAGGAATCCCCTAACTGTGTGTTTCTGACATCATCACCAAGACCCACTTCCCATCAGGAAATCACACAGTCATGGGAAATCAAAAATGTGTCTACTCCTGAGTGGCGCAGTGGTCTAAGGCACTGCATCGCAGTGCTAACTGTGCCACTAGAGATCCTGGTTCGAATCCAGGCTCTGTTGCAGCCGGCCGCGACCGGGAGACTCATGGGCGGCGCACAATTGGCCCAGCGTCGTCCAGGGTAGGGGAGGGAATGGCCGGCAGGGATGTAGCTCAGTTGATAGAGCATGGCGTTTGCAACGCCAGGGTTGTGGGTTCGATTCCCACGGGGGGCCAGTATAAAAAAAAAAAGATGTATTCACTAACTGTAAGTCGCTCTGGATAAGAGTGTCTGCTAAATGTAAAATGTTGATTTAATCCTAGCTAGTTATCCTTACAGAGGCTTTAGTAGAGCAAAGCAGTAGCTTTGGTCTTCTCAAAGCTTAGGGTATTAAGTAGGGCACAATGTAGCAAAACCTTTTACAACAGGTAATGAAAATCTGTGTTTTCATTGGACAAGTTCAGTTGGTGCCTCCCTGTTTCAAAACGTTTTTCTCCCTGCTGAACACAACCTAGCTCTCTCGCAGATCATTTCCACTGGGCACACACTGATTGAATCAACGTTTTTCCCACGTCATTTCAATGAAATTACGTTGAACTAACATGGAATAAACGTTGAATTGACGTCTGTGCCCAGTGGGTTGTGAATATGGCTGATGTTTATTATTTCTAGCCTGGGTGAACAAAGTCTGTTTGTTCCTGAGGGATATTGACAACGGGAAGCCTGTAGCCTATTTCTCCGGGAAATACATAATTCAACGGAAGCAATGTGTTTGCCATCTCATTCCCTATGGAGAACCAGGCTGGGGCTGGACAAACATTGTGGATGGCAGCCACACAGTGTGAACTCGGCTTTCTGCGAACTCACCTCACAGTGTGTGCTGGGATTGCGGCCTCCCTGTGTGTGTTCTGGGCGGTAGTACCAAAACAGGCTCATCATCATCTCTCCTGAGTATACACACACAATTTTCAGAGTGAGAAGAGGATAACTAAGGTTGTATCGAATTGTGATGGGTAGGGATTCCATCCGGTGATGGGTAGGGATCCATAATATTTCACGTTTTGTCACATTCTATAAATGATTATGCGGCAAACAATGGTCTGTTTAACAGACCTTGGTTCAAATGGTATTTGTTTTCATTCTAATGTTTTGAGCGTTTGATTCCTGCCTGGAATGAAAGATGGGCAGGTTTTGTACTTTTGGGACTATTTCATTAGTTCCAGTGTGCCAGGCAAGCTCAATCAAGCTCAATTGAGCCAGGCAAGCTCAATCTGAAGTATTTCAAACAAAATCAATACTATTTGAACCTGTGGGTCTATGGTTTTAAACATGGCTATAGTTTAGTTTTTCATCCATCTGTGTCAGTTTAGCTTTGTGTAAAAAAGGTGGCGCCTCACCAGATTCTGAGTCCTCCCACAGGGCTGAGATTTTGGCTATATAGGGCAGAGACTTCTTCCTGGGGCCAGAGCGCAGCAGGACTGTGTCTCGAACCCGAATGACCTCCCCATCCCGCTTGACCCCTTCGAAACATTTGCGCAATACTGTTGTCTCCTCCCCCTGGAAACATAGTCAATATATCACCGTTGTTGCCACATACTATTAGCAATGTTATTAGTACATGCAAGCACATGCTAAGCACATGATGTGTAATAATATCATACATGCATTCAGACAAAGTTTATCTTTAGAGTACGAATTATAATACTCTGTAGCCTCAGCTAGCTACCTTACAAGGTACAAGCAATATCTCTTAAAGGAATAATCCACCCCAAATCACTAATTCCAGTGTTGAACAGTGTTAAATAACACTAATATGTGAAAACAACAACATTTTGTGAAGAAATGTTTCATTTTGTTGTTGTAACAAGGTTGGTAGCAACATGTGAAAATCGTTGTGGAAATCTGTTGCAGCTCATGTAGATTACAAAACCCACAATGCAATGCTCTCTCTCTGGGCTAGCTAGGTAGCTAGCTAGCAAACGTAGCTACACACAATAATACCAAAGTAAATATCAGCATTTGAAGTAGCTAGCTAGCTGTAAAATTGCCTAAACAAACTGCTCTATCTATTTAGGAGTCTATCACACTGAGTTCAACTTGCAGTTCCTCTCTGCCCAGAGTGAGTGCAGAGTACATTGCAATGGCAACAATGGCCCTTTCCCACATTTCCCACAGGCACACAGGGCGCATTGCGAGATGGTACTTGAAGGAGAAACTGAATTGAATAATTTGGTGGACTGTTTAGATTGAGCACATCTAAGCGAAAGATATACTTTGTCATAATGATATAGACGGATGGCTGTGTTCTGGACCAGTGGTTCTCAACTGGTTTTGCCTCGGGACCCAAATTATCGCGACCCAATATTCGAATCGCAAAATATAATCGACAAAATACAATCTGGAAAACTATACTGAACAAAAATATAGACGCAACATGCAACAATTTCAAAGAATTTACAGTTCATAGAAGTAAATCAGTTAATTTAAATAAATTCATTAGGCCCAAATATATGGATTTCACAGGACTGCGCAAGGGCGCAGCCATGGGTCGGCCTGGGAGGGCACAGGCCCAGCCGCTGGGGAGCCAGGCCCACCCACTGGGGAGCCAGGCCCAGCCAATCAGAATGAGTTTTTATCTACAAAAATACAACAGAAATACTCCTCAGCACCCCCTCAGATGATCCCGCAGGTGAAGAAGCCGGATCTGGAGGTCCTGGGCTGGCGTGGTTACACGTTGTCTGCGGTTTTGAGGCCGGATGGACATACTGCCAAATTCTGTAAAACGAAGTTGGAGGCTTATGGTAGAGAAATGAACATTCAATTCTCTGGCAACAGCTCTGGTGGACATTCCTGCAGTCAGCATGCCAATTGCATGCTCCCTCAAAACTGCACATTTTAGAGTGGCCTTTTATTGTCCCCAGCACAAGGTGCACCTGTGTAATGATCATACTGTTTAATCAGCTTCTTGATATGCCACACCTGTCAGGTAGATGGATTATCTTTGCAAAGGAGAAATGCTCACTAACAGGGATGTAAACAAATTTGTGCACACAAGAAAAATAAGCTTTTAGTGCGTATGGAACATTTCTGGGATCCTTTACCTCAGCTCATGAAACATGGGACCAACACTTCATGTTGCGTTTATATATTTTTTCAGTATATTTTAAATGCTATATTGATATTAAATGTAGCAATTACATGACAAGGGAACAACATTTTGCCCATAATCTTGGTGAAGAATGTTAATAAACTCACTGGTTTGAGACCACAAAATCAACCAAAATGGGGCTGCTAATAGCTCTATATTAAAAATACAGTTATTGAAGAAAGATTGTTCATAGATAAAATTATTTAAAAATGTCAATTCATTATAATTTCTACACACTTTCTACCTGGTTTAAGTCACTTAAGTTCAGACTGGAATATTTTTTCATTAAATTATTATTATAATTTTTTTTTTTTTGACACCAGCGACCCATTCAAATCCTCCCACCAGTTGAGAATCGCTGTTCTAGATAACTATGCCCATACCATCTATTGGCTGATTTGATGATCTGGAGTGCAGGTATTTGTTTTAAAAGCGTTATGAAAATATGATAGTGTGATCCCCTATCTCCAGTGACGAGAACCATGTACAGTAGCTATGTCGCGTTCCTACACGATTTCCTGATTTCACAGACGGACCACTTAGAAGTTAAATCATGGGGAATATTGTTATTTTACCTACTGATAAAACATAGGCTTTCACCAAATTGACAGGAGTTTCATAATTTTTATTTCTGGGGGTGGATTATCCCTTTAACACAGCAACACATACCACAGTGAAAACCTCCCTCTTGAAGGGCACGCCCACAGGCAGCCAGCCATTGGTTGCCCGACGACGGGTGATCCTCTGCTGTTTGGCAGCTCTGCTGGCTGCGCGGCCGGCGGGCTCAAGCTGCTGCTTGTCTTCAATGTGGGGGCAGACGGATGGCGAGTCGTCGCTCACCCCAGACAGAGAGCCGCTGGGTGGCTTGGCACTCTGAGGGCACTCCCGGGCCACCTGCAGCGGGACCTGCGGTTGCCTGGGGTTTGATAGAGAGGTCTGAAAGCAGGCCACTGATTGGGCAGCTGGGGGAGTGCTGGGGCAGGCGGGGCAGCAGGAGAGGGTCCGGGGTGCGGGGGAGGCTGGGACAGAGGAGGAGCTATGGTCCTCCAGAGACGAGGAGTAGTCTTCTGTGGGGAAAAGTGGAGCTGTCAGACACTGGAGTGATCAGTCTCTTAAACACACACACATGCACCCACACACACACCCTCACACACACCCTCACAAAAACTCCACACTCATCCTCTCCTTTCCTGTCATGGTGGGCCCACTGTTTCAGCGCCACTGATATAGAAACAGTGACACTGCATGCAGTAGAGATTAGAACACTGCCTATCTGTATCCCCTGTATTAATTGAAGATGTGAGGCACAGGGCTGACACAGCGGGCCACAAATGCACATCAGAATGACAGAGATGGCCATTTATTGTGGCCTGATGGACCACAGATCGGCAGTGTGGGATCAGAGAACTGGTTAAAGTCACAGGAGGCCATTAAGGATCATCAGAAGGGAGGGAACACTGTATTTACACCCCTGTTGATATGATACTGTAATATACAAAGTGATGCCAGTCAGTGGAGGGTCAAAGCATTTTATGCACCTTTTTTTGTGAATATCGTTTAGCCTCCTATTACGCTAAATGTGTTTTTTTGTTGTATTATATCATTTCTGTTACTTGACTCCCATCATCTCAATCGTTACTCATTTACCACTTCTGTTTATTCCTGGAAATATATTATTACATAATCTGATGCATGATTGGATCTGTGCACAAAGGTAGTGGAGATGCTGTAATGTACTCTAATGTAATGTCGGAGTGTATGGTGTCTTTAAAAAACCCATAGGAATCAACCTATCACACTAGTGTAGGGCAGCTTCACCTGACCATTAAGGCCAGCTAGGATGAGAGATGATACAATAAATGTCACATTATAATAAATTATCTCAATCTTGTTGTAGCTGAAAATAAAAAAAGATTTCTCGATCACTTCTTTGGGGAAAAGGGTCAATTTCTGTGTCACTTCAAAGCAGGCAGCTAAACAGAGACACTGCCAAATATAAATGTACTTCAGCTAATAGCACCTCTGACTGTGCAATGCCAATGATACGCCATCTTGATCTGTAATCGGCCTATTTAATGAGGTTGTGAGTGCTGCTGTGGTCCCTGGCAAATAAGACCTGACCACAGACCAGCTGAGAACAAATTCCCTCAGTGGCAGTGGCCCTGTTCTGCTGTCCTCCACTGCTCCTGAGGCAGTGACTAAAGAACCATATAGGGGCTATTATACTTTGGGACTCCTGGTTGATAGTAACAACATGTGGAATCATGTCAGCCTGTCTTGTGTGTACAGTACCAAGCTCTGCTACAAAGACTAACAGACCCTATATAGAGGACAACTGGGAGCAATTGGGATTTCGGAGTAACTGGGGTCCACAGCTTGGCATCTCTGCATGAATACTACTCAGCTTCAGTAGTAAATACAGTACATTCTATTTAAACCATCTGTGGTGATTACTCATACTCATGCAACTTGTGGCTAGATACAGTAGTTAAGGCACTCCACTGACCATGCACGTAGAGTGGAGGGCAGGGATAAAGAAACAAAGTTCAGCTCAGGACTGTGGATTTTCAACCCTACCAGGCTTTTAGACCCCACTGAATGAATCCGGAGAACATGACTGAACAACTTTCTTGAAAAATGTAGATTTTTGCTTCCTATGTGACATTTCTGATTCTCTGTAACATTTCTCTGTAACTGCCATTCCTGTGAGGAGTACTCTAAAGATCAAAACATTAGTATTCTCTGCAGATTGGTGCTGGTTTGACTGATGGACTAAAAGGACACTGAGCCATCTCAAACATGTGGTTAACACTCTGCACCCATCATGGCCCGTTCACATCATTATCACTGCATACAGTCGCCTTCAAAATGAATAGCATCCTTGATAAAGATGAGCAAAAAACCCGGTATAAAATAAATTAGACAAATACTGAGCTATATTGTAAGCTCAAAAAATATATATTATTTTAGACTAATACAATTGCTCAGAGAAATATATTTTGTTTAACAAGTGCTAAAAATAAAATCTCAAAAATATAGGTTTCAAAATGATTGGCACCCCTGTTTTGAATACTCCGGCATCCTTTCCTTGCAAGGATAACGGCACTGAGCTATTTTGTAAAATGTTTTATGAGATTGGAGAACACATTGAGAGGGATCTTAGACCATTCCTCCATACAGAATATTTCCAGATCCTTGATATCCTTTGGTTTGCGCTTATGGACTGCCCCCTTCAATTCAAACCACAGGTTTTCAATGGCATTGTAGTCCGGAGATTGAGATGACCATTGTCAAAATGTGGATTTTGTGGTTAATTAATCCTTTCTTTGTGGATTTTGCTGTGTGCTTGGGGTTATTGTCTTGCTGGAAGATCCACTTGTGGCCAATTTGAACCTCCTGGCAGAGGCAACTAGGTTTTTGGCTAAAATATCCTGGTACATGGTAGAGTTCTTGATGCCGTTGACCTCAACAAGGGCCCCAGGACCAGTGGAAGCAAAACAGCCCCATAACATCAAAGATCCACCACCATATTTTAAAGTACTGTAGGTACCCTGCTAGCACATTTGGTTCCTTGGAAGTTGTGGGAACATACGTTTTTGGTTTCCCATTAGTTCTGGGAATGACGCCATACATTTCCTGACCGGTAAAACTGAACGTTTTTTAAACATTCTGAGAACTTGAAGTGAAAATGTTGCCTGTTCTGTGAACGTTAATTCTTAGGTTGCAGGGAGATTCTGGGAATGTTTTATTATGGTTCCCTGAAAGTTTACCTGGGAGGCTTTATTAACGATTTGAGAATGGAAATTATAGGTTATTTGAAGGTAATTATTAAATAACGTTCTGAGAACATGTTTCAATAAGACTTTTAATAACACTGCTAGCTTAGGCTAACTGTTTTGAATTCCAAACACACATGGAAATTCATTTGCTTAGGCATTAATCATGCAAACACATTTATTTTTTATTGTGGCACCATGTCAGTGCAATTCGAACCTATGATTTTCTGATGTCTATCCATTTCAAAGGAAACAAGCACTCGTTAAGATCAGGTGTGGCCAATTAGTGGCCACAGCTGAAAACACTTAACAAGTGTCATGACTTGCCCTCATAGGTTGAGGATCAAAGATGCCGGCTAGGCAAAAGTTTGAACACCCCCTTTCCTGGGGGGCAGTTTTATGACTGGTCGTAAATTCCTTAAAGAAATGTTATTTTCCATGCCATGCAGTATTTGGAGAGGGAATTTCCCTGTGGAACAAAGGAAGTCTTCCCGCCAAGACTCCGACATCCAAAAGTGGATAATGAAACAATATTCCTACTTCAAAGAAAGTGGGAAATGGTCGGTGGGGACTTAAAGAACAATCATGTCAAATTCGTTACTATGTTGTGATGTCATTAAAGACGGTGGAACAACATAACTGTATCTCTGGAGGTGTACACTTCCCAGTGATGAGGTTTGCATCTAATTGTTGTACAAAACGAATGATTAAGTATAATAATAATTTTGTGAAGATAACGATGTGATTTTAGCATTCTAGATGTGATGACTGTTTTCCATATTGATTTGTTCTCAGTCATTGGCCACGCCCAGATGAGCACAAACATGATGAAACGCCCCCTTTTCTACTCAAGTATAAAACCCCTCGTGACGAAATTCACCTCAGACCAAGCAGATTACGGTATAAACCGGATGTTGCAAATGGTTGAATTTCTACCAGACGAGGAAGCGTGAAGCTGAAGCTACACGGCTTAAAATGGTTAGACCAGGAAGCCCCTTAAAATGGTTGACACGCTACAGACCAGCAGACGTGAAGAGAAAATGGTTAAACTCTACAGACCAGCCAACATGCAGTGCGAGCTGAATATGACAAAATGGTGAAACTCTGAAACTCTCTACCTCTACACGAGGTGAAGAAGAAGACAACACACTAGACCTTATCATCTCAGTCTGCAGCTGGCATTGTAATGAATACTCAGGGAGAAAAAGGTGTAGATTCACGCGCAGAGCGCGGCAGGTGTTTATTTTGCCTTCGCAAAAGGCAGGAATCATGGTCACAGGCAGGCAATGGTCATACACAGGTAGCAAACAGGCAGGATAATCAAAAACTAGGACTGAAGTCTATAACTGGTTCTCACAAACGAGCTAGGAAAAGGCTTAGTAGAGTCAAAACGAACAATACCTCACAAGGCACAAACAGAAAGAACTGAACTAAATAAGGAGCTAATGAGACCAGGTGAGTAACTAACACAGGTGAAATCAATGAACAAAAATGACAAAATGAAAATGAAAGACAGGGCTACGTTCAAGAAAACAAAGAAATAGGGCTACGTTCAAGAACACAAGGTTGACTAAGAAAATAAATACAGAACCTTACAGGCATGTATCAGGCAAGTCTCCCGAGTGGCGCAGTGGTCTAAGGCACTGCATTGCAGTGCTAGCTGTGCCACGAGATCCTGGTTCAAATCCAGGCTCTGTCGTAGCCGGCCATGACCGGGAGACCCATGGGGCGGCGCACAATTGGCCCAGCGTCGTCCAGGGTAGGGGAGGGAATGGCCGGCAGGGATGTAGCTCAGTTGGTAGAGCATGGCGTTTGCAACGCCAGGGTTGTGGGTTCGATTCCCACGGGGGGCCAGTATGAAAAATATAATGTATGCACTCACTAACTGTAAGTCGCTCTGGATAAGAGCGTCTGCTAAATGACGTAAATGTAAAATGTATAGTCGTCTAGAGAACTTTCACTAAAGACACGAGTTGGGAAGGACAATCCCTCTCAGACAACCGTTGGTACATCTGAAGTATCTATTCTAACAGATCGTCTGTATGAACTACAGGGTACGCTGAAGTATAAATTCTAACCACCACTATGACCAGAAACTCTACTAAGGACATTGGGATCTCTGGTGGGCAAACCAGAGTCCTATATCATCAACTCAGCTATCGAGGACAGCTATACATAAATACATGTTGCATTTCTAATCCGAATGAGAGGATAGTGGGGTTTTAAGCATTTGTATTTCCGTGATCGTCGTTTTCAAAGTAACCACGATAGTTTGAATCTCTGTCTCTGACCCTCCTGCTACCCAAGCATTCATGCTATTTTTTTTATTGTATTACGTTTTTAACCAATAACCTAGGTGTGTGTGTGTGTGTGTGTTTGTATTGTGTTATTATTTAGTTAGTTAGTAAATAAATAATTTAGCCAATTTGTGTATTGCTGATACATCAATAAGGTTAGGGTTCTTGCAAGTTCAAGGATTATGCGACGTTCAGAATGAGACTGAAAGAGGTAATTATTGAATAAGTGACTGTTATCGATATATAACATAAAACTCAGGAAAAAAAGAAACGTCCCTTTTTCAGGAACCTGTCTTTCAAAGATAAATGGTAAAAATCCAAATAACTTCACAGATCTTCATTGTAAAGGGTTTAAACACTGTTTCCCATGCTTGTTCAATGAACCATAAACAATTAATGAACATTCACCTGTGGAACGGTCGTTAAGACACTAACAGCTTACAGACGGTAGGCAATTAAGGTCAGTTATGAAAACTTAGGACACTAAAGAGGCCTTTCTACTGACTCTGAAAAACACCAAAAGAAAGACGCCCAGGGTCCCTGCTCATCTGCGTGAACGTGCCTTTGGCATGAGGACTGCAGATGTGGCCAGGGCAATAAATTGCAATGTCCGTACTGTGAGACGCCTAAGACAGCGCTACAGGGAGACAGGACGGACAGCTGATCATCCTCGCAGTGGCAGACCACGTGTAACAACACCTGCACAGGATCGGTACATCCGAACATCATACCTGTGGGACAGGTACAGGATGGCAACAACAGCTGCCTGAGTTACACCAGGAACGCACAATCCCTCCATCAGTGCTCAGACTGTCCGCAATAAGCTGAGAGAGGCTGGACTGAGGGCTTGTAGGCCTGTTGTAAGGCAGGTCCTCACCAGACATCACCGGCAACAACGTCGCCAATGGGCACAAACCCACCGTCGCTGGACCAGACAGGACTGGCAAAAAGTGCTCTTCACTGATGAGTTGCGGTTTTGTCTCACCAGGGGTGATGGTCGGATTCGCGTTTATCGTCGAAGGAATGAGTGTTACACCGAGGCCTGTACTCTGGAGTGGGATCAATTTGGAGGTGGAGGGTCCGTCATGGTCTGAGGGCTAGGGCCATTCCCCCCCAGAAATGTCCGGGAACTTGCAGGTGCCTTGGTGGAAGAGTGGGGTAACATCTCATAGCAAGAACTGGCAAATCTGGTGCAGTCCATGAGGAGGAGATGCACTGCAGTACTTAATGCAGCTGGTGGCCACACCAGATACTGACTGTTACTTTAGATTTTGACCCCCCCTTTGTTCAGGGACACATTCTTCAATTTCTGTTAGTCACATGTCTATGGAACTTGTTCAGTTTATGTCTCAGTTGTTGAATCTTGTTATGTTCATACAAATATTTACACATGTTAAATTTGCTGAAAATAAACGCAGTTGACAGTGAGAGGACATTTATTTTTTTGCTGAGTTTATATATACAGTGGGGAAAAAAAGTATTTAGTCAGCCACCAATTGTGCAAGTTCTCCCACTTAAAAAGATGAGAGGGGTCTGTAATTTTCATCATAGGTACACGTCAACTATGACAGACAAAATGAGAAAAGATAATCCAGAAAATCACATTGTAGGATTTTTTATGAATTTATTTGCAAATTATTTTGGAAAATAAGTATTTGGTCAATAACAAAAGTTTCTCAATACTTTGTTATATACCCTTTGTTGGCAATGACACAGGTCAAACGTTTTCTGTAAGTCTTCACAAGGTTTTCACACACTGTTGCTGGTATTTTGGCCCATTCCTCCATGCAGATCTCCTCTAGAGCAGTGATGTTTTGGGGCTGTCGCTGGGCAACACGGACTTTCAACTCCCTCCAAAGATTTTCTATGGGGTTGAGATCTGGAGACTGGCTAGGCCACTCCAGGACCTTGAAATGCTTCTTACGAAGCCACTCCTTCGTTGCCCGGGCGGTGTGTTTGGGATCATTGTCATGCTGAAAGACCCAGCCACGTTTCATCTTCAATGCCCTTGCTGATGGAAGGAGGTTTTCACTCAAAATCTCACGATACATGGCCCCATTCATTCTTTCCTTTACACGGATCAGTCGTCCTGGTCCTTTTGCAGAAAAACAGCCCCAAAGCATGATGCTTCCACCCCCATGCTTCACAGTAGGTATGGTGTTCTTTGGATGCAACTCAGCATTCTTTGTCCTGCAAACACGACGAGTTGAGTTTTTACCAAAAAGTTATATTTTGGTTTCATCTGACCATATGACATTCTCCCAATCCTCTTCTGGATCATCCAAATGCACTCTAGCAAACTTCAGACGGGCCTGGACATGTACTGGCTTAAGCAGGGGGACACGTCTGGCACTGCAGGATTTGACTCCCTGGCGGCGTAGTGTGTTACTGATGGTAGGCTTTGTTACTTTGGTCCCAGCTCTCTGCAGGTAATTCACTAGGTCCCCCCGTGTGGTTCTGGGATTTTTGCTCACCGTTCTTGTGATCATTTTGACCCCACGGGGTGAGATCTTGCGTGGAGCCCCAGATCGAGGGAGATTATCAGTGGTCTTGTATGTCTTCCATTTCCTAATAATTGCTCCCACAGTTGATTTCTTCAAACCAAGCTGCTTACCTATTGCAGATTCAGTCTTCCCAGCCTGGTGCAGGTCTACAATTTTGTTTCTGGTGTCCTTTGACAGCTCTTTGGTCTTGGCCATAGTGGAGTTTGGAGTGTGACTGTTTGAGGTTGTGGACAGGTGTCTTTTATACTGATAACAAGTTCAAACAGGTGCCATTAATACAGGTAACGAGTGGAGGACAGAGGAGCCTCTTAAAGAAGAAGTTACAGGTCTGTGAGAGCTAGAAATCTTGCTTGTTTGTAGGTGACCAAATACTTATTTTCCACCATAATTTGCAAATAAATTCATTAAAAATCCTACAATGTGATTTTCTGGATTTTTTTTTCTCAATTTGTCTGTCATAGTTGACGTGTACCTATGATGAAAATTACAGGCCTCTCTCATCTTTTTAAGTGGGAGAACTTGCACAATTGGTAGCTGACTAAATACTTTTTTCCCCCACTGTATATCTAAGAGTTTAATTTGGGATATGATAACTCGTTAAACAACTTATTCCGTGGTGCCCCAAATTCCTAATGAGTTAGTTGTTACATGATTAATTTAATCGACTGACAATTAAACATAGTTAGGTGATTCGATAAATAACAGTCAATGAATTAAAGTAAGTCACGTCACAAGATAGAGGATAGAGATACATGTAGTTTTGTTGATGCTGAGAACGGAATGTATATGTTTTTAAATAACATTTTTAGAACGTTCTCTGAATGTTAATAAAGTTTTGTGTTTTTTATGGAAAGTTTTAACATTCTGAGAATGGAATGCATGTTCTCTGGACGTTACTAACGTTTTCTTGTGTTTTTTTTATGGAAAGTTTTCTTAATGTTCTCAGAACTATTTGAGAACATGACTTTAAAAAGAACCATGAGGAAACCTGTAGGAAATGTTATGCTGAATTACTGAATTACTTTCCACAGAAGGACGTTGTTTCTTAACGTTCTCAGAACAATGTGATAAATTCCCAATGTCAAACATTTTACATTTTTACATTTTAGTCATTTAGCAGACGCTCTTATCCAGAGTGACTTACAGTTAGTGAGTGCATACATTTTCATACTTTTTTCATACCAGTTGTAGAACATTCCTAAAACATTATCAAAATCAAAATCAAATCCAACCATGTTTGAACTTTTAGGAAACTTCTGTTAAAGTAATAAAATACCAAGAAAATTATTGTGGGATGGTTGTATGCAAAATAACCAAAGGATAACCACACTCTCACCAAGCCCTACGAAACATATGGTTCTCAGAACGTTATGTGCTAGCTGGGTATGAGGTTCTTTTCTGAATATGCATCCTTGTTTTGTCTCCAAACCCACCACCGGTGTGCGTGGCCAAAGAGCTCTATTTTCATGTAATCTGACCATAGCACTGGGTCCAAACCCATTTACAATTGTTGGTTGCTCTTAATAAAGGATTTCCTTTGGCAACCCTTCCAAAGAGCATATTGGTATGGATGTGGTGAATGTAATTCTCCAACTTTGGCCCTTGGATTTTTCTTTGCCTCCAGAACCATCTTCCTCACTGTGCGTGGGGACAAGATACCAGGCAAGTTTACCACTGTTCCATTGGTTTTAAACTTCTTAATTGTTGCCCTAATAGTGTTAAGTGTTATATTAGTATTTTTAGCTTTTTTTTACCCATTGCCTGATTTATGAAGGTCAACAACCATTTATCTCTTTTCATTTATGAGTAGTTTGCCTTTTCACATGATGAATGACAAAGGGATTTTACATATAGGAAGCCATGGAAGGCCACAATACAGTTCCTTAAACTGAGATTAACTTAAAAAAGTAGAATGTTACTGCAGATTTTATTTCGTTAGATGTTATTTATAATAATCTTTTGAGGTGCCAATAATTTACTTGTTTTACTTACTTGTTTAACAAAATCTCTTTCTCTGAGCAATTGTATTTGTATATAATAATATTTATTTTTAAATTAAGCATACAATATAGCTCAATATTTATATCATTTATTTTATACAGTATTTTTTGCTCATATTTATCAAGGGTGCTAATAATTTTGGAGGTGACTGTATATATAGGCATTTCTGCCTCCCCTTACCCATTTTAATCTTGTGGCTGCAGCTGGAACAGCCTGCGTTATAACAGCACCTCTTGCTGGCTAGGGTCGGTACTGCTCTATATGCGTAGCCACTGATTTGGCAGGGTTCTCCATAGCAGTAGACCGGGTGGGCGATTCCTGAGGGGTGAGAGTCTGTCGGGGAGAGCAGCTTGGGGTTCTGGACCTCACCAGGGCACAACGTTATGGGGGCCACAGAGGAGGGCGGGTAGGGCATGGGGCTGGAGCTCACGGAGGTCATGTGGGTAGAGGGGGTTTCATGGTGGGCAACGTGGACATAGTAGCCCGAGTAACACGGGTAATGGTGGGGGCCTATGGTTAGGGCATGTGGGTGGGCCAGGGAACGGGGAGAGGGGAGGTAGCACTTGGAGAGCGAACGATCCTCAAGTTTGTCATCATCGAAGCTCTTCTGGTTGAGGAACTGGGCCAGTCGGTGGCAGTACTCCACTGACCTTTCTTGGGAGCAGCAGTAGAAAGAAGGAGTCACCTGGGTATCGACCTGCTCCTCCTTCACAGACTTCATCGGGTAGCCCAGCAAGGCTCGACACTGGAAGCCAGATCTGATGGAGCCGTTCCCCCCTGTAATCCCCTCCCACTGGGGTTCGGGGTGGAATGACTCCCTCTTATAGAGGTTACAGCATCTTTGAACTAGCTGTGGTTGGGTCTGGGATTGCCAGTGTTGGAGTTTATGATGCTGCTGTTTCTTTAGCTTGGGGTGCAGCGACTGTTTGGTCCTCAGTACCGCACTCAGTTGCATGCAGTTGGTCTTGGCCACCCGGTGTTTGGCTTTGAAGGAGGTGCTGGTGATCTTGAGCAAAGCAGTGGCGTTGAGGCTGGCTTGACGCCTGGGGGTGGGACCGTACAGACTCAGCAGATCCACGTCCTCCATCTTCATAGACTTTTTGTTTTGTTTGGAACTTCCAGTTACATAAATGTCCGACTTTGCCACTTTGGGACCCCTTGGGGTGTTGTGTCCCAAAATTACTAAATCTTTTGCCAGATTATTTGTGAGTCTGGTCCGTTGACGATATTCTCTGTATAAGAGCAGACTATTCACAGCCTCCGCATTGAGAGAGGCCATTCTCCGTTTGCGAGGCTCCACGACAGGTAATGTGCATAACACTTTTGATTGTTTGTTTGGTTCCTGCAATTGCCGATAAGCTTTGAAGGTATTTTGTCTAGAATTGCAGGGCTTGGTTCTTCCACGCACCAGGTTACGGCTCCCTTCTTCTTTGGTCTCGATTCGACCCTTCAAGCAGCTCGCCTTGTCCTCATCACTGCTCTCCTCCAGACGGGTGAGAAGGACGCGACAGTCGAGGGTGTCCCCCTCACATAGATCCAGTGTCCTGGCCCTGAGAGGGTACAGCTTCCTGTCCTTCTCCTCCTCCTTCTTCTCCACCACTCTCTGATCCTTGCGCTCTTTCGCTCGGCCCCTCTTGATCTTCTTGGGCCTCCCTCTTTTTAGTTTTGGGCAATCAGGCCGGCCTACCCCCACCATGGCCTCAGCATGTGGCAGCCCCCCTACCTGCTCCCAGGAGTCACCGGGGTGGTATCTGCTCAGAGAGTCCTTCTGTTGTGCATGGGTCATCACATCCCTTCACACAGACCCTGGGGAGGAGACATCGAAAATATCAATAAATGGGGAGAGTTTTTTGCAGAAACGTAGCCGACATGACAGTGGATGCACGCCAATTAAGAAAGTTAGGCTCAATACAGTTTATATTATGGTACGTGTTCGGGAGAGTCTCAGCTTTCCATTGTGGGATCATATTAGTTTCTAGCCCAAACCGCTACGACGCTTTCAACACAGAGGGGATATGGGTTTTAAATAAGCCACAAGGTCAGAAGGGTACTGCTGCTGACATCCAAAGGATCATCTCAATTGAGGAATTTCCCCTCAGGTGGACACACACACACACACAGTAACCGGGAAAACCACACACACCCTCACAACACACACAGTATTGAGTCATGTTTCCAGGAAAGCAAAAACTTGCCCTATCCCATTGTGTAGTTCCAATCATGCTTAAGTGATTCGGCAGGTAGCATAGCGGTTAAGAGTGTTGGGCCAGAAAACGGAAATGTCACTGGTTCGAATCCCCCAGCCGACTAGGTGAAAAATCTGTCGATGTGCCCTTGAGCAAGGCACTTAACCCTAACTGCTCATGTAAGTTGTTCTGGATAAGAGTGTCTGCTAAATGACTAAAATGTCAAATTCATCAATCGAGCTTTGTATTATCAGGTTAACCACACATTAACCCTGGACTGTGTATTCAATGGAAAGAGCTTCAAATGACATGCTTATTACAACCTCTCAGGAGGGCAAAGATACTACTCTAACATTTACAGTGCATTCGGAAAGTATTCAGACCCCTTGACTTTTCCACATTTTGTTATGTTACAGCCTTATGCCTTATTCTAAAATGGATAAAAGTGGCTTCTGTCTGGCCACTCTACCATAAAGGCCTGATTGGTGGAGTGCTGCAGAGATGGTTGTCCTTCTGGAAGGTTCTCCCACCTCCACAGAGGAACTCTAGAGCTCTGTCAGAGTGGCCATCAGGTTCTTGGTCACCTCCCTGACCAAGGCCCTTCTTCCCCGATTGCTCAGTTTGGCCGGACGGCCAGCTCTAGGAAGAGCCTTGGTGGTTCCAAACTTCTTTCATTTAAGAATAATGGAGGCCACTGTGTTCTTGGGGACCTTCAATGCTGCAGACATTGTTTGGTACCCTTCCCCAGATCTTTGCCTCAACACAATCCTGTCTTGGAGCTCTATGGACAATTCCTATGACCTCATGGCTTGGTTTTTGCTCGGACATGCACTGTCAACAGGTGTGCACCTTTCCAAATCATGTCCAATCAATTGAATTTACCACAGGTGGACTACAATCAAGTAGAAACATCTCAAGGATGATCAATGGAAACAAGATGCACCTGAGTTCAATTTCGAGTCTCATAGCAAAGGGTCTGAATACTTATGTAAATTAGGTATTTCTGTTTTTTATTCTTAATAAATGTGGCTTTGTCATTATGGGGTATTGTGTGTAGATTGATGAGGGAAGAAAACAATTTAATCAATTTTAGAATAAGGCTGTAATGTAACAAAATGTGTAACAAGTCAAGGGGTCTGAATACTTTCTGAATGCACTGTATGTCCTCTATGGCACAGAACACTAGAGTAAACTGGGATAATTCAAGTTTTTGTGCTCCCTGGGCAATACAATAACACTCAAGTCATCATGTTTAAGAGTGGATTGTCATTCACACTCCAGAGAAGCACCACTTTCCACAGAGGCCATTCATATCTTAGACTCCCTGAAGTGATGTACAATCCGGATTGAAGTATTTTTTCCAATACTGGCTGCATGGAGATAAAACCTAAAAGCTGATATGATCCATAGTCTGCTTGAAAAAGCCTAATAGTTACCGTCTGAAGGTTGGCTTAAGATGGACATTCTATAACTGCTTTCTCTTATGATAAGTGGCGCAGCACTGTATCGCTGCATCGCTTATGATAAGTGGTCTAAGGCACTGCATCGCAGTTCTAGCTGTGCCACTAGAGATCCTGGTTCGAATCCAGGCTCTGTCGTAGCCGGCCGCGACCGGGAGACCCATGGGGCGGCGCACAATTGGCCCAGCGTCGTCCAGGGTAGGGGAGGGAATGGCCGGCAGGGATGTAGCTCAGTTGGTAGAGCATGGCGTTTGCAACGCCAGGGTTGTGGGTTCGATTCCCACGGGGGGCCAGTATTAAAAAATATATAATAATGTATGCACTCACTAACTGTAAGTCGCTCTCGATAAGAGCGTCTGCTAAATGACTAAAATGTAAATGCAATTCATGTTTTTCTATCATACTATGAAAATATCATCAAATGCCTATCATCAATCTGCAACCATTCAAATGTTGGTGTGACTACTAAGCAAACACTTTCCTTACAATTAGCCTACCCACTGAAATCAATGCAGAATAACACACATAACTCTAAACTAACTAGTTACCCCCAATTAAGGCAGTGGGAAATTATTGATGAATGGAGGAGGTTTTTTACGCACACATAAATAACTGGACTAAAAACAATAACAGGACTACAGGAGCTGGATTTGGTATGAAATACCACTTTATAACAGTAGGCTCTATACACACCAATAGTATGGCACTTTATAGGACCCCAGCCTGCCATTCTATTGATGTTGTTTTCTGTTATTCACACAAATTCCTTACACATCAGTTAGAACAGAAGTTTGATGTAGGCTACATTAATTGCCTTTTGGAGTGCAGGATACCCCTTGTCTATATGCATCATATGCATGATTGCTACCAAATGCAAGACTCTTACAGATGTGGGTTCTCTCAAATACATGCCTTGTATTGAGCCTGTCTTGAGTGCCGGATAGGTGGGGTTTGCACATTTGGGACTATTCCATTGAGTCCATTGTGCCAAGTAAGATCAATCAAGTGCAGTATTTGAAAAAAAACAAATACTAACTGAACCCGGGACCTTTTTATCTTCACAATAACAATAACATTGCACTGGTTTCCTCCAATCATTTACAACCAAAGAGTAACCTTTGCAAACACCCACTACTGAGTCAAGATAAGAATAAGATATGACAACAACAAAAAAACTTGAACAGATGCCTGTGGGTCTGGTAATCTTGTTTTCATAGGTTATAATCATTTAATTTACAAATCAATACTAAGATGTGTATCAAGAAAAGAATCCCAAAAAGTAAATGTAATTTTCCCTCTAAAAACAAGCCGACTCTCTGCATGATGTTGTTCTTTGTTCAGCACTTTCCTATTCTATAGCAGACATACATGTTTTAAATGAAAACCAGAATAATGTTCAGTTGACTTGATTCTGGACTGCATTTTTAGCCTTGCATTTCCAAACATCCCACGACTTAAAGGGACATTCCAGTGGACTCAGGGGACCATGAAATGCAATACATGAGAAAGACCATTTTATTTAGAGATAATGAGGGAACAGAAGGAGACACGCATTGAGTTTCTGTCTATGGATATCAAATCAAGTTGCTTCATTGGAATAAGACAACAGGCTATGGAACGAATCATGTGTAACTGAAGCACATTGTTTTCTACAGAAATGTTTTATTGAAAAATGAAAAAGCTAAGGATAACTTGGATAAAGAAAAAAAAAATATATATATATATATTATATAGTTTATGATATTTCATATCATATTGTTTTTAACTTTTAATAAAACCTAAAGTTGGTCTTGGTGCAATATTTGCACTTTGGCCACTCTATGAGTGACCAAGACAAGTGGACTGGTGCCAAATACTGCTGGATATGGAGAAGCCTAATAATATAAAGGGCATCGTCATGTAACCCACAAAGCCTACACTAAAATAATAATGGGAGAAAGAGGTGGAAGACCATGGATATGATGAGGGAACCAGGTAACCTAGCGGTTAGAGCGTTGCTGGTTCGGTAACCAAAATGTCACTGCCTGTAAAACAACCATTTCACTGCAGCTATCTGGTGTACGTGACAATATATATTTTTAAACCGACCTTCCGCTACAGTGCAGTTTTCATAGGGCGTATCACAGAAACCAGAACCGCTCTTATATCATCTATCACGCTTCGGGGTTTACCATATTAACTTACCACCATGAGCAACGAGGCTATGAGCCTAGACCGCAAACTCACACGACTCAATGCGTGTTCAGTATTTAGATGAGCGATTAGCCTACTAATCGAATATTTAGCCTAATATTATAGTCAGTCATTATAATCCGGTTAAACCCAAATTATGAGATTGATAATGCATTGTCAAAAAATATGTTCTAAATTCTTGAGTTCGGCTACCGACATGTGCTATTTTAACAGGATGGCAGGCTATACTATAATATCAGAAGTAACGGTTCAGGTGGATGCAGGTAATGAATAATCATGATCTCTGACTGCAAGCATAATAAAGCAATTATAAGCATGTTATTACAACGTATAGGCTATACATTAAATATGATGCATTATGCGCTATATAATTTTACCTTAGGTCCCGATAGATGGTCGATTTGAGTCCACTCTTAATTCAAATTACACCTTTTATAAATGATGAACAGTGTCGACGTGTAATTGAGAAATAAAACGAGCACCCAATAGAGCTGATACATGGTAAAACGGTGACCTACTTCCGAAGTGGCATGCTAGAGATAATATTCATGCGCTGAATTCGCGAGACCGCTGTTGCGCTGGGACAACGAGCAATATATATCATTCCAAGAGCCACGATTTTCACAAGGATTACCGAAGTATATGGAGGTCAGAATTAACTACCAGTGGTCATATCAATCTGCTCTAACAGCGACGGAGATTATTTCTCTGCACAGACCATCAAACTTGCTGCATTTATCAAACCTGCTTCACGAGACGCCGCAGCCCAGGACTATGAAGAAATCAATATCAAGGCAAAACTTTGTTGCAAAGTGCATAATTAAGATTCTTCCTAAATCAACCCCAATCTGAACAACTCCAAACTAAATGTAAACCAATGACAACGACTGTATTTGCGTGTCCTTGAAATCTAGGTTTCTCCCTGTGATGGAGCAAATTTAGTTAATTGTTTTAGGCTATCCAATGTCCACCCATCAACAACCTACAATGAAAGTATAGGCCTACTTAAACCTATATTAAATCCATGCAGGGCTGGCTCCAGGCATAAGTGACATAAGCGGTCGCTTAGAGCCCCTGCTTAGAGCCTTCTTGTTTTGTCAGTCGCTGACAGTCATGGCAAAATGTGTAGAATTGCAGGAAATTAACTTTAAACCAAATCTTGCTTAGGGCCTCTTCTGCTCATATTGCTTTGAATAACATTTTCAGCATCAACTATTGCTTAGGCCCTAGGCCTACTTCCCAACCATAGCCATTCTAAAGATGAAGGCTCTCTGATATAACCTCATACACTACATGACCATAAGTATGTGGACACCTGGTCGTTGAACATATCATTCCAAAATCATGGGCATTAATATGGAGTTGGTCCCCCCTTTGCTTCTATAACAGCCTCCACTCTTCTGGGAAGACTTTCCACTAGATGTTGGAACATTGCTGTGGGCACTTGCTTCCATTCAGCCACAAGAGCATTAGTGAGGTCGGGCACTGATGTTGGGCGATTAGGCCTGGCTCGCAGTCGGCGTTCCAATTCATCCCATAGGTGTTCGATGGGGTTGAGGTCAGGGCCCTGTGCAAGCCAGTCAAGTTCTTCCACACCAATGGACAAACCATTTATGTATGGACCTCGCTTTGTGCAAGGGGGCATTGTCATGTTGCCACAAAGTTGGAAGCACAGCATCATCTAGAATGTCATTGTACACTGTAGCGTTACGATTTCCCTTCACTGGAACTAAGGGGCCTAGCCCGAACCATGAAAAACAGCCCCAGACTATTATTCCTCCTCCACCAAACTTTAGAGTTGGCACTATGCATTGGGGAAGGTAGCGTTCTCCTGGCATCCGCCAAACCCAGATTCGTCCGTCGGACTGCCAGATGGTGAAGCGTGATTCATCACTCCAGAGAACGCGTTTCCACTGCTCCAGAGTCCGAGCTTTACACCACTCCAGCCGACGCTTGGCATTGCGCATGGTGATCTTAGGCTTGTGTGTGGCTGCTTGGCAATGGAAACCCATTTCATGAAGCTCCCGAATAACAGTTATTGTGCTGATGTTGCTTCCAGAGGCAGTTTGGAACTCGGTAGTGAGTGTTGCAACCGAGGACAGACTATTTTTATGCACTATGCGCTTCAGCACTCTGCGGTCCCGTTCTGTGAGCTTGTGTGGCCTACCACTTCACGGCTGAGCCGTTGTTGCTCCTAGACATTTCCACTTCACAATAACAGAACTTACGGTTGACCGGGGCAGCTATAGCAGTGCAGAAATTTCATGAACTGACTTGTAGGAAAGGTGGCATCTTATGACAGTGTCACATTGAAAGTCATTGAGCTCTTCAGTATGGCCATTCTACTGCCAATTTTTGTCTATGGAGATTGCATGGCTGTGTGCCCGATTTTATACAGCTGTCAGAAAAGGGTGTGGCTGAAATAGACAAATCCACTAATTTGAAGAGGTGTCCACATACTTTTGTATATATAGTGTACATCAAGTAAATGGTTTGACGATGGCCTAATAATTAGGTTAACTGAGAGACAATATTATAGTCATTTTATTATCATGTTGGCATCATGTCAAATTGGGGTAAATCATAATTGGCCTCATTAATATTAACTTTGGAGTGTGTAATTAACTGCTGTAAACGGCCTCATGTCTGATGTAATGGAGAATGAATACGGTGGGAAGCTGCTAAGTAGGCAGACTGCAGCAAGCATGACCTCCTACATTATATCAGCACCTAAATTGCATTCCGAGCAGCACTTGCTCCTCTTTTAGCAAGACATTTAACACCTAGCCTATCCTTTCTGGAACCAACTTGAAAATTATCTCTTTATGCAACGGTTTTGAATTGCAGCTGAGATTCATTCCGACTCCATTTTTAACAAGACAATATCATGCACATACAGTGCCTTGCAAAAGTATTCATCCCCCTTGGCATTTTTCCTATGTTGTTGCATTACAACCTGTAATTTAAATTGATTTTTATTTAGATTTCATATAATGGACATACACAAAATAGTCCATATTGGTGAAGTGAAATGAAAAAAATAACTTGTTCCAAACAAGTATATAAAATAAATAACGGAAAGGTGGTGCGTGCATTTGTATTTGTATTTGTATTTATTAAGGATCCCCATTAGCTGCTGCCAAGGCAGCTACTCTTCCTGGGGTCCTGCAACATTAAGGCAGTTATATACATTTTAAAATATTACATGATATTATATTTCATAACACTTTACCCAATACATTTAGTGTGTTTCCTCAGGCCTCTACTCCACTATCACATATTTACAATACAACATCCATGTGTACGTGTGTGTAGAGTGTCTATATGTGTAAGTGCCTGTGTGTGTGTCTCTTCACATTCCCCGCTGTTCCACAAGGTGTATTTTTACCTGTTTAAAAAAAATCTGATTCAACTGCTTGCATCAGTTACCTGATGTGGAATAGAGTTCCATGTAGTCATGGCTCTATGTAGTACTGTGCGCCTCCCATAGTCCGTTCTGGACTTGGGGACTGTGAAGAGACCTCTGGTGGCATGTCTTGTGGGCTATGCATGGGTGTCCAAGCTGTGTGCCAGTATTGCAAACAGACAGCTCGGTACATTCAGCTCGTCGACACCTCTCACAAAAACAAGCAGTGATGAAGTCAATCTCTCTTCCACTCTGAGCCAGGAGAGACTGACATGCATATCATCAATGTTAGCTCTCCGTGTACTTTTAAGGCCCAGCCGTGCTGCCCTGTTCTGAGCCAACTGCAATTTTCCCAAGTCCCTCTTTGTGGCACCTGACCACACTACTGAACAGTAGGCTAGGTGCGACAAAACTAGGGCCTGTAGGACCTGCCTTGTTGATAGTGTTGTTAAGAAGGCAGAGCAGCGCTTAATTATGGACATACTTTTCCCCATCTTAGCTACTGTTGTATCAATATGCTTTGACCATGACAGTCTACAATCCAGGGTTACTCCAAGCAGTTTAGTCACTTCAACTTGCTCAATTTCCACATTATTCATTACGAGATGTAGTTGAGGTTTAGGGTTTAGTGAATGATTTGACCCAAATACAATGCTTTTAGTTTTGGAAATATTCATGACTAACTTATTCCTTGCCACCCATTTCGAAACTAACTGCAACTCTTTGTTAAGTGTTGCAGTTATTTCAGATGCTGTAGTAGCTGACGTGTATAGTGTTGAGTCATCCGCATACATAGACACTCTGGCTTTACTCAAAGCCAGTGGCATGTCGTTAAAAAAATAAAGGGGCCTAGACAGCTGCCCTGGGGAATTCCTGATTCTACCTGGATTATGTTTGAGAGGCTTCCATTAAAGAACACCCTCTGTGTTCTGTTAGACAAGTAACTCTTTATCCATATACGTTTTTCCAGCAGCAGACTATGATCGATTATGTCAAAAACCGCACTGAAGTCTAACAAAACAGCCCCCACAATTTTTTTATGATCATTTTCCCTCAGCCAATCATCAGTCATTTGTGTAAGTGCTGTGCTTGTTGTTGAACCATGCTGAAAGTTTGTTGTCAATTTGTTTACAGTAAAATAGCATTGTATCTGGTCAAACACAATTTTTTCCAATAGTTTACTAAGGGTTGGTAAAAGGCTAATTGATCGGCTGTTTGAGCCAGTAAAGGGGGCTTTACTATTCTTAGGTAGCGGAATGACTTTTGCTTCCCTCCAAGCCTGGGGGCACACACATTCTAGTAGGCTTAAATTGAAAATATGGCAAATGGGAGTGGCAATATTGTCCGCTATTATCCTCAGCAATCTTCCATCCAAGTTGTCAGACCCCGGTGGCTTGTCATTGTTAATAGACAACAATACTTTTTTCACCTCTTCCACACTCACTTTGCGGAATTCAAAATTACGATGCTTGTCTTTCATAATTTGGTCAGATATACTTGGATGTGTAGTGTCAGCAATTGTTGCTAGCAAGTTTGCTAATATTGCCAATGAAAAAATTATTAAAGTAGTTTGCAATATCCATAGGTTTTGTGATGAATTAGCCATCTGATTCAATGAATGATGGAGCTGAGTTTGACTTTTAGCCCAAAATTTCATTTAAGGTGCTCCAAAGCTTTTTACTATAATTCTTTGTCATTTATCCTTGTTTCATAGTGTTGTTTCTTCTTATTTTTATTCAGTTTAGTCACATGATTTCTCAATTTGCAATATGTTTGCCAATCGGTTGTGCAGCCAGACTTATTTGCCAGTCCTTTTGCCTCATCCCTCTCAATCATAGAAATGTCCAATTCCTCATCAATCCACAGGGATTTAACCGTTTTTACAGTCATTTTCATAATGGGTGCATGCTTATTAGTAACTGGAATAAGCAATTCCATAAATGTGTCAAGTGCAGTGTCTGTTTGCTCCTCATTACACACCACGGACCAACATATATTCTTTACATTAACAACATAGGAATCACTACAAAACTTATTGTATGACCTCTTATACACAATATTAGGCCCAGCCTTTGGAACTTTGGTTTTCCTAGATATGGCTACTATATTGTGATCACTACATCCAATGGATTTGGATACTGCTTTCAAACAAATCTCTGCAGCATTAGTAAAGATATGATCAATACATGTTGATGATTTAATTCCTGTACTGTTTGTAACCACCCTGGCAGGCACTGGTTACAGTTTGAAGCTTTCTCTTGAGTGGGCAGCCCGATGAAAGCCTGTCAATATTTAAATCACCCAGAAAGTATACCTCTCTATTGCTATCACATACATGATCAAGCATTTCACACGTTATCCAGATACTGACTGTTAGCACTTGGTGGTCTATAGCAGCTTCCCACCAGAATTGGCTTTAGGTGAGGCAGATGAACCTGTAGCCATATTACTTCAACAGTATCAACAGTACTTCAACAGTATCATCTGTTTCTGCTGCTAAGGCCACATTCTACCACTCTAAATTCCAAGCATCTGCCTCTAACCCTAGGAAGCTCTTTGCCACATTCTCCTCACTGCTGATCCCCCCCCCCCCACCCCCACCCCCTCCCTCTCTGTGGATGACTTCGTCAACCAGTTTGAAAAGAAGGTTGACGACATCCGATCCTCGTTTGTTATGTCTAATGACACTGCTGGTCCTGCTCACACTGCCCTACCCTATGCTTTGACATCTTTCTCCCCTCTCTCTCCAGATAAAATCTTGCGACTAGTGACTGCAGGCCGCCCAACAACCTGCCCGCTTGACCCCATCCCCTCCTCTCTTCTCCAGACCATCTCCGGTGACCTTCTCCCCTACCTCACCTCGCTGATCAACTCATCCTTGACCGCTGGCTATGTCCCTTCCGTCTTCAAGAGAGCGAGAGTTGCTCCCCTTCTCAAAAAACCAACACTCGATCCCACTGATGTCAACAACTACAGACCAGTATCCCTTCTTTCTTTTCTTTCCAAAACTATTGAGCGTGCCGTCTTTAGCCAACTCTCTTGCTATCTCTCTCAGAATGACCTTCTTGATCCAAACCAGTCAGGTTTCAGGACTGGTCATTCAACTGAGACTGCTCTTCTTTGTGTCACGGAGGCTCTCCGCACTGATAAAGCTAACTCTCTCTCCTCTGCTCTTGTCCTTCTAGACCTGTCTGCTGCCTTTGATACTGTGAACCATCAGATCCTCCTCTCCACCCTCTCCGAGCTGGGCATCTCCGGCGCGGCTCACTCCTGGATTGCGTCCTACCTGACCGGTCGCTCCTACCAAGTGGCGTGGCGAAAAGCTCTCTCCGCACCATGTGCTCTCACCACTGGTGTCCCCCAGGGCTCAGTTCTAGGCCCTCTCCTTTTCTCCCTATACACCAAGTCACTTGGCTCTGTCATATCCTCACATGGCCTCTCCTATCATTGCTACGCTGACGATACACAACTAATCTTCTCCTTTCCCCCTTCTGATAACCAGGTGGCGAATCGCATCTCTGCATGTCTGGCAGACATATCAGTATGGATGACGGATCACCACCTCAAGCTGAACCCTGGCAAGACGGAGCTGCTCTTCCTCCCGGGGAAGGACTGCCCGTTCCATGATCTCGCCATCACGGTTGACAACTCTGTTGTGTCCTCCTCCCAGAGTGCGAAGAGCCTTGGCGTGACCCTGGACAACACCCTGTCGTTCTCCGCTATCATCAAGGCGGTGACCCGATCCTGCAGGTTCATGCTCTACAACATTCGGAGAGTACGACCCTGCCTTACACAGAAAGCGGCACAGGTCCTAATCCAGGCACTTGTCATCTCCCGTCTGGATTACTGCAACTCGCTGTTGGCTGGGCTCCCTGCCTGTGCCATTAAACCCCTACAACTCATCCAGAATGCCGCAGCCCGTCTGGTGTTCAACCTTCCCAAGTTCTCTCACGTCACCCCCCTCCTCCGCACACTCCACTGGCTTCCAGTTGAAGCTCGCATCCGTTACAAGACCATGGTGCTTGCCTATGGAGCAGTGAGGGGAACGGCACCTCCGTACCTTCAGGCTCTGATCAGTCCCTACACCCAAACGAGGGCATTGCGTTCATCCACCTCTGGCCTGCTGGCTCCCCTTCCTCTGCGGAAGCATAGTTCCCGCTCAGCCCAGTCAAAACTGTTCGCTGCTCTGGCACCCCAATGGTGGAACAAGCTCCCTCACGACGCCAGGACAGCGGAGTCACTCACCACCTTCCGGAGACATTTGAAACCCCACCTCTTTAAGGAATACCTGGGATAGGATAAAGTAATCCTTCTACCCCCCCCCAAAAAAAAATATTTACAAAATTTTTTTCACAAAAATATTGTAAAGTGGTTATCCCACTGGCTATAGGGTGAATGCACCAATTTGTAAGTCGCTCTGGATAAGAGCGTCTGCTAATGACGTAAATGTAAATGTAATGTATTTAACATGAGATCCTCTCTAATCTTCACAGGAATGTGGTTCTGAATATAAACAGCAACACCTCCACCATTGGCATTTCTATATTTTCTGTAAATGTTATAACCTTGTTGTCACGACTTCCGCCGAGGCTGCCTCCCCTCCTTGTTCGGGCAGGTTTCGGCGTTCGGCATCACCGACTTACTAGCTACTGCCGATCCATTTATCATCACTCCATTTGTCTTGTCTTCAATCACAAACACCTGGTCCTTATCCCTCATTAGTCATTGTATAAGTGTTCCCTCTGCTTCCTTGTCTGTGTGGGTGATTGTTTATTGTGGAGGTTAGTGAAGCTCGGTGGAGCTCGTGTATTTTCTATAGACGGGAGAATTTCCAGTGTGCCTTCTATTTTCCAGTGCGCCTGTTTTGTGCCCTGGAGTGTGTTTGACGCATTTCTGCGTAAACCTGTATTTTGCGGATTAAAGCCTGTTATTCTGTGATTTACCCTCCTGCGTCTGACTCCTTCAACACCACCTCATCACACTTGTATTGCTACCACTGTATCATCAAAGGTATTATCCAAGTGAGTTTCAGAGTTAGTCAGAATATGAATGTCATCTGTTACTAGCAAATTATTGATTTCATGAACCTTGTTTCTTAAGCTACAAATGTTAACGTGGGCTATTTTGAGCACTTTTCTTATGTATTCATCCCCTTTGCTATGAAGCCCCTAAATAAGATCTGGTGCAACCAATTACCATCAGAAGTCACATAATTAGTTAAATAAAGTCCACCTGTGTGCAATCTGTGTCACATGATCTGTCACATGATCTCAGTATATATACACCTGTTCTGAAAGGCCCCAGAGCCTGCAACACCACTAAGCAAGGGGCACCACCAAGCAAGTGGCACCATGAAGACCAAGGAGCTCTCCATACAGATCAGGGACAAAGTTGTGGAGAAGTACAGATCAGGGTTGGGTTATAAAAAATATTAGAAACTTTGAACATCCCACGGAGCACCATTCAATCCATTTTTTTTAAATTGAAAGAATATGGCACCACAACAAACCTGCCAAGAGAGGGCCGCCCACCAAAACTCATGGACCAGGCAAGGAGGGCATTAATCAGAGAGGCAACAAAGAGACCAAAGATAACACTGAAAGAGCTGCAAAGCTCCACAGCGGAGCACTTTATGCCATACACTCCACAGCGGACCACTTTAAGCCATACACTCCACAGAGCTGGGCTTTACGGAGTGGCCAGAAAAAAGCCATTGCTTTAAAAAAAAAGAAAACACGTTTGGTGTTCGCCAAAAGGCATGTGGGAGACTCCCCAAACATATGGAAGAAGGTACTCTGGTCAGATGAGACTAAAATTGAGCTTTTTGGCCATTAAGGAACATGCTATGTCTGGTGCAAACCCAATACCTCTCATCACCCCGAGAACATCATCCCCACAGTGAAGCATAATGGTGGCAGCATCATGCTGTGGGCATGTTTTTCATTGGCTGGGACTGGGAAACTGGTCAGAATTGAAGGAATGATGGATGGCGCTAAATACAGGGAAAGTCTTGAGGGAAACCTGTTTCAGTCTTCCAGAGATTTGAGACTGGGATGGAGGTTCACCTTCCAGCAGGACAATGACCCTAAGCATACTGCTAAAGCAACACTTGAGTGTTTTAAGGTGAAACATTTAAATGTCTTGGAATGGCCTAGTCAAAGTCCAAACCTCAATCCAATTGTGAATCTGTGGTATGACTTTAAGATTGCTGTACACCGGCGGAACCCATCCAACTTGAAGGAGCTGGAGCAGTTTTGCCTTGAAGAATGGGCAGAAATCCCAGTGGCTAGATATGCCAAGCTTAAAGAGACATACCCCAAGAGACTTGCAGCTGTAATTGCTGCAAAAGGTGGCTCTACAAAGTATTGACTTTGTGTGGGGGGGGTGAATAGTTATGCACGCTCAAGTTTTCTGTTTTTTTGTCTTATTTCTTGTTTTTTTCACCCCAAAAATTATTTTCCATCTTCAAAGTGGTAGCCATGTTGTGTAAATCAAATGATACAAACCCCCAAAAAATCAGGTTTGTAAGGCAACAAAATAGGAGAAATGCCAAGGGGGGTGAATACTTTCACAAGCCACTGTATTCCTCTCTTCTGAATGAGTGAATATGAACAATCAAATAAACAACCTTCACATCTTCTTCATATCTTCAAATTTGTCAAAAACCAACACATTAGGGGTGTGTTCATTAAGCACTAAACAGAAGAAAATGGACTGAAACAGCGAGGGACTACCTGGATCTTTCCAATAAGAAACGTTCATTTTCGTTTTCCATGGAAAACCTTTTCCATTGCGGGCCTTATTGAACCCGACCCAGGTGCCATGAGAAACAAATGGTCATTTACCATCTCTTCTAAAACAAAGTGACAAGTACATTCATAATCACTTTCAAACAGGATATGATTATACTAGGCTATATAGATACCAATTCGATAAGTTTACAAAAGCTTCATAATCAGCCACTAAAGTACTGTAGTCACTACATCCACAGTTATATACCATTAATATTGACACAGCATGTCATGTGTTGAATGCTTGAATGTACAGTTGAAGTACACAAACTTCAAACCGTTTGATGCTTGCCATGAACCTAACAGACAGCAAATGCTTCCACTCAAATGAAATTCAAATCCAATACAATTGTATTGGTCACATACACATATTTAGCAGATGTTATTGCTGGTGTAGCGAAATGCTAATTTTGACACCTTTGTGTACACTGATTTGTAGATGACAGTTCACAACCTCTGATCAGAGGAGATGACACGGGAAGTCTAGTTATCTGCTGCTACAGCTCATCTTCAAAGAGCAGGGGAATACATTGCAAGATGCCTAGGAGAGTGACAGAGAGAGCTGAGAGAGAGAAAACGAGCGGTGAGCACTTCTCATCCAGTTGCACAGTAAATCATAAACTCATGTGACCATTTTTTACTTGCAACCCGGCCCTTCGTTGACAGCTTTTCTACGTCGGTAAAAAGGTTGACATGCCTCTCAAAGACCATCAGGAACAATGGCTCACTGATAAAGTAGAACTAGTAGCACCTGTCTTTCTGAAGCAGGGAGGTGCCCATTTTCAGTGATGCTTTTTAAGCATCTGTCACTTTGAAGGAAACTTTATGCAATGTGCTCGGTGCTTTTCAGTGGACGTTAAAGGGCAATTCCGCCAATTTTCAACCTCATATTCATTTTCTCCAGCACCACAGCAGTGTCTACATACAGTGGGGAGAACAAGTATTTGATACACTGCCGATTTTGCAGGTTTTCCTACTTACAAAGCATGTAGAGGTCTGTAATTTTTTATCATAGGTACACTTCAACTGTAAGAGACGGAATCTAAAACACAAATCCAGAAAATCACATTGTATGATTTTTAAGTAATTAATTTGCATTTTATTGCATGACATAAGTATTTGATCACCTACCAACCAGTAAGAATTCCGGCTCTCACAGACCTGTTAGTTTTCTTTAAGAAGCCCTCCTGTTCTCCACTCATTACCTGTATTAACTGCACCTGTTTGAACTCGTTACCTGTATAAAAGACACCTGTCCACACACTCAATCCAACAGACTCCAACCTCTCCACAATGGCCAAGACCAGAGAGCTGTGTAAGGACATCAGGGATAAAATTGTAGACCTGCAAAAGGCTGGGATGGGCTACAGGACAATAGGCAAGCAGCTTGGTGAGAAGGCAACAACTGTTGGCGCAATTATTAGAAAATGGAAGAAGTTCAAGATAACGGTCAATCACCCTCGGTCTAGGGCTCCATGCAAGATTTCACCTCGTGGGGAATCAATGATCATGAGGAAGGTGAGGGATCAGCCCAGAACTACACGTCAGGTCCTGGTCAATGACCTGAAGAGAGCTGGGACCACAGTCTCAAAGAAAACCATTAGTAACACACTACGCCGTCATGGATTAAAATCCTGCAGCGCACGCAAGGTCCCCCTGCTCAAGCCAGCACATGTCCAGGCCCGTCTGAAGTTTGCCAATGACCATCTGGATGATCCAGAGGAGGAATGGGAGAAGGTCATGTGGTCTGATGAGACAAAAATAGAGCTTTTTGGTCTAAACTCCACTCGCCGTGTTTGGAGGAAGAAGAAGGATGAGTACAACCCCAAGAACACCATCCCAACCGTGAAGCATGGAGGTGGAAACATCATTCTTTGGGGATGCTTTTCTGCAAAGGGGACAGGACGACTGCACCGTATTGAGGGGAGGATGGATGGGGCCATGTATCGCGAGATCTTGGCCAACAACCTCCTTCCTTCAGTAAGAGCATTGAAGATGGGTCATGGCTGGGTCTTCCAGCATGACAACGACCCGAAACACACAGCCAGGGCAACTAAGGAGTGGCTCCGTAAAAAGCATCTCAAGGTCCTGGAGTGGCCTAGCCAGTCTCCAGACCTGAACCCAATAGAAAATCTTTGGAGGGAGCTGAAATTCCGAATTGCCCAGCGACAGCCCCGAAACCTGAAGGATCTGGAGAAGGTCTGTATGGAGGAGTGGGCCAAAATCCCTGCTGCAGTGTGTGCAAACCTGGTCTAGACCAACTGGAAACGTATGCAAACAAGAAATTGCTCATCCAGAAGCGGCACTCCTAGAGGCCGGGGACTTTAATGCAGGCAAACTTAAATCCGTTTTACCTCATTTCTACCAGCATGTCACATGTGCAACCTGTCACACCCTGATCTGTTTCACCTGTCTTTGGGATTGTCTTCACCCCCCTCCAGGTGTCGCCCATCTTCCCCATTATCCCCAGTGTATTTATACCTGTGTTCTCTGTTTGTCTGTGGCCAGTTCGTTTTATTTCATTAAGCCTACCAGCGTTTTTCCACTTGCTCCTATCTTTCTCAAGTTCCTGTTTTCTAGTTTTCCCGGTTTTGACCATTCTTCCTGCCCTGACCCTGAGACTGCCTGCCGTTCTGTACCTTGTCACATCACCCTGGATTATTGACCTCTGCCTGCCTTGATCCTGAGACTCCCTGCCGTTCTGTACCTTTTGGACTCTGATCTGGATTACTGACCTCTGCCTGTCCTAGACCTGTCGTTTGCCTGCCCCTTGTTTTTGTAATAAACTTTTGTTACATCGACCCTGTCTGAATCTGGGTCTTCTCCTGAAACGAGAAAGTACGAACTGGCCATGACTGACCCAGCAGACTCGGACCAGCTCCGCAACACCATCTCCTCCCAAGGAGTCAACAATGGAAAGCATGAGGAGTTGCTTCATGGCCAAGGTCTGGAAGGGTTCGAGACCTTGGCCGAACACCATGACCGAGCGTTTAACACATTGCTGGAGCAATTCAGCGGGTTGTCTTTTAGGCAGTCTACCACGACGGTAACCTCCGAGTCCCTCAGTAACCCTGCTGTTAGCAGAGCGGCCTCCCCGGCCACCCCGGTTTCCCGAGAACCCCGCTTACCTCCCCCGGAACGCTTCGCTGGAGAGTCGAGAACCTGCCGGGCATTTCTCGTTCAGTGTTCGCTCATCATCAAGCTGCAGCCCACCTCCTTCCCCTTGGACCGCTCTAAGATAGCGTGCCTCATAACGCTGATGTCCGGGTGGGCTCTCGCTTGGGCTTCGGCGGTGTGGGAACAACAATCTGCCGTGTGCTTCAGTCTGGAGGAGTTTGTGGCCGAGGTGAAAAAGGTTTTTGATTCTCCGTTGTCCGGGAGAGAGGCTGCCCGGAAGTTACTCCAGCTTCCTGAAGACTCCCGCAGTGTGGCGGACTATGCAGTTGATTTCCGCACATTGGCTGCCGAGAGTGCCTGGAACCCGGAATCCCTGTTCGACACGTTCCTTCATGGATTATCGGAGGAGGTTAAAGACGAGCTTGCAGTCCGGGATGCCTATGGATCTCGACTCGCTCATCGCCTTGACCATCCGGATCGATGGGCAGCTACGGGAATGTAGGAGGGAGAGGAGGTCTGATTCCGGTCCCACTCACAAGGATCCCACCTTACCCCTGAGGAATCCCAGAAGTTCCCGGCGTCTACGTTCCCGAGAGAATCTGAGGTTACCCGAGTTCCCCTGAGAGCATCCGAGGTCTGCCGACTCGCCTCTTCCGGAGCCGATGCAACTCAGCAGAGCTAGGCTGTCTCCAGCCGAACGTTTATGCAGACTTAACACCAAGAGTTGTCTGTATTGCGGACCTACCAGTCATTACGTGTCTACCTGTCCATTAAAATACCAGGCTCATCAGTAGGTAAAGGTACTCTTCTCCCCTTACTTTCACCCCTCTCCATGCCATCCTGCTGTGGGGCGACCAGTCGAAATCTCTCCGGGTTCTCATTGACTCTGGGGCCGATGAGAGTTTCATGGACGCTATCCTGGTGTCAGAGCTGGTCATCCCCACTCAGCCCCTCTCCATTCCCATGGACGTTAGAGCACTGGATGGGCGCTCTATAGGCAGGCACCCACAATACTACTCCCATCAACCTGCGAGTGTCAGTGGACCACAGTGAGTCAACGCAGTTCATGCTCATCAAGTCTCCTCAGGTTCCCGTGGTATTGGGGTTTTCTTGGCTTCAGCGACACAATCCCCTTATCAACTGGACTGCTGGTGCTATCATGGGCTGGAGCCCATTCTGCCACACCTGTAGTCGGTGCAGTGTGCCCCGGGACTTCTTCCTGTGGGCTTGGAAGAATCCTCGGACCTCTCCGCCGTTCCCGCGGAGTACCAGGACCTCCGGGTGGTTTTCAGCAAGGCCCAGGCCACTTCGCTTCCTCCGCATCGACCCTATGACTGCAGGATCGACCTTCTCCCGGGCACTACACCACCCCGGGGACGGCTGTATTCACTGTCGGGTCCGGAGACCAAGGCTATGGAGACGTACATCGAGGTCTCCCTGGCTGCAAGGTGTATCCATCCTTCTGCCTCCCCCGCCGCCCGTGCATCGACTACCGGAGCCTCAATGACATCACGGTTAAGAACCGCTATCTGCTACCACTCATCACCTTGGCTTTCGAGACGCTTTTCTCTGAGTTGGACCTGCAGAACGCCTACCATCTGGTGCAGGGATACGGGAAGGTGATGAGTGGAAGACAGCCTTCAACACTGCTAGCGGACACTACGAATACCTGGTGATGCCATTCGGTCTAACCAACGCTCCTGGTTACTGATGTTCTCCGCGACATGTTGAACTGATTCGTGTTCGTCTACCTCGATGTCATCCTCGTCTTTTCCCGCTCAGCTCAAGAACACGTTCTCCACCTCCGACAGGTCCTCCAGCGTCTCCTGGAGAACCAGCTTTTTGTCAAAGCAGAAAAATGCGAATTCCATCGCTCCACCATCTCCTTCCTTGGATACATCATCGCTGCTAGTAATGTGCTGATGGATCCGGGAAAGGTGAGAGCGGTGGTGGATTGGCCCCAACCCATGTCCAGAGTGCAGCTGCAATGCTTTCTAGGATTTGCCTATTTCTATTGCCATTTTATCCGGGGTTACAGCACCCTGGCTTCCCCCCTTTCAGCACTCACCTCTCCCAAGGTCTCATTCACGTGGTCCCCAGCTGCTGACAGGGCGTTCCTGGACCTTAAGCACCGCTTCACAACAGCTCCCATATTAATCCATCCGGACCCGTCCCGTCAGTTCGTGTTGGAGGTAGACGTTTCGGATGTCGGAGTGGGGGCCGTCCTGTCCCAGCGTTCTGCCCTGGACCTTAAGCTGCATCCCTGTGCCTTCTTCTCCCATCGTCTTAACGCCACAGAGAGGAATTATAATGTGGGGAATCGAGAACTACTTGCGGTGAAGATGCTATTGGAGGACTGGAGGCACTGGTTAGAGGGGGCAGAACATCCATTCATTGTGTGGACGGATCACAAGAACCTGGAATATCTCGGCTAACCGAATGTTTGTCTCAGACGCTGCCTGCTCCCCGGTCCTGGAATGGGCTCATTCCTCCAGGCTTGCCTGCCACCCGGGCTCCCGTCGGACCCTGGCATTTGTGCGACAACGGTTTTGGTGGCCCACCATGGTCCCTGACGTCTCCGCGTTTGTTTCTGCCTGCACTGTCTGTGCTCAGAATAAGATTCCTCGGCAAGCTCCGGCTGGCCTCCTTCAACCTCTTCCTGTCCCTCACCGTCCCTGGTCACATATATCCCTGGACTTCGTCACTGGTCTCCCTCCATCTGATGGCAACACCACTATCCTCACGGTGGTGGACAGGTTTTCCAAAGCCACCCATTTCATTCCCCTCCCCAAGCTACCCTCTGCCAAGGAGACGGCCCAGCTCATGGTGCAGCATGTCTTCCAGATCCATGGACTTCCGGTGGGCATGGTCTCCGACCGTGGTCCTCAGTTCTCGTCCCGGTTCTGGAAGGTGTTCTGCACACTCATTGGGTCGTCGGCCAACCTGTCCTCCGGGTTTAACCCCCAGTCTAACGGCCAGTCAGAGCGAGCCAATCAGGACCTGGAGACTACTCTTCATTGCCTTGTCTCCGCCAACCCCACCACATGGAGCCAACAACTTGTGTGCGTAGAATACGCACACAACACCCTCCCCTGCTCAGCCACTGGTCTCTAGCCTTTCGAGTGTTCGATGGTTTACCGCTTTTCCCTGAGCAAGAGCAAGAGGTCAACATACCCTCGGCCCAGATGTTTGTCTGCCGCTGTCGCCGTACCTGGAAGAGATCCGGTCTGCTCTTCTCAAGACCACCTCTAGGTAACGACGACATGCGGACCGCCACCGGACCCCGGATCCCCGTTATCGTCTCGGGCAGAAGGTATGGCTGTCCCGCAAACTTTCCCCCCGTTTTATCGGCCCTTTCCCCATCTCTAAGATTCTTAGACCCGCTGCTGTTTGTCTTCTGTTGCCCCGCATCCTGCGTACACATCCCACTTTTCATGTATCAAGCGTTAAACCTCTGTCTCACAGCCCTCTGTCTCCTCTTTCCATTTGGGTCTGCTGGTTCGCAGTGTTGGCCGCAGGAGGAACATATATCTCAGTTATAGACCCTGGTATGAGACTACCCACTTTAGACAACAGGGCAACTCCGTTATTCAGCTCCAGCCATCCTTTTGATGCTGAATAGTGCCACCAATTCATGTTTGAACGACTGGTGAATGGGGAGGACCAGTTTATTACATTAACTCTTGTTTGGGGAGTCATCCCAACCGATAATGGCAATCACTTTGATCCAAAAAGCAATGGATCTTTAGTTATGGATCCAGAGTTTACTTACAATTCCGAGTTGGATGACCGTTCAAAACGTATTTTCCCAGTCGGAGCTCGTTTTTTCCAGAGTTCCCAGTTGTCTTGAACTCCTGATGTCAGCTTTCCCAGTTCGGAGTTAACAGTTGTTTTGAGCTAGGCAGAAATCATGCTGGATTGACAGCATGCTGAATTTTTATCATTTTAAACTTGGAAAATAGACCCTTAAACCCAGACTTGGGACCACACTGCCACGCCACTGAATAGCAGGCTAGTGATTGCTTTGCAATGCTTGCAGTTAGCCACTAATTCCTTCCAAACCACTCATTGTTGAATTTGCGATTTGCAACTTTATGTCCAAAGGCCGATGAGCACCAATACATTTTATCTATAATTTCTCTTCATTATTTCTCTTCATATGACAAGGATTAAAAGGAATTTGCCAGTAGATTGTCGACTTGATTCATGATGATGACTGCTAGCTTGCTAGCTAAGATTTTGAAAGTATGATGTTGACATGATCAGTCCAATCAAAGCTACTGTAGATATAACTCTATGGCAGCACCCAAGGGGCTTGATTTTTCGAGCTCTACCCTTAGATTTGGCGGTGACGTAGTGTCCCCATGAGTGACAGAACACTGAGCCAATCACGGCGCAACTAGAGAACATTACCCAATCAAGGTGCAACTAGAGAACATTACCAACCCCTACGCTCCGTATTTTCTGCTGGCTGCCCCACCACCACAGAAAGCACCGAGCTAGGCTGAAACACCTGCATTTTGGAGCTGCCTTACTCAAGAAAGCAAAAAAGAGACCATGTTTGTATACAGCTTTATTAACTCAATTATTTTTTAAATATTTTTTTACATTGTTTGCAAACTGATATGTGACACGTATTAATGCCAAAATAACATGCAAAACAGGCAACCCCCATTTCTGCCCCACCTGCCCTGAATGACGGGTCACCACTGTGGCTATGCTTAAACTGCCCTGCCAATGTTGTTCTTCTCAGACCATTTTGAAATATATTTTGAAAAAAATGTAGGTATATGATCACACTGGTAATACTGTAGATAATTTGTTGTATTACTTGTGAGGCACAGATGAGTGAACATTATCTTTTTTTTTTTTACTGGACTGATGGCCTGCATCTAAATGTCAGTCTGAGGGGAGGGAGGGAGGGAGCAGCGGTGAGGCTGCCTCTCACCCTACTCACTGTTACTCTGCTCTCCCTCCCTCCGCTAAGAAAAAGGGACACAGTCTTCCAGCTGATGGCGAAACTCAAGTCGCACTGCATTATTTCTGCCTCATGCACGCAGCAATGCACGTTGTTACTCCTATGAACAGAGAATGTGAAATATTCCTCGATATAAAAAGACACAAGCCACTAATAATAACAACGCAAGCTTATCGGAACACTTTGCTATACTCATTTATTGCAGCTGCAGTGCTGGTTGTAGCGTGAGTGGAAGTAGGGAGAACACACATTTTATGGCTTGTAAAAGTGTTGAACAAAGTGTTGACAGTGCTGAATAACAACTTAAACATGAACTTACTAATAAAAACAGGAGCTCCTTGCTGTATTCGTCGAGTCTCTCTCTAGTCATGGTTCGAGGAAACTGTGCAGACACGGTGATCTGAGCTATCTGATTGGCCAGCGGTAGGACAATAGGTGCACTTGAATTGCTCTCTGTGCCTGCCGGGTAGGTGGAGTGCTACCTTCAGACACATTAAATGGTTTTAAATGGGAACACTGCCTTCCTGGCACTAAATCTGCTGAATCAGATTATAAATAACAGCGGATACAGAGGTGGCAAGGGGATACTGTTGGAAGGGTCAGTTTGCGTGTGTGATATAGTAAAGTTTAACTTTAGTTAACTTTTCCTATTCATTCTCTATGGCGTTTTATCACTATGGGTGTAATATATTTCCGACCACTGGTTGGTTTTGTGGCGCTGTTCCACACTCCATAGGCCACTGTAGAAAGGACACCTTCAGTCTGTCTATACTATAGCTAGCTACACCTTTACTGAATGACAACAATGTAGCCGGAACACTGTTCTGTCTAGCTAGTTGGGCTTAGAAATTGATAAATGAACATATGGAGATATCACAAATTCATGCAGCTGTGGTGGTGTCACTTGTTTAGCTAATCACCTGCTTTAAAGAGTGAAAATACTCAAGCCTTTATCCATACCAGCAGGTCTCCCATGAAAAAGTGATGTTGACTTCAATGGGACAACCAGGTAATTAAAGCTAAAATGTTCTGTGCACTCTCACTAGATAGAAGTTTGTGGTTCAGTGGCAGATTTTCTAAAGAAAATAGACACATAGTATCAGCAATTCTCAATCAGATGAGACACCTGGTCTCATTAATTTATTGGCCACATGCGCGGAATACAACAGGTGCAGACATTACGGTGAAATGCTTACTTACAGCTCTTAACCAACAGTGCATTTATTTTTAATAAAAAAGTAGAATAAAACAACAAAAAAGTGTTGAGAAGAAAAGAGCATAAGTAAAATAAAATAACAGTAGGGAGGCTATATAAACAGTGAGGGAAAAAAGTATTTGATCCCCTGCTGATTTTGTACGTTTGCCCACTGACAAAGAAATGATCAGTCTATAATTTTAATGGTAGGTTTATTGGAACAGTGAGAGACAGAATAACAAGAAAAAAATCCAGAAAATCGCATGTCAACAATGTTATAAATTGATTTGCATTTTAATGAGGGAAATAAGTATTTGACCCCTTCTCAATCAAAAAGATTTCTGGCTCCCAGGTGTCTTTTATACAGGTAACGAGCTGAGATTAGGAGCACACACTTAAAGGGAGTGCTCCTAATCTCAGCTTGTTACCTGTATAAAAGACACCTGTCCACAGAAGCAAGCAATCAATCAGATTCCAAACTCTCCACCATGGCCAAGACCAAAGAGCTCTCCAAGGATGTCAGGGACAAGATTGTAGACCTACACAAGGCTGGAATGGGCTACAAGACCATCGCCAAGCAGCTTGGTGAGAAGGTGACAACAATTGGTGTGATTATTCGCAAATGGAAGAAACACAAAAGCACTGTCAATCTCCCTTGGCCTGGGGCTCCATGCAAGATCTCACCTCGTGGAGTTGCAATGATCATGAGAACGGTGAGGAATCAGCCCAGAACTACACGGGAGAATCTTGTCAATGATCTCAAGGCAGCTGGGACCATAGTCACCAAGAAAACAATTGGTAACACACTACGCCGTGAAGGACTGAAATCCTGCAGCGCCCGCAAGGTCACCCTGCTCAAGAAAGCACATATACAGGGCCATCTGAAGTTTGCCAATGAACATCTGAATGATTCAGAGGAGAACTGGGTCAAAGTTTTGTGGTCAGATGAGACCAAAATTGAGCTCTTTGGCATCAACTCAACTCGCCGTGTTTGGAGGAGGAGGAATGCTGCCTATGACCCCAAGAACACCATCCCCACAGTCAAACATGGAGGTGGAAACATTATGCTTTGGGGGTGTTTTTCTGCTAAGCGGACAGGACAACTTCACCGCATCAAAGGGACGATGGACGGGGCCATGTACCGTCAAATCTTGGGTGAGAACCTCCTTCCCTCAGCCAGGGCATTGAAAATTGGTCGTGGATGGGTATTCCAGCATGACAATGACCCAAAACACACGGCCAAGGCAACAAAGGAGTGGCTCAAAAATAAGCACATTAAGGTCCTGCAGTGGCCTAGCCAGTCTCCAGACCTTAATCCCATAGAAAATCTGTGGAGGGAGCTGAATGTTCAAGTTGCCAAACGTCAGCCTCAAAACATTAATGACTTGGAGAAGATCTGCAAAGAGGAGTGGAACAAAATCCCTCCTGAGATGTGTGCAAACCTGGTGGCCAACTACAAGAAACGTCTGACCTCTGTGATTGCCAACAAGGGTTTTGCCACCAAGTACTAAGTCATGTTTTGCAGAGGGGTCAAATACTTATTTCCCTAATTAAAATGCAAATCAATTATAACATTTTTGACATGTGTTTTTCTGGATTTTTTTGTTGTTATTCTGTCTCTCACTGTTCAAATAAACCTACCATTAAAATTATAGACTGATCATGTCTTTGTCAGTGGCAAACGTACAAAATCAGCAGGGGATCAAATACTTTTTTCCCTCACTGTACAGGGGGTTACCGGTGCAGAGTCAATGTGCGGGGGCACCTGCTAGTTAAGGTAGTTGAAGTAATATGTACATGTGGGTAGAGTTAAAGTGCCTATACATAAATAATTAACAGAGTAGCAGCAGCGTAAAAAGATGGGGTGGGGGGGCAGTGCAAATAGTCCGGGTAGCCATGATTAGCTGTTCAGGAGTCGTATGGCTTGGGGGTAGAAGCTGTTGAGAAATTGTTTGGACCTAGACTTGACACTCCAGAACCGCTTGCCGTGCGGTAGCAGAGAGAACAGTCTATGACTAAGGTGGCTGGAGTCTTTGACAATTTTGAGGGCCTTCCTCTGACACCGCCTGGTATAGAGGTCCTGGATGGCAGGAAGCTTGGCCCCAGTGATGTACTGGGCCGTACACACTACCCTCTGTAGTGCCTTGCGGTCGGAGGCCAAGCAGTTGCCATACCAGGCGGTGATGCAACCAGTCAGGATGCTCTCGATGGTGCAGCTGTAGAATTTTTTGAAGATCTGAGGACCCATGCCAAATCTTTTCAGTCTCCTGAGGGGGAATAGGCTTTGTCGTGCCCTCTTCACGACTGTCTTGGTGTGTTTGGACCATGATAGTTCGTTGGTGATGTGGACACCAAGGAACTTGAAGCTCTCAACCTGTTCCACTACAGCCCCGTCGATGAGAATGGGGGCGTGCTCAGTCCTCTTTTTTTTCCTATAGTCCACAATCATCTCCTTTGTCTTGGTCACGTTGAGGGAGAGGTTGTTGTCCTGGCACCACACGGCCAGGTCTCTGACCTCCTCCCTATAGGCTGTCTCATCGTTGTCGGTGATCAGGCCTACCACTGTTGTGTCGTCGGCAAACTTAATGATGGTGTTGGAGTCGTGCCTGGCCATGCAGTCATGGGTGAACAGGGAGTACAGGAGGGGACTGAGCACGCACCCCTGAGGGGCCCCCGTGTTGAGGATCAGTGTGGCAGATGTGTTGTTACCTACCCTTACCACCTGGGGGCGGCCCGTCAGGAAGTCCAGGATCCAGTTGCAGAGGGAGGTGTTTAGTCCCAGGATCCTTAGCTTAGTGATGAGCTTTGAGGGCACTATGGTGTTGAATGCTGAGCTGTAGTCAATGAATAGCATTCTCACGTAGGTGTTCCTCTTGTCCAGGTGGGGAAGGGCAGTGTGGAGTGCAATAGAGATTGCATCATCTGTGGATCTGTTGGGGCGGTATGCAAATTGGAGTGGGTCTAGGGTTTCTGGGATAATGGTGTTGATGTGAGCTATGACCAGCCTTTCACAGCACTTCATGGCTACAGACGTCAGTGCTACGGGTCGGTAGTCATTTAGGCAGGTTATCTTAGAGTCCTTGGGCACGGGGACTATGGTGGTCTGGTTAATTTATTGTGTGGATATCTTTATAAGTTATGCATACTTCATGTTAATATTCCATTACCCTAGGTCCTCCATTCCCGAACGTGAAGCCGCCTGACCCTAGCAGGAAGGACCAGAGAAAAGTGTTGGCTTAAGGTATGACTTCGTATTGAGTAAAATTTAGATCACTCAAGTTCATATTTAGATTTAGAGTGACTGACATGAATTGGAGCATGAACAGGCCTAGTCTACACTCAGGTGGAACAACGGATATGTAATGCATTTGTCAACAACGATTGTGACAATTAATGCATATCACAACGGTCGAGAGGTGCGTACAAACTTGCAATGTAACCTACATCCATTGTTAAACTTGAGTGATGACTAAGCCCTAGAGGTTTAGTAACTTCACGTGATTAAGCCTACGTCATACAGATCTGAATGTTTCATATCCTTTTTACTGTACACTGTTGATAGTAGTTCATGCCAAAGCTAATCATTGAATGTCCTACTACAGCTTGACAAACGTCTGTGTCATATGAACACACACACACCAGGGGTTGCCAGGGCGAGTACACTGAGCATTCGGGGAAAAGCTCATATTGTGCATTTAGTGACTGAATGCAACAAAAAAGAAACAGCACAGCGACATGATCGCAGAGTTCACTCTCCGCCTCTCAATCACACACTCGCTCACGCACTCACATAAATGACAATAATCATAAAGGTCAACTAAGTTAATTGGGCCTCTATTTCAGGAGAGGAACGACATCCATGACCTTCTGGCTCTCCTCTCTGCTGAGACCGATCCGGCCCCAGCAGCGCAGGCCCAGCTCTAACTGTGGTCCTCCCTACAGGCCGTTCTGCTCCGCTCCCCTTTGGCACCAGCTCCTGCCGCAACAAAATAAGATTGCTGCTGGATACAGGTAATTCAAATGATATCACACACATATGTGTGCAGGCACTAACTCATTCTGTCTCACACACACACACAATATTTAGGTTAGTGTACAGTAAAGGCTTTGTCATTAAAACAATATTGTGCCTCTCTTTCAGATCTGCCAGCCACACCACCACTGCCCTTGACAGCTTCTCCACTGGGCCCATCAAGAGATGAGGTTGCCTCTTAATCTTGGACCAAGGCCGATGGACAGAGCCCATTAGAGCTGCCAGTAATGTCCTACTGGCCAAGCACCAAGGGGAGGAAGAGATCCTGAAGTGGGTGGATCTGCTTGGCTCTCAACACCAGCCCAGAGACGCTTCTAGAGACACACAGCTGTGGCATTATGTTACAGCAGAGTGAAACGGTCAGTGTCCCAGTCACGTTCCCTGCCACCTGCACTTACACAGCAGAAAGCCTCACCAATTCAAGGATGCCATTTGAGGAGTTTGCTGCCACTGCCTTCTTTCAATGGGAGCTGGAGGCCTCGAAGCAGAGGGAGGCAGTGAGGAAGGAGCGAACTGAGGAAAGAGAAAATCCTCAGACCAGCATCCCTCTGGCCGTCTGTACAGATTCTGCCACCAGCCGCTGAAACAAGGCCCCAACAGCCCTCCCACACAAACAGCCCTTACACACATACCAGCTTTCCTTGAGTGGCAGGAAAATATCTACTGCCTAGCCAAAGTGTTTTCCCTGTACCTGGCACAGGGCATTGGCGAGAGCCTTTTATGAGACTGAAAAGTAGAGATGTATGTTGGAGAAGGGGGAGTGACTCTACAGACACACACACACATAAATAAAAGGAGCTGAAAATCTATTTGCATTGATGGAAGTGGTTTGGACTCTTGTTTGATTTGTATTTATTTCACAGGTACTGTCCATTGTTTTACATTATTGTACATATATTGCTGTACATCACTGTATATATTATTGTTCATTGCTATTCTGTGTAAATGTTGCATAAAGACCAACATTCTATTCTAATCGCGGTGAATGTCTTGTATTATCAACCAATTCCTATAGTTAGTGTGTGAATAAGTTTGTTGTACGAAGGACTGTGCTCCAACGCTATCAGAAATATAGCTTTGATTTCATTAAAGTAAACCTCAAAGTAATCTTCTCTGAGTTGCTTTAATGTTGTCTTTATGTATAAGATACTTTCATTTCGATTGTGCTCCAACGCTCAAATATGTCTTTGATTTCATTAAATTAAACCTCAATGTTTTTTTAAATAGTCTTTATCTGCATTAAAATGGCAAATGGAACGTCCTCCAAATGCAAGATGTCCTCCAGCGATGTCTGAACTTTTACTTTTGAAAAGGGATATCGCAACTATAAATACAGTAAAGTACACAAACTAAAGGGTAGAAAATAAATGTAACAAGTGTTTCTAGACAACTTTTTAGGCATCCAAGGTGTTGGTCTTATGGGAATCTGTGATGTCATCTTGCTTGAGGAACAATATAGGAACAATAGACAACTAAAGAGGAAAGCCCCAACTATGTACAGCGCCTTTCATCCCCCTTGGCATTTTTCCTATTTTGTTGCATTACAACCTGTAATTTAAATTGATTTTTATTTGGATGTCATGTAATAGACATACACAAAATAGTCCAAATTTGTGAAGTAAAAAACCCCCAAAAAAACGTGTTAAAAAAAAAATGAATAAATAAATAACGGAAAAGTGGTGCGTGTATATGTATTCACCCCCTTTGCGATGAAGCCCCTAAATAAGATCTGGTGCAACCAATTACCAACAGAAGTAATTAATTAGTTAGTAATTAACATAATTAGTTAAATAAAGTCCAACTGTATGCAATCTAAGTGTCACATGATCTCAGTATATATACACCTGTTCTGAAAGGCCCCAGAGTCTGCAACACCCCTAAGCAAGGGGCACCACCAAGCTAGCGGCACCATAAAGACCAAGGAGCTCTCCAAACAGGTCAGGGACAACGTTGTGGAGAAGTACAGATCAGAAACTTTGAACATCCCATGGTGCACCATTAAATCCATTATTAAAAAATTGAAAGAATATGGCACCACAACAAACCTGCCAAGAGAGGGCCACCCAACAAAACTCACAGACCAGGCAAGGAGGGCATTAATCAGAGGCAACAAAGACACCAAAGATAACCCTGAAGGAGCTGCAAAGCTCCACAGTGGAGATTGGAGTATCTGTCCATAGGATCACTTCAAGCCGTACACTCCACAGAGCTGGGCTTTACAGAAGAGTGGCCAGAAAAAAGCCATTGCTTGAAGAAAAAAAAATAAGCAAACATGTTTGGTGTTAGCCAAAAGGCATGTGGGAGACTCCCCAAACATATGGAAGAAGGTACTCTGGTCAGATGAGACTAAAATTGAGCTTTTTGGCCATCAAGGAAAACGCTATGTCTGGTGCAAACCCAACACCTCTCATCACCCCGAGAACACCATCCCCACAGTGAAGCATGGTGGTGTCAGCATCATGCTGTGGAGATGTTTATTTATCGGCAGGGACTGGGAAACTGGTCAGAATTGAAGGAATGATGGATGGCGCTAAATACAGGGAAATTCTTGAGGGAAACCTGTTTCAGTCTTCCAGCGATTTGAGACTGGGATGGAGGTTACATTTACATCATTTAGCAGACGCTCTTATCCAGAGCGACTTACAAATTGGTGCATTCACCTTATAGCCTTCAGAAGCATACTGCTAAAGCAACACTCGAGTGGTTTAAGGGGAAACATTTAAATGTCTTGGAATGGCCTAGTCAAAGCCCAGACCTCAATCCAATTGAGAATCTGTGGTATGACTTAAAGATCGCTGTACACCAGCGGAACCCATCCAGCTTGAAGGAGCTGGAGCAGTTTTGCCTTGAAGAATGGTAGATGTGCAAAGCTTAAAGAGACATACTTTGGGGGGGGGGGGGGGGGGGGGAATAGTTATGCATGCTCAAGTTCTGTCTTTTTGTCTTATTTCTTGTTTGTTTCACACACAAAAAATATTTAGCATCTTCAAAGTGGTAGGCATGTTGTGTAAATCAAATGATACAAACCCCCCAAAAATCCATTTTAATTCCGGGTTGTAAGGCAACAAAATAGGAAAAATGCCAAGGGGGGTGAATACTTACGCAAACCACTGTATTTACATTCACATATCAAACTGTTCACACGAAACAGACCTAAAACTACTATCTGGGTTTGTTGCATGAAGAAATGTATAAAAATGTTGATTATGAACCATGTACAGTGAGGGAAAAAAGTATTTGATTCCCTGCTGATTTTGTACGTTTGCCCACTGACAAAGAAATTATCAGTCTATAATTTTAATGGTAGGTTTATTTGAACAGTGAGACAGAATAACAACAAAATATCCAGAAAAACACATGTCAAAAATGTTATAAATTGATTTGCATTTTAATGAGGGAAATAAATATTTGACCCCCTCTCAATCAGAAAGATTTCTGGCTCCCAGGTGTCTTTTATACAGGTAACGAGCTGAGATTAGGAGCACACTCTTAAAGGGAGTGCTCCTAATCTCAGTTTGTTACCTGTATAAAAGACACCTGTTCACAGAAGCAATCAATCAATCAGATTCCAAACTCTCCACCATGGCCAAGACCAAAGAGCTCTCCACGGATGTCAGGGACAAGATTGTAGACCTACACAAGGCTGGAATGGGCTACAAGACCATCGCCAAGCAGCTTGGTGAGAAGGTGACAACAGTTGGTGCGATTATTCGCAAATGGAAGGAACACAAAATAACTGTCAATCTCCCTCGGCCTGGGGCTCCATGCAAGATCTCACTCGTGGAATTGCAATGATCATGAGAACGGTGAGGAATCAGCCCATAACTACACGGGAGGATCTTGTCAAGCAGCTGGGACCATAGTCACCAAGAAAACAATTGGTAACACACTACGCCATGAAGGACTGAAATCCTGCAGCGCCCGCAAGGTCCCCCTGCTCAAGAAAGCAAATATACAGGCCCGTCTGAAGTTTGCCAATGAACATCTGAATGATTCAGAGGAGTGGAACAAAATCCCTCCTGAGATGTGTGCAAACATGGTGGCAAACTACAAGAAACGTCTGACCTCTGTGATTGCCAACAAGGGTTTTGCCACCAAGTGCTAAGTCATGTTTTGCAGAGGGGTCTAATACTTATTTCACTCATTCAAATGCAAATCAATTTATAACATTTTTGACATGCGTTTTTCTTGATTTTTTTGTTGTTATTCTGTCTCTCACTATTCAAATAAACCTACCATTAAAATTATAGACTGATCATGTCTTTGTCAGTGGGCAAACATACACATTTGCATTTTATTGCATGACATAAGTATTTGATCACCTACCAACCAGTAAGAATTCCGACTCTCACAGACCTGTTCGTTTTTCTTTAAGAAGCCCTCCTGTTCTCCACTTATTACCTGTATTAACTGCACCTGTTTGAACTCGTTACCTGTATAAAAGACACCTGTCCACACATTCAATCAAACAGACTCCAACCTCTCCACAATGGCCAAGACCAGAGAGCTGTGTAAGGACATCAGGGATAAAATTGTAGACCTGCACAAGGCTGGGATGGGCTACAGGACAATAGGCAAGCAGCTTGGTGAGAAGACAACAACTGTTGGCGCAATTATTAGAAAATGGAAGAAGTTCAAGATGACGGTCAATCGCCCTCGGTCTGGGGCTCCATGCAAGATCTCACCTCGTGGGGCATCAATGATCATGAGGAAGGTGAGTGATCAGCCCAGAACTACACGGCAGGACCTGGTCAATGACCTGAAGAGAGCTGGGACATGAGTCTCAAAGAAAACCATTAGTAACACACTATGCCGTCATGGATTAAAATCATGCAGCGCACGCAAGGTCCCCCTGCTCAAGCCAGCGCATGTCCAGGCCCGTCTGAAGTTTGCCAATGACCATCTGGCTGATCCAGCGGAGGAATGGGAGAAGGTCATGTGGTCTGATGAGACAAAAATATAGCTTTTTGGTCTAAACTCCACTCGCCGTGTTTGGAGGAAGAAGAAGGATGAGTACAACCCCAAGAACACCATCCCAACCGTGAAGCAAGGAGGTGGAAACATCATTCTTTGGAGATTTTTTTTCTGCAAAGGGGACAGGATGACTGCACCGTATTTAGGGGAGGATGGATGGGGCCATGTATCGCGAGATCTTGGCCAACAACCTCCTTCCCTCAGTAAGAGCATTGAAGATGGGTTGTGATTGGGTCTTCCAGCATGACAACGACCCGAAACACACAGCCAGGGCAACTAAGGAGTGGCTCCGTAAGAAGCATCTCAAGGTCCTGGAGTGGCCTAGCCAGTCTCCAGACCTGAACCCAATAGAACATATTTGGAGGGAGCTGAAAGTCCGTATTGCCCAGCGACAGCCCTGAAACCTGAAGGATCTGGAGAAGGTCTGTATGGAGGAGTGGGCCAAAATCCCTGCTGCAGTGTGTGCAAACCTGGTCAAGACCTACAGGAAACGTATGATCTCTGTAATTGCAAACAAAGGTTTCTGTACCAAATATTAAGTTCTGCTTTTCTGATGTATCACATACTTATGTCATGCAATAAAATGCAAATTAATTACTTAAAAATCATACGTGATTTTCTGGATTTTTGTTTTAGATTCCGTCTCTCACAGTTGAAGTGTACCTATGATAAAAATTACAGACCTCTACATGCTTTGTAATTAGGAAAACCTGCAAAATCGGCAGTAGTGATGGCGTAGTAGTGCAGTTGTGTTTTTATCGTATGTCTGTAAATAGCCTGTAAATACCCTATTTTTCGTACATATTTCCCTATCAGACTTTTCATTCTTCTACAAGATATACTTTCCTGCAACCCGCCTCACTCAATGTGGAACGGATTCTATTATTGACTTACCTTTATCTAGAATCTAGAATCTCCAGTTGAAACTAGCTAGCCAGCTAACTAGCTACTTGCTATTAGCCACAGCTAGTAGTGTTTCACCCAGAACATTGGATTTTTTTCCGCGGGATTAATTTTAATCACTGGACATTGATCACCGGATATTCGGCCAGTCTGCATAGCGCGTTATCGACCCAGAACATATCAGTTTTTCCGCCGGAATCACTGGACCTTTAACTCCGGATTCATCGCTACCAGCTGGCTACAACAAAACGGACGCTGTGGTCTGGCTAATCATCCTGAGCTAGGCCCATCTCCCGGCTATCTACCTCTCTGTCAACCGGACGGGACCACCTAGTGTTGACACGGAGCCCCGCCGATCCTACACGACTGGTCTGCCGACGAAATCGTCTGATGTGGTTACGACGTTAACCACGAAGATTCCATCCATCTGCTAGCCCTGGCCCGCTAGCACACGCTAGCCGTGGCCTCTTACTCACTAGTGCTTCACCACCGGACCTTATGATAACTCAGCTATACAGCTGATATCTGCTGGACTGTTCCTTTTTACGGTACTACATCCTGTTTATGTTTAGCCTCAGCCCAAACATGGTTAGTTTATTGTTGTTTCGGTTATTTCTAATTGTACTATATCACTGTAGACCCCCCAGCCTAGCTAAACCTGCCTTAGATAGCTCCTTTGCCCCTCCCCCTATACACGCGGAGACCGACTCAATTGATGCCTCCAGCGATGCTATCTCTTTCATTGTCACCCAACGCTTAGGTTTACCTCCACTTTACTCATATCCTTCCATATCCTTGTCTGTACATAATGCCCTGAATCTTTTCTATAACACCCGGAAATCTGCCCCCTTTATTCTATGTACCCAACGCACTAGAAGACCAGTTCTTAAAGCCTTTAGCCGTATCCTTATTCTAGTCCTCCTCTGTTCCTCTGGTGATGTAGAGGCTAACCCAGGCCCTGCAGCCCTCAGTATCACTCCTACTCCCCAGGCGCTATCATTTGATGACTTCTGTAATCGCAAAAGTATTGGTTTCTTGCACATAAATATCAGAAGTCTACTTCCTAAGTTTGAGTTATTCACTGCGTTAGCACACTCTGCCAACCCTGATGTTCTGGCAGTGTCTGAATCCTGGCTCAGGAAGGCCACCAAAAATTCTGAAATTTCCATCCCCAACTATAACATTTTCCGTCTAGATAGAACTGCCAAAGGGGGTGGAGTTGCAATCTACTGTAGAGATAGCCTGCAGAGCTCTATCATACTATCCAGGTCTGTGCCCAAACAGTTTGAGCTTCTACTTCTAAAAATCCACCTTTCCAGAAATAAGTCTCTCACTGTTGCCGCTTGCTACAGACCCCCCTCAGCCCCCAGCTGTGCCCTGGACACCATATGTGAATTGATTGCCCCCCATTTATCCTCAGAGTTTGTACTGCTTGGTGACCTAAATTGGGATATGCTTAATACCCCAGCCATCCTACAATCCAAGCTAGATGCCCTCAACCTCACGCAAATTATCAACGAACCTACCAGGTACAACCCTAAATCCGTAAACATGGGTACCCTCATAGATATCATCCTGACTAACATACCCTCTAAATACACCTCAGCTGTCTTCAACCAGGATCTCAGCGATCACTGCCTTATTGCCTGCGTCCGTAACGGGTCCGCGGTCAAACGACCACCCCTCATCACTGTCAAACGCTCCCTAAAACACTTTAGCGAGGAGGCCTTCCTAATTGACCTGGCCCAGGTATCCTGGATGGATATAGATCTCATTCCGTCAGTAGAGGATGCCTGGTTGTTCCTTAAAAGTAATTTCCTCTCAATCTTAAATAAACATGCCCCATTCAAAAAATACAGAACTAAGAACCGATATAGCCCCTGGTTCTCCTCAGACTTGACTGCCCTTGACCAGCACAAAAACATCCTGTGGCGTACAGCATTAGCATCAAATAGCCCCCGCGATATGCAACTTTTCAGGGAAGTTAGGAACCAATATACACAAGCAGTCAGGAAAGCAAAGGCTAACTTTTTCAAACAGAAATTTGCATCCTGTAGCACTAACTCCAAAACGTTTTGGGACACTGTAAAGTCCATGGAGAACAAGAGCACTTCCTCCCAGCTGCCCACTGCACTGAGGCTAGGAAACACTATCACCACCGATAAATCTACAATAATCGAGAATTTCAACAAGCATTTTGCTACAGCTGGCCATGCTTTCCATCTGGCTACCACTAACCCGGCCACCAACTCTGCACCCTCTGCTGCAACTTGCCCATTCCCCCCCCCGCTTCTCCTCCACACAAATTCAGACAGCTGATGTTTTGAAAGCGCTGCAAAATCTGGACCCCTACAAATCAGCTGGGCTAGACAATCTGGACCCTTTCTTTCTAAAACTAGCCGCCGAAATTGTCGCAACCCCTATTACTAGTCTGTTCAACCTCTCTTTCATAACGTATGAGATCCCCAGAGATTGGAAAGCTGCCGCGGTCATCCCCCTCTTCAAAGGGGGTGACACTCTAGATCCAAACTGCTACAGACCTATATCCATCCTGCCCTGCCTTTCGAAAGTATTCGAAAGCCAAGTTAACAAACAGATCATCGACCATTTCGAATACCACCGTACCTTCTCCGCTATGCAATCCGGTTTCCGAGCTGGTCACGGGTGCACTTCAGCCACGCTCAAGGTCCTAAACGATATTATAACCGCGATTGATAATAGACAGTACTGTGCAGCCGTCTTCATCGACCTGGCCAAGGCTTTCGACTCTGTCAACCACCGCATTCTTATTGGCAGACTAAATAGCCTTGGTTTCTCAAATGACTGCCTCGCCTGGTTCACCAACTACTTCTCAGATAGAGTTCAGTGTGTCAAATCGGAGGGCCTGTTGTCTGGACCTATGGCAGTCTCTATGGGGGTGCCACAGGGTTCAATTCTTGGGCCGACACTTTTCTCCGTGTATATCAATGATGTCGCTCTTGCTGCTGGTGACTCTCAGATCCACCTCTATGCAGACGACACCATTTTGTATACATCTGGCCCTTCATTGGACACTGTGTTAACAAACCTCCAAACGAGCTTCAATGCCATACAACAATCCTTCAGTAGCCTTCAACTGCTCTTAAACACTAGTAAAACTAAATGCATGCTTTTCAATCGAACGCTGCTGGCACCCGCCCACCCGACTAGAATCACCACTCTCGACGGGTCTGACCTAGAGTATGTGGACAACTACAAATACCTAGGTGTCTGGTTAGACTGTAAACTCAACTTCCAGACTCACATAAAGAATCTCCAATCCAAAGTTAAATCTAGAATCGGCTTCCTATTTCGCAACAAAGCCTCCTTCACTCATGCTGCCAAACATGCCCTCGTAAAACTGACTATCCTACCGATCCTTGACTTCGGCGATGTCATTTACAAAATAGCCTCCAACACTCTACTCAGCAAATTGGATGTAGTCTATCACAGTGCCATCCGTTTTGTCTCCAAAGCCCCATACACTACCCACCACTGTGACCTGTACGCTCTTGTTGGCTGGTCCTCACTACATGTTCGTCGTCAAACCCACTGGCTCCAGGCCATCTATAAATCACTGCTAGGCAAATCCCCGCCTTATCTTAGCTCATTGGTCACCATAGCAGCACCCACCCGTAGTCTGCGCTCCAGCAGGTATATCTCACTGGTCATTCCCAAAGCCAACACCTCCTTTGGCCGCCATTCCTTCCAGTTCTCTGCTGCCAATGACTGGAACGAATTGCAAAAATCTCTGGAGACTCTTATCTCCCTCAATAACTTTAAGCATCAGTTGTCAGAGCACCTTACCGATCACTGCACCTGTTCACAGCCCATCTGAAATTAGCCCACCCAACTACCTCATCCCTATATTGTTATTTATTTTGCTCTTTTGCACCCCAGTATCTCTATTTGCACATAATCTCTTGCACATCTAGCATTCCAGTGTTAATACTATTGTAATTATTCTGCACTATAGCCTATTTATTGCCTTACCTCCATAACTTGCTACATTTGCACACACTGTATATATATTTTCTGTTGTATTTCTGACTTTGTTTTTTACCCCATATGTAACTCTGTGTTGTTTTTATTGCACTACTTTGCTTTATCTTGGCCAGGTCGCAGTTGTAAATGAGAACCTGTTCTCAACTGGCTTACCTGGTTAAATAAAGGTGGAAAAATAAAATAAAAATAAAAATCAAATACTTCTTCTCCCCACTGTACCTTGCTCTGAAGAGGCACTCAGTTAATCACAGTGGGTCCCCTCCTCTCCTGTAAAACGATTTTGTCTGAGGGAATACATTTTATTAGAATAAAGAATTGAAGACAAAATAAATCTATAAACTGATTAAACTTTATTAAAACTTGTAACGTAATTGTTTTAAGTACAATGTACCAACTTCCAAGGGGAATAAACTCATGTTTATTTAATAAACAGAGTAAACTTTTATATGATTCATGTTTTAAGAACAGTAACAAGTAATGTAAATTATCATGTGTCCCTGGGTGGGATAAATAAATATCAGAAGTCTATTTCCTAAGTTTGAGTTATTCACTGCGTTAGCACACTCTGCCAACCCTGATGTTCTGGCAGTGTCTGAATCCTGGCTCAGGAAGGCCACCAAAAATTCTGAAATTTCCATCCCCAACTATAACATTTTCCGTCTAGATAGAACTGCCAAAGGGGGTGGAGTTGCAATCTACTGTAGAGATAGCCTGCAGAGCTCTATCATACTATCCAGGTCTGTGCCCAAACAGTTTGAGCTTCTACTTCTAAAAATCCACCTTTCCAGAAATAAGTCTCTCACTGTTGCCGCTTGCTACAGACCCCCCTCAGCCCCCAGCTGTGCCCTGGACACCATATGTGAATTGATTGCCCCCCATTTATCCTCAGAGTTTGTACTGCTTGGTGACCTAAATTGGGATATGCTTAATACCCCAGCCATCCTACAATCCAAGCTAGATGCCCTCAACCTCACGCAAATTATCAACGAACCTACCAGGTACAACCCTAAATCCGTAAACATGGGTACCCTCATAGATATCATCCTGACTAACATACCCTCTAAATACACCTCAGCTGTCTTCAACCAGGATCTCAGCGATCACTGCCTTATTGCCTGCGTCCGTAACGGGTCCGCGGTCAAACGACCACCCCTCATCACTGTCAAACGCTCCCTAAAACACTTTAGCGAGGAGGCCTTCCTAATTGACCTGGCCCAGGTATCCTGGATGGATATAGATCTCATTCCGTCAGTAGAGGATGCCTGGTTGTTCCTTAAAAGTAATTTCCTCTCAATCTTAAATAAACATGCCCCATTCAAAAAATACAGAACTAAGAACCGATATAGCCCCTGGTTCTCCTCAGACTTGACTGCCCTTGACCAGCACAAAAACATCCTGTGGCGTACAGCATTAGCATCAAATAGCCCCCGCGATATGCAACTTTTCAGGGAAGTTAGGAACCAATATACACAAGCAGTCAGGAAAGCAAAGGCTAACTTTTTCAAACAGAAATTTGCATCCTGTAGCACTAACTCCAAAACGTTTTGGGACACTGTAAAGTCCATGGAGAACAAGAGCACTTCCTCCCAGCTGCCCACTGCACTGAGGCTAGGAAACACTATCACCACCGATAAATCTACAATAATCGAGAATTTCAACAAGCATTTTGCTACAGCTGGCCATGCTTTCCATCTGGCTACCACTAACCCGGCCACCAACTCTGCACCCTCTGCTGCAACTTGCCCATTCCCCCCCCCGCTTCTCCTCCACACAAATTCAGACAGCTGATGTTTTGAAAGCGCTGCAAAATCTGGACCCCTACAAATCAGCTGGGCTAGACAATCTGGACCCTTTCTTTCTAAAACTAGCCGCCGAAATTGTCGCAACCCCTATTACTAGTCTGTTCAACCTCTCTTTCATAACGTATGAGATCCCCAGAGATTGGAAAGCTGCCGCGGTCATCCCCCTCTTCAAAGGGGGTGACACTCTAGATCCAAACTGCTACAGACCTATATCCATCCTGCCCTGCCTTTCGAAAGTATTCGAAAGCCAAGTTAACAAACAGATCATCGACCATTTCGAATACCACCGTACCTTCTCCGCTATGCAATCCGGTTTCCGAGCTGGTCACGGGTGCACTTCAGCCACGCTCAAGGTCCTAAACGATATTATAACCGCGATTGATAATAGACAGTACTGTGCAGCCGTCTTCATCGACCTGGCCAAGGCTTTCGACTCTGTCAACCACCGCATTCTTATTGGCAGACTAAATAGCCTTGGTTTCTCAAATGACTGCCTCGCCTGGTTCACCAACTACTTCTCAGATAGAGTTCAGTGTGTCAAATCGGAGGGCCTGTTGTCTGGACCTATGGCAGTCTCTATGGGGGTGCCACAGGGTTCAATGCTTGGGCCGACACTTTTCTCCGTGTATATCAATGATGTCGCTCTTGCTGCTGGTGACTCTCAGATCCACCTCTATGCAGACGACACCATTTTGTATACATCTGGCCCTTCATTGGACACTGTGTTAACAAACCTCCAAACGAGCTTCAATGCCATACAACAATCCTTCAGTAGCCTTCAACTGCTCTTAAACACTAGTAAAACTAAATGCATGCTTTTCAATCGAACGCTGCTGGCACCCGCCCACCCGACTAGAATCACCACTCTCGACGGGTCTGACCTAGAGTATGTGGACAACTACAAATACCTAGGTGTCTGGTTAGACTGTAAACTCAACTTCCAGACTCACATAAAGAATCTCCAATCCAAAGTTAAATCTAGAATCGGCTTCCTATTTCGCAACAAAGCCTCCTTCACTCATGCTGCCAAACATGCCCTCGTAAAACTGACTATCCTACCGATCCTTGACTTCGGCGATGTCATTTACAAAATAGCCTCCAACACTCTACTCAGCAAATTGGATGTAGTCTATCACAGTGCCATCCGTTTTGTCTCCAAAGCCCCATACACTACCCACCACTGTGACCTGTACGCTCTTGTTGGCTGGTCCTCACTACATGTTCGTCGTCAAACCCACTGGCTCCAGGCCATCTATAAATCACTGCTAGGCAAATCCCCGCCTTATCTTAGCTCATTGGTCACCATAGCAGCACCCACCCGTAGTCTGCGCTCCAGCAGGTATATCTCACTGGTCATTCCCAAAGCCAACACCTCCTTTGGCCGCCATTCCTTCCAGTTCTCTGCTGCCAATGACTGGAACGAATTGCAAAAATCTCTGGAGACTCTTATCTCCCTCAATAACTTTAAGCATCAGTTGTCAGAGCACCTTACCGATCACTGCACCTGTTCACAGCCCATCTGAAATTAGCCCACCCAACTACCTCATCCCTATATTGTTATTTATTTTGCTCTTTTGCACCCCAGTATCTCTATTTGCACATAATCTCTTGCACATCTAGCATTCCAGTGTTAATACTATTGTAATTATTCTGCACTATAGCCTATTTATTGCCTTACCTCCATAACTTGCTACATTTGCACACACTGTATATATATTTTCTGTTGTATTTCTGACTTTGTTTTTTACCCCATATGTAACTCTGTGTTGTTTTTATTGCACTACTTTGCTTTATCTTGGCCAGGTCGCAGTTGTAAATGAGAACCTGTTCTCAACTGGCTTACCTGGTTAAATAAAGGTGGAAAAATAAAATAAAAATAAAAATCAAATACTTCTTCTCCCCACTGTACCTTGCTCTGAAGAGGCACTCAGTTAATCACAGTGGGTCCCCTCCTCTCCTGTAAAACGATTTTGTCTGAGGGAATACATTTTATTAGAATAAAGAATTGAAGACAAAATAAATCTATAAACTGATTAAACTTTATTAAAACTTGTAACGTAATTGTTTTAAGTACAATGTACCAACTTCCAAGGGGAATAAACTCATGTTTATTTAATAAACAGAGTAAACTTTTATATGATTCATGTTTTAAGAACAGTAACAAGTAATGTAAATTATCATGTGTCCCTGGGTGGGATTGAACCATGTCTAAAAAAAACGGCAGAAAAAGTCAAATAAGGTCACCAAAATCATGTTGCGGCTATACACCACTGGCCAGGTGTTGAGAGCGGGGAGTGTTACCACTCAGCCACAGCTCTGCACACTCAGTTTTAATTTGTAACCAAATTATTTTTCAATATTGCATAGGGTGACACTTAGCGTGAGCAATTGGCAGTGAAAAAAAATAACCATAACATTCTAAAAAGACGATAAGTTGCAAATAGCTTATTAGCACCATAAAATTGTGCTTTGTAGGGTTGAGGATTTATTGTATCAAAGATTCTGTGATGGCAAACGGTACCGATGCACCAAGTCTGGAACCAACAGGACCCTGAACAGCTTCTACCGACAAGCCATAAGACTGCTAAATAGTTAGTTAAATAGTTAACCAAATAGCTACCCGGACTATCAGCATTGACCCTTTTCGCACTTTGTTGACTCATCACATACTCTGCTGCTACTGTTTATTATCTGTCATTTTATTCCTAGATATATGTACCCCATGTATATAGCCAAGTTATCGTTACTCATTGTGTATTTATTATGTTTTTATCTTTTTATTATTTCTCTATTTTTTTTCTCTCTCTGCATTGTTGGGAAGGGCCCGTAAGTAAGCATTTTGTTGTTAGTCTACACCTGTTTTTTTTTACGACACGTGACCAATACAATTTGATTTGCAGTCAGATGGAATTGCATTGAATCAAATTAATCAGATCCATTGATTTACCGTGCTGCTAGATGTTTACACTTCACTATATTTCAATTTCATTAACAAATACAGAAAGCAGAATTATGTGTCTAAAACAAGACATGGTCCAATTGTGCAAAATCCAAGTATTTTTTTATTCTGTACAAACAAGAAACAACTAACCATCTTTGATATGGTTTAAAACTACATATTTTATGAGAAGTTAACACATCTTCCTGATTTGAGGATAAACAAATATTTATCCCCGTAAGGCAGTTTTTAGTTGATTTAACAGTTGAATGGGTTTGCTCCTAAAAGCAAACCATTTTCAATTATGGAGATATCGTTGTTCATTACATTACATTTTTGTCATTTAGCAGACGCTCTTATCCAGAGCGACTTACAGGAGCAATTAGGGTTAAGTGCCTTGCTCAAGGGCACATCGACAGATTTTTCACCTAGTTGGCTCGGGGATTAGAACCAGCGACCTTTCGGTTACTGGCACAACGCTCTTAACCACTAAGCTACCTGCCGCCCTATGTTCAATACCAGCACATTAGTTTTGCTGATGTAGATCTTCACTTTACATTAATTCATTAATTGAGAGGATTTTCTACACAGCTCAACACCACTGAGGTAAATAGACTCAAGTTATATACAAAAAAAAACTAGAAAAAGAGTGACAACAATGAAAAGACAATAGTACAGTTATGTTTTTAAATTGTTAATTGCATCCACTTGTGTGCATGGCTATGTACCCAGGAAACACCAATGGAAGGCAAACACTCAGTAACGGAAAGGGGATATATTAATCTTAAATTTGTCATGATTGAAATGCTGCTGCTTGCAAGATAACTGTTTGCATAACAGAGCGTCCTAGATGGTTCACTGCTTCAACAGAGACTACTACATTAATCCACTATTTAGACAGACTAAGGGCATTTCACTGCAGTGTAGAATCAATGTACCCCATATTCAAGGTAAAATGCCACAAAAGTTAAGAAATAATCAAAACATTTCTATTCAAGATTAGCACCAACGGTTCATGTTCCAAGATGGATGATTTGTCTGGTGTGGACTTGGATCTCTTCCGCCAGTTTTTAGATATGTTGAGTGGTCTATATGTTTGGCAGCAGCCCAATAAAGCTCTAATTATCATACACTGAAACCATAGGACATTGTCTTTTCTAATAGTGTTTTTTCATGTAAGGCCTGTGTAAGGGTGTGTAGTGATCGAGTCCGTCTGTGTATGTACTGTACTTCAGCCTTTGAAGTCTACTTGTACATGGCGTTGAAGGCTCGACCAATGATGAGCCTGCGCACCTCGCTGGTGCCTGCTCCAATCTCGTACAACTTGGCATCTCTCAGGAAACGGCCCATGGGGTAATCATTAATGTAGCCATTTCCACCTGCGGGTAAAGGAACGTGACAATTACTTGACATAAATCAACTTACAAAACAAGCCCTCTACCCCAAAGAGATTATAGTTAGGGTGAACGCAAGCATAAAACAGTTGATCATGCCAGTGAAAACATTAGCTACAAAGATCAAACATTTTCTATAAAGTGCATGGTTTGCTTGGGTCTTACCCAGGCACTGAATTCCATCCAGAGCGACTTGAGTTGCGTTCTCAGCACAATAAAGGATGACCCCAGCACAGTCCTGCAATGACACCCCACACATTACATCTACGAATTCAACATTACATTTCATTTAATACTGTACCATCCAAGCTTTTTCTATCACATTACATTTAATTCATACTGGAAAAATCATAGCTATTGTCGAAACTTCTCACCATGGAACTGAAGTGTCCCTTGTCACAGGCTCGCGCCACATTATACAAATACTGTCGACAGGCGCCCAGGCGTGTGTACATGTCGGCCATCTTTGCTTGCATCAACTGGTAGGAAGGAAAAAACATTAATTCCAGAAAGGGCAAAAAGGTTATACCTCTTCATCATCATACATCTGGAATGCTATAGCATCATTCACTCTCCAACATCAATTGACTCACTTCAAAACGTATAAGGAAGTGGTATATGCAAGAGAAATAGGAGAAAAAACATGTAGGTTGTTAAAAATTGAATCAAATTGACTTTTTTGTTTGACCGCCTGAGAATTGTTTGGTTTTGGTTGATGTCCCACCTGGAAGTGTCCAATCTTCTGTCCAAAAGCTTCTCTCATGTGGAGGTAAGGAACGGCGAAATCCATCACAGCTTGCATAATGCTGAAAGAGGGGAACATTTTCTTCATTGAAGAACTGAGACATAGAAAGAATATGCTCATGGGCATGTGTTATAAACCCAAAAGGGCCATTGGGTCCAGAATATGTACAGTTGAAGTCAGATGTTTACATACACCTTAGCCAAATACATTTAAACTCAGTTATTTACAATTCCTGACATTAAATCCTAGTAAAAATTCCCTGCCTTAGGTCAGTTAAGATCACCACTTTATTTTAAGAATGTGAAATGTCAGAATAATAGAACAGAATTATTTATTTCAGCTTTAATTTATTTCATCACATTCCCAGTGGGTCAGAAGTTTACATACACTCAATTAGTATTTGGTAGCATTGCCTTTAAATTGTTTAACTTGGGTCAAACGTTTCGGGTAGCCTTCCACAAGCTTCCCACAATAAGTTGGGTGATTTTGGCCCATTCCTCCTGACAGAACTGGTGCAACTGAGTCAGGTTTGTAGGCCTCCTTGCTCACACACGCTTTTTCAGTTCTGCCCACACATTTTCTATAGGATTGAGGTCAGGGCTTTGTGATGGCCACTCCAATACCTTGACTTTGTTGTCCTTAAGCCATTTTGCCACAACTTTGGAAGAATGCTTGGGGTCATTGTCCATTTGGAAGATCAATTTGCGACCAAGCTTTAACTTCCTGACTGATGTCTTGAGATGTTGCTTCAATATATCCACATAATTTTCCTTCCTCATGATGCCATCTATTTTGTGAAGTGCACCAGTCCCTCCTGCAGCAAAGCACACCCACAGCATGATGCTGCCACCCCCGTGCTTCACGGTTGGGATGTTGTTCTTCGGCTTGCAAGCTGCCCCCTTTTTCCTCCAAACATAACGATGGTCATTATGGCCAAACAGTTCTATTTTTGTTTCATCAGACCAGAGGACATTTCTCCAAAAAAGTACGATCTTTGTCCCCATGTGCTGTTGCAAACCGTAGTCTGGCTTTTTTATGGCGGTTTTGGAGCAGTGACTTCTTCCTTGCTGAGCGGCCTTTCAGGTTATGTCGATATACAGTGAGGGAAAAAAGTATTTGATCCCCTGCTGATTTTGTACGTTTGCCCACTGACAAAGACATGATCAGTCTATCATTTTAATGGTAGGTTTATTTGAACAGTGAGAGACAGAATAACAACAACAAAATCCAGAACAATGCATGTCAAAAATGTTATTAATTGATTTGCATTTTAAATGAGGGAAATAAGTATTTGACCCCTCTGCAAAACATGACTTAGTACTTGGTGGCAAAACCCTTGTTGGCAATCACAGAGGTCAGACGTTTCTTGTAGTTGGCCACCAGGCTTGCACACATCTCAGGAGGGACATTGAAAATGGGTCGTGGATGGGTATTCCAGCATGACAATGACCCAAACACACGGCCAAGGCAACAAAGGAGTGGATCAAGAAGAAGCACATAAGGTCCTGGAGTGGCCTACCCAGTCTCCAGACCTTAATCCCATAGAACATTTGTGGAGTTAGCTGAAGGTTCGAGTTGCCAAACGTCAGCCTCGAAACCTTAATGACTTGGAGAAGCTCTGCAAAGAGGAGTGGGACAAAATCCGTCCTGAGATGTGTGCAAACCTGGTGGCCAACTACAAGAAACGTCTGACCTCTGATTGCCAACAAGGGTTTTGCCACCAAGTACTAAGTAAGTTTGAAGGTAGGCCTTGAAATACATCCACAGGTACACCTCCAATTGACTCAAAGGATGTCAATTAGCCTATCAGAAGCTTCTAAAGCCATTACATAATTTTCTGGAATTTTCCAAGCTGTTTAAAGGCACAGTCAACTTAGTGTATGTAAACTTCTGACCCACTGGAATTGTGATACAGTGAATTATAAGTGAAATAATCTGTCTGTAAACAATTGTTGGAAAAATTACTTGTCATGCACAAAGTAGATGTCCTAACCGACTTGCCAAAACTATAGTTTGTTAACAAGAAATGTGTGGAGTGGTTGAAAAATGAGTTTTAATGACTCCAACCTAAGCGTATGTAAACTTCCGACTTCAACTGTATATTTACCCGATAGGTCCTGACGCGAGCACAAGTCTCTCCAGGTCCAGTCCACTCATCATTACATAGACACCCTTGTTGAGAGGGCCCAAGATATTTTCCTCTGTAATCGAAAAAACGACATTGAAATTCAAACACTCATACGTAGATGTGCACGTCAGGCACATACATATACTCAGGCAGTCACATACTGTACATATACACCAACCCACCCACCGGCACACACCTGGAATCTTGCAGTCCTCAAAGATAAGTTCACAGGTGTTGGAGCCCCTCATACCCAGTTTATCCAGCTTCTGTGCCGTGCTAAACCCTGGTGTACCCTGTAGGAGTAAAAGTTGGGCACAATTTACTAATATGTTCAGACCATGTAGATGTTGAAGCTTTTGACAGAACCATTTCCATTATTGTTCATAATAAAATGAAGTGTAAACAGGCACAGGTCCATAACTGGTGAAGCTTTTGTAAGCAAAATATGGAAAGTGTTTGGTTTGAGTTCCTATGATAAATACTTGCCTTCTCCACAATGAAAGCTGTGATACCCTTTTGGTGAGCCTCTGGGTCTGTCTTAGCGTACACAATGAGAACGTCAGCATCCGGCCCGTTAGTAATCCAGAACTTGCCGCCGTTAAGAATGTAGTGGTCACCTTCAGCAAAATAAAACACAGAGAGGAGATGGACAGCAGTATGAGCCAGGATGCCATTTAAGAGATAAGGAACTGGCAAGGTAGTTAGTGAGCTTGTGCTACTAGGGAAAGGGGCTTTGAGGAGTGCTTGAGAGGGTTCACCTTCTTTCTTGGCCTTCAGTTTCATAGACACCACATCGGATCCGGCGTTGGGCTCACTCATTGCCAAAGCACCCACGTGCTCTCCTGTCATGAGCTGGGGAAATAATATTAGAAAGATGAGATAACATTGGCTGTTGCACTTTGAGACTGCCTGTATATATGTCAGGGACAGACAGGGTGCTTGAATGTAAGGGACAACAAATATGAGCCACACCTTTGGCATGTACTTTTCCTTCTGCTTCGTGTTGCCATGGCGCACCATCTGATTGACACAAAGATTTGAGTGGGCCCCGTAGCTGAGGGAGACGGCTGCTGACACTCGCGACATTTCTTCCAGTACAATCACATGATCTAGGTAACCCAATCCTGAACCGCCATAATCCACTGGGGGGGGGGTTGAGTTTAACATAGTTATGGTGACTACTTGTACATCAGATCACTATCACGGCCATTAGTGAAACTAATGGAAGACTAGTGTACACCTGGCAAAATGAAATCATAAATTACATGTAAAGATATGGTAACACATCAATTGAAAACAATATCCATCTCTTACGTGGGGCAGTGATACCCAGAAGTCCCATGTCGCCCATGTCCTTCCAATAGTCCTGCATTAAAAAACAACCCAAGATGTTACCAGGTGTAAACCAGTGGTCTTACAAAGTTTGTTTTCAGTCGCAAAATACACAGTAAAGGCAGGCCTACATTTATTGTAATACTGTGGTTATACAATGTCCAATCTTTTATGACTTAGGTCATTGTATTGTAATAAAATCTTGATATTCATTTTAGGATGGATCATCCTGTTAGCAGTGCAGCCCACAGTAAGACACGGTAACACAATTGCGTTGAGACTCAGATTTTTCACTTAAAACTTCATGTCAAACAAAAACCATTGATTTCAAAGTTTAACAAAACATACAACTCTATGCACAAGGACTACTTTTAACAATTTACACTGGAAGAACTGTGCAGATGCAAAGTTTGGTAAAATACAATTTCAGTAAAATCCCCCTCAGTTTGTGACCACGTTTTCCAAAAACTCTGTTCCGAATTAAGATTCAAAGATGTCTGCAGAAACAATGGGGTGTCAGCTATGACATGACACCATGAAAAAAACATATTTTGGTTATTGAACTACAGTAAGTGAAGTGGCTTAACACCCGGTAACAGAATTGCGGTAACGGAATTTCATCATGGGTCCCTGATCTGTACTAGGCAGAAATCCATAATTATGCATATTCCCTTCATGGTGATGTATTCTAAATAGGTACACAAAAAAGGTACAAATATGCAATATCCTCCTTTGCATATTTGGGTATTATTATTTTAATAAGCTCCGCCCTCAAAGACCAGATTTGCTTGGTCCGGACCAAATCTGAACCAATCATAGACGTCTATGTTTGGACATTAAAGTACAGAAGAGTACTTGCTCGTTATACATCATTGTAGCATACTTCATATAATTGTCATCTTTTTTTTTTTATGCATGATGTGTTTTGTCCTACCCGTCACCGCAGCTGCTTGACTTTGCCCACGTAGACGTTGTTGGACGTTGTGAACTCAGTCTTTCATAAGACACCAGGAAAGGATGGTATTTTGCGGGAGTTGTTGTCCCACAACTCACACATGTCAACCAATCAGCATACAAACAACACGTTTTATAAAGTACACGATAAACTGGGTGGTTTGAGTCCTGAATGCTGATTGGCTGACAGCCGTGGTATATCAGATCGTATACCACGGGTATGACAAAACATGTATTTTTACTGTTCTAATTACATTGGTAACCAGTTTATAATAGCAATAAGGCTCCTCTGGGGTTTGTGATATATGGCCAATATACCACGGCTAAGGGCTGTGTCCAGGCACTCCAGCCCTTAGTTGTGGTATTATTGGATAGTTCAGTAGAGTAGAGCAGTGGTTCCCAACCTTTTTTAACCGTGGCACACCTTGATGGGATACAAAATTCTGCTGCACACCTAAAATGGTCCCATTAATGCATTTAATGGTCATCTGATCCATACTGCAACAACAACAACAAAAAACACTGCAGAAAGTATTCACACCCCCTTTACTTTTTCCACATTTTGTTGTGTTACAGCCAGAATTTAAAATGGATTAAATTGAGATGTTGTGTCACTGGCCTAGACACAATACCCCATAATGTCAAAGTATAATTATGTTTTAGAAATGTTTACAAATTAATAAAAAATGAAAAGCTGAAATGTCTTGAGTCAATAAGTATTCAACCCCTTTGTTATGGCATGCCTAAATAAGTTCAGGAGTAAACATTTGCATAACAAGTCACATAAGTTGCATGGACTCACTCTGTGTGCAATAATAGTGTTGTTTAACATGAATTCTGTATGACTACCTCATCTCTGTACCCCACACATACAATTATATGTAAGGTCCCTCAGTCGAGCAGTGAATTTCTAACACAAATTCAACCACAAAGACCAGAGAGGTTTTCCAATCCCTCACAAAGAAGCGCACCTACTGGTAGATGGGTAAAAAAAAAAAATAAGCACACATTAAATATCCCTTTGAGCACGGTGAAGTTGTTACACTTTCGATGGTGTATCAATTAGGGCTGACCCCATTTAGTCGACTGGTCGATTGTTTGGTCGATAGGCTGTTGGTGGACCGAGATTTCTTTAGTCGAGCAGTAGCAAAAAATATATATAAAAAGAAATAATAATAACAATAATAATAATATCATGGTGTACAAGACACCTGTCTGATTTGCGCCTGTCTGAGTGGACTGATCCATTGTGGAGGCCGTGGGGATGGCACAGTCCATCAGTCTAAGACGTGCTACTGACATTGTATATGGTTATATTACATAAGAACAATGGTGCAACACTAATACAAATAATATTGGTTTTATTACAAATGCCCTTTCTCCCTCATTGGATAGTGGTCGCTGTCCACGGTTCTGAAACACATCAGCACGCTGTTGAATTGCCGCCTTTTCCTAGACAATGTAGCAAAGTTAACCATCATATTGGTGTTGAGAACAATGCGGCGGAGGCAGCAGCAGAATGAGGAGATGAGAAAACAGCCCTTGCCTTATTGTCTAAGAAAAGTGAGGAGAGAGGAAACCCCAACTTAATTATGTCTATAATCAATAGCCTAGCTGCTAAATGTGCCCGGCTTTTAACAGTTAACAGTCCATTCGGAAATTATTCAGACCCCTTGACTATTTCCACATTTTGTTACGTTACCGCCATATTTTTTCTTCTTGTCATTGATCTACACACAATTACCCATAATGACAAAGCAAAATCAGGTTTTTAGAAATGTTTGCAAATGTATTACAAATACAAAACTGAATATCACATCTACATAAGTATTCAGACCCTTTACTCAGTACTATGTTGAAGCACCTTTGGCAGCGATTACAGCCTCGAGTCTTCTTGGGTATGACACTACAAGCTTGGCACACCTGTATTTGGGGAGTTTCTCCCATTCTTCTCTGCAGATCCTCTCAAGCTCAGTCAGGTTGGATGGGGAGCGTTGCTGCACAGCTATTTTCAGGTCTCTCCAGAGAAGTTTGATCGGGTTCAAGTCCGGGCTCTGGCTGGGCCACTCACGTATATATTCAGAGACTTGTCCCGAAGCCACTCCTGCGTTGTCTTGGCTGTGTGCTTAGTGTCGATGTCCTGTTGGAAGGTGAACCTTCACCCCAGTCTGAGGTCCTGAGCGCTCTGGAGCAGGTTTTCATCAAGGATCTCTCTGTACTTTTCTCCATTCATCTTTCCCTCGATCCTGACTAGTCTCCCAGTCCCTGCCACTGAAAAACATCCCCACAGCATGATGCTGCCACCACCATGCTTCACCGTAGGGATGGTGCCAGGTTTCCTCCAGATGTGATGCTTGGCATTAAGGCCGAAGAGTTCAAGCTTGGTTTCATCAGACCAGAGAATCTGGTTTCTCATGGTCTGAGAGTCCTTTAGGTGCCTTTTGGCAAACTCCAAGCGGGCTGTCATGTACCTTTTACTGAGGAGTGGCTTCCGTCTGGCCATTCTACCATAAAGGCCTGATTGGTGGAGCGCTGCAGAGATGGTTGTCCTTCTGGAAGGTTCTCCCGTCTCCACAGAGGAACTCTGGAGCTCTGTCAGAGTGACCATCAGGGTCTTGGTCACCTCCCTGACCAAGGCCCTTCTCCCCCGATTGCTTAGTTTGGCCGGGCGGCCAGCTCTAGGAAGAATCTTGATGGTTCCAAACTTCTTACATTTAAGAATGATTGAGGCAACTGTGTTCTTAAGGACCTTCAATGCTGCAGACATTATTTTGTACCCTTCCCCAGATCTGTGCCGACACAATTCCATCGACCTCATAGCTTGATTTTTGCTCTGACATGCACTGTCAACTGTGGGACCTTATATAGACAGGTGTGTGCCTTTCCAAATCATGTCCAATCAATTGAATTTACCACAGATGGACTCCAATCAAGTTGTAGAAACATCTCAAGGATGATCAATGGAAACAGGATGCACCGGAGCTCAATTTCGAGTCTCGTAGCAAAAGGTCTGAATACTTATGTAAATAAGGTATTTGTTTTTCATACATTTGCAAAGAATTCTAAAAACCTGTTTTCGCTTTGTCATTATGGTGTATTGTGTGTAGATTGATGAGGGGAAAAAAGTAATTTAATCAATTTTAAAATAAGGCTGTAACTTAACAAAATGTGGAAAAAGACATGGGGTCTAAATACTTTCCGAATGCACTGTATCTACAGAAATAAGATATTTCCTGCTTCTGTTGCCTGTTTGTTTAACAGCCTCCGTGAGCACCAAGCCTCACGCAACGACATGTCAGGTAAACAATTTCACAAATGTGGCTGTTTTTAATCTTTGCTTTGCTGTATAAAGGCTTTAAACTATTTTTTCGTTAGAACAGCCTCTCTGGTATTATTTATAATTTATTTAGTATTTACACTGTTCCAAATTTTCGGGAAAATTATATTAATATTAATAATACTCATTTTTCTTGATCTCCTTATTGTTATTATTACTATTATAATAATAAGTAATGACATTATCATTAGTAGGCTTAGTATAGCAGCCTTGTATAACCACCATCGAGCTGTAGGCCTAAGAGCACATCCTGTTTAGTCCTATATTTCAATACTTCTATAGGCTATTGTATCAATCATTCATTAGTTCATTTCATCACACAGCATCCGAGTCATTCCTGATTTGAAATGCAATCAAGCATTTTAGTTTTTAAATAAAATAAAGCAAGCCTTGAATAATTAGCTTAAACAATAAATAAACCGTTCCATTTCGGAAATTGCATTCACAAAAAAACGTTACAACAGACTCTCTGGTACGCTTATACTTTATTTAGGGTTGTTTACATTGTTCCAAACGCTCACAAAAATGATATTGTAATCTATACAGCACCTGTTCGGCACATAGTATGCAGTATTTTCTACAACTAGTCACATTTATTCCACACATCTGACTTTCCCTTTACTTCCTGAGCAACCTATAAATATTCACCCGTTTTGAGTTTTATTTGTCACGTCCTCTGCATCCATTTTGCTGTCACATGTGTTACGGTGTTCAGAGTTTGTTATAACCAATTTATAGATGTGATTATGATATGCTATAGGCACGGCCGGCCCGCTCATTAGGCAGGATTAGGCGGCCGCCTATGGCGGCAGATTGATGAGGGCGCATTTTCTGAACTAAACTGACCAAGATGCACCTCCAACAACAACACATAAAACCTCACATAATTCTGCCCAAAAACAAATGACAATTTCTCTCAACCAGTGGCATATGGGCTTTTTAGGTGAGTGCTGTTGCTGCCCTTTGATAAGCAGTGGCCACTATTTTGCTTAACCATTCCCAGCGCGCCTCTCCAGGGTGCTGTCGGAGAGTCGCATCTCTGCAGCGCTCCACCAACATTCAGTAAAAAAAACGATCTAACATAAATCATGTAGCACATATAGGATATGGTAGAAATAGTATGTGGCCTTTTCTGTAGCCTACAGGCTGGAGATAAAATGTATGCCAATGTAATGAGACAGACACTTTTTACATCATGCAGGTTTCGCCGATCAAATAGCCTAACCTAAATGGCGCGCAATCAAATAAAAAATGAGCTGTCATGTTAACAAAGCAACAAGTCAAAGTAAAATGGACAATATGGAATGGACAATCACAACTGTTGTCCAGGAGTTTCACCCCATTGTCATGATCAGTGATTTCCGTACATTTTTTGACAAGCTGATCATAGCGAAAAAGAAAATACTTATGCATTTCACGCTGTGTAAACACATTGCAAATAGGCATGTGATGCCTCTTGAAAACGCTAAGTAGCTGATATTCAGAACTTAAATAGCCAAATTGATTAGTCACAGGACTAATAAAGCCAATAAAATGGCCTGTTTTACAAACAGTGTGCCTACCACATGGATGGGCATTCATAAAATTCCATTGCAGGCAACACTGTAGGCTACCCCTCAGTAAGTACAGACTGACGCCTTTTGGACATCTTTTTTTGGTGCAGTTCGGCCTTGATTTCCATATCCACAAACATTGGTTTTTGGCCCGGCCCGTCTATGTTTGGTTAGGAGCCTGGCCTGGCACAATCAAATCAATTGCTGGTCGGACTCTCTCTAGTCATTTGTGTGTCTTCATTTTTTAATCAAACTGTGTGCTTAAAGCATCAGACAAGCTCAGTGAATATAGTTGATTTGATTAAAACACATAGGATGTGTCAATATATCGAAAAATACAAGTTTAAAAATTGGTTGGTCGAAAGAACAGAAGACTCTTGGTCGACCAAGATTTTGTTTAGTCGGGGACAGCCCTAGTATCATTACACCCAGTCACCACATAGATAACAGAAAGCTGAGGATGGATCAACAACATTGTAGTTCCTCCACAATACTAACCTAAATGACAGTGTCGAGAAAGAAGCCTGTACAGAAAAAAATTATTCCAAAACATGCGTCATGTTTGCAATAAGGCACTAAAGTAAAACAGCAAAGAATGTCCTGTATACAAAGCGTTGCCAAATCAAACATCACTGAGTACCACTCTTCATATTTTCAAGTATGGTGGTGGTTGCATCATGTTATGGGTATGCTTGTCATCGGCAAGCACTAGGGAGTTTTTAGGATAAAAAGAAATGGACTAAAGCTAAGCACAGGCAAAAACCTAGAGGGAAACCTGGTTCAGTCTGCTTTCCAACAGACGCTGGGTGACAAATTTACATTTCAGCAGGACAATAACCTAAAACACAAGGCCAAATATACACTGGAGTTGATTAACAACAGAACATTGAATGTTCCTGAGTGGCCTAGTTACAGTTTTGACTTAAATCACCTTGAAAAGATAGCTGTCTAGCAATGATCAACAACCAACTTGACAGAGCTTGAATACATTTTTTAAAGAATCATGTGCAAATATTTTACAATCCAGGTGTGCAAAGCTCTTAGAGGCTTACCCAGAAAGACTCACAGCTGTAATCACTGCCAAAGGTGATTATAACATGTATTGTCTCAGGGGGTTGAATACTTAAATTCTGTATTTCTGTATTTTATTTTCAATACATTTGCAAACATTTCTAAAAACATGTTATCACTTTTTCATTATGGGGTATTGTGTGTAGATGGGTGAGATTTAAAACATGTTTTAATCCATTTTGAATTCAGGCTGCAACAAAATGTGGAATAAGTCAAGGGGTATGAATACTTTCTAAAGGCACTGTATTAAGAAATAAATGACTCTGGCTAAGCCTAATCAGACTTACCTGTGCTAATGACGAAGTCAAATTATATAAATGTAACAACAGCCGGCGCACTGGACTGAAAAAACGATACAGATGTAACCATGTGTCGTATTATCTGACCGGCACTAGTCAAAATTCAATTGTGCATTTCACAGGTCACTTTGAAACTTTCGCGATACACCTGAGAGTTCCTGCCACGACACACTGCAGTAGAGTACAGTACATTATAGTGTACTGAACTCTAGTATGCTCTGCTGTGTACTGTAATGAACTCTACTGTACTTGTGAAACACAGACGTCTATGATTAGTTCAATTTTGGTTTGTTCTGGCCTGGACAAAATCTGAACCAATCATGGACGTCTATGTTTGGGCCAAATCAAGGCCAGTCTGTGGACGTTGAAATCAAGGTCAGGGGGGACAAATTGCAACTAGTTTTTTATTTTTACGTCCAGTGTCAGTTGGTGCTCAGTGGGTAAGGATGCTGGTTACAGTAAATGGAAAGAGACGGGGCTCATGGGTAGCTGTCAAAAGGAGCCGGCAGAGGTGACATTAACTGGAGAGAGAAGAGACGCAGAGAGAGGGTTTTAACTGTTTTAAACACTTGCTTTGACCACCAGACGACAGAGAGAGAAAGAAAACAGTTATGAGATTAACATAACAGTATGCCAGTGGAAGAGAGGACTGTAGCAGGTGACTCAACTATGGTTTGTGACTACAATGATTTCCGATTGTAGACAATTCAATTGCAGTAAACGTTACAGATTTTTGGGAAATGCTGTTACCAATTTTTTACCCGTTTTAAATCACTTAATAATTCATAAACCAAATAGATATAGTAAAAACAGTAACTAGCCTAATTGGTAGGTCTACCGTTACTGGTTATGTCTGAACTTTCATTATCCTTCATACTCATGAGGGAGAGAAATATGAAAATATCCTTAAAATATGTGGGTTTTTGGTTAACGGAATTTCAAGGCACAGGGCAATGTTTCTTAAACAAGGCAAAACATTTCTCCAAAACTAAATATAAGTGTTGATATTAGCTGTCAGAGGACTTTACTTCAACATTATTGTGTTTTGATGTATTTCTAATACCTTAAGACTTTTTCTGGTGGATGTTTTTCTAAGACCCCTTTTCCATCTGTTTGACCAGCAATCAAAGCCTTAGGATATAAAATGGTTGAAAAATGTATATACGCCTTAATTAAAAAAATATATATAGTCTAAGCTTTCATTTGACACCAGATTTGACATGCTCCTATGAACTTCACATGTTGGTGCTCATGGATAGTTTCGATGGAAATGCCCACGTGCAAGTGTATTAAAATTAGGCTGTTAAAGAAGAATACATCACAAAAACCACATCCTTTTATGGTAGGGCTGTCCTTCCATAATAGTAGAGTATATTTCAGCATCTCACCCTCATCCCAACAAATTCATTGCTCTTGTCAATCTCATCAGCAATGGGTGCCAGCTTCTCTGCTAGGAACCTCCGGACTGTCTGTCGGAGCTGGACAACAGAAGAAATGACAACAATACTGTCAATGTAGTTCACACAAATGAATCAACATGAATTTCAAACCCAATATGTTCAGATGTATACTCTTCAGATAGCTGCTTTCAGCAACGCGGATGTATTTACATACACTAGCGTTGCTCCCAACTGTATTGGGTTGCACAAAAACAGTCCAGAGGAAGCCAGAAGAATAAAATAAAATACTGTTACAACATTGCAAAGTATTTTTAAATGAATCAATACAAGCCTGTCAAAATGACAATCTAATAAAAACTACTGGATAGTATCAACCACAGTATGCGAGCAGAGCGGAGCTGGAGCGAGGAGCGAAGCGTGCCCAATTTGACATCTGACTTTCCCTTTATTTCGCTCCAGTAGCGCTCACGTCACGAGCTCAGGGCATGCCCGGACCAGCATGCATTTGTAGTCTACTTGTGTGTTGCTAATAGCCCCTTGCTGTAGCTACTGTCATGGAGTTTGCTAAATATTTTCATAAAGAAACTGATAAAGCACACAGGTGCTAAATCAAGGTGACTTACAAAGATCAGGACCAACAGCAAGAGAGGGAGTGCGGCGATGTAATGTCCACTGTTATGTGTAAGGCTTGGATGCCACCTGCTGGTATGGTGCTAAACTGTTAGGTTATAGACCGGATTGCCATTGTTCTATGCACGGGATATGGCAGCTTTTACACTGGCTACATGAAACATCCACAACTAAAGAATCATGGTGGAATCTGAAAAGGCTCTTATCCCAAAAGCATGATGGTGTACAGAATAACAAAACAAAAATCCAGAAAAACGCATGTCAAAAATGTTATAAATTGATTTGCATTTTAATGAGGGAAATAAGTATTTGACCCCCACTCAATCAGAAAGATTTCTTGCTCCCAGCTGTCTTTTATACAGGTAACGAGCTGAGATTAAGAGCACACTCTTAAAGGCAGTGCTCCTAATCTCAGTTTGTTACCTGTATAAAAGACACCTGTCCACAGAAGTAATCAATCAATCAGATTCCAAACTCTCCACCATGGCCAAGACCAAAGAGCTCTCCAAGGATGTCAGGAACAAGATTGTAGACCTACACAAGGCTGGAATGGGCTACAAGACCATCGGCAAGCAGCTTGGTGAGAAGGTGACAACAGTTGGTGCGATTATTCGCAAATGGAAGAAACACAAAATAACTGTCAATCTCCCTCGGCCTGGGGCTCCATGCAAGATCTCACCTCATGGAGTTGCAATGATCATGAGAACGGTGAGGAATCAGCCCAGAACTACACGGGAGGATCTTGTCAATGATCTCAAAGCTGCTGGGACCATAGTCACCAAGAAAACAATTGGTAACACACTACGCCGTGAAGAACTGAAATCCTGCAGCGCCCGCAAGGTCCCCCTGCTAAAGAAAGCACATATACAGGCCCGTCTGAAGTTTGCCAATGAACATCTGAATGATTCAGAGAAGAACTGGGTGAAAATGTTGTGGTCAGATGAGACCAAAATCGAGCTCTTTGGCATCAACTCAACTCGCCGTGTTTGGAGGAGGAGGAATGCTGCCTATGACCCCAAGAACACCATCCCCACCGTCAAACATGGAGGTGGAAACATTATGCTTTGGGGGTGTTTTTCTGCTAAGGGGACAGGACAACTTCACCACATCAAAGGGACGATGGACGGGGCCATGTACCGTCAAATCTTGGGTGAGAACCTCCTTCCCTCAGCAAGGGCATTGAAAATGGGTCATGGATGGGTATTCCAGCATGACAATGACCCAAAACAAACGGCCAAGGCAAAAGCACATTAAGGTCCTGGAGTGGCCTAGCCAGTCTCCAGACCTTATTCCCATAGAACATCTTTGGAGGGAGCTGAAGGTTCGAGTTGCTAAACGTCAGCCTCGAAACCTTAATGACTTGGAGAAGATCTGCAAAGAGGAGTGGGACAAAATCCCTCCTGAGATGTGTGCAAACCTGGTGGCCAACTACAAGAAACGTCTGACCTCTGTGATTGCCAAGGGTTTTGCCACCAAGTACAAAGTCATGTTTTGCAGAGGGGTCAAATACTTATTTCCCTCATTAAAATGCAAATCAATTCATAACATTTTTGACATGCGTTTTTCTGGATTTTTTTGTTGTTATTCTGTCTCTCAGTGTTCAAATAAATCTACCATTAAAGTTATAGACTGATCATGTCTTTGTCAGTGGTCAAACGTACAAAATCAGCAGGGGATCAAATACTTTTTCCCCTCACTGTATATACAGTGGGGCAAAAAAGTATTTAGTCAGCCACCAATTGTGCAAGTTCTCCCACTTAAAAAGATGAGAGAGGCCTGTAATTTTCATCATAGGTAGACGTCAACTATGACAGACAAAATGAGGAAAAAAATCCAGAAAATCACATTGTAGGATTTTTAATGAATTTATTTGCAAATTATGGTGGAAAATAAGTATTTGGTCAATAACAAAAATGTCTCAATTCTTTGTTATATACCCTTTGTTGGCAATGACACAGGTCAAACGTTTTCTGTAAGTCTTCACAAGGTTTTCACACACTGTTCCTGGTATTTTGGCCCATTCCTCCATGCAGATATCCTCTAGAGCAGTGATGTTTTGGGGCTGTCGCTGGGCAACACGGACTTTCAACTCCCTCCAAAGATTTTCTATGGGGTTGAGATCTGGAGACTGGCTAGGCCACTCCAGGACCTTGAAATGCTTCTTACGAAGCCACTCCTTCGTTGCCCGGGCGGTGTGTTTGGGATCATTGTCATGCTGAAAGACCCAGCCACGTTTCATCTTCAATGCCCTTGCTGATGGAAGGAGGTTTTCACTCAAAATCTCACGATACATGGCCCCATTCATTCTTTCCTTTACACGGATCAGTCGTCCTGGTCCTTTTGCAGAAAAACAGCCCCAAAGCATGATGTTTCCACCCCCATGCTTCACAGTAGGTATGGTGTTCTTTGGATGCAACTCAGCATTCTTTGTCCTCCAAACACGACGAGTTGAGTTTTTACCAAAAAGTTATATTTTGGTTTCATCTGACCATATGATATTCTCCCAATCCTCTTCTGGATCATCCAAATGCACTCTAGCAAACTTCAGACGGGCCTGGACATGTACTGGTTTAAGCAGGGGGACACGTCTGGCACTGCAGGATTTGAGTCCCTGGCGGCGTAGTGTGTTACTGATGGTAGGCTTTGTTACTTTGGTCCCAGCTCTCTGCAGGTCATTCACTAGGTCCCCCCGTGTGGTTCTGGGATTTTTGCTCACCGTTCTTGTGATAATTTTGACCCCACGGGGTGAGACCTTGCGTGGAGCCCCAGATCGAGAGAGATTATCAGTGGTCTTGTATATCTTCCATTTCCTAATAATTGCTCCCACAGTTGATTTCTTCAAACCAAGCTGCTTACCTATTGCAGATTCAGTCTTCCCAGCCTGGTGCAGGTCTACAATGTTGTTTCTGGTGTCCTTTGACAGCTCTTTGGTCTTGGCCATAGTGGAGTTTGGAGTGTGACATTTTGAGGTTGTGGACAGGTGTCTTTTATACTGATAACAAGTTCAAACAGGTGCCATTAATACAGGTAACGAGTGGAGGACAGAGGAGCCTCTTAAAGAAGAAGTTACAGGTCTGTGAGAGCCAGAAATCTTGCTTGTTTGTAGGTGACCAAATACTTATTTTCCACCATAATTTGCAAATCAATTCATTAAAAATCCTACAATGTGATTTTCCGGATTTTTTTTCCTCAATTTGTCTGTCATAGTTGACGTGTACCTATGCTGAAAATTACAGGCCTCTCATCTTTTTTAAGTGGGAGAACTTGCACAATTGGTGGCTGACTAAATACTTTTTTTCCCCCACTGTACACATACATACATATAAATACATATACATATCCTTTAAAAATATATATTTCCCTTTATTATTTTCCAACCCCACCACCCCTGAGCCACTTGTGTGGGTTGTAGACTCCGTCTCATGCTACCACTAGAGTGAAAGCACCGCCAGCATTCAAAAGTGACCAAAACATCAGCCAGGAAGCATAGGAACTGAGAAGTGGTCTGTGGTCACCACCTGCAAAACCAGTCCTTTATTGGGGGTGTCTTGCTAATTGCCTATAATTTCCACCTGTTGTCTATTCCATTTGCACAACAGCATGTGAAATGTATTGTCAATCAGTGTTGCTTCCTAAGTGGACAGTTTGATTTCACAGAAGAGTGATTGACTTGGAGTTACATTGTGTTGTTTAAGTGTTCCCTTTATTTTTTTGAGCAGTGTATATATACATACATATACTGTACATACATACACATACAGTGGGGAAAAAAAGTATTTAGTCAGCCACCAATTGTGCAAGTTCTCCCACTTAAAAAGATGAGAGAGGCCTGTAATTTTCATCATAGGTACACGTCAACTATGACAGACAAATTGAGATTTTTTTTTCCAGAAAATCACATTGTAGGATTTTTAATGATTTTATTTGCAAATTTTGATGGAAAATAAGTATTTGGTCACCTACAAACAAGCAAGATTTCTAGCAATGATCACAAGAACGGTGAGCAAAAATCCCAGAACCACACGGGGGGACCTAGTGAATGACCTGCAGAGAGCTGGGACCAAAGTAACAAAGCCTACCATCAGTAACACACTACGCCGCCAGGGACTCAAATCCTGCAGTGCCAGACGTGTCCCCCTGCTTAAGCCAGTACATGTCCAGGCCCGTCTGAAGTTTGCTAGAGTGCATTTGGATGATCCAGAAGAGGATTGGGAGAATGTCATATGGTCAGATGAAACCAAAATAGAACTTTTTGGTAAAAACTCAACTCGTCGTCTTTGGAGGACAAAGAATGCTGAGTTGCATCCAAAGAACACCATACCTACTGTGAAGCATGGGGGTGGAAACATCATGCTTTGGTGCTGTTTTTCTGCAAAGGGACCAGGACGACTGATCCGTGTAAAGGAAAGAATGAATGGGGCCATGTATCGTGAGATTTTGAGTGAAAACCTCCTTCCATCAGCAAGGGCATTGAAGATGAAACGTGGCTGGGTCTTTCAGCATGACAATGATCCCAAACACACCGCCCGGGCAACGGAGAAGCATTTCAAGGTCCTGGAGTGGCCTAGCCAGTCTCCAGATCTCAACCCCATAGAAAATCTTTGGAGGGAGTTGAAAGTCTGTGTTGCCCAGCGACAGCCCCAAAACATCACTGCTCTAGAGGAGATCTGCATGGAGGAATGGGCCAAAATACCAGCAACAGTGTGTGAAAACCTTGTGAAGACTTACAGAAAACGTTTGACCTGTGTCATTGCCAACAAAGGGTATATAACAAACTATTGAGAAACTTTTGTTATTGACCAAATACTTATTTTCCACCATAATTTGCAAATAAATTCATTAAAAATCCTACAATGTGATTTTCTGGATTTTTTTTCTCATTTTGTCTGTCATAGTTGACTTGTACCTATGATGAAAATTACAGGCCTCTCTCATCTTTTTAAGTGGGAGAACTTGCACAATTGGTGGCTGACTAAATACTTTTTTCCCCCACTGTATATATATATATGAAGAAGACAAAAAGCCCATTATGGCAAGAGTGGCCAAAAGGGTGTTTAGCATCCCCAGTGACTCTGCAAGTGTGGGGAGGATATTCTCCGCTGCTGGCCTGCTCTCCAGGCACTATCGCTTGAGCCTGAAGCCATAGACTGGCCAAACTCGTTTCTAAAAATGAATTCAAAAGGTAGTAATAAGCCAATTTTCGTTTAATTTGTATTTAATTCTAAGTAAGTCACAGCCTATATGCACAATATATAGACTATAATGATTTAATGAAACAAAATGTTGTTTAAATGCTGCACGTTTTATGTCCCAACCAGCCTATTGTGTCGCACTCGCAAATCCTTCACAATATATTTATTTGTAGGCTATAGCCTTGAAATAATATAGCCTAAATAATTCATTTTCATTCCTTCTTAGGCTCCCTGTCTGGCTCCTGACCTATTTTGAGTGTTTATATGCTGTTTATTATGACATGTAGCCAATTTGAAATTGTTCACTTCTTATACTCACCTTTTTAAGTTTATTCAAATACTTTTTATTCAAATCCATATGGTTTGGTTTCAATACTTAAAAACCAATGTGTAGGTCCAGGTAGTCACAAAAATAGATGGGTGTTGGTTAGGCTAAATTGTGAGCAGGGAGCAGGATTTCCAACTGCTCAACTCTGCTCACATGCCATGTTTGCGGTTTTCCCGCAAATTGGGTTACTTTGAAAACAATGTTGTGGGTGAAAATGTATTGGTGGCAGGTTTTTGGGCTACTTCTAAATTGCACCGCGGCTGCCTTGGCATTTCTCTTAAAATATATACAGTACCAGTCAAAAGTTTGGACACAGCTACTCATTCCAGGGTTTTTCTTTATTTTTACTTTTCTATGTTGTAGAATAATAGTGAAGACATCAAAACTATTAAATAACACATATGGAATCATGTAGTAACCAAAAAAGTGTTAAACAAAACAAAATATATTTTATATTTGAGATTCTTCAAAGTAGCCACCCTTTGCCTTGATGACAGCTTTGCGCACTCTTGGCATTCTCTCAACCACCTTCATGAGGTAGTCACCTGGAATGCATTTCAATTAACAGGTGTCATTACTTTAAGACATGAAGGTCCGTCAACCCGGAAAATTTCAAGAACTTTGAAAGTTTCTTCAAGTGCAGTCGCAAAAACCAAGCGCTATGATGAAACTGACTCTCATGAGGACCGCCACAAGAAAGGAAGACCCAGAGTCATCTCAGCTGCAGAGGATAAGTTCATTAGAGTTACCAGCCTCAGAAATTGCAGCCCAAATAAATGCTTCACAGAGTTCAAGTAACAGACACATCACCAACTGTTCAGAGGAGACTATGTGAATCAGGCCTTCATGGTTGAATTGCTGCAAAGAAACCACTACTAAAGGACACCAATAAGAAGAAGAGACTTGCTTGGGCCAAGAAACACAAGCAATGGACATTAGACCGGTGGAAATCGATCCTTTGGTCTGATAAATCCACATTTGAGATTTTTGGTTCCAACCGCTGTGTCTTTGTGAGACGCAGAGTAGGTGAACGGATGATCTCTGCATGTGTGGTTCCCACCGTGAAGCATGGAGGAGGAGGTGTGATGGTGTGGGGATGCTTTGCTGGTGACAATGTCAGTGATTTATTTAGAATTCAAGACACACTTAACCAGCATGGCTACCACAGCATTCTGCAGTGATACGCCATCCCATCTGGATTGCGCTTAGTGGGACTATCATTTGTTTTTCAACAGGACAGTGACCCAACACACCTCCAGACTGTGTAAGGGCTATTTGACCAAGAAGGAGAGTGGTGGAGTGCTGCATCAGATGATCTGGCCTCCACAATCACCCGACCTCAACCCAATTGAGATGGTTTGGGATGAGTTGGACCACAGAGTGTAGGAAAAGCAGCCAACAAGTGCTCAGCATATGTGGAAACTCCTTCAAGACTGTTGGAAAAGCATTCCAGGTGAAGCTGGTTGAGAGAATACCAAGAGTGTGCAAAGCTGTCATCAAGGAAAAGGGGTGGCTACTTTGAAAAATCTCAAATATAAAATATTTGATTTGTTTAACACTTTTTTGGTTACTACATGATTCCACATGTGTTATTTCATAGTTGTGATGTCTTCACTATTATTCTACAATGTAGAAAATAGTAAAAATAAAGAAACACCCTTGAATGAGTAGGTGTGTCCAAACTTTTGACTGGTACTGTATATTTAACTGTAACCAGCTGCTGCTGACTATCAGGCATTGAGCAGGTTGTGAGTGAGTGAGTGAGTGAGTGAGTGAGTGAGTGAGTGAGTGAGTGAGTGAGTGAGTGAGTGAGTGAGTGAGTGAGTGAGTGAGTGAGTGAGTGAGTGAGTGAGTGAATGGTGGGGAGGGCCAGAGGGGTGTGTGTGCGTTGAGAGCACTGGTAGAGAGTGCTGCATCAGAGGCAGCTGAGTCAAGGAGACAAAGCAGAGCATGCATGTCTTTTTACCAGTTGTAGGTAGGCTATTTAGATTGGTCATTATGGAGACACCCCTTTTGCATAAAACATATTGACGTGCTAGACCTAATATAACGGCGACAAAGCATTGGAAAAGGACTTTAGGCACACTAGAGCTCTTTAGATACATTCGCTCAGAGGTGGTTTAAAGTAAACTGCATTGAAATGTCAACTTTTCTCATGGAAAACCGTAGCAAGCGAAGGGTTTTACTCATGCTGAGTTCTAAGGTCTGGAGCACTCTGCAAGTTGAAATTTGAAATGGAAGTTATGAACTCCCTTGCGTGCTTCTGTTATGGGGAAAAGGTCCACAATAAAAATGACATGAAATGTGGAGAATGATACGCTACATTTGCATCTGTTGGCCATCAAGTAGGCTAATAATTTATATGCCATTGTAGGCTACTGTAGCTTACCATTTGACATAGTACAATAAATATGTTGAAATGACGATATTACTGGAGTCATTGCAAATCAATTTGTGCCTCTTGTGTAGCTGGCAAACAGATGTAATAAATAGCCTATAACTCTGTTTTTTTTTTGTTGTAGCCTTGTGTTATTATGCAATTGTTAATGGCCATGTTTAGTTAATTAAATTGGACGTTTTCAATTGTGATCATGGTCACAGCGCTATCACGAATGTATCATTCTCCACATTTAATGTCAGTTGAATTGTGGACTTTTCCCTGAAATTAGATGTTGGCCTTTAGGCTACCTGAATCTAGCGCAGCAATCCATGGCAAAGTTGAATTGCAATTATAAACCCAGATTTTAGTCAGTAGCCTATTGAAATAACAAGTCAATCTCACAAATAGACAATTTATAACGATTTGTAGTCTTAACATCTGGCACATAGTGAAGGCACAATTGCCAGAAAATAGCCTAACATTCGTTTTTGGAAGTTCGTCCAAGTGTTTCCTACACAGAAATTAAGATCCTCTGTCCAACTTTCATCACTAAAACGCTCCTGTCGGATTTATCTTGAGTTATGCACAAACAGGATTTATTTACAATTATAAACTGGGTGGTTTGAGCCCTGAATGCTGATTGGTTGAATGACATGGTATATCTGACTGTGTACCATGAGAATGACAAAACAAAAAAAAACGTTTTACTATTCTAATTACATTGATAACCAGTTTATAATAGCAATAAGGCTCCTCATGGGTTTGTGTTACATGGCCAATGTACCACGCTAAGAACTATGTCCAAAGAACAGCCCTTAGCCGTGGTATATTGGCCATAAACCACACCTCCTAGGGCCTTATTGTTTAATCATAGCAGTCAAAACAAGTTAAATCAACATCCATTGATGGAAAAATTATCTGGAGAGTTTAATAAGGGCAATATATAACTTCTCTTGCGACATATTCTTAAACTTGCAATAATTATTATTTTGATGGAAAACCGAATTTTGCTTCTTAGTCTACGTTGTTAAAAATGACATAGATATGCCATCTTAATTGGCTCGATAACTTTATGGAAAAAGGGTTTCATTGATAAATGTGACAACTCCTTTCTCGCTACAATAAAACATTTTTTTGCTAGTTTTCAGGCCTTGTGGGCGGGTTTTCCGAGGTTATTGTGTTAGAAATTTTTGCTACACCTGGCAACACTGTTTGGTATCAACCTAGCTATATACATTTTGATTCATTTTGAGGGGAAATGCGAAAGACACATTTCGGTTGAATGCATTCAGTTGTGCAACTGACTTGGTATGCATCCCCCTTTCCTTTTCCTTTTCTTATTGTTATGCAATATATATAAAAACAAAAAACAAACAGTAGTTTCTTCCCTGAGGAAACAGCGTCACTAATTTTCACCCAATCAAAAACTGCCCAAGAAACCCACCCCTTGTCCACACCAATCGCTAATGTTAACTGTCCCTATCCATGTAACCTTTTTCTAGGAACATACCGGCACGCAGCTACACAGAGGTCTGAAAGCATTGCACCGTGTACATGTTTGCTCTGAACCGACTAGTGAGCTAACCAACTTCTGTTAGCCTATGCTGGTTGGTGAGTTAAAACACATTAAGTAGCGTCTCGAGGTTAGGACAGCACATATCGCTAACAAGCTGCTAGCTCGCCACAAACGTTATGCCATAACGTTAACTAGTAAATGTTCGCTAGCTAGATACAGTAGGCTATCAGTCAGTCATGTTGGCCTCTAACACTATATTCATCCTTGACAACCTTGTTTTATTCCTTTATAAAAAAATCCTGTTGCTATTATAATATCAGCTGTATTTTACTCTGTTAGCTAATTCAGTGAACTTTCACCTCAATGCGAATCACTGTTGGAATACATATTGGTTTATAGAGTAAAAACTTCTGGGTGCAGCAGTAAAAGTATTGTAGGGAATACTCAGTAGAGTCTGTAGAATGTGTATATGGTGTAATTTCATGGGGCTCTGAATAATACAGAGTGTTGCTGGCCTTTTACTCCACCCATTCTGTTGGCGGCCACAATGCGAATCACTGTATATGGAATAAATCAAAATGTATTTGCCACATGTGCTGAATACAACAGGTGTAAACCTTACAGTGAAATGCTTACTTACAAGCCCTTAACCAACAATGCAGTTTTAAGAAAAATAAGTGTTAAGTAAAAAATAACAAATAATTAAAGAGCAGCAGTAAAATAAAAGAACAGTAGGGAGGCTATATACAGGGGGGTACCGGTACAGAGTAAATGTGCGGGGGCACAGGTTAGTCGAGGTAATTCAGGTAATATATACATGTGGGTAGAGTTAAAGTGACTATGCATAGATAATAAACAGATAGTAGCAGCAGCGTAAAAGCAAATAGTCCAGGTAGCCATTATTAGCTGTTCAGGAGTCTTATGGCTTGGGGTAGAAGCTGTTAAAAAGCCTTTTGGACCTAGACTTGGCGCTCCGGTACCGCTTGCCGCGCGGTAGCAGAGAGAACAGTCTATGACTAGGGTGGCTGGAGTCTTTGACCATTTTTAGGGCCTTCCCCTGACACCACCTGGTATAGAGGTCCTGGATGTTAGGAAGCTTGGCCCCAGTGATGTACTGGGCCGTACGCACTTCCCTCTGTAGTGCCTTGCGGTCGGAGGCAGAGCAGTTGCCATACCAGGTAGTGATGCAACCAGTCAGGATGCTCTTGATGGTGCAGCTGTAGAACGTTTTGAGGATCTGAGGACCCATGCCAAATCTTTTCACTCCTGAGGGGGAATAGGCTTTGTCGTGCCCTCTTCACGACTGTCTTGGTGTGTTTGGACCATGATAGTTTGTTGGTGATGTGGACACCAAGAAACTTGAAGCTCTCAACCTGTTCCACTACAACCCCGTCGATGAGAATGGGGGCGTGCTCAGTCGTCTTTTTTTTCCTGAAGTCCACAATCATCTCCTTTGTCTTGATCACGTTGAGGGAGAGGTTGTTATCCTGGCACCACACGGCCAGGTCTCTGACCTCCTCCCTATAGGCTGTCTCATCGTTGTCAGTGATCAGGCCTACCACTGTTGTGTCATCGGCAAACTTAATGATGGTGTTGGAGTCGTGCCGGGCCATGTGGTCATGGGTGAACAGGGAGTACAGGAGGGGACTGAGCACGCACCCCTGAGGGGCCCCAATGTTGAGGATCAGCGTGGCAGATGTGTTGTTACCTACCCTTACCACCTGGGGGCAGCCCGTCAGGAAGTCAAGGATCCAGTTGCAGAGGGAGGTGTTTAGTCCCAGGGTCCTTAGCTTAGTGATGAGCTTTGATGGCACTATGGTGTTGAACGCTGAGCTGTAGTCAATGAATAGCATTCTCACGTTGGTGTTCCTCTTGCCCAGATGGGGAAGGGCAGTGTGGAGTGCAATAGAGATTGCATAATCTGTGGATCTGTTGGGGCGGTATGCAAATTGGAGTGGGTCTAGGGTTTCTGGAATAATGGTGTTGATGTGAGCCTTGACCAGCCTTTCAAAGCACTTCATGGCTACAGACGTGAGTGCTACGGGTCGGTAGTCATTTAGGCAGGTTATCTTAGTGTTCTTGGGCACAGGGACTATGGTGGTCTGCTTGAAACATGTTGGTATTACAGACTCAGTCAGGGACATGTTGAAAATGTCAGTGAAGACTCTTGCCAGTTGGTCAGCGCATGCTCGGAGTACGCGGCCTGGTAATTCGTCTGGCCCTGCGGCCTTGTGAATGTTGACCTGCTTAAAAGTCTTACTCACATTGGCCACGGAGAGCGTGATCACATAGTCATCCGGAACAGCTGATGCTCTCATGCATGCTTCAGTGTTGCTTGCCTCGAAGCGAGCATAGAAGTGATTTAGCTCGTCTGGTAGGCTCGTGTCACTGGGCAGCTCGCGGCTGTGCTTCCCATTGTAGTCTGTAATAGTTGCAAGCCCTGCCACATCCGATAAGCCTCGGAGCCAGTGTAGTACGATTCAATCTTAGTCCTGTATTGACTCTTTGCCTGTTGGATGGTTCGTCGGAGGGCATAGCGGGATTAGAGTCCCACTCCTTGAAATTGGTAGCTCTACCCTTTAGCTCAGTGCGGATGTTGCTTGTAATCCATGGCTTCTGGTTGGGGTATGTACATACGGTCACTGTGGGGACAACGTCATCGATGCACTTATTGATGAAGCCAGTGACTGATGTGGTGTACTCCTCAATGCCATCAGAAGAATCCCGGAACATATTCCAGTCTGTGCTAGCAAAACAGTCCTGTAGCTTAGCATCTGCATCATCTGACCACTTCCTTATTAACCGAGTCACTGGTGCTTCCTGCTTTAGTTTTTGCATATAAGCAGGAATCAGGAGGATAGAATTATGGTCAGATTTGTCAATTGGAGGGCGAGTGAGAGCTTTGTGTGCGTCTCTGTGTGTGGATTAATGGTGGTCTAGAGTTTTTTTCTCTCTGGTTGCACATTTAACATGCTGGTAGAAATGAGGTAGAACAGATTTAAGTTTCCCTGCAATAAAGTCCCCGGCCGCTAGGAGCGCTGCCTCTGGATGAGCGTTTTCCTGTTTGCTTATGGCCTTATACAGCTCATTGAGTGCAGTCTTAGTGCCAGCATCGGTTTGTGGTGGTAAATAGACAGCTACGAAAAATATAGATGAAAACTCTTGGTAAATAGTGTGGTCTACTGCTTACAATTAGATACTCTACCTCAGGCGAGCAAAACCTTGATATTAGATAATATTAGATTTCGTACACAAGCTGTTGTTTACAAATATACACAGACCGCCACCCCTTGTCTTACTGGAGTCAGCCGTTCTATCCTGCCGATGTAGCATATATCCCGCCAGCTGTATGTTATCCATGTCGTCGTTCATCCACGACTCGGTGAAACATAAGATATTACCGTTTTTAATGTCCCGTTGGTAGGATATCCGTGCTCGTACGTCGTCCATTTTGTTTTCCAATTATTTTACATTGGCTAATAGGACTGATGGAAGAGGCAGATTACTTGCTCGCCGTCGGATCCTTACATGGCACCCCGACCTACGTCCACGATATCTCTGTCTCCTTCTCATGTGAATGACAGGGATTTGGGCCTTGTCGGGAGTCTGTGGAATATCCTTTGCATCCGACTCGTTGAAGAAAAAATCTTCTACTTTCTACTCCACCCATTCCATTGGTCCCAATGCAATACACGGTAGGCCTATAGTTTACGTATTGGCTTATAGAGAAATAAACTATTCTATGTGCAGAGGTAAAAGTGTGATAGGGAGTACCGAGTAGGGTCTGTAGAATCTATATATGGTGTTATTCCATGGGGGACTCTGGTCTATATACCCAGCAACACTTTCTACTCCACCCATTCCATTGGTCCCAATTCAATACACTTTAGGCCTATACATTATGAATTGGCTTATAGAGAAATAAACTATTCTATTTGTTACAGGTTTTGGTTTTTCCATTTATGTTTTGAGGTTGGACTTTAGCACGTTAGCACGTAGTGCGCACCGATTGGTGTCACATCGTTAGTCAGTATGTGTTATACCTGTGCTGGTTGCCATCTCATTAGGGGGAAGGTGTTTCACCTGTGCTGGCCCAGGTGCTATTTAAGAGTGGCTGGCCCAGTCCTCCAGTTGTTTTGAGAGATGTGGAGGGTTGACACTGTTGGTTGGCACGCCCTATTTTGATTTCTAGACAGACAATAATTTATCTGTTTTTGTTTTGCGCCACCATTTTGTTTTGCTTCCTGTCTTTAAGTTTGGTGTGGGTTTTTCTTTTGTTTCCCTCTTCTTGGGCAAATGTAGTAGGTGCTCATGGTGTGTGTCTTTTTGATTCCAGTTGTTGTTACTTGTTAACTTTCAGTGGACACCCACTTGAGTGTCTTTCAGAACCCCTCCTGAAACCCCACCTGTTGCTGGGGAACGTAACATATGTGCAGAGGTAAAAGTGTGGTTGGGAATACTGAGTAGGGTCTGTAGAATCTATATATGGTGTTATTCCATGGGGGACTCTGGTCTAAATACCCAGCAACACTTTTTACTCCACCCATTCTATTGGTCCCAATGCAATACACTGTAGGCCTATACATTTCATATTGGTTTATATAGAAAATAACTATTCTATATGCAGAGGTAAAAGTATGGTTGGGAGTACTCAGTACGGTCTGTAGAATATGATGTTCTTTACATTAATTTACTTAAGCTCCACCATTTATCAATGTGCTCCACCTTCTATTATTTATCTTATATAAAGTAGTAATTCTCTTTTGTTTAGATTTTTTTGTAACATTATGCACTATTCAAACAGGGTTTTTTCCAGGTCATTGGAGTCACACATGACTCGGGTCCAAGCGGGGCTGGTGTGGAGGTACTGGAGGATGTACACATAGTCCAGTGCCAGCTGCAGCCGGGTCTGCCAGGTGTCCCGTACGCATTGCCTCTCCTGGGCCAACACGGCATCCAGGTTGAGCAGAGAGCTCAGCTGATGGTACTCTGTGACCAGGGTGTGGTCCTCCGGACACCGTCACACCAACACTGCCACATGGAGGGCCTGGCACATGGTGCGCCCGTGGAGAAAGTCATCCTGGTACTTCGGGGAGGAGAGCTTTGACAGGGCTACTTTGTGACCCTTCCACTCCGACAGGAAAACCTATGAGAGGGGGAGAAGGACATTGAATAAACATTTCAGGTTTCGTTATGTATTCAGGCTTCGTTACATCAGATGAGATGGGTTGCATTTACATAAGCTAGCACTTAGCGAAATATATAGATATAAGCAATTTGGTAATAGCTCCAGCTTGCCTTCAAAAGGCAAGATGGAACATTCACCACATTACATATACCATTACCTCCCTAATCTCTTTCGTATCGTCTGAGATCCCCAGAGATTGGAAAGCTGCCGCGGTCATCCCCCTCATCAAAGGGGGTGACACTATAGATCCAAACTGTTACAGACCTATATCCATCCTGCCCTGCCTTTCGAAAGTATTTGAAAGCCAAGTTTACAAACAGATCACCGACCATTTCGAATCCCACTGTACCTTCTCCGCTATGCAAACTGGTTTCCGAGCTGGTCATGGGTGCACCTCAGCCACGCTCAAGGTCCTAAACTATATAATAACCGCGATCGATAAAATACGGTACTGTGCACCCGTCTTCATCGACCTGGCCAAGGCTTTTTACTCTGTCAATCACCACATTCTTATTGGCAGAATAAATAGCCTTGGTTTCTCAAATGACTGCCTCGCCTGGTTCACCAACTACTTCTCAGATAGAGTTCAATGTGTCAAATCGGAGGGCCTGTTGTCTGGTCCTCTGGCAGTGTCTATGGTGGTGCCACAGGGTTCAATTCTCGGGCCGACTCTATTCTCTGTGTATATCAATGATGTCGCTCTTGCTGCTGGTGACTCTCAGATCCACCTCTACGCAGACGACACCATTTTGTATACATCTGGCCCTTCATTGGACACTGTGTTAACAAACCTCCAAACGAGCTTCAATGCCATACAACACTCCTTCCGTAGCCTCCAACTACTCTTAAACGCTAGTAAAACTAAATGCATGCTCTTCAATCGAACGCTGCTTGCACCCGCCCACCCGACTAGAATCACTACTCTCTGCGGGTCTGACTTAGAATATGTGGACAACTACAAATACCTAGGTGTCTGGTTAGACCGTAAACTCTCCTTCCAGACTCACATTAAGCATCTCCAATCCAAAGTTAAATCTAGAATCGGCTTCCTATTTCGCAACAAAGCCTCCTTCACTCATTCTGCTAAACATGCCCTCGTAAAACGGACTATCCTACCGATCCTTGACTTCGGCGATGTCATTTACAAAATAGCTTCCAACACTACTCAGCAAAATAGATGTAGTCTATCACAGTGCCATCTGTTTTGTCATCAAAGCCCCATATACTACCCACCTTTGACACCTGTACGCTCTCGTTGGCTGGCCCTCACTACATATTCGTGGCCAAACCCACTGGCTCCAGGTCATCTACAAATCACTTGTAGGCAAATCCCAGCCTTATCTTAGCTCATTGGTCACCATAGCAACACCCACCCGTAGTATGCGTTCCAGCAGGTATATCTCACTGGTCATCCCCAACGCCAACACCTCCTTTGGCCACCATTCCTTCCAGTTCTCTGCTGCAAATGACTGGAACGAACTGCAAAAATCTCTGAAGCTGGAGACACTTATCTCCCTCACTAACTTGAAGCTTCAGTTGTCAGAGCAGCTTACCGATCACTGCACCTGTACACAGCCCATCTGTAATTAGCCCACCCAACTACCTCATCCCCATATTGTTATTTACATTGTTTTTTATTTTGCTCATTTGCACCCTAGTATCTCTATTTGTACATCATCTTCTGCACATCTATCACTCCAGTGTTAATACTAAATTGTAATTATTTTGCACTATGGCCTATTTATTGCCTTACCTCCATAACTTACTACATTTGCACACACTGTATATAGATTTTCTATTATGTTATTGACTGTACGTTTTGTTTTTTCCATATGTAACTGTGTTGTCGTTGTTTTTATCGCACTGCTTTGCTTTATCTTGGCCAGGTTGCAGTTGTAAATGAGAACTTGTTCTCAACTGGCTTACCTGGTTAAATAAAGGTTAAATAAAATAAATAAATAAATAATCCTTTCAGATCTACAGAAGAGCCAAGTGGCTAGGGTTGATTAGGTCAAAGTACTTTGCTGTTGCTAGCCTGCTTTACAGCTCCCTGACCGACCATCTTCAACTTGCGCACCTTTGTGCGCACTTGTGGACACTCCAGCCAGGGCGAACAGTTCTTCATGTTGGCCATCCTAATGTGATGGGGCGGGCATGTGTTATACCCCTAAATGGGAGAAATATATATATAAATAAATCACACAGAGATGTAGCTTCGGCTTCAAGTCACTTGTAATGGGTCTTTCCAAATAAAATCATCAACCATTTACACATTTGCAAAATAGTGCTTTAGATTACAACAACATTCACATTTCCCAAAAGTTTTCCATTGTTCCCATTCACCCACACACACAGGAGCCATGCGCGCGGTCTCTCTCGGGCATGCTCTGATCACAAAGTCACCTTATGCAAGTGAGCAGCCTTCTACCAAGCTAACTAGCAAAACGGCTAATTGCTCATTTCCAAGTGGTCTAAACATACACATGGCCGGCCCTCCCATTAGGCAAGATTAGGCGGCCACTTGAATTTGGGGAGGCATTTTGGCAATTGGTTGCCGCCCTCGGGTGCTCCTGATTGGCTACTACACCGCGGGCGCCCCAGCCACCAGTTAATAGCCGTTGCTGCAGTTCACACCCCCACCCCATTCCCTCTTCTCCCAAAGTTCACGCCCACTATCCTTGGTAGCTATGGTGATGTGTGTGTTTATATGAGATTATCCAATTGTGAAACATTAATAAAAATGAATCTGCCAATTAAATGATTGTATTGTTTTTTATGTTTGTGTGTAACGAAGACGATTAGTGATTAAGGCAGTAGCCTAACCTAGCCTGTTAACGTTAGCTAGCTACTACTAGTGGATATAATTTCAGCTAAAAGTAAGCTATAGAGATTTGAAACAAAATTTGCTATGTCTAAGAGACAAAAACTACCAGGAAGCGAATATTTTAAAAAAGGAATGAGAAAAGAGGCACAATCTCTAAACCAAAGAAATTTGCTGCTGAAATGTATAAGCGTGCAGCAATGTCTATTAGCCGGTGTGGAGAACGACAAGCCTCCAAGGACAGGCTGTTCATTCGCAGAGACAGACGAGCCCCCGTTCGCTGGTTCTAGCAGCGAAGAGGGCGAACCGGAGGAGTCCCAGCTATCCACTTCCACCGATGATGACAGCTCTCTGGGTGGACAAGAACAGGTGGTCGCACCAGGCCTAGCCACACCTCCAAACAATGCCAGCGTTGACCCTACTATCTTGGACCCGGACACAGATTTGTCACTCCCCGTCCCTGATGACAGTGGTGCTGCTGCTGCTAAATCCGACTCCCAGACAAACAACAGAAAAGATCCAGGTGAGTTGCCAAAATATATGAATGGTTCTTTGTGGGATACGTTAGTGCAGGCTGGGCTACATCAGGATAAGGAGGGGAATTTCCCCTTGGTGGCAAACTACAATAGGAGGATGGCGAACGGGGAGAGAGTGGAGAGACCTTGGCTTGTCTATTTCAAGCAAAACGATGCAGCCTTCTGTTTTTGCTGCAAACTTCTTTCACACAAGTGCAAATCTGCACTGGTCAGGGATGGAACCAGTCCAAAATTATAGAAAACTATTTGGCTGCTTTTAGCTCACTGCACACTGTCTGCTGGATCTCTTGTGCCAGCATGTCAATGATTTCATTCTGGATTATTTTACAGAGGTATTGCACATGTGTTTCTTTGGACTGTACTCTCCTTACATGCTCCTTCATGATTCCATTAAAGATACCCAGCATTTCCACAAACTTCAGAAAAATCTGATTATTTGGCTCGTTCAGCCTGTTAGTGGTCCCACGTAGCACAATGTTCTGGGTGACCATTACACGTATCAGGTCTATGAGCCTCTGCAACACCTGCTGCCAGTGGAGAGTTTCTCCGTCAATAGCCCGTTGGGCTTGGGCATCGATAGTTTGCTTGGACACCAACCTGATCTCCAGCTCTTTCCACCTCTGGAAACTATGTAGGTGGTCATGCGACTTCTCATGAGAGCAGATTCTTCCAGTCTCTGGTTCCATCCCTGACCAGCACAGATCTGCACTAGTGTGAAAAAAGTTTGCAGCAAAACAGAAGGCTGCATAGTTTTTGCTTGGAATAGACAAGCCAAGGTCTCTCCACTCTTTCCCAGTTCGCCATCCTGCTATTGTAGTGGGCCAGTGAACATTTTCGTTGCCCCTCATCTCTTTGGAAATTCCCCTCCTTATCCTGATGTAGCCCAGCCTGCACTAACATATCCCGTAAACAACCATTCGTATATTTTGGCCACTCACCGGGATCTTTTATGTGTTTTTTTTGTCTGGGAGTCAGATTTAGCAGCAGCATCACTGTCATCAGGGACAGGGAGCAACAAATCTGTGTCCGAGTCCAAGATAGTAGGGTCAACGCTGGCATTGTTTGGAGGTGTGGCTAGGCCTGGTGCGACCACCGTTTCTTGTCCACTCAGAGAGCTGTCATGATCGGTGGAAGTGGATAGCTGGGACTCCTCCAGTTCGCCCTCTTCGCTGCTAGAACCAGCGAACGGGGGCTCGTCTGTCTCGGGAATGAGGCTTGTTGTTCCTTTTTTGTCATTCGTTTTTTATTTTATATTCACTTCCTGATAGTTTTTGTCTCTTAGACATGGTAGCAAATGTTGTTTCAAATCTCTATAGCTTACTTTTAGCTGAAATTATAGTAGTAGCTAGCTAACGTTAACAGGCTAGGTTAGGTTACTGCCTTAATCACTAATCGTCTTCGTCACACGCAAACAACAATTTAATTGGCAGATTCATTTCTATTAATGTTTCACAATTGGATAATGCCATATAAACACACACATCACCATAGCTACCAAGGATCGTGGGAGTGAACTTCAGGAGAAGCGGGAATGGGGTGGGGGCGGGAACTGCAGCAACGGCTGGGGCGCCGGCAGTGCCAAAATGCCGCCCCAAATTCGAGTGCCACCATAGGCAGCCGCCTAATCTTGCCTAATAGGAGGGCTGCTGCTCAGTCTTCAGAGCCTATGCAAATGTTTTGCTGGAATCAGTGCATTTTAACCTCATTTGACTAGAGTAACTAAGTTTTTCCATAAAAGAATCTAATCTTTCATTGGTGTTCTTTCCTCTAATTTAAGAAATAAGCTTTCTGAATATCTTTGTAGGGCTGTTTTAAGCACAATCCATACATACAGTGGGGAGAACAAGTATTTGATACACTGCCGATTTTGCAGGTTTTCCTACTTACAAAGCATGTAGAGGTCTGTAATTTTTATCATAGGTACACTTCAACTGTGAGAGACGGAATCTAAAACAAAAATCCAGAAAATCACATTGTATCATTTTTAAGTAATTAATTTGCATTTTATTGCATGACATAAGTATTTGATCACCTACCAACCAGTAAGAATTCTGGCTCTCACAGACCTGTTAGTTATTCTTTAAGAAGCCCTCCTGTTCTCCACTCATTACCTGTATTAACTGCACCTGTTTGAACTTGTTACCTGTATAAAAGACACCTGTCCACACACTCAATCAAACAGACTCCAACCTCTCCACAATTGCCAAGACCAGAGAGCTATGTAAGGACATCAGGGATAAAATTGTAGACCTGCACAAGGCTGGGATGGGCTACAGGACAATAGGCAAGCAGCTTGGTGAGAAGGCAACAACTGTTGGCGCAATTATTAGAAAATGGAAGAAGTTCAAGATGACGGTCAATCACCCTCGGTCTGGGGCTCCATGCAAGATCTCACCTCATGGGGCATCAATGATCATGAGGAAGGTGTGGGATCAGCCCAGAACTACACGGCAGGACCTGGTCAATGACCTGAAGAGAGCTGGGACCACAGTCTCAAAGAAAACCATTAGTAACACACTACGCCGTCATTGACTAAAATCCTGCAGCGCACGCAAGGTCCCCTGCTCAAGCCAGCGCATGTCCAGGCCCGTCTGAAGTTTGCCAATGACCATCTGGATTATCCAGAGGAGGAATGGGAGTAGGTCATGAGGTCTGATGAGACAAAAATATAGCTTTTTGTTCTAAACTCCACTCGCCGTGTTTGGAGGAAGAAGAAGGATGAGTACAACCCCAAGAACACCATCCCAACCGTGAAGCATGGAGGTGGAAACATCATTCTTTGGGGATGCTTTTCTGCAAAGGGGACAGAACGACTGCACCATATTGAGGGGAGGATGGATGGGGCCATGTATCACGAGATCTTGGCCAACAACCTCCTTCCCTCAGTAAGAGCATTGAAGATGGGTCGTGGCTGGGTCTTCCAGCATAACAACGACCCGAAACACACAGCCAGGGCAACTAAGGAGTGGCTCCGTAAGAAGCATGTCAAGGTCCTGGAGTGGCCTAGCCAGTCTCCAGACCTGAACCCAATAGAACATCTTTGGAGGGAGCTGAAAGTCCGTATTGCCCAGCAACAGCCCCGAAACCTGAAGGATCTGGAGAAGGTCTGTATGGAGGAGTGAGCCAAAATCCCTGCTGCAGTGTGTGCAAACCTGGTCAAGACCTACAGGAAACATATGATCTCTGTAATTGCAAACAAAGGTTTCTGTACCAATTATTAAGTTCTGCTTTTCTGATGTATCAAATACTTATGTCATGCAATAAAATGCAAATTAATTACTTAAAAATCATACAATGTGATTTTCTGGATTTTTGTTTTAGATTCCGTCTCTCACAGTTGAAGTGTACCTATGATAAAAATTACAGACCTCTACATGCTTTGTAAGTAGGAAAACCTGCAAAATCGGCAGTGTATCAAATACTTGTTCTCCCCACTGTACATGTTTTTGGTTTTTAATTCCAGCTATAATAATACAAATATCGGTAGATATATCAGTTATCTGTGAATAGTTCCACTCTAAACTTGGAATCGGATCCAAAAATCCTGTATCGGTTGGGCTTTACTCTTGACATGACTTAGAATCCACAATGAGAACTGAAACTTCACAGAGATACTTTCACCACAATCTGACTTTGCATAGCTAGCTAGCTTCAATTGAATTGAATACTTTCTTGGGCACTGCTCGTTGATGCAAACAATGACGTTTCCATCAGAACCGTCTACTGATTACGGATAATTCCAAAGCGAGACATATGCTGCTTAAACAGGTACAGCAACGGGTCAGGCGATATCTCTCAAGCTGTCGCTATGGAATGGGCTCACAGTGCATTTCCACATAACACAATTGGGGCGCTTCCCTCCATTTTCAATGGAGGGAAGCAAAGTGGGCAGGGGGACCATTGGGCGACGCGAACATGGGAAAGGAAGCGTGAACAGGGCGGGACCAAAGTTGGAGAAAGCTGAACTTTATGCAACTGCACGCTATTGACCAATCAAAGATCACTATAGCTTCCAGCCCCTACTGGATTGGCTGTTGATACCTAGCACTACTTAGCCTGCTTGCTAGCACCCACATGAGGATGACACTAGCGGGGCTATACAAATGATCGTGTTATGTGGAAATGCACTGTTAGACCTTGTCTGATTAATCAGGCTGTAATACACAAAGGCCTACCTCAGAGGAAGTTGCTGCACCTATTTCGAGTAATTCCTGTCCTAGAGCGGAAATTCTTTTTTAGTTTTCACCTCGAAGGCTTTTATAACATATTAAGGAATTGGGGGTGGGAACGTTGTGGTGATTTCCACATGTAGCAGAGAAATAACAACAAATAGGGCTGACTGACAGCTGTCAGTGTAACTAGCTAGCATACAAACCTTAGCCAGCTAATTAAGGTTATGTGAGCACCATTTAAGTTAAGACAGGCGAAAAGTCAGGTGAAAATAATTATTTCAGAAAAAGACTACCAGCCTACCTGTCTACCATGCCTATACGATCTGTTGACATGTTGAGGGTTGACGTTCGCCTGACTCTTGCCGTTTTGATAATTCCAGTGAAACCGTGTAGTATTCCAGATGTCATTAATATTTAGACATGCACACGGACATGATCAAATAGGTATATTCTTTGTTCTCTCTGTTATTATTTCAGCAAGCTAGCTATATATCAATACCAGTGGCGGCTGGTGGGAGGAGCTATAGGAGGACAGGCTCATTGTAATGGCTGGAATGGAATAAATGGAACCGTAACAAACAGATCTGTGACGAGGTGTGAATGAAGGAGTCAGGCACAGGAGGTAACATACCGAAGTCCAGAGTTTATTCCGTTTACATAAATCAAACGCCCCAAGCGTCAAACGAAACTATACAAGGGAAAATATCCACCTTGGCATAACCACAGAGAAATGTAGCTCAACCGAGCTACACGCTCTCACAACAAACAATCACTCACAAAGACAATGTGAACAGAGGGAACACTTATACACATACTAATTAGGGGAATGAGCACCAGGTGTGTGTGATTGACAAGAAACAAGTGGAGTGATGAGAATGGGATCGGCAGTAGCTAGTACTACGGTGACGACGAACGCCGAAGCCTGCCCGAACCAGGAGGGGGGGGGCAGCCACGGCGGAAGTCGTGACAGTACCCCCACCCCCCGACGCGCGGCTCCAGCAGTGCGTCGACCCCGGCCTCGGGGACGGCCAGGAGGACGCGGAGCAGGGCGAGTCGGATGGCGACGGTGGAAAGCCCTCAACAGGGAGGGATCGAGGATGTCCCGCCGTGGGACCCAGCACCGTTCCTCCGGACCGTACCCCTCCCACTCCACGAGATACTGAAGGCCCCCCACCCGACGCCTCGAATCCAGGATGGAACGGACCGAGTACGCCGGGGCCCCCTCAATGTCCAGAGGAGGTGGAGGAACCTCCCGTACCTCAGACTCCTGGAGCGGACCAGCTACCACCGGCCTGAGGAGAGACACATGAAACGAGGGGTTACAGTTTTTCTCCATTGGTTTGGCTCATTTCTTGAAACAGAAATTACATTCTCAAAACTCTAAGATCATTTGGCAAAACAGTCTTACAGTTCAGCACAACACTATAGCTCACTTGCAAAAGCTCATATCTCTCCTAAAACTGTTCACTCATGCTTCAAAACTAAATTCCTTTCCCATATAAGGAGTCAGTGCCACGAAAATGGCAAAGATCCTTCTCAATTGCTTTGGCTCATTTCTTGAAACAGACCGGACGTTCTCAACACTCTTGGTGCTTTAGCCAAAATAACGTGGATGGTTCGGCACAACACCATGGTTCACCTGCAAAAGCTCATACCTCTCCCAAAACAGTTCACGCATGTGTCAAAACTAAATTTCCTTCTCATTTAAACAGTCAGTGCCCCCAAAATGCTTCGTCCCTTTGGCATTGTGTAAGCACTGCAAGTCAAAATGTTTAGATGTTTTGTCACTATGGCAGAGGACCATTGAAATATCCCTCATGTCCACCTTTCAGTCTTAGCCCAGTCCTTCATTGACAATGGTTACTGTAGTGTTTTTTGTCTAGCTAACAGAATACAATTGTGTATAAAACTGAAAAAAATAAATAGGATTTAAGGGTAAGAGTAGCCTCCAAGGTTTGACATCACACATTGCACTCATACTGCCAAGGAAATTGTAACCATTATCATTCACACACATAAAGTAACTTCCATACATCAGAGTAAAAAGAAAATGTATACAGCATAATATACTGTAATATAAACACACAAACAAAAAACAATAAATTATATGCAGCCTACAGTGCTGTAAATAAAGCTGGAGTTTCACAACTAACAGTTCTTCACTGGTCGCTGTCCTCACCCTCCTGGCCATCCACACGCTGCTGTCTGTCTGGCCACAGATTCTCGTCCACATCACAGCGTATATTCTCCCTTGCGATGCAACGAGGGAAGAAACGGCGTGCATGTCGCAACCATCCCCTACACTGATCTCCTGTAATATCCTCACACGCAGCGTCCATTGCATGGAGCAGGGACCTCTGATCTTGAGCCCGATGCTCATACACTCTCCACCTCCAAGCGGAGAAATACTCCTCAATAGGATTGAGGAAAGGAGAGTAAGGTGGTAGGAACACCATGACCATCCTTGGATGAGTAGTGAACCAGGCCCTGATGAGCGGGCCACGGTGGAAATTCACATTGTCCCATACAATGACATATTGTGGTAGGTGAGGCCCTACGAGACCGCTCTCATTTTCAGGGATCAAATCAACATGAAGGCGGTCCAAGAAGATGAGGAGCTTCTGTGTATTGTATGGGCCAAGACTGGGGATGTGAGTGGCCACACCATTCTCCGATATGGCAGCACACATAGTTATATTGCCCCCTCGCTGGCCTGGGACATCCACCATGGCCCGGTGGCCAATAATATTACGGCCACGTCTTCGGCCCTTGGCCAGGTTGAAGCCAGCTTCATCCACAAACACGAGGATGTGATGGGTCTCGTTTCCTTCCAATGCCATTATTCTCTACAATAGCGTAAAAAAAGAAAACATCAAATCAGTCATACAGAAGAGTCATACACTACAGTTACAGACAATTACATAGGAATGTTCTATGTTCTCCACAAGTTCAATATACTACTGGCCACTACTCCAGTGGTTCCAAACCTGGGGTACATGTACCCCTATGCAGAGGTACTACAGGGGGTATTTGACAGAAAGGGGAGGGGGGAAATCATCAATGACTAGACTTACTGAAATGTTACAGTAAAACCCACAGTATTAGATAGATTTACATGGGAGGCACTAATTGCAGCTCTTTGACCCCTTTTCTTATTGTATGTTATATTCTTCAAAATAAGGATTATAATGATAATTGCATCATACAGTAAGCTGCAGTTTTTAGGCGAAATGTTGAAGTCAGATAAATCAAATACTTCCATACCTGGATTACCTGGATACACAAATCAGGTAAAGTGGGTACTGAAGCCAAAAAAGTTTGGGAACCACTGCTTAATTGTAAAAATGTTATAATGATGGACAACCAGTAACTGACTTACATGTACATACTGGTACCGCAGCTCTTTCACTCTATCAGAGTTCCTCTCAAATGGTACCCTGTAAATTTGCTTCATTGTCATCTGATGCTTCTTCAATATCCGGTCTATTGTGGAGATGCTTATAGAGTTGACATTTTGGAATATGGCATTGTCTTGTAGGATTGCAGCGCGGATCTGTCTCAATGTGATGGTATTATTTGCCATCACCATGTTACAGATCTCTTGTTCTTGTTGTTCATTGAGAAGTTTTCCTCTGCCACCTGTGCAAGGTTGTCGTCCAATCCTAGATATAGAAGTCAAAGGACAACACTCCATTCGTAATGTATACCTTATGTATTCCTTACAGAATGAGTTACCTATGTAATTGTATTGTTGTTTTACTTACAGTAACTTTACCACAATTCTAATGCATCACTGCACAGTGACTGGAATACTACTGTAAACTGTATCATCAATACTGTAGAAAATAAACTATTCCATAGTTTATTTTCTCCAATGTTTTTCTTGTCATTTTTAGTATCATAACATCCCATTGAGGTAAGATATTACTGTAGGCCTATCACACACACACACTAAATGAATAGGTAAATATGTAAATAAATATATTTCTTGCTCTATGCACAGTGTCCTGTCCTATACAACATATAATTCCATAATTGACTGACTACATACCTGTTTTCCCTGCGAAAGGTTTGGATGATGGAGGAGACTGTTGAGCGAGGCACATTAGGCTGCACTCGGCGACCTGCCTCCGCCATTGTGAGGCCATGGTTGATGACATGGTCTATAATTGTGGCCCGAATTTCATCCGGGACAGCATGGTGTCTTCGTGCTCCTCGGCCTCTTCCCCCTATTCCACCACCACGCACCCTTACTCCTCCTCCTCCTCTTCTTCTTCCTCTTCCTCGAGCAGGCAGTTGCCCTTGTTCATTTACTTGGCCAGGTGCCTCCATGTTCAGAAATTGTACTGGTCCTGCATGGTCAAGCTCTTTACATACATGTTTGGCAGCATTCACAGTCATGGACAGCACCTGTCAGGTAACTAAACATACTGTTTGATTGGTCATCTGAGATGTGTGAAACTCCTCCTTCGTTAGTCAAGTTCTAGTTTCACCTGACTGTCAATTGCTGTAATAAATTTATCAAATGTTCCAAGGGATTCATATATGGTATTCATGGTATTATGTTCTTGACTAATTTTGACAATTGAACAGACTATTGTGCATGTGATGACTTATACAATGAAATGACGCTGACACGTTTTGGAGCGAACAACCATTAGACTGAGAATCAACAATCAGTTTAGATCAACAAGATCTATTCACTTGGAAATTGTGCTAAATGTAGGCTACCTGTACTTAATCATTTGCAAAGATGTACTGAGACATTGAGACATGTACTTAGACATTTGCAATTTGATGAAATGAATGAGAAATTCAATTCTGTTGTGAACAATTGCCAAGTGGTTTGGAGGTTTGTCCATGTAGTTTTGAGAATGTAATTTCTGTTTCAAGAAATGAGCCAAACCAATGGAGAAAAACTGTAATACGGTAATCAGGGGAGAGTAACAACCTGTATGTCACCTCGTTTATTCTCCTCAGGACTTTAAACGGCCCCACAAACCGCAGGTTCAGCTTCCGGCAGGGCAGGCGGAGGGGCAGATTTCCGGGTCGAGAGACAGACCCGATCCCCCGGAACGAACATCGGGGCCTCCTTGCGGTGGCAGTCAGCGTTGTCCTTCTGATGACGCACGGTGCGCTGGAGGCGAACGTGGGCAGCGTCCCAAGTCTCCTCCGCGTGCCGAAACCAGTCATCCTCCGCGGGAGCCTCGGTCTGGCTCTGGTGCCACGGTGCCAGGACCGGTTGGTAACCCAAAACACATTGGAAGGGTGTTAGGTTAGTGGAGGAGTGGCGGAGAGAGTTCTGAGCATATTCTTCCCATGGCAAGAACAACGACCACTCCCCCGACCGGTGCTGACAGTATGTCCACAGGAACCTACCCACATCTTGATTCACCCTTTCCACCTGCCCATTACTCTCGGGGTGAAATCCAGAGGTCAGGCTGACCGAGACCCCCAGACGTTCCATGAACGCCTTCCAGACTTTAGACGTGAACTGGGGATCTCGGTCGGACACTATATCCTCTGGTACCCCGTAATGCTGGAAGACGTGAGTAAACAGAGCAGTTTGTAGGGCCGCGGGGAGACCGGACAGAGGAAGGAGGCGGCAGGACTTTGAAAAGCGGTCCACAACGACCAGGATAGTGAGGTTACCTTGGGAGGGGGGAAGATCAGTGAGAAAATCAATACTCAGGTGAGACCATGGTCGTTGTGGAACTGGTAAAGGTTGTAGCTTACCCGCTGGGAGGTGCCAAGGTGCCTTACTCTGGGCACACACTGAGCATGAGGAAACATACACCCTCACGTCCTTAGTCAAGGTAGGCCACCAGTACTTCTCGGTCAGGCAGCGCATTGTACGACCGATACCTGGATGACCAGAGGAGGGTGACGTGTGTGCCCGGTAGATCAGACGATCACGGATAAGCGCAGGCACATATTGCAGCCGAGCTGGACACTGCGGTGGAGATGGATCTGTGCATAATGCCTGCGCTATATCTGCGTCCATCGCCCATACTACCGGCGCCACAATGCATGAGGTCGGGAGTATGGGGGTGTTGTCTCAGGGCCTCTCGTCTGTGTCATACAGCTAAGACAGTGCGTCTGCCTTCACGTTCTTCGTACCCGGAATGTATGAAAGTGTGAAATCAAACCGGGTGAAGAAGAGGGCCCACCTGGCCTGGCGAGGATTCAGCCTCCTCGCTTCCCGAATGTACTCCAGGTTACGGTGGTCTGTCCAGACGAGGAAAGGGCGTTTCGCCCCTTCGAGCCAATGTCTCCACACCATCAAAGCTGGGACATCAGCCAGCAGCTCCCGATCACCAACACCGTAGTTCTGTTCCGCCGAGATGAGCTTCTTAGAAAAGAAGGCACAGGGGCGGAGCTTGGGTGGCATGCCCGAGCGTTGGGATAAGACAACTCCTATCCCTACCTCGGACGCATCCACCTCCACTACGAACGGTAGTGATGGATCGGGGTGACCCAGTACCGGGGCTGAGGTGAACAGACCCCGCAATCTAATGAAGGGCAAATCAGCCTCAGCAGACCAGCGGAGCCGGGACGGCCCACCCTTCAACAAGGAGGTAATGGGAGCTGCGACCTTGCCAAAGCCCCGAATAAACCTTCGATAGTAGTTGGCAAAGCCAAGGAAGCGCTGCACCTCCTTTACCGTGGTTGGAGTCGGCCAATTACGCACGGCTGCAATGCGGTCTCCCTCCATCTCCACACCTGTGGTGGTAATGCCTCGTTCACAAAGGACTGGAAAACGGATGGAGCATTCATCAAACTGTAGGGCATCACCAGGTATTCATAATGCCCCGAGGTTGTGCTGAATGCTGTTTTCCACTCATCCCCTTCCCGAATACGCACCAGGTTGTAGGCACTCCTGAGGTCTAATTTGGTGAAAAAGCGGGCCCCATGCATTGACTCAATCACTGAAGGAATGAGGGGAAGGGGATAACTAAATCGTACCGTCACATTATTCAGTGGTCGATAATCAATGCACGGGCGTAAACCGCCATCTTTCTTCTTCACAAAGAAGAAACTCGAGGAGGCAGGTGAAGTGGAGGGACGTATATACCCCTGGCGCAGGGACACGGTGACGTATATTTCCATAGCCTCCGTTTCAGCCTGCGACAGGGGATACACATGACTCCTGGGAGGTACAGCGTCTACCTGAAGGTTTATCGCGCAATCCCCCTCCCGATGAGGTGGTAATTTAATCACTTGCGTCTTGGAAAACGCGAGCGCCAGATCATGGTATTCGGGGAGAATCCACACGGTGGGGGTACCGTCTGGACTATCCACCGTGGTCGCACCAACGGAAACACCTAGACACCTACCCGGACACTCACACGACCACCCCGTAAGAACCCTCTGCGGCCATGAGAAATTGGGATTGTGAAAGGCTAACCACGGGATACCCAAGACTACAGGGTAAGCAGGAGACTCAATAATCATAAAGGTGATCTGCTCAACATGCGCCTCCTGCGTAATCATGGTGACTGGTACCGTAACTTCCTTAACCAACCCGGACCCTAATGGTCGACTATCAAGTGCTCTGATGGGGAGTGGAATGGTTAGGGGAACCAATGAAATGCCTTGACGGTGTGCAAATGCCCTGTCCATAAAATTCCCAGCTGCGCCTGAATCGACTAGCGCCTTACACTGGGAACCTACCAAGTGATTGGGAAAGGAGATAGATAAAGTACAGTGCGCCGCAAAGGGCTCTGAACACGTTTGGGTGTTCGTTACCTGGGGTGATGTGTGAGTACCCTGCCTAATGCCTCCATACCTAAAAGAACGTTGACTGCGACCTGAGGTAGATTGTCCCTTCGTGCCACCAGGGTGGCACTGTCGCTGTCCTCCTGCGCTCACTCGACCGGCGGCTCCCCCCAGCTCCATCTGCTCGGGGTCAGAGTCATCCGGAGTGGGAACAGGCAGACCCCTACCAGGACGTCCTTTGGCTGCTAGCAGATTGTCCAGCAGATGGCCATGTCTACCAGTTGGGAGAACGATAGCATGGCATCCCGGCAGGCTAGCTCCCGTCGGACGTCCTCCCTTAGGTGGCACCGGAAATGGTAGATCAGGGCCCGCTCGTTCCACCCGGACCCCGCTGCCAGCGTCCGGAACTCCAGCGCGTAGTCCTGAGCGGTCCTCGTCCCCTGCCTCAGATGAACCAGTCGTTCTTCCGCCTCTCGACCCTCAGGCGGGTGATCAAAAACGGCCCGAAAGAGGCGAGCAAACTCCCCGTAGTTCTCCAACGCGGTACCTCCCTCGTTCCACACCGCGTTGGCCCACTCCAGGGCTCTCCCAAAAAGGCAGGAAACGAGGACGGATACCTTCTCCCGCTCCTGGGGATCCGGCCTGATGCTGGAGAAATACAACTCCAGTTGGAGTAGGAATCCCTTACATTGCGCTGCCGTCCCATCAAACGCCAGTGGCCGGGATATCTGGATCCCTCCAGGGGCTGGGGTGTAGGTGGCTGGATCCGGTTGACCATCTGGTCTTGATAGATCGGCTCCTCTCCAGGCGTTCTACCACCTGAAGAACCCGATCCATCGCTTCCCCCAAGCTGGCCAACATCGAGGAATGCTCCTGGACCCTTGCCACAACTACAGGCATGCGGTCTTCTCCTGCTGACGCCATATCAGATCAGGTGAGTGATTCTGTGACGAGGTGTGAATGAAGGAGTCAGGCGCAGGAGGTAAAATACTGAAGTCCAGAGTTGATTCCTTTTACATAAATCAAACGCCCCAAGCGTCAAACGAAACTATACAAGGGAAAATATCCACCTTGGCATAACCACAGAGAAATGTAGCTCAACCGAGCTACTCGCTCTCACAACAAACAATCACTCACAAAGACAAGGGGAACAGAGGGAACACTTATACACATACTAATTAGGGGAATGAGCACCAGGTGTGTGTGATTGACAAGACATGACAAGTGGAGTGATGAGAAGGGGATCGGCAGTAGCTAGTACTCCGGTGACAACGAACACCGAAGCCTGCCTGAACCAGGAGGGGGGGGGCAGCCTCGGCGGAAGTCTTGACAAGATCAAACATATGGAAACCACATTTGACTCCATTCCATTGATTCCATTCCAGCCATTACAATGAGCTCGTCCTCCTATACCTCCTATTGCTAAATTTTGAACAGTTTGGAGCGTGTATTGAAGCAATTGGGCAAGTTCTTTTTGCTGGCCCGGTGACCCGGATGGGTGGAGATTTCTCTTTAGGATAAATGGATTTGGTCGAAAATGAGCAAACCCTGCACAACTGGGGCACCGGGCCATGCAAAACAAATTAGCCTAAAATGTTAGTGGTCAAAACTATTAATATTGGGGCGACCGGGGAGCGTGGTTCTAAAATGCAATCATATCATGCAATTTTACAATTTTTATTATTATGCAGACTAGCTAAAATATAAGTGGAACTTGACAAATTATCCAATGGATTATGATAATTTGCTTGTAAAAAAGGTGAGGTGCAAAAACAGTTTGCACCCCCTATTTTCATTTGATAACTTCTTTTTTTTACTATGTTGTAGTGTATTAAGATTATGACTTAGTTAAGGTTTTAAGTGGAATCTGAGAGGATGTTTATTTAGTGTCAAAGGGAATGGTTTTTAGGGTGACGCCCCATACAAGACAGGGGATTGGACAGTAGAGGGAGCAGCCCATATTTTGGGGAAGATTATATATACTGGATAGAGACAAAGGACGGTAGAGCAGACATTGCAATTTGGAAACCACTGCTCTCCGGGTGATCTGGACACCTGTACACTTATGCTGAAATCTTGTGATATGAATAAAACTTGTGATCAAAGTTCAGTATAAGCGGACTCCTTTGTTACAGCATTATTAGCAACAATTTAACTCGACACTACAGAATGGTGTCACGAAAAGGGACGGTCTGCGTCTCTTCAGTGTTATATTCATGAGCAACGACGTGACTCTCGCTCAAGATGCCGGCATAAGGTGAGATTTCTCACGGTCTTGTGTGCGTTTCGTTCGTCTGGTTATGGGTATGTGCGCTGGGGAGATGTACCGTTGGGGACCGATGTGTGCTTTGTGTTGCTTTTATTGCTGTTGACTATAAGGGGTCTGGCCTAACCATTCTAAACTTGTTTGCACTGGTAGACAGCGCAAAAGGGGGGAGAGAGCCTATAGAGTGTCTATAGAGATATTTCGCTTGAATAAGAGTTCAAGAACAATCGATTGAGAGAGGAATAATGAATGCCTAGGCAGATGTGTATGTAACTTAGGGCCGCTGTGGATCAACGGAAAAGCCCTGGTAGACAGGCGACCTCCTAAAGGTGGGCCAGAAATCCTATAACGCGTTAGATGTGTTTTAGGTGAGTCCTATGGGCTGGAGACCGTGGTATATTGATGATGTATGTTGCCCCTCAGCTGGCGGTTGACGAATGGCTTGTTTGATGCAAACTCTCGTGTCGATTCCACAGTTCTCGTGGTAGCACAAATTTTGCTAACAAATGGAATTTTACGGCACGGCGGAGGGAGAAATGCTAACGTGGCCTGCTAATCATGCTACATGCTAATGCTAATGCTAATGCTAATTCATGCTATATGCCAATTTTTGATGCGGGGTTATGATTAATATTTCTTCCTTGGTGGTCCATTGGAATGGGACGAGCCACCAGAAATGTGTTTAGTTAGCTTGGGCTTGGTGCCTGGTGTCTTGTGAACTGTTAAGTGTTATTGTTTGTCTATAAGGGGTAAAAGAGAGGAGCTATAGCAGAATGCTAACGTTCTGTTGTCTGGAGCTGCTTCCATGGTGAAATCGTGGTGATGAATGTACTGTGCATGCGTGTGATTTTACGACACTAGAGTGACGTAGGGGTAAATAGGTCAATCCTCTGTTACACTGTGCAAGGGGGGAGACACAGACGGAGGAACAAAGAATTAGACATTTAGAGTCTAATGGTGTATTCTGGTTGTTACATCGGCTGCTGTTTGAAGATGAAACTGTTTTCTTGAGACCTATTGAATTGATAAATGAGAGAGAGATGTTGACGGATTAAAAGTAAAAGTAATTAAATAAGTAAATAAAATAAAAATGTGATTGAGCTATTTATGTGATTCCTGAGTTGATTCTTAGAGCGAATGTGAACGGAGGAATATTGAATGGTTGAAGTGACTCAGTGATTGCATAAACTGCTAAATTCTTGTCTGTTTCTGTGTTCTTTTGTCATATGAGGGACGATAGGAGGAACGAAGAGAGAGAGAGAAAGAGAAGTGCTGATGTGTACATCACGTGACAGAATGTGACACGACAGAGGCTGCGACCGGATCTCGTCAGATATCAGGCTAGTGCTGTTTTGTTTACAAACCTTGCCTTCCCCTACAGGATGTTTGATGTTATGACAATTTGACAAAGACTTGGCAAAAGACTGATTAAAATAAAATTTGCATTTTGGAGTTTCTGTGCATGAGTTGATTTGATTAGAGTTGTGTTGGGAATCGAGTACTGACATTATTCTGTAAAATTAAGATAATTGGGTGCTTATTAAATAATTGGTTTATGAGTACTGTAGTGTTGCTGGATTATAGGTATTATACATACCACCTTCAATCAGGAAGGGTAAGATAGCCACTAATTGATAAATTAGTAAAATAGGAAATAGAAATAAAAATTCATTGATTATTCATAAATTTATTGATTAATTTTTATTATTTAGGAAAAAAAAGGTTTATATTAATAATTAAAGGGAGGACACTATAAGCTATATATTCTAAAATAATAAAAATAATTCACAATAAAGGAATATAAAAGAGTTGTTACAATGGGGAAAAAGGATACCAGGACTATGAAGGTAATTACACCTGTTGATATAGTACAAAATAGTAATCCTCTAGTTAATGGGATTGCAAAGTTATCTGGAAAATGGAACAAACGTTGGCCTGACATTGAACAACCATGGCCAGTGGAAGGGACTCTTAACCCTGACGTCATCAACATCATGAAAGTGCTTCTGTCAATTCATAAAGCAGGTCAAAAGAAAGGGAAAAAATGGGAACAACGTAAAGAAAAGAGACAAAGAGAGCTGGGTGTTCTTAAGCTGTTTGAGAATGAAGGACAAAAACTGATGAAAGATGCCAGCGATAAGATAAACAAAGGTATAGAGAAAATGCTAAAGGAAGAGAAGCCGACCGAAAAACTAATGGCAGAAGTTAGTACACCTTTCTCACATACGGATTCAGCAAAAAGACCCCCACCTTATGAGAAAGAAGTAGAGCTTAACGACGTTTATCCTCAGCTTCCGGTGATCGTTCAGGAGGGTGATTATTACATCAGAGATGAAGATGAACGAATAATAGAGAGAGGACAAGCAGAAACGACCATAAAAATGAATCCAAACTCCAGAAGTAAGAAAAAACCGAGATGTCTGGAAACTAAGGGTAGAATGAGGTTCAGGAGAATGGAACTTGATGAAGACAACGACGATGATGATGATGATGATGATCAGAGTGATTCAGAAGAGATCATGGGTGGATATGACCCTGTGATCAGACGGAGGTTGGCAAGAGAGGAAAGAAGGGGTGATGGATGTTTGAAGAAGAACAATACAAGAGATTCGAGTTCTGATAAAAGCGAAGATGAAGACAGCGATAAAGAGTGGGAGAGTAAGGGTGCTTCATATTCAAGAGGATTTTATCCAGCAATGACTAGCACAGAAGAAATAGAAAGAGATATAGACCGATGCGTCTCATGCCTGGATAAAGCGACTAGTTTAGAAGAAGTAAAAGAACTGGAGGAACAACTCAAGAAGCTGAAGATAAAGAAAAAGAAGCTGCTGAGAAAAGAATCCCAAGAATCTGAGAAGAAATATACATTGAGGCCAAGGAAAGAGGGCACTAGTAAGACAATTATGCCGGTGATCATTCGAGGTCGAAACTTAGAATATAAGCCTTTGCAAAGTACCGATATGTCAGATATACTTGAGAAGCTGCCTACTCTTCAAGATGGAGCCTATCCTTGGATTTCAAAATGGGAAGAAATTACAGTGGGAACACAGTCTGCTATAGGAGACATTAAGATACTTTTTGCTAATCTCCTGGGGATTCCAGGTATGGAATACATTTTTCAGAGAGCGGGACTTAATAGATATGTGGGGACTGCAGTGAATTATCCTGAATTGTTGGCTGCAAGTAGGAATCGTCTGTGGAGAGCATTGAAAGATACATTTCCAACAAATGTGCATCCTGATAATATTCTGATTGACCCACTAGGACAACAAGAAAATCCGAGAGGCTATGTGTCAAGAGTCCATCAAGTGTGGAGAAATATTACTGGAAATGATCCAGATGTGAGTCAAATTGAGCAGTCAATTTAGAGAGCTAAATTGCAGATGGGACTGCCTTCACCAGTAAGGAGTAAACTGGCAGAGGTGGTTGGACTTGGAAGCATGACAAAAGGCGTCTATACAGATCATATAGCCCATCAAGTGGATTTGTACAGAAAAAAGGAACACAACCAGAAAGAACAGGACCAAGAAACTCTCAGAAAACTCAATCAAATACAGCTGGGGGAGAATAAGAAGGAGAAGAAGCAAGCTTTGGTTATGAAGAATCAGAGTGAACCAAATCAACAATCACTGCTACAGCTTCAACAGGACCAGTTCCAATCGCAATTGTATCAGCCACCAATAGCGGTTCCAGTTGTTTCATATCCACAGCCAGATTCTGGACAGACACAGAATTGGAGAGGAAGAGGACGAGAAGGCTTAGAAGGAGGAGGAAGGTTTCAGCCACACATCCAGCAACTTTCAGAAGAGTGTTATAATTGTGGACAGGTTGGTTACTTTGCCTGTGAGTGCAATGCGTCAGGAGGAAACAACAGAGGGAATTTCTGAGGAAGATAAAGGAGCAAGTGAAGATCACCTGTTCTCCAGGTGAACCCTTAAAGGAGCAAGGATTCTAGAGTGCCTAGAAGATCCGAAGGGGGGTGTCAGCTGATAGCACCGATTAGGAAGAAAATATCCAACAATTGAAGTGAAAATAAAAAGGACTAGGAGAAGTGATAGTGGAAAAGCTTTTATCTGTGTTGAGCCTAAAGAGGTTAAACATCTCACTATGTAAAATTAACTAATTAGGATAGGGATTTGAGGGAGTAAAACAGTTGATTACTCTTAAGGAACCAATTGAGCTCTGCTATATAAAAATCAAAGAGAAATTAAAATACACATACTGGTATTAGAACATATACCTATTGCATTGTTGGGAAGAGATGAATTGTGTAAATTGAACGGTACACTAAGATGTACACTAGACGGCTGTCTGGTAGAAGATTTTAAAAGAGTAGGGTTTTTGGGAATCTATTAGACTGCCTATTAGACAATCTGTCTGAAAAATAAAGTTAAAAGGGGTGACTGTTATTCTTGGTTACATTCCTACACCAAGAGGTGCAAGAGATTTCAAACTAGGCTAAAAGATGTTCGATCGTTTGCCAAGTCTGTGTGTGAAGAAGTCAGAAGCAGGTGGGGACTTCCCAATCACACATTCTAAAAATTGGTGGTAAAGGCTTTTGTGAATAAATCAGTGGAAAAGGGTTTTTAAAAGTTAGGAGAAAAGATTAGATTAAAAAAGTTAGGAGAACTAGGGTTGAAGGAACTCTAGGACAGTAAGCTACGTTTCAATGTTAGTAGGAAGAGAGAGTGAATGTAGTGACACTAGTGGTGATAGATGGAAATACAAGTAAGGAGTTAAAAGTCTTAGGGAGAATGGATGTAACAACAAGTAACAACAAGGACATCAACACTTCAGTCTATTATAACAACAGTGAGAAGCAATTTAACTCTTTCAACATTGATAGTTATTAAAGCCATAAATATATTGCATTTGATTACAAGGGAGCAGATAGCTCCAGCACCAATTTTAGAGGAAATTCATAGTCTGGGAAGCCTATCATTGGAGGATAAGTCTAAGAGAGAAGTGGGGATTTTTCCATGGTATGGTGTAAAATTTGGGAAGATCATATTGATAATATTAGCTATACTTTGATTCCAGATAGTTCAGATAATATCACTAGTGTTATAGATGCATTGAATAATATAAGGGATGCATTTGGTAGATCTGAAGGAGCTGGATGGTCAGCGAAGTCTTGGTTGCAAGATCAGTTAGGCCCAGTGGGAGCAGTGATGGTTCAGATTTTAATAGCAGCTTTGATGGCACTGTGTGTGATATTTTTCTTTTGTAATGTGTTACTGACCTTTGCGAAAGCTATGATATTGAGATGGGTTGGAGTAGTGATGCCTGGAGACAACACTCAGATGCCGTTGTTGACTGTTCCTGATCTGGATGAAGAGGGACAAGTGGAACTGGATGGAGTATTGATGGATAAATATCATTTTTGATTATTTGATCATTTTCCAAATGTTTTTCAATATTAGTGTGATTTTAGTATGTTATGAATCAAAGGGGGGAAATAGGATAATGTGATTCATATATCATTTTATATTTTTTATATTCTTAGTTGATATTGATGTTTTAATTTGAAAGTGTTGTTTTGCAAAATATACTGTTTGGTCTTTTCTTTTCTTCCGGAAGCATTTGGGGGAATATGTAGAGATTGAAATACTCAAACAAGGACAATATGAAGGGACAATATGAAAGGAGAATATGAAGGGAACTGGAGGAGATTGAACAAGGAAGGTGTGGAAATGTTCCGATTCCATCATCAACGATGCATTGGAAGTCGACACTGCTGGGGAGATGAAGTGTAGTGGACTACATTCCAGTGTCTGCAATGAAATACAGACATATTTGCATGTATAATACATAATTTGTGTCATATTCTTAGGTATTAATTTTTGTAGAATGATATTTGATGTTATTGAATACATGTGGGGATCTTAGATGTTTTTGTTTATTTCGTGAATGCTTAGGGACATGGAGTCTAGGCAGGGATAGAGATCGACTGTAGGGTCCGATGGGTCGACCAGCCTTAGTGTGGATATTTTTTGGATAGTATTTTGTTTGCAGGGGCTTTCATGTGTATTTAATTGCATCATAGTTTCAAATGCATTGATAAAGATTTATGAATTGATCTGGAGTACCTAGGTGGTTGCCTGGGGCAGAGGGGCCGTGAGAGAATTTTACTGTCTTGAATGATGGATGGATATTTGGAAAGAAGGCTGCCAGACAGGTTTTTCGCTCTCACACTCCATAAAGATTTATTCATATTTCATAGTAATGTATTCACACTTCATAAAGATTTGTTCATATTTCATAGAAAGGTATTTACACTCCAGAGAAAAGTGTTTTGGGGTTTATTGTTAAAGATACTCAATAAGAGAAATTGTTACTTGTCATAATCCTATTCTTTTTGTTTTCGAGACTTTTAGTTAGTCTCGAAGTGGGGAAATATGTAGTGTATTAAGATTATGACTTAGTTAAGGTTTTAAGTGGAATCTGAGAGGATGTTTATTTAGTGTCAAAGGGAATGGTTTTTAGGGTGACGCCCCATACAAGACAGGGGATTGGACAGTAGAGGGAGCAGCCCATATTTTGGGGAAGATTATATATACTGGATAGAGACAAAGGACGGTAGAGCAGACATTGCAATTTGGGAACCACTGCTCTCCGGGTGATCTGGACACCTGTACAATTATGCTGAAATCTTGTGATATGAATAAAACTTGTGATCAAAGTTCAGTATAAGCAGACTCCTTTGTTACAGCATTATTAGCAACAATTTAACTCGACACTACAATGTCAATATGTATTTGTTGTCAATGTTTTGGAGTCAAACATGGTGGCAGTTGTGAAAAAAAGTCAATAGTCGGAAGAGTTGCAAAGTTAATTGAAAATGCCTTTGTTTATTAGATGCTTTTTTTCATTAATTAGGCTATTTTTTCTTGAACCTTATGGTCTATCTACTAGAAACCCATGGACAATATGGACACATAATAAATGAATACTATATATGAATACCTTCTTTTCTTAAAGTATAAATTACCAAAGTTACAATAGATTGCCATAGATTTTCTGTTAATTACCAAAATTACTGAAGATTCCGGCAACTTTGATAAATTACCGGTATCATTGGAAACTTAAACTTGCCAAAATCATTTTCAAGCCAGAATGTTGAATAAAATTACCTTTAAACTTACTCTACCGATTGTTTGTGCGGTTTGTCCTTCAGCCGCTCTAAATTTGAGTCAAAATATCCACAGGAAAGTATTGTTTACCCAACTTTTTAGAGAGCTGACAAACCGCACAGACAACCAATAGAGTAAGTTAAAATGTAATTTTATTAAACATTCTGACTTGTAAGGAACATTTACCCGATTTTGCACTCCAATGTGTCAGGCACTGAACAAAAATATAAACGCAACATGTAAAGTGTTGGTCCCATGTTTCATGAGCTGAAATAAAAGATCCCAGAAATGTTCCATAAGCACAAAAAGCTTATTTCTCTCAAATGTTGTGCACAAAAATGTTTACATCCCTGTTAGTGAGCATTTGTCATTTGCCAAGATAACCCATCCACCTGACAGGTGTGGCATATCAAGAAGCTGATTAAACAGCATGATCATTACATGGGTGCACCTTGTGCTGGGGACAATAAAAGGCCACTCTAAAATGTGCAGTTTTGTAACACAACACAATGCCACAGATGTCTCAAGTTTTGAGGGAGGGTGCAATTGGCATGCTGAATGCAGGAACGTCCACCAGAGCTGTTGCCAGAGAATGTCATGTTTATTTCTCTACCATATGTCGTTTTAGAGAATTTGGTAGTACGTCCAACTTGCCTTACAACCAAAGACCACATGTAACCTCGCCAGCACAGTACCTCCACATCCGGCTTCTTCACCTGCGGGATCGTCTGAGACCAGCCACCTGGACAGCTGATGAAACTGTGGGTTTGCACAACTGAATAATTCAGGGAAGCTCATCTGCGTGCTCGTCGTCCTCACCAGGGTCTTGACCAGACTGCAGTTCGGCGTCATAAACGACTTCAGTGGGCAAATGCTCACCTCCGATGGCCACTGGCAAGCTGGAGAAGTGTGCTCTTCACAGATGAATCCCGGTTTCAGCTGTACCAGGTAGATGGCAGACAGCGTGTATTGTGTTGTGTGGGCGAGCGGTTTGCTGATGTCAACATTGTGAACAGAGTGCCCCATGGTGGCGGTGGGGTTATGGTATGAGCAGGCATAAGCTACGGACAACAAACACAATTGTGTTTTATCAATGGCAATTTCAATGCACAGAGATACCATGACAAGATCCTGAGGCCCATTGTCGTGCCATTCATCCGCCGTCATCACCTCATGTTTCAGCATGATAATGCACAGCCCCATGTCGCAAGGATCTGTACACAATTCCTGGAAGCTGAAAATGTCCCAGTCCTTCCATGGGCTGCATACCCAACAGACATGTCACCCGTTGAGCATGTTTGGGATGCTCTGGATCGACGTGTACCACAGCGTGTTCCAGTTCCCGCCAATATCGAGCAACTCCGTACAGCCATTGAAGAAGATAAGGACAACATTCCACAGGCCACAATCAATGTCCTGGTCAACTCTATGCTAAGGAGATGTGTCTCGCTGCATGAGGCAAATGGTGGTCACACCAGATACTGACTTTTCTGATCCACGCCCCTACTTTTCTTTAAAGTATCTGTGACCAACAGATGCATCTCTGTATTCCCAGTCATGTGAAATCCATAGATTAGGACCTAATATACAGTGAGGGAAAAAGTATTTGATACCCTGCTGATTTTGTACGTTTGCTCACTGACAAAGACATGATCAGTCTATAATTTTATTTGGTAGGTTTACTTGAACAGTGAGAGACAGAATAACAACAAAAAAATCTAGAAAAACGCATGTCAAAAATGTTATAAATTGATTTGCATTTTAATGAGGGAAATAAGTATTTGACCCCTCTGCAAAACATGACTTAGTACTTGGTGGCAAAACCCTTGTTGGCAATCACAGAGGTCAGACGTTTCTTGAAGTTGGCCACCAGGTTTGCACACATCTCAGGAGGGATTTTGTCCCACTCCTCTTTGCAGATCTTCTCCAAGTCATTAAGGTTTAGAGGCTGAAGTTTGGCAACTCGAACCTTCAGCTCCCTCCACAGATTTTCTGTGGGATTAAGGTCTGGACACTGGCTAGGCCACTCCAGGACCTTAATGTGCTTCTTTTTGAGCCACTCCTTTGTTGACTTGGCCGTGTGTTTTGGGTCATTGTCATGCTGGAATACCCATCCACGACCCATTGTCACACCCTGGCTCTGGGGACTCTATATGTTGAGCCAGGGTGTGTATATTCTATGTATTGTATTTCTGTGTTGGCTGAGTGGTTCCCAATCAGAGGCAACGAGTGTCAGCTGTTGCTGGTTGTCTCTGATTGGGAGCCATATTTATAGAGGCTGTTTTCCCACAATAGTTGTGGGATCTTGTTCCTTTCGGTTTGTTCCAGTTGGTTTGTTCCTTTTGGTCTGTACCGTAGGACTGCACGTATCGTTTTTTGTTTTGTTCGAGTGTTTACTCTCTTTAAATAAATATGTTTGCCTGCAACGCTGCGCCTTGGTCCACTCTCTCTAACGATCGTGACAGAAGATCCCACCATACCAGGACCAAGCAGCGTGTCCAGGAGCAGGCGGCCTGGACATGGGAGGAAGCGCCGGGAAAGGAGCTGGAAAGGTTGGCGATGGCCCAGGTGGGCAAATCGTGGTCCTGGGAGGACATGCTCGGGGGCAAAGGGCCATGGGCTAAGATTAAGGCCCTGGCGAGAGAGGAGTAACGGCGTCAACAGTGTCGTCGTCGGACGGACGAGAGGCAACCCCAGAACATTTTTAGGGGGGGGGCACACGGCATGGGCGACTGGGCAGCAGGAGGCTGCCACAGGGCGAAATGGGAGACGAGGAGAGAAGGCCACCGGGTTACGGGAGCCATTGGTGAGAGGAGGGAAGGAAGTTGTAGAGGCACGGCGAGAGGTACTGAGGTGTATTGCCAGTCCGGTCCGGCCCGTTCCTGATCCCCGTTTAAGGCCAGTGGTGTGTGTTCCCAGTACGGTCCGGCCTGTTCCTGTTCCTCGCACCAAGCCTATGGTTCGAGTCATCAGCCCGGCCCGGCCTGTTCCTGCTCCTCGCACCAAGCCTATGGTGTGCGTCGCCAGCCCGGCCCGGCCTGTTCCTGCTCCTTGCACCAAGCCTACGGTGCGCGTCGCCGGCCCGGCCTGTTCCTGCTCCTCGCACCAAGCCTACGGTGCGCGTCGTCAGCCTGGCCCGGCCTGTTCCTGCCGCTCGCACCAAGCCTACGGTGCGCGTCGCCAGCCCGGCCCGGCCTGTTCCTGCTCCTCGCACCAAGCCTACGGTGCGCGTCGCCATCCCGGCCCGGCCTGTTCCTGCCCCTCGCACCAAGCCTACGGTGCGCGTCGCCAGCCCGGCCCGGCCCGTTCCTGCTCCATGCACCAGGCCAGGGGTGCACATCGTCAGCCCGGTCCGGCCCGTTCCTGCTCCACGCACCAGGCCAGGGGTGCGCATCGTCAGCCCGGTCCGGCCCGTTCCTGCTCCACGCACCAAGCCAGGGGTGCGCATCGTCAGCCCGGTCCGGCCCGTTCCTGCTCCACGCACCAGGCCAGGGGTGCGCATCGTCAGCCCGGCCCGGCCTGTTCCTGCCACTCGCACCAAGCCAGGGGTGCGAGTCGTCAGCCCGGTCCGGCCCGTTCCTGCTCCACGCACCAAGCCAGGGGTGCGCATCGTCAGCCCGGTCCGGCCCGTTCCTGCTCCACGCACCAAGCCAGGGGTGCGCATCGTCAGCCCGGTCTGGCCCGTTCCTGCTCCACGCACCAAGCCAGGGGTGCGCATCGTCAGCCCGGTCCGGCCCGTTCCTGCTCCACGCACCAAGCCAGGGGTGCGCATCGTCAGCCCGGTCCGGCCCGTTCCTGCTCCACGCACCAAGCCAGGGGTGCGCATCGTCAGCCCGGTCCGGCCCGTTCCTGCTCCACGCACCAAGCCAGGGGTGCGCATCGTCAGCCCGGTCCGGCCCGTTCCTGCTCCACGCACCAGGCCAGGGGTGCGCATCGTCAGCCCGGCCCGGCCTGTTCCTGCCACTCGCACCAAGCCAGGGGTGTGAGTCGTCAGCCCGGTCCGGCCCGTTCCTGCTCCACGCACCAAGCCAGGGGTGCGCATCGTCAGGCCGGTCCGGCCCGTTCCTGCTCCACGCACCAAGCCAGGGGTGCGCATCGTCAGCCCGGTCCGGCCCGTTCCTGCTCCACGGACCAAGCCAGGCGTGCGCATCGTCAGCCCGGTCCGGCCCGTTCCTGCTCCACGCACCAAGCCAGGGGTGCGCATCGTCAGCCCGGTACGGCCCGTTCCGGCTCCACACACCAAGCCAGGGGTGTGCGCATCGTCAGCCCGGTCCGGCTCGTCCCTGCTCCACGCACCAGGCCAGGGGTGTGCGTCGTCAGTCCGGCACAACCCGTGCCTGGGTCACCGGTGCCTGGTCAGGTACCGGTCAGCTGCTCCACACCGGAGCTGAAGCAATCCGCTTCTACGATGTACAGTCCAGCTCCGGTCAGCGGGGCCAGACCGGACCAGGGGCGCCACGGGGGGATGGTTGAAGGGTGGTGGTCTAGCCCGGAGCCGGAACCGCCTCCGAGGAGGAATGCCCACCCAGCCCTCCCCTGGGTTGTTGATGTTTAGGCGCGGTCGCAGTCCGCGCCTTTAGGGGGGGGTACTGTCACACCCTGGCTCTGGGGACTCTATATGTTGAGCCAGGGTGTGTATATTCTATGTATTGTATTTCTGTGTTGGCTGAGTGGTTCCCAATCAGAGGCAACGAGTGTCAGCTGTTGCTGGTTGTCTCTGATTGGGAGCCATATTTATAGAGGCTGTTTTCCCACAATAGTTGTGGGATCTTGTTCCTTTCGGTTTGTTCCAGTTGGTTTGTTCCTTTTGGTCTGTACCGTAGGACTGCACGTATCGTTTGTTGTTTTGTTCGAGTGTTTACTCTCTTTAAATAAATATGTTTGCCTGCAACGCTGCGCCTTGGTCCACTCTCTCTAACGATCGTGACACCCATTTTCAATGCCCTGGCTGACGGAAGGAGGTTCTCACCCAAGACTTGACGGTACATGGCCCCGTCCATTGTCCCTTTGATGCGGTGAAGTTGTCCTGTCCCCTTAGCAGAAAAACACCCCCAAAGCATAATGTTTCCACCTCCATGTTTGACGGTGGGGATGGTGTTCTTGGGGTCATAGGCAGCATTCCTCCTCCTCCAAACACGGCAAGTTGAGTTGATGCCAAAGAGCTCGATTTTGGTCTCATCTGACCACAACACTTTCACCCAGTTCTCCTCTGAATCATTCAGATGTTCATTGGCAAACATCAGACGGCCCTGTATATGTGCTTTCTTGAGAAGGGGGACCTTGCGGGCGCTGCAGGATTTCAGTCCTTCACGGCGTAGTGTGTTACCAATTGTTTTCTTGGTGATTATGGTCCCAGCTGCCTTGAGATCATTGACAAGATCCTCCTGTGTAGTTCTGGGCTGATTCCTCACCGTTCTCATGATCATTGCAACTCCACGAGGTGAGATCTTGTATGGAGCCCCAGGCCGAGGGAGATTGACAGTTATTTTGTGTTTCTTCCATTTGCAAAAATCTCACCAACTGTTGTCACCTTCTCACCAAGCTGCTTGGCGATGGTCTTGTAGCCCATTCCAGCCTTGTGTAGGTCTATAATCCTGTCCCTGACATCCTTGGAGAGCTCTTTGGTCTTGGCCATGGTGGAGAGTTTGGAATCTGATTGATTGCTTCTGTGGACAGGTGTCGTTTATACAGGTAACAAACTGAGATTAGGAGCACTCCCTTTAAGAGTGTGCTCCTAATCTCAGCTCGTTACCTGTATAAAAGACACCTGGGAGCCAGAAATCTTTCTGATTGAGAGGGGGTCAAATACTTATTTCCCTCAATAAATTGCAAATCAATTTATAACATTTTTGACATGCGTTTTTCTGGATTTTTTTGTTGTTATTCTGTCTCTAACTGTTCAAATAAACCTACCATTTAAAATTATAGACTGATCATTTCATTGTCAGTGGGCAAACGTACAACATCAGCAGGGGATCAAATACTTTTTTCCCTCACTGGATACACTGAACTTTAAGTCAGTAAAATCGTTGAAATTGTTGCATGTTGCGTTTATATTTTTGTTCAGTGTATATATACACTGATTAATAATATGTCATTTAGCAGACGCTTTTATCCAAAGCGACTTACAGTCATGCGTGCATACATTTATTTATTTTTTTGCGTATGGGTGGTCCCGGGGATCAAACCCACTACCTTGGCGTTACAAGCGCCGTGCTCTACCAGCTGAGCTACAGAGGACTAATTAATTAATCAGCCAATGTTAGATCCGGCTTATTAATAAATTAAATAATCAATAAAGGTGTCTAAATTTGGACTAGCTAGCTACATACAAATTGCAAACTTTTCACAGTCTATGGTGTTTGACAGATCAGCCGAATGACTGTAAAAGGATGGACAAAGCCATCGATCACGCGACACCATTCATTTCTATGTGAAGACTCAATAGCGCATTTAAGCCAAATGAAGTCAGTTAAGACAGTGTCTCATGGAGACATAACATGGGCACATAGAGAATGATAGAGGCCTCTAGTGGCTAAAAGGCTGTATTAGCATGGGCAACGCCATTGAGGGCTTTCATCATTTTAAAGTAGTCAACTGGGTGGAACTTCCAATTTCATTGACTGATCCCTCCTGGTGACCCTGTTGGTGTCCAACTGGTTCAACATGAGGGATCAGCCAATCGTGAAGAAAATGGACTACTTCAAAATGGAGATAGCATGGGCAGCGCCATTGAGGCTGTCACAGATGCTATAATGGCACAGATACAAAGATGAGTCCTCTATCTCTATTAGGCTTGGGCGGTATACCGTATATACCAGGGCTCTCCAACCCTGTTCTTGGAGAGCTATATTCCTGTAAGTCTTCGCTCCAACCCCAGTTGTAACTAACCTCATTCATTTGATCAACCAGCTAATTATCAGAATCAGCCTAGTTTAATGCCAAAAATCTGGATAATCTTGATCCCACTGGAAGGGTGGATTCAGGGTGGATTTAGAAAGGTACTACAATGGAGGTATTTCAATGTAACTAAGGTATGTGGTCAGTTGTTTATTGAGAAGTGTCAAATAAATGCATGAACTTACAGTGCATTCGGAAAGTGTTCAGACCCCTTGACCTTTTCCACATTTTGTTATGTTACAGCCTTATTCTAAAATGGATTAAATTGTTTTTTCCCCTTATCAATCTACACACAATACCCCATAATGACAAAGCAAAAACAGATTTTTAGAAATTTTAGCAAATGTATTAAAAATAAAAAACTGAAATATCACATTTACATAAGAATTCAGACCCTTTACACAGTACTTTGCTGAAGCACTTTTGGGAGAGATTACAGCCTTGAATCTTGTTGGTTATTACGCCACAAGCTTGGCACACCTGTATTTGGGGATTTTCACCAATTCTTCTCTTTAGATCCTCTCAAGCTCTGTCAGGTTGGATGGAGAGCGTCGCTGCACAGTTATTTTCAGGTCTCTCCAGAGATGTTCGATCGGGTTCAAGTCCGGGCTCTGGCTGGGCAACTCAAGGACATTCAGAGACTTGTCCCAAAGTCACTCCTGCGTTGTCTTGGCTGTGTGGTTAGGGTCGTTGTCCTGTTGGAAGGTGAACCTTTGCACCAGTCTGAGGTCCTGAGCGCTCTGGAGCAGGTTTTCATCGAGGATCTCTCTGTACTTTGATCTCCCAGTCCCTGCCACTGAAAACATCCCCATAGCATGATGCTGCCACCACCATGCTTCACCGTAGAGATGGTGCCAGGTTTCTTCCAGACGTGTGGCTTGACATTGAGGCCAAATAATTCAATTTAGGTTTTATCAGACCAGAGATTCTTGTTTCTCATGTTCTGAGAGTCCTTTAGGTGCTTTTTGGCAAACTCCAAGCGGGCTGTCATGTGCCTTTTACTAAGGAGTGGCTTCCGTCTGCCACTCTACCATAAAGGCCTGGTTGGTGGAGTGCTGCAGAGATGGTTGTCCTTCTTCTGTCAGAGTGACCATCGGGTTCTTGGTCACATCCCTGACCAAGGCCCTTCTCCCCCGATTGCTCAGTTTGTCCGGGCGGCCAGCTCTAGGAAGAGTATATAGACAGGTGTGTGCCTTTCCAAATCATGTCCAATAAATTGAATTTACCACAGGTAGACTCCAATCAAGTTGTAGAAACATCTCAAGGATGATCAATGGAAACTTGACTGCACCTGAGCACAATTCCGAGTCTCATAGCAAGGGTTCTGAATACTTCTGTAAATAAGGTATTTATACATTTACAGAAAATTCTAAAAACCTGTTTTCGCTTTGTCATTATGGGGTATTGTGTGTAGATTGATGAGGAAAAATGATAATTTAATCAATTTTAGAATAAGGCTGTAACGTAACACAATGTGGAAAAAGGGAAGGGGTCTGAATACTTTCCGAATGTACTGTAATTGACAGATATAATAACCAGGTCAATATTAGATACAGGGAAATGTCCCTACCACAAGATGTGAAGTTAGGAAAGGGAGCAGGCCAAGGGACTAAGGAGGGATACAATACCTACCTTCAAAATAGTTTATTCTCATATTGAGAACATTTTCTATTCTTCTAGCCTGTGGCCTACAATGAGGTATGGCAACTACTCAAACTACAGGGAAGATTCTGACCGAACGACTGTCAAAGCGCTATGTCTCTAGGGGAGTTTACCTACTTTACGTTACATGTACACTAAGGTAGAATCTTGTTAGGGTCTCACTAACCTTCAAACCTCGAGTGACGATGACAGTCTCACCCTCTCCATGCCTGCGTGTGTATGGGGGCAGTGAGGGAGGGACAAATGGCATTGTGGGAAATGTAGTCAGTGTTATGTTTATATCCTATTGTAGTACATATGAAATGCATAGAAGGGATACAGAGAGATGTACAAGTGACTGTGTGTGTGTGTGTGACTCATGTAGCATGTTCTGAGGGGCGGTCTCAGTGCTGTATGCTGACGGTATGCTGTTCTTCTTAAACGTGTTCTTCAGGAGCTGAGCTCTCTCTGACAAGCTGCAAAGACACACACAGAAGAGTATGTCAGACAAAAAAGCATGAACCACTACTCCAGGGTCCTGAGCCTTAGCCTCCAGCTCCTGCACCTCATCAATCAGGGTCTTCCAGAATGACATCTTGACCCTGAGAGAGAGAGAGAAAAAAAAATCATTAGAAAGGGCTTGTCTATAAGAGCTAAGCAACTAAACTAAATGTGCTGAAAGCGATGAACTTTTGAGGAATGTGATCGGGGGTGTTTAAAGTGTAGCGGTTGACCAAATCTAGTGTTTCCCCTGAAGCTCCTACTTCACATATTTAGGTTTGGACTCACACTCTGAACGCCACATCAAACAGCAGCGAGTTGACAGGGATGAAGAGGAGACACATCAAGAACACTCCTGAGGTGTACATAATCTCTGCCTGCAATGCACGTACACACACACACACACAGATGCGCGTACATGCACATGCGTTGACGTGGCAAAATTACAACTTTTGTCATGCGCATGCGCTGTATGAGCCTTAAATCTGTACATTTCCAACTGTCTGTTTGAATGACTTGTAAGAGGAGTTGTTGTTTTTCCACTCTGCTTCTGTTCAACTTAGTCACACGGTCAAAACAAAAAGCCTCAGAGTGACCACGTTTTTTTCAGTTCATCCTGTCTTTTACTATCTTCCAAGGGCACAGCTGTGGGGAAATAGAAGAGAACAGAGGCTAGTTTGGTAGAGAAATGAGTAAAAGGAATTGCCGTTATCACTTGTTTGTGCGCTATAACCTCACACACCCAATACACCTGGCCACAAGAAGAAAACAAAATAGCTTATGATGCCCTGATCTGCCAGGGAGGGGTGGAACCAACCATGACTAAGCAGTTTTGGGTTTCTACATAAACCCCTTGCGTTTCTGTACTATTCGAGCACTCAATCAATTCAATTCACCCTTTATGTGTGTGTTGTATTGACCTGCTCCCTTGTTAACAAGATTTTAATAAAGTATTGATTGTTTGAAGAATTTGTGGTTAAGAGCATTGTGCCAGTAACCGAAAGGTCGCTGGTTCTAATCCCCGAGCCAACTAGGTGAAAAATCTGTCGATGTGCCCTTGAGCAAGGCACTTAACCCTAATTGCTCCTGTAAGTCGCTCTGGATAAGAGCGTCTGCTAAATGACGTAAATGTAAATGTAAATGTAAATGAATTAACAAAGTCTCTCCTTATTGGTTAGAATTTCCACAACATTCTTGGCAACGAGGAAGGGGATCCCAACCTTCACCCGCTGACTGCTCCTGAGGATATGGGTAAACTGTGCACAGGAGTCACCTAAATTAGGAGACTCAGGGAAACCGCACTTCACTGAAAGAGGAGCAGCCAGGGACCAGCCTAAGATCCGAGAGGAGAGCATCAGTGGGTGAATGCGGGATCTCGAACATAGATCAGTAAACGGTGAGACTGATATTTATTGGAAAAAAATAATAAAGAAATCACAGGGTCCTAAGGGGGCTGCTGTGAATCTATGTGGACCTGCGGGATGCCATCATAGAGAATTGTTTAGGGTTCTAAGGGGACGGCCACTCAATTAAGAAAGACAAACTCTTACGGAGACTGTCGTTAAGAACGTATTAGAAGGACAAAGTCTTACGGAGACTTTGAAGTCCTAAGGGGAGCTGTCATAGATAATTAAGACAATTATTTGAAGTCCTATGGGGATCTGTCATTTAATGTATTGATATGTCATGGGTATCCATCGCAAGATGTAAATGTACATGTTTTGTTATTCCAGGAACTGACACTGAAATAGAAGTTAGAAAATATTCCTGCAGGTTAGAAAAAATATTGTAAAAGAAAATATATTAATCAGTGGACCGGTAAAAAAGTTGGTTATGATTGGGAAACCATCTATAAAATTAAACCCTACAAGGAAATGTGCATAGGAGGAACTACCATGTGGGTACAAAATGTAAAATTACATAGAGTCATTAAAAATATATATATATTTTGATGGAGAAGAAATGACTCCTTTTGAATTATAAGAAAGGAAGACGTTCCTAACCAAATACTGTTTGTTTTGTGTGCTTGTTTTTGTTCCCCGAGTGTGTATATTTAAGAGAGAACTGTGAAATATTAGGTGGAAGTAGGAGGGAAAATAAGTAAATAAATGTGATAATTATGTGATAATTAAGTGTAAAATGAGATAGGCTGGTGACTGAATGAAGTGTTCCCATAGAAGAAAGTAGATAGGTTTTAAGTAAGACCTTAAAATAGGTTTGAACAACATTGTTAAAATACAAATAATTTAATAAATGTAATGATTGTAAAGGAACTTGAGTAAGAATGGGAGAACTTGGTAGTAAGATAGACGAGAAAAGACGCCGACATTTACAGTTGAAGAAAAATACTAAAATAATGTCTGCAAGAAAAGGGGAAGGATAACTGAACTCTTAGAACACGAAGCCTACATGACGAATTTTAAAAAATGACATCGATGGCACGCTGTAATTAGTTTAAGGAGATTCTAAAATATGAAGGACTGACATAAATTGCGCCTAAAATAAATCTAAACTACTCTGGGAGTGGAACAAGAAAATAATATGGACGGTATGGATTTGCCTAAGATAAAATTGTTTGGGCTATACTGTTGCATGATGAGCGAGGAAGAGGGCTGGTCAGCCTAATAACGTTACATGGAAAATAAGAAATTGCACCGTGTCGCCGGCAGTAGAGGTTGCTGAGAGAAAGATAGACTTTGAATTATTAACGAGATAAGGACACGAGGCTGAAAGCTGAAGACGGATATCTCATTAACAGGGCTTGCGTGTGGACTTCCATTTACAATTACAAGATGACAGACTGAATTTGCTGGATTAAGTGAAGTTTAGGAAACGCATAAAGAATGTGGGCGTTGTGACCATCCTTTCCCAAGTTCCTGACTGAAAAACAAATGCCGAAGGTTTGTAGAAAATTACCATTACAGTTTTTCTCAGTCGCTTTGGTGCATTTTTCACATCATCCCTAACATGTGCAAAATAATAAGTGCATTTCTCAGAACAATTTTACAAACTGCAATATACAATAGATATGTTTCTAAAGCTAGTCAGTCACTAAAAATCCTTAGTACATCTCTCAAAAGTAAATATTCATGCCAATGATCATGTCAGTGTCATCAGAATGATAAGTCATTGAGTCATTGTTCACGAACAAGGTTGTCAAAATGTTTAGGCATGTTGTCAATGGAACTGTGTACTTTGACAGTATTACCTGATGTAAACTTAGGCTACAGTTTGGATGACAGTTACTGTATTGAAAATGCACAAGGCTGCACTTCTATGGCATATATCAATTTCAACAGTACTATTTACATATTACTGTATGTGGGTTATTGATTGAAAGAGACTGGACAACCCAAGGGGCACAAAGGAAAACAAACTAAATTAGAAAGAAACACAGGAAACCACCCCTAAGGCACAACTTTGCCCACAGCACTGTTCTAGTGCTGTCTCTACACATCCAGACGTTCCTGTCTGTCAGCCCACATATTCTCATCCACATCACACCGGATATTTTCCCTTCCAATGCAACGTGGAAAGAATCTTTTGGAATGCCTTATCCATCCTCTGCAGGCGTCTACTGTGGTGTCCTCACATGCTGCATCCATTGCAGCCAGCAGGGTCATCTGTGTGTGTGGCTGACGATCGTACACCTTCCACCTCCATGCTGAAAAGAACTCCTCAATTGGGTTAAGGAATGGTGAATAAGGTGGGAGGAATTCTATGAGCATCCTCGGATGGGTCACAAACCATTGCCTTATGATGTTTGATCGATGGAAACTCACATTATCACAAATGACCACATACTTTGGCAAATCCTCTCTAAACAGACCCCTCTCATCATCAGGGATGAGAGCCCTGTAGAGAGTCTCTAAAAAGTTGAGTAGATGCTGGGTGTTGTATGGCCCTAAAAGGGGGATATGGGTTAGGACACCATGCTCCGAAATAGCAGCACACATGGTGATATTTCCTCCCCGTTGGCCTGGCAAATCCACAGTAGCTCTGTGACCGATGATATTCCGACCCCGCCTTCTGCATTTGGTCAGGTTGAAGCCAGCCTCATCCACGTATACAAAGTTGTGAGAGGGTTCACTTGATTCCAACTCCATTATACGCTATATCCCAGAACACACAGTTGAATTTGTTTTGGTAAGGAAGAGTGACATAAAATGTACATATATTGCATGTTCCTTCCACAGCAATGGAAATGTGTGCAGTTTATGCTTACTGTACTATGTAACACTATAAAATGTTGCTGTAAAGTAGTTACATAGATATATGTTTTACCTGTACATACTGGTACCGTAGCTCCTTAACTCTGTCCTCATTCCTTTGGAATGGTACACGGTACAGCTGTTTCATACTCATCTGGTTTCTATGCAGCACCCTGTCGATGGTTGAGATGCTAACCGTATGGATGTTTTCAAAGACATCGTTGTCTTCTATAATGGTCCTTTGTATTTCCCTGACTCTCATGGCATTGTTTGCTCGGACCATGGTGCAAATAGCCTCCTCCTGTTGAGGTGTGAAAAGGCGTCCTCTGCCACCGGTTTGAGGTAATCTTGCAGTCCTATGTGTGGAAAAATGCAGTGATGCATCGCACACTTTCACATAGACAAAAACTATGCGAACACACATTTTACTGTAAAACATACAGGTGGGTGCATGTAAGGTGCAGTATGTATCTGTATAGAGTATATTTCTGTATGCTGTGAAATACAACTGGACTACTGTAATATGAAGCATTGTAGGAAGTATACAGTATACTGCTTATATACAGTAACAGTGCACTGTACATTGGTGGACATACCTGTTCTCTCTTCGAAACGTTTGTACTATTGAGGACACGGTTGATCTCCCAATATTCGGCTGCACCCTTCGACCCGCCTCAGCCATTGTAAGGCCATGATTGACAACATGGTCTACAATAGTGGCCCTTATGTCATCAGATATGCGCCTATGTCCTCTTCTGCCTCTTCCTCTGTTTTGCCTTCCACCACGCATCCTTGCTCCTCTTCTTCCTCCTCTTGGCTGTTGACCCTGTTCGTTTCCTGGTCCATCCATTATTGGAAAATTGCAACTCTGTGTTGTGGTCTGTCTATATATGCTTGCCAATTGATTCTTCATGAGATGCACCTTTGAGCAATTTAGACAACTGGTTGATTGTTGGTTGAACTAACACTTTACATTCCTTCATGAGTGAGGGTTAATTTCACCTGCACGATTCAGCAATTTATGTTTTTGTACAAAAGGTCTAATAGAAATGTGTAAAACTATGCTTGACAGTTTATGACAAATAGTTCAACAATTTTGCATGTAATGGCTTATGCAAGGAACTAATGCCTAGATGTTTTGAGGGGTAAGACTATTCAACAGAGAACCATCTACTATATTTTGATCAACATGACATGAGCAATTGAAAATGTGGAAAAAAGCTGACACTTGTACATTATCAATTGCAATATGTACAAAAGCAATTGCAATTTGTTCAAAGGAATAAGAAATTGCTTTAATGATGTGCACAAGTGACTAGATGATTTGGAATTTGTACAAGTAGTATCAAGAATTGCACTTTTGATCTAAGAAATGCACCAAAGCGACTGAGAAAAACTGTAACAGCTTGGTGCAGTAATGACTGCGATGGGGAAATTATTTTTGGGTTAAATTAGTGGGTTATAGTTGTTTAAGGTTGCTTTAGAAGTGATTTCTTTTGATGATTGTTTTTGCAAGAGAAATGTACTGCTTGAAAAGCATTTACTGCTGTTAGCGGGTTATAGTTGTTTAAGGTTGCTTTAAATGTGAATTATTTTGATGATTGTTTTTTTAAGGATAATGAACTGCTTGATAATGTACTGCTAGTTGTTTTATTTAAGATTGATGGAAAGTTATACTTTTTTTGAATTATCTTGAAATTATACGCTTGAAGACAATGAGAAAATTAGCGTTGCAGTATATTAAATTTGTTTAAGGGGTATTCATTTGGTATTGGAATGAATAAGAGTACTGTTGTAACTCAGTAAACTCTTTTAGACATTCCTACATTTTATAAGATCTACAATTGCTGTAGACTGTAGTTTTAAAAAATTATAACTAAGCTACTGACTGATGGAGTTATGACTTATTTCCAACAATACAATTTTCTGTCCGCCTGCTAGTTGTAGCAGTGTTGTAACCGCTAACCTTTGCTTTCACAGCGCTACCGGTGAAGACTTTAGAATTCTACGTTTTAAAAGTAAATGCTTTTAGCCTTGTGTAGAGAAGGCCTGTGTATAACATTTGAAAAGGTGTTCTCGATGTAACCGATTCCTGGTTTTCAAGTGAGTTGATACGTGTAGTAAGAATACCTGTACTTTCGGGAACTGAATTTAAGTAGTGAGAATTGTGTTGACTGATCTTTGGAATTGAATTTAAGTGAACCAAATTTAATTTAAAATAGACCTGGAATTAGTTAACTGATTGATCTAAGAGTTGACTGCTGTTAAGAAAATTAGATACCGTTAGAGAACTAAACAATTTAAGAGCGGTACCCCATTAATTAATGTGTGGACGCACACAATAACAGAATGATTGTGAATGAATGATTGCATAATGATGAACTGTTTGAACTGTTTAACACATGTTGACACTTACAGGAATGGCTGAAATCTCTCAACCATTTTCTGATCTCACCCATGGCCACAAGATGGCGATGGAGGACAAGATAAAGTGGACTCCTGAGGGTTTGCATGCACTTGACAAGATGTGACACAGTTACTAACCTTTTGTCCTTGTTTAGGTGTGCCAGATTATTCTAAACCATTTCATTTATTGGTGTTTAAATAAAATAAAAATAAAATGGTTTTATGTCATCTGTCCTTCTACAGGATCAAAGTGGGAAGCAGCGGCCCGTTGCATACTACTCTAAGAAACTTGACAGTGTGGTGAGAGGGTTGGTGTGTTGCCTTACAGCTGTGCTGTTGCAGCCAGAAGATTGGGTGGTCATCAAGGACCTCCGCAGAAAGACTTGGCACCAACAGCACTGGACTGGTCAATTCCAGGTGCTCCTGACAGTTGCAGAGAGGTCGACGTGGTTTCATGCCAGCCACTGCAGGAAGATGCCCCACAACCCAGACGAAGATGTACCAAGCCAATGAATCCTCATAGGCGACCCCAGTGGCCATGGGAGGACCAGGATCGGACTCTACGCATCATCTTTGTTGTTTTCGTGGTCAGTCTTCTCATTGCAGCTGTTGTATGGGCCCTGGGAGAAGTGGCCACAATGCAGCTGAAGAATACCAGTATAGTCCCATGGCGGGGCTTAAATAACAGCCGCTGCAGCTCGAGCCAACGGCAGGCTCAGGACAGGAATCCAGCAAACAAAAGCCGCCCAATTGTATAAGAGGACTGAGATCGATGCATCAACGTGATGAGTGTCCTCTTTGTACAGATGAAATGTACTTCTGTCTAACTTTTTAATTGTCTAAATGATCCCCTTAAGAATGTTTTGCACCATGTGAAGGTGAAGTTAATTGGACAGTTAATTAGAAAGTAAGAATTCACATTTTAAATGGTTGGGACTAATTAAGATTTAGCTAAAGTGAAAACTAACAAAATGTTTTATGTTATGAATATTTATTACTGGTGTTAATAGCGTGTTTGATTTATTGTGTGTTTTTTTTTTGGGGGGGGGTTTAGTGTTTTTTTCACAGGTTAGAAATGATACACCTTAAACGGCACACAAATGACATTTTCTGAAGTTTCTATTGCCAGAGTTTTGGTTTCACACAATTATCCGGATAACACATTTACTGAAAAACCCAGTGTAAACCTGGTACACAAAATGTTTAAAATGTCTTTAAATAACGTCTGAGGACAGTGATGTTTGACCTGTTGCATACTTAGAAATGCGCCTGTTGTAGACAGAGGTTTGTTCATAAGGTCGGATCAGTGGGAGTGGAATATTGGCTGAACGCCCAGACTCTGTGATTGCCAGGTGTTGTCTCCTGAGCAGCATCCTGTTTCCATTTATCATTTTTAGATGTTTCTACAACTTGATTGGAGTCCACCTGTGGTAAATTCAATTGATTGGAATATGATTTGGAAAGGCACACACCTGTCTATATAAGGTCCTACAGTTGACAGTGCATGTCAGAGCAAAAACCAAGCAATGAGGTTGAAGGAATTGTCCGTAGAGCTCAGAGACAAGATTGTGTCGAGGCACAGATCTGGGGAAGGGTACTAAACTTTTTCTGCAACATTGAAGGTCCACAAGAACACAGTGGCCTCCATCATTCTTAAATGGAAGAAGTTTGGAACCACCAAGACTCTTCCTAGAGCTGGCCGCCTGGCCAATCTGAGAAGGGCCTTGGTCAGGGAGGTGACCAAGAGCCCGATGGTCACTCTGACAGAGCTCCAGAGTTCCTCTGTGGAGATGGGAGAATCTTCCAGAAGGACAACCATCTATGCAGCACTCCACCAATTAGGCCTTTATGGTAGAGTAAAAGGCACATGACAGCCCGCTTGGAGTTTGCCAAAAGGCACCTAAAGGACTCTCAGACCATGAGAAACAAGATTCTTTGGTCTGATGAATCCAAGATTGAACTCTTTGGCCTGAATGCCAAGCGTCACGTCTGGAGGAAACCTGGCACTATCCCTACGGTGAAGCATGGTGGTGGCAGCATCATGCTGTGGGGATGTTTTTCAGTGGCAGGGACTGGGAGACTAGTAAAGATCGAGGGAAAGATGAACAGAGCAAAGTACAGAGAGATCCTTGATGAAAAGGATCTCTCTCTCTCAGGAGTGGCTTCGGGACACGTCTCTGAATGTCATTGAGTGGCCCAGCCGGAGCCTGGACTTGAACCCGATCGAACATCTCTGGAGAGACCTGAAAATATCTGTGAAGTGATGCTCCCCATCCAACATGACAGAGCTTGAGAGGATCTGCAGAGAAGAATGGGAGAAACTCCCCAAATACAGGTGTGCCAAGCTTGTAGCATCATACCCAAGAAGACTCGAGGCTGTAATCGCTGCCAAAGGTAATACAACATAGTACTGAGTAAAGGGTCTGAATACTTATGTAAATGTGATATTGCAGCTTGTTTATGTTGAATACATTTGCAAAAATGTCTAAAAACCAGTTTTTGCTTTGTCATTATGGGGTATTGGGTCTAGATTGAGGAAAAAAACTATTTAATCCATTTTAGAATAAGGCTGTAACATAACAAAGTGTGCAAGAAGTCAAGGGGTCTGAATACTTTCCGAATGCACTGTATATTACAGAATCTCTGCTGTAAAGGAAAATTACAGTAAATTACAGCTAAATGACTGCAGCGGAAACACTGTGTCCTGCCTACACCCCAACAAATCACGAGGCAGTTTTGCCAGAATGTCGTGATTCAAATCCAAAGTTTGTGTTGCTTGCTAGCTACTCTGTTGACAGTTTTACAAGAACATGTGGTCGCTAACTAGCTTCTTAATTGCTTACAAACAAATTAGTGAATGTGCTAGAAAGCTAAACAGCTATTGTACCTAGCTAGCTAGTTGACTGCCGTGGCTAGCCAAAACTGACTTGTTTTGAAAGTTGGATCATCTTATCCTTTGAGGCTTTAAAACGTGTTCTTACCCTATGATTTTTAACACTTAAAGCAACTGGGAAATGTCCATGGCAGGCATTGTTGTCACCTTTGCTTGCTACATAACTTCTGAGTGATAGGAAATACAAACACCACCACCAATCAGCCTACACCACTGCACATATACCTGTTGTTACTATAACAACTAGCGTAGCCTTGTCAGCAAATGACTGCTGTCTGAACACACACAAATCCGATTTGGTCACTGGTAACTTGCTGTTTGGACAGTCAGTAGTCCAAAACGTATTTGAAAAACAAAACTGATTTGAGCGTTAACACTAGAACCGCATCGCCTTTCAGCCTTTAAGTACCCGCTAGAGAATGTTGCCGGGCATCTTTAGCATATGTATCAAATACATATCAACCCACAAGGTGCGCAAACATAAGCACCATTGCTTGATAAATAGTGCATAAACTATTGTAAAGGATTTGAAGAAATATATGTGGAATTATATCAATAAAAAAAAATAACACTAGTCAAGAGTCAAGAATAAGTTTTGTATAATTCTACGAAGTCCTAGAAAAAACATAGGCCTATAGCCTATTTTGGTTTCCATAACAATAAAGATATTAGTGTTATCCATTTGATCAAGTTTATTTGTAGATTTGATTAGTAATAGAGTTATAGTAATTAATAAAGTGACATTTGGAAATAGAGCTGTACCTCTTGCATTTTGAGAGTTATGTGACAAAGGTAAGTGTCATAGAAACTGCAGAATATGCTCTTTCTGATACTATATAGAAATCAAAATGTTTTACTTGCATGTGACTCTGAAGGAGGATTTGATAAAGTGATGCTCCTTTCCCTGCATCTGTTAATTACAAGATGCGCCCATCTCTTCATGTACAATTTGTCAACTGATAGGCCTAATATTGTCATTAAAGTTAAAGTATTGCCAATTTAATCTTGTCTATAGGTTAACTCTTATTATGTGTGAAATTAGTTTCTGTATAGTTTCGGTGTAGTTTTGATGGGCCGGCTGTGCAGGCTGACTGGCATTGTTTGTTTCCCTCTCATCAACTCGGATAGAGTCAATGATATGTTTTGCATTATTCTAAAGGCCTACTGCAACACGTAGCATGTTTTCGTTTCCCTTACAATTAATTAGATTAGTAATAGTTATAATTTTTTATTTAATTGTGAAGTAAGGTGCACAATTATCGCCCATTCATCCATTTGTCATTTATTCAGTGAGGAGAGAGGGACGCATTAGCACCTGCCTGGGTACCAACGTCCTACAGCACATTGTCTTGGCGGGTTACGTTGGAAATAGGTGTGGAAAAAAACAGGTACAAATATTTTTCTGTTTGTGATTCCGTCACAGAAGGAGCAGGACATAGCTTTTTTGGGGGCAGATTTTTTAAATTAAAGAAATCTAATGTCAGTGGCCGTTGGCCTATGGCGGTTCTAGTGTTAAGGACTGCAGTGTGAACAAGGCTTGACTGATTTTTGGCACAGAAAAAACAGGCAAGTGGGAGAAATTGTGGGAAGGGTGGATGCAGGGATTGAACCCTGGTCTCTTGTGGGGAGTTGTATATGTGATGTGCTGGAGAGTGTTACAACTACACCACGGTTCTGCACTTAAATTACAATTCTGTATAAGTATTCTGAGGCTGTGCCACTATTTCAATTCAAGTCTCAAATGGAATTGACCTGCATTTTTCAATTCAATTCAGAATGGAACGGAACAGTCCCACTTTTTCATCTTGACCCCCATTTTTCAACCCCTTTCTCAGGCTTCAAACAAGCAGAGGAAAGAGCAACAGATATCAACAGAAGGTTCTTCAGATTAAAGGAAGACCGGACCAGAACTAGAACCTCATGGAGCCGGTCACTCTAATGCCAGCTCTCAATACACAGTATATAGACTGACAGAGCATGGCCAAATAAAGCTAATGACACACAGAATCTCAAACACATTGGATGACTTTCATAAACCAAATGTACGACGTCTCCGATAGAGTGTATGTGACTGTGTGAATATGTGTTTCGGGGTTGTGGTTGATTATGAGGGTGTTTGATAGTGACCCAGGATGGTATGCATAGTTTTCTCTGTAGAGACACACTGTCTAGACTCTTTCTGTGCTGGTGAATGAGGTATGCTTTTCATTCATCATTGTAAACAGAATGAAAGGTTTTTGAACAATAATGAAATGGTTTAGTTGATTTGTAAAGAATGTATGTTTTATCTGGTTAATGACAGTTACATTATTATTGATTAGGTTTAAATACGTTATTCAGTCGGGGGATATGCTGATGAATGATTGTGAAGCACTCTGTCTGGTAATGACATGGAATGTGGCAATAAATGAAAATCTTTACAGTATTTGATTTTATTCATATTTTTGTGAAATATTGCATCATAAATGGTTTTGACTTTAGTTTTGACTTCATTTGATTACATATGTCAATGATGACTGATCACTGAATCAATAGATGTCCTCAATAGATAATAATAATAATAATAATAATAATAATGTATTACATTTATATAGTGCTTTTCATAACAATCTCAAAGAGCTTCAAATGCAAAAACAAACGAGCAATACATCATAATGAGTAGCATAGCTATATTTATCTAGGTCAACCAATAGAGGCCAAGTCTTTGAGTGTATTCATTCTCCAAAGATGGAAAGGGACAGTTCATGGCTTGATCAGAGGAAGGTGGTCAGATGATACAAGATAGCATATTACATTCTTGTAGGCTGCACTGTAATTGTATCTGCTATTTTGGGGCAATATTTTGGTCAATGATCTACTCATATCATTGCAAGTATGTTTTTTAAACTGATTTATCATTTTCCCATGGATAATGTAGATGGGAGCAGTATCAATGTTCATGATGCTGACTGACTCCTCCCACTTTACTATGTACTGTGACGTCACAATGAGAGTACATACTGTAGCATCATCAATGGTCCAGGCTGCAAGCACAAAACACAGTTGCATAACAATGATGATGATGTCATAAAGGATTTCTCATATTTTATGACTTTCCACTTTGTTAATCTATGCAGATTTGTTTTGAATTCACCTCAAGACACAGGCCTAATTAATTGTTTTTATGGATAAGGAGGGTCATATATTTGGTGGTGGAGTGAGGGAAAAAAGTATTTGATCCCCTGCTGATTTTGTACTTTTGCCCACTGACAAAGAAATGATCAGTCTATAAGTTTAATGGTAGGTTTATTTGAACAGTGAGAGACAGAATAACAACAAAAAATTCCAGAAAAACTCATGTCAAAAATGTTATAAATTTATTTGCATTTTAATGAGGGAAATAAGTATTTGATACCCTCTCAATCAGAAAGATTTCTGGCTCCCAGGTGTCTTTTATACAGGTAACGAGCTGAGATTAGGAGCACACTCTTAAAGGGGAGTGCTCCTAATCTCAGCTTGTTACCTGTATAAAAGACACCTGTCCACAGAAGCAATCAATCAATCAGATTCCAAACTCTCCACCATGGCCAAGACCAAAGAGCTCTCCAAGGATGTCAGGGACAAGATTGTAGACCTACACAAGGCTGGAATGGGCTACAAGACCATCGCCAAGCAGCTTGGTGAGTAGGTGACAACAGTTGGCGCGATTATTCGCAAATGGAAGAAACACAAAAGAACTGTCAATCTCCCTCGGCCTGGGGCTCCATGCAAGATCTCACCTCGTGGAGTTGCAATGATCATGAGAACGGTGAGGAATCATCCCAGAACTACCCGGGAGGATCTTGTCAATGATCTCATGGCAGCTGGGACCATAGTCACCAAGAAAACAATTGGTAACACACTACGCCGTGAAGGACTGAAATCCTGCAGCGCCCGCAAGGTCCCCCTGCTCAAGAAAGCACATATACAGGCCCGTCTGAAGTTTGCCAATGAACATCTGAATGATTCAGAGGAGAACTGGGTGAAAGTGTTGTGGTCAGATGAGACCAAAATTGAGCTCTTTGGCATCAACTCAACTCGCCGTGTTTGGAGGAGGAGGAATGCTGCCTATGACCCCAAGAACACCATCCCCACCGTCAAACATGGAGGTGGAAACATTATGCTTTGGGGGTGTTTTTCTGCTAAGGGGACAGGACAACTTCACCGCATCAAAGGGACGATGGACGGGGCCATGTGCCGTCAAATCTTGGGTGAGAACCTCCTTCCCTCAGCCAGGGCATTGAAAATGGGTCGTGGATGGGTATTCCAGCATGACAATGACCCAAAACACACGGCCAAGTCAACAAAGGAGTGGCTCAAAAATAAGCACATTAAGGTCCTGGAGTGGCCTAGCCAGTCTCCAGACCTTAATTCCATAGAACATCTGTGGAGGGAGCTGAAGGTTTGAGTTGCCAAACGTCAGCATCGAAACCTTAATGACTTGGAGAAGATCTGCAAAGAGGATCCCTCCTGAGATGTGTGCAAACCTGGTGGCCAACTACAAGAAATGTCTGACCTCTGTGATTGCCAACAAGGGTTTTGCCACCAAGTACTAAGTCATGTTTTGCAGAGGGGTCAAATACTTATTTCCCCTCAATAAAATGCAAATCAATTAATAACATTTTTGACATGCGTTTTTCAGTTTTTTTTGTTGTTGTTGTTCTGTCTCTCACTGTTCAAATAAACCTACCATTAAAATTATAGACTGATCATGTCTTTGTCAGTGGGCAAACATACAAAATCAGCAGGGGATCAAATACTTTTTTCCCTCACTGTACCCAAATTGGGTTGTTTTAGTGTAGATAGTAAAAAGTACTGGTCGCAGAATAAAACCTTGCGGAACATCTTTTGTTATATCAAGGAATCCTGACTGCACACCATCATACATTGCGTTCTATCAGTCAAATACTTTTGAAAGCAATTTCAATCATCCTGATCCAAACCAATTGAAGATAGTTCACTGATACAGAGGCTATCAACAGTATCATATGCCTTGGAAAGGTCTATAAAGAGGGCAGTACAATGTTGTTTCATATCCATACAATCTACTACATCATATACTACGAGGGATGCAGCAGAGATTGTGGTATGTCATGACAAGTTGACATCCCCATGTCTTGATGAGTTGGCACATTCCGATGTTCTAGACTGTGATGCCAATCAGGAAGTGAAGTTGTGCTTTGCCAACTCCCCCTGTAGTGGTAGTTTGTCGCAATGGAAGTCTCAGGCCTTAGACAGTATGTTATTGAAAGTTTGGGCCCTGTTTTGATACTTCACCTGTCTCACCGACTTTAGTTTGAATGCACCCAATGACCTGGTATTTATTTTGTAAGTCACTCTGAATAAGAGCATCTGCTACATGACCAATATTTAAATGTGAATGGATCCTTCCTCATTGATTCCTTGGAAAGAATCACTGATTTGTACATGATAGGAATTGGAAAGGTAAAATGTTCCAATCCATTTATTTTACTAATTCATCACCTAATTAAATATTATTTGATATTCCTCCTCTGGAATAGAGGATTCAGAGGTTCATTTTCATTTTCAGTTTGAAATACAGTATTTGAAATATTGTCAGTCATTTGTCTTGTGCCAGCAAAAAGAAAAGTCATTTGTGGCACATATGCCTAAGGTTTCAAGTAAATATGTAATTAATATGTAGTAAATATGTGGTGGCCTGTAAGTAGAATGTTATTTTGTTGAAAACAGTTCAGCTTTTTAGATCCATTATACAATACCAGTCAAAAGTTTGGACACACCTACTCATTCAAGGGTTTTACTATTTTTTACATTGTAGAATAATAGTGAAGACATCAAAACTATGAAATAACAAATAATTGAGAGAATGCCAAGAGTGTGCAAAGCTGTCATCAAGGCAAAGGGTGGCTATTTGAAGAATCTCAAATAGAAAATATTTTGGATTTGTTTAACACTTTTTTGTTTAGTACATGATTCCATATGTGTTATTTCATAGTTTTGATGTCTTCACTATTATTCTACAACGTAAAAATAAAGAAAAACCTCCCGAGTGGCGCAGTGGTCTAAGGCTGTGCCACTAGAGATACTGGTTCGAGTCCAGGCTCTGTCGTAGCCGGCCGGGACCGGCGCACAATTGGTCCAGCGTCGTCCAAGGTAGGGGAGGGTTTGGCCGGCAGGGATGTGGGTTCGTTTCCCACGGGGGGCCAATATGAAAAAATAAAATAAAAATAAAATATAAATACATGTATGCATTCACTAACTGTAAGTCGCTCTGGAAAAGAGCGTCTGCTAAATGACTAAAATGTCAAATGTAATGAGTAGGTGTATCCAACCTTTTGACTGGTACTGTACATCTCCGATCACAGGCTTGGTCACAATTTACAAGGGTGGGCAATAATTTTATCTCGAGAGCCACATCAGGATTTTGAAATTCAACGGAGGGCAGCACAGTTTTTTGGGACCGATTTGTTTGTAAAAATCAATTTGCGGGCCAGAAAAAGGGGAGGTCAAGTGTAGCCTGGTTTTTTAATCGAAAATAATTAATAAGGCTGATAAGAAAATATGTCAAATAACTTGAATATGGGAAAGGTTTAAACAAAAATATATATTTGCATCACAAAGTGACTACAATGCATCAGAAAGGTATTGGAAAGTTCAGGAAATCACAGGGAAGCTCATCAGGTAATAATTGTGTGTGCAGAAAAGTAGATCTGCATTGTTTTCAATATTGTGGTTTTGTTACAGTCCCTTCTAACGTGTCCTGCACGGCTTATGAGCGTCGTAGAGGAAAACAGAAGCTTTCAGGAATGGGATCATAATAGCTAATACCTCCAACCGTTCAAAAGCTAGAGCCAAATTGGTAGGAAGAAAACAGAAACCCATCTGTTCGTACCATCTGCACATAGCAAACATCAGAGGTTATTTATGTAACTGAGGGTTCTATGAACTAAGTGGCACATTCAGTAACTTTTTCACAGATGAGCTTCATTAAATTGTTTAACAAAATCCACCGCGGGCCGCATTTAATTGACTGGTGGTCTGGATCCAGCCTGCCGTATTTTGCCCAGGCCTGATTTAGAACAAAAGCAAAAAGACAAAAAACACAAGAAAACACAATTAGAACAAAGACATAACAGTAAGGGGTGATCGGATTGAATCCCGGCCCTGCATGAACTTGCCCATAGAGAATGGGCCTCTGTGCTACCAGTCTCCCACATATTGTACCTGTGACATGCCCCCACACACAGAGTAGCATTCCAGATCTACATTGTCTGTCTTTTAGACGCCTACACACTTCTTCACTTAGATCTGATACCTTGTGCATTAGAGCTGCGCAGCAGACCTGCAAAGACAATGTACACAGTGTATCTGTATCTGGAACGCACCCACCGTTTGGCAGCTCAACCACCACTGTTTACTTAGAAGCTGTGAGAAACCACCAGATTGGTATACGCACTGCATGACAACCCAGTTTAGATGAGCATGAACACACACACATCCCCGGGGCAACATAGTGAATACACAAACGGCTGATGACACATTTACAGCTAGGTTATCGAAAACAAATCCTCATAATTTGTGTCTGCATGTTTTGCGGCATTCATATGAATGTTTGGGGCGGGCCCATTAACGGATTGACAGGTAGAGCTATGGTTTGTCTATTGCGACGATTGTTTTCTGAGTTTAAAACCAATACACAAACCAATACAAACCAGTAAATTCATACCTACTTAATTTTATTAGTCGGAGTCAATGAATAGCGACAGTGGCTTCAAGGAAATGTTGAGATATCATTTACGCGTCAGAAACAAGACAAAAGTTTAACCCGAGAGATGTCTTCTTCTTTGGATTCGAGAGGGGGATTTTTTTTGTTTTTGTCAAGCAGCAACAGGCTGCAGCTATGAAAGCCCACATTTTCTCAGTTCCCCCTGTGTCGTAACACCAGCACCTGAAAAGAGGTGTAAAGAACTTCTGGCTAGGCCTTGGCCAGGTTAGAAGTCCCAGCCTAGACCTGTAGGAACATACACAGTGGGAGGGCAGTACCATACCTGAGGATGAATGAAGTATTGTCTCTTCTCTGAATGGCAGTGTTGTCTACATGTGCTTGTTTTCCACTGACATCGGAATATGACCTGTCTCTTCTTGATCCCACAGAGAGTGCTTCCCATTGGACAACTCAGATTTTCCCCTGTGTTTTGTGTAACGACGCTTAGTGTCTGATTCATGGCCAACCAAAGCGCCTGTCTTTGAACACTGGCTTGTAAAGAACTGCTACACTTTCAGTGATGCTGGATTATAGCTAGGTGTGCAATAGTCAGTCCTGACCATTAAGTAAGTAATTTCTTTCATTTGAATGCTGTATGCTTGCTAATACAGTATTTTTGGAATAGCATGGAGAGGTGAGAGCAATGACAGGCCCATCACTTGTGACCCCCCAGAAACTGGACACTCAGCGCCAACAGAACATACCATTCGGTATATTGCAGTATATCACACTCAATCCACACACACAAACCCCAAGAACACTATTAGTGGTGTTATAACAATAATACATGTGATTGTACAAGTTATATTAAATACCCACAAAAGTCAAACATACTAAGTGGTGTAGTCCCTGAACTCGGGAGAGGTTCTGTTACTTGCCCTCTCTTTCATCCCTCCATCCCTTTTGGTGAACGTTCAAGAAACAAAAACACGTGGCGGCACTGCTCGGTTGTTCATTACTCCCTTCTGTGGTGAAGGCAGTCATTCGATCTCCACTCTGCTTGCTTTTAGCTCCAAAATCCAACTCCCTGTCCTCTACAGGGGCTCAATTTTTTCGCTCAGCCTGCTCTCATGTCGCCTGGTTAAACCAGAATTAACACTGCACTCACCAGTGAAACAATGGTGGGTGCAATATTAAGTCAGGTTTAACCAGGCTGGCTCTGATGCTGCCCCTCGTCCCAAAGCTGCTCTGGTGCCTCTGTTGCTTTGCCAACGGCCAAAAAGCAGCATGGGTGTTTCGCTTGTGTAGCCCTCACAGGTCAACCTCAGATTTTCTTTACCTGAACTGCAAAGAGTTGTAATTTGGGAGAAGGAGGGTATGAATTGGACAAGAGGGTTGTGGATGTTACATGAACATGGCAGCATTCACAGATTGTAAAACCAATCTAAGTAGGGACCAAAACATTTATTCCAATTCAAAATCCTATCTTCCCTACCCCTAACCTAACCCTTAACCTAACCTTAACCCTACCATTAACTCCAACTCCAACCCTAAAACTAAACCTAACCCTAGCTCCTAACCCTAACCCCTGAGCCTAAAATATATTTTTCCTTTTTGGGACTGTCGAAATGTCTCTACTTATCGGAATATTCCTTGTTGTTCTTTGTGAGGATAGTTAGACCATATTCACTCGCTCACTCACTCACTCACTCACTTACTCACTCACTCACTCACTCACTCACTCACTCACTCACTCACTCACTCACTCACTCACTCACTCACTCACTCACTCACTCACTCACTCACTCACTCACACACTCACTCAGTCACTCACTCACTCACTCACTCACTCACACACACACTCACACACATCTACCTACTGAAAAACACCAGCACCATGCTGGTCACCTGTTTAAAATGTTTATGTATTTGTATTTTATTAGGGATCCCCATTAGCTGCTGCCAAGGCAGCAGCTACTCTTCCTGTGGTCCAAACACATTAAGACACCTATATTACACATAAAACAAAAGATCAAACAGTACATCATATAACAATGTCACACCACCACATATCCACAACACAAAATGTGTGATACCACTATACAACAATATTACAATGTACGTGTGTGTAGAGTGCGTGTGCTAGCGCCCGTGTGTGTATGCGTGTGTCCGTACCTGTGTGTGTGTCTCTTCACGGTCCCCGCTGTTCCATAAGGTGTATTTTTATCTGTTTTTATTATCTGATTCTACTGCTTGAATCAGTTACCTGATGTGGAATAAAGCTCCATGTAGTCATGGCTCTATGTAGTACTGTGCGCCTCCCATAGTCTGTTCTGGACTTGGGGATTGTAAAGAGACCTCTGGTTGCATGTCTTGTGAGATGTGCATTGGTGTCCGAGCTGTATGCTAGTAGTTTAAACCAACAGTTTGTGCAGTCAGCTTGTTAACACCTCTTACAAAAAGGAGTAGTGATGAAGTCAATCTCTCCTCCACTTTGAGCCATGAGAGATTGACATGTATATCAATAATGTTAGCTCTCCGTGTACATTTAAGGGCCAGCTGCGCTGCTCTGTTCTGAGCCAATTGCAATTTTCCTAAGTCCCTCTTTCTGGCACCTGACCACATGACTGAACTGTAGTCCAGGTGTGACAAAACTATGCCCTGTAGGACCTGCCTTGTTGACAGTGTTGTTAAGAAGGCAGAGCAGCGCTTTATTATGGACAGACTTCTCCCCACCTTAGCTACTGTTGTATCAAAATGTTTTGACCATGACAGTTTACAATCCAGGGTTACTCCAAGCAGTTTAATCACATCAACTTGCTAAATTTCCACATTATTCATTACAAGATTTAGTTGAGGTTTAAAGTTTAGTTAATTATTTGTCCCAAATACAATGCTTTTAGTTTTTGAAATATTTAGGACTAACTTACTCCTTGCCACCCATTCTGAAACTAACTGCAGCTCTTTGTTAAGTGTTGCAGTCATTACTGTCGCAGCTGATGTCTATAGTGTTGAGTCATCCGCATACATTTTCTTTAGGCAAGTCAGTTAGGAACAAATTCTTATTTACAATGACGGCCTACCCCGGCCAAACCCAGACGACGCTGGCCAATTGTGCGCCGCCCTATGGGACTCCCAATCATGGCCGATTGTGATACAGCCTGGAATTGAACCAGGGTCTGTAGTGATGCCTCTAGCACTGAGCTGCAGTGCCGTAGAATGCTGTGCCACTCGGGAGCTTTACTCCAAGCAAGTGGCATGTTGTTAGTAAAGATTGAAAAAAGTGAGGGGCCTAAACAGCTGCCCTGGGGAATTCCTGATTCTACCTGGATTGTGTTGGAGAGGCTTCCATTAAAGAACACCCTCTGTGTTCTGTTAGACAGGTAACTCTTTATCCACAATATAGCAGGGGGTGTAAAAGCCATAACACATACACTACCAGTCAAACGTTTGGACACACCTACTCATTCAAGTTTTTTTTGTCTTTATTTTAAATTTTTTTTACATTATAGATTAATATTGAAGATATCAAAACTATGAAATAACAAATATGGAATCATGTAGTAACCCAAAAAGTGTTAAACAAATCAAAATATATTTTATATTTGAGATTCTTCAAATAGCCACCCTTGCCTTGATGACAGCTTTGCACACTCTTGGCCTTCTCTCAACCAGCTTCATGAGGTAGTCACCTGGAATGCATTTCAATTAACAGGTGTGCCTTCTTAAAAGTTAATTTGTGGAATTTCTTTCCTTCTTAATGCGTTTGAGCCAATCAGCTGTGTTGTGACAATGTAGGGGGGTTATACAGAAGATAGCCCTATTTGGTAAAAGACCAAGTCCATATTATGGCAAGAACAGCTCAAATAAGCAAAGAGAAACAACAGTCCATCATTACTTTAAGACATGACGGTTAGTCAATACGGGGAACATTTCAAGAACTTTGAACGTTTCTTCAAGTGCAGTTGCAAAAACCATCAAGCGCTATGATAAAACTGGCTCTCATGAGGACCGCCACAGGAATGGAAGACCCAGAGTTACCTCTGCTGCAGAGGATAAGTTCATTAGAGTTACCAGCCTCAGAAATTGCAGCCCAAATAAATGCTTCACAGAGTTAAAGTCACAGACACATCTCAACATCAACTGTTCAGAGGGGACTGTGTGAATCAGGCCTTCATGGTCGAATTGCTGCAAAGAAACAACTACTAAAGGACACCAATAATAAGAAGAGACCTGCTTGGTCCAAGAAACACGAGCAAAAATGGTGTTTCACCAGATAGAATGCTGTAAGCAAATTGACAACAGACTTTCAGCATGCTTATAGGGAAGGACATTCAACAAATGACTGATGATTGGCTGAGAGAAATTGTTGATCAAAATAGTCCCACTAAGCCCAAACCAGATGGGATGGCGTATCGCTGCAGAATGCATGAGTCCAAATTTGAGATTTTTGGTTCCAACCGCCGTGTCTTTGAGAGACGTGGTGTGGGTGAACGGATGATCTCTGCATGTGTAGTTCCCACCGTAAAGCATGGAGGAGGAGGTGTTATGGTGTGGGTGTGCTTTGCTGGTGACTCTGTCTGTGATTTATTTGGAATTCAAGGCACACTTAACCACCATGGCTACCACAGCATTCTGCTTAGTGGGACTATCATTGGTTTCTCAACAGGACAATGACCCAACACACCTCCAGGCTGTGTAAGGGCTATTTTACCAAGAAGGAGAGTGATGGAGTGCTGCATCAGATGACCTGGCCTCCACAATCCCCCGACCTCAACCCAATTGAGATGGTTTGGGATGAGTCGGACTGCAGAGTGAAGGAAAAGCAGCCAACAAGTGCTCAGCATATGTGGGAAATCCTTCAAGACTGTTGGAAAAGCATTCCAGGTGAAGCTGGTTGAGAGAATGCCAAGAGTGTGGAAAGCTGTCATAATGGCAAAGTGTGGCTATTTGAAGAATCTCAAATATAAAATATATTTGGATTTGTTTAACACTTTTTTGTTTACTACATGATTTCATATGTTATTTCATAGTTTTGATGTCTTCTCTATTATTCTACAATGTATAAAGTAGTAAAAAATAAAGAAAAACCCTTGAATAAGTAGGTGTGTCAACACTTTCGACAGGTACTGTACGTTTTTCCAGCAGCAGACTATGATCGGTAATGTCAAAAGCCGCACTGAAGTCCAACAAAACAGCCCCCAAAATATTTTGATCATCAATTTCTCTCAGCCAATCATCAGTTATTTGTTGAATTTCCTTCCCTATAAGCATGCTGAAAGTCAATTAGTTTACAGTTTTCTATCTGGTGAAACACAATTTTCCCCCAAAGTTTACTCAAGGCTCGTAACAGGCTGATTGGTCAGCTATTTGAGTCAGTAAAGGGGGCTTTACTATTCTTGGGTAGCGGAATTACTTTTGCTTCTCTCCAGGCCTGAGGGAGCATACTTTCTAGTAGGCTCAGATTGAAGATATGGCAAATAGGAGTGGCAATATCGTCCGCTATTATCCTCAGTAATTTTCCATCCAAGTTGTCATTTACATTACATTTACATTTACATTTTGGTCATTTAGCAGACGCTCTTAACCAGAGCGACTTACAGGAGCAATTAGGGTTAAGTGCCTTGCTCAAGGGCACATTAACGTCATTTAGCAGACGCTCTTAGCCAGAGCGACTCACAAATTGGTGCGTTCACCCTATAGCCAGTGGGATAACCACTTTACAATTTGGGGGGGGGGGGGGGTTAGAAGGAATACTTTATCCTATCCCAGGTATTCCTTAAAGAGGTGGGGTTTCAAATGTCTCCGGAAGGTGGTGAGTGACTCCGCTGTCCTGGCGTCGTGAGGGAGCTTGTTCCACCATTGGGGTGCCAGAGCAGCGAACAGTTTTGACTGGGCTGAGCGGGAGCTATGCTTCCGCAGAGGAAGGGGAGCCAGCAGGCCAGAGGTGGATGAACGCAATGTCCTCGTTTGGGTGTAGGGACTGATCAGAGCCTTAAGGTACAGAGGTGCCGTTCCCCTCACTGCTCCATAGGCAAGCACCATGGTCTTGTAGCGGATGCGAGCTTCAACTGGAAGCCAGTGGAGTGTGCGGAGGAGGGGGGTGACGTGAGAGAACTTGGGAAGGTTGAACACCAGACGGGCTGCGGCATTCTGGATGAGTTGTAGGGGTTTAATGGCACAGGCAGGGAGCCCAGCCAACAGCGAGTTGCAGTAGTCCAGACGGGAGATGACAAGTGCCTGGACCAGGACCTGCGCCGCTTCCTGTGTAAGGCAGGGTCGCACTCTCCGAATGTTGTAGAGCATGAACCTGCAGGAGCGGGTCACCGCCTTGATGTTGGCGGAGAACGACAGGGTGTTGTCCAGGGTCACGCCTAGGCTCTTCGCACTCTGGGAGGAGGACACAGCGGAGTTGTCAACCGTGATGGCGAGATCATGGAACGGGCAGTCCTTCCCCGGGAGGAAGAGCAGCTCCGTCTTGCCAGGGTTCAGCTTGAGGTGGTGATCCGTCATCCATACTGATATGTCTGCCAGACATGCAGAGATGCGATTCGCCACCTGGTTATCAGAAGGGGGAAAGGAGAAGATTAGTTGTGTATCGTCAGCGTAGCAATGATAGGAGAGACCATGTGAGGATATGACAGAGCCAAGTGACTTGGTGTATAGGGAGAAAAGGAGAGGGCCCAGAACCGATCCCTGGGGGACACCAGTGGTGAGAGCACGTGGTGCGGAGACAGCTTCCCGCCACGCCACTTGGTAGGAGCGACCGGTCAGGTAGGACGCAATCCAGGAGTGAGCCGCGCCGGAGATGCCCAGCTCGGAGAGGGTGGAGAGGAGGATCTGATGGTTCACAGTATCAAAGGCAGCAGACAGGTCTAGAAGGACAAGAGCAGAGGAGAGAGAGTTAGCTTTAGCAGTGCGGAGAGTCTCCGTGACACAGAGAAGAGCAGTCTCAGTTGAATGACCAGTCCTGAAACCTGATTGGTTTGGATCAAGAAGGTCATTCTGAGAGAGATAGCAAGAGAGTTGGCTAAAGACGGCACGCTCAATAGTTTTGGAAAGAAAAGAAAGAAGGGATACTGGTCTGTAGTTGTTGACATCAGTGGGGTCGAGTGTTGGTTTTTTGAGAAGGGGAGCAACTCTCGCTCTCTTGAAGACGGAAGGGACATGGCCAGCGGTCAAGGATGAGTTGATCAGCGAGGTGAGGTAGGGGAGAAGGTCACCGGAGATGGTCTGGAGAAGGGAGGAGGGGATGGGGTCAAGCGGGCAGGTTGTTGGGCGGCCTGCAGTCACAAGTCGCAGGATTTTATCTGGAGAGAGAGGGGAGAAAGAAGTCAAAGCATAGGGTAGGGCAGTGTGAGCAGGACCAGCAGTGTTATTAGACTTAACAAACGAGGATCGGATGTCGTCAACCTTCTTTTCAAAGTGGTTGACGAAGTCATCCACAGAGAGAGAGGAGGGGGGGGGGGGGGGAGGAGGATTCAGGAGGGAGGAAAATGTGGCAAAGAGCTTCCTAGGGTTAGAGGCAGATGCTTGGAATTTAGAGTGGTAGAAAGTGGCCTTAGCAGCAGAAACAGATGAAGAAAATGTAGAGAGGAGGGAGTGAAAAGATGCCAGGTCGGTAGGGAGTTTAGTTTTCTTCCATTTCCGCTCCGCTGCCCGGAGCTCTGTTCTGTGAGCTCGCAGTGAGTCATCAAGCCACGGAGCTGGAGGGGAGGACCGAGCCGGCCGGGAGGATAGGGGACACAGAGAGTCAAAGGATGCAGAAAGGGAGGAGAGGAGGGTTGAGGAGGCAGAATCAGGAGATTGGAGGGAGAAGGATTGAGCAGAGGGAAGAGATGATAGGATGGAAGAGGAGAGAGTAGTGGGAGAGAGAGAGCGAAGGTTGCGGCGGCGCATTACCATCTGTGTAGGGGCAGAGTGAGTAGTGTGGGAGGAGAGCGAGAGAGAAAAGGAAACAAAGTAGTGGTCGGAGACTTGGAGGGGAGTTGCAGTGAGATTAGTAGAGGAGCAGCATCTAGTGAAGATGAGGTCAAGCGTATTGCCTGCCTTGGGAGTAGGGGGGGACGGTGAGAGGGTGAGGTCAAAAGAGGAGAGGAGTGGAAAGAAGGAGGCAGAGAGAAATGAGTCAAACGTGGACATAGGGAGGTTGAAATCCCCCAAAACTGTGAGGGGTGAGCCATCCTCAGGAAAGGAACTTATCAAGGCGTCAAGCTCGTTGATGAACTCTCCAAGGGAACCTGGAGGGCGATAGATGACAAGGATATTAAGCTTAAATGGGCTAGTGACTGTGACAGCATGGAATTCAAATGAGGAGATAGACAGATGGGTTAGGGGAAAAATTGAGAATGTCCACTTGGGAGAGATGAGGATACCTGTACCACCACCCCTCTGACCAGATGCTCTCGGGGTATGCGAGAACACATGGTCAGACGAGGAGAGAGCAGTAGGAGTAGCCGTGTTTTCAGTGGTGATCCATGTTTCCGTCAGCGCCAGGAAGTCGAGGGACTGGAGGTTGGCATAGGCTGGGATGAAGTCAGCTTTGTTGGCAGCAGAACGGCAGTTCCAGAGGCTGCCTGCGACCTGGAACTCCAGGTGAGGGGTGCGTGCAGGGACCACCAGGTTAGAGAGGCAGCAGCCGCGCGGTGTGGTGCGTTGTTTGTGTAGCCTGTGCAGAGAGGAGAGAACAGGGATAGGCAGAGGCATAGTTGACAGGCTGTAGCAAATGGCTACAAAAATGCAGAGGAGATCGGAATGAAATGAGCTAAGCATCTGGGAGAGGAGAGAGGGGGGCCTCCCTCACCAAAAACTTCTACCTCAGAAACTAAAATTGTTTCACTGAACCACCCGAACAAAAACTTTCCCAACTTCCACCTTTAGAAATCAGAATTGTTGTGAACCACAGTTGTTCAATGTTTAAAGGAATAGACTCAACCCACTTTATTCAGCTAGCCAACTATGACACCATAGCTGACTAGCATGCTAGCATCCAATAACACACAGTTTAACACACAGTTAAGCACCAATACTCACAACAAACCACCAATAGTGTGTTAACTAGCTAACTAGCATGCTAGCATCCAGTAACACACAGTTTAGCACAAACACTTGGTCACAGCAAACCACCAATAGTGTGATAACACACTAAACAGATCATTCGTGTCTGTGTCAAGTTCCTTTCATGACGCAGCAATGATTCAACGTTGGCTAGCTAGGACAAGTATATTGTAATTAGCTACTACCGTACCGTTCGCTGGTCGTGTTGGGTAGCTAGCAATGGCCACTGTGTTGGCTTTGTTTGAAGAACGGCTAGCTAGCTAGCTTCGTGCTACACCCGGCACACAATGGCTACTGTGTTGACTCTGACTCTGTTCGAAAAAACGGCTAATTAGCTCGCTTCGTGCTACAGCCGGCACGGCGGAAGACACTGCCAAGACACAGTAGCTACCCACGATACCTAGCTATGACGCCGTAGCTAACTAGCAAGCTAGCATCCATTAACACACAATTTAGCACCAATACTTGGTTACAACAAACTGCCAAGAGTGTGTTAGCACACTAAACAGATAATTCATGTCCGTGTCTAGTTCCTTACATAACGCAGAACGCAGCAAAAATTAAACGTTGGCTAGCAGCACATTTAACAGTGGGAACAGCTAATCGTTACCAGTAGCTACCCGCTAGCTAGCTAGCCTCGTGCTTCGATACTAACCTACAATTACCTACGGAAACCTACAATAACAACAAAACTAGCCTATGATAAATACAATGCCTAACTACAACTAACTACCAACCTACGATCTAATACATGGTTAAGCTTTACTCAACACCATATGGGAAGCTCTCCACCGTTGCTAATCGTTGCTAATCGTTACCAGTAGCTACCCGCTAGCTAGCTAGCCTCGTGCTTCAATACTAGCCTACAATAACCTACGGAAACCTACAATAACAACAATACTAACCTATAATAAATACAATACCTAACTACAACTAACTACCAACCTACGATCTAATACATGGTTAAGCTATACTCAACACCAAATGAGAAGTTTGCTTACCTCCAGCTAGAGAGCTAGAGAAAAACACGACCTCTCCCGACTGCTGCTGTAAACCTGGCTCCAAAAAAACCTTGTTTTCTCCTTCTTTCTTCTCCCTCTTTCTCCTTCTCTCTTCAAAACCCCAAAGTCCTACTACACAGTGCAACTTTTCTACAGTCAGTGTGTAGGCTCTTGTAGAATGAGAAAGAAATCTGTTCCAACAAAAAATTGGGCTAGAAATATGTCCTCAGTTGGTAACAAAGCAGATGAGACGTTTTAAATGTGCTGCAGTCTCATTCTTCTTCTCCTGTTGGTGTTTTCTGAAAGGCTTGATTTTCTTCTCTTTTTCTCTCCTCCTTTCCTTGCAAAGTGAACTATCCACTTCTCTCTTCTCTTTGTGGAGTTGTCAGACCCTGGTGACTTGTCGTTGTTGATAGACAAATGTTTCACTTCTTCCACACTCACTTTACGGAATTCAAAATTACAATGCTTGTATTTCATAATTTGATCAGTTATACTTGGATGTGTAGTGTCAGCGTTTGTTGATGGCATGTCATGCCTAAGTTAGCTAATCATGCCAATGAAAAAATAATTAAAGTAGTTGGCAATATCAGTGGGTTTTGTGATGAATGAGACATCTGATTCAATGAATGAATCTGAGTTTGCCTTTTTGCCCATCATTTAATTTAAGGTGCTCCTAAGACTTTGTCATTTATCCTTGTTTCATAGTGTAGTTTCTTCATCTTTTTATTCAGTTTCTTCACATGATTACTCAATTTGCAGTACGTTTGCCACTCGGTTGTGCAGCCAGACTAATTTGCCATTCCTTTTGCCTCATCCCTCTCAACCATAACATTTTTCAATTCCTCATCAATCCACAGGGTTTTAACAGTTTTTACCGTTATTTTCTTAATGGTGCATGCTTATTAGTAACTGGGATAAGCAATTTCATAAATGTGTCAAGTGCAGTGTCTGGTTGCTCCACATTACACACCACAGACCAACAAATATTATTTACATCAACAAAATAAGAATCACTACAAAACATATTGTATGACCTCTTATACACTATATTAGGCCCAGCCTTTGGAACTTTGGTTTTCCTAGATATGGCTACTATATTGTGATCACTACATTCTATGGATTTGGATACTGCTTTAAAGCACATTTCTGCAGCATTATAAAGATGTGATAAATGCATGTTGATGGTTTCATTCCTGTGCTGTTTGTAACTACCCTGGTAGGTTGACTGAACCAGGTTGCAGGCACTAGTTACAGTTTGAAGCATTCTCTTGAGTGGGCAGCCTGATGAAAGCCAGTCAATATTTAAATATTTGATAGTTTTCATTGCTTTACTGGGAAGCTTATCAGAAGTAGCCATGCTGATGTTATTTATGTTAGTGCAGGGTGAGCTGCACACAGTGTACTTCCTACTAGAGCACACCGCCTCAGTGCTACCAGTATGACTCTGGTTCATGGGTACATTATTACTGTATACAATAGCTGTGGGATCAGTAGAGGCATTCAGGGCAGTAAAAGGGACATAAATTAGGTTACTTACATTGTGTCTTCCAACACCCCTGGGATAATGTACATTTGCTGAAACATTATGACAACTCAGCGACACAATGGTGGTTATTAACAGGGCTTGGTCATTGATAAGTCATTGTCTTAACACAGCCTTATAATGCTGTGAAAGGATCCAGGAACCCAAATGATTTGGGTGGATCCCATCCTCCTTATAAAATGAGCTTTGCTTCCAGAACGTATCAACATTTTCAATACATGTTACAACCACAGAGCTGCAATAGTCTCGTAGACAGTTATGGAGGGCTAAAAGTCTGCTGAAACGTTCAATGCCATGATTTAGGGAGGGCAGAAGGGCCAGATATTTTGGGGTGTTTGTTGATGTCAAGCAGTGACCCAATCAGTTCTTTAAAATCCATATTCAGCTGTTCTGAGCTGCCCTTCATAACGTCATTGAATCCCACATGAACTACGATAGACTCAATTTCCTGATGCTGGTTTTAAATGTTTGGTAGCAGCTTATTGATGTCCTGTAGTCGTGCTCCTGGATAGCACAACAGTTTTGCTCCAGGGACTGAGATATTTCTCACCATTCTACTGCCCAATACAACGGCCGGAGAAGGGAGTGGAGAAATCGGGACATTCCTACCACTCACAAAATTAGTTGAATCTTTCACGGGCCAACGAGAAGCAGGATAGTGTACGCCCGCTGCTTCCGGCAATAGGTCCAGACCTCCCACAGCAGGCAGTGCCCCGTCAGATCCAGAGAGAAGGAAAGGTGCCGAACATGACGACGAAGCCGCTGCTGGAGTCAGCATAGTTGGAGTCAGCACCGCCGTCGCAGACACAGGTAAATCCCAGCGATGAAGGCGCAGGTAGATCAGGCACCAGTGCAGCGAAGGTATTCCTTAGGTCAATCTGCTCCGAACCTCTCGCAGTCACTCCTGTCCACTTAGCAGCATGCCACTGCCTTTGGTTTCCACGACTTATGACATGGGACCAGCGCTGATTGGAACAATCTTCTTGCTGTTCTCCATCTACTTCACAACAGGATGGAGGAGGAGAAGCATATAGAGACGACTTCCTTGGCAGGCAAGTTCCAGGTAGCACAGGGCATTCGGATAAGGCCAGATGACAAGGCGGGGAAACATCTATCAGGCCCGAGTGGCGTCCAGCCATAGGAGTTGAGAACGAGAAAGTTCCAATTTGCGTTTTCCTCATAAGTTTGCGCAGAATTTAGATTTACTTGCTAAGCATAGCCACCTCATTCCTGTATTGGAACTCCGCATTGGAACTCCGGATTGTCAATATTGTCCCGGACAAGAGCGTAATAAGCACAGCTTCTACAGCGCTGGAAACGTTCGTTAGCTATTCCAGATGAAGCATGCTCCGTTGCAACCTAGCTAGCTAGCTAGCTGGCTAGTTGGTAGCAGATGTTGACACAAACACTTATGAACAAAATAAAACTAAAACTAAGTAAAACAAAGTAAAACTTTGGAAACAACAGACCGAAGCAACAGGTCGAGGTGTAGGAGGTATCCAAGTTCGTGACAGGAACAACTCCAGGAAGTGACGTCAGATGGCATGAAAGCCTACCCCCTGCATAGATGCCACTGCAGCTCTCAGAGTATGGCAATACATTCAACATGTGAATAGAAACCAACTCTGGGTGAAAGAGTTTGAAATAGAACATATACAATACATAAAGAACACATATATGATTAATCATAAGTCAGATATATATAAAAGAGCAATCTATTTCTAGATATTTCCACAGTCCCCTACCAAGCTGAGACCTTTTCATATGTTTTCAATAGTGTGTGTACATGATTAAGGGCCTGCCATATTGCTGCCCATTCTGGATCCAATTCCCACCTATTTACCAAATATCAGGACCTGTAACTTGGTATCCATGACGTGGCGCTGCTAAACGACGTCAAGATCTGCATCTGTCAAGCTGTTCACGGTTCATTAATATTCAAACCATAGATTGCTGGGCTGTAGGATCCAACCGTGACTGATTAGAGCCTAAAGCGTTTGCCAAGCGCCCAACCTGACTCCATGCAACTCTCTCTGAGGGAGGGGAAAGGGAGCGAGGAGGAGAGTAGCTCCCAGTTGTTCTCCTAGTTTTTTGGAGGGTTCATTCTTGCATTGATTGATTGTATCATTGTGCACAGGTGTATGAGTCCTGAATGTCATGGTTGTAAATCATGCTAAATTTGCATAATTAGCAAGGTCGTTAATGTGACTGCTTCTCTGGCAGCTTGATATTTTAGCTGGATGATGTGAGATTGTGTGATAGTAAAAGACAGTTTGTGTTTGTCAGAGCAGCATTTACTTCAGACACAACGTGATATGAGATCGACAGTTGGGAAAGAAAAACACTGAACAGGTTCCAGAGCTGTTACAGTAGGCTTTTTGTTGAGTCAGTTGTTTAGTCTTTTGACGTGTGCTTGGGAAATTGTTAGTAGTGTTAATAGCTAGAACACTTAATTGTTAAAAGCTACTACACTCATAAAGTTAATTGTGAGTCTGAAAGGTGATGATAGGAATGGTGAGAAAAGGACAAATAAAAACATGAATTACTCAATAGTAATAGCCGGTGGCAGTGGAGTGGTGGGAAGTTGTTGTTGCGGTTCTTATTTCTTGTACAGTATCTCTCTTTCCTTAGAATTAGACAATTTTGCAAACAAGCAGTGGGCACACAAGTTGAAAAAGGAGTATACTTTCAACACTTTAGTAAAATAATTTGGTCACCTCTAGACTACTGACTTTCCTGTCAGCAGGCCAACCTTGTTGGAACTAACTGGTTGGACCAGTCGAAACTGGATCCCCATTCCCTCTTTTTTCCACTAGGTGGCATCACACTACAGCTGCTTCAGTGGTCCTATCCTATTGGCATTTAGGGACATGCTGTCCACTATATCAATCAAAAGCTATTAAGCAAACTAGTAGAGTTGCAACTCATGTGATAAATTGCAAAGCAATGGGGGTGGATGCATTTGTTTTTCTGTAATGTTGGTTGCCACAATAGGCCTAACAAAAAACAATATAATACTGTCATCCAATTCAAATGGTGTTTTATCAGAAGCCAAGAAATATGGATGTATGTTTTCCATAATCTCAACTATATCCATCTGGTGCTCAAGATAAGAGAAAGAAGCATGTTTCACCAAAGAAGGAAAGCTAAACCAAGAGGAGATTGTTTAAAATAACATGTCTGAGGCATTTTCCAGTCCCTCAAGGATTGCCGCAGCAAATCAAGCATTTTTGCCAGCAAATATCACAAACAATTCCCACAAAATCCTGGAAGGTCTGATTTGCTTCATCACCTTCTGCTAGATGTTTATATACAGTATTTGTACAGTTTGATTGATTAAATCCCATTTGGAGGTGTCATTCTCTTTCCGCCTGGTCTCCTGTGACTCCACACATGATGAAACAATGAATGCTCGGAAATGACTTGGCAAGATATATGAGGATGAACAAAAGTTCAGAGTGAGATTTGGGTTTTGCATTGTCATAGGTCAAGAGCCTATGCACTGATGTCACAGAGAAAAACACCAGTAAACTCAGTAGAATATATTACTCAAGAGTCTCAGAAGGACTGCTCGACATTCAGGAGAAGGACATTGTTACCATGTTATTACAAAACAACATACTTGTACACTGAGCAATCATATTTTTCCTTTCAAAGGAAATCTATGCGGAGATACCATTGCGGTTATATTCATGAAAATATATTTTCACCGCCCGCCGTCCATGCATGTAAACTATGTTTTTTACAGTAAAACAGTGTTTTCCAAACCTCCCCTCGGCACAGCCAGACATTCCACTCCCTAATTCTGTGATGGTTGAAAATTGACACCCTTGGTTTACAACTGATGTCCTAAAATTGTACAGTTTGGCCAGTGTATCGGTGAGGAGTACGTCCTATTGACCAACATCATACTTTATTTTCTCTTCTTACATGTGTTATTTATTTAACCACAAGTGACAGTTTGGTAACATAACTGTGGCAAGACCATCTAACAACTTTTGGTTCAATGAATTTTACAGGAATACCAGTGTTCTCTAAAACCCTTCCCAGAATGGTAATGGACACAACTGCTTTATTCTGGGAATGTTCTTAGACTTTAAATGGTTTGCAGTGTTATACAGTTGATATACCATAAAACTAGTGAATAAGTCGAGCTTCGTCCTCTATGTACACGATCACACTCGGGTAGACAGGGAAATCAGTGGCAGATTCTACTGAGATTCGTCCAATTAAGATGCTTAAATTGTTCCCACATTGGAAATTACATGCAAATAGAATGCCTATCGGGGACAATGCTAATAACCATTGCCCGGTATACTAAGCCCAGCGTTTTTCGAAGAGCAGGCCATTATTTCAATTCTGTTCTCTTCTAATCTGCACAATTACAGCTGTGTACACTAGGACTAGTTCCCCTAATCAGCTGAGGTGCTTGAGTTTGTTGGGCCACGAATTGATCTGTGCCTGGTTTTGGATGGCAGTGCAAGCAGCTGTGTTTCCCCACCGCACTACATCAGTGACACACTGTAAGGTGGGAGTAAAACAATACTTACTTAAAGGTGCACTATGCAGAATTCGTTCTGCCATTTCCTGGTTGCAAAAATTATAATAGTTCACCTAAGTTCAATGTATGTGACAAAACAAGCATGTATAGTGTAGAGCAGGGTTCTTCAATTCCGGTCCTGGAGGGCCTAAACACCTCTGTTTTTCATCCTCTCCTTCTAATCAGGGGCTAATTCAGACCTGGGACACCAGGTGAGTGCAATTAACTACCAGGTAGAAATAAAAAACAGAAGTGTTTCGGCCCTCCAGGACCGGAATTGAAGAACCCTGGTGTAGAGAATCATTGTACCATCTAAACCGCCGTTAAATATATTTTCCATTACCAAAAATATAGTATTTTCAGCAGTTTGAAATTAAGCCATTTTATGTTATGAATGCATTAAGCAATGTGTGATGAAATTAAGCATTTTGAATGACACATTTCTAGTTAATTATACATTCCCTGCCCCCCAAAAACAGCATGGACCACCATAGATTTCAAGCCGGTCCATGCTGGTCTATACTGGTCAGTGCTGGTCAAACTAGCTTAGGGGTGTCAAACTCATTCCATGGAGGGCCTAGTGTCTGCAGGGTTTTGGTTTTTCCATTTAATTAAGACCTAGACCACCAGGTGAGAGGAGTTCTTTACTAATTAGTGACCTTAATTCTTCAATCAAGTACAAGAGAGGAGCGAAAACCTGCAGTTACTTGGCACTCCATGGAATGAGTTTGACACATGTGGTCTAGCTGGTTATGCTGGCAGACCAGCCATTGTTGTGTTTTTGCTGGTGACCAGCCTTCGCTGTGTTTTTGCTGGTGACAAGCCTTCATTGTGTTTTCACTCTTGACCAGCCTTTGTTGTGTTTTCGCTGGTGACCAGCCTTCGTTGTGTTTTCACTGGTGACCAGCCTTCGTTGTGTTTTCACTGGTGACCAGCCTTTGTTGTGTTTTCGCTGGTGATCAGCCTTTGTCGTGTTTTCGCTGGTGATCAGCCTTTGTTGTGTTTTCGCTGGTGGCCAGCCTTTGTTCTGTTTTTGCTGGTGATCAGCCGTCGCTGTCTTTTTGCTGGTTATACGTAGAACCCTGTCATGAAGAACCTTCTGGTTACAGAATTCTGTCATTTGTCTCTATGGGCGAACCCTTTTGGATGCCATGTAGAACCCTTTTATTTGTCCCTGTAGGGGAACCCTTTTGAGTTCCATTTAGAACCCTCTCATGAAAAACCCTCTGGTTCCAGGTAGAACCAATGATAGATTCTACAGTTACAATTATAGGATACTTCGGATGTACTTATGGCACATACTGTTAAAAATTACCTGTAATTTGACAGTAAGTTACCGGCTACTGAGTTGCAGTAAAAATACAGTATTTTTATAGTTGAATTAAGGTGTTATTGTTGTCAAATGTATTGTTGTAAAATTACTTGTTGTTTACCTTACCTTCACTGCACTTTGAAATGTAGGTGGGGGCTCATTAGCAAGTACATTACGGTGCATTTTACAATAACGTACTGACAGCTGGTTGCTAAACTGTAAAAAAAAAATGGGTTGTTTGTACTGTAATTTAAGTTTCTGTAAAAACAGGATAATTTTTCTTACAACGTGGTTAGGTCACGCAAATTTCACAGTAACCTATTAACAGTGCAGAATTTATAGTGTTTAACAGAGGTGCTCAACCTTTGACAACATAACCATCAACCACTTAAACTGGTACCACACTTCCACTGAAAGTTGGCATTAACAATCACGCCCCCAAATATGCTAATGAGCCCCACTGGTACATTGCCCCCACCTACATTTTAAAGCGGTAACTTACTGGCAGCCAGTTACCTGTAAGTTACTGTAAAAAAGGTACAGTATGTTACTGTAAAGACAAAATAAACTTTGGTTTAACAGCACATTACTGTAAACTTGACCGTTTGGGGAATTCCTTTTTACAGTAACTTGCAGGTAACTGGCTGCCTGTAAAATACCGTACAATTTAAGGATTTTTGTTTTATGGTGCAGTGATGATTGAAAAATGTACTATTATACTAGATTATCCGCACATGTACCCTGAACAGAACCGACCAGTACCTATGTGTACCTCTGAAGGTATCTTATGTGTACCTTTGATGTTTTGTACCCCAGGGAACAACACTGTACCCTAACCCAGTGTTCTTTTAAGGAACTCAGTCGGGATTTCAACTTGCTCTTCAAAGTTGTAACAGTAGAATGCACAAGGTAGTGCATCAGCAGTTTTCCTATTGTCATGTCAGTCATTACAGACCTTAGAGAGCTATTAATAACTCGTCAGAAATGTGCAGATCAACTAGCCCATGTCAGTTAAGATTTTTGGCTATTTATTTTTTTGCCCATTGATTTTGTTGTAATGTTTGAGTCACTCAGATATCACATGAACACACATAGGACATGGCAAAATGTGTATAATTAAAGGAAATTAGCTTTAAAACTGCTAAAACTGCTAAATTACCCCCTAGAGTCAATTGACGCACCTGTGCGTCACACAGTGATTTTGGAATATTGAATAGCTCCCCGTGTGTTTATGCTATAGACTTACCGTTTCTTGTAGTGACTGCAGCTCAATACCCTATTTCAGCCAATATAAAGTTTGCGCCTCTTCCATAACATGGGGCTTGTGAAAGCGGCCTTTTTCTACACATGAGAAGATCCAGACAAGAAAATCATCACAAAATTGTCTAAAATCCGAACCATGTGAGCTACAAACTAATATGTCACCTATATCGAAAGGGGAGACTCTCACGAACACGACAATCATATTTGTCACTGATGACAAGAATAAGATATCAGTCTCAAGCAATCGGGAATTATGACTTCATATCTGCCCACTCTGAATCAATTACAGTGGAATTGTGTTTGTTTTCATGAATGGCCTGCTGTGTCAGCCATGCAACTCAAACATTTTTCTCAGGCCAGAGGAGAGGAAATAAGAATTTCTAATCAAATGCTAATTGAGCCACAGGGTCCGATACCCATCGGCAATTGACACATACTGCCTTATCCTGATTGATCTGCTTCCTTGGAAAATGGAAGCTGTGCATGTTACCTGATGGTTTTCCCTTTTCCCTCTCCTCAACCAGATTGGTTGTTTTTGGTCATTACCAGTGGTGTAGTGGTCCCTGGAGAAGTGGGTATACTCTCAGTATTCACCTTTTTTTTTTTTAAGTAGTCCAGAAAAAAGCCCTGTTTTAGAAACAGTGACATGTAAGACTATGATTTAGTTTACCCAAAAATATGTAATTTCTACTTGCACACTATTATAAAATGATCATGACTTGATTAGGAGCAGTTTGTAGTTACTACTGGTCACAAGAGCAGCCTGGATGAATGTAAAATGTATTTATCATGAGGCAAACAGGAAATGGTGTTTCGATTATTTTTTGCACATTTATTTAAATAAAATACTTCAAATCTGAAGGTGACAATGCATCCTTGTTCATATTGCTATATGCTTTGTTTTGAACATGTTCATTTACCGGTAAATCATTCAACAAAATATGTTACAACAATATTTAGTTAACAATTTACAAAAATATATGCATTAACAACACATCAACAGTGATATACTCTCTCAACCCAGCACTGGGTTTCTGACCTTTGCTCATACTACAGTATATTCCAGACAAATTTGCTTTCTGCAGGAGCTTTCACACTGCACTGTCTAGAACGCACCGAAGAGGCAGCACGATGGCTCTTCAACCAGGTCCTTGTATATTTTCTAGGATCAAACTTGGAAGTTGGTGGGCCGTTGATATTAATCATCATCAAGTTTGATATGTTTGAGATCAGAAGGACAGCCCTCTTGTCTGAGCTTATATTGTTCATAAGGCTAAAATTCCTCTCACACTCTGCTGTACCGACAGGGAATGTTTTCATACAGTTCATAAGTGGTTTTAGGTCCTTGGGCTCACTACTGGGCTCTTCCAGTAGGTCCCGCATCCCATTCAGTGCTTGGTCTGTGCACAAGTTAAATCGCTTGCACAGTCGCTTAACTTGTTCTTCACCATGGCGGATGCTGGGCTTTGATGGCCACTTACTCTGATCAAGGATGCTGAGGTCCATGATGGTCTCATCTTCAAAAGACAAGCGTTTCTCCAGATTGTTCACAAGGCTTTGTAAGAACTGGCCTGGATTGATAGACTTCAGCTTTGCATTTGTTTTCAGGGCTATAGACCGATACTCCCCAGTCTGTTTTGCTTCTAAAGCCTCACTATATTTCTCACCTGGACTCTCTTTGAATGACTGGATCACTCTGATTGAGCGTTTCAGCAGATGCTCTGCTCCGAGGAGCGTTATAGAACGAGACTGAAGCTCCTGTGACAGGAGACTTAGTTCATGGAGAGTGTCGTACATGAGGCCAAGGTCACAAATGAATTCTGGACTTTGAACACGGTCTAACAAACCTCTGTACATCTGCCTCTCTTTGGTGGACCTCATCTCATCACTGCAAGCATTTTTAAAGTGCTGCACAAGAGCTCCCAGGGATGTCCAAACAGCACGAACAGTCCGAAAGCTACTGGCCACCCAGCGTACATCCAAGATTCTGCCAATGCGAAGAAGTTGTGAGCCTACTTCAGCTGCTGCATTAACAAGTTCACGTTCATTTTTGTTTGACACACTATACAGAGAGTATAGCTTCTGGATAAAAGTTTTAAAGTGATTGACAGAGTTTACCTCATCAACTGCATCTGACACAGCAAGTTCAAGTCTATGGTTCATGCAGTGCCATACAAAAAGCTTTGGGAATCTCAAAGTCAGTCTGGTTGCTACTCCTGACTTCTTTCCTAGCATGACACTGGCTCCATCAGATACAAATGTTACCCAGTTTTCATGAAGCCACTCTTCTGTAAAGCCAGCATTAGTTAAACAGGTGAGTAACGCCTGTAATATGCCATCTGCTCTCTGATTTTCCAGTTCAACAAGTTCCAGGAATATGAACTCAGGGCTTTCTTCTTGAATTGATGCTTTAATAGAAACTGTCATGACAGCTTTGTGACTTAAAGAAGATGCCTCGTCAATTAGGACAGCTAACTTACTGGATGATGCTATAATGCTACTGATGATTTTGCTCTGCATCTCACTAGCAACATGTTGTATTATTTGTGTTGCACTGTAACGTGAATGAAGTATTGAGCCCATTTTTACACCATTCAGTTCCTGCAGCTCAATGAGGCTCTCATGGTCAGAAAAGGGTCGGTTCTTTTTGGCCAGATGGTAGGCTGTTCGAAACACAGCTTCAGTTTCCTTCATGTAGGACTCAGTCATAGTCTCCACTGCATTCTCAATGGCAGCTTCTTTCTGTTGCTCTGCCACCTTCACAGCCTGAGTGTGGGCCTTGGACAACGCATGTTTCCTCACCTTATTTCTCAAGATTGACAAACTTGTTGTTCTACTTCCCTGGCCAGACACTTGAATTTCAAAGTTCATCCATTCTCTTGAGAGCGATACACCTTGCTCCTTGTCGATCCCAATGGAGTTCACACTGCTACAGACCAGACATCCTGCGAAGCATAAACAAACAATGTAACTACTCCTGTATCCACAGCTGTACGTGTGCATGGTCCTTTACACACACACACACACACACACACACACACACACACACACACAAAGTTATCTGTGCCCACTGTTTCAGAAGTTACCCAAACTAGCAATCTACCTAAACTTACCCAATTTTTTGTTTTTGGATCCCAACCAGGGGTTCTTGGATTTGAAGTCTTCTGTTTGTTTAGCACTCCACAGGTCTGGCCAGTCATTATTGATGTCTACAGACAACAACAAAACTAATTATGCATCTCCCTGTCTCTCTCTCTCTCACACACTTACACACACACACACACACACACACTGTAACACTCTGGCTCCAGGGACTCTGATTGTTGAGCCAGGGTTGTTATTTTCTTTGAGGGTGTCTTTTGTTTTGGTTTTGTATTTCTAGGTTTGCCGTTCTGTTGGTTGTATTTCTAGGTTTGTCTATGACTCCCAATCGGAGGTAACGAGTGTCAGCTGTTCGGCTCGTTATCTCTGATTGGGAGCCATATTTATTCTGAATGTTTTCCTGTGGGGTTTGTGGGTTTTTGTTTCCGTGTTACTGTCTGTATCAGTAGTGGAACTTCACGTTTCGTATTTTGTTGTTTTTCTCGTGCTGCACTTTAATATAATAAAGTCTACGATGTTCGCTCAACACGCTGCGCTTTGGTCTCATCCTTCACACGATCGTGACAGAAAAACCCACCATACCAAGACCAAGCAGCGTGTACAGGAGCTAAGAGACTGGACATGGGTGGAGGCGCCGGGTAAGGAGATCGAGAGGCTGGCGATGGCCCAGGTGGGCAAATCGTGGTCCTGGGAGGACATGCTCGGGGGCAAGGGACCTTGGGGGAAGATCAAGGCCCTGGCAAGAGAGGAGCATCGGCGGCAGCAGGTTTTTCGTCGGAAGGACGAGAGGCAACCCCAAGAAATTTTTGGGGGGGGGCACATGGCTTGGGCGGCTGGGCAGCAGGAAGCTGCCACAGGGAGTATAGGTGAGAGGGCTAACGGAGTACGGGAGCCATTGGCGAGAAGAGGCAGGGATGTGTGTGTGGCACGGCGTGAAGGACTGAGGTGTGTTGCCAGTCCGGTCCGGCCCGTTCCTGATCCTCGGTTGAGGCCAGTGGTGTGTGTTCCCGGTATGGACCGGCCTGTTCCTACTCCACGCACCAGGGATACGGTGCGCTTCGCCAGCCCGGCCCGGCCTGTTCCGGCCACTCGCACCAGGGATACGGTGTGCGTCGCCAGCTCAGCCCTGCCTGTTCCTACTCCACGCACCAGGGATACGGTGCGCTTCGCCAGCCCGGCCCGGCCTGTTCCGGCCACTCGCACCAGGGATACGGTGTGCGTCGCCAGCCCAGCCCGGCCTGTTCCTACTCCACGCACCAGGGATACGGTGCGCTTCGCCAGCCCGGCCCGGCCTGTTCCGGCCACTCGCACCAGGGATACGGTGCGCGTCGCCAGCCCAGCCCGGCCTGTTCCTGCTCTCCGCACTAGGCGTGAGGTGAGTCCCCAGGGTCCAGCATGCCCTGTTCCGGCTCCCCGCACTAGGCGTTATGGGAGTCCCCAGGGTCCAGCATGCCCTGTTCCGACTCCCCGCACTAGCCTTGTGATGCGTGTCCTCAGCCCGGTACCTCCAGTTCCGGCACCACGCATCAGGCCTACGGTGCGTCCCCAGGGCCAAGCATGCCCTGTTGCTTCTCCCCGCACTAGCCCTGTGATGCGTGTCCTCAGCCCGGTACCTCCAGTTCCGGCACCACGCAACAGGCCTACGGTGCGCCTCAGACGGCCAGAGTCTGCCGTCTGCCCAACGGGGCCTGAACTGTCCGTCTGCCCAACGGGGCCTGAACTGCCCGTCTGCCCAACGCCGTCTGAACTGCCCGTCTGTCCAACGCCGTCTGAACTGCCCGTCTGCCCAACGCCGTCTGAACTGCCCGTCTGCCCAACGGCGCCTGAACTGCCTGTCGGCCCAACGCCGTCTGAACTGTCCGTCTGCCCAACGCCGTCTGAACTACCCGTCTGTACAGAGCCTACAAAGCCGCTCGTCTGCCATGAGCCTTCAGAGCCGTCCGCCAGATCGGAGCCGCTAGAGCTCTCCGCCAGACAGGATCAGCCAGAGCCTTCCGCCAGACAGGATCAGCCAGAGCCTTCCGCCAGACAGGATCAGCCAGAGCCTTCCGCCAGACAGGATAAGCCAGAGCCTTCCGCCAGACAGGATCAGCCAGAGCCTTCTGTCAGACAGGATCAGCCAGAGCCTTCCGCCAGACAGGAGCAGCCAGAGCCTTCCGTCAGACCGGATCAGCCAGAGCCTTCCGCCAGACGGGATCAGCCAGAGCCTTCCGCCTGCCATGAGCAGCCAGATCCGTCAGCCAGCCATGAGCAGCAGGATCCGCCAGAGCCAGCCTGCCAGGATCCGTCATTCAGTCCGGAGCTGCCCCTCAGTCCGGTGCTGCCACTTAGTCAGGTACTGTTCCTTAGCCTGGTGCTGGTCCTTATCCCGGTGCTGGTCCTTAGCCCGGTGCTGCCCCTTAGCCCGGTGCTGCCCCTTAGCCCGGTGCTGCCCCTTATCCCGGTGCTGGTCCTTAGTCCGGTGCTGCCCCTTAGTCCGGTGCCGCCCCTTAACCCAGTGGGGTGTAGTTGGGGGGTGGTAATGTGTAGGAGGCTAAGTAAGTGGGTAATGACTATGGTGGGGTGGGGACCACGACCTGGGCCAGAGCCGCCACCTGGACAGACGCCCACCCAGACCCTCCCCTAGACGGTATGCTGGTGCGCCCGGAGTGCGCACCTTTAGGGGGGGGTACTGTAACACTCTGGCTCCAGGGACTCTGATTGTTGAGCCAGGGTTGTTATTTTCTTTGAGGGTGTCTTTTGTTTTGGTTTTGTATTTCTAGGTTTGCCGTTCTGTTGGTTGTATTTCTAGGTTTGTCTATGACTCCCAATCGGAGGTAACGAGTGTCAGCTGTTCGGCTCGTTATCTCTGATTGGGAGCCATATTTATTCTGAATGTTTTCCTGTGGGGTTTGTGGGTTTTTGTTTCCGTGTTACTGTCTGTATCAGTAGTGGAACTTCACGTTTCGTATTTTGTTGTTTTTCTCGTGCTGCACTTTAATATAATAAAGTCTACGATGTTCGCTCAACACGCTGCGCTTTGGTCTCATCCTTCACACGATCGTGACACACACACACACACTACTGTGATCACAATAGTCATCAGCAAGACATGGGTCCCCCTCTTTACATTAACAATCTGCATAACCAAGTGGAAATATTTTCAGCAAGTGAAGCTGAAGCATACAGGAGATTAGTGAGTGAAATACTTGGGAGAGTTTATTTAACAAAAAAACAACAAATTTAACACAAAATGTACAAAATGTTATATAACAGTAGCATTGTAAAAAACAAACATGGATACAGACAAAATAAATAGAAGGGCAATAAAATAAATAACATCACACAGAAATTCAAAATGAGGCTTAATCTGTCAAAATCACCTTTTGTTACAGTGTGAGGCTTCACTTTTCAATAAACTGGAGATGCAATTTACTGCCTGTGTGTTCTGACCTGGTGGTGGTAGACTGGATCCTTCTCTATGCTCACACTGACTTGCCTGGCTAGCTCCCGGTTGAGAGCTGCCAGGGCTGCTGGTTTTAGGGGTGGGGTCTGCCTGGGCCTGATCTGGGCCTGATTTGTGCCTCTTTACAAAAAAGTCTGCAATATCTCCCTTCCTTTTCATGGTTACCTGTCCCTATACAAAATAAGACAGCCTGATTAGACCTCAATATTGTTTTAGGCTGAATCTTAAACTATTTGTCCCCATTCTTGTGTTTTAACTTACTTAAAAATCAACTACCAGCTTAGCTACTATGCAATTAAACTAGATCATATAGGTTAGTTAGGGCTAAGTAACTTGGCTAATGTTATAATTTAGGGCTTAGTAACTTGGCTAACGTTATAATTTAGACCTTTACAATAATAAACAAGCTTCATAAACATTGAGATAATCAGTTTCATCAGTCTGGTATGAAATTCTTATGAACTGGGTTGATTAAACACTTACTGAAAACCAACAATGCCCCGGTTTCCCCACATTATCCCAATCTACGTAGCTAGCTTCATAACGTTAGCCGACTCGCACTAACTATTGGCGGCAACATCTCTTCTCCTCTAAATGTGCAGTCACTGGCAATTTGCCAGTAGTTTAAAATAATGATTCATTTGGAAACCACCTTAAAACTTACCTCAGAATGATGTCTTCCATCAACTGGGGTGGCACACCGCCGCTTGTGTCCTTTCTTCATCCGTTGTTTGGTCTGCTGCCGTTATCGTAGTCAAGTGGCACCGGCACCTGAGTTTTTTTTTTTTTTTTTTTCACTGGCACCTGAGGTATTAGCGATATTTTCCTCGGCATGACCCGCCCTACTCTGCCTCTGATTGGCTCATCAGTCCTCATGCCTAAAGTTAACCAATCTAATCAGTGAAAGCAGCGAGTACCAGCCAATTAGAGGCAGAGGAGGGTGGGTCATGGCTTCACTATCCCCGAGGAAGAAAATAGGCAATCTGACTCACAGATATTACTGAATGATGCGCATCAGGGGGGATTTAGAAGTGGGTATACGCAATGCTGACTGAAAAATAAGTAGGTATACGCCGTATACCAGCGTATACCCTGGACTACACCTCTGGTCATTACCCAAGAAACAGGCTGCGACTGATAAGGCCTCCCCCAACGACATCTTGTTTATTTCCTCACAAAACCTCCTTAGGGGTTAGAGGTTTGTGCGTGTGTGCATATTTGTAAGTTGGAGGGGATTTAGAACCAGGCCAAGCTCACACCAGAAAAGCAAATATAGGCCAACGTGGCCGTAGACATACTTTAGGGCGAGCGGCTGTTATTCTTCCCCTTTAACCAAGCAGCAAATCGCTCCGGAGCTACTGCTGCTAACGGCAGCCATTGGGGGGGGGGGGGGGGGGGGGGCTTATCTATCCAGATAATCAGTGTGTCTGGAAGCGGAGGGCATTTCTGTTTCACAACCGATTTGGATGGGGGTGATTGGGTGACTTGCAGCAGTGATTATGGAGAATGGGAGAATGCTATATCTCTATGGCTATGGTGAGACTGCATGCCAGACATGTAATAGCTGTTGGATTTGATCCAGAAAATGTGTGACAGATAAAATATAATTGGGATTCCAAATACGTGCACATACCAAGTAGCTAACATAATGAATATATGTGTTTTTGCACCACACACACCTCTTGTAGAAGCTAACTACTCTTCACATTGTGTGTCTCTAAGAAATCACTCCCAGACTGGAGATACCCCACTGGGCAAAACTGGTTGAATCAATGTTGTTTCCAAGTCATTTCAACCCCAAAAATGTATGTGATGAGGTTGAATCAACATGGAAAAGAAATTAGATTTGCAAAAAGTAATCAACGTAAGGGCATTTACTATTTTTTTCACCAAACTTTTTACCTAAATCCAATGGCATGGTGAAGTGTTTTGTTTAATTCACGTTAATTTACTATTCAACCAAATGTAAATGAAAACTAGACGTTGAACTGACGTCTGTGCCCAGTGGGATCTAACAGTACAGTATGTCAACTCATAATTGCGTAACAGTGCTGATAGGATTATTTCTAAGGGCTCTATTCAATCTGTATCGTGGAAATTCAGTGTTACAGCGTAATTGAAATTTAAAGGCAATGATCCCACGTTAGCGGAGACTGCATTCACAGTAAATGCTGGTAAATGCTGCATATGTCAGCTCAATCTGAAAATACCTTAACATTTCTAGCGCACAATCTATAATGCTTCAGCGATACAGATTGAATAGAGCCATAAGTCTGCGTTTTAAAATGACTAAAGTCATAAAGAAGTATGATAAAATACAGAATGCTGCAGTACGGGTACTGACCAAGACCAGACGGAGAGCACACATTACACCGGTTTTAAGGTCTCTGCACTGGCTGCCTGGGAGTTTTTTAATTCATTTTAAGATTCTTCTATAGTTTTTTATAATAAATCAATCCACGATTGTGCACCCCAATATATGTCAGACATGCTTTTAAGTTATGTCCCCAGTAGGTCTCTCAGGTCCTCTGGCACTGGCATTTTAACTATCCCAAAGCCTAGGACCAAGAGGCAGGGAGAGGGAGCCTTTAGTTGCTATGACCCCAGCCTCTGGAATAGCCTTCCAGAGATCCTGAGGGGGGCCGAAACTGTGTACATTTGTAAAAGAGATCTTAAAAAACAACTTTTTAGCTTTGCTTTCCTTAAGGTGCTTTTTAGTCTTTCAGTTTTTATTGTTATTCTATTGTTATTATGTTAGTTGTGTAGGAAATATTTAAGTTTTTATTTTCATTATTTTTATTCGTTTTTCTTCCTGTAAAGCACAATGTGTTGCATTCCATGTCTGGAATGTGCTGTATAATAAAGCTTGATTTGATAAAATACACTAAGTTGCCAGCTTCACTAAAGGTACAGTGAGGGGGGTGGGGGGTGGGGGGGTGTTTAATGAGTTGCAAAGATAAAGCATTAACAAACATTTTCATACAGTTTACAAGTCAATAACCTTTCCTTTAAGAGAGAGTTGTGACCCTGAATCCATTATAGCACAAGAGGGAGCTGCTTTCCAAAAGACGACACAGCCCCTGTTTCTTTCCGATTTAATCTCAATTATATCATAAGAATCACCTTGGGAGCCCATTTGACAAGTGCTTCACGGTTGGGATGGTGTTCTTCGGCATGCAAGGAACCCCCTTTTTCCTCCAAACATAACGATGGTCATTATGGCCAAAGTTCTATTTTTGTTTCATCACACCAGAGGACATTTCTCCAAAAAGTACGATCTGTGCAGTTGCAAACTGTAGTCTGTCTTTTTTATGGCGGTTTTGGAGCAGTGGCTTCTTCCTTGCTGAGCGGCCTTTCAGGTTATGTCGATATAGGACTTGTTTTACTGTGGATATATATACTTTTGTACCTGTTTCCTCCAGCATCTTCACAAAGTCCTTTGCTGTTGTTCTGGGATTGATTTGCACTTTTTGCACCAAAGTACGTTCATCTCTAGGAGACAGAACGCGTCTCCTTCCTGAGGGGTATGATGGCTGCGTGGTCCCATGGTGTTTATACTTGCGTACTATTATTTGCACAGATGAATGTGGTATCTTCAGCTGTTTGGAAATTGCTCCCAAGGATGAACCAGACTAATCGAGGTCTACAATTTCTTTTCTGAGGACTTGGCTGATTTCTTTTGATTTTCGCATGATGTCAAGCAAAGAGGCACTGCGTTTGAAGGTAGGCCTTGAAATACATCCACAGGTACACCTCCAATTGACTCAAATTATGTCAATTAGCCTATCAGAAGCTTCTAAAGCCATGACATCGTTTTCTGGAATTTTCCAAGCTGTTTAAAGGCACAGTCAACTTAGTGTATGTAAACTTCTGACCCACTGGAATTGTGATACAGTGAATTATAAGTGAAATAATCTGTCTGTAAACAATTGTTGGAAAATTTACTTGTGTCATGCACAAAGTAGATGTCCTAACCGACTTGCCAAAACTATAGTTTGTTAACAAGAAATGTGTGGAGTGGTTGAAAAACAAGTTTTAATGACTCCAACCTAAGTGAATGTAAACTTACGACTTCAACTGTACATAAGTAGTTTTTTGGGGTATCTACTTTAATTTACTATTTATATATACTTTTACTTCACTACATTTCTAAAGAAGATATTGTACTTTTTACTCCATACATGTTCAATTTTCATTACATTTTGAATGCTTAGCAGGACAGGAAATTGTGAAATTCATGCACTTATCAAGAGAACACGTGGACATCCCTACTGCCTCTGGTCTGGCGGACTCACTAAACACAAATGCATCTTTTGTAAATAATGTCTGAGTGTTGGAGTGTGCCCCTGGCTATCCGTACATTTTAAAAACAACAAAAGGGTGCCATCTGCTTTGCTTAATATAAGGAATTTGAAATTTGATACTTTTACTTTTTAGCAATTACATTTACTTTTGATACTTAAGTATATTTAAAACCAAATACTTCTAGACTTTTACTCAAGCAGTATTTTACTGGGTGACTTTCACTTTTACTCGAGTAACTTTCTATTAAGGTATCTATATTTTTACTGAAGTGTGACAATTGGGAAGTTTTTCCACCAATGTCTGGCCACAGCCTACACATTTCTTTGATTGGCAGACAGCAGGGTGAGTGGCATGCTAGACCCCGCGATACCTAGGTAACTAACTGGTAATACGCACCAACACACAATACAAGAATGTCAAAACTCAGGCACACATAACTGGCCAAGTGGGTCGCTACAATACTTAAGATACTGAAAAATATATGGGGATACCCCTTCAAATTAGTGGATTCGGCTATTTCAGACACACCCGTTGCTGACAGGTGTATCAAATCGAGCATACAGCCATGCAATCTCCATAGACAAACATTGGCAGTAGAATGGCCTTACTGAAGAGCTCAGTGACTTTCAACGTGGCACCGTCATAGCATGTCATTTTTCCAATAAGTCAGTTTGTCAAATCTCTGCCCTGCTAGAACTGCCCGGGTCAACTGTAAGTGCTGTTATTGTGAAGTGGAAATGTCTAGGAGCAGCAATGACTCAGCCGTGAAGTGGTAGGCCACACAAGCTCTCAGAACAGGACCGCCGAGTGCTGAAGTGCGTAGCACGTAAATATCGTCTGTCCTCGGTTGCAACACTCACTACCGAGTTCCAAACTGCTTCTGGAAACAACGTCAGTACAAGAACTGTTCGTCGGGAGCTTCATGAAATGGGTTTCCATGGCCGAGCAGCCGCACATAAGCCTAAGATCCCCATGCGTAATGCCAAGCGTCAGCTGGAGTGGTGTAAAGCTCGCCACCATTGGACTCTGGAGCAGTGGAAAAGTGTTCTCTGGTGTAATGAATCACGCTTCACCATCTGGCAGTCCGGCGGAAGAATCTGGGTTTGGCAGATGCCAGGAGAACGGTACCTGACCCAATGCATAGTGCCAACTGTCAAGTTTGGTGGAGGAGGAATAATGGTCTGGGGCTGTTTTTCAGGCCCCTTAGTTTCAGTGAAGGGAAATATTAACGTTACAGCATACAATGACATTCTAGACGATTCTGTGCTTCCGACTTTGTGGCAACAGTTTGTGGAAGGCGCTTTCCTGTTTCAGCATGACAATGCCCCCATGTACATAGCGAGATCCATGCAAAAATGGTTTGTCGAGATCAGTGTGGAAGAACTTGACTGGCCTGCTCAGAGCCCTGACCTCAACCCCATCGAACACCTTTGGGATGAATTGGAACGCCGACTGTGAGCCAGGCCTAATCGCCTAACATCAGTGCCCGACCTCACTAATGCTCTTGTGGCTGAATCGAAGCAAGTCCCCGCGGCAATGTTCCAACAACTAGTGGAAAGCCTTCCCAGAAGAGTGGAGTCTGTTATAGCAGCAAAGGGGGGACCAACTCCATATTAATGCCCATGATTTTGGAATGAGATATTCGACGAGCAGGAGTCCACATACTTTTGGTCATGTAGTGTATGTGTACATTCTAAATGCTGATTGTACAGTTAGGACTACTACCACAAGAACAACTTAAGTACATCATAAACCAATGTAATTATGATGACTTTTACTCCTCCTTTAACATGAAACAGTGCAAAAAAAATGAAAAGATCTCCCTGGTCGTGTCTGAAAACGTCCTAAATAGTAGGCCATTTGAGTTTGTGAAAAGAGAAAGTTGTATTGTCCCATGTAGCTCAGTTGGTAGAGCATGGCGTTTGCAACGCCAGGGTTGTGGGTTCGATTCCCACGGGGGGCCAGTATGAAAATGTATGTACTCACTAACTGGAAGTCGCTCTGGATAAGAGCATCTGCTAAATGACGTAAATGTATAGTATGTGACATTTTGAAAATCTAGTACACTTTAATGGCCTGATGTCACACTAAAATCAGCTGTCAATTAGATATGGGGATGCGCTACCGAAATGAACCAATAGTGGGAAACAACGCAATCGCGCATGACGCATTCTCAGTATGCAAAACTGAGTTTTATAGTATGTGAATTTTAAAAAATCAAGTATGATTTAAATGCCAGGATGGTATACTCATTTTCGGCCTTTCATCTAGTACAATCCGTTGCACACTTTTCACAGCCACAATGCATTCAAAGAGGGGGTGAATAGCCAAGCTTCTGCAGTGGTGCTCAAATGTAAGTCGTTTTTGTTCTCCTTAAAATGATCACGACTATTTCATCATGCATATTTAAAAACAGATTTTCAGCTTACTGCCTGCGATGCCTTTAGCTAGCTACGTGCTTTAGTAGGACTAGAAGTTATAACTGTTCGAACAGTAATGTTAGCTACAGGGTTACTTGCTGTTGATCGACAACTTCATATTTAACGTTAGCTTCGTTTATTTCTAGCTTAGCTAGTTTCATTGCACATAACATGCTGACTAGACCGGGCACGCGCGTGTGCCATCACACGCATGTTGATTTTGTCCATCCACACCAGACGCGATCAGGACGCGCAGGTTGAAATATCAAAACGAATTCTGAACCAACTATATTAATTTGGGGACAGGTCAAAACACATGAAACATTCATGGACATTTAGCTAGCTAGCTAATTTGTCCTGGGATATAAACATTGGGTTGTTATTTTACCTAAAGTGCACAGGAGCTTTTATTTCTTGATCTTTGTAGAATTTTGACCCATTTTGAGTCACACAAAAACGTGTGTTCTCTACTCCGATAATTAATCAACAGATAAAAGGGGAAACCTAGTTAGTTTCTAGTAATCTCTCCTCCTTCAGTCTTCTTCTTCTTCTGTGGACTTTATATGGCGTTGGCAAGCAACTTTAAGGTGCATTACCACTACAAACTGGACTGGAGTGTGGACCTCAGTTCATCTTTCAATCACCCACGTGGGTATATGCTCCTAAAAACCAATGAGGAGATGGGAGAGGCGGGAGAGGTGGAACTTGCAGCACGTCAAGTGTCAAAAACAGAACCAAGTTGTATTGTAGCGCCTGGCTACGCAGATGCTCATTGACACGCGCGAGCAGTTTGGATGAAATGACTGAACAACATTTATGTGTACATTTATTTTGCAACGCACGCAACGCACCTATTGGTAGATGGGTAAAACATTTAAAAGCAGACATTGAATATCCCTTTGAGCATGGTGAAGTTATGAATTACATTTTGGAGGGTGTATCAATACACCCAGTCACTAGAAAGGTACAGGTGTCCTTCCCAGCTCAGTTGCCGGAGAGGAAGGAAACTGCTCAGGGATTTCACAAATAGGCCAATGCTGATTTTAAAACAGTTACAGAGTTCAATGGCTGTGACAGGATAAAACTGAGGATGGATTAACAACATTGTAGTTACTCCACAATACTAACCTAATTGACAGAGTGAAAAGAAGGAAACCTGTACAGAATACAAATATTCCAAAACATGCATCCTGTTTACAACAAGGCACTAAAGTAATACTGCAACAAATGTGGCAAAGCAATTAACATTTTGTCCTGAATACAAAGTGTTATGTTTGGGGCATATCCAATACAACACATTACTGAGTACCACTCTTCAAATGTTCAAGCATAGTGGTGGCTGCATCATGTTATAGGTATGCTTGTAGTCGTTAATGACTGGGGGAGTTGTTCAGGATAGAAAATAAATGGAATGTAGTTAAGCACAGGAAAAATCCTAGAGGAAAACCTGGTTCAGTCTGCTTTCCACCAGACACTTGGAGATGAATTCACCTTTCAGCAGGACAATGACTTAAAATAAAATGCCACCAAGAAGACAGTAAAGGTTCCTAAGTGGCTGAGTTACAGTTTTGACTAAAATCTACTTGGAAATCTATGCCAAGACCTGAAAATCATTGTCTAGCAATGACCAACAACCAATTTGACAGAGCTTGAATATTTTTAAAGAATAATGGGCACATTTTGCACAATCCAGGTGTGGAAAGCTCTTAGAGACTTACCCAATAAGTCTAGGGGTATGAATAATTTCTGAAGGCACTGTATGTGGCAGTCTAGCTACAGAATGTTCACACAACTCTAGTTTGATAATGTTTTGGTTAATGTTGTACTTCATCTTATGTATTTTCAGGATCTAAATGAAGGAGTGTGAGCTGAAGGGGCCTGTGGTACACTTAGGTATACTCCAAATACATTGTTCCAAATGCTAGTTACTTAGCTAACGTTAGCCCAAAACAACAACATGAACCGTGACTGGGTGGGGCTACAGACAATCCTTTCCGGTTCATATATAGACGGGTTGGTTGTTTAGCAAAAAAAATGACAAGTGCGCTACTATTGGGCAAAACAGATGGGGTTGACTTAGATTGTTGACAACATGCAAACTATATTTTGTCTCCAATATTTATTGAAAACATAAATACATTTGCACAATGAGCACTTGTCTCTAAAACACATTATTACAGTTATTGGCTAGCTAACTAGAGAATTTTTGCCATACTAGCATAGATGTGGCATCAGTCAAATCACCCCAAAACAAGACATGGTATCAAGAACAAGATCAAACTAGCTGAATTGTGCCACCTACGATTCCTCACATGGCAGCTTCTTGTCATTGTTGCTAGCTATGTGGCCATCCAGAATCACAACAACACACAGACTTACATTTACATTTACATCATTTAGCAGACGCTCTTATCCAGAGCGACTTACAAATTGGTGCATTCAACTTATGGGGGGTGGGGGAAGAAGGATTACTTTATACTATTCCAGGTATTCCTTAAAGAGGTAGGGTTTCAAGTGTCTCCGGAAGGTGGTCAGTGACTCCGCTGTTCTGGTGTCATGGGGAGCTTGTTCCACAATTGGGGTGCCAGAGCAACGAATAGCTTTGACTGGGCTGAGCGGGAACTGTGCTTCCGTAGAGTTAGGGGAGCTAGCAGGCCAGAGGTGGATGAACGTAGTGCCCTCGTTTGGGTGTAGGGTCTGATCAGAGCCTGAAGGTAAGGAGGTGCCGTTCCACTCACAGCTCCGTAAGGCAAGCACCATTGTCTTGTAGTAGATGCGAGCCTTAACTGGAAGCCAGTGGAGTGTGCAGAGGAGCGGGGTGACATGAGAGAACTTGGGAAGGTTGAACACCAGATGGGCTGCAGCGTTCTGGATAAGTTGTAGGGGTTTAATGGCACAGGCAGGGAGCCCAGCCAACAGTGAGTTGCAGTAATCCAGACGGGACAAGTAAGGTAGGGTCGTACTCTGCGAATGTTGTAGAGCATGAACCTGCAGGATCGGGTCACCGCTTTGATGTTAGAGGAGAACGACAGGGTGTTGTCCAGGGTCATGACAAGGTTCTTTGCACTCTGGGAGGAGGACACAATGGAGTTGTCAACCGTGATGGCGAGATCATGGAGCGGGCAGTCCTTCCCCGGGAGGAAGAGCAGCTCCGTCTTGCCGAGGTTCAGCTTGAGGTGGTGATCCGACATCCACACTGATATGTCTGCCAGACATGCAGAGATGCGATTTGCCACCTGGTTATCAGAAGGGGGAAAGGAGAAAATTAATTGTGTGTTGTCTGCGTAGCAATGATAGGAGAGACCATGTGAGGATATGACAGAGCCAAGTGAGTTGCTGTATAGAGAGAATAGGAGAGGGCCTAGAACTGAGCCCTGGGGTACACCAGTGGTGAGAGCACGTGGTGCGGAGACAGATTCTCACCACGCCACCAGCTAGGAGCGACCTGTCAGGTAGGACACAATCCAAGAGTGAGCAGCGCCGGAGATGCCCAACTCGGAGAGGGTGGAGAGGAGGATCCGATGGTTCACAGTATCAAAGGCAGCGGATAGGTCTAGAAGGATAAGAGCAGAGGAGAGAGAGTTAGCTTTGTGCGGAGAGCCTCCGTGACACAGTGAAGAGCAGTCTCAGTTGAATGACCAGTCTTAAAACCTGACTGGTTTGGATCAAGAAGGTCATTCTGAGAGAGATAGCAGGAGAGTTGGCTAGAGACGGCACGCTCAAGAGTTTTGGAGAGAAAAGAAAGAAGGGATACTGGTCTGTAGTTGTTGACATCGGAGGGATCGAGTGTAGGTTTTTTGAGGAGGGGTGCAACTCTCACTCTCTCTTGAAGAAGGGACATGGCCAGCGGTCAAGGATGAGTTGATGAGCGAAGTGAGGTAAGGGAGAAGGTCTCCGGAAATGGTCTGGAGAAGAGAGGAGGGGATAGGGTCAAGCGGGCAGGTTGTTGGGCAGCCGGCCGTCACAAGTCGCAAGATTTCATCTGGAGAGAGAGGGGGGAAAGAAGTCAAAGCATAGGGTAGGGCAGTGTGAGCAGGACCAGCGGTGTCATTTGACTTAATAAATGAGAATCGGATGTTGTCAACTTTCTTTTCAAAATGTTGATGAAGTCATCCACAGAGAGGGAGGAGGGAGGCGGAGGAGGAGGAGGATTCAGCAGGGAGGAGAAGGTGGCAAAGAGCTTCCTAGGGTTAGAGGCAGAGGCTTGAAATTTAGAGTGGTAGAAAGTGGCTTTAGCAGCGGAAACAGAGGAAGAGAATGTAGAGAGGAGGGAGTGAAAAGATGACAGGTCCGCAGGGAGTCTAGTTTTCCTCAATTTCTGCTCGGCTGCCCGGAGCCCTCTTCTGTGAGCTCGCAATGAGTCTTCAAGCCACAGAGCAGGAGGGGAGGACCGAGCCGGCCGGGAGGATAGGGGACATAGAGAGTTAAAAGATGCAGAAAGGGAGGAGAGGAGGGTTGAGGAGGCAGAATCAGGAGATCAGAGGGAGAAGGATTTAGCAGAGGGAAGAGATGATAGGATGGAAGAGGAGAGAGTAGCGGGAGCGAGAGAGTGAAGGTTGTGATGGCACATTACCATCTGAGTAGGGCCAGAGTGAGTAGTGTTGGAGGAGAGCGAGAGAGAAAAGGATACAAAGTAGTGGTCGGAGACTTGGAGGGGAGTTGCAGTGAGATTAGTAGAAGAACAGCATCTAAAATAATAATAATAATATGCCATTTAGCAGACGCTTTTATCCAAAGCGACTTACAGTCATGCGTGCATACATTTTTGTGTATGGGTGGTCCCGGGGATCGAACCCACTACCTTGGCGTTACAAGCGCCGTGCTCTACCAGCTGAGCTACAGAGGACCACTCATAGTAAAGAGGACCACTCTAGTAAAGATGAGGTCAAGCGTATTGCCTGCTATATGAGTAGGGGGGGACGGTGAGAGGGTGAGGTCAAAAGAGGAAAGGAGTGGAAAGAAGGAGGCAGAGAGAAATGAGTCAAAGGCAGATGTAGGGAGGTTAAAGTCACCCAGAACTGTGAGGGGTGAGTCATCCTCAGGAAAGGAACTTATCAAGGCGTCAAGCTCATTGATGAACTCTCCAAGGGAACCTGGAGGGCGATAAATGACAAGGATGTTAAGCTTGAATGGGCTAGTGACTGTGACAGCATGTAATTCAAATGAGGAGATAGACAGATGGGTCAGGGGAAAAAGAGAGAATGTCCACTTGGGAGAGATGAGGGTTCCTGTGCCACCGCCGCGCTGACCAGATGCTCTCGGGGTATGCGAGAACACATGGTCAGACGAGGAAAGAGCAGTAGAAGTAGCAGTGTTTTCTGTGGTAATCCATGTTTCCGTCAGCGCCAAGAAGTCGAGGGACTGGACCGTAGCATAGGCTGAGATAAGCTGTGCCTTGTTGGCCGCAGAATGGCAGTTCCAGAGGCTGCCGGAGACCTGGAACTCCACGTGGGTCGTGCACGCAGGGACCACCAGATTAGAGTGGCAGCAGCCACGCGGTGTGAAGCGTTTGTATGGCCTGTGCAGAGAGGAGAGAAAAGGGATAGACAGACACATAGTTGACAGGCTACAGAAAAAGGCTACAATAATGCAAAGGAGATCGGAATGAAATTAACTAAACATCTGGGAAAGCGAGAGAGCGGGGCCTCCCTCACTTACGTTTCACTGAAACACTCAAATATAACTCTCCCAACTTCCACTTTAGAAATTATAATTGTTGTAAACTACAGCGGTTCAATGTTTTCTAGGAATAGACTCTAACTTAGTTTATTCAGACTTCTGCCCCATTGAAGCGTGTGCATCGTTTTCATGACGTTGTCAGCTAACCCATCTATGAAGCTGACACTGATTCTAAACGGTTCTTGAAATGTATGGAAGACTGCAGATGTGTCCCTTTCATAGCACACAGCAAATTGGCCAGTGTAAACTAGTGTGGATTTTTCAGTGCAACATTTCTAGTGTTGATTGAAGAGTTAAACTAACACTGTAAATAGTTAAATTAACACTCAGTGGTGTAAAATAACCCCAGTGTTGGTGTTAATAACCAGAGTTGAGTAAAAGGCATAAGCTGACACAAAAACAAAATATTTTATAGAGGTGCTGACTAATTGTGCTCCCAAAAATGTGATGGGTATAGCAACCAACATTTCGGCAGGCAGTGTTTTCTTGAGGGTTACATAGTAAATGCTTGAACCAGGTTATGTAGACAAACAGTGCAATTAGTGCAGCAACAGAGATGGGTGTGTCATTGTAATTACTGTAATTATGGATGAAAAAGTGGAACTGTTCAAAAACTAAGATTTTACGATGTCAAGATGTTGAATACATGGGCAATTATTTACATCATCTTATGTCAACATGATTAGATATAATTGAATACATAATGTTAATATCAACAATAATTATTGTTACATTTAACTTACCTTGATCTTTGTTTAATTATTTCATTTAATATCTTCTTGTGGTATAAACATGCATAATGCATAATGAGCATCATCAACAAGGGAAACATGATAATAAGTCGCAAAAAAAGCTTGCGCTCTGTTCCTTGCCTCAGGCTGCACATGCTGTTCTCTCATCAAGTGATTATATTTTCACCCATCAGACTATTCTCGATTTAATCTTGTCTTTACTACTATGTAAAATTAGTTTCAATTTAGAAACGGCCATTATCAAATGGGCAGGAACAGGGACACGATAATTAAAATACATGTCATCTGTATGCACTTGAATAGCGAATGGAGGCCACTTTCCCAATGGTTTGATTTTCACTCATGTGGGGTAGGCTACTCAAGTGTCACGACTTCTGCCGAGGCTGCCTCCCCTCCTTGTTCGGGCAGGTTTCGGCGTTCGTCGTCACTGTCTTACTAGCTACTGCCGATCCCATTCTCATCACTCCACTTGTCATGTCTTGTCTTGTCAATCACACACACCTGGTGCTCAATCAGGCTGAAACGGAGGCTATGGAGTCCCTGCGCCAGGGGTACGTACGTCCCTCCACTTCACCTGCTTCCTCGAGTTTCTTCTTTGTGAAGAAGAAAGATGGCGGTTTATGCCCGTGCATTGATTATCGACCACTGAATAAGGTGACAGTACGATTTAGTTATCCTCTTCCCCTCATTCCTTCAGGGATTGAGTCAATGCATGGGGCCCGTTTTTTCACCAAATTAGACCTCAGGAGTGTCTACAACCTGGTGCGTATTCGGGAAGGGGATGAGTGGAAAACAGCATTCAGCACAACCTCGGGGCATTATGAATACCTGGTGATGCCCTACGGTTTGATGAATGCTCCATCCGTTTTCCAGTCCTTTGTGAACGAGGTGTTTCGGGACATGCTTGGTCGCAGTGTGGTGGTCTACATCGATGACATCCTGGTGTATTCCGCTACGCGCGCCGAGAATGTGTCCCTGATTTGCAATGTACTGGTCCGACTGCTGGAGAATGATCTTTATGCCAAGGCAGAGAAGTGTGAGTTTTTCCAGCAGTCAATCTCCTTCCTCGGATACCGCATTACTACCACAGGTGTGGAGATGGAGGGAGATCGTATTTCAGCCGTGCGTAATTGGGCGACTCCAACCACGGTGAAGGAGATGCAGCGCTTCCTTTGCTTTCCCAACTACTATCGGAAGTTTATTCGAGGCTTTGGCAAGGTCGCAGCTCCCATTACCTCCTTGTTGAAGGGTGGGCCGTCCCGGCTCCGCTGGTCTGTTGAGGCTGATTTGGCCTTCAGTAAATTGCGGGGTCTGTTCACCTCAGCCCCGGTACTGGCTCACGCCGATTCATCACTACCGTTCGTAGTGGAGGTGGATGCGTCTCAGGTAGGGATAGGCGCTGTCTTATCCCAACGCTCGGGCACGCTACCAAGCTCCGCCCCTGTGCCTTCTTTTCGAAGAAGCTCAGCTCGGAGGAGCAGAACTACGGCGTTGGTGATCTGGAGCTGCTGGCTTTTATCCGAGCTTTGACGGTGTGGAGGCATTGGCTCGAAGGGGCAAAACACCCTTTCCTCGTCTGGACTGACCACCGTAACCTGGAGTACATTCGGGCAGCGAGGAGGCTGAATCCTCGCCAGGCCAGGTGGCCCCTCTTCTTCACCCGGTTTGATTTCACACTCTCATACATTCCGGGTACAAAGAACGTGACGGCAGATGCACTGTCTCGGCAGTATGACACAGAGGAGAGGCCCAGAGACAACACCCCCATACTCTCGGCCTCATGCATTGTGGCGCCGGTAGTATGGGCGATGGACGCGGATATAGCGCAGGCGTTACGCACAGATCCATTTCCACCACAGTGTCCAGCTGGGCTGCAGTACGTGCCTGCGCTTATCCGTGATCGTCTGATCTACTGGGCACATACGACAACCTCCTCTGGTCATCCAGGTATCGGTCGCACAATGCACTACCTGACCGAGAAGTACTGGTGGCCTACCTTGGCTAAGTACGTGAGGGTGTATGTTTCCTCCTGCTCAGTGTGCGCCCAGAGTAAGGCACCTAGGCACCTCCCAGTCGGTAAGCTACAAACTTTACCAGTTCCACAACGACCATGGTCTCACCTTAGTATTGATTTTCTTACTGATCTTCCCCTCTCCCAAGGTAACACCACTATCCTGGTCATTGTGGATCACTTTTCGAAGTCCTGCTGCCTCCTTCCTCTGCCCGGTCTTTCCACGTCCCTACAAATTGTGGAGGCTCTGTTTACTCACGTCTTCTGGCACTACAGGGTACCAGAGGATATAGTGTCTGACCGAGGTCCCCAGTTCACGTCTGGGGGTCCTAGTCAGCCTGACCTCTGGATTTCACCCCGAGAGTAATGGGCAGGTGGAAAGGGTGAATCAAGATGTGGGTAGGTTCCTGCGGACCTACTGTCAGGACCGGCCGGTGTTCCTACCATGGGCATAATACACTCAGCACTCTCTCCGCCACTCCTCCACTAAACTAACACCCTTCCAATGTGTTTTGGGTTACCAACCAGTCCTGGCACCGTGGTACCAGAGCCAGTCAGAGGCTCCTGCGGTGGATGACTGGTTTCGGCACGCGGAGGAGACTTGGGACACTGCCCACGTTCGCCTCCAGCGTGCCGTGCGTCGTCAGAAGGCCAACGCTGACCGCCACCGAAGGGAGGCCCCGGTTTTCGTACCGGGGGATCGGGTCTGGCTCTCGACCCGGAATCTACCCCTCCGCCTGCCCTGCCGGAAGCTGAGCCCTCGGTTTGTGGGGCCGTTTAAAGTCCTGAGGAGGATAAACGAGGTTACATACAGGTTGTTACTCCCCCCTGATTACCGTATTAACCCCTCGTTTCATGTGTCTCTCCTCAGGCCGGTGGTAGCTGGTCCGCTCCAGGAGTCTGAGGTGCGGGAGGTTCCTCCACCTCCTCTGGACATTGAGGGGGCCCCGGTGTATTCGGTCCATTCCATACTGGACTCGAGGCGTCGAGTGGAGGGCCTTCAGTATCTCGTGGAGTGGGAGGGATACGGTCCGGAGGAACGGTGCTGGGTCCCAAGGAGGGCCATCCTCGATCCCTCCTTGTTGAGGGATTTCCACCGTCGCCATCCAACTCGCCCTGCTCTGCGTCCTCCTGGCCTTCCCAGAGGCCGGGGTCGGCGCACTGCTGGAGCCGTGCGTCGGGGTGGGGGGGGTGGGGGTACTGTCACGACTTCCGCCGAGGCTGCCTCCCCTCCTTGTTCGGGCAGGTTTCGGCATTCGTCGTCACCGGTTTACTAGCTACTGCCGATCCCATTCTCATCACTCCACTTTGTCTTGTCTTGTCAATCACACACACCTTGTGCTCATTTCCCAAATTAGTATGTGTATAAGTGTTCCCTCTTGTTTCATTGTGAGATCGAGTAGCTCGGTTGAGCTACTCTTCCATTTGTTATTGCCAAGGTGGAATATTTCCCTTGTGATAGTTTCGTTTTGACGCTGGGTGCGTTTTATTTATGTAAACGGAATAAACTCTGGACTTCGGTGTTTTACCTCATGCGCCTGACTCCTTCATTCACACCTCGTCACATCCGGTTAATTCGCAGTGTGCGATAGGTGATATTCCGCCCAAACGTTGTATGCCATGGCCTCTCCAACCCTGCAGCTACCCAGTGCTTAATTTGAGAAACCAAGTGAAATCTGTTAGGGAACATTGATAGTAACATGTTTTCACAATGAAGCATATTTCATTGAACTGTTGACAGTCCCTCTCTCTGTGCGCTGTTGAAAGGAATGAAGGAGAGCATGGTGGTGAGATATTCTGCAGCTAAAAGGTATTGTGTCAGCATATTAATTATGAAAATATTTTTAAAAAATGCCTCATTACTAGGCCTTTCAAAATCAAGTACAGATTCACTGTAATTGTAGGCTAATTCTGAATTTGTTTAATTTATGCTTAACCAATTATGTACCAAAGATATCTTCAACCAGTATTTATTTATTTATTTGTTATGCCATGTGTAATATGCGGTAGGCTATGCATTGTATAACGGCACACTGTCTGTGCATAGCAGGGTGTTGCGGTCAGTGGGCTTTGTGTACAAGTAAGTGTGCAATTTGTCATTCTCTTTAATGATCTATAAGTCCATCTTTTTATCTCATCAGTCTGCATGGTGAATTTTAGATATTTCGTTTCGCAGTGTGGAATTAATTGAGCTCCTACTGGCTTCCTACTGGCTTCCTCGCCAGAGGACAAAGACGTCATCTATGTATCTTTTCCATAGGAGGATTTTAGACAGGAGGGGATGTGTCTCTGTTTTGTAAGTGAACTCTTCCTCAAATTGTCCCACATATACAGTGAGGGAAAAATGTAATTGATCCCCTGCTGATTTTGTTCATTTGCCCACTGATAAAGACATGATCAGTCTATAATTTTAATGGTAGGTTTATTTGAACAGTGAGAGACAGAATAACAACAAAAAAATCCAGAAAAACGCATGTCAAAAATGTTATAAATTGATTTGCATTTTAATGAGGGAAATAAGTATTTGACCCCTCTGCAAAACATGACTTAGTCAGACGTTTCTTGTAGTTGGCCACCAGGTTTGCACACATCTCAGGAGGGATTTTGTTCCACTCCTCTTTGCAGATCTTCTCCAAGTCATTAAGGTTTCGAGACTAACGTTTGGCAACTCGAACCTTCAGCTCCCTCCACAGATTTACTATGGGATTAAGGTCTGGAGACTGGCTAGGCCACTCCAGGACCTTAATGTGCTTCTTCCTGAGCCACTCCTCTGTTGCCTTGGCCGTGTGTTTTGGGTCATTGTCATGCGGGAATACCCATCCACGACCCATTTTCAATGCCCTGGCTGAGGGAAGGAGGTTCTCACCCAAGATTTAATGGTACATGGCCCCGTCCATCGTCCCTTTGATGCGGTGAAGTTGTCCTGTCCCTTTAGCAGAAAGACACCCCCAAAGCATAATGTTTCCACCTCCATGTTTGACGGTGGGGATGGTGTTCTTGGGGTCATAAGCAGCATTCCTCCTCCTCCAAACACAGCGAGTTGAGTTGATGCCAAAGAGCTTGATTTTGGTCTCATCTGACCACAACACTTTCACCCAGTTCTCCTCTGAATCATACAGATGTTCATTGGCAAACTTCAGACGGGCCTGTATATGTGCTTTCTTGAGCAGGGGGACCTTGCGGGCACTGCAGGATTTCAGTCCTTCACGGCGTAGTGTGTTATCAATTGTTTTCTTGGTGACTATGGTCCATGGCCACACCATTAATCTGGAGAAAGAAGTCTGACTCAAAAATGAAGTAGTTGTTGGATAATACCAGTTCAATGAGTTGCAGGATGCATTCATTGGATGGAGCAAAGGTAGGGTCTCTGTTGGAGGAAGTGTTGTGGCCAATATGGTGCCCAGGCTCTCCACCAATGAGATCATGTGACTAGTGTCTTTGACATGAGATGGGAGATTCTCAACCATTGGTTTGATGTGATGATCCACAAACTTGGAAATGTTAGATGCCACTGAGTCAATTGCTGCCACAATAGGTCTACCTGGGCACTTGGTTGTGAAATGTAGGGACTGTGTAAAAAGTAGGTGTCTTAGGAAATTTCACACATAGAAAGTCACCTTCATTTTTTTGTGATTTGTCCTGATTCCAAACAGCTCACCACTGTGGATGTGATGTTTTGCTGGAATTCTAGGGTAGGGTCATTCTAGGGTAGAAGTCCCTTTAGATAGTTGTCGGTGATATTCATTTACATAGTCACATTTGTTTTGTAAACAGATTCCTCCTCCTTTGTCCTTAAGAGACAATTTCTCATCTCTACTCAGGTTATCGTAAGATTTGTGTTTCTGTTTGTCTTTCAGTAGGTCGCCTACATCACTTTCAACAAGCCTGCAGAAAGTTTCTATGGAAGCATTGCATTTGGGGCGAGGTATGAATTAACTTTTTGCTCTGAGTGTGTTTCTCCTGCAGCTCAGCTTGGATAATAGAATCACGGTATGGCAGGTAAGGCTATTGACTGATGTGGTAGACCTATGTACATTTCTCACTGAGTATGACATTTCATGTGGAGTCATGCGATTTTCGCTCTTATTAAAGACCTCTCGTAATCTCAGACTACGGAAGAACTTAAATAGGTCTACCTGGACTCCAATGTCATTGATGTCTGTGGTGGGTACAAAGGATAACGCCTTATTTAGAACACCAAGGTGGGCTGATGTCAGGATCTTATTTGATAAGTTAAAAACCTTCAGCTCCTGTTGTTGGGCTGGGGGTCTGTCCTGGGTCTCAGTTGGTAGGTGTTGCGGGGTGGAGGTGGATTTCTTCTTCCCCCGATGTGTGCGTCGAAGCCTCGTCCTCGCTTGGGGTATAGTCCTTGACGTTGTCCCCGGTGTCTCCACCCTCCTTCGTTAAAGAAAAAATCCTCACTGCTGGTAGAGGAGCCAGAGGCAGTGCTGTCAGTGTATAGTTGATCTGACAGAGGGTCTTTACGTCTGTGATCAGCTTGTCTTTTCCTGGTGTGGTTTCTTGTAATCAGGATCTTGCCAGAAGTATGTTAGTCTGTTGTTCTTTTCTTCCAGATCGCGTTTGCACTTCTTGATTTTCCTCTTGTTCTCTAGATCAGCGTTGCTCTTAATGAGCTTGTGTCGTAGAGCTTGCTGTGACTGTTCGAGGGAGGTTTGGATCTCAGTAATGTCCTTTTTAAGTTGGTCTATGCTAAGAGTCATCAGATCCAATGAACATTTATTTAGTATAGCACACCATCGTTCACAAAACCTGTCAGTGCGCTGGCCAAATGAAGGCTCTTTTTGCCAACAGAGTCCATGTGGTATAACACTTAAAGTGACGATGTGAAGATGTGTTTGGGTTTTCTTTGATGAGTTGTCTTGGAATTCAATACAATTATTATCCCAGTTGCCTTCTGGTCAATCAAATAAAGACTGTTACTAAGAAGTTATCTCAGTCTTTATCTCGGTCTTGTTGGTTGTATAAAAAAGCCTCCAATGGGTATTGTTTCATAATGTTGAGTTTGATTAGGTTCCCGTGTTGGCTGGGGAGTTGGTTTGTTGGCATGTATATTCTTTAATAAATTAGAAGATAGAACTGGGTTAATCACGAACATTGAGTTAAAATTGTTTGTTACTGGGCTAGGAATTTTATTGGGGCATTTCACTGTGTGTGTGGGGGAGTAGAGGAAAACTGCCCTAGGGTCAAAGTGCTTGCTCTTACTTAAATCCATGGCTGCCTTTTGTCTCTCTCTTCAAACATTGTGAGGAGAGCGGCACCAGGGTTGAATGGAGTTTGGGCTAGACCTTGGTCTCCTTGGTATCTTCTTGATTGATTACAGCATGATGGGGTGGGGTGTGTGTCAAGAATTTAGGGCCTTGTCATATTGAGACTAAACATGAGTGTGCGTGCAAGACAGGGGAGCAGTGATTGGTTGGAGTAATATTTCAGCCGTCCTCAGGGACAAAGGAAGTGGGCGGAGCAATAAAAGAGCAGGAAAACTGAAGAGGACTATTTAAGATGGAGGGGGACCTTAAGAATGTGTGCTCCTCTGCAGACGGGTATCGGCTTTGTTGGAAACTTTAATAAAGTCATTTCTTGGTGCAACAAAAACTCTGTAAGACCTTATTTGTAATAAAGTATGGTGGTTATTTTCCACAACACCTGTCAACAGGAGAAAATCGTTTAGTAAAAGGCATAAGCTGACGCACACCCAAACAGTTCTACTTTTCATCCCTCATTACCTTAATTACTATGACACACCCGTCACTATGTTCATTGGCTGCACTACTTGCACTGTTTGTCTACATAAGCATTTACCATGTTACCCTGAAGAAGGCACTAAGTGCCGAAACGTTGGTTGCTATACCCATTAAATGTTTGTGAGCATAATTTTAGTGTGCGACTTTCATACTTACTTTTTATAACAACCAGAGTTTAACCAAAACCACGCCCATCATTATCATAATTCTAAGCATGCTCTATTGCAGGTTGATGTTTTTAATTATTTTTTCAATATCTATGTTTTTGCATGTACATTTATTGATTAATGAATCTTATGCTACTCAAATATATATAACATACATTTTTCTAAACGAATCCAATCTGTTTCTTGGACCCGTTACTGAAATGGTTGTTCCAGTTTAGATGCTTTAGGTAGTCTCATATCTTAATATGTATTGTATTGTCGTAAAGACTTTAATTTTAATGATAACACATTCACTTAGGATCTCACTTGGTGATGGTCACAGGACTGAAAATGAATGAATGCAAAAACCATATTTTTGTCACTAGCAAATACAATCATGGGTGATACTGGTAACTCTAAAATTCTCTTGAAAGGCACCCTGGGAAATATGCAAATAAGGCTCAACTCCTTATTTGCATAAAATAAGGTGTTGAGTGTGTGTGGTTCTTCAAAGAACCATCCCATTTAAGGATGCAGCTGCAGGGTGGTACATTTATAAAGGGTGGTACATTATAAAGGGTGGTACATATAAAGGGTGGTACATTTTCCTGGCTGTTATGTAGAAACGATTATTCGTTACTGAAGAACTATCAATAACAGAGGCTACTACGCATAAATTATGTAGTACAGTATTCACCCCCCTTGGCATTTTTCCTATTTTGTTGCCTTACAATCTGGAATTAAAATGGATTTTTGTTTTTTGTGGGGTTTTTATCACTTGATTTACACAACATGTCTACCACTTTGAAGATGCAAAATATTTTTTCTTGTGAAACAAACATCAAATATGACAAAAAAACAGAACTTGAGCGTGCATAACTATTCACCCCCCCCATCTATTCGCGCCATCCATCATTCCTTCAATTCTGACCAGTTTCCCAGTCCCTGCCAATGAAAAACATCCCCACAGCATGATGCTGCCACCACCATGCTTCACTGTGGGGATGGAGTTCTTGGGCTGATGAGAGGTGTTGGGTTTGCGCCAGACATAGCGCTTCCTTGATGGCCAAAAAGCTCGATTTTAGTCTCATCTGACCAGAGTACGTTCTTCCATATGTTTGGGGAGTCTCCCACATGGCTTTTGGCGAACACCAAACATGGTTGCTTATTTTTTTCTTTAAGCAATGGCTTTTTTCTGGCCACTCTTCCATAAAGCACAGCTCTGTGGAGTGTACAGCTTAAAGTGGTCCTATGGACAGATACTCCAATCTCCACTGTGGAGCTTTGCAGCTCCTTCAGGGTTATCTTTGGTCTCTTTGTTGCCTCTCTGATTAATGCCCTCCTTGCCTGGTCCATGAGTTTTGGTGGGTGGCCCTCTCTTGGCAGGTTTGTTGTGGTGCCATATTCTTTCAATTTTTTAATAATGGATTTAATGGTGCTCTGTGGGATGTTCAAAGGTTCTGATATTTTTTTATAACCCAACCCTGATCTGTACTTCTCCACAACTTTGTCCCTGACCTGTTTGGAGAGCTCCTTGGTCTTCACGGTGCCGCAAGCTTGTTGGTGCCCATTGCTTACTGGTGTTGCAGACTCTGGGGCATTTCAGAACAGGTGTATATATACTGAGATCATGTGACAGATCATGTGACACTTAGATTGCACACAGGTGGACTTTATTTAACTAATTATGTGACTTCTGAAGGTAATTGGTTGCACCAGATCTTATTTAGGGGCTTCATAGCAAAGGGGGTGAATACATATGCACGCACCACTTTTCCGTTATTAATTTTTTAGAATTTCTTGAAACAAGTTATTTTTTTCATTTCACTTCACCAATTTGGACTATTTTGTGTATGTCCATTACATGAAATCCAAATAAAAATCCATTTAAATTACAGGTTGTAATGCAACAAAATCGGAAAAACGCAAAGGGGGATGAATACTTTTGCAAGGCACTGTAAGTATTTAAGGCTATTTCACCTCACTGTCTATACTTACTAAGAATTTATTGGAACTTTCGTAGAAAGACTGTTTATTTCACAGAAACCGTAGATAAATTACATCATACTTATACTAACTTCAGAATGTGTCTTTTGTATCTTTGCTTGTAGCTGGGTAGGTACTTTGTTGTTGCCTTCTTGTTTCTCTGTTGTTAATTATTACTTTCTGGTCATTACCCTCAGGGGTGTGTGCTTAGTCAATTCATGTACTCCCTGATCACCCAAGACTGTGTGGCCGTGCACGACTCCAACACCATCATTAAGTTTGCCAACAACACGACGGTGGTAGGCCTGATCACCGATGACGGTGAGATAACCTATAGGAAGGATGTCAGAGATCTGGCAGTGTGGTGCCAGGACAACAACCTCTCCCTCAACATCAACAAGACAAAGGAGCTGATCGTGGACTACAGGAAACGTAGGGCCGACAACACCCCATTCACGTCAACAGGGCTGTAGTTGAGTGGGTTGAGAGGTTGAAGTTTCTCTGCGTCCACATCGCTAAAGATCTATCATGGTCCACACAGACAAACACAGTCGTGAAGAGGGCACGACAACGCCTCTTCCCCTTCAGGAGGCTGAAAAGATTTTGCATGGGCCGTCAGATCCTCAACAAGTTATACAGCTGCACCATTGAGAGCATCGTGACTGGCTGCATCACCGTTTGGTATGGCAACTGCTTGGTATCCGACCGCAAGGCTCTACAGAAAGTAGTGTGTACGGCACAGTATGTCACTGCAGCCGAGATCCCTGCCATCAGGACCTCTATAACAGGTGGTGTCAGAGGAAGGCCCTAAAAATTGTCAAAGACTCCAGCCACCTAAGTCATAGACATGGTAAGCGGTACCGATGCACCAATTCTGGAACCGACAGGACCCTGAAAAGCTTCTACCCCCGAGCCATAAGACTGCTAAATACACTGCTCAAAAAAATAAAGGGAACACTAAAATAACACATCCTAGATCTGAATGAATTAAATAATCGTATTAAATACTTTTTTCTTACATAGTTGAATGTGCTGACAACAAAATCACACAAAAATGATCAATGGAAATCAAATTTATCAACCCATGGAGGTCTGGATTTGGAGTCACCCTCAAAATTAAAGTGGAAAACCACACTACAGGCTGATCCAACTTTGATGTAATGTCCTTAAAACAAGTCAAAATGAGGCTCAGTAGTGTGTGTGGCCTCCACGCGCCTGTATGACCTCCCTACAACGCCTGGGAATGCTCCTGATGAGGTGACGGATGGTCTCCTGAGGGATCTCCTCCCAGACCTGGACTAAAGCATCCACCAACTCCTGGACAGTCTGTGGTGCAACGTGGCATTGGTGGATGGAGCGAGACATGATGTCCCAGATGTGCTCAATTGGATTCAGGTCTGGGGAACGGGCGGGACAGTCCATAGCATCAATGCCTTCCTCTTGCAGGAACTGCTGACACACTCCAGCCACATGAGGTCTAGCATTGTCTTGCATTAGGAGGAACCCAGGGCCAACCGCACCAGCATATGGTCTCACAAGGGGTCTGAGGATCTAATCTCGGTACCTAATGGCAGTCAGGCTACCTCTGGCGAGCACATGGAGGGCTGTGCGGCCCCCCAAAGAAATGCCACCCCACACCATGACTGACCCACCGCCAAACCGGTCATGCTGGAGGATGTTGCAGGCAGAAGAACGTTCTCCACGGCGTCTCCAGACTCTGTCACGTCTGTCATGTGCTCAGTGTGAACCTGCTTTCATCTGTGAAGAGCACAGGGCGCCAGTGGCGAATTTGCCAATCTTGGTGTTCTCTGGCAAATGCCAAACGTCCTGCACGGTGTTGGGCTGTAAGCACAACCGCCACCTGTGGACGTCGGGCCCTCATACCACCCTCATGGAGTCTGTTTCTGACCATTTGAACAGACACATGCACATTTGTGGCCTGCTGGAGGTCATTTTGCAGGGCTCTGGCAGTGCTCCTCCTGCTCCTCCTTGCACAAAGGCGGAGGTAGCGGTCCTGCTGCTGGGTTGTTGCCCTCCTACGGGCTCCTCCATGTCTCCTGATATACTGGCCTGTCTCCTGGTAGCGCCTCCATGCTCTGGACACTACACTGACAGACACTGCAAACCTTCTTGCCACAGCTCGCATTGATGTGCCATCCTGGATGAGCTGCACTACCTGAGCCACTTGTGTGGGTTGTAGACTCTGTCTCATGCTACCACTAGAGTAAAAGCACAGCTAGCATTCAAAAGTGACCAAAACACCAGCCAGGAAGCATAGGAACTGAGAAGTGGTCTGTTGTCACCACCTGCAGAACCACTTCTTTATTGGGGGTGTCTTGCTATTTGCCTATATTTTCCACCTGTTGTCTATTCCATTTGCACAACAGCATGCGAAATGTATTGTCAATCAGTGTTGCTTCCTAAGTGGACAATTTGATTTCACAGAAGTTTGATTGACTTGGAGTTACATTGTGTTGTTTAAGTGTTCCCTTTATTTTTTTGAGCGGTGTACTATCTAAACTGCTGTGAAATATATTTTCCATTACCAAAAATATTGTATTTTCAGCTGTTTGAAGCTGGTGTACAAAACCGAAAGTAAAAGACAGGGAAGCATAGAAATAGTGCACATAAAACAGATCTACTACTTCTCAGAATTGCTTTCAATGAGAATGACAGATCTATAACTCACATTTCTATGTGAATTTGGTCAGGTCGCCCAAAAAGTTACATATTGCTGCTTTATAGTTTCAGTATACATACAGGGCCTTGACACTGTATTCAAAATCTGTTCCACTGTTACCATGCAAATTACCATTACTTTCTTTATAGTTTCACTATAGTTTCAGTGTACTGTACCTACAATCAATACTGTGAGGGCCAGACATGAGGCAAGTGCATTATCCATTTCTTCAGTAACTTGCTACAACAAAACCAATTATAGTTGACTGTAGCTAACTTGCTAGTGAGCGTATAACTAGAGACCATATAGCTATCTGACGTGAACCAGTGAATAGCTCACATATCTGGGGAAGGCTACCAAAACATTTCTGCAGCATTGAAGGTCCCCAAGAACACAGCGGCCTCCATCTTTCTTAAATGGAAGAAGTTTGGAACCACCAAGACTCTTCATAGAGCTGGCCACCCGGCCAAACTGAGCAATCGGGGGAGAAGGGCCTTGGTCAGGGAGGTGACCAAGAACCCGATGGTCACTCTGACAGAACTCCAGAGTTCCTCTGTGGAGATGGGAGAACCTTCCAGAAGGACAACCATCTCTGCAGCACTCCACCAATCCGGCCTTTATCGTAGAGTGGCCAGACGGAAGCCACTCCTCAGTAAAAGGCACAAGACAGCCCTCTTGGAGTTTGCCAAAAGGCACCTAAAGGACTCTCAGACCATAAGAAACAAGATTCTCTGGTCTGAAAAACCAAGATTGAACTCCTTGGCCTGAATGCCAAGCGTCACGTCTGGAGGAAACCTGGCACCATCCCTATGGTGAAGCATGGTGGTGGCAGCATCATGCTGTGGAGATATTCTTCAGTGGCAGGGACTGGGAGACTAGTCAGGATCGAGGGAAAGATGAACGGAGCAAAGTACAGAGAGATCCTTGATGAAACCTGCTCCAGAACGCTCAGGACCTCAGACTGGGGCGAAGGTTCACCTTCCAACAGGACAACAACCCTAAGCACACAGCCAAAACAAAACACAGGAGTGGCAGTCTCTGAATGTCCTTGAGTGGCCCAGCCAGAGCCCGGACTTGCACCCGATCAAACATCTCTGGAGAGACCTGAAAATAGCTGTGTAGCGACGCTCCCCGTCCAACCTGACAGAGTTTGAGAGGATCTGCAGAGAAGAATGATAGAAACTCCCCAAATACAGGTTTGCCAAGCTTGTAGCGTCATACCCAAGAATATTTGAGGCTGTAATCACTGCCAAAGGTGTTTCAACAAAGTACTTAGTAAAGGTTCTGAATACTTATGTAAATGTGATATTTCAGTTTTTCATCTTTAATACATTTGCAAACACTTCTAAAAACCTGTATTTATGTCAGCATAAGTGTCCACTTAATTTGAGTGTCTTTTACGTGTTTGGAATGCAGCCTAGAGAGAGCAGGAGCTCTAGGAGGTGGGACCTGTTTCTTCTAACCAATCAGATAAGGTTTCGTAGACCAGCATACTGTTGGTGACAGCTCACATGGGCCATGTAGTCTGGCACAACTACCTGTCATTCACGACTTGTGTTACCAGGTTACCACTGAGATTGATTGCACAATGTCCACCAAAGAAGCCCAGCTGTTAGCTGTCATGGCGGGTAAGTTTAAATGTCTGTCTAAATGGCTAGGTAGTAAGCTTTTTTCTTCTTTGTAATACGTTTTTGGAAGCTATTGTCCAAGTCATTTTTATTAAGAGTTTGTAACTAACGTTGTAGTCTGATTCTAGCTACTGAAATCGATTAGGGAAAGTTATTTTGCAAGCTATTTTTAAGCTAGCTAGCTCGCTTGATTCTTTATGGAGCCATAGCTAGCTAGCTAGCATACTCATTAGAAAATGAATCATTCGCCTGCTAAGACCTAGGAACTGACAGAAATCCCATGATTTATTGATCATCCAGTTAGATCTGGAGTTTTAGTAGAAGCACAACTGAAGGTACAACATCATTTGTTTAGCTTTGATATAGATTCTTTGAATCCGTACTGCCCTTTGATTAATGTAAAACCCTATCTAAACCATTTACAATTGTCCTTCCCCACTTTCCAGGCTGCAATCCCGGGGTCTGTTCAGGCCTCCGTCATCTCCACAATGCCCTTGGGGACATGAAGGACATCCAGCAATGACTGGAGGCAAAGCATCAACACCATTTAGAACCTGAAGGACGTAAAATATGCTGGGATGCAACAGATTCAGCTTACCATAGCCGTGGAGAACGTGAAGAATATATTTTCAGGTATGTTCAGCTGGACCATTACATGCCACTTGATTGGGAACTATTATTGTTGGCTTGCATTGCATTTGATGTGACACTGTAAATTTACTATGTATTTGTGTATTCATATTTCTCCTCCCTTCCTGTGCAGTGCCTGAGATGGCAGACACTCCGTTAACAATAGAGCAAGGAGGACCTGACGTTCAACAAGATTGTGTCCCTCCTCACATGGGCCCTCAATGAATACTTACAAAAGTAAGTCTGTACTGCCCTCGATGTGACTCATGTAACATCAGTGATATCTGGGCACCAGTCTGGGCACCAGTTACTTTATGTATTGTAACAGTGTTGCTTCCGTCCCTCTCCTTGCCCCAATTTGGACTTGAACCCTCTGAACACATTGACAATTGTCACCCACAAATCATTGTTACCTATCGCTCCGTAAAACTGTGGCCCTTTCAGAGCAAGGGAAACAACTACTTCTAGGTTTTAGAGTGGCTGACGTCACTGATTGAATGCATGTCTGCGCTTATGACTGTTTGTGAGTTTGTTTTTGTAAAATGTAGATTCAGGCATTGTTGTGTGTGCGATTTCCTCCTACAACAGGACAATGACCCAAAGCACAGCTCCAAACTATGCAATAACTATTTAGGGAAGAAGCGGTCAGCTGGTATTCTGTCTATAATGGAGTGACCAGCACAGTCACCAGATCTCAACCCTATTGAGCTGTTGTGGGAGCAGCTTGACCGTATGCTACGTAAGAAGTGCCCATCAAGCCAATCCAACTTGTGGGAGGTGCATCAGGAAGTATGGGGTGAAATCTCTTCAGATTACCTCAACAAATTGACAACTAGAATGCCAAAGGTCTGCAAGACTGCAAATGGAGTATTCTTTGATGAAAGCAAAGTTTGAAGGACACAATTATTATTTATATTAAAAATCATTATTGCTAACCTTGTCAATGACTACATTTCCTATTCATTTTGCTATATTTCCTATTCAAACTCATTTCATGTATGTTTTCATGGAAAACAAGGACATTTCTAAGTGACCCCAAACTTTTGAACGGTAGTGTATATGACTGTGATTATGTGTTCCAGTGTGGAGATGATGGGTTACCCAGAGCTATGATTATCATAGTTATTAAAGACGAACATGGTTGAGTTGTGCAGAAAGACCAGCTTACACTCTCTAACCCTTCCACAATCCAACATCACAGAATGGCTGCACAAGACTCTGCAGACAGACAAGATTTACGGGCAGAAAGATACGGAGCCAGAGGCTGATTACGATGAATACCACCAGACCACCGTCCCGGTCATACTCTTCCAGGTATCATATAGATATCCCCTATCCCCGTTTGTTGCATTAGCCTGAATTTCTTTAACCAACAACTGGGGGAAACTAAGTGGTGTCTAGAGATGCTACAGTAAGGTTACTTTCAGTGATGGAATTTCAGGATTTTGGGCACTGGCCAGCTGGGCTAGTAGACCACTATTTATACTAGCCAGGGTCCCAAATCAGTGCCGAAAAGTATTAGCCTCGGGCTAGTGGGCTAGCTTAATTTCCATCCCTGGTTACGTTACCATACAGTATACAGTGAGGGAAAAAAGTATTTGATCCCCTGCTGATTTTGTAAGTTTGCCCACTGACAAAGACATGATCAGTCTATAATTTTAATGGTAGGTTTATTTGGGGATGTAGCTCAGTTGGTAGTGCATGGCGTTTGCAACGCCAGGGTTGTGGATTCGATTCCCACGGGGGGCCAGTATGAAAAAAAATAAAACAATGTCTGCACTCACTAACTGTAAGTCGCTCTGGATAAAAGCATCTGCTAAATGACTAAATAAAAAAATATTTGAACAGTGAGAGTCATGTCAAAAATGTTATAAATTGATTTACATTTTAATGAGGGAAATAAGTATTTGACCCCTCTGCAAAACATGACTTAGTACTAGGTGGCAAAACCCTTGTTGTCAATCACAGAGGTCAGATGTTTCTTGTAGTTGGCCACCAGGTTTGCACACATCTCAGGAGGGATTTTGTCCCACTCCTCTTTGCAGATCTTCTCCAAGTCATTAAGGTTTCGAGGCTGACGTTTGGCAACTCGAACCTTCAGCTCCCTCCACATATTTTCTATGGGATTAAGGTCTGGAGACTGGCTAGGCCACTCCAGGACCTTAATGTGCTTCTTCTTGAGCCACTCCTTTGTTGCCTTGGCCGTGTGTTTTGGGTCATTGCCATGCTGGAATACCCATCCACGACCCATTTTCAATGCCCTGGCTGAGGGAAGGAGGTTCTCACCCAAGATTTGACGGTACATGGCCCAGTCCATCGTGCCTTTGATGCGGTGAAGTTGTCCTGTCCCCTTAGCAGAAAAATACCCCCAAAGCATAATGTTTCCACCTCCATGTTTGACGGTGGGGATGGTGTTCTTGGGGTCATAGGCAGCATTCCTCCTCATCCAAACACGGCGAGTTGAGTTGATGCCAAAGAGCTCCATTTTGGTCTCATCTGACCACAACACTTTCACCCAGTTCTCCTCTGAATCATTCAGATTTTCATTGGCAAACTTCAGACGGCCCTGTATATGTGCTTTCTTGAGCAGGGGGACTTTGCTGGCGCTGCAGGATTTCAGTCCTTCACGGCGTAGTGTGTTACCAATTGTTTTCTTGGTGACTATGGTCCCAGCTGCCTTGAGATCATTGACAAGATCCTCCCGTGTAGTTCTGGGCTGATTCCTCACCATTCTCATGATCATTGCAACTCCACGAGGTGAGATCTTGCATGGAGCCCCAGGCCGAGGGAGATTGACAGGTCTTTTGCGTTTCTTCCATTTGCGAATAATCGCACCAACTGTTGTCACCTTCTCACCAAGCTGCTTGGCGATGGTCTTGTAGCCCATTCCAGCCTTGTGTAGGTCTACAGTCTAGTCCCTGACATCCTTGGAGAGCTCTTTGGTCTTGGCCATGGTGGAGAGTTTGGAATCTGATTGATTGATTGCTTCTGTGGACAGGTGTCTTTTATACAGGTAACAAACTGAGATTAGGAGCACTCCCTTTAAGAGTGTGCTCCTAATCTCAGCTTGTTACCTGTATAAAAGACACCTGGGAGCCAGAAATCTTTCTGATTGAGAGGGGTCAAATACTTATTTCCCTCATTAAAATGCAAATCAATTTATAAAATTTTTGACATGTGTTTTTCTGGATTTTTTTGTTGTTATTCTGTCTCTCACTGTTCAAATAAACCTACCATTAAAATTATAGACTGATCATGTCTTTGTCAGTGGGCAAACGTACAAAATCAGCAGGGGATCAAATACTTTTTTCCCTCACTGTATGTGTATTTGACCAGACCTGAGAATTGATTCTTGTCTGAATAAGTTCCACGGCAAGGGATCCAGTTTGTACTATACATCTATCGTTAATATTATCAAGAGAGATAATCTGACATCTTTTTTTTCCTCTCTCTCTCCTCACATCTTATGTTTGTGGGTGCCCAAATCGACGAGACCTTCAAAGAGCAGGTCCTGAAGCTCTGCTTAAAACAGATGAACTCATTCCTCATCAAGTAACAAAGCTTAGAAAAGTTGTCATAATAATTCTGTGATGTTTTTGGTCATGACTTTACACTGAGGTTATTAAAAAAGTATATCAGGGAATTCAATGTACTGTACATCTCGTCTACAAATGTCAAATATTGGATGTTCAGGAACAAAGAAGAGGCGATCGCCTAAAAGAAAGAAGATCCCACAACCCTGATGTTGCAAGCGCCATGCTCTACCAACTGAGCTACAGAGGACTATGTCTTGTATTTATGTGATGTGTTTAGGAGATGACCAGCAAGGCCCATCACAGATTGGTGGTTGAGTGCATCAAAGCTGTGGTGTAGAAAAGGGTCACCTTTAAAAATGCAAACGAGAGGAAAGATGGAGCACTTCCTCTTCAGGAAACACAATGCTGTAAGTGGAATACATGTGTTTTTTCCTCCAAGGAGATCTTCATCAGAAAATACATGTCTTGATCTAACTATTCAGTCAATTTCAGCCAATAACTGATGTAATTAAGCCACCTTTTCACTGCTATTTCCACTGATACTGTTATTGGTGTATATTGTAATGTATACTCCTCCAGGATCAGGGAACTGACCGGCTGTGTGACTCCTTCACTGCCATAGCCGAGGTGTTCAACATCAGACCCCACTGTGATCTGCTGCAGTCACTCTTTATGGTCTACCTCCTTGCCTAAACTGAGTGCTCTGCCTTTCACTAGAACCAGGTGATCTCTTTGTATTTTGAGTGGAACATCCCCTCAACAACCTAAATGGACTTGTCAAAAATCGAATGCAGACATATTGAATGCAGCAAAGGTAAGTAGGAAAACTGTTTTTGAGTCAATATCTATTGAACATAAAAATCACCACCTTGCTGCCAATTTTGGTTGCAATTATGTCATTTTTCTACTCAATTTTGTTATATCCAATTGGTAGTTACAGTCTTGTCCCATCGCTGCAACTCCCGTATGGATTCGGGAAAGGTTGAGAGCCATGCATCCTCCGAAACACGATGCTGCCAAGCCGCACTGCTTCTCGACACACTGCTCGCTTAACCTGGAAGCCAGCTGCAATGTGTCGAAGGAAACACCGTACAACTGGCGACCGTGTCAGTGTGCATGCGCCCGGCCCGCCACAGGAATCGCTAGACCACGATGGAACAAGGACATCCCGGCCGGCCAAACCTTCCCCCAACCCCGACGACGCTGGGCCAATTGTGTGTCGGCTCATGGGTCTCCCGGTTCCGGCCGGCTGCGACACAGCCCGGGATCGAACCCAGATCTGTGGTGACGCCTCAAGCACTGCAGTGCCTTAGACCACTGCGCCCCTCAGGGGGCCTGCCTGCTGGTTTTTTGTTCTAATGGATAATTAAGTGCACCCACCTGGTGTCCCAGGTCGAAATCAGTCCCTGAACAATGAAAAAAGGCAGTGGAACTGGCTTCGAGGTCCAGAGTTCAGTTTGAGGGGATAGACCACATGAATGTTAACAATAGTGTATGTTTTCGCAAACTTTCTGTTTTTGCAATTTGTAACCACTACTGTAGGATTTTAGTAATTGAACTATACTTTTAATGTGTAATTAGACAAAGTATTTTATGATGCTTGAAATATGAGGAATCTGCTATGAATTCTTCGCTGTTATTGAGAAATAGAAATTGTATCCTAAAAGACTGAATGGATGAATCTGCCTTTCATGTAGATGTTACCAATGTATTGTTTATCACTATATTTATTTCAAGACTGCAGGTAACAAATGTAGCCGAGTTAAAATGAACATGCCTCCAGTGTTTCTAGTTGCATTCCTCCTTCTCACCCTTGTCTCCTGCATCCCTCCTACCAATGATCTCTCATGTAGCGTGACTTAGGAATTCAGATAGTGAAAAGTTATCATTTTTCAGCTAGCTATCAGTTGATATTCAAATATGAATCAAATACAGTATTTCAAGATATGAGTACAATCAAGTTCTTTCCAAAATTGTTTTGATAGGGAAGATTGCTTATACAATGAGAATTGGGCCATTTTTCCCCATTCACCTAAGATGTTAGGTGTGCTGTCATTATAATTTTACTATTATCAGCACAAACAGGGTTTAGTGCAGTTAATATACAGTACCAGTCAAAGTTTGGACACACCTACTCATTCCAGGGTTTTTCTTTATTTTTACTATTTTTTACATTGTAGATTAATAGTGAAGACATCAAAACTATGAAATAACACATATGGAATCATGTAGTAACCAAAAAAGTGTTAAACAAAATATATTTTAGATTTTAGATTCTTCAAAGTAGCCACCCTTTGCATTGATGACAGCTTTGCACACTCTTGGCATTCTCTCAACCAGCTTCATGAGGTAGTCACCTGGAATGCATTTCAATTAACAGGTGTGCCTTGTTAAAAGTAAATTTGTGGAATTAATGCGTTTGAGCCAATCAGTTGTGTTGTGACAAGGTAGGGGTGGTATACAGAAGATAGCCCTATTTGGTAAAAGACCAAGTCCATATTATGGCAAGAACAGCTCAAATAAGCAAAGAGAAACGACAGTCCATCATTACTTTAAGACATGAAGGTCAGTCAATACGGAACATTTCAGGAACTTTTAAAGTTTCTTCAAGTGCAGTCGCAAAAACCATCAGCGCTATGATGAAACTGGCTCTCATGAGGACCACCACAGGAAAGGAAGACCCAGAGTTAGCTCTGCTGCAGAGGATAAGTACATTAGAGTTACCAGCCACAGAAATTGCAGCCCAAATAAATGCTTCACAGAGTTCAAGTAACAGACACATCTCAATATCAACTGTTCAGAGGATACTGTGTAAATCAGGCCTTCATGGTCGAATTGCTGCAAAGAAACCACTACTAAAGGACACCAATAAGAAGAAGAGACTTGCTTGGGCCAAGAAACACGAGCAATGGAAATCTGTCCAAATTTGAGATTTTTGGTTCCAACCGCCGTGTCTTGTGAGATGCAGAGTAGGTGAACGGATGGTCTTTGCATGTGTGGTTCACACCGTGAATCATGGAGGAGGAGGTGTGATGGTGTAGGGGTGCTTTGATGATGACACTGTTGGTGATCTACTTAGAATTCAAGGCACACTTAACCAGCATGGCTACCACAGCATTCTGCAGCGATACGCCATCGCATCTGGTTTGCACTTAGTGGGACTATCATTTGTTTCTCAACAGGACAATGACCCAACACACCTCCAGGCTGTGTCAGGGCTATTTTATCAAGAAGGAGAGTGATGGAGTGTTGCATCAGATGACCTGGCCTCCACAATCCCCCGACCTCAACCCAATTGAGATGGTTTGGGATGAGTTGGACCGCAGAGTAAAGGAAAAGCAGTCAACAGGTGCTCAGCATATGTGGGAACTCCTTCAAGACTGTTGGAAAAGCATTCCTCATGAAGCTGGTTGAGAGAATGCCAAGAGTGTGCAAAGCTGTCATCGAGGCAAAGGGTGGCTACTTTGAACAATCTAAAAAATATTTTGATTTGTTTAACACTTTTTTGGTTACTACATGATTCCATATGTGTTATTTCAAAGTTTTGATGTCTTCACTATTATTCTACAATGTAGAAAATAGTGAAAAGAAAGAAAAACCCTTGAATGAGAAGGTGTGTCCAAACTTTTGACTGGTACTTTATGTGTAAATTGATCAGATAAATCAGTTTGTAGAGCTGTACACAGAATTGAACACTCACTTGTAACTAATATTCATTGACTCCTGCGGAATACCATGATAATTGGACCATTTTGTCCCATTCGCCTAAGACAAGGCTATTCAACTATATTCTTACGGGGGCCAGATTTGAAAAAGGTTATTTACAGGGGGGCCAGACATTTTCTACATGTGATTACTCTTCCTAAGATCGGTATAAAAACAAAGCAAAAACACAATTATAATCTTGTAAAGCACTTTTATTCAAATTAAATGTTTCTTAAAGTTCATTTTAAGTGCTTTAACATTAGCCTAATTCTTTGCCTCAAATGGTTTAAATAATGGAACACATTTGTACTTATAACATAGTTGACCTGCATCACATTAACATTAATTTCTAATTCCCTGTCCGTTTTTACATATAAAGCTTCATCTTTTGTTTTTATTTACACATTTTATTTACGCATGCTCACCCATCTGCACACAATACCCCCATAATGTTTTCAAATTTATTGAAAATTAAATACAGAAATATCTAATTTAAATAGGCATTCACACCGTTGAGTCAATACATGTTAGAAACACCTTTGCAGTGATTACAGCTGTGAGTCTTTCTGGGTAAGTCTCTAAGAGCTTTGCACACCTGGATTGTACAATATTTGCACATCATTCTTTAAAAAAAAATCAATTTGCTAGACAGCCATTTTGCTAGACATTGCTAGACAGCCATTTTCAAGTCTTGCCATACATTTCCAAGTCGATTTAAGTCAAAACTGTAGCCAGGCCACTCAGGAACATTCAATGTCATCTTGGTAAGCAACTCCAATGTTTTAAGTTATTGTCCTGCTGAAAGGTGAATCTGTCTCCCAGTGTCTGTTGGACAGCAGACTGAACCAGGTTTTCCTCCAGGATTTTCAATATGCTTAGCTCTATTCTGTTTATTTTTATCCTCAAAAACTCACTATTCCTTGCATATGACAAGCATACACATAACATGATGCAGCCACCATCATGCTTGAAAATATGAAGAATGGCACTCAGTGATGTGTTGTGTTGGATTTGCCCCAAACATAACAATTTGTGTTCAGGATATAAAGAACATTTCTTTGCCACATTTTTTTGCAGTTTTACTTTAGTGCCTTGTTGCAAACAGGATGCATGTTTTGGGTGCAAGACACAGTATTTGCCAGTGAGAACCAAGAGGGGCCTAGCTTTGTTCCTGCCTACAGAAGGCTACTGAGTGAGAATGGTTACATTCTGTTCTACTAGGCCCTCTGCACCTCCAACTCCCCTGAAGTACTACCACAATATACTACCCCCAATTCAGTAGTGGCCTTCAGTGAGGTGCACGGCTGCAAGTTTTGTCCTCCATGACTGGGAAAGACCCAGAAGATCCTACATGCACCTGGTTTGCATCCCAATATTGTGTTCATTGTTTTCACAGCCCTTTAAGGAATGAGAGTTTAAGACAGTAGCCATACAATTAAGAGTAAAATTACTAATGTTTGGGCTACTATGTGTGGGCTACAATGCTATCTGGACTATGGATACAAGTAAAGACAGTTTTAAACATATGGCTCAGTTGGTACAAGTAATACAAATACTTACAGTACATTCGAAAAGTATTCAGACCCCTTGACTTTTTCCACATTTTGTTATATTACAGCCTTATTCTAAAATTGATTAAATTGTTTTTTTCCTCATCAATCTACGCACAATACCCCACATTAATGTTGCAAATTATAACAAATAAAAAAACTGAAATATCACATTTACAAAAGTATTCAGACCCTTTACTCAGTACTTTGTTAAAGCACCTTTGGATGCTACAAGCTTGGCACACCTATATTTGGGGAGTTACTCCCATTTTTCTCTGCAGATCCTGTCAAGCTCTGTCAGGTTGGATGGGGAGCGTCGCTGCACAGCTATTTTCAGGTCGCTCCAGAGATGTTCGATCGGTTTCAAGTCCGGGGTCTGGCTGGGCCACTCAATGACATTCAGAGACTTGTCCCAAAGCCACTCCTGCGTTGTCTTGGCTGTGTGCTTAGGGTCATTGTCCTGTTGGAAGGTGAACCTTCGCCCCAGTCTGAGAGTCCTAAGCGCTCTGGAGCAGGTTTTCATTAAGGATCTCTCTGTACTTTGCTCCGTTCGTCTTTCCCTCGATCCTGACTAGTCTCCCAGTCCCTGCCACTGAAAGATATCCCCACAGCATGATGCTGCCACCACCATGCTTCACCGTAGGGATGGTGCCAGGTTTTCTCCAGATGTGATGCTTGGCATTCAGGCCAAAGAGTTCAATCTTGGTTTCATCAGACCAGAGAATCTTGTTTCTCATGGTCTGAGAGTCCTTTAGGTGCCTTTTGGCAAACTCCAAGTCGGCTGTCATGTGCCTTTTACTGAGGTGTGGCTTCCGTCTGGCCACTCTACCATAAAGGCCTGAATGGTGGAGTGCTGCAGAGATGGTTGTCCTTCTGGAAGGTTCTCCCAGCTCCACAGAGGAACTCTGGAGCTCCATTTAAGAATGATTGAGTCCACTGTGTTCTTGGAGGCCTCCAATGCTGCAGGCATTTATTGGTACCCTTCCCCAGCTCTGTGCCTCGACACAAACTTGTCTCTGAGCGCTACGGACAATTCCTTAAACTTTATGACTTGGCTTTTGCTCTGACATGCACTGTCAACTGTGGGACCTTATATAGACAGGTGTGTGCCTTTCCAAATCATGTCCAATCAATTGAATTTACCACAGCTGGACTCCAATCAAGTTGTAGAAACATCTCAAGGATGATCAATGGAGACAGTATGCACCTGAGCTCAATTTCGAGTCTCATAGCGAAGGGTCTGAATACTTATGTAAATAAGGTATTTCTGGTTTCTAAAAACCTGTTTTCGCTTTGTCATTATGGGGTATTGTGTGTAGATTGATGAGGATTTTTAACGATTTTTTATCCATTTTAGAATAAAGCTGTAACGTAACAAAATGTGGAAAAAGTCAAGGGGTCAGAATACTTTACGAATGCACTGTATATGACAACAAAAACATAAAAATTGGGTTAAAACGTTTTATTTGGAGTTATATGATGGGGTAAGACAGTTGTACTAAGGACAGTCAACCAATAAAAAATAATAATTAATAGGGGTAAAAACAGTTTAAATAAATTAGTCACAAAAAAGTCTAAAAAAGGTGTGTGATATTCACTATTGGACTTATCATCAGCATGCGCCAGAATGCCAGTTGGCTGGGATTGCAACATGTATACAATTAATAACTAAATAACCATATATTGAAAGTTGACCAGGAGTACCATCCTGTCCTGGGGGACCTTGGTGGCCAAACAACTCAGTACACACAACCCAATAACAGCAGGAACTGGGGGCCTGAGTGTCTAGATAGCCCCTCAGTAAAGTAAATAAGTGGCAGGTAGCTTAGTGGTTAAGAGCGTTGTGCCAGTAACCGAAAGGTCGCTGGTTCTAATCCCCGAGCCGACTAGGTGAAAAATCTGTCGTTGTGCCCTTGAGCAAGGCACTTAACCCTAATTGCTCCTGTAAGTCGCTCTGGATAAGAGCGTCTGCTAAAATGACTAAAATGTAAAATGTAAATGTCTTTCATGAGCCTTGGCTTGTACGAGCTGGAACAGCATCTCCTTAATGGAGTCCTGAGTCCCATGCAGAGACACACTGGGTCCGCCTGTTATGGCAACTGCTCGGACTCTGACCGCACGGCACTACAGAGGGTAGTGCATACGGCCCAAAACGTCACTGGGGCCAAGCTTCCTGCCATCCAGGACCTCTATACCAGGCGGTGTCAGAAGAAGGCCCTAGAAATTGTCAAAGACTCCAGCCACCCTAGTCATAGACTGTTCTCTCTGCTACTGCACGGCAAGTGGTACCGGAGCACCAAGTCTAGGTCCAAAAGGCTTCTTAACAGCTTCTACCCCCAAGCCATAAGACTCCTGAACAGCTAATCATGGCTATCTGGACTATTTGCATTGCCCCCCCCCACCCCCTCTTTTACACTGCTGCTACTCTGTTTATTATGTATGCATTGTCACTTTAACTATCCACAAGTACATATTACCTCAATTACCTCGACTAACCGGTGCCCCCGCACATTGACTCTGTACTGGTACCCCCTGTATATATCCTCCCTACTGTGATTTTATTTTACTGCTGCTCTTTAATAATTTTTATCATTTTACTTATTATTATTTTTTGATATATATTTTTTAACTAAATTATTTTTTTTTCTTCTTAAAACTGCATTGTTGGTTAAGGGCTTGTAAGTAAGCATTTCACTGTAAGGTCTACACCTGTTGTAATCGGCTCATGTGGCAAATAACATTTGATTTGATTTGATCAAACATCTAACCTTCCAATCTCAGGGCGGACAGTTTAGCCACAAGGCCACTAAGTCGGTCACAGACAGCCCCTACCCCCTCGAAAAAACACGTGGACAAATGTATTATTTTACCCTATATTTTGGCCCATTCGACCCCTCTCCTGTCCGCTCCATTTTGTCAGTGTGCTGTTGTAACTCAAAACTAAGGTTTTCTCCTACTGTTGTTTGAGGGAAAACGCTTAGCAAAACTGTCTTAATGCTTTCCGAGTTGTTAACATTAGTGGTGGCCAGCCAGATAATTTGTTTTATAAGGCACCCATTAGACTACCCCAGTAGTAGTTCCTTGTTGTTCTAGTTTTTATATCATAAACACAGTTACTCCACTCCAGTATAAGCCATAATCAAGGGGTATATATAGCATTTAAAAATTCAAAAAATTTTGCCGACAGTATTTTGTTTGGGGTATTTTAGTCCTGATCCCCATAAGCTGCTGTCAAGGCAGCAGCTGCTCTTCCTGGGATCCAATTACAATTACATATAATAAAACAATTCATAACACACACAACACATTATTACACACTACTCTACCATAACATATATACAATACAAAATCAATAATACAGCACAATAACAATATTCAAATGTATGTGAGTTTGCGAATGCTGTGTGTGTGCTTGTGTGTCTCTTCACAGTCCGAGCTGTTCCATAAGGTGTAGTTTATTTTTTTAAATCTGATTTTACTGCTTGACTGAGTAACATGATGTGGAATAGAGTTCCGTGTAGTCATGGCTCTATGTAGTACTGTGCGTTTCCCGTAGTCTGTTCCGGACATGGGGACTGTGAAGAGACCTCTGGTGGCATGTCTTGTCGGGTATGTATGGGTGTCTGAGCTGTGCGCTAGTCACTTAAACAGACAGCTCTGTGATTTCAACTTGTCAATACCTCTCACAAAACAAGCATTGATGCAATCTGTCTCTTCTCCAACCTGAGCCAGGACAGATTGACATGCGTTTTATCAATGCTGGCTGTTCATGTACATCTAAGGGCCAGCCATGCTGCACTGTTCTGGGCCAATTGTAATTTGCCTACGTCCGTTTTTGTGGCACTTGCCCACATGACTGGACAGTAGTCCAGGTGCGACAAAACTAGGGCCTGTAGTACTTGTTTTGTTGATAGCGATGTCAAGAAAGCAGAGCAGCGCTTTATTATGGACAGACCTCTCCCCATTTTAGCTACAGTTACATTAATATGTTTTGACCATGACAGTTTACAATCTAGGGTTACACCAAGCAATTTAGTCTCCTCAATTTGCTAAATTAAAACATTATTAATTACAATATTTAGTTTACATTCAGGGTTAGTGAATGATTTGTCCCACATACAATGCTTTCAGTTTGTGAAATATTTAGGACCAGCTTATTTCTTGCCACCCATTCTGAAATTGACTGCAGCTGTTTGTTAAGTGTTGCAGTGATTTCACTTGCTGTGGTAGCTGACGTGTACAGTGTTGAGTCATCAGGATACATAGACACACAGGCTTTACTCAGTGCCAGTGGCAGGTCATTAGTAAAGATTGACGAGGACTAGCTACAAAGTGAGACAAGCGAGACAGACGAGGACTAAGCTACAAAGCCAAGTGACCTGCCAGCGAAGCCATTGTTGGACAAGCATCTTTCTTACGCGAGTCACGAGGATCCACGGCCATCTTCACTGGTTCAACGTCATCTAACTATATGCTTGCTAGGGTTTGTTGTAGCAAGGTACTGAAGATGGATAATGCACTTACCTCATGTCTGGGCCTCACAGTAAGTAAATGTAAATATCAATGTGTGGATCGCTTCGGCTGAATTGGGGCGGTCCAGTAGCTATCAACTAATGCCATCAGGCTAGCTAACTACATTAGTATTATTAGTTAGACTAGCGAGCTAGCTACTATTGCTTCTGAAGATGTAGCCTGTTTATAGTAAATGTTATCTTCAAACTAGCTAACAAGCATATTTTCTAGCTCTGATGAGCGATGATTGTTGTATGTTACAAGAAGCAAAAGTGTTGTGAATTGCTAATAGTATATTATTGATGTTCTTTGTGTTATGTAAAACTATTAGCTGGTCATGGAAATAATGAACTATCAGTATACTGTTCCGTTAATAAAGTTCCACTTATAAAAGTAGTAGCTTAACAAATGTTGATTGTTTTGTGTTAATCAGTCTGTGAAGCGGTAAATAAATGAACAGTAAGGTACACAGCAACTATGGTGAAACTATATAGAAAGTAATGGTAAATTACATGGTAACAGTAGAACAGATTTTTGCTGAAAGTATGGTGAAACTATAACAAAATTACCAGTAAATTACATAATATTTACTGTACTAAAATAACTGCGTAACGACCGGAAAGTAATAGTAAACAACAGGGAAACAAGACAGCAAAAACAAGGTACCTACCCAACTACAAGCAAAGACATAAAAGGTATGTTTTGAGGTTAGCCCAAATACAGTACAGTGTAAGTATGATGTAGTTTCTCTAACGTTACTGTGAAATAAACAGTCTTTCTACGAAAGTTCCAAGTACATTCTTAATAAGTGTAGATGGTGAGGTGAAATGGCCTTAAATACTTACTACATAACTTCTGCTTATTAGCCTCTGTTATTGATAGTTCTTCAGTAACATATAATTGTTTCTACATAACAACCAGGAAAATGAATCTTCCTTTATATCAGTATTATGCAGCAAAATACTAACTGTTAACCGGTTATTACCACTTACCTGGTCGTTTCTGTCTTGTTTCCAAGTTGTTTCCAGATACTTTCCAGGTTGTTACCCTCTTATTTCAACACTGTAAACTGAAGTGCTACTGTTTTTTATACACCCAGTCATGGCAAGCACAATTAGCAAAGTTGGATTTGTTCGGACATTAGGCTGAGTTAAAATCGAGAAGCCGAAGTCAAAAACCTAAGTGGGAGCCTCTGCTGAAGAAAGCAACTGATTCATGCATTGTGTCAGCTGCAATTAACTGTGCTGACGGTCCTAATTCTGACCTCTTTAAACACAATGCGGTGGTGAGGCCTAGGTCCTAGACTACAGACGATGAAACAAAATAAACAACAATCCTGTCGGGGTTTTAAGCCCCCTCTCATGTTTATGTCACAAGTCGTAATGTGGCCAACTGTCGTCACCAGATTAAGATCGGGTCTAGCTTCGTTCATTCCACTTGTGGTACATGGCCTAGATGAAAGCTATAATTACAGTTTCCAGTGGAGGACTTTAGTCTGTCCTCCTCTGTTAAGTGAGCAACCTGGGTTTTTTTTTTGCACACCAAGGTTTTGTGGTCGCACACGGAAATACCTTTTGTATGTGCGTAGAGGTATGGCCCAGGATCGAAAACACTAGGACTCCTGGCCTGCAACACTCACACAAATGTGCGCGTCAACACACGTACGCACACACAAATCCACACATTCATGCATGCACACGTACACACACGCACAGACCACAGCCCTGGCTACTGTAACAGTGAAAGAGTACAAGGGAAATCTGAGACTTTCCCATGGGAAGACAGTTTGAAACCCCAACCCCCTTCACCTTGTCACATCATATGTGGGGTGACCTGACTTAATATCGCTAGGCAGTGTACGCATTTGTTAATTCTGCCCTGTAAAAGCACTTAAAGCCAGTGCTTATTTAATACTGGGAATGAAATGAGGAGAGACTGATTTCAGGCTCAGCTCCTTTTGTGAAGTGGGCCAACATTATCATTGACTAGCCATTTTCAGTACAAATGTTGAGGTAGGGAATTGGGTTTCTCTCTTTTGGTTAGTGCCAGCGCTGAATGAATAAGATGAGGTAAAGGCCTAATCATGAGTGTAATTTAGCGTTCTTCTTGAATTGATGCACTCAATGTCTTGGCAGTAGGGTCTCTGTGATCCAATAAAAGCAACAAGCTCTCACAGTCTCACGTCAGAATTAGACGTTCATCCATGTTTCTCAAACATCACATTTCGAAGTGTTTGGTTACTTCTCTATATCGTTACAAAGTTACGTTTAGGCATTAACTCTGAATTCTTAACATTAGGCATTAACTCAGAATGGTTAAGGTAAGGGTTAAGTCCCCTGTAGCTCAGTTGGTAGAGCATGGCGCTTGCAACGCCAGGGTTGTGGGTTCGCTTCCCATGGGGGGCCAGTATGAAAATGTATGAACTCACTAACTGTAGGTCGCTCTGGATAAGAGCGTCTGCTAAATGACTAAAATGTTAAGTGTTGGATAGGTTTAACACAAAAATGTCCAAAACTACTTTATATCGCTGGATTCAAACATGCAACCTTTGAAACCAGACACAGATGCTTACACCCATCCCTGTCCACAATGCCCTAGTAAAACTAAAGCCTACTTGAAGGTAACAGCGCTCACTGCTGCCCCTAGTGGCTGGTTTCCATGTCACCTCCTGACGTCCTCAAACATGGATGGACATTGAATACTGACTTGTAACACGGGTGACCTGCCTGATAGAAAGAGCCTTCCAGCTTCTACTGGTTTGAAACAGAATAATCATGAAAAGTATGAGGAATAACAAAAGTTCAGTCTCAGCAAGCACATTACTTGACCATTCCGCTTTTCCTCCAACATGGACTTTTTTTGGCGCTGCTGGTTGAAGCGCTCTCACAGTGTCACCATGAAAATGTTGAAAATTAACTTCTCTTGGCAGCGTACATATTTGATGCAAAGATGGTAGAAATTGCTTATTTGGTCGATATTACTTACCAAGCCAATCAGAGCTGTTTTATCGAGGTGCAAATATCCTGTGCTTTTTTATTTTGCACATAGGCGCACACAGACACAGCTTGGCTACATTGTAAGCGCAAAGCGGCCATGGTGTGCTCTCATATGGGGCTCAGCCAGGACTGTTACTTTTGTAACTGAATGAAAACATTTTAACATTGTGATTTAACCGATTGATGTAGGGAAAATAGATTGCAAAAACGCAGAATGGTGTTAAAATGCCTTTTATACAGCTTGGGGATAAACATTTTTTCCAAATATGTAATTATGTAAGATAAGGCCTACTGATTATGTCTCAGTATCTACTTGGGAGCTACTCATTGACAGCCCGAGAGCTACCGAACATGGAGTTTTCTGCAAAGGTGCAACCTTTGGTAGGCTGATGGAAGGCTAACTCAGAGTCAGCGGCTGCGATACAGCGAATCAGACGTGCCCGTGCTCATCATGGTTCTTACAGGCAAAGTGAAATGACAATGAATTTGCTTGTGGTGCGCGCCACTCAAATAAAATGTAACAACACCCTGAGTGCATCGACATGAAACAACAATACAACTGTAACAACAGCACATCAAAATAGATGAAACATTTTATTTTGCAGGTGCCTTTTCATTTTAAACACCAGTGGTGCAACTAGGGCTTTCTAACTACACTGAACCAAAACAGTTGTGCACGGGAGCGAAGCAAAACTTTCAAATGGTCAAAACCATTCATCTTGAGGCGATGGGGGGAGGGGGTGCAAAATACAATCTGTTAATTATTATATCATACATAAAATGGACATATCTATTTTAATACAGATTAGCTCAAAACATTACTAGTCATTGAAAATTACAATTTACCCAATGTATCACAACACATTTTCTTGTGGTAAAACTTTTTTGAAAGTGGGGGTGCAGCTGGTCCATTTGCGCCATTGCTCAGGTGCCTATGCCTGTAAGCCAGGTCCCTTTAAGGCAAGTCCCTCTTAGCCAAGTCCCTCTAAGGCAGATCCCTGTAAACCAGGTCCCTCTAATGCATTGGTGCCCAGGACGTCGATCGCAAACTACTTTCTAGTAGACCGCATAAAAGTTTTCAAAATGTATGCACTAAAAATATCGATTTTGGCAATTCACAGCGTTACCATCAAGTCTGCTTAACAATAATGAGGTCCACAGTTCTGAAGCACTGTATGCTTTGCTTACATGTTAGCTTCTTTCTCGAATATTACTGCACAGCCAAATATTTAAAAAACTGCTTGATTGACATACATTTGGACCAACCCCGCGGCACTATAGTTGCTACATTTGTTTTCCAAACTGTCATTACCATAGCAATTTTCATCAGAATGGTGTTTGAAGATTTGACTGCCAAAGAGGAACTGCTCAAAATCATATTGTTACGGTCCGGCACTGTTGGTCCTGTTTCCGCTTGTTTCCCTTTTCCTTTTTTCCCTGTGTGTGTGTGTTGTCTGTGTCTGTCTCCCCCTGCTGTGCAGACCAGTCAGAGGATCTAGGTCAGGGGGCGTGGCCATTCTCTATCATGCTCCGTTACCTCCAGCTGCGGCTCATTGTCATCAATCAAACAGCAGTTATCTACCCGGGCTGGACACCTCTCCAGCGCCAGTTCGTTCCTACACCACCTGTGGTAACTTGGCCCTGTACAGCAAATCTCAGTTTAGTTGTACTCTCTCAGTATTATCGTTGTTTCTGCCACGTTTGTAACCTGTCTCTCCTTCGACCAGATCCCGTCTGTTCCTGCTGCCTGCCTGCCTGCCATTCCCACGCCGCAACCTGCTCCTCTGTTGTCTGATATCCTTGTCATCCAGCTCTCAGGACTACTGGCTCTCCACCCCACTCAGCTCCTACCCCGGCCTGAAGCTACTCCACCTTGAACTGCTTCTCTCTGCCAAAACACGCTGAATAAACTACATCCTAATTCACCCTCTTTGTTCGTGTGTCCGTCTCTGCACCTGAGTCCCCCACCCAACCTAACAGAACGAACTGGCCAACATGGACTCAGCAGAGATGCCACATGAAACAACGGGTGATGGCGTACAACGCGCCCTCCATTCACAGGGAATGTTATTGGGACAACACGACCAACTCATCCGGACTCTATTGGATAACAACCAGCAGTTGTTGGATCAAGTATCTCATCTCACCTCTCAGGTAGTTAACCTGGTAACACTCACTACCCTTCCTCCCTCTGTTTCTCCTCCACCTGTTCCTCCTACAGTGGCTCCAGGCTCGGCTTCCGCTCCTGCCCTTCGGGAACCCCCTACAACCTCACCCGAACCTTTCACCGGGGACCTGAACAAGTGCCGTGGTTTCCTGCTTCAGTGCCGCTTGGTGTTCCAACAGAAGCCCCTGTCCTTCTCCACGGAATCCTCAAAGGTACATTACGCTCTGGGGTTACTGAGGGGCAAAGCTTTGATTTGGGCAGAAGCGGCTTGTTCTACTCAGCAGATTGCCAGCCTGTCGTTTGACGATTTTTCCTCTCAATTGGAAATTGTGTTTGATCACCCGGACTATGCCGGGACCGCCACAAAGAGACTGTTGAAGCTACGACAGGGCACGGGTAGCGTGGCTGAATACGCCATTGATTTTTGGACCTTGGCAGCCGATTCCAAGTGGAATGACGAAGCTCTTCAGGGAGCGTTTGTTAACGGTTTGAGTGACACGATCAAGGATGAACTAGCTGTTCGTGATGAGCCTGCTAACCTTCATTCTCTCGTTTCCCTTGCTACACGAATAGACAACAGGCTACGGGAGAGGAGACAGGAGAGGGGCGGTCGGGTCCGCACCACAGGCGGGGCCCCCTCGCTTTCTGCAACCCGAGCAACACCACCACTCGGACACCGCCCACACACCTCAGCGGATCCCTCCACGGAACTAGACGAGCCCATGCAGCTGGGCCGTGCTCGTCTGTCCCCTGCCGAAAAGGAACGGCGCGTGCGGGCTGGTGAGTGCATTTACTGTGGGGACCGCACTCATTTCCTGGTTAACTGTCCGGTTCGCCCAAAAGACCAAGCTCGCAAGTAAAGGTGGGCGTACTTGCGAGTGCTACACCTGACTCAATGCCCACAGCACCCCGTCTAGTTATCCCAGCTACAGTCCAGTTCAGGAATCTGTCTCTCCCATTAGCTGCCCTCATTGACTCTGGTGCTGAGGATAGTTTCCTTGACGTTAACCTGGTCACTCAGGCTGAGATCCCTGTTAAGCCCCTGCCTAAGCCTATTACAGTAACCGCTATAGACGGCCGTCAGTTTGCCAACATCACCCACCAAACTGTCCCCGTTTCTCTCATGCTGTCCGGCAATCACAAAGAAACCATCCAGTTTAAAGTAGTCTCCTCCTCGGCCTCCCCCCTTATCCTCGGTTTCCCTTGGCTTAGCCTTCACAATCCCCATATTGACTGGCAAAACCACAAGATACACAGTTGGAGCACTCACTGCCATTCTGCTTGCCTTGGGTCGGCTATTCCGCCCTCGGTAGGTTCCCCTGCTTCCCCTGTCAAAACCCCAGACCTCTCTTCAGTCCCTGAGGAGTACTTGGACCTGGCCGAGGTATTCAGTAAGTCCAAGGCACTTTCACTACCACCTCATAGGCCATACGATTGCGCTATTGAGTTACTGCCTGGAGCCCCTTTGCCGTCCAGTCGGCTTTTCAATCTGTCCCGTCCGGAGAGAGAAGCTATGGAAACCTACATAGGCGACTCCCTAGCCTCTGGCATCATTCGTCCCTCATCTTCCGCTGTTGGTGCTGGGTTTTTTTTTGTAGAGAAGAAGGACAAAACATTACGCCCCTGCATTGACTACAGAGGACTAAATAACATCACAGTCAGAAATACATACCCCCTGCCTCTCATCAACTCAGCCTTTGAACCCCTTCATGGTGCCACCGTGTTTACCAAACTCGACCTGCGTAACGCTTACCACCTCGTTAGGATCAGGCAGGGAGACGAATGGAAAACTGGGTTCAATACCCCTCTCGGACACTTTGAATACCTAGTCATGCCATTCGGTCTCACCAACGCCCCAGCAGTGTTTCAGGCCATGGTTAACGATGTGTTGAGGGATTTTCTACACCGTTTTGTGTTTGTCTATTTGGATGACATTCTTATATTCTCTAAGTCACAGGATGAACACGTCTCCCACGTCCGTCTGGTTCTCCAACGCCTCCTGGAGAATAAACTGTATGTGAAAGCAGAAAAATGTGAGTTCCACCGGCAGTCCGTCCCCTTTTTGGGCTTTATTATCGAGCGGGGACAAGTGTCACCAGACCCTGACAAGATCAGAGCTGTTGTGGAGTGGCCCACACCCACGTCTCGGAAGCAGCTACAACGCTTCCTGGGCTTCGCCAACTTCTACCGCCGCTTCATCAGGGGTTTCAGCCGAGTGGTTGCCCCCCTGACCAAGCTCACCTCCCCAAAGGTGCCATTCCTGTGGACGCCTGAGGCCGAGTCAGCCGTGAGTACATTGAAGGAACTGTTCACCACCTCACCTGTTCTTATTCATCCAGACACTAGCTTGCAGTTTATTGTGGAAGTGGACGCCTCTGATTCGGGGGTGGGGGCTGTCCTGTCACAACGTTCCCCCACGGACCAGAAGCTCCATCCTGTGGCCTTTTTCTCCAGGAGATTGACCCCTGCTGAGAAGAACTACGACGTGGGTAACCGGGAGTTGCTTGCTGTCAAGTTGGCGTTGGAGGAGTGGAGGCACTGGCTAGACGGAGCAGAGCAACCCTTCATAGTCTGGACAGACCACAAGAACCTGGCTTACATCCAGTCCTCCAAGAGGCTAAACTCCCGTCAGGCCAGATGGGCTCTGTTCTTCAGCAGGTTCAAGTTTATTTTAACATATCGTCCTTGCACACGTAATGTCAAGCCTGATGCTCTCTCTCGCCAGTTTACAGACAATGAAGACTCCAGCAATCCTGAACCTGTTCTGCCCGCTTCCTGTTTGGTGGCGGCTGTTCGCTGGGAAATCGAGTCCCTCGTCCGATCGGCACAAGAGTCGGAACCTGGACCGGCCGATGGCCCCCCCGACCTTCTCTATGTTCCCGCAGCCGTGCGGCCACAAGTGCTCAACTGGATCCACACCTCGCGCTTCTCCTGCCACCCTGGTATGAACCGTACACTGTCGCTACTGAAGAGGCACTTTTGGTGGCCATCCGTCGAGACTGACGTCCGGGAGTACGTGGCGGCCTGTTCCATCTGTGCCCAAAATAAGGCTTCCCACCGGGCTCCTTCGGGCCTGCTGCGGCCTCTCCCAGTCCCGAGTCGTCCTTGGTCTCACGTGGCTTTGGACTTCGTCACTGGACTTCCTATGTCTGAGGGTAATGACACCATACTCACCATCGTGGACAGATTCTCTAAATCTGCCCATTTTGTTGCATTACCAAAATTACCGTCTGCCAGTGAGACAGCCGACCTCTTTGTCCTACATGTATTCCGTCCCCATGGAATACCTGTGGACATAGTGTCCGATAGAGGTCCACAGTTCATTTCTCGGGTATGGAAGGAGTTTTGTTCTGCTCTGGGTGCCTCTGTCAGTCTCTCATCAGGTTTCCATCCCCAGTCCAATGGCCAGACTGAGAGGACCAATCAGGACCTGGAGGCTGCTCTACGCTGTGTGACATCCCAAAACCCGTCCACCTGGGCCAAACACCTCCCGTGGGTCGAATATGCCCACAATTCCCTCACCTCATCTGCCACCGGCCTTTCACCATTTGAGGCGGCTTTGGGGTACCAACCGCCATTGTTCCCGTCTCAGGAAAAGGAGTTAACCGTCCCGTCAGTTCAGGATAACCTTCGTCGCTGCCGCAAGGTGTGGGTGGACACCCGTGAGGCCCTTCTACGGACAGCAGAGCGTAACAAGAGGGTGGCGGACAGGCACAGGGTAGTCGCTCCCCAGTTCCAGCCTGGTCAGCGAGTCTGGCTCTCCTCCAGCAACATCCCCCTGCGCACTGACTCCCGTAAGCTGTCGCCCCGGTATTTGGGTCCTTTCGAGATCGACTCCATCATCAACCCTTCGGCTGTTCGGTTGAAGCTTCCCCAGGCCATGAGAGTCCATCCTACATTTCACGTGTCCCAGCTGAAGCTGGTCTCCTCCAGCCCTTTGTGTCCGCCTGTGGATCCCCCTCCGCCACCGCGTATTATTGACGACCATCCAGCCTACACGGTGCGGAGACTGCTGGACGTCCGGAGGCGTGGTAGAGGGCTTCAGTACCTGGTGGACTGGGAGGGATACGGTCCCGAGGAGAGGTCCTGGATTCCCCGACGATTTATACTGGATCCACAGCTAGTGGCTGACTTCCATAGGGACCACCCTGACAAGCCGGGTGGGTCGCCGGGTGGCGCCCGTTGAGGGGGGGGTACTGTTACGGTCCGGCACTGTTGGTCCTGTTTCCGCTTGTTTCCCTTTTCCTTTTTTCCCTGTGTGTGTGTGTTGTCTGTGTCTGTCTCCCCCTGCTGTGCAGACCAGTCAGAGGATCTAGGTCAGGGGGCGTGGCCATTCTCTATCATGTTCCGTTACCTCCAGCTGCGGCTCATTGTCATCAATCAAACAGCAGTTATCTACCCGGGCTGGACACCTCTCCAGCGCCAGTTCGTTCCTACACCACCTGTGGTAACTTGGCCCTGTACAGCAAATCTCAGTTTAGTTGTACTCTCTCAGTATTATCGTTGTTTCTGCCACGTTTGTAACCTGTCTCTCCTTCGACCAGATCCCGTCTGTTCCTGCTGCCTGCCTGCCTGCCATTCCCACGCCGCAACCTGCTCCTCTGTTGTCTGATATCCTTGTCATCCAGCTCTCAGGACTACTGGCTCTCCACCCCACTCAGCTCCTACCCCGGCCTGAAGCTACTCCACCTTGAACTGCTTCTCTCTGCCAAAACACGCTGAATAAACTACATCCTAATTCACCCTCTTTGTTCGTGTGTCCGTCTCTGCACCTGAGTCCCCCACCCAACCTAACACATATAGTTGAAAGGAAAAACTCGAGGGAGGACATTTTTGTGGCATTCAATGACTTTATTAATAGCACTCAGTTACCCATTTACAAACTTCTGTCCATAACTACAGATGGAGCACCAGCCATGACTGGCCGCATCAATTGGTTTATTGCCCTTTGCAAAAGTGATGATGACTTTCCAGACTTCCTCAATTATCACTGCATAATCCGTCAACAGGCCTTGTGTGGTAAAATGCTGAATATGAAAGATGTCATGGATATCGCGCTCAAAATCGTGAATTCGATTTGGTCCAGAAGTCTACAGAGGCGCTTCTTCAGGTCTCAACTGGAAGAAAGTGAAGCTGAACACACAAACCTCTTGCAACACACGGCTGTAAGGTGGCTTAGTATAGGTACATTCCTGCAGAGATTTAGGCATCTGTTATTTGAAATCAAGGAGATTCTGGCCTCAAAAGATGCCGAATATGAGCAGTTGGAAGACAAGGTGTGGCTGTTAGATTTAGCTTTTTTGACCATTGTAACTGTTCGGCTGAATGAGCTCAATTTAGAGCTGCAAGGAAAATACAAAAATATTGTTGAAATGATTTGCTCTGTGAAAGCTTTTAAACAAAAAATTGAAATTGCTGTCCTCACAATTACAACGACATGAACTGAGGAATTTCAAAAATATGATGTCAGAGCTTGAAAATCAGGGAAAAGCACCTGTACTTTGTGACTGTGATCGATACGTTGAACAGGTGAACAACATTATCGCAGACTTTGACCGACGGTTTCAAGACTTTGCGATCCTGGAACCTGTGACAACATTTATGTGCTTTCCGTTTGGTGTGGAAGTTGATGGTGGCGAAATTGCAAAAAAATTTGCATCATGGTTTCACATGGAGACATCAGCCGTCGAGAGTGAAATTTCAACTCTGCAAAGCGACTTCCAAATCAAATCGAGGGCATCGGGGGAACACATTTGAAACCTTATCGAGGAGGAAAAATATCCAAGCATTTTTTGATCTAGCTACCTTTGCGAGTCAGCATTTTCAGACATGAAGATCATCAAGTCAAAATACCAGTCCACTCTAACAGATGATTACCTGGACACCTGCTTGAGGCTAGCAATCAGTAGCTACAACCCAGACTATGCAAAGCTTGCTGACAGCATGCAGTGCAAGTCTTCCAATCAATAAGGTGAAATGTTACTTAATATTAGCATGGGGGTGGGTTGACTGCGTTAGGAAGAGGGTGGAAAAAGTAGATCCTATGTACAGTTGAAGTCGGAAGTTTACTTACACCTTAGCCAAATACATTTAAACTCAGTTTTTCACAATTCCTGACATTTAATCCTAGTAAAAATTCCTTGTCTTAAATCAGTTAGGATCACCACTTTATTTTAAGAATGTGAAATGTCTGAATAATAGTAGAGATAATGATTTATTTCAGCTTTTATTTCTTTCATCACATTCCAAGTGGGTCAGAAGTTTACATACACTCAATTAATATTTGGTAGCATTGCCTTTAAATTGTTTAACTTGGGTCAAACGGGATGTTGTTCTTCGGCTTGCAAGCACCCCCTTTTTCCTCCAAACATAACGATGGTCAATATATGGCCAAACAGTTCTATTTTTGTTTCATCAGACCAGAGGACATTTCTCCCAAAGTACGATCTTTGTCCCCATGTGCAGTTGCAAACCGTAGTCTGGCTTTTTAATGCCGGTTTTGGAGCAGTGACTTCTTCCTTGCTGAGCGGCCTTTCAGGTTATGTCGATATAGGACTAGTTTTACTGTGGATATAGATACTTTTGTACCTGTTTCTTCCAGCATATTCACAAGGTCCTTTGCTGTTGTTCTGGGATTGATTTGCACCAAAGTACATTCATCTCTAGGAGACAGAATGGGTGTCCTTCCTGAGCGGTATGACAGCTGCGTGGTCCCATGGTGTTTATACTTGCATACTATTGTTTGTACAGATGAACGTGGTACCTACAGGCGTTTGGAAATTGCTCCCAAGAATGAACCAGACAAAAAAAATGTGAGGTCTTGGCTGATTTCTTTAGATTTTCCCATGATGTCAAGCAAAGAGGCACTGAGTTTGAAGGTAGGCCTTGAAATACATCCACAGGTACACCTCCAATTGACTCAAATGATGTCAATTAGCCTATCTGAAGCTTCTAAAGCCATTATATCATTTTCTGGAATTTTCCAAGCTGTTTAAAGGCACAGTCAACTTAGTGTATGTAAACTTCTGACCCACTGGAATTGTGATACAGTGAATTATAAGTGAAATAATCTGTCCGTAAACAATTGTTGGAAAGATTACTTGTGTCATGCACAAAGTAGATGTCCTAACCGACTTGCCAAAACTGTAGTTTGTTAACAAGACATTTGTGGAGTGGTTGAAAAACGATTTTTAAATATTCCAACCTAAGTGTATTTAAACTTCCGACTTCAACTGTAACTAAAGTCTGGGCATGCCTGCTCTTTTAAACCAGGTCCCTTTAAGTCAGGTCCCTTTAAGCCAGGTCTCTCTAACGAAGGTTCCTAGCAGGTCCCTCTAAAGGGTCAAACACAACAAGAAATCTGACTTCCGATAGGTATTTAGCACCTCTGCCCTGTGTCGGCAGTTAACTTTTTATTTTTCACATAGCCCAGTTTAACTACTGGTTAAATACTACAGACAACAAGGTGGCAGTAGTTTGTTTGGCTTGTGCCTGCTGTGGATAGCTAATGTTGTTGCTTGCTAGCTAGAATTTGTAGTAAGCCCTTGTTGATACTAGCCAGATGGCCACAATAAGATAACTAGCATAGCTAGCAACATTATAAATAAAGCTGTAATATGTAACTTTTGGGGCGACCTGACCAAATTCACGTAGAAATGTAAGTTATAGATCTGTCATTCTCATTGAACGCAAATCTAAGAAGTGGTATATCAGCGCGACGAAAACACTCGTCTACCGCAGGCGCCTCGTTCTGGCTCAATGATAAGGTGCCAGGGCCGGTTGATACCCCAACACGCACTGGAAAGGAGTGAGGTTAGTGGAGGAGTGGTGGAGGGAATTCTGCGCGTACTCAGCCCAAGGTAGAAAATCTGCGCACTCCCCCGGCCGGACCTGACAGTAACACATCAGGAACCAGGTGAGACTGACCGTGACCCCCAGGCGTTCCATGAACGCTTTCCATATGCGTGAGATGAACTGAGGACCACGGTCTGACACAGTGTCCTCCGGGATCCCATAGTGCCGGAAGACGAGTGTAAAAAGAGCCTCTGCGGTTTGCATGGCCGAAGGGAGCCCAGGCAGAGGAAGGAGGCGACAAGCTTTGGAAAACCGATCCACAACGGCAAGAACGGTGGTGTTCCCCTGGGAGGGGGGGAAGGTCATTGACAAAGTCCACCGAGAGGTGAGACCAGGTTCGTTGTGGAACCGGCAGGGGAAGGAGCTTTCCATAAGGGAGGTGTCTGGGTGTCTTAGACTGGGCACAGATGGAGCAGGATGGAGACGTCCCTAGCCAAGGTGGGCCAGCAGTACTTCTCAGTCAGGCAGGCGATGGTATGGCCTATCCCAGGATGACCCTACACAGGCCGCGTGTGCGCCCAGGAAAGGAGGCGGTCCCGCACACCCGTGGGCACGAAGGTGCGGTTCTCCGGGCATTGTGCAGGTGCGGGTTCCGAACGCAGGGCCTGCCATATGTTGGCATCCACGTCCCACGCCACTGGCGCGATGATACGGAACGGAGGGACGATGGGGGTTTCCTCTCCCTGCCTCTACTCTGCGTCATAGAGGCGAGACAGGGCGTCCGCCTTCACGTTCTTCGAGCCTGGCCTATAGGAAAGTGTGAATTGGAACCTGGCGAAGAATAGAGCTCACCTGGCCTGTCTCGCATTTAGCCTCTTTGCTGCCCTGATGTACTCCAGGTTGCAGTGGTTGGTCCGTCCACACCAGGAAAGGGTGTTTGGACTCCTCCAGTCAGTGCCTCCATGCCTTCAGAGCCTTCTTGACCGCCAAGAGTTCCCATCCCCTATGTCGTAATTCCTCTGGGCGGGGCTCAACTGCTTGGAGTAGAAGGCGCAGGGCTGCAGTTTTGGAGGGGTTCCGGTGCGCTGGGACAGCACTGCCCCAACTCCTACTTCGGAGGCATCCACCTTGACGATGAAGGGGAGTGAGGGGTCAGGATGTAGCAGCACGGGAGCAGTGGTGAAGCGTGCCTTCAGCATCTCGAATGCCCTCTCCGCCGCCGCCGTCCAATGAAGCCGCTGGGGACCTCCTCTCAGCAGGGAGGTAAGAGGCACGACCACCGCGCTGAAGCCCCGGATGAACCTCCGGAAATAGTTGGCGAACCCCAGGAATCACTGGACTGCTTTCAAGGAGTTGGGGATGGGCCGTGACCTGACTGCGCTGACGCGTTGCTCCTCCATCCAGCGGTCCGCTGGAAAAACAAACATTTATCTTGGGAGATGATTGTGGACTACAGGAAAAAAAAGAGGACTGAGCACGCCCCTATTCTCATCGACAGGGCTGTAGTGGAACAGGTTGAGAGCTTCAAGTTCCTTGGTGTCAACATAACCAACAAACTATCATGGTCCAAACACACCAAGACTGTCGTGAAGAGGGCACGATAAAGCCTATTCCCCCTCAGGAGACTGAAAAGATTTGGCATGGGTCCTCAGATCCTCAAAAGGTTCTACAGCTGCTCCATCGAGAGCATCCTGACTGGTTGCATCGCCGCCTGGTATGGCAACTGCTCGGACTCCGACCGCAAGGCATACAGAGGGTAGTGCGTACATTCCAGTACATCCCTGGGGCCAAGCTTCCTGCCATCCAGGACCTCTATACCAGGCGGTGTCAGAGGAAGGCCAAGTGGTACTGGAGCGCCAAGTCTAGGTCCAAAAGACTTCTTAACAGCTTCTACCCCACAAGCTATAAGACTCCTGAACAGCTAATCATGGCTACCTGGAATATTTGCATTGCCCCCCCCACCCCACCCCAACCCCCTCTTGTTACGCTGCTGCTACTCTGTTTATTATGTATACATAGTTACTTTAACTCTACCCACATGTACATATTACCTCAATTACCTCAACTAACCGGTGACCCCGCACATTGACTCTGTACTCGTACCCCCTGTTTATACAGTGGGGGAAAAAGTATTTAATCAGCCACCAATTGTGCAAGTTCTCCCACTTAAAAAGATGAGAGAGGCCTGTGATTTTCATCATAGGTACACGTCAACTATGACAGACAAAATGAGAAAAAAAAATCCAGAAAATCACATTGTAGGATTTTTAATGAATTTATTTGCAAATTATGGTGGAAAATAAGTATTTGGTCAATAACAAAAGTTTCTCAATACTTTGTTATATACCCTTTGTTGGCACAGGTCAAACGTTTTCTGTAAGTCTTCACAAGGTTTTCACACACTGTTGCTGGTATTTTGGCCCATTCCTCCATGCAGATCTCCTCTAGAGCAGTGATGTTTTGGGGCTGTCGCTGGGCAACACGGTCTTTCAACTCCCTCCAAAGATGTTCTATGGGGTTGAGATCTGGAGACTGGCTAGGCCACTCCAGGACCTTGAAATGCTTCTTACGAAGCCACTCCTTCATTGCCCGGGCGGTGTGTTTGGGATCATTGTCATGCTGAAAGACCCAGCCACGTTTCATCTTCAATGCCCTTGCTGATGGAAGGAGGTTTTCACTCAAAATCTCATGATACATGGCCCCATTCATTCTTTCCTTTACACGGCTCAGTCGTCCTGGTCCCTTTGCAGAAAAACAGCCCCAAAGCATGATGTTTCCACCCCCATGCTTCACAGTAGGTATGGTGTTCTTTGGATGCAACTCAGCATTCTTTGTCCTCCAAACACGACGAGTTGAGTTTTTACCAAAAAGTTCTATTTTGGTTTCATCTGACCATATGACATTCTCCCAACCGTCTTCTGGATCATCCAAATGCTCTCTATTTAACTTCAGACGGGCCTGGACATGTACTGGCTTAAGCAGGGGGACACGTCTGGCACTGCAGGATTTGAGTCCCTGGCGGCGTAGTGTGTTACTGATGGTAGGCTTTGTTACTTTGGTCCCAGCTCTCTGCAGGTCATTCACTAGGTCCCCCCGTGTGGTTCTGGGATTTTTGCTCACCGTTCTTGTGATCATTTTGACCCCACGGGGTGAGATCTTGCGTGGAGCCCCAGATCGAGGGAGATTATCAGTGGTCTTGTATGTCTTCCATTTCCTAATAATTGCTCCCACAGTTGATTTCTTCAAACCAAGCTGCTTACCTATTGCAAATGCAGTCTTCCCAGCCTGGTGCAGGTCTACAATTTTGTTTCTGGTGTCCTTTGACAGCTCTTTGTTCTTGGCCATAGTGGAGTTTGGAGTGTGACTGTTTGAGGTTGTGGACAGGTGTCTTTTATACTGATAACAAGTTCAAACAGGTGCCATTAATACAGGTAACAAGTGGAGGACAGAGGAGCCTCTTAAAGAAGAAGTGACAGGTCTCTGAGAGCCAGAAATCTTGCTTGTTTGTAGGTGACCAAATACTTATTTTCCACCATGATTTGCAAATAAATCCTCAAGTCCAGTTTCGTGAAGTACTGCGCCCTGTGCATTTGTTCGATGATGGTTGGGATGATGAGTAAAGGATAGCTGAACTTAATGGTGGCTTTGTTCAGTGTTCGATAATCAATGCAGTGGCGGAGACCCCATCTTTCTACTTAACAAAAAATAAGCTAGAGGAGGCTGGTGACATAGAGAGGTGGATAAAACCCTGCTGGAGGCTGTCCTGTACTTAGGTCTCCATGGCCTCTGTCTCCGCGTAGGAGAGGGGATAGACGTGTCCTCTCGGGAGGACTGCGTCAGACAGCAGGTCAATGGCACACTCCCTGGGGCGATGAGGAGGCAGGCGTGTAGCCTTGGTCTTAGAGAAAACCCATTCCAGATCCTGGTATTCCTGAGGTAAATCCACTTGAGTTGCGTGGTCCGGACTTTCCACCGTAGTGGTGTTGACAGACACCGCGAGACACCTCCTCTGACACTCCTGCGACCAACCCAGCAGTCTCCTCTTGGACCAGGAAATAACAGAGTTTTGCCAACTCAACCAGGGGAGACTTAAAACAACGGGGTGCGTGGGGGTGTCTATATTCTAAATGAGTGTCATGGGTCAGCAGAGAAACGGGAACAGTGATGTGATGTATGAGCCCTGTCCCTATTGGACGATTATCCAGGGCTTGAACTGGAATGGGTGACTGTAGGGGAACCAAAGGAATACGTAATGCAGTGGCCAGTGCGCTATATAAAAGATTCCCGGCAGCTCCGGTATCAATCAGAGTTAACGGGAGTGAGGGGCTAGGGTATTCAGGGAATTTAATGGAAAAACACACTTGTTGAGTTGACAGAAAAGGAGAGGAGATCTTGCATCCTCCCTGGGTTGGAGCAGGGGAATTCCCTGGCTTGTCACCTCCTTGCCTATTAGTGGATAAAGGGCAGGTCGAGGAGAAATGACCTCTTTCTCCACAATAGGAGCAGAGGCCCAGATTCCTCCTTCTCCTACGCTCTGCCTCGGGCAAATGTGCAGAGCCCACCTCCATAGGCTCTGGCCACGGAGCAGGTGTAGCCATGGTCTCCGGATTCCGAGCAGGTCTTCATCAGGACCGCAGGAGGTTGTCCAACCGGATCGCCATGCTGATGAGCAGGTCGAGTGACAGGTTGTCATCACGACAGGCTAACTCCATCTGTACCTCCTCCTGCAGTCTGCTGCGGAAAACCGTGACCAGAGCCAACTCGTTCCATCCGGTGGATGCTGCGATGGTCTGGAACTCCAAGGCGAACTCTGAGGCGGTCCTAGATACCTGGCGTAGTCGGAGTAGAAGCTCACCCTCCTCTTGGCCCTCCACAGGATGATCAAACGCCGAGCGGAAGAGGAGGGTGAAGCAGTCGTAGGACTCGACCTCGGGTCCGCCCGTTTACCAGACCGCGGCACCCCAGTCCAGGGCCCAACCGGTCAATGCCTAGATGACTGTGGCAACCCTGTCTCTCCCGGAGACAGCCTTGGCGTAGCGAGCGAGGTACAGGTCACATTGCAGAAGGAATCCCTTGCATCTCGCTGCCGTGCCGTCAAATCGCTCCGGGAGGGACAGGGGTATTCCGTGGACAGGCTCAGATGGGACTGAGGCAGGTAGTGGTCGTGTCTCCGGTACTGGAGACTGGAGGGACTGCACTTTCCCTTCCAACCGCAGGATGGTTGCCATGGCGCTGCTGAGTCTGGAGAGACAGTCCTCGTGATGCTGGACTGTCTCTACGATGGTCGTTAGCTCGGCCTTTCCCACTTTCTCCATTTTTAGGGGTTGATTATTCTGTCACGTTGTATACTGATAGAAGACAGGCACAGGAATACTAATAGTTTTTTTTATTACTCAACCCAACATAAGGTACGTCATGGAACATCAATAACACAGGGCTGTAACCCAAACAAAGGAGCGAGGTGTAAACTTCTAAATAATACACGGGACGAGACCCGTAATAACAAGTGCACAATTACTCGCCATGTAAACTGTAATACAATGTACTCACGAGACAAACAGACATGGGGACAATAATCGACTTTGGGGAACAGAGGGCACATATATGCACATACTAATCAGGGGGAATGGGAACCAGGTGTGCGTAATGAGATAAGACAGTCCTGGGTTGGTGATAATGAACCAGGTCAGTGACGCCTAGAAGGCCGGTGACGTAGACCTCCGGAGCTGGTGAACGGAATGAGCAGCAGTACCGGGGGTATCCGTGACAGCTACTGGCAAATGGTGATGTTAACCGTTAAGCTAACATTAGCTAGCAAGCGAACTTGCACTGGCAGTATTGGATAATGGAGACTGAATTGAATAATTTCTTCATCATCTTGCTAGATAGCTTGTTAAAGCATTTAGTGTTGTGTGCATTGTGCTGCACCACCCAATTCGTTTCACATGAAGTGTGTGTGACTGCCTTGCTCAGTTAGCAAGCTAACATTAGCTAGCTAACTAATAAGCTAGTGCACATTATTAACCCTCCCCCAAAAAAAATATTCAAGCACAAAACTCCTTAGCTAGATCTAAAAGATGTAAAGCATTGCTCTAGAAAATAATATGTATCATACAGCTTTATTGTTTTAGTTAGAACAATTATTGTGAAAAGGGGGTGGATCACACCAGGAAAAGTGCCCTCTTTTTTCATTTTTCTTGTTACTCCTGTCGGCTATTCCACGTGGACGTTCATGCTCTCTGATTGACTCAAAGTTAAGTTGTCGGCCACTGCCGAGCATTGTGATTTTACAAGTATCTATGGGCCATCAGATTTCTCGGTGTGTCTGGCACCTGTAAGCAAGGTCCCTCTAAGGCAGGTCCATCTAAGCTAGATCCCTGTAAACCAGGTCCCACTAAAGCAGGCCCCTCTACTGTCAGTTCCTCTACAATAGTACTCAGGCTAACACAGGCTCAGGATGAGGACCTTATGGTTTCCCTAAACTGTCAGAATAATTTGCACTGAACATGTTTCATGAGCTGAAATAAATAAATAATTTTCCATAGGCACAAAAAGCGTATTTCTCTAAAATGTTGTGCACTAATTTGTTACAGGAGGAGGTAGCAGTTCCGGAGTGACCCACTAGGTGTCATCCTCCGACAACCTTAGGCACCCCCTCACTCACAGTCGGGACTAATCATCATCCTATTGGTGTCACATGTGTCTATCGGTTCACCTGTGTATTTATGCCCTCACTTCCCTGTGTTCCCTTGCTCCGTTTTCCCTGCTAGTTTCTCTATGTCCAGCAGTACTACTCAGTGTCTGATTGGAGATCTATGTACAGGTACTTGAGAAGTGTTCTCCCTGTTTCGTTATTTGTTTCAGTCTTAGGTAGTATTTCGTATTTTGGGAGACTTATTTGCTCCGCCTTTCTTTTATCGTGATAAGTCCGTTATTTAGTATTTTGGCTTTCGGGACCACCATTAAAGATCCTTGTTTCACCATCTCTGCCTACTGGCTACTGTATATCCTGCACCACACCTGGGTCATACCTCACCCCAACCCTTACACTAATTTGTTGACATCCCTGTTAGTGAGCATTTCTCCTTTGCCAAGATAATCCATCCACCTGATAGGTGTGCCATATCAAATAGTTGATTAAACAGCATGATCGTTACACAGGTGCACATTGTGCTGGGGACAATAAAAGGCCACTCTAAAATTTGCAGTTTTGTAACACAACACAATGCCACAGATGTCTCAAGTTTTGAGTGAGTGTGCAATTGGCTTGCTGGCTGCAGGAATGTCCACAAGAGCTGTTGCCAGATAATTTAATGTTAATTTCTCCACCATAAGCTGCCTCCAACATCATTTTAGAGAATTTGGCAGTACGTCCAACTGGCCTCATAACCGCAGACCACGTGTAACCATGTCAGCCCAGGACCTCCACATCCATCTTCTTCACCGTCTGAGACCAGCCACCCTGACAGCTGATGAAACTGGGTTTGCACAACCGAAGAAGTTCTGCACAAACTGTCAGAAACCGTCTCAGGGAAGCTCATCTGCGTGCTCGTTGTCCTCACCAGGGTCTTGACCTGACTGCAGTTCGGCGTTGTAACCGACTTCAGTGGGCAAATGATCACCTTCGATGGCCACTGGCACGCTGGAGAAGTGTGCTCTTCACAGGCTGTACCGGGCTGATGGCAGACAGCGTGTATGGCGTCGTGTGGGTGAGCGGATTGCTGATGTCAACATTGTGAACAGAGTGCCCCATGGTGGCTGTGGGGTTATGGTATGGGCAGGCATAAGCTACAGACAACGAATACAATTGCATTTTATCGATTGCAATTTGAATGCACAGAGATACCGTGACGAGATTCTGAGGCCCATTGTTGTGCAATTCATCCTCCGCCATCACTTCATGTTTCAGCATGATAATGCATGGCCCCATGTCGCAAGGATCTGTACACAATTCCTGGAAGCTGAAAATGTCCCACTTCTGGCCTGCATACTCACCAGACATGTCACCCATTAAGAATGTTTGGAATACTCTGGATTGACGCATACGACAGCGTGTTCCAGTTCCCGCTAAAATCCAGCAACTTTACACAGCCATTGAAGAGGAGTGGGACAACAGGCCACAATCAACAGCCTGATCAACTCTATGCGAAGGAGATGTGTCGCAAATGGTGGTCACAGCAGATACTGACTGGTTTTCTGATCCATGCTTCTACCTTTTTTTTAAAGGTATCTGTTACCAACAGATGCATATCTGTATTCCCAGTCATGTGGAATCCATAGATTAAGGCCTAATTTATTTATTTTAATTAACTGATTTCCTTATATGAACTGTAACTCAGTAAAATTGTTGCATGTTGCGTTTATATTTTTGTTCAGTGTAATTAGAACACCCTCACACACACACCAGTGTCCAGACCTGCCTCACTGCCTAGAACAGCCTGTGAGTAACACATCTGTCATTGGGGCAACAACAGAGCTCAGCACCAAACTCATTAAGCCAACTAGTACCTCCTCCACCTCCTCCCTACAAAAGGGCCTCGTAAACCAAGTGCTAAAATCTCCCAGGGGGCATCTGGATTAACGAGCACATCATCATCACAAATGTGCAGCGATGTACAGTATCAAAGCAAGCTTTTAATACCTGTGCCACGAACATTTATTGACAATAACTTAACACAGGCTTTGGGGCTAGGGAAGGCCAATATGTCAGATCTACATGTCAGAATCTCTGTGGTAGCAGCCTGGTCTTGTTTTGTTTCAGGGGTGGATTTGTGTCTCACCCATGTCACGAGGTCAGGTACATAGTATGATGCATAAGTATGGTTTCCATATTATCAAGAGTCACTTTGAGTTGGTGTTAGAGACACTTGGAGTTGTTAGTAGTACACATGCTGGCCAGGTTCATATTCACTCGCCACCTAAGAGCAAGTAAACACAGATTCAGTTCTAGGAAGTAGATTAGACCGTTCTCGTCTATTGAGAAAAGCTGTGCGAGTTGGGGTTACTGATATTACTTCAATAGAGCAGCGGGTAATAAAAGGAACTATTTGCATAACCCCAAAAGTTTGAAGATAAAGTAAACAACTACTTTCTGAATAACATTTGAATTTCAACATTTTCTTTGGCCCGACTTCACACTTTGAAATTGCCTTGAAGTCGTCTCTGACAAGGTTTCATGGGACATGCAGTCATCCATTGTTTCAACTCTTGGAACTTAAAGCGAACCAACATTTAAGCAGGGTCAGCATCACACCATCTTATTGTTTGTTTATTGTTGCATTTGGAGCCCAGATGTTGACGAATCAGTTCTAAAAATCCACGCAGCGATGAGAAAAAATGAATCACCCAGAAAACAGGTCAGTGTGGCTCAAGGAACAAAATGATGTAGACATTAAAATGAGGAATGCTGCTGTTTTTCAAGGAAAAAACAACAATCCCCTAATTATCTTGGGCATTATAGGTGTTTCATGCCAACATTTGAAAAGTGTTGATGACCTTTTCATTCCACAGCTGTTGCTTCAGCTACATGTTAGTGAAAAGTGAGTTGGACAAAATTACAATGGTATAGTCCATAGGTACAGTGACACTGTGACTTTGAAGCTGTCCTAATATGGCAATGAACATAGGGCCGAATCCTAACCAGAGATATGTGAAAACCCACATGTCACGTCATGTTTCGGCCCACAGTCTAGAGATGAATTGAAATGTTACTTGTGTAGTTCATACTCCGAGTGCCTAATTGAAACTACCACAAATCATTACTAACATTTTATAACGAAGTTTACTTGTAGCTATAATTTTTATAATTGGAGTTACATACAAGTTGGAGCTGAAAATGATTCTGAGGACAAAAATGAGGTTATTTTCCTGGTGTTTTCTCTACTTTGGTAATCTTAATGATGGAAGTTGCAGCATAGTTTTTCCCTCATCACTTGTGAAGTGGACATTGATTATGGTAAAGACCAAGGTTAATTTTTTTCTGGATTCATTAGCAAGAATGCCAAGTTAGAGAAAACATCAAATACATTTGTTGGTTACCCACACACATGGCGTCCTTATGCTGGATTTAGTTTTTCAGATTTTTTTTTATAGTGGACTAAATAGAACATCTGTAAAATGGACATCTTGTTTTGTAAGTCTGGAAAAATCTGTATGGTAACGGGAGCACAGTAACACATACGTAAGAGACGGAAATGAAAACAATTTGAACTTGGGAACCCAATGATGCGAAATCCACTGTAAAAAAGCAACTTTGGTCAAATATTTATTCCATTTGTAATTGGGTTCACCCTATTTCCATCCCTTAAATTGAAAGAATATGTAACAAGGTCAAACAACATTAATCTAGCTCCAGGTCAGTTTAGAAGGTGATGGGCCTGAACTACAGTGCATTTGGAAAGTATTCAGACCCCTTGACTTTTTCCACATTTTGTTACGTTACAGCCTTATTCTAAAATTGATTAAATGGTTGTTTTTCTTCATCAATCTACACACAATACCCCATAATGCCCGAGCAAAAACTGGTTTTTAGACATTTGTGCAAATGTATTAAAAATCAAAAACTGAAATATCACATTTACATAAGTATTCAGACCCTTTACTCATTACTTTGTTGAAGCACCTTTGGCAATGATTACAGCCTCGAGTCTTCTTGGGTATGACGCTACAAGCTTGGCACACCTGTATTGGGGGAGTTTCTCCCATTCTTCTCTGCAGATCCTCTCAAGCTCTGTCAGGTTGGATGGGGAGCATCGCTGCACAGCTATTTTCAGATCTCTCCAGAGATGTCCGATCGGGTTCAAGTCCGGGCACTGGCTGGGCCACTCAAGGACATTCAGAAACTTGTCCCAAGCCACTCTTGCGTTGTCTTGGTTGTGTGCTTAGGGTCGTTGTCCTGTTGGAAGGTAAACCTTTTTCCCAGTCTGAGGTTCTGAGTGCTCTGGAGCAGGTTTTCATCAAGGATCTCTCTGTACATTGCTCCGTTCATCTTTCACTTGATCCTGACTAGTCTCCCAGTCCCTGCCGCTGAAACACATTACATTTACATTACATTTTAGTCATTTAGCAGATGCTCTTATCCAGAGCGACTTACAGTTAGTGAGTGCATACATTCTTTTTTTTATTTTTCATGCTGCCCCCCCGTGTGAATCGAACCCACAACCCTGGCGTTGCAAACGCCATGCTCTACCAACTAAACACATTTCCACAGCATGATGCTGCCACCACCATGCTTCACCGTAGGGATGGTGCCAAGTTTCCTCCAGACATTATGCTTGGCATTCAGGCCAAAGAGTTAAATCTTGGTTTCATCAGACCAGAGAATCTCGTTTCTCATGGTCTGAGAGTCCTTTAGGTGTCTTTTGGCAAATTCCAAGCGGGCTGTCATGTGCCTTTTGCTGAGGAGTGGCTTCCGTCTGGCCACTCTACCATAAAGGCCTGATTGGTGGAGTGCTGCAGAGATGGTTGTCATTCTGGAAGGTTCTCCCATTTCCACAGAGGAACTCTGGAGCTCTGTCAGAATGACCATTGGGTTCTTGGTCACCTCCCTGACCAAGGCCCTTCTCCCCCGATTGCTCAGTTTGGCTGGGCGGCCATCTCTAGAAAGAGTCTTTGTGGTTCCAAACTTGGAGGCCACTGTGTTCTTGGGGACCTTCAATGGTGCAGAAATGTTTTGGTACCCTTACCGAGATCTGTGCCTCGACACAATCCTGTCTCAGAGCTCTACGGACAATTCCTTCAACCTCATTGCTTGGTTTTTGCTCTGACATGCGCTTTCAACTGTGGGACCTTATATAGACAGGTGTGTGCCTTTCTAGATAATGTCCAATTGTCACGGAATCAGCCGAGGCTGCTCCTCCTCCTTGCTCGGGCAGGCTTCGGCGTTCGTCGTCCTCGGCGTTTACCTCGGCTCCGGTGCTGGCGCATCCGGATCCCTCTTTGGCATTCCAGGTGGAGGTGGACGCTTCCGAGGCTGGGATCGGCGCTGTGCTGTCTCAGCGCTCGGGTACGCCACCTAAACTCCGCCCCTGTGCTTTCTATTCTAAGCACAGTCCGGCGGAGCGCAATTATGATGTGGGGGACAGGGAGCTGCTAGCTGTGGTTCAAGCCCTGAAGGTGTGGAGACATTGGCTTAAGGGGGCTAAACACCCTTTTCTCATTCTGACTGACCATCGTAACCTGGAGTACATCCGGGCAGCGAGGAGGCTGAACCCTCGCCAGGCAAGGTGGTCTATGTTTCTCTCCCGCTTTGTATTTAAGCTCACCTATAGACCAGGGTCCCAAAACGCTAAGGCAGACGCCCTGTCCCGACTATATGACACAGAGGAGAGGTCCATTGAGCCCACTCCCATGCTCCCAGAGTCTTGTCTGGTGGCACCGGTGGTGTGGGAGGTTGATGCGGAAATCGAGCGGGCGTTATGTTCCGATCCTACTCCTCCACAGTGTCCAGAGGGTCGGAGGTACATGCCGCTCAAGGTTCGCGATCATTTGATATACTGGGCTCACACGTCACCCTCCTCTGGACATCCGGGTATTGGTCGGACAGTGCACTGCCTTAGTGGGAAGTACTGGTGGCCAACTTTAGCAAAGGACGTGAGGGTTTATGTTTCCTCCTGCTCGGTGTGCGCCCAGTGTAAGGCACCTAGACACCTGCCCAGGGGGAAGTTACAACCCCTACCCGTTCCACAACGGCCGTGGTCTCACCTATCGGTGGATTTTGTCACGGACCTTCCCCCCTCCCAGGGGAACACTACGATCTTGGTCGTTGTGGATCGGTTTTCTAAAGCCTGCCGTCTCATTCCCCTGCCAGGTCTCCCTACTGCCCTACAAACTGCTGAGGCCCTGTTTACACACCTCTTCTGGCACTATGGGGTGACTGAGGATATAGTGTCTGATCGGGGTCCCCAGTTCACCTCTAGAGTCTGGAGGGCGTTTATGGAACGTCTGGGGGTCTCGATTAGCCTTACCTCAGGTTTTCACCCCGAGAGTAATGGGCAGATGGAGAGAGTGAACCAGGATGTGGGTAGGTTGCTGAGGTCGTATTGCCAGGACCGGCAAGAGGAGTGGTCGGGATATATTCCCTGGGCAGAGATAGCCCAAAACTCACTCCGCCATTCGTCCACTAACCTTACGCCTTTCCAGTCTGTGCTAGGTTATCAGCCGATTCTGGCAACTTGGCATCAGACCCAGACCAAAGCCCCTGCGGTGGACGAGTGGTTTTGGCGCTCGGAAGAAACTTGGAACGCTGCGCATGTCCATCTGCAGCGGGCTATCAGGCGGCAAAAGGCATGCGCCGATCGCCGCCGCAGTGAGGCTCCGGTGTATGCACCGGGAGATCGGGTCTGGCTCTCGACCCGAAACCTGCCCCTTCGCCTGCCCTGCCGGAAGCTGGGTCGGCGGTTTGTGGGGCCATTTAAAGTCCTGAGGAGATTGAACGAGGTATGCTATAGGTTACAACTGCCCATTAATTACCGCATTAACCCCTCGTTCCATGTGTCTCTCCTCAGGCCGGTGGTGGCTGGTCCACTCCAGGAGAGTGAGGTACGAGAGGCTCCTCCGCCCCCGTTGGACATCGAGGGGGCTCCGTCGTACTCAGTCCGTTCCATCTTGGGTTCGAGGCGTCGGACGGGGGGCCTGCAGTATCTCGTGGAGTGGGAGGGGTACGGTCCGGAGGAACGGTGCTGGGTCCCCAGGAGGGACATCCTAGATCCCTCCATGTTGAGGGACTTCCACCGGAGTCATCCGACTCGCCCTGCTCCGCGTCCTCCTGGCCGTCCCCGAGGCCGGGGTCGGCGCACGGCTGGTACCGCGCGTCAAGGGGGGGGTACCCTGTCACGGAATCAGCCGAGGCTGCTCCTCCTCCTTGTTCAGGCAGGCTTCGGCGTTCGTCGTCCCCGGAGTACTAGCTGCCACCGATCTATGTTTCTGTGTTTGACTTGTTTTGTCTTGATTGTGTACACCTGTTTCCTATTATGTTGTATTGTATTCCCTATTTAACCCTCTGTCGTTCATTGTGTGTTGTGTGTGATTGTTCTCGTCATTTTCGGCAGTTGCTAGTGTGCGGGTATTCCCCTCCCTGTTTGGAGGTTGTTTGTATGCTGGTTACTTTGTTAGTAAAGTATCGTTTCAAGTAGCTCGGTGTCCTGCGTTTGACTTCGCCTACTGCATTCACGTCGCAATCTGACACCAATCAATAGAATTTACCACAGGTGGACTCCAATCAAGTTGTAGAAACATCTCAAGGATGATCAATGGAAACAGGATGCACCCGAGCTCAATATTGGGTCTCATAGCAAAGGGTCTGAATACTTATGTAAATAAGGTATTTCCATTTTTTTTCTCCATATTTAATACATTTGCAAAAATTTCATAAAATATGTTTTCGCTTTGTCATTATGGGGTATTGTGTGTAGATTGATCAGGATTTTTTTTATTTAATCCATTTTATAAAAAGGCTGTAACGTAACAAAATGTGTAAAAAGTCTGAATAGTTTCTTCCAAGTCAGAAAAAAAAGTTTCAAGCCCCAATACGACCCACAACTACCTGTACTTCATCACCATTGTCCATGATCTTTATCGCAAATGACTCCTCATATGGGGGGAGCCTATAATCACTTTTCCGTGTCAACTCCCCCACTTTTCCTTTACATTATTCCAGCTGGTCGATAGTAAATGCTTGAGGTATGAAGGTATTTTACGGTCGAGGGGTTGGAAATAAGGAATGAGTCAGACTTTTTAAAAATAGAAGAAAAAAACGAGTGGAAAATGCATTGTTTACATTTCAGAAAACAGGTGCAAGGGGGCAAAAAATGCCTCTTGAACAACAGCACTGAGGATGTATTTTCCACAGTAATACGTTATTATTAGGCACTGTTCTACCCACCATGCCTCACACCCCTTGTAGTCCACCCACCTCCCCTCCAGCCACATCAGTATTCATTGACTACAGACATGAATAGCGCATTTGATGGCCACAAGAACTGACTCCTGATCTAATAAGAGCCCAATGTTTGGCCTGTGCGATGCGGTAAACATAAGCTACACACCTCACTCATATTTCTGTGTGCTGCCCAGTTGGCACGGGATCCATCCAACCAACCCAGCTCCTCTTCTCTTATGCCCCCCACGGTGATTGGCACGGGCCACTGGCAGCAGCCTTGGCCACTCGCTGGGTTGCTGGAAGACATGCGTCAGAAGGCCCAGTGCACCTGGACCTGCTCTGGGACTCACAGAAGGTGTTAAAACACCAGGAGCACTTCTCTGCTCCAGTGAGAGAGAGGGAGGTATGAGGTTCTGTATTTATTTTCTTAGTCAACCTTGTGTTCTTGAACGTAGCCCTGTTTCTTTGTGTTCTTGAACGTAGCCCTGTCTTTCATTTTTGTTCATTGATTTCACCTGTGTTAGTTACTCACCTGGTCTCATCAGCTCCTTATTTAGTTCAGTTCATTCTGTTTGTGCCTTGTGAGGTATTGTTCATTTTGACTCCACTAAGCCTTTTCCTAGCTCGTTTTGTGAGAACCAGTTATAGCCTTCAGTCCTAGTTTTTGATTCTCCTGCCTGTTTGTCTACCTGTGTATGACCATTGCCTGCCTGTGACCACGATTCCTGCCTTTTGCGAAGGCAAAATAAACACCTGCTGCGCTCTGCGTGTGAATCTACACCTTTTTCTCCCTGAGTATTCATTACAGAATACCTCACCCAAAAAACGGAATGGATTCAGCGGAGCTACAGCGGCGCCTAACCCAGCAAGAAGAGTGTATGGAGGAAATCTGCCATCTTCTCCGCCAGCCTATCACGCCTCAGATGCCAGGTATTGTAACACATAGCCCTCCATCATTCATATCCATGCCTGAAAAATATGACGGTTCACCTGGGAAATGTCAGGGACTTCTGATGCAATGCAGCAAATACATTGAGCACAACCCCACTAACTTCGCCACCGACAAAAGCAGGGTGGATTTTGTTGTGCTCTAATCACAAGCAAAGCCCTGGATTGGGCCACCGCCATATGGACTGCCAACAGCACAGAACTCTGATCCGAGACCCATTTCTACACCCTCTTCAAAGAGGTATTCGATCCCTCTCCTTCCGGTCGTCCTATAGGAGACCTCCTCATAGAACTTCAACAATGATGCAATTCAGCTGCCAAGTATGCCCTCGAGTTCCGCACCATGGCTGCAGGGAGTGGATGGAGTGAGGCTGCTTTACTTATCGTCTACCGAAGAGGGGACAACAGGGAACTTCAGGCGGAGCTGGCTGTAGAGGTGACCTTCAGGATTTAAATCAATACATGTGTATGTCCATCACCATCGACCACCTCATCGCAAACCGTAGAATAACTCTGCCACCCCAGGAACCTGAAACCTTCCGTTTCCATGATTCCGTCATCCCGTCCGAGTCTTCCAGAGCCCATGCAGTTGGGACATGCTCCTCTCCCGTGTATCGAACGTCAAAGGCGGATCCGAGAAGGGCTCTGCCTATACTGTGGAGGGAAAGATAATCTACTCAGCCATTGCCCTGTTCGCCCCCCACGGAGAGATGAGAAGGGTCCCTCTGCTGCCATGCAGGTAGGCGTGTCCTTATTTCAAAATATCTCCCAGAAGCAATTATCCATCCCAGTATTGATAACCGCGAAGGGGGTTACGAAGTACGTAGAGGGCTTGATAGATACGGGAGCAGCAGGTAACTTTATCGATCACCAGCTAGTACAAGAGCTTGACATTGATCTAACACCTGTCACCCCTCCCTTAAAGATTAACGCCCTGGACGGGCAACCATTGGGCACGGGCTTCATTACGCACCTGACACAGAGCGTCACCCTCCAGATTGGAGTCTTCCACACCGAAACCATTCAACTCATGGAACTCTCATCCCCCAAACAACCACTCATCCTTGGACACCCCTGGCTTTGCCGTCACGACCCTGCCATCTCGTGGCAACAAGGTGAACTACTGTCCTGCACTTCTACCTGCTTCACCAGTTGTCTCAGCTTACCCTGCAGAGCCACCACCATTGAGGACTATGCCTCTGCAGTGCTACCCACCATACCATCTGAATACGCCCAGTAGAGCAACATCTTCAGCAAAATCAAGGCCTCCACTTTGCCACCACATCGCCCAGGGGACTGTGCTATTGACTTACTCCCTGGAGTGTCCCCACCTAAGGGCCGTGTTTACACCCTATCTATCCCGGAAAATGAGGCAATGGAGAACTACATTGATGAAGCACTCAAAAACGGTTTCATTCGTCCTTCTTCTTCCCCGGCTGCATCCAGCTTCTTATTCGTTGGAAAAAAAGACGGTGGACTCGGTCCATGTATTGATTACCGTTCCCTGAATGATGTCATGATCAAGAACCGTTTCCCTCTTCCTCTGATCGCAGCAACCCTTGAACAAGTGGGCCGCGCCAACATCTATACAAAACTCGGACCTGCGAAGTGCATATAACATTGTTCGTATACGTGAGGGCGCCGAAAAGGAAGACTGCCTTTTATCACCGCACAGGGGCGCTACAAATACCTGGTCATGCCCTATTGCCTTAATAACGCCCCCGCCGTCTTCCAATCCTTTATGAACGAGGTTTTCCAGGATATGATCAACCGCTTTCTCATCGTCTACATTGATGACATCCTGATTTACTCCCACTCCCTGAAGGAACACATACAGCATGTACAAAAGGTTCTTCAACAGGTTGACCATAACCTTTATGTGAAGACTGAAAAGAGCACCTTCCATGTAACCTCTGTAAACTTCCTCGGTTTCGTACTGTCACCTGGAGGGGTCAGCATGGATGAGAACAAAGTCACCGCCGTCAGTAACTGGCCCAAACCCACCACTGTTAAGGAACTCCAATGTTTCATTAGGTTCTCCAACTTCTATCGCCGGTTATTTCGGAACTTCAGTTCTACTGCCGCTCCCCTCACTGCCCTTACCAGCCAAAAGATCCGGACCCTTCAATGGAATGATACCGCCCTGACTGCTTTCAACAATTTGAAACGCCTCTTCACCTCAGCTCCTGTCCTTCGCCAACCTGATCCGACCCTTCCTTTCACCCTGGAGGTGGATGCCTCCGAAGTAGGAGTAGGAGCCATACTCTCTCAGCGGGTGGGAACACCTCCAAAATCACATCCCTGTGCCTTCTTCTCCAGGAAGTTATCCGACGCTGAGAGGAATTACGATGTGGGGAACAGAGAACTCCTTGCCATCAAGCTGGCCCTCGAGGAGTGGCGCCACTGGTTGGCGCCACTCCACTGGTTGGTGCCACATCCCTTTCTCGTCCTAACAGATCATCTTAATCTGGAATATATCAGAGGGGCCAAGAGGTTAAACTCCAGAGAGCCCAACTGGCTTGTCTTCTTCACACGCTTTCATTTTCATGTTACTTACATCCCTGGAAAGAAAAACGTAAAAGCTGATGCTCTCTCCTGCCAGTTTGACCTTCCGACCAGTAACTCAGACCCTACACCCATTCTTCCTTCGTCTTGCATTATGGGACCAGTACAGTGGGAGGTTCACTCTGCCATACAAGATGCCCTAACCTCAGACCCGGCTCCTCCTGAGACACCAGCTGGGAAGAGTTACGTACCAGCAGCTGTTAGACCCAAACTGATGCAATGGTGTCACACGTCCTTGGGGTCAGGACATCCGGGAATTACACGAACCACTGACCCTCTAGCCCGTAAATTCTGGTGGTCCTCACTGGCAACCGACGTAAGGGATTAAGTACTCTCCTGTCCAGTCTGCGCCCAAACCAAAAGCCCTCGTCATCTCCCTTCCGGTAAGCTTCAACCTTTGCTAATCCCTCACAGACCCTGGTCCCACATAGCTGTTGACTTCTTCACAGACCTTCCTGAATCCTCTGGTAACGCCACCATCCTTGTCATAGTAGACCGTTTTTCAAAAATGTGTTGTCTGGTTCCTCTTCCTCATTTACCTAACGCCATGTAATGGGCTGAGTGTATGTTCCAGCAGGTGTTCCGTCTGCATGGGATTCCGGAGGACATCGTCTCTGACCGCGGGCTCCAGTTTGTCTCCCGGGTGTGGCGAGCGTTCTGTGACCGACTGGGGGTCGCCCTCAGCCTCTCCTCCGGGTACCATCCCCAGACCAACGGGCAGACAGCAATGGCTTTTTTCTGGCCACTCTTCCGTAAACCATTACATGAAATCCAAATAAAAATCCATTTAACTTACAGGTTGTAATGCAACAAAATTGGAAAAATGCCAAGGGGGATGAATACTTTTGCAAGGCACTGTATTCAATTGACAATGGTTTGTTCAGACCAGAGGACATGTTTTGAATCCCATATAGGTTTTGCCTCTAAAATGCATCAATACTATAAAACCCATAACCGAATGTCACAGTATGATGCAAGTGTCCTACCAAACACCCTTTTGCCAAATTACCTATCCTCCCTGTGATAATACAATAACATTATGTACCGCCTGTCATGGACTCAAAATGAGGCTGAGTTGTTTTTCGGCAACAATGCTACCTACAGTATGTATATATGTAGCTTGAATTCCCAACAGATGTGGTTCTAGATGTGGACCTCTTGCTGAGATGGGACATCCCTGGAAATGGTGTAACTTAATTGAAACCCCACCCTGACACAAGACAAGTGCGGTATAGTATTCCTCTTGAGCTTTCGCCGCCTTTGAGAATTATTCAATCGTCACACCACCAAAACACTTCGTTTGTACAAATGGTACTTTCTCTTGCTACTGATGAATTAGATATTTTGAACCCTGTAACCTCCTCTGTCAAAAGCACATGCATTTTTGTATGACCCCAGCATTGCAAGGAGGAACTCTGGGAGAGGGAAAATTAGGTTGTGTGGGAACCAGCAGGTGGTTAAAGAGCACTTGTTAAGAGTCGTTTTGTGGTTTTTAACAGTATCTGACAAAGGGAAGCACAATAATAATGCATGATTACCCATTAGTTTGTAACACTTTAAACCATTATCATGAGTATGATATTGCATTATAAGACTGCTGTCTTAGTAATGTATATCTCATAAAGTGATTATCAGCCATTTGAGTCCACTGCCACATAAAGACTGAAATCATTATGAGTTGCCTAGAGCTTATGTGTTTATAAATGATAAGGCATTATATTTTTGGGATAAAGTTCATGCTTAATACAAAGAACTGTGAAACCATTAACTCACAGTAGAGCCTGTTTTTTTTTGTTCTTGATGACTAGAAGAGAAGTGCACCCAAAAGCATTGTGTCACAGGGAGAACACCCCCAATTTGTGCGGTGTCCGTATTAGGACAGTCATACATCGGTCCTAATATAGACACCTTAAATATGTTTGTTTTCACTGCTTAAATTGGTTTGCCACTCTGTTTCACTTGCACTCAATACCCTCACACAGTTGCTCACTTCACATACAGTAGGCTGTCTCTCTTCACTGATGGGCCACGCCTACCCACACAAAAGTTTACACACACAAATAATGATAATTTTGGCAGCTCTTAAAAATGGAGGACATTCGATCTACGCATTAGGGATTTCCAATGCAATGCCCCAAGAAATGTTTTGGAAAAGTGAAATCCAACGCACAATATCAAATGAGTCAATCGTTGATTGAATCATTTGAGTAGCCCAACTCATATGCCTTCTATTACCGATCACGAATGAGTGAGAGGCTGAACCAACATGCACAATTTCATTAAAGGCACCTCTTTGATACCGATGCAGGGATAAATGTAATAGGGGGAGTATGCATGCAGATTGCCATCAGTTATAGTGCTTGGATTAACCACAGAGGGGTAGAGGAAATTTGGCCTGCAAGTTTTTCCTATTATGTTTTTTGTGAAAAAGCAATTTGGCCACCATAAAGCCAGTCTCCTCTGTGTGGGAATACAAAGGTCAAAGGTTATGATCATGGCTACTGAACTTGTCATTCTCATCCACATCTAAATGACTACTGCTATTCCTTTTGTACAATGGGCCGTTTCTTTACTACACGTTGGTTTCTCAGTTGCCTTCCATGCAGCATACAGTATGTGATTAGAGTATGTACAGTATGCATGTGTGACGAGTACTGAGTATACGAAGAGGCAGGACGCAGATGCAGGAATTAATAAGGTCAAGGTTTACTTAAACAATGACAAAGAGAAATAACAAAGATAGAGTACATGACACTAAACAATCACACACAACATCATCCAGAACAGTCCAGGGCTAAATAGGGGTGATGATGAGGTGCAGGTGTGCAGGAGGTGATTAGGGTGCGTTGGGTTTCCATTCCGGTGTTGCCGACGTGGTGCGCTCAGACCGGTGGCTCAGTAGACCGGCGAATCAGAGCACCGGAGGGGAGCAACGGGAGGAGACGTGACAGCATGTTAGGATAGGGGTCAGTTATATCAACTATTCTATTCAACCATAGGATGGAATTTACATTCATGAATGGGAAAATGAATTGAGTTGATTGGGTGGTCCTCTGTAGCTCAATTGGTAGAGCATGGCGCTTGTAACGCCAGGGTAGTGGGTTCGATCCCCGGGACCACCCATATGTAAAAATGTATGCACGTATGACTGTAAGTTGCTTTGGATAAACCCGTCTGCTAAATGGCATATTATTATTATTGATTGAGTTAGAGAGAGTTGAAACTTCCCAACTGTGATGTACATTTTGACAACAATGGTCATGCTAATACTAGCGCATTTCCACAGATCTCCCATCTCATCAAGAGGCCTTACAGTGTAGAAAAATGCCTAATGTCCAATGCAGCCCAACTTGAACAAGCCCATGGCGATAAAATAAGTTTGTCTTACTGTCTCATTTCACTGTAGTTGGGGAAAATCGATGATAGATTGAGAAACTCCACATGGGGGTGCTATGACATTATATGGACTTGTAGGATAGTGCTCAATACAAGCTAGATGGATGTCTTTTCCCTTCTGCCAAAAATCCTGGGTAATCCACAAACCCACTGTTGTAACAAATTCACAGTCACACCTGCGAGAATGATGTCCAATGGAAGTTACCCTTTAACTGTTACTCACACCAGTAACACAAAATGTGCTCGCTGTGTAATGGAGAAGACTGGCAAAATGTCTCATGGTTTTACGAGAGCAACAGTGTCTTAGAATGTTCAACCCCCAGAAAAAGAATCTCGCAGCAGGGCAAGATTAGTCCTATGTCTGCCGTGATGATGTCATGAACCAGTACTGTAACGTTTTTCTTTTTTCGCCTTCTTTTTTGGGTTTCCACCACATCTGCCAGTCTGGAAATGTTTAAAATGTTAACAATTCTCTGACAGAACAACAACATATTAATAATAAAATGGGGGAAGGAAACCTGATAAAAAACAGACTTCTGCTTTATGAATCTTCAAGATGCCAGGGGAGTGATTTAGTGACCCACCTTTGTCACTTGTGGATGAGCTTCCTTTCCTAATTGACTCTTCGGTTGCTGCACCCCTTTTCCTCATGTAAAAAAAAAAATCTGAGGGGCCAAACAAGGTTGCAATTTATGGAAAGATGACTCTAGCATGTGTTTCCTTCCCTCCATCGCTCTGTACTTGTTCAGCCGATCCAGCAACAGCTCGACAGATTGAGAGTACAATGGGGATGGATGGAGCCTCCTCCTTCGCAATGTTAGGTATCTGTCCCTATTATCATTTAATGGTCTCCTCTCTTCCTCTTTGTTATCACTGATAAATGAAAGGACTGGAAGCCATATTGCTCTCATCAAGAAGATATCTTTAATTTCAGGAAGAAAGGGGAACTAAGAGTTCCACAAAACTAAAAAATATTGATGCAAGAATTGTCTTTTTACTATTTACATTTTTGTCATTTAGCAGACGCTCTTATCCAGAGCGACATACAGTTAGTGAATACATATTTTTTTAAATTTTTAATTTATTTTTATACTGGCCCCCTGTGGGAAACGAACCCACAACCCTGGCGTTGCAAATGCCATGCTCTATCAACTGAGCTACATCCCTGCCGGCCATTCCCTCCCCTACCCTGGACGACGCTGGGCCAATTGTGCGCCGCCCATGAGTCTCCCGGTCGCGGCCGGCTGCGACAGAGCCTGGATTCGAACCAGGATCTCTAGTGGCACAGTTAGCACTGCAATGCAGTGCCTTAGATCACTGCGCCACTCAGGAGACCTACTACTATGTTAGGGAAAAGGCAGCGATTATGAAAAGGTTCACGCCATGTGGAAGTATGGTACTGTTGTCGAGAACCTCTCTGCAGTGCAGTGGCAACACTAGTCTCTCCTCACTTTCCTATTTTCATACAAGTGGCCATCCTAGTTACTGTCTCCCGCTGGAGGTCGGCAGAGGAGAGGGCAGACATGCCACCTGCTCAGCCACCGCTGCAGTCTCAGATTAGGGCAGGGTGAGGGCTGTGGGCAGGGTGTGCATGACGGATGATTCAACCTGCTGCAACCCACTGTTAACACTGCTGACTCTCGTCTGATTTAGTGTGTGTGTGTGTGTGTGTGTGTGTGTGTGTGTTATGATCAGCTGACCCCACTGACCCCACCTCTTTCAGGAATCTCACAGCTATGATTGCTACTGACCAGTTGTGTGTGTGTGGGTGAATGTGTGAATGTGAGTGCAAGAGATTGTTTACGTGTGTAAAATATGTGTGTATGTGAATTTGCCATGTGTGTATGGGGGTGTGAGGGAGGGTCTGTGAGTGACTGTGTGTATGTGTAGTGTATAGGTATGTGTGTATGTATATACTCTATGGGAGAGAAAGACAGCGAGAGCGCAAGTCAGAGGGCAGAGAGTCCAAAATACTGCCGCAATCAAATGGCCCATAGAGCAGTTTCAACCTGACGAGCTTCATGTGGGTTCACTGCCTGTCAGTAAGGAAAACACAATGCTAACAAAATGACCTTCATTCCTTACCCCTCTGCGTGCATGACATGATGTTAACCAATTTGTTTTACTTTGCCTGAAGGATAACTGACAAGGGGATTCACACATGGTATGCTAAGTGTTCCAAGATGTCCAGGACGCTCTATAAATCCACATCGCTTTTCTTTCTTTGTTACACTCCAATTGCCAGAATAGTGTGAGAGGAACCGACACAGATATTAGAAAATGGATTGGCTGAATCAACTAGTTCCATACTGCTTAGCATATGCTGTTGATGGTTATTAAATAGTGGAGAGAAGGGAAGGGTTTGGTAACAACTGGGAGAGGGACAAGGGAATCTCTTAGTAGTCCACTCCACACATTGACCGCAGTGACTTGTGTGGCATTCATATTAGGAAAAACGAAGACTTCCTAATATGGATGCCGTAATTAGGTATTGTATTGGGGGGTATCAAGAGATGAAATATCCTTGTTCCACCCCAGCTGCCATTCACACTTTTACCCCCCAATCGTTTTTGAAAGATTGCCAATTAGTCAGAGTTAAAACCTTGGTATTTTTATTATTTACCATCTCTAGCGCTGGCGTAATACATAATAACAAGGAGCGATACCTTTTTATGCGCACGTAAAAAAATAACAGGGGTGTTTTCAATGACATCATGGCCAGCTCCTTTTCTTTCCCCCTCGCAAATGTTCCCCTGCCTTGGTTTGGCTAATGAGATAATGGCTATGCATGAGGACTGTCCACCGAATAAGGTAATCCAAACCACCTTTGTTATTTTGTTTATGATGGTGAGGATACGAGTGCGGTAAACTGACCCAGTAACTAGGCCTCTCTCCCAATGAGGTCATGCCAGGTTTAAAGAGCGAGCTGTGTCTTTAAAGGGCCAGGGCGATTGCTTGCCCTGTTGCTGCTGCCGCGGATTTTACGAGCAGATCTGTGTATCACACCTGTTTGTTTGTTTTAGCCACGACTCCTCATTAGCCTTTGCTTTGGAAATGCAGGCTTACTTACTTTTAATTTAACACTGTATGTAATAATACCCGATGGAAACAACAATGCAGTCATTGTTGAAGCTTTTCGGTGCACAAGCTTGCCGGTTTATTCGTTTTGATTGGGTAAGATTTAAAGGGGCAAGTCTGGCAGGAGAATCAAAAGTTGAGGAAAATGGTCACTAGACCAGAAGCCTTGACAAATTGATTTGGAAAATGACCTGAGGACTTTTTGTATGGCAATAAAAAAAAATTACAGAATATCATACAGTCTTTGCATGTTGTTGGTTACCATGAGGAGAGAAAGACCCCAATTCAATCAATTTCTAAAAAAGGAAAATCGGGACTCTCCTCTTCTCTCTCCATCTCCCCTGTCGGAAGATACAAGAGGGGAGAGCACTATGGCAGAAAGATGCCGAAGTTTTTTTTTTAGATTTCACCTGTCCGACAGGAGACAAGGAGGAAGGGAAGCCATCTTTGTACTCAGCGGGGTAGCGCTTACTATCTGCTGCGGTCATAAAATGGTCATAAAGAGTTTAAGAGAGGTCACTAAAGAAGCTCCTAGAGGTCAGCAATGTTCGATGAGATCACAGTGTTCTATTTTGAGGTCACACGGGGCTCGTCTGAAACTCACGGAGGCGGCTCTTTGATTCAGATCCATGTTCACACACGTGTTGAGAAAGTTTGGTTAAGGCTTGTGAAACAACTAACAGTTTAATGGTTCGATATGGTGAGTAACGGCTTGACTGACAGAAACACTTGTTTTAATCCCCACAATGAACCCAAGTGTTTTTCAGGCTTCACTAAAGGATAAAAGGTCATCCTTCGGCATCATTACCTTCTATTTTTGTGGTCCAGTTATTATTTATTGGGAAATAAACATTGTGATCATGATTATACAGTAATTACTTTTTTTATCAGGTGATTAAGACTATCTTCAGTTTCTGAGGTACATGATGTAGGAATTCTGAGTATTGGCCCATTTTGAAGTCCTCAATGGGATTCTGTTTGAACCCAAAACTGACCTTTAATTAAGCAAAACTACAGTACGGCCATATATAGTAACACACTTTCTGTATTTGTGATTTCACTTACAGTATGCACTGCTGTTGTGTTGGACCACACATTCACATACCATCGTGAAGTACTGTAGTACAGTAAAGTATTCACACCCTTTGACCTTTTCCACATTTTATTGTGTTACAGCCTGAACTTAAAATGTTTTGTCACTGGCCTATACACAATACACCATAATGTCAAAGTGGAATTATGTTTTTTGAAATTTTTACAAATTAATAACAAATTAAAAACTGAAATGTCTTGAGTAAATAAGTACTCAACCCTTTTGTTATGGCAAGCATAAATAAGTTCAGGAGTAAAAATGTGCTTAACAAGTCACATAATAAGTTGCATGGCTTCACTCTGTGTGCAATAATAGTGTTCAGCATGATTTTTGAATGACTACCTCATCTCTGTACCCCACACATTAAGATAACTGTAAGGTCCTTCAGTCGAGCTGTGAATCTTAAACACAGATTCAACCACAAAGACCAGGGAGGTTTTCCAATGCCTCGCAAAGAAGGGCACCTATTGGTAGATCGGTAAAACAAGAAAAAGCAGACATTCAATATCCCTTTGAGCATGGTGAAGTTATTAATTACACTTTGTATGGTGTATCAATAGACCCAGTCACTACAAAGATAAAGGTGTCCTCCCTAACTCAGTTACCGGAGAGGAAGGAAACCGCTCAGAGATTTCACCATGAGGCCAATTGTGACTTTAAAACAGTTTCTGAGTGTAATGGCTGTGATAGGAGAAAACTGAGGATGGATCAACAACATGCTAGTTACTCCACAAGTCTAACCTAATTGACAGAGTGAAAAGAAGGAAGCCTGTACAGAATAAAATATTAAAAAACATGAATCCTGTTTGCAACATGGCACTAAAGTAAAACTGCAAAAAATGTGGCAAAGCAATTCACTTTTTGTCCTGAATACAAAATGTTATGTTTGGGGCTAATCCAATACAACACATTACTGAGTACCACTCTCCATATTTTCAAGCATAGTGGTGGCTGCATCGTGTGCTTGTATGCTTGTATGCTTGTAATTTTTAAGGACTAATAAAAAAGAAATGGAATGGAGCTAAGCACAGGCAAAATCATAGAGGAAAACCTGGTTCAGTCTGCTTTCCACTAGAGAGATGAATTCACCTTTCAGCAGGACAAGAACCTAAAACACAAGGCCAAATCTTGCTTACCAAGAAGACAGTGAAAGTTCCTGCGTAGCTGAGTTACAGTTTTGACTTAAATCTGCTTGAAAAGCTATGGCAAGACCTGAAAATGGTTGTCTAGTAATGATCAACAACCAATCTGAATGAACTTGAAGAATTTTGAAAAGAATAATGGGCAAATGTTGCACAATCCAGGTATGGAAAGCTCTTAGAGACTTACTCAGAAGGACTCACAGCTGTAATCGCTGCCAAAGGTGATTCTAACATGTATTGGATCAGTGGGTTGAATACTTATCTAATCAAGATATATATATATATATATATATATATATATATATATATATATATATATATATATATATATATATAAGTGCTTTATTTTTCATGCATTTTTTACAAATGTTAGAATTTTTCCTCCACTTTGACATGTGTCGATCGTAGACACAAAATTACAATGAAATCAATTCTTGAGGGGTGTGAATACTTTCTGAAGGCACTGTATGTGCCAGGCTAAAAGCTAGAGCTACCGCTTTCAAGGAACGGGATATGGACATTGACACTAAAAGAAAGCCCGCTACCATCAAAATGGGCAATATCAGACGCTCTTCGGATATATCAGGGTTTGCAGACTATTACGGATTACAAAGGGAAACCCAGCCGTGAATTGCCCAGTGACGAAAACCTCCTAGATGAGCTGAATGCCTTATTGCGAGCTTCGAGGCAAACAACACTGAGCCAGGCATGAGAGCCCCTGCTGTCTCTGACAACTGTGTGATCTCGCTCTCCGTGGCCGATGTAGGACTTTTAAACAGGTTAACACTTATAAGGCCGCTGGGCCAGACAGAATACCAGGGCACGTTCTCAGAACATGCGCAGACTAGCTTCTAAGTGTCTTCACAGACATTTTCAACATATCCTTGTCCCAGTCTGTAATCTCAACATATTTCAAGCAGACCACCAAGGTTATTATAATAATCGAAAACCAATCATGAAAAAACTATTCTAGTAAACTGAAATAAAATAATTAACAAACTCTTTTGGAAAAACTACAACTATTCGGAAACTATGATCTTTGACTCCACAACACACATGAATTATGTTAACATTGGGCAAAAAGCTACTGAATCTGGCGGTTAAATGCGGCCAGGAGATGGCGATGTTTCAGATAGGCCTAGCTTGTGCATCACTATCACTAGCTAACAGGGAAAAATGTGTCTAGGTAGCTAACTTGATTCTTCTTACATGTACTACAAAAGTTAAAACGGAGTGGCTGCGGAGCAGACATTTCTGGAATCCTCTTCCCGACAGCTAAAGATCCCGAAGCTTCTGCGCATGTGTGGGATTCTCTAATTTATGCACAGTCCCTGCTCTACTCGTAGAGAACAGGCTACTCTGGCGAATGGTGCTCATTTAATAATGTTAGATTAAAACTGAATCCATGTCTACAATATCAGATAATGATAGTATTCTACATAACAGAACCACATATTATACCATAGTATAATGTTACTGTAAGACAAAAAACACCATCTAATTTCTTATGAATTTTATGTGAATGCTCACATTTTTCTGTCATGTGACCAAAACTCAACAGCGCTTGCCACTAGGCAAAATATGTGCTTTGATTGAAAATAAACACAGGTAGGCTATGCTACAGTTTGTTAATGGTGCATTTGGAAAGTATTCACACCCCTTGACTTTTTCCACATTTTGTTACGCAACAGCCTTATTCTAAAATGGATTAAAGTGGCGCAGTGGTCTAAGGCACTGCATCGCAGTGCTATCTGTGCCACTAGAGATCCTGGTTCGAATCCAGGCTCTGTTGTAGCCGGCCGCGACCGGGAGACCCATGGGGCGGCGCACAATTGGGCCAGCGTCGTCCAGGGTAGGGGAGGGAATGGCCGGCAGGGATGTAGCTCAGTTGGTAGAGCATGGTGTTTGCAACGCCAGGGTTGTGGGTTCGATTCCCATGGGGGGGCAAGTATATGGAATGTTCTCCATAGAGGAACTCTGGAGCTCTGTCAGAGTTACCAACGGGTTCTTGGTTACCTTCCTGACCAAGACCCTTCTCAGCCTATAGGGAGGAGGTCAGAGACCTGGCCGTGTGGTGCCAGGATAACAACCTCTCCCTCAACGTTACCAAGACAAAGGAGATCATTGTGGACTACAGGAAAAGGAGGACCGAGCATTCCCCCATTCTTATCAACAGGGCTGTAGTGGAGCAGGTTGTGAGCTTGAAGTTCCTTAATGTCCACATCACCAACAAACTAGCATGGTCCAAATACACCAAGAAAGTCGTGAAGAGGGCACGACAAAGCCTATTCCCCCTCAAGAGACTGAAAAGATTTGGCATGGGTCCTCAGATCCTCAAAAAGTTATACAGCTACACCATCAAGAGCATCCTGACTGGTTGCATCACCGCCTGGTATGGCAACTGCTCGGCCTCCGACCACAAGGCGCTACAGAGGGTAGTCCGTACGGCCCAGTATATCACTGGGGCCAAGCTTCCTGCCATCCAGGAATGTAATCCAGGACATCTATACCAGGCGGTGTCAGAGGAAGGCCCTAAAAATTACCAAAGACTCCAGCCACCCTAGTCATAGACTGTTTTCTCAGCTACCACACACACACCACCACTCTTTTTACGCTGCTGCTACTCTCTGTTTATTATCTATGCATAGTCATTTTACCTCTACCCAAATGTAAATATTATCTCAATTACCTCGACTAAGCTGTGCCCCAGCACATTGACTCTGTACTTGTACCCCCTTTACAGTGAGGGAAAAAAGTATTTGATCCCCTGCTGATTTTGTACATTTGCCCACTGACAAAGAAATGATCAGTCTATAATTTTAATGGTAGGTTTATTTGAACAGTGAGAGACAAAATAACAACAACAAAATCCAGAAAAACGAATGTCAAAAATTTTGTAAATGGATTTGCATTTAAATGAGGGAAATAAGTATTTGACCCCCTCTCAATCAGAAAGATTTCTGGCTCCCAGGTGTCTTTTATACAGGTAACGAGCTCAGATTAGGAGCACACTCTTAAAGGGAGTGCTCCTAATCTCAGTTTGTTACCTGTATAAAAGACACCTGTCCACAGAAGCAATCAATCAATCAGATTCCAAACTCTCCACCATGTCCAAGACCAAAGAGCTCTCCAAGGATGTCAGGGACAAGATTGTAGACCTACACAAGGTTGTAATGGGCTACAAGACCATCGGCAAGCAGCTTGGTTAGAAGGTGACAACAGTTGTTGCGATTATTCGCAAATGGAAGAAACACAAAATAACTGTCAATCTCCCTCGGCCTGGGGCTCCATGCAAGATCTCACCTCGTGGAGTTTCAATGATCATGAGAACGGTGAGGAATCAGCCCAGAACTACACGGACGATCTTGTCAATGATCTCAAGGCAGCTGGGACCATAGTCACCAAGAAAACAATTGGTAACACACTACGCCGTGAAGGACTGAAATCCTGCAGTGCCCGCAAGGTCCCCCTGCTCAAGAAAGCACATATACAGGGCCGTCTGAAGTTTGCCAATGAACATCTGAATGATTCAGAGGAGAACTGGGTGAAAGTGTTGTGGTCAGATGAGACCAAAATCGAGCTCTTTGGCAAAAACTCAACTCGCCGTGTTTGGAGGAGGAGGAATGCTGCCTATGACCCCAAGAACACCATCCCCACCGTCAAACATGGCGGTGGAAGCATTATGCTTTGGGAGTGTTTTTCTGCTAAGGGGACAGGACAACTTCACCGCATCAAAGGGACGATGGACGGGGCCATGTACCATCAAATCTTGGGTGAGAACCTCCTTTCCTCAGCCAGGGCATTGAAAATGGGTCGTGGATGGGTATTCCAGCATGACAATGACCCAAAACACACAGCCAAGGTAACAAAGGAGTGGCTCAAGAAGAAGCACATTAAGGTCCTGGAGTGGCCTAGCCAGTCTCCAGACCTTAATCCCATAGAAAATCTGTGGAGAGTGCTGAAGGTTCGAGTTGCCAAACGTCAGCCTCGAAACCTTAATGACTTGGAGAAGATCTGCAAAGAGGAATGGAACAAAATCCCTCATGAGATGTGTGCAAACCTGGTGGCCAACTACAAGAAACGTCTGACCTCTGTGATTGCCAACAAGGGTTTTGCCACCAAGTACTAAGTCATGTTTTGCAGAGGGGTCAAATAATTATTTCCCTCATTAAAATGCAAATCAATTTACAACATTTTTGACATGCGTTTTTCTGGATTTTTTTGTTGTTATTCTGTCTCTCACTGTTCAAATAAACCTACCATTAAAATCATAGACTGATCATGTCTTTGTCAGTGGGCAAACGTACAAAATCAGCAGGGGATCAAATACTTTTTTCCCTAACTGTATATAGCCTCGCTACTGTTATTTTACTGCTGCTCTTTAATCATTTGTTATTTTTCTATTTATTTATTTAATTTTTACTTTTCTATTTTTTAATTAACACTTATTTTTCTTAAAACTGCATTGCTGGTTACAGGCTTGTAAGTAAGCTGTTGTATTCGGCAAATACATTTTGATTTGAAGAGTGTGCAAAGCTGTCATCAAGGAAAAGTGTAGCTACTTTGAAGAATCTCAAATATAAAATATATTTTGATTTGTTTAACACTTTTTTGGTTACTAAATGATTCCATATGTGTTATTTCATAGTTTTGTTGTCTTCACATGTAGAAAATAGTAAAAATAAAGAAAAACCCTTGAACGTGTGTCCAAACCTTTGACTGGTACTATAAATCCCTATGAAACTAAGATCAAATGGTTGTTATGCAGATGCTGCATGGACATTTCAACTGTAAAATGTGAATAATTATCATTCACGAATGACAGTGAGAAATGTGAAGGGAGGGTGACAACAAAAATGTGCACGTAGAGTTAAAGAAACACATGCATAGAACTTTATTCAGATCTTCAGCTGAAGTGAAAATGGATCCAGGGGGGCGGGACGAGGCGGTTACCTATGGATCCGCAGCCTCGTCCAAGTTAAAAAATATTAGATTCAAGAAGTGACATCCCAAAAACACAAAAAAAAATACAAAAAACACAAATGGCTCCTAGCCGCCCACACATGCTTTCTGTGTCATGATTTAACTGGATTTGAACCCAAATGCAGACAACTACACCAAGCCAGAGAAGGTTTAACAGGTTTATTTACAATGTTCAATTAGTCCAGGTTTCCAATAATAGGGGAAGAGCAAGTCCAGGTTACAGGGAGGGTAACAGATCCAGGTCAGGGCAGGTGTGGTACCGTAATGTCCTAGTGTCCGTGGTGAGTCCAAAAGGGAGATCCGGTAGTGGAAAGCAAGATGGTGGTGGCAGGAGTGAAGCGGAGGCAGGAGTCAGGTTCCAATAATCTGTGGCACAGGAGAAAAGTAAATAGAACAGGCCAAAAACACAAAGAGCGAAAACAAACAGGTTGAGTCGGCAGCAAGACTAACATGGCCGTCTTGACTATGATCTGACGATGAGTGGCAAGTTTGACCGGGTCTTAAAGGCTGAGGTGATTATGGTGAATGAGCTGCAGCTGGAACCCTGACTCCCGCACACCAGACTTCACTCCTGCAATCAAGGACAGACAGAGGGGAGGGGAAGAACAGAGAGAGAGCTACCTAGCAGCAGTAGGCCTAACAGTACCACCCCCCTCTACGGACGCCACCTGGCGGCCGACAGGGTTTATCGGGATGTAACCTATGAAACTCACGGACCAGAGCAGGATCCACAATGAAGCTCCTGGGCACCCAGGAACGTTCCTCAGGACCATAACCCTCCCAATCCACCAGGTACTGGAAACCACGACCCCGGCGGCGAACATCCAGAAGTCGCCGGACAGTGTAGACCGGACCCCTACCCACGATCCTGGGCGGAGGAGGGGGACGAGAGGGCGGGCACAGAGGGCTAACCGACATAGGCTTAATCTGGGAAACATGAAAGGTGGAATGAACCCGTAGGGAGGCAGGAAGCTGTAGCTTAACCGCGCAGGGGTTAACAATAGACAGTATCTTGAACGGTCCTATAAAACGAGGCGCCATCTTCTTAGACTCCACTTTCAATGGAAGGTCACGTGACTTAAGCCATACCTCTTGACCAGGAGAGTAACCGGGAGCCTGGGACCGGTGACGGTTGGCTTGCCTCTGCATGTACGCCGAAGCTCGGGACAGAGCTACCCTGGCCTTCCTCCAGACCTTGAAGCAGCGGCGCATGTGGGACTGCACCGAGGGTACCGCCAGTTCCCTCTCTTGAGAAGGGAACAGGGGAGGTTGATAACCCAGAGCACACAGAAAGGGAGACAAACCAGAGGAAGCGTTAGTCAAGGTGTTATGAGCATATTCCACCCAGGGGAGCATGGAGCTCCATGACCCAGGGTTAGACCCTGTGACACAGCGGAGAGCGGTCTCCATCTCCTGGTTCGCTCTCTCGGCTTGCCCGTTGGTCTGGGGGTGATATCCAGAGGACAGGCTGGATGTGATGCCCAAAGCTTTACAGAAAGCTTTCCATACCTGGGAGACAAACTGGGGACCCCTGTCAGAGACAATATCCGTGGGTAGACCATGAGAGCGGAACACATGTTCAACCAAAATATCAGCTGTCTCTCTGGCAGTGGGCAGTTTAGGTAGGGCCAAAAAATGAGCGAACTTAGAAAAACGATCAATCACAGTAAGAATGACAGTCTTTCCAGACGAGGGGGGAAGTCCAGTGACAAAATCCATAGCAATGTGCGACCAGGGCCGGCTGGGTATAGGTAGAGGTCGTAGATGACCAGCGCTGGCCTGGGTGGAGTTCTTACTTCGTGCACATACCGTACAAGCAGCAATGAAGGCTCGAGTGTCCGCCTCCATCGTGGGCCACCAGAACTTCCGTCGCACAAAGTCAAGGGTCCGCGAAACTCCAGGGTGACAGGTAAGGGGAGACGAGTGAGCCCACTGAAGTACCTGGGAGCGAGCAGACTCAGGGACAAACAACCGGTTAGGAGGACCCCTCCCAGGGTCAGCTTGATGATGTTGAGCCTGTCTAACAATCCCTTCGATGTCACATGTGATGGCCGCAATACTGCAGGTAGGAGGCAAGATGGGTTCAGGGTTACTACCAGTATCAACAGCCGAATGAACACGAGACAGGGCGTCAGGCTTGACGTTGCGTGACCCAGGACGGTAAGACAGAGAAAAATTGAATCTCCCAAAAAATAGTGCCCACCTGGCTTGACGGGGGTTGAGCTGCTTCGCTGACTGGATGTAAGCCAGATTCTTATGATCCGTCCAAACGATGAAGGGTTGTTCCGCCCCCTCCAACCAATGTCGCCACTCCTCGAGAGCCAGCTTAACGGCGAGCAGTTCACGATTGCCAACATCATAATTCCTCTCTGCCTGAGAAAGTTTCCTTGAAAGAAAAGCACAGGGATGCAGTTTGTTATCTTCAGGAGAACGTTGTGACAACACCGCACCTACCCCAGTGTCGGATGCATCCACCTCCACGACAAACTGGCGGTCGGGGTCCGGCTGCATCAGAATGGGAGCCGAGGCGAAGCGATGTTTCAGTTCTTCGAACGCTGATTCGGCCCCTTCATTCCAAGCGAACGGTCGTGAGATGGAGGTGAGAGCGGTGAGTGGCGCCGCAATGCGGCTGTAGTCCTTGATGAACCTCCTGTAGAAGTTCGCAAACCCCAGGAATCGTTGAAGTTGTTTGCGGGTGGAGGGGGCTGGCCAGTCCGTGACAGCAGAGATCTTAGCTGGGTCCATCCGCAACTCCCCCTGAGCTATGATGTAACCCAAAAAAGAGGTCTCAGACACATGAAATTCACATTTCTCCATCTTCACAAACAGTTTGTTCTCCAACAACCTTTGCAACACCTGGCGCACATGCAGTTCATGTTCCTGGGAGGACTCTGAGAAAATCAAGATATCATCCAGATAGACAAAAACAAACCGATTCAACATGTCCCGAAGGACATCATTGACTAGTGCCTGAAAAACAGCAGGGGCATTGGACAACCCAAAAGGCATAACTAGATACTCAAAATGTCCCAAGGGTGTGTTGAAGGCAGTCTTCCATTCATCACCTTTACGAATGCGCACCAGGTGATACGCATTTCGTAGATCCAGTTTGGTAAAGATAGTTGCACCATGAAGGAGGGGAAAAGCAGAATTAATTAATGGCAGAGAATATTTGTTCTTAATGGTGATGTTGTTGAGTCCACGGAAATCAATACAGGGTCTGAGGGTCTTATCCTTCTTAGCAACAAAAAAGAATCCCGCTCCTACAGATGACGAGGAAGGACGAATAATACCTGCCGCCAAGGAGTCCCGAATGTAGTTCTCCATAGCCTCCGTCTCCGGGCGGGAGAGATTGTACAGGCGACTGCTGGGGAGCGGGGCTCCTGGCTGGAGGTCAATGGCGCAGTCGTAAGGCCGGTGAGGAGGAAGAGAAGTAGCTCTGTGTTTGCAGAAAACGGATGCCAGGTCATGATACACGTCAGCGACAGCAGAAAGATCCATGGACTCCAGTGGAGGTTGAGGCACAGTGCTGGCAGGGGTCTGAGCAGAACACAAACAATTCACATGACAAAATGTGCTCCATGAAACAATTCTACCTGTCACCCAATCAATGTGTGGATTGTGTCTTATGAGCCAGGGGATACCAAGGACCAGGGGGGTCTGTGGGCAGTCGATTATATGGAATTGAATGTTCTCCTGATGATTACCCGACACTCTGAGACAAACAGGAACAGTCTGATGAGTAATACGGGTCAACAATTGTCCATTTAGACCCTTAGCCTGCAGCGGACAGTCCATAGGAACAGTCTCCAAATCCATTTGTTGAGCCCACTCTCTATCCAAAAAGCTTTCATCGGCACCAGAGTCAACCAGCGCACTAACAGAGAAATTCTGGGACTGCCACTGGAGGGATGCCTGGAGCAGAATGCGGGGAGAAGAGGAAGAATCCGCTGCTCGGCTCACCAAAACTTCTCCTAATAATGATGAGCCGGCCCTTTTCCCGGACAAACTGGGCAGGAAGGAACGAAATGACCAGCTTCTCCACAATACAGGCAGACCCGAGCCTGAATACGACGTGCACGCTCCTCTGAGGACAACCGTGCACGACCCACCTCCATGGCTTCGGGTTCAGTGCTCCTCGTATCGACTCGGGAAGACACGGCTTTCTCCGTAGGGAAGATGCGGGGAGGAGCTTGTTGACGACAGACAGGTTGCTTGGAACTAACACTCCTCTCCCGGCGGCGCTCCCGAATCCGATTATCCAACCTGATGGTGAGTGAAATAAGATTATCCAGCGTAGGCGATTCATCATATGACACCAATTAATCTTTTAAAGTCTCAGACAAAGCATTGATGAACACTCCTTGTAATGCCTCGTCATTCCAACCACTCACTGCCGCTAAAGTTCGAAACTCCACTGCCATCTCCGCCACACTGCGAGCCCCCTGCCGAAGAGAAAACAACCGTTTCGCAGCCTCCTTGCCCCGTACGGGGTGGTCAAAAACCTTCCTCATCTCAGTGGTGAAGGCAACGTAAGCGTTGCAAATGTCCGACTAACTCTCCCAGACCGCGGATCCCCAGGCACGAGCGGAACCGCTAGTAGAGTTGATAAGGTAGGCAATACGGGCTCTTTCTGAGGCGTAGGTGAGGGGCTGTTGTTCAAACACTAACGAGCATTGAGTCAAAAAATCGCCACAGGTTCCCATGTTCCCGTCATAGCGCTCTGGAGCAGGAACAAAAGGCTCTCTGATCTGGGCTGAAGGGGGTAGGAAAAACAGGTGGAGCAGGAGAAGGAGCAGTTTGTATGCCATGCCTGAGGGGTGCATTATTAACTTGGGTAGTAAGGGCAGACACTTGATTGGTGAGTAATTGAACCTGATTAAGCAGCACCTGACTGTTCTCAGCAATAGTCTTAAACAGGGTATCATGTTGGCCAAGTAAAATGCCCTGATTGGCTATGGCAGTCCAAATTTGAGTGCACTCTGGGGTGGTATCCGAGCTACTGTCTGCTGGGTTCATGTTGGTCAGATCATACTGTCATGATTTAACTGGATTTGAACCCAAATGCAGACAACTACACCAAGCCAGAGAAGGTTTAACAGGTTTATTTACAATGTTCAATTAGTCCAGGTTTCCAATAATAGGGGAAGAGCAAGTCCAGGTTACAGGGAGGGTAACAGATCCAGGTCAGGGCAGGTGTGGTACCGTAATGTCCTAGTGTCCGTGATGAGTCCAAAAGGGAGGTCCGGTAGTGGAAAGCAAGATGGTGGTGGCAGGAGTGAAGCGGAGGCAGGAGTCAGGTTCCAATAATCTGTGGCACAGGAGAAAAGTAAATAGAACAGGCCAAAAACACAAAGAGCGAAAACAAACAGGTTGAGTCGGCAGCGAGACTAACATGGTCGTCTTGACTATGATCTGACGATGAGTGGCAAGTTTGACCGGGTCTTAAAGGCTGAGGTGATTATGGTGAATGAGCTGCAGCTGGAACCCTGACTCCCGCACACCAGACTTCACTCCTGCAATCAAGGACAGACAGAGGGGAGGGGGAGAGCAGAGAGAGAGCTACCTAGCAGCAGTAGGCCTAACATTCTGTCCCTAACACAAAAACTAAAATTGAAACTAAATCATATATGAATACAACAACAAAAAACTATACAACTAAAATAAATAGAAATGTGCAAATCTGTTCTGAAAACTGACTGAAACTATCAGATTGTTTTTGTTTTACTAATATTAAAACACAAAACTATAATAACCTTGCTATGCACACTCACTGGACTCTACCCACATACTTACACTGACAATCCAACACACACACACATACACACACACACACACACACACACAAACAAAACACACACACATGCATTTTGATCACACACTTTCACACTCTCCACATACGCTGCTGCTACTCTGTTTATTATCTATCCTGATTGCCAAGTAATTTTACCCCCACCTACATGTACATATTACCTCAACTACCTCGTACCCCTGCACATTGACTTGGTACTGGTCCTCGTTGTATATAGCCTCGTTATTGTTATTTATTGTGTTCATATTTTCTATTTTTATTAGCAAATGTTCTTACTTTTTAACTCTACATTGTTGGGAAAGGGCTCTTAAGTAAGCATTTCACTGTAAAGTCTACACCTGTTGTATTCGGCGCATGTGACAAATAACATTTTATTTTACTTGTATGTAGAAGTAGAATTCATACAGGTCAAGACCAGGTCAATATGTTTTTTGTTTGATACAAGAAAGCCCCATATAGGGTTTGATTGAATAGGCTCCACACTGTCAGTGGGAGGGGTCAAAGAAGGACATGATGTCACTCTCATCCATCATTACACAACATAAAAGTCATATTGTTATCATCCTTGTTGTCTCATCTGTCATCCTCCAACTTCACAAGCTTATTTCACCTCGTCAAACCAAAACGCTTACAGACCACATCCAAGCATAGGCATCCACTCTGACCTACCTCACCGCAGTCCCCAAACCTCAAACATTGTTTTGACGTTAACACACACACTAAAAACCAACACTTCAAAAGGTGTTTCACCTTATTTAACCAAATGGTGACTCACAATATTAATTGTGCTGCACCACATTGACTGGGAGAGTTTGGGATACCTGGGGTGCCTATTACAAGAGGTGACATCAGAGCCTAACTATGCACAGCCATGTTGTATATATTTACCTTTTCCTATTACTGTTACTAATCACTGATTGTTGGCCTACCAACATTGACAGATCATTCAGTCAGATTACAAGAAATTGTAAACATATAGTAATGTCACCATTTGCCTTTAGTATGTGCCCCATCACCCAAATTCCAATTTCAATGTACTGCTCAGATAGGCCTAGCAGTGAAAATCCACTGTTGAACACGGTGGTCTGGAAAGGCCTTTAGGTTATCACACCGCACTCCAACACGGTTGTCTGGAAAGGCCTTTAGGTTATCACACCGCACTCCAACACGGTTGTCTGAAAAGGCCTTTAGGTTATCACACTGCACTCCAACACGCAATACACCTATCCAGGGCAGGGCCACTTTCAGTAGGCAAACGTTGTGGAATGTTGCAGATAGAAATGGCATGAATAAAGTGGTGATTCCTTATTCTACGTGTCAGAGAGGAATGTTTGTTCTCTATCTGAACTTTTACAACATTGTGCCATACTGAACACAACACTCTGTTCAACTTAAGCAACCCCTGTTTGTGTTGATGCTAAGAAAACCCTATTTAAGATCATGCTTGCTGAAAGAAATAAAACAGCCGCATCAGCACTTTCTACCCTTTAATGATATTGTGGATTGCGCCATATTAGTCCTGCCATGCCGCTGCGCGATCCAAAAATGCTAACAAGGCCTTTGCTGGCCGCATGTGAAGAGGGTCACAACAATGCATTAATCCGAGACATTGGGGGAGACTTTAGTGTGGTTTTAATCTCCCACTGCAATAAATCTTCCCCTCCAAAACAGGCTTGACATTTTAATGTGTGGATCTTTCATTGTGGACTATATTCTGTTCCACACTTTATACATTCTTGGCAAAAAGTGCTCTCCCCCTCAGGTTGCCGTTGGCAACGGAGGCCACTCTCAATTTAGGCGGCAATATTCTAAAGGTTCTTGCTTTACCATATTCATAATTCAAAATGAAAACACTTAAAAACTGGTTACACTAAAACCAGACCCCTGTGGTGTCACTTGCGCGGAATTCACTGAGGGGCCTCCACTGGATTTTTCTACTATACTTTTGGAAAATAACATCAAAACAAAGGCATAAAAGTGATGGCAACGATTAAAAGAACAGAGTATAAAAATGTACGAAGATCATAGCTGCCACACCAGTATTAATAGCAGTGCCTTGAGCGAGTGTTAGAATCCTACTGCTGCCTCACATACACACACACACACACACACAAACAAAGAAACACACACACACAATTACGCTGCTTCAAAACCACCACACATCGTTTGTTAACTCGTTCTCTCTCGAATGTTAAAGGGGAAGTTCACCCAAAAACACTGCTGGGTCCTTTATAACACTTGCCTGCACTTCAGTCAGTACCCCAGACAGTGTTAAGGTCCATTGCTTGAGTATTCAGATTTCTATATTTTTATATAAAAATGCAAAATTTCCGATTACCTCAGACAAGGTGCTAATATCGAAATTTGATTGTGCATCATCAGTTTTTCTCTTGTTATGTCAGTCACTGACAGTCACTAACTGACAGTCATTTAGCCCATGTCATCAAAAAAATGTAGATTGATAAATTAGTCTAGCCAGCTATCTAAACTTGTAGTAATCATGGTCGATTTACTTTGTTAGTCACTCGCAAACATTTCTCTCCACCCTTTGACAAAATGTGTAGAATTACAGGAAATTAGCTGTAAAACCAACAAAATGTCACTTAGGTCCCCCAAAAGGCTACGGCTGGCTGGATGTGGATACGCAGACCCTCTTGATGAGTTCAGATTTCTTTTGTGGCCCCCACCCCTATCAAAGTTGCCCATCCCTGTTCAAGAAAATTAAGATTTTAATACATCAGCTTATGTGTCAAAGTTCAGTAAGAAGGCTTTGGAAAAACAAAACCTTTATCCTTGAATATCAATGTTAGTCTGATCTATAATAATGGCGCCGGAGGGGATGGCTGCCGTTTTATGGGATACTAACCAACTGTGCTGTTTTTTCAGGGGTTTTTCGCATTGTTTGTAACTTATTTTGTACATAATGACAATGACCCCAAGCATATTTCCAAAGTTGTGGCAAAATGGCTTAAGGACAACAAAGTCAAGGTAAAGGAGTGGCCATCACAAAGCCCTGACCTCAATCCTATAGAAAATGTGTGGGCAGAACTTAAAAAGCGTGTGCAAGCAAGGAGGCCTACAAACCTGACTCAGTTACACCAGCTCTGTCAGGAGGAATGGGCCAAAATTCACCCAACTTATTGTGGGAAGCTTGTGGAAAGCTACCCGAAACGTTTGACCCAAGTTAAACAATTTAAAGGCAATGCTACCAAATACTAATTGAGTGTATGTAAACTTCTGACCCACTGGGAATGTGATGAAAGAAATAAAAGCTGAAATAAATCATTCTCTCTGCTATTATTCTAACATTTCACATTCTTAAAATAAAGCGGTGATCCTAACTGACCTAAGACAGGGAATGTTTACTAAGATTAAATGTCAGGAATAGTTTAAATGTGTTTGGCTAAGGTGTATGTAAACTTCCGACTTCAACTGTATATACTAGGCGGTGTCAGAGGAAGGCCCAAAAAAATAGTCAAAGACTCCAGTCACCCAAGTCACAGACTGTTCTTTCTGCTACCGCACGGCAAGCGGTACCAGAGCACCAAGTCTAGGTCCATAAGGCTCTTTAACAGTTTCTAACCCCAAGCCATAAGACTGCTGAACAATTAATCAAATGGCCACCCAGACTATTTACATTGTAGACTGCTGCTACTCACTGTTTATTATCTATGCATAGTCACTTTACCCCTACCTACATGAACAAATTACCTCGACTAACCTGAATTCCCGCACATTGACATATTTTCTTAGCTCTATTTCTTGAACTGCATTGTTGGTTAAGGGCTTGTAAGTAGGCATTTCACAGTAAGGTCTACACCTGTTGTATTCGGCACGTGACAAATAACATTTGATTTGTTCTCTTACTGTAAGTTAGTGATGGGCATTGCAAAAAAAATTGTGAATCCATTCATTCAAACCGTTCAATTAGATGAATTGAACAGCGATACTTTTCGAGTTCTTGAGTTCTGAAGCTTTCCGTTTGGTTTTGTGATACTCAAACGTGTCCGATTACTGTCTTAACTTATCATGCGCGTGTAAATTTGCAGAAGTGATTTGTTGTGCATATTTACACTACAGGAGACTGCCAAGGTTAAGCTTAAAGTAACAAACCAATCCTTTCCCTCATGTTCTCTCCTCAGTCTACTCCCGGTGGAGGGATCACGGTCAAGCCAAAAGGCGTATTCCATTACATATTTCTCCTATGTTGAGATATATTTCTCTCCGGAAGACAGTAACCAACAATGCATTTCAAGAAATAGAGTTAAGAAAATATTTACTAAATAAACTAAAGTAAAAAATAAAATAAAAAGTAACACAATAAAATAACAATAACGTGACTGTATGCAGGGGGTACCGGTACCGAGTCAATGTGCGGGGGTACAGGTTAGTCGAGGTAATGTGTGCATGTACTGTAGGTAGGGGTAAAGTGACTATGCATAGATCATCTTTAAAAAGTAAATAGTCTGGGTGGCCATTTTATTAATTGTTCAGCAGTCTTATGGCTTGGGGGTAGAAGCTGTTAAGGAGCCTTTTGGACCTTCCTCTGACATCGCCTAGTATATGCCGTGGCTTGCGAAAATATTCACCCCCCTTGGCATTTTTCCTATTTTGTTGCCTTACAACCTGGAAGTAAAATGGATTTTGGGGGGTTTGTATCATTTGATTTACACAACATGCCTACCACTTTGAAGATAGAAAAAAAAATGGGTGAAACAAACAATAAATAAGACAAAAAAACTGAAAACTTGAGCGTGCATAACTATTCACCCCCCCAAAGTAAATACTTTGTAGAACCACCTATTGCAGCAATTACAGCTGCAAGTCTCTTGGGGTATGTTTCTATAAGCTTGGCACATCTAGCCACTGGGAATTTTGCCCATTCTTCAAGGCAAAACTGCTCCAGCTCCTTCTAGTTGGATGGGTTCCGCTGGTGTACAGCAATCTTTAAGTCATACCACAGATTCTCAATTGGATTGAGGTCTGGACTTTGACTAGGCCATTCCAAGACATTTCAATGTTTCCCGTTAAACCAATCGAGTGTTGCTTTAGCAGTATACTTAGGGTCATTGTCCTGCTGGAAGGTGAACCTCCGTCCCAGTCTGAAATCTCTGGAAGACTGAAACAGGTTTCCCTCAAGAATGTCCCTGTATTTAGCGCCATCCATCATTCCTTCAATTCTGACCAGTTTCCCAGTTCCTGCCGATGAAAAACATCTCTCGGGGTGATGAGAGGTGTTGGGTTTGCGCCAGACATAGCGTTTTCCTTGAATGCCAAAAAGCTCAATTTTAGTCTCATCTGACCATAGTACCGTGTTCCATATGTTTGGGGAGTCTCTCACATGCTTTTTGCTTATTTATTTCCTTAAGCAATGGCTTTTTTTCTGGACACTTTCCGTAAAGTTCAGCTCTTTGTAGTGTGCGGCTTAAAGTGGTCCTATGGACAGATACTCCAATCTCCGCTGTAGAGCTTTGCAGCTCCTTCAGGGTTATCTTTGGTCTCTTTGTTGCCTTTCTGATTAATGCCCTCCTTGCCTGGTCCGTGAGTTTTGGTGGGCGGCCCTCTCTTGGCAGGTTTGTTGTGGTGCCATATTCTTTCAATTTTTAAAAATAATGGATTTAATGGTGCTCTGTGGGATGTTCAAAGTTTCAGATAATTCTTTATAACCCAACCCTGATCTGTACTTCTCCACAACTTTGTCCCTGACCTTTTTGGAGAGCTCCTTGGTCTTCATGGTACCGCTTGCTTGGTGGTGCCCATTGCTTAGTAGTGTTGCAGACTCTGGGGCTTTTCAGAACAGGTGAATATATACTGAGATCATGTGACAGATCATGTGACACTTAGATTGCACACAGGTGGACTTTATTTAACTAGTTATGTGACTTCTGAAGGTAATTGGTTGCACCAGATCTTATTTAGGGGCTTAATAGCAAAGGGGGTGAATACAAGTAATAATTTTTCATTTCACTTCACCAATTTTGACTATTTTGTGTATGTCCATTACATGAAATCCAAATACAATCAATTTAAATTACAGGTTGTAATGCAACAAAGCAGGAAAAACGGCAAGGGGGATGAATACTTTTGCAAGGCGCTGTAGGTCCTGGTTGGCAGGTAGCTTGGCCCCAGTAATGTACTGGGCCATACGCACTACCCTCTGTAGCGCCTTGCGGTCGGATGCCGATCAGTTGCCATACCAGGCGGTGATGCAACCGGTCAAGATGCTCTCGATGGTGCAGCTGTATACATTTTTGAGGATCTGGGGACCAATGCCAAATCTTTTCAGTCTCCTGAGGGGGAAAAGGTGTTGTCATGCCCTCTTCACGACTGTCTTGGTGTGTTTGGACCATGATAGTTTGTTGGTGATGTGGACACCAAGGAACTTTAAACTCTCAACCCGCTCCATTACAGCCCCGTCGATGTGAATGGGGGCGTGTTCGGCCCTCCTTTTTCTGTAGTCCACGATCAGCTCCTTTGTCTTGCTTACATTGAGGGAGACGTTGTTGTCCTGGCATCACAATGCAAGGTCTCAGACCTCCTCCTTATAGGCTTTCTCATCGTTGTCAGTGATCAGGCCTACCACTGTTGTGTCATCAGCAAACTTAATGATGGTGTTGGAGTCGTGCTTGGCCACGCAGTCGTGGGTGAACAGGGAGTACAGGAGAGGACTAAGCACGCACCCCTGAGGGGCCCCCTTTTTGAGGATCAGCATGGCAGATATGTTGTTGCCTAACCTTACCACCTGGGGGCGGCCCGTCAGGAAGTCCAGGATCCAGTTGCAGAGGGAGGTGTTTAGTCCCAGGGTCCTTAGCTTAGTGATGAGATTTGTGGGCTCTATGGTGTTGAATGCTGAGCTGTAGTCAATGAAAGGCATTCTCACATAGGAGTTCCTTTTGTCCAGTTAGGAAAGGGCTGTGTGGAGTGCGATTGAGATTGTGTGATCTGTTGGGGCGGTGTGTGAATTGGAGTGGGTCTAGGGTTTCCAGTATGATGATTTTGATGTGAGCCATGACCATCCTTTCAAATCACTTCATGGCTACTTACGTGAGGGCTCCGGGGCGGTAGTCATTTAGGCAGGTTACCGTCACTTTCTTGGGCACAGGGACTATGGTGGTCTGCTTGAAATATGTAGGTATTACAGACTCAGTCAGGGAGAGGTTGAAAATGTCGGTGAAGACACTTGCCAGTTGGTCCGCGATTGCTCTGAGTACACGTCCTGTTAATCCGTCTGGCCCCACAGCCTTGTGAATGTTGACCTGTTTAAAGGTCTTGCTCCCATCGGCTAAGGAGAGCGTGATCACACATTCGTCCAAAACAGCTGGTTCTCTCATGCATGCTTCAGTGTTGCTTGCCACTGGGCAGCTCGCTGCTGGGTTTCCCTTTGTAGTCCGTAATAGTTTGCAACTCCTGCCACATCCGACAAGCGTCAGAGCCGGTGTAGTAGGATTCAATCTTAGTCCTGTATTGACACTTTGCCTGTTTGATGGTTCATCTGAGGGCATAGCGGGATTTCTTATTAGCGTCCGGATTAGTGTCCCGCTCCTTGAAAGCGGCAGCTCTTGCCTTTAGGTCGGTGCGGATGTTGCCTGTGATCCATGGCTTCTGGTTGGGATATGTACGTATGGTCACTGTGCGGACTACGTCAGGGCATGGACTTTACAAGGTGTCAAAAGTGTTCCACAGGGATGCTGGCCCAAGTTGACTCCAATGCTTCCCACAGTTGTGTCAAGTTGGCTGGATGTCTTTTGGGTGGTGGACCATTCTTGATACACACAGGAAAATGTTGATCGGTGAAAAACCCAGCAGCATTGTAGTTCTTGACACAAACCGGTGAGCCTGGAACCTACTACCATACCCCGTTCAAAGGCACTTAAATATTTTGTCTTGCCCATTCACCCTCTGAATGGCACACATACACAATCCATGTCTCAATTGTCTCAAGGCTTAAAAATCGTTATTTAACCTGTCTCCTCCCCTTCATCTACACTGATTGAAGTCATTTAACAAGTGACATCAATAAAGGATCATAGTTTTTACCTGGATTCACCTGGTCAGTCTATGTCATGGAAAGGGCAGGTGCTCTTAATGTTTTGTATACTCAGTGTGAATCCCCTCTGTAAAGTATGTTCTCTCTGCAATCAGCCTATACTCCAGAGTTTTATGTTTTATGTTTACTGTACCGGTATTGTATATTCTGTATGATGTCTACCTTGCGTGCACTGAAAAAATTAAATTAAACTGCTGAAAACCCTCCCGCTTGCTGGCCAACAGATTTTCTCATGGAGTTTTCATTCAATAAAGTTTTCAGTACATTTATCTTAAGCCATCCCTTTAAATACGGTGTGCCTTTAATTAGAATTTTGTCGACACACTCCGTAGACTATATAGAGAGAACGGCTTCAGTATGTAGGGATCAATGAAAGAAAAATCAATTTAAATATATACACATTCATTTCCATTTCAGCACCAACTGGTAGATTTAAATAAAAACTCTGATCTTATTAATTATTTAGGCACATTTTGGGGTTAGGAAAGTATGCATGAATCATAATAAACAGGTTTGGAGAGCCTTTACGCATAAAATATATTGATGAATAAAAAATACAGTGGTTTGATTCATCCTGAAAGGTGTACATGAAATAGGTGGAAAAAGGTGTACAATAGGGATTGAACAATAGTTATATAAATCTACCATAATCCTCACTAGTCATGGAACTATATGACAACGGTCCAGTCGTCGTGCACCAGGCTTCAGGTTCCAGGTTTAAACTGCTACGTGTCGTCTGAGTTCTGCTACACGTGGTCTGAGTTCCATAATGTTTCAAATAGGCTACATGTCCCCAATTACCGCACAACGTTAGCCTAATATGATCCAGTAAAGCTAGCGACCCTCAGGAACAACTACACGGACGTGACAGAGGAAAGAAAGGTAAACTAAATGGAATGGAATGATTCAAAATGTTGGCTAAAAATTGTAGGTAACTAACACGAAAGTGAAAGTTATATATGCACTGACGGTGGCTCTTGATAGTGGCTAATATTTAACATGATACAAATTGTAAAATAAAACAGAGAAAAGCCCGGGCATATAATTAAAACATTCTAAAGCGCATACATCAGCTCGGCAGGTTCGGCCCTACAGAAGCCTATAGCTTTGTCAGTGGGTGCTGTAGGTGGGTGTGGTGCAGGAATCAGATGCAGGACGCAGAAAAATAAGTCCAATAGACTTTAGTGAAAAGCACACTCAAAATAACAAGTCAAACGCCCGGAGGCGAGAAAGTCCGCACACAGGCGCAAACCAAAAGGCGCACAAAACAGTGCGTAAATAACCTCCTAACACAGAGGAGGAAAATACGAAATGCACAAGGCAACAGTAGCGCACAAACACGACAGCGAAACAATCACACACAAACACAGACACACACAACGAGAACTAAATAGAACACTAACGAGGACTAACTAGACACAGGTGTACAACATCAAGACCAAACCAAACGAACATGAAACATAGATCGGTGGCAGCTAGTACTCCGGAGACGACGACCGCCGAAGCCTGCCCGAACCAGGAGGAGGAGCAGCCTCGGCCGAAACCGTGACAAGCTTGGATCTCCAAATGTCATCCACACAAATGATGAGGGCATACAATACAAATTCTGACTGGGAGGTCATCAGACACTTCTCTGAAGTGTGTAGGGGGCATCCACTCAGCTCACTTCAGTCTCTCGGTGGACCCATTCTTCCCAAGTAGACCCTCATCAGCCACTATAATTTAATTTACAAGGTAATACAAACTGACCACAGTACTTAAGTGGCAGTCTTTCTCCAATGTATGTACAATGGCATAATCCACAGACTTTTGGTACATTAGGAGAGAAGTTGGAGATTAAAAGCCCTAAAAAGGCATAGTGCCTCAAATTACAAAGAAGCACTTTGCTTTATGGTTTTTGTGTGTTCTCTGTTCTCTGTCTGCTCAGCCCACATGCTCACATGCTCTATATTTGTAATGTATACAATAACTATGTATTTACACTATGACTCTCTCATTCCATGGAATGCCCACCACCCTCATAAGACATGTCTGCTAAAATGTTTTATCTGTCTCTTCAATGATAGAAGGAACAGACAATGTTAACTTTGATTCTATTCAAGTAAAAACCAACAAAATCCAACGTATTACATGGAATGTGCACGGGCTCTGTGATGGGAAAAAAGCATATGGTCCTTTATCACTGAAATAGGTTGTCAGCAAATGTGGTTTTCCTGCAATAGTTACATTAAAAAAATGAGAAATTGAATATTTAAAGAGGAGCAGGGTTGGAGAGGCATATGCTGCCACCTACTGTAGTAACAGCAGAGGTGTAGGCATCCTGATAACTAAATATACACACGTTTCCCTTATATCCCAGCACATGGACCAAGAAGGCCATTTTCTAATGTTGAATTATACCTTACATGGGGAAAAATACACATTGATTTAATTGTATATTCCACCAGGGGCAAATCTGGTGTTTTTAGATAGAATTCAAGCTATATTAGATCAAATCCACACAGGAACTATTATTTTAGCAGGTGAGCTAAATCATACATTCGATAAGATTGACAGACGTAGCAATAAAAAAAAGGCAAATTCAAGGATCCTCCAAAGACGCTGAAAAATGTCATCTATACAAATAATGTACAGGACATCTGGAGATTACTATTCCCAACTACAAAGAACTACTCCTTGTTTTCTCAAAGTAAGAAAAGCTATTCAAGATTTCTCAAAAAAATTCAGAACATAAGCAGGAAACTTGATCTTTACTTTTTTAACGGTCCTGTGTGGCTCAGTTGGTAGAGCATGGCACTTGCATTAACAGGGTTGTAGGTTTGATTCCCACAGGGGACCAGTACAAATGAAAATGTATCCACTCACTACTGTAAGTCGCTCTGGATAGGAGTGTCTGCTAAATGATTAAATGTAAATGTAAACCCTTACAAAATCAATAAAAGCCAAACCAATTTCAAAAGATATAAAAGGAAAGTAATGTGATTAATGACAGTTTTATAAGCTTCTGTGAAAATCTATATGAATCAGAATTAAACAACAGTTGGACTGGTCCTACATTCTTCTTAGAAAAGCACCAGGAATGGACAATTTTCCAATAGAATTGTATTTAACATTTTGGGACAAAGAAACGCCACTATTTACACAAATGACAACAGACATGTCACTCTATTCAGTGCTTCCAAGTTCCATGTATCAAACAGTTAATTCAGTTATATTAAAACCAGGAAAATCTGGCGAGTCCCCTGATGATTACGGACCCATAAGGTTAATAAATTGTGACAATCAAATAATAACAAAGTTCATAAGCAATAGAATGGCAAAAGTCTTACTAGACTTGATACATATTCATCAAACAGGGTTTATAAAAAATAGACACTTAAAAAACAAATACAAGAACATGTTTCAGTTTGATACAATACGCAAAAAAACAAGATATAGATTCATCAATAATGGCTGTTGATGCCAAAAAGGCTTTAGACCGTTTTGAATGGTCTTTTCTATTAAAAACTTTGTAAGCTTTCAACTTTCCAGCGGAAAAATAATAAGTTTAATAAAAATATTATATAAATGTCCTAAAGCAAAAATATACACAAATAATATACTGAACAAATATATAAACGCAACATGCAACAATTTCAAAATATTTTACTGAGTTACAGTTCATATAAGGACCTCAATCAATTGAAATAAATAAATTAGGCCCTAATCTATGGATTTAACATGACTGGGAATACAGATATGCATCTCTTGGTCACAGATACCTTGTAAAAAAACGTAGGGGCGTGAATCAGAAAACCAGTCAGTATCTGGTGTGACCACCATTTGCCTCATTAAGCGTGACACATCTCCTTATCATAGGGTTGATCAGGCTGTTGATTGTGGCCTGTGAAATGTTGTCCCACTCCTCTTCAATGGCTGTGCGAATTTGCTGTATATTGGCGGGAAATGGAACACGCCGTCATACATACACGTCGATCCAGAACATCCCAAACATGCTCAATGGGTGACATGTCTGGTGAGTATAAAGGCCATGGAAGAACTGGGACATTTTCAGCTTCCAGGAATTGTGTACAGATCCTTGCGACATGGGGCTGTGCATTATCATGCTGAAACATGAGGTGATGACGGCGGATGAATGACACGACAATGGGCCTCAGGATCTCATCACGGTATCTCTGTGCATTCCAGTTGCGCGCTCCTTCAAAACTTGAGACATCTGGAGCATTGTGTTTTGTGACAAAACTGCCCATTTTAGAGTAGCCTTTTATTGTCCCCAGCACAAGGTGCACCAGTGTAATGATCATGCTGTTGAATCAGCTTCTTAATATACCACACCAGTCAGGTGGATGGATTATCTAGGCAAAGGAGAAATACTCACTAACCAGGATGTAAACAAATGTGTGCACAAAAGTTGAGAGAATTAGCTATTTGTGCATATGGAAGATTTCAGCTCATGAGACACGGCACCAACATTTTACATGTTGCGTTTTTAATTTTGTTTAGTGTACATTATCTGATGAAATTGCTTTAGAAAGGGGCACAAGACAGGGATGCCCTCTCTCCCCCCTCCTGTTTGTACTGGCAATTGAACCGCTTGCAGAAAGAATTAGACAGGACCTAAACATAACAGGTAGTATCGGTAAACATGAATATAAACTCAACTTATTTTCAGATGATCTCCTGATATACCTGACCAATATTGAAAACTCAATATTTTCAGAATACTCTAAAGTCACAGGATATAAAATTGATTTGGAAAAAACAGAAATAATGGCAATAGGAAAAGGAAAAATAATAACTCATGATCTACAGCAATTCTTTAAGAGGACCACCAAAAATATCAAATATTTAGGATGCTTAATAAGTGACAACAAATTACGAATATGTAAAGATAACTTTATCCCATTACACAACAATATGAAAACAGGTCTAATTAAATGAACCAATCATCCCACCGAAGACACTGTTTTAAAAAGTATACTCGGTCATAACAGACTTTATATGGGCAAATAAAACTCATAGAATAGAAAGGAAAGTTTTATATCTTCCAAAGTCTGAGGCAGGTTTAACCTTCCAGGCTTGGAATTGTATCAATTCACCACCCAAGCCTTTTACTTGCGTCATATAGTTAAATGCACTAAAGAGGAACAATGGGTACATATTGAAGATGTGCATGCTCATCCCCAGAATATTTTCACATGTCTATTTTCAAAGATTGACCAATGTAGATATTTCCAAATACATTAAACTTAAAAGTTTCATATCACGAATGTTCGATTTGAAATAATTTGGACATCAGAGCAATCTTGAGGGAATCCTATTTGAGTCAATCCTATTTGTGTATCCAACTGACAATCTCTTAGAAAACAATATCAATTATTGGAACCATGACTTAAAAATAAGTGATATTGGCAAAAGATGGAGGGAAGGTTGGAGCATAACTAAAGAAATTACAGTTACTGAAAATGGACGCTTAATCTATTATAAACGAATGTATAGAATGTATTATCCAAGAGACAAAATTTACCAATTCTTTAGCACAACGGCAGAGTCATGTGTTAAGTGTAAAACTAACAATGAATCAATAATCCATGCTTTCTCTTTCTGGGAATGCTATGTCCGAAAGTTATGGGTGGAGTTAAACATTTGGCTGTCAGAAGTATTACAATGTAAATGTGCTTTTAATCCGTCTGTCTGCACGTTTCAAGACATGGCATATGAGGGTGCTGTGAGATACCCGATAGGTTGGACGATACTTTTTTAATCAATTACCTTTAAAAAACGTATACTTAAAAACTGGAAATCAACTAATCCTCCATTGTTAATACAATGGAAAGGTAAATTGCTTTATTATCTAAATGTTGAAAGTGCATGGGCGACAGTGAGAAAGAAAATGGGGCAGTTTGAGGCTATGTGGCGGAGAGTGATGCGGGCGCTGGAGATGGGGGTGTTTGCAGGTGGGTCTGGGCAGGTGTGATGTTGTTGATGTTTGTGTGTCTGTATGTTGTCGTTTTGTATGTGTATGTTTTGTAATGTTTGATTACAAAACATACAGGTGATGCGGGCGGCAGGTAGCTTAGTGGTTAAGAGCGTTGTGCCAGTAACCGAAAGGTCTCTGGTTCTAATCCCCGAGCCAAATAGGTGAAAAATCTGTCGATGTGCCCTTGAGCAAAGAGCTTAACCCTAATTGCTCCTGTAAGTCGCTCTGGATAAGAGTGTCTGCTAAATGACTAAAATGTAAATTTCTGAATAATCTAAATAACGGCACAGCTATTTATAGCCTACTTCACTGTGGAAATGGGGCCACAATATATGTCATTTTGATATGATTTTCAGTTTGCTTCCATATGACTGGTTTAACATAACAAGAAACAATTATTTAAAACAATTGCTATGTGTATTTACAATCCCCTTCTCCAAACGGATTACTCATTTACCTAGCTCTTATCAATTACAGTGCATGGAGAATGCTGTTATTTGTATCAGACATTTTTTTGTAAGAAAAAGACTGGAACCGGCATGTTTGCTCAAACTTATTCATGGTTTCCTCGCCCGTAAAGGTGGTGGAATTATGAAGGAATTAAGCCAAACTCAGAATACAGCATATCTGTAGACACACCTCCGCCACACCTTAATTTCATTGATCTCCACCCGAAACGAATTGCAGGTGAATAGTATGCTATTCTCATGCTTAAGTTCAAGGTCAGAATACACATAGAAATGGAATAACATTGCATTTACACATTTAACTCGGGTCGGAATTCCCCCTTATATCAGAATTCCGGGAGATATTTAGAAGACCAAAAATATCCACTTTGTTGTGGAACTTTGCAGTCATGATCATATCACCTACCTCACTATGGTTACATGAGGGATATAAATGTTTAGTTGAGCTTATTTCTATAATTTAAGAATGAAGATATATATAATAGAGCATATTACTGCCTCTTATAGTATTTTCCCTAGTGGCCGGGGACTTTGATGCAGGGAAACTTAAATCCGTTCTACCTAATTTCTACCAGCATGTTAAATGTGCAACCAGAGGAAAAAAAAACTCTAGACCACCTTTACTCCACACACATAGACGCATAAAAAGCTCTCCCTCGCCCTCCATTTGGCAAATCTGACCATAACTCTATCCTCCTGATTCCTGCTTATATGCAAAAACTAAAGCAGGAAGCACCAGTAACTAATAAAAAAGTGGTCAGATAACGCAGATGCTAAGCTACAGGACTGTTTTGCAAGCACAGACTGGAACATGTTCCGGGATTCTTCAGATAGCATTGAGGAGTACACCACATCAGTCACTGGCTTCATCAATAAGTGCATCGATGACGTCGTCCCCACAGTGACCGTACGTACATACCCCAACCAGAGGCCATGGATACAGGCAACATCCGCACTGAGCTAAAGGGTAGAGCTGCCGCTTTCAAGGAGCGGGACTCTAACCCGGACGCTTATAAGAAATCCCGCTATGCCCTCCGACGAACCATCAAACAGGCAAAGAGTCAATACAGGTCTAAGATTAAATCGTACTACACCGGCTCTGACGCTCGTCGGATGTGGCAGGGCTTGAAAACTATTACAGACTACAAAGGGAAGCACAGCCGCGAGCTGGCCAGTGACACAAGCCTACCAGACGAGCTAAACCACTTCTATGCTCGCTTCGAGGCAAGCAACACTGAAGCATGCATGAGAGCACCAGCTGTTCCGGATGACTATGTGATCACGCTCTCCGTAGCCGATGTGAGTAAGACTTTTAAACATGTCAACATTCACAAGGCCGCAGGGCCAGACGGATTACCAGGACGTGTCCTCCGAGCATGTGCTGACCAACTGGCAAGTGTCTTCACCAACATTTTCAACATGTCCCTGACTGAGTCTGTAATACCATCATGTTTCAAGTAGACCACCATAGTCCCCGTGCCCAAGGACACTAAGATAACCTGCCTAAATGACTACCGACCCGTAGCACTGACGTCTGTAGCCATGAAGTGCTTTGAAAGGCTGGTCATGGCTCACATCAACACCATTATCCCAGAAACCCTAGACCCACTCCAATTTGCATACCGCCCCAACAGATCCACAGATGATGCAATCTCTATTGCACGCCACACTGCCCTTTCCCACCTGGACAAGAGGAACACCTACGTGAGAATGCTATTCATTGACTACAGCTCAGCGTTCAACACCATAGTGCCCTCAAAGCTCATCACTAAGCTAAGGCTCCTGGGACTAAACACCTCCCTCTGCACCTGGATCCTGGACTTCCTGACGGCCGCCCCCAGGTGGTAAGGGTAGGTAACAACACATCTGCCACGCTGATCCTCAACACGGGGGCCCCTCAGGGGTGCGTGCTCAGTCCCCTCCTGTACTCACTGTTCACCCATGACTGCATGGCCATCATTAAGTTTGCCGACGACACAACAGTGGTAGGCCTGATCACCGACAACGATGAGACAGCCTATAGGGAGGTCAGAGACCTGGCCGTGTGGTGCTAGGATAACAACCTCTCCCTCAATGTGACCAAGACAAAGGAGATGATTGTGGACTACAGGAAAAAAAAGAGGACTGAGCACGCCCCCATTCTCATCGACTGGGCTGTAGTGGAACAGGTTGAGAGCTTCAAGTTCCTTGGTGTCCACATCACCAACGAACTATCGTGAAGAGGGCATGACAAAGCCTATTCCCCCTCAGGAGACTGAAAAGATTTGGCATGGGTCCTCAGCTGCACCATTTATTTTACTTCTGCTCTATTTTTCTCAACACTTTTTTGTTGTTGTTGTTTTATTTTGCTTGTTTATTAAAAAATAAATGCATTGTTGGTTAAGGGCTGTAAGTTAGCATTTCACGGTAAAGTCTACACCTGTTGTATTCGGTGCATGTATCAAATTACATTTGATTTGATTTGATTTGACTATCTGAAACAGCACAAGCCATCGCTCTCCACAAGGCTGATTGGGAACTCCTGAGAGGGATGCGAAAACATGCTTAAAGCATCAGATTTGTGCACAAATTGTACAAGGGTCCTGAGTAAAAACAGATGTGTTGTCTGTACAGTTGCCTGATGGGCAATCCAAATAATGCGCTGTAATATGTATGTCCAACATAGTTTATCCATCATCACTAACATCTGCTTTGGCAGCCGAAGTGCAATACATTCAAGTGCATGGACATAAGCCTCCGGTTTGGATTACTTTGTAATTCTACAGCATAAACCTTTATTAGTGTGTTTGTCTAGGTGCTTCCCCGAAATAGCATTTTACCTGTTCAGTCTTTTTAAATATTTGGGCACGCTCGAAAGCTGTTCAGCTGACCTCACCAAAACCAAATTACTCTAAAACAAGTCGGCGAAAGAAAGCAAAAAAAGGACAACTGTTGCTCGTTTCTGTTTTTCCCTGAGGACTATTTATCGAACATTGGTGGCATTACTGACATGATTCGTTTTTGTGATTTCTTCAGAACAGCCAGTGGAGAGGGAGCTAGGTCGTAGGGGTTCAGCCAGCAAGGAATGTCTTTGATTAACTACGTCGAAGAATTGTTGGGTGAGGAACAAACAAGAGGTCAGGAGTTCACAGCATTGTCCTAATCTTTGACGGGAATCAATGTCGCAGTAGTGAACTTGTTCTCAGACGAACATATCAAATACAATAGTGTGTCCAAGGAAAAGTTGCACAATTCCACAACAGTGTTGTCCCAGTAAAGAGAATTTATAGAAGGCAGTGTATCCAGTAGGTGTAGCTAGAGCAAAGTGTCAAAGTAAAGCCTTTAATGTAGTTAAATGTTTGATAAATTATGCATTTTGGTAAGATGAAAGATTGGGCACATGTTAGAATTCAACTGAGGCGTTTCTTGCAGCATAACAAAGCTATGAAATCTATCTTGAATGTTAAAAAAGGTTAAAACAAGTATATTTTATAGAATTAATTGACTGTGAGATATTCCCTCATCAAACCATTGACATCCTGTACAGTAGAACCTCAGATATACCAATGTGTAATGGGGGTCGTTCGGAAACAAATGTTTTGTGGAAAACATTAGTTGAAAATATTTATTTCCTATTTGCTGTATTTTCTAACCAGATATTGTAAATGTCTGATATGTTTATAGCACATGAAAGCAACATTTATATTTGCCTGTAGCTTAAAGAAGTTTGTTATTTGCATTAAATAAATGTCCTGGTTCAATATTGCCCATTCGGTTGACCAGTCAGTCTATAACTATGAGGTTCGTATATTTGAGGTTCTTACTGTATTTAACCAATAACAGATGTTATTAATGCAACGCAACAGGCACACAATTCTACCCGTGTATGGCAAATATTACAGTGTGCACCTCCACTAGGTATTTGTCAGACAGTATATGTTAATGTTATAATTCAGGTGGACAGCTGACCACTTTATTGAGTGATTGGTTCGGGCGTGTTGCATCTGCAATGCATTTACTGGCAGGGAGAGGCCCATGCAAGGTAGGGTGGAAAGAAATGTTGAATTTCAAGTGTGATTTTGAAAATTTGCCAGGGACTAAGCAAACCATGGGATCTCATGCTTTAACAGAAACATCCACTGTCCACTGTATACTTTGCCCAGCTGTTTGTAGTCAAAGAGCGATGAATAGGGGGTCAAAAGGTAGCACAGACTATAGATTATTATGAAAAAGCTAAAAATCGTGAAGATCCTAGCTTTTGAACCTGCTCCCGAATACCAGCATGCTTGAACTCAAGGACTTTTGGTCATAATATGGTAATGAGGATGTTTTGAAAGTACTACAGAATGTCCATGGGTGCTTGAACAACCTCACAAACGCACACCCAACAGGCAAGGGATCTGAGAGACTGCCAAGAGCCACCTGATTGTTATTCTCTGCTCTTGCTTCAAACACCAGCCAAACATTTTCAGGTTTCCATACGGATCCATGGGTCTCAAAGTAGTCCAGGTGGCTTCGATACGCACATGACCTCCCCATATGGTGATGCACCTTTGAGAAATCAGTTCCAGTTGTAATATGTAAATAGGGGTCAGTGTCCAACAGAATAGCATAACGCTGACGGGTGCTGCTCGACAGTTCTGACCTCAATGTCTTTATATGGCAAATGTAATGTTAATTCAACACATTTAAATTGTGTGAAGTTGAGTCTTGGGGCATTTAATCAAAATCGATAATAGGCAACAACTAAAAAATTGTTCAGGACATGAATTGAAATTGGTATTCTTACAGTGAAAGTCATGTTTTAGACTTTTCCTGGTTACCTGGTTTGATTGAATGTGCCCCCTCCTTCTGAGGTCTGAAAAGCAACAATTAGGCAGGAACAAAATAACTGCCTATTGACACAGTATTGCAGTTAAATTAGTGACATACAGGTAACTGACACAATAATGGAAACACTACAGTAAATTAGGGATACCAGGTTTATTTATTTTGGCTACCATGGCTATCCCCCCATAGAATGACAATGCCCCCATCCACAGGGCATTAGTGGTCCCTGAATGGTTTGAGCATGAAAATAATATAAACCATATGCCATTCTCAGTCACCAGATCTCAACCCAGTTGAACACTTATGGGAGATTCTGGCGCGGGGGGGGATCACAGACAGCAAAGTGCAGTTTGGGTCAGCACAATAGTATAGGCTTAATATTCAGTGATAACTGACCCTGATTATGAAATGTGCAGGATGACACAAAAATAGTCAACATATCAGCAGTAATTGATAGAAATGTTGTCACAAGATTAGACTGCCATGTTGCATTCTACTTAATATACTTCACAAACTCAACCTTCGGATGACCTACTGTTCCTGTTTATGGCATTCAGTACATAATTGTATCTCTGTTTTTTAATACTTTGTTCATAGAGCATTTCACACACATGACACGTTTCTTGTGAAGTAGGCCACTGAATTTGCACAATGCTGTCTGTCTGTCTGACAATGAAATCACTGTTTTTTTTAATGGATATGTTTCTGAAAGCATATACGTAACTAGGAGGCCATTGTTTATTACTGTGAAGAGCAGCATTGATGCATTGAAACAGTAGATGCCTTATACATTGTATCAGCACTAAACACTTACAGACAGGACTAGTAAACGGCTGCGCTAAATGTTAGCTAGTGTGAAATGGTTTGCTACTGTTTGCTACTATATACTTGTGTCAATGACCATATCTCTGCTAGCATTTTCTATCCTTACGGTATTGACTCTGATACCAATTCCTTGTGACTTTGACGCTGTCCTAATATGGACACCATACACTTAGTTCAACTTCAGGTGTTCATGTTTCAGCAGAATAAGGTCAAGTGTCAACTCCCTCCATTCAGGACGTGCTGCTGTGCAAATCAAACACTCTTTCAGTTGATTGAACACTAGTCTATGGTATCATTCTACATTGTTTTAAAATTGGAGCCAGACATGGTCTAATTGAAAAAGACCATGGCCCACCCATGGTACTTGCAAATTCTTACTCATTGATTTTTGTTTTAACATTCAAAACTTATTTCTACTATTTTAAGGATTGGGTTTTTATTAGTAATGCAGGACGGTTAATGTTTTGATATGGTGTGGTCTTCAACCTTAAATTCACTTATGTTCAATTGCTCATAATGTTTCCCTGCGTTCCAATTCTGTGGAAGCCTGCAATCAATTTCAGAACTCCTCTGATTGGCACTATGGTGAAAATGTTGGATTCAGGCCATGCTCTAAATGTTTTTCCAGGTTGTCATCCCTTGTCGAGGAAGTGTATGAAAACTGATGCACTACCTATCCTCTCACATAAAGGCACTTTCTAACCCCTATAATGAACTAGGTCCACTGGAATGTTCATCATGAAGCCTACTAGAGTATCCCTTGGCAAGGGGGTCGGGGACATTTCAAGGGCCAGCCACACTTTGTTTGGATAGTCCTGATTGTCCATCTGTGGATGCTCTACAAATGGTCATACTATCAACAACTATCTGTTGATAAGCAAATGCTTGCTAAGGTTAGGGTTAGGGTTAGGTTTAGAGTAAGGGTTACGGTAAGGGTTAAGGTTAGGGCTAGGGTTAGTGCAGCGTTTCCCATACTCGGTCCTGGGGACCCCAACGGGTGCACGTTTTGGTTTTTGCCCTAGCACTACACAGCTGATTCAAATAATCAAAAGCTTGATGATTAGCTGTTTATTTGAATCAGCTGTGTAGTGCTAGGGCAAAAACCAAAACGTGCACCCCTTGGGGTCCCCAGGACTGAGTTTGGGAAACGCTGGGTTAGGGTAAGGGTTAAGTTTAGGATTAGGATGAGAGTTAAGTCTAGGGTTAGGGTTAGTAGATAGTTGAAATGTTATCCAGATAAACTGTTACCCAAGAGCCATACAGATGTACGGTACTGAGAACACAATATCAGACTGAAATGTGTCATCACTTGGCTTTCTGGAGCTAGACAAGTGCATCTTTCACATTTTTCAGCTTTTCATTGCTGGTCATTAAACGACTTCGAAAAGTGGCACTATTTTCAACAATCCACAGTCGTAAAAATTGTGCTGCAGCTGTGTCAAGTAATTTGTCCCATTAATCATGTCCACCAAGTCACTAACGCTGTTCCATCTCGCAGTATAATTTCATTTAGCTTAACTTTTCTTCACGTATACAGCAGTCCTTTGAGATAGGCACCCTAATTATCTAGTAAAGCAGGAAATCACAAATTAGAAGTCGCACACTTATTCGATTTCGGAAACCCTTGTCCGTTTCACTGTTTTTATGGTCTGATTTGACGAACCGATTTTCTTTAATGGTTGACTTTCATAATATATCGTGACAGATCCTACCTAAATTGTAGGCGGCGCTGTTCATACTTTAAAAATAAACATAGTAACAGTTTGACACAAAGGGTCAAAGGTCAGTCAAAGTTATTTATGGTTTTCATTTGTTGACAGCGTTGAGTGTTCATAATTGTGTTAGACCCCTTCAGCAGCCCAGCATTCCTTTAATGATGGAGAATGATTATAACACATTCAAACCCTCTGGAATCCAATACAAACCGCATTGCTGTAAAAATAAATACAATTCAGTTTTACGTAATGTTTTACCCAAATTTACAAATGGTACTCAATTATATTATTCTAAGTACTTTAATGTTGGAATCTGAAATGTGCATATGAATATAATATAATAAAAAATAAACATGTTAGAGATGTGATGTTTCCAGATTGTGGATTTAATTGAATCTGGCTTCGAATGGTCCTTACTGAATAGGACACAGAGCAGTTTTTCAATTTTAAACATTTTAAAGCTTCAACTTTCTAAAACCATTAAAACTTTAAACCTGAAAATGTACAAGTCATCAGTATTATATTGAGGGGAAAAAATATGTCAGACAACTATCTACAATTGTCAGCTGGTTGTTTCTTGAATACAAATTGTGTTATAATGAGACTTTTCAGCCCTGATTAGCTCAACCATCATGGGAGGGTTACAGTTCGTTCATAAGGTTGATTGTGGTCCAAAAAAGCATGATTAGCCAAATATTGCAAATATGTAAAAGTTATATTTCAGCTCGTACTGTCAACAGTATATGTCTCCTCCGAGATCGGTGGTCCTCTCCCTGAACCAAAGAATGAACCCCCCCAGACGAGAGTACAGTACAGTAGAATACAGAATACTAATGTTTATTGATGATTGTAAACAAAAAAATGCCAGAAAAATGTGTTATGTATGTTTTATGCCAAAATATTATCGTGAAGTTATGATTCATTACATTTTGCATTCAAGCATGATACATTACACCCGAGATATGGAGGGACTACAAACTGTATAAGGTTCATTTCTGTTTACCTTTTCCCAAACAGCTTCTCAGTTGATCTCCCTTCTTTTGGAATAAAGGTTTCTAGGTAATAGTTCATTGAAGGGCAATTTAACCACCCCATAATCAACATAGTTTTTTTTACTCTTGACATGGACATTAGGCATAGTCATGTCTGTATCAACTATCAAGCAGATTTATAACATGAAGCAAATGGCTTTGACTCTAGCCTATATCCCGGCAGCAGAGGTATGTGCCCCTAACAAGTTCCTCTAGTTGCTTGGTCAATTTTGGTCTGAATGTGAGACACATCCACCTTGCCGGGCAAGGTCTGACCGTTTTGTATGATCTGCGGTATGGCAAACTGGCCCACTTCTAGATCTTGATACTAAGTGGTAACTGAGCCAAGTGGTAAGTGATAACATTGTAACATGGACCAGATTTGGGCCATAATAATTTTGCTGTCAGTGCTATCTCTTCTACTACAGCACAGTAAGGTGGTGTTCTGTAGGCATGTAACGCAGTGGCGTAGGCACGGATGGCCCCTGGGTGGGCCAGACCCACTCAATCAGATTGAGCAAAAAAACAAACATGTTATTATTATTTTTTGCTCTACTTGTTAGTGTTCCAAATGGGACATTATTTGTATTTTTACCTAAGCACAGTACTTGACTTGGGCAGGAGCTCGCCGGAAATCGACTACTGGCACCTCAAATAGTTCCTGCACCTCCTATAGAATATTAGCTCAAAATAAATAGTTCCTGCACTTAAATATAAACGGTACCGGCACCCAAAATGAGTACCGGCACCTATTTCAGTCCAAGTCAAGCACTGGCCTAAACATGCATACACAATCAGATGGACTTCATAGCAAGCACTAGGGAGGGGGTGGTAAAATGAAAGGGATATACTGTACAGTGAGCTCCAAAAGTATTGGGACAGTGACAAATGTTTTGTTGTTTTGGCTCTGTTTGGATTTTATTGATACCATGTGTTAATGTGCAGACTGTCAACTTTAATTGGAGGGTATTTTCTTCCATATCAGCTGAAACGTTTAGAAATTACAGCACTTTTTGTACATAGTCCCCCCATTTTATGGGACCAAAAGTATTGGGTCAAATTCACTTATGTGTGTATTAAAGTAGTAAAAAGTGAGTGAGCAAGTTACAGACACAAATATCATACCCCCCAAAAAATGCTAACCTCCCCTGTTATTGTAATGGTGAGAGGTTAGCATGTCTTATGAGGTTAGTATGTCTTATGATATTTGTGTGTCTGTATATTTCTCAGTCATCATTCAAGATTAATTCAGGATTATCCGTAATCGTGGTAGCATCCACATTAATGTAGAAGTGTTTAGAAACATATTATATTCTTATTTTCAATAAAAGTGACTCCAAAATGACACAATACATTATTTACCATTCATTTCTGTTGGGCACAAAATAATCTGAAACACAACCAAAACAAACAGAAATGCATCCAACAAATGTGTAGAGTCACAAGCTTGACGTAGTCATTGCGTGCTATGAATATGTGACAAAATAATTAACGATTTACTACTTTAAAACACATATAAGTGAATTTGTACCAATACTTTTGGTCCCCTATAATGGGGGGACTATGTACAAAAAGTGCTGTAATTTGTAAACGGTCACCTGATGTGGATGAAAATACGCTCAAATTAAAGCTGACAGTCTACACTTGAACCTTGTGGTCGTTGTATCATTTCAAGTACATAGACAAAACAAAACAAACAATTGTCACTGTCCCAATACTTTTGGAGCTCACAATTGACAATAATAATAATAATAATAATAATAATAATAATAATAATAATAATAATAATAATAATAATAATAATAATAATAAATAATAATAATAATAATAATAATACATTTTATTTGGCAGATGCCTTTCTACAGTGGGGAGAACGAGTATTTGATACACTGCCGATTTTGCAGGTTTTCCTATTTACAAAGCATCTAGAGGTCTGTAATTTTTATCATAGGTACACTTCAACTGTGAGAGACGGAATCTAAAACAAAATTCCAGAAAATCACATTGTATGATTTTTAAGTAATTAATTAGCATTTTATTGCATGACATAAGTATTTGACCACCTACCAACCAGTAAGAATTCCGACTCTCACAGATTAAAATCCTGCAGCGCACGCAAGGTCCCCCTGCTCAAGCCAGCACATGTCCAGGCCCGTCTGAAGTTTGCCAATGACCATCTGGATGATCCAGAGGAGGAATGGGAGAAGGTCATGTGGTCTGATGAGACAAAAATAGAGCTTTTTGGTCTAAACTCCACTCGCCGTGTTTGGAGGAAGAAGAAGGATGAGTACAACCCCAAGAACACCATCCCAACCGTGAAGCATGGAGGTGGAAGCATAATTCTTTGGGGATGCTTTTCTGCAAAGGGGACAGGACGACTGCACCGTATTGAGGGGAGGATGGATGGGGCCATGTATCGCGAGATCTTGGCCAACAACCTCCTTCCCTCAGTAAGAGCATTGAAGATGGGTCGTGGCTGGGTCTTCCAGCATGACAGCGACCCGAAACACACAGCCAGGGCAACTAAGGAGTGGCTCCGTAAGAAGCATCTCAAGGTCCTGGAGTGGCCTAGCCAGTCTCCAGACCTGAACCCAATAGAAAATCTTTGGAGGGAGCTGAAAGTCCGTATTGCCCAGTGACAGCCCCGAAACCTGAAGGATCTGGAGAAGGTATGTATGGAGGAGTGGGCCAAAATCCCTGCTGCAGTGTGTGCAAACCTGGTCAAGACCTACAGGAAACATATGATCTCTGTAATTGCAAACAATGGTTTCTCTAACAAATATTAAGTTCTGCTTTTCTGATGTATCAAATACTTATGTCATGCAATAAAATGCAAATGAATTACTTAAAAATCATACAATGTGATTTTCTGGATTTTTGTTTTAGATTCTGTCTCTCACAGTTGAAGTGTACCTATGATAAAAATTACAGACATCTACATGCTTTGTAAGTAGGAAAACCTGCAAAATCGGCAGTGTATCAAATACTTGTTCTCCCCACTGTATATCAATCACTGATTGCATTGATCTAATTGAGGGCCTTAACCTCTACGGGATCGGTGTTCCGTATATGGGACTGTTGAGCTAACGTGCGCAAATTTGATTAGCATGACTGTTGTAAGTAACAGCAAACTTTCCAGGAAAGCTTAAATTCTTGTTATTCTAACTGCACTGTCCAATTTACAGTAGCTATTACAGTGAACAAATACCATGCTATTGTTTGAGGAGAGTGCACAACTGGTTTGATACATTCACCTCTGAAGGTAAATAATGTACTTACATTCAGTAATCTTGCTCTGATTTGTCATCCTGAGGGTCCCAGAGATAAAATGTAGCATAGTTTTGTTTGATAAAATACATTTTTATATTCAAATGTAGGAACTGGGTTCTACAGTTTGAACCCTTGCTGTCTCTGATTCCACACCCACCACGCCCGGCCATCTAGATGTGTGAAAGTTAGTGTATAAGCTAATGATCCATCTTGTATGACATTCCTGGAAGTGTGTAAACTTACATTTTGTATTACCATATCATTTTTGTATGATCTCTATAGTTATGTACTTGAAAATTTATCAATTGACCAATTCGGCACATTTGGGCAGAATTGCACTCGGCTTGCATTTTGACTCATAAAGTGATCTCGACTAAGAAAAGGTTGGTGATCACTGTTGTAGTCTATATAGGCTATAACTGCCTATTATGATTATTACTGTTATATCAGGGCATTATATCATTAATTATAGGCAAATGGTTTATTATGTGTAGGTCTATGTGAGTCGCATGTTAAATGCAAGAGTCATGAATTTACATTGGGCTACAAGACTATTTGGGCTGTAATGCAAAGTCACGTTAGATGTTTTTTGTGGGCGATCGATTACAGTAGATTATCGGGTTGGCTTTTATGATAATTTAATGATGATATGAGCGCCCAAATTTTGTCCCACCTACATTTTTGCTGACCCCGCCATTAACGGATTTCTGCCTACGCCACTGATGTAACAGGACGAAGCATTTGTAAAGGAAGGATGTACAACTTCAACTTAAGAACTTAAAAATGTAGCACCCACCTTGTATTGTGACGCATCGCCGACAGCCAGTTGCATAAAATACACAACAGCCATTTTGCGCTAGACCTTTCACCATGTATTAGCTTCGACAGTGAGTTTATGGACGCTTGTGGACGGACTTCAAGGTTCCCTCCCTCCATGTGGTGAGGCAGTAGGCCTATGCTCTCTGCCCCTCTCTGTGCACTCACACAGAAGCAAAGGACATCACAGCAGGACCTTTACAAGCACTATAAACTTTTATATGCATTTACTGACCAAAAAGCAGTGCAGTCAATTGCCTCTGCACCTATTCTCCAGCTACGAGAGTCAACGTGCACAAGTACAAACTCTTAAAGCAAAGAACATGGTCCCAAAGATGTTGATTCATTATTGAACAGTGTATTATGTTACATATTCGAGCAAAAGCAAGCTGAAATTTGCATCATTTATTTGATGTATACATTTACTGCAATAATGTAAAAAATCTGTGTAACAAATGTCTGAGACCAGGCAATTTCATTCATGTTGTTTCCAAAACAATGTTTTTAGATCTCCAGTGGTACATCTAAGTTTACTGCATGATTGTGTTGCACTTATAGGATCCAAGCCCATTTTGTAACGCAACAGGATAATAAAAGGATTTATGCTGTAGGGAAGGGCCTACAATATCTCATCAATTTGTGTGGGTAATTAACAAATGAGTTGGAATAGGCCTATACTTATGCAACTTCTCCTTCCATGGGCAACCTCATTTGATTTCCTCAGGGGAAAGTAAAGTACATATATTGTTAATTCTCAAAATAATATATAGTTCTCTTGTGCAGAGGCCAAGGACTCTTATTTGGCACTCGACAAACAGTGACCTTTGGAGCAAATAGGGAAATATGAGATGTATTTTTAATCAGCTCAGGCCTTCGGGGTGAGTAAGGTGAGTAGGGTCAGCACCTGAAGTTGATTCTCTTGGCCTCTACTGGTCATGGATTTGGATGTGGTAATAATTGGTGATTAGCTGCGGTATTGCCCTAGCAAGGCTGTCGTTATGAATGCCAACAATATACGTTTGTGTTGTAAGTGTAGTTTGCAGCTCAGTCAGATAAACTGATTACATTATCTTTAACAAAATAATGTACATTTTACTGTAGCAACATATCTGTGCATCTGCGTGTTTGTCTGCGGGTTGCACTCAGACAATTGTCAAACAAAATTAGGACCCAGTTCCTTAAATGATCAGTCATGAAGTCCTCTGTAGCTCAGCTGGTAGAGCACGGCGCTTGTAACGCCAAGGTAGTGGGTTCGATCCCCGGGACCACCCATGCACAAAAAATGTATGCACGCATGACTGTAAGTCGCTTTGGATAAAAGCGTCTGCTAAATGGCATATTAATGAAAACATCCTGGCTACAAATATGGTAAAGATACTTAATTCTCAAAGCCTTCATCGCTGACTCCTAAATCTTCATTTGGAAGATATTTGAGAAGTCGTCACTGACAGTGTATTAAACAAACACACCGTGATCTGTGTCAGAGGATACAGTATATGTGAGCTGTCTTCTTGTTTACAAAGAAATAGGCTGCTATTATATTTGGCCTCAAGCTGATGGCTGTGGACTGGAATGGAAAACCAACCCTGGAATGGAAAACCAAATCACGTGAAAATAATGTGAAAAACAACATGGTTTTCGGACATGTGTGAACACACGTGTGAACAAATCACGTGACAAATTTTACGTAATTGTATTTATTTTAATTAATGTGAAATTCTACCGATTTACGACACTTGGTTTCGGACACGTGAATTTTGTCACGTGGGGAAAACAGACAAATGTGAGTCCGAGGTTTTCGGACATGTTTGAAGTTTCACAAGACTCAGACGTGGTTTCCCAACATTTCACGTGATATACATTTCATGTATGCTTTTGTAACTGCTGAGATTAGAACCCAGGTCTCCAACAGGAGAAGCCAATGTCTTGACCAATAAACCAAGAGATTATGTATTTTGGATGTTTTCAGTGTATTTTGAACACTTTCAGTCAATGCAATTATTATTATTTTTACAAAAAGTTAACTTAAGTTAACTGATAACTCTGACAGCGCACATTTTAACATGTTAAACAGGATACATATGGAGACACGGAGAGCTAGCTTCTCTGTTCTTTTCAGTGGGCTTCTTCCAACGGTCACTGACCAACATATGAAGAAGGAAGGTGTGTGCCTACAGCAGTAACACTCCGAATGGATGGCTCAGAAGTAAGAAATTATTATTTTTAACATACTTGAATTATTATACTCTGGTATGCTATTACCTTTTTATAGAATGGCATTACAGAATGTGCTATTAAATATGTGGAAACATTGCTACTGCAACATGTTAACAGCACCTTTTCACATGTGAGGAGAATGATACTATTTCACCACCACATGTCAACTTGCAATTCCACATGTGGAGTTTTCTTACATGTGAACTTCCAAATTGGATTTTCGCATTTGAATGTTTTTAACATGTGAAACCGCAAATTTCACATGTTTTTTCTCACATGTGAAAAGGTGGTGTTAACATGTGAACTCTAAATGCAATACATGTGAAAATATGGTTTCACGTGTGAAATGTAAGTTCAACATGAGAAAACAGCTATTTCACATGTGAAACTGCAAATTTGACGTGTTTTTTTGTTCTTGTAAGGGCAGCCCCATATGGAATCAATAGTGACACAACATCGAAGCGCCGTTATTTTCACAGGTAAAAGTGAGACCTATGTTTCACCTCATAAAACGTTATGGTGTTTTAAACAAAAACTGCCGCTTGGGTCTGAGAACACCAGTTAGAAAGCGGAAGGGTCTCCCAAGGACATCTCTTCCTGCCCCACACACATTTTTTTATCCTTCCTTCCCCTCTTCCCTCCAATCTCAAGATGTAAGTCCAGCTAACCTTTCCGAGAGGGATACCCTTGCAAGACAGGACCAGAAAATGGCTATCAATCAGGGACATTTCAAATCAGGAAATAAGAATGACAGTTATTTTTCTTTCAAACGCAAACCACATGTCCGAAGAACCCACCGATGTCAGTTTGCTGGGATTGATGCTGTTCAGTGAAAATGAGATCAAGTCACTGCGTGCTTCTGGTTTACTGCAGAACGCAACCAAGGCTACAAATTCAAATGGCCCCATTCCTATTCAAGAAAAAACATGCTAGGGCCAAGTCAATGTTCTGCTTGTGTAATGATGATGGTTCGGTGACCAATCACACATGATGAGTAACCTTGTCTGAGACCTGAAGACTTGCATTGGCGCCCTAAGAAAAGTCATTGGCTTTGGCTTAGCGGGCTAATAAGCACTTTTGATGTACAGGAGACCTGGGTTTGAACCCCACACACAACTAGAATTTAGCTTTTCATTCTGTCATAGTATGGCTTGCATGCTTGCACCACACCCCGTTAATAATAAAAACAGGATAGAGCGGGGAATCCATTTCTTTGGGCGTTATCAACGGGGAGTGAGTGTTCTGTTCGCATGCTTCAGTTCCCCCTCCACCCTGACTACACTAACCTAGGCCAGACTACTGTCTTGTGAAATGTGTAACATATTTGGAGATCTTACATCAACCAACAGAGAGACCCCTTTTTGGGAATAAACCGCAAGTTCAGAGGTGCGCTAGAAATGATACCAGGAATATAATAATTCCAGATTTGATCGACCAGCCTCCAGGGATTGCTCCTTTTCTGTACTTGCCAAATCTGTGTGCATCCCTAGAATTCTCAGACTGGCCAAGGAATCAGAGCAAACACGAAGATGTAACTAGACAGCCTAAATATGATTCTTCCTTGTTGAGAAGCATCCATGCTTCCTTTAATCAAAAGGTTTCAAAGATCAAACAGTTAGAAATGGCCAGTTCTTAATGCTATCAAAAGTGATTTCAGGATTTGCCAAGACTGTTTGGTTTGTGTAGGCTACTGTTCAGAGACTGAATAAAAAAAATACTTCAAAGGGTCAAACACAACTTTTTCTTATTAGTTCTGAAATGCTGCCTACCGAGTCTATTTAAAAAAATTACTCCATCAAACCATCTTTGATCTACATGCACTTTTGATTCTTCAAAAATGTGATTCATGACTATCTGACTCACTGTTTTCTCAAAGACATTATGGAAGGTTTTTGATCAAAACAGAAATATATATTTGGTTATCCATCCAATACATGCTTGTTGTACAAACATTTTAAGTATGATGTCATTGCCACCTGTGATTGGAAGCTTGAACAGTTCCATTGCCTCTGCTCCACAAGAGACTATACCTCTGATATGGCAGTGATTAAATTGTTGGCTTCCCTCTCACTGTCGACCTTTGCTTGTTTCAGAATTGCATTTCTTTCTTTCAATGGCTCTGTTTTTCAAGGTCGGAGACATAAATCTTAGAAATGATAGCTTGGCAACATTGCAACCGGATAAAACAGAAAAGCAGATCTTTATTAAGAAGGTTTTCCGTTGCACTTTTAGGTACACATCCAAATTGCTCAATTATGGCTTTTTTGACAGAGGAGGCTTTCCACAATGTTGTATTTGCACAAAGGAATTGTCTCGGGTGGTTAAGGTTGGGGTATGGATAAGGTTAGGTTTAGGCATCTACAGTGTGGTTCAGGTAAGGGTTAGAGTAAGGTTAAAAAACTAAAACACGACTGGATTCCAACTGCTGCCACTCGCAAATTATCAGTCATGCAGTACTGCAGTCAAGTCGAGTCCCAAGTCCCAAGTGTTAGAGTCTAAATCAGAGTATGTTATACTTACGGTTGAAGTCGGAAGTTTACATAAACCTTAGCCAAATACATTTAAACTCAGTTTTTTTTACAATTCCTGACATTTAATCCTAGTAAAAATTCCCTGTCTTAGGTCAGTTAGGATCACCACTTTATTTTAAGAATGTAAAATGTCAGAATAATAGTAGAGAGAATGATTTATTTCAGCTTTTATTTATTTCATCACATTCCCAGTGGGTCAGAAGTTTACATACACTCAAATAGTATTTGGTAGCATTGCCTTTAAATTGTTTAACTTGGGTCAAACATTTCGGGTAGTCTTCCACAAGCTTCCCACAATAAGTTGGGTGAATTTTGACCCATTCCTCCTGACAGAGCTGGTGTAACTGAGTCAGGTTTGTAGGCCTCCTTGCTCGCACACACCATTTCAGTTCTGCCCACACATTTTCTATAGGATTGAGGTCAGGGCTTTGTGATGGCCACTCCAATACCTTGACTTTGTTGTCCTTAAGCCATTTTGCCACAACTTTATAAGTAGGCTTGGGGTCATTGTTCATTTAGAAGACCCATTTGCGACCAAGCTTTAACTTCCTGACTGATGTCTTGAGATGTTGCTTCAATATATCCACATAATTTTCCTTCATCATGATGCCATCTATTTTGTGAAGTGCACCAAGCCCTCCTGCAGCAAAGCACCCCCACAGCATGATGCTGCCACCCCCGTACTTCACGGTTGGGATGGTGTTCATCGGCTTGTTCAAAAAGTCCCCCCTTTTTCCTCCAAACATAACGATGGTCATTATGGCGAAACAGTTCTATACATTTATTTACAAAAAAGATGAGAAAGAGAGCTGTGTAAATATCCCTTATAAATACAGTGCCTTCGGAAAGTATTCAGACCCCTTGACTTTTTCCACATTTTGTTACATTTCAGCCTTATTCTAAAATGTATAAAATATTTTTTTCCTCAGCAATCTACACACAATACCCCATAATGACAAAGAAATAACACTTTTTTAGAAACGTTTGGAAATGTGATAAAAATAAAAAACTGAAACTTATTTACATAAGTATTCAGCCCCTTTGCTATTTGACTCGAAATTGAGCTCAGGTGCATCTTGTTTCCATTGATCATCCTTGAGATGTTTCTACAACTTGATTGGAGTCCACCTGTGGTAAATTAAATTGATTGGACATGATTTGGAAAGGCACATCTGTCTATATAAGGTCCCACAGTTGAGAGTGCATGTCAGAGCAAAAACCAAGCCATGAGGTCGAAAGAATTGTCCGGAGAGCTCCGAGACAGGATTGTGTCATGGCACAGATCTGGGGAAGGGTACCAAAAAATGTCTGCAGCACTGAAGGTCGCCAAGAACACAGTGGCCTCCATCATTCTTAAATGGAAGAAGTTTGGAACCACCAAGACTCTTCCTAGAGCTGGCCACCTGGCCAAACTGAGCAATAGGGGGAGAAGGGCCTTGGTCAGGGAGGTGACCAAGAACCCAATGGTTACTCTGACAGAGCTCTAGAGTTCCTCTGTGGAGATGGGAGAACCTTCCATCTTCCAGTCAGGCCTTTATGGTAGAGTGGATAGACGGAAGCCACTCCTCAGGAAAAGGCACATGACAGCGCGCTTGGAGTTTGCCAATAGGCACCTAAAGACTCTCAGACCATGAGAAACAAGATTCTCTGGACTGATGAAACCAAGATTGAACTCTTTGGCCTGAATGCCAAGCGTCACGTCTGGAGGAAACCTGGCACCATACCTACGGTGAAGCATGGTGGTGGCAGCATCATGCTGTGGGGATATTTATCTGCGGCAGGGACTGGGAGACTAGTCAGGATTTAGGCAAAGATGAACAGAGTAATGTACAGAGAGATCCTTGATGAAAACCTGCTCCAGAGCGCTCAGGACCTCAGACTTGGGCGAAGGTTTACCTTCCAACAGGACAACGACCCTAAGCACACAGCCAAGACAATGCAGGATTGGCTTCGGGACAATTCTCTGAATGTCCTTGAGTGGCGCAGCCAGAGCCCGGACTTGACCCCGATTGAAAATCTCTGGAAAGACCTGAAAATAGTTGTGCAGCGACGCTCCTCATCCAACCTGACAGAGCTTGAGAGGATATGCAGAGAAGAATGGGAGAAACTCCCCAAATACAGGTGTACCAAGCTTGTAGCGACATACCCAAGAAAACTCGAGGCTGTAATCGGTGCCAAAGGTGCTTCAACAAAGTACTAAGAAAAGGGTCTGAATACTTATGTAAATGTGATATTTCAGTTTTTTAGTTTTAATAAAAACAGTTTTTTGCTTTGTCATTATGGGGGTGTTGTGTGTAGATTGATGAGGAAAGAAATCGATTTAATCCATTTTAGAATAAGGCTGTAATGTTACAAAATGTGTAAAAAGTCAAGGAATCTGAATACTTTCCGAATGCACTGTACATAATTAAGAGAATATTGTCATCATGCCAATGTTAATAAGGCTATATGTACAGTACTTCCAAAAAGTATTACATGTACAAATAAAACACTATTTTAATCAACCATTTAAGCAGCAATACTTTATTTAGCAAATGTTACTATTTTTTTTAGTTCACTTTTGATACAGTCCATACATTTGTTTGCAGGTCAGCATTCACGTTTTCAAGATATATCGCTTTCAGTCTCCCGGTACCCAACACCAAGCAAGAGTAAAAGCCTTATGATGTTGAGTTTTGCATCATCATAAGAGTTTTCAGGAAGTAGACACAGGCTTTCTATCAAATCAAAATCAAATCGAATGTATTGGTCACATACACATGGTTAGCAGATGCTATTGCGAGTGTAGCGAAATGCTTGTGCTTCTAGTTCCGACAGTGCAGCAATATCTAGCGAGTAATATCTAACAGTTCCACAACAAAAACCTAATACAGACAAATCTAAGTAAAGGAATGGAATAAGAATATATAAATATACGGATGAACAATGTCATTATCATTATCAGAGTGGCATAGTCTAAGATGCAATAGATAGTATAGAATACAGTATATACAGTGGGGAAACAATTTATTTAGTCAGCCACCAATTGTGCAAGTTCTCCGACTTAAAAAGATGAGAGAGGCCTGTAATTTTCATCATAGGTACACGTCAACTATGACAGACAAAATGAGAAGAAAAAAATCCAGAAAATCACATTGTAGGATTTTCAATGAATTTATTTGCAAATTATGGTGGACAATAAGTATTTGGTCAATAACAAAAGTTTCTCAATACTTTGTTATATACCCTTTGTTGGCAATGACACAGGTCAAACGTTTTCTGTAAGTCTTCACAAGGTTTTCACACACTGTTGCTGGTATTTTGGCCCATTCCTCCATGCAGATCTCCTCTAGAGTAGTGATGTTTTGGAGCTGTCGCTGGGCAACACGGACTTTCAACTCCCTCCAAAGATTTTCTATGGGGTTGAGATCTGGAGACTGGCTAGGCCACTCCAGGACCTTGAAATGCTTCTTACGAAGCCACTCCTTCGTTGCCCGGGCGGTGTGTTTGGGATCATTGTCATGCTGAAAGACCCAGCCATGTTTCATCTTCAATGCCTTGCTGATGGAAGGAGGTTTTCACTCAAAATCTCACGATACATGGCCCCATTCATTCTTTCCTTTACACGGATCAGTTGTCCTGGTCCATTTGCAGAAAAACAGCCCCAAAGCATGATGTTTCCACCCCCATGCTTCACAGTAGGTATGGTGTTCTTTGGATGCAGCTCAGCATTCTTTGTCCTCCAAACACGACGAGTTGTTTTTTTACCAAAAAGTTATATTTTGGTTTCATCTGACCATATGACATTCTCCCAATCATCTTCTGGATCATCCAAATGCACTCTAGCAAATTTCAGACGGGCCTGGACATGTACTGGCTTAAGCAGGGGGACACGTCTCGCACTGCAGGATTTGAGTCCCTGGCGGCGTAGTGTGTTACTGATGGTAGGCTTTGTTACTTTGGTCCCAGCTCTCTGCAGGTCATTCACTAGGTCCCCCCGTGTGGTTCTGGGATTTTTGCTCACCGTTCTTGTGATCATTTTGATCCCACGGGGTGAGATCTTGCGTGGAGCCCCAGATCGAGGGAGATTATCAGTGGTCTTGTATGTCTTCCATTTCCTAATGCTTGCTCCCACAGTTGATTTCTTCAAACCAAGCTGCTTACCTATTGCAGATTCAGTCTTCCCAGCCTGGTGCAGGTCTACAATTTTGTATCTGGTGTCCTTTGACAGCTCTTTGGTCTTGGCCATAGTGGAGTTTGGAGTGTGACTGTTTGAGGTTGTGGACAGGTGTCTTTAATACTGATAACAAGTTCAAACAGGTGCCATTAATACAGGTAACGAGTGGAGGACAGAGGAGCCTCTTAAAGAAGAAGTTACAGGTCTGTGAGAGCCAGAAATCTTGCTTGTTTGTAGGTGACCAAATACTTATTTTCCACCATAATTTGCAAATAAATTCATTAAAAATCCTACAATGTGATTTTCTGGATTTTTTTTTCTTAATTTGTCTGACATAGTTGACGTGTACCTATGATGAAAATTACAGGCCTCTCTCATCTTTTTAAGTGGGAGAACTTGCACAATTGGTGGCTGACTAAATACTTTTTTCCCCCACTGTACATATGAGATGGGTAATGCAAGATATGTAAACACTAAAGTGACATTATTAAAGTGACTAGTGTTCCATTTATTAAAGTGGCCAGTGATTTTCAAGTCTGTATGTAGGCAGCAGCCTCTCTGTGCTAGTGATGGCTATTTAACAGTCTGATGGCCTTGAGATAGAAGCTGTTTTTCAGTCTCTCGGTCCCAGCTTTGATGCACCTGTACTGTCCTCGCCTTCTGGATGATAGGGGGGTGAACAGGCAGTCGCTCGGGTGGTAGTTGTCCTTGATTATCTTTTTGGCCTTCCTGTGACATTGGGTGCTGTAGCTGACCTGGAGGGCAGGTAGTTTGCCCCCGGTGATGCGTTGTGCAGACCGCACCACTCTCTGGAGAGCCCTACGGTTGTGGGCTGTGCAGTTGCCGTACCAGGCGGTGATACAGCCCAACAGGATGCTCTCAATTGTACATCTGTAAAAGTTTGTGAGGGTTTTAGGTGACAGGCGCTGTTGCGCCTCCTTCACCACGCTGTCTGTGTGCGTGGACCATTTCAGTTTGTCAGTGATACAGTTGAAGTTGGAAGTATACATACACTTAGGTTGGAGTCATTAAAACTTGTTTTTCAACCACTCCACAAATTTCTTGTTAACAAACTATAGTTTTGGCAAGTCGGTTAGGACATCTTCTTTGTGCATGACACAAGTAATTTTTCCAACAATTGTTTACAGACAGATTATTTCACTTATGATTCACTGTGTCACAATTCCAGTGGGTCAGAAGTTTACATACACTAAGTTGACTGTGCCTTTAAACAGCTTGGGAAATTCCAGAAAATGATGTCATGGCTTTAGAAGCTTCTGATAGGGAAATTGACATAATTTGAGTCAATTGGAGGTGTACCTGTGGATGTATTTCAAGGCCTACCTTCAACCTCAGTGCCTCTTTGCTTGACATCATGGGAAAATCAAAAGACATCAGCCAAGACCTCAGAAAAAATTGTAGACCTCCACAAGTTTGGTTCATCCTTGGGAGCAATTTCCAAATGCCTGAAGGTACCACGTTCATCTGTGCAAACAATAGTACGCAAGTATAAACATCATGGGACCACGCAGCCATCATACCGCTCAGTAAGGAGATGCGTTCTGTCTCCTAGAGATGAACGCACTTTGGTGCGAAAAGTGCAAATCAATCCCAGAAAAACAGCAAAGGACCTTGTGAAGATGCTGGAGGAAACCGGTACAAAAGTATCTATATCCACAGTAAAACGAGTCCTATATCAACATAACCTGAAAGGCCGCTCAGCAAGGAAGAAGCCACTGCTCCAAAACCGCCATAAAAAAGTCAGACTACGGTTTGCAACTGCACATGGGGACAAAGATCGTACTTTTTGGAGAAATGTCCTCTGGTCTGATGAAACAAACATAGAACTGTTTCGCCATAATGACCATCGTTATGTTTGGAGGAAAAAGGGGGCGCCTTGCAAGCCGAAGAACACCATCCCAACCGTGAAGCACGGTGGTGGCAGCATCATGCTGTGGGGGTGCTTTGCTGCAGGAGGGTCTGGTGCACTTCACAAAATAGATGGCATCATGAGGACGGAAAATTATGTGGATATATTGAAGCAACATCTCAAGACATCAGTCAGGAAGTTAAAGCTTGGTCGCAAATGGGTCTTCCAAATGGACAATGACCCCAAGCATACTTCCAAAGTTGTGGCAAAATGGCTTAAGGACAACAAAGTCAAGGTATTGGAGTGGCCATCACTAAGCCCTGACCTCAGTCCTATAGAACATTTGTGGGCAGAACTGAAAAAGCGTGTGAGAGCAAGGAGGCCTACAAACCTGACTCAGTTACACCAGCTCTGTCAGGAGGAATGGGCCAAAATTCACCCAACTTATTGTGGGAAGCTTGTGGAAGGCTACCCGAAACAGTTGACCCAAGTTAAACAATTTAAAGGCAATGCTACCAAATACTAATTTAGTGTATGTAAACTTCTGAAAGAAATAAAAGCTGAAATAAATAATTCTCTCTACTATTATTCTGACATTTCACATTCTTAAAATAACGTGGTGATCCAACTGACCTAAGACAGAGAATATTTACAAGATTAAATGTCAGGAATTGTGAAAAACTGAGTTTAAATGTATTTTGCTAAATTGTATGTAAACTTCCAACTTCTACTGTATGTACGCCGAGGAACTGAAACTTTCCACCTTCTCCACTGCTGTCCCGTCGATGTGGATAGGGGGGTACTCCCTCTGCTGTTTCCTGAAGTCCACGATCATATCCTTAGTTTTTTTGATTTTGAGTGAGAGGTTATTTTCCTGACACCACACTCCGAGAGCCCTCACGTCTTCCCTGTAGGCTGTCTCATCGGTTTGGTGATCAAGCCTACTACTGTTGTGTCGTCTGCAAACTTGATGACTGAGTTGGAGGCGTGTATGGCTACGCAGTCATGGGTGAACATGGAGTACATGAGGGGGCTGAGCACACACCCTTGTGGGGCCCCAGTGTTGAGGATCAGCGAAGTGGAGATGTTGTTTCCTACCTTCACCATCTGGGGGCGACCCGTCAAGAAGTCCAGGACCCAATTGCACAGGGCGGAGTTGAGACCCAAGGCCTCAAGCTTGATGATGAGCATGGAGGGTACTATGTTGTTGAATGCTGAGCTATAGTCAATGAACAGCATTCTTACATAGGTATTCTTCTTGTCCAGATGGGATAGGGCAGTGTGCAGTGTGATGGCAACTGCATCGTCTGTAGACCTATTGGGGCGGTATGCAAATTGAAGTGGGTTTAGGGTGACAGGTAACATGGAGGTGATATGATCCTTGACTAGTCTCTCAGGCTAGCTCTGATGCTCTAATGTGCAAAATAATTATATTTTGAGACCATATTAATGGTGGACTGATGAAAAATATATGAAGAAATGGTTTTCAAGTAAAATACCCCTTTTCAATAGTGGAAGTGACAAATCCTTGCATGATTAAATTGCAGGAACAGTAGAAATACCGCACCTGTACATCTGTGGTATTTGAGAGGTTTATGAGAATATGCTCTTGTAGTTTAGTGGGTTAGGGGCAGCTCTGGTTACACTACAATAATACTAGGTGTGTTATAAGTATTACTGGGGAACCTTCCGCTCAAGTCCTTACAGTGGAATGAGATTAGATTTTGTCAAATCTCCATGGACATGGAGCTACCGTACTGTATTATCTTAGTTCCTTCCACGCACCCCTCCCCAACCAATAGAGAACCTGCTGGAAGTGAATACACCCTCGCTGACGGATATGCCTGATGTTTCTTAGATTTAGACCAGTGGTCGCGCTGTCAGGGAAACTGTGATATACATTAAATGCACAGCAATAATTCACTGTGATAGGCCTGTAGTGCCATAAACAATTTGATGATGGTTAACATGGCTATATAACATTGTTTATGACACGAGTCCCTTCACCCCAACCTTCCATCTCCTCCTCTCCGATGTCTTCCATGCCTTTGCCGTGCAACATGGAAATGATTATGTTCCAAGAAAAAAAAATGCAGATGGAGATTCCATCGCTCTCCTCGGAATAGATCAATCGTTTTTGAAATCATTTACAAATGATGTGCAATATGTGCTGGCCATCTGCATGCATGCTCTCGCCATCGTTGAGAAAACGGCCGGCGCTCCCATCCCAGTAGTGTCTGTTGTTAGCCCCTCAATGCTAGATTTCCAGGCGAGAGCGATAGAGCAGCCTCTGAGAAATGCTATGGAGCACAGCGTGGCACAAGCAGGAGAAATCCAAGGAATTTATGGAAAGGGAATAAAAAGGTAAAAGAAGAACTACCAAAATATATTGAGCAACACAAAATAAAAGTGGAATGGACAGCCCCAAAAAACTATTCAAGGCAAAAATCTGGACATTTATTAAACAAATCCCCAAACATTTTTTATTTAAAAAATCGAATGGTTCTGCGCTCAAATGCATCACATAGGTCCTAACACACATCTACAATACATTGGGGATACTAGGGATTCCCATGAGCCCCAGCCCTCAGACACCTAGCAGAACACCTGTGACTCCACTGATGGATAATTGGACCAATGTTCCATGATGGTATTAGTAGTGAGCGGTGAGCTCCATAAATCAGCCTACTCATCTCTCCTGGAGACTTTAGAAAATAGCAGTGCGATAATTGTTTCTGCAGATGGAAGCAGGTCCATTTAGAGTGAGTGGGTGGTTTCCTGTAAGGTTCTATTGGGTGGTACTGTGGCCCAGAAGCGGAGTCTGAAGGATCAACACAGGAACCAGGTGTACAGTGTATGTAACACATACAGTGTGTCCTAACATGTACACAGTAAAGGTGGTTAACATGGGACCATGATGTGACATGACACCTCCCATAGGTGACCACCTGATGGGTAGATTTAAGGCTGATTTACATTATAGGGCCAAAGCCGAGCTGTACTCGGCTGGCCTTGTTATGCATCCACCACAGTTGTTGGAAACGGAGGACAATCTGAGCCAACACAGTAGGCATTCAAGTTCCAGATGGGGTATCTGGGGGGATTCCAACCTGATAAATCTCTCCCATCCTTCCACTCTTGATGACTGAATAGACTAGTAATTGTACTTGTGATTATGTTCAGTCATATATTATAAGACGTGAATACTCAGGGTTCTTTTCAGTTTGTAACCACTAACAACTTGGCATGAGAACACTTGACATGTCTGTCTAATAGTGTAGCTAGTCACCGAGTGATCAGATAGGATGGATGAGTAACGCATAGTTTTGTAGCTCAGTTGGTAGAGCATGGCGCTTGCAACGCCAGGGTTGTGGGTTCGATTCCCACGGGGGGCCAGTAAGAAAAATGTATGCACTCGCTAACTGTAAGTCGCTCTGGAAAGAGCGTCTGCTAAATGACTAAAATGTAAATGTAGCACTACTATATTAACATGCTCACGAAGACTCCTTGGATGCTTTAGCAAACCAATATGTTTTTACTTTTTTACCAAAACATTTTATATATTTTGTATAGGTTATGTATTTCATACCATGTGTTGAAGGCCCAGTAAATGGATTTGAAACGGAACAAGGAAACATGCATTTTCCAGTTTTTTAAGTGAAACAAAAACCCCTATGTAGAAAAAGGCCAGGACATTTAAATACAGATGAACAGCTTAATACTGCACAACCAATATCTGTAATTCATTAGTCCATATCATATGTTTTAAACTGAATTAAGTTATGTAGTACTATGCATGCAATAATTTCAAGTTTTTGGGTGTGGGTAGATTGGCCCCATAGAAGGTTGGGTTTCATGCCATGATAAAACTGCCTCCTCAAGCAGTTTTGACACACCTCCATGCAAATACACTACATGACCAAAAGTATGTGGACACCTGCTCGTCAAACATCTCATTCCAAAATCATGTGTATTAATATGGAGTTGGTCCCCCCCCCCCTTTGCTGCTATAACAGCCTCCACTCTTCTGGGAAGGCTTTCCACTAGATGTTGGAACATTGCTGCGGGGACTTGCTTCCATTCAGCCACAAGAGCATTAGTGAGGTCGGGCACTGATGTTGGGCGATTAGACTTTGCTCGCAGTCGGCGTTCCAATTCATTCTAAAAGTGTTCGATGGGGTTAAGGTCAGGGCTCTGTGCAGGCCAGTCAAGGTCTTTCACACCGATCTCGACAAATTTCTGTATGGACCTCGCTTTGTGCATGGGGGCATTGTCATGCTGAAACAGGAAAGGGCTTTCCCCAAACAGAAATTGTCTAGAATGTCATTGTATGGTGTAGCTAGGGCTGTTTCGGTGACCGTATTACCACCACACCGGCGGTCACGAGACATGAAGGCAGTCAAATTCCACATGACCGTTTAGTCACGGTAATTAGGCTTCTCCAAGCTCTGATGCTGCTGCTGGTCATTAGTAGCCTACCAAACTTGCTAACTGCCTGGTACTCAGCACTCTAATCACTCTGACATCAATGCAAATGCAGTCGAAAATCTAATCAAACACTTAATGAGAGCCCATGAGCTCATGTTGCGCAACATTTCTATAGGCTATGTAATTACGGGAGAAAACAGTAGGCCTAGCCTACTATATTTATTTCTCAACTTTCCTAATATTAAGCACATTGTTTATATTTACAACAGGAGTATAGCCTACCTGGCTGGCATGAAAATAAACTACAGGGAAAAGCGTCCTCCATTCGATACTATTTTTTTCCGCTGGCCCTGTTTTGATACAGGTGCATGATAATGGTCCATTCTAAATCAAAACATAAGTCACACATATATTATTTAGTATATATAAAGACAAGATTAAATCAAGAATAGTCTGATGGGTGACAATATTAGCCTATCACTTGTGAATTATATATTATCACTTGTGAATGATGCCCAGCATAAGAAACACTTGCGACTTTTTCAAATCATAGTCGCACACCTCATGAAGCCTAGCCCATAGGCCTATATGTTTTAATAAGGTTTGTATCAAAACTAAAGTGGCCAAATAACTTCTTAAAATTAAGTACATTAATCTGCTTTACAAGGGGTGTAGAGCCTAACTGGCATATATAAGCAGCGCGTGAGTTTCAAGTTTATGTTTATGTTAATTAACGGTAAATTACCGTGAGACCGACAGTTATTTGCTTGACAATCACCGGCTGACGAAATTTCGTGACCGCCAGAGCCCTAACACTAAGTGGTGTAGCATTAAGATTTCCCTTCAGTGGAACTAAGGGGCCTGAACCACCTCCATCAAACTTTATAGTTGGCACTATGCATTGGGGCTGGTAGCGTTCTCCTGGCATTCGCCAAAACTCAGATTCATCCGTCGGACTGCCAGATGGTATAGCGTGATTCATCACTCTAGAGAACGCGTTTCCACTGCTCCAGAGTCCATTGACGTCAAGATTTACACCACTTCAGCCGACGCTTGGCATTGCACATGGTGATCTTAGGCTTGTGTGCGGCTGCTCGGCCATGGAAACCCATTTCATGAAGCTCCCGACGAACAGTTCTTGTGATGTTGTTGCTTCCAGAGGCAGTTTGGAATTCGGTAGTGAGTGTTCCAACCGAGGACAGACGATTTTTATGCGCTACGCGCTTCAGCACTCGGCGGTCCCGTTCTGTGAGCTTCTGTGGCCTACCACTTCGCGGCTGAGCCGTTGTTGCTCCTAGACGTTTCCACTTCACAATAACAGCACTTACTTGACCGGGGCAGCTCTAGTAGGGCAGACATTTTACGAACGAACTTGTTGGAAAGATGGCATCCTATGACGGTGCCACGTTGAAAGTCACTGAGCTCTACAGTAAGGCCATTATACTGCCAATGTTTGTCTATGGAGATTGCAAGGCTGTGTGCTTGATTTTTTACACCTGTCAGCAATGGGGTGTCCAAATACTTTTGGCCTTGTAGTGTTTATCAGAATATAAAAGACCCTTTGTATTAGTACCACTTACATGGACAAATGTAATTTAACCATAGTAGTACGCACATATCAGGCACAACACACAGTCTTAAAGGGCAATTCTGCAATTTTTCAACCTCATATTGATTATCTCCAGCATTAAACCAGTGTCTACATCTGTGAAAACAGCGTGTTTCTATGATCTCTGGTTCAAAAGATAAGAACGTCCTAAAAAATGCCAAAGGGGGGGTATTTTCTTGCTTCCCACGTCACTGCAAATCTCATAGTGTTTGAAAATCCCTGTTTTTAAAATGTAGAACTTCGATAATGAAAATAATGTTGAAAAGTGGTGGAATTGCCCTTTAAGCAATACTAACTTTAGAGTATTGGGACAGTGCCAATTTTTGTTGTTGTTTTGGCTCTGTACTCCAGCACTTTTGATTTGAAATGATACAATGACTGAGGTTAATGTGCAGCAATAATTTAAGGGTATTTTGTCATCCTTATCGGGTGAACCGTTTAGAAATTACAGCACTTTTTGTACATAGTCCCCCCATTTTAGGGGACCAAAAGTATTGGGACAAATTCACCTATACAGTGCATTCGGAAAGTATTCAGACCTCTTGACTTTTTCCACATTTTGTTACATTACAACCTTATTCTAAAATGGATTCAATTGTTTTTTCCCCTCCTCAATCTACACACAATACCCCATAATGACGAAGCAGAAACAGGTTTTTAGAAATGTTAGTAAAATTATTAAAAAAAAAAAATTGTAATATCACATTTACATAAGCATTCAGACCCTTTACTGAGTACTTTGTTGAAGTCTCATAGCAAAGGGTCTGAATACTTATGTAAATGAGGTATTTCTGTTTGTAATTTTTTATAAATTTGCAAAGATTTCTAAAAACCTATTTTGCTTTGTCATTATGGGGTATTGTGTGTAGATTGATGAGGAAAATGTTTTATTTAATCTGCATGTAACGTAACGTATCAAAAGGCTGTAACATAACAAAATGTGGAAAAAGGGAAGGGGTCTGAATACTTTCCGAATGCACTGTATGTGTATTAAAGTGGTCAAAAGTGTAATATTTGGTCCCATATTCCTAGCATGCAATGATTACATCAAGGTTGTGACTCTACAAATGTGTTGGATGCATTAGCTGTTTGTTTTGGTTGTGTTTCAGATTACGGATATTCCTGAATGAGTCGTGAATAACGATGAGTGAGAAAGTTACAGTTGCACAAATATCATACCCCCAAGACATGCTAACCTCTCACCATTACAATAACATGGGAGGTTAGCATGTTTGGGGGAGTATTATATTTGTGCATATGTAACTTTCTCACTCATTATTATTCACGATTCATTTAGGATTATCCGTAATCATGGCAGCATCCACATTAATGTAGAAGTGTTTAGAAACATATAATTTTATTATTTACAATAATAGTGACTCCAAAATGACACAATACATTATCCACCATTTATTCTTATTGGGCACAAAATAATCTGAAACAACCTAAACAAACAGCAAATCCATCCATCAAATAGAGTCACAAGCTTGATGTAATCATTGCGTGCTATAAATATGAGACCAAATACTTAACTTTTGACTACTTTAATACACATGTAATTGATTTTGTCCCTATACTTTTGGTCCCCTAACAAGGGGGACTATGTACAAAAAGTGGTGAAATGTCTAATTGTCTCACCTGATATGGATGAAAAATACCCTCCAATTAAAGCTGACAGTCTCCACTTTAACATCATAATCATTGTATCATTTCAAATCCAAAGTGCTGGAGTATGGAGCCAAAACAACAAAAAATGTGTCACTGTCCAAATACTTTTGGATCTCACTGTAGTATAGAGACACTACGGAACATGGAGCCTGATGGGTGTAGGAAGAGTGGACAAAGGCCTGGTTCAGTTTTTCGGTTCCGTTTTTCTTCACAATACTGGAGCACTCCATCTCAATTTCCCTCTCAAGTATGCACTGTGTAAATCGATTGTACTGCCATTCGGGAGCAATGGGACAGACAGCCTGACATTTACACCATGTCACTATGGGAACCTTTAACATCCCAATGAAAATACCAATCTACCTGTCTTGTGCCAGGGACGTCTTGCTCGTTGGTGTTGGGCAACAGTAGTTTCTCCATTCCATTATTTGTGTGATTGACATCTTCAACCTTAAAAATAACAGATGACTGTAACTTGAAAAATGGCAATTACTGAAAATGTAAAGCAGATGTGGGGACAGAACGGGGGGGGGGGGGGGGGGCTTCTCTCTCTCTCTCTCTCTCTCTCTCTCTCTCTCTCTCTCTCTCTCTCTCTCTCTCTCTCTCTCTCTCTCTCTCTCTCTCTCTCTCTCTCTCTCTCTCTCTCTGTCTCTCTCTCTCTCTCACTCTCTCTCTGTTGTTAAATATAGCTCCAGAGATAAGTGGGTAGGAAACACAGTCGCCAATTACCCCATGCTGGCTATTGTTTTAGAGAAAATGACTTAATATCTCAATCATGCTGCAGCAAGCCACGACGGCAGTCTATTCCAAATATGGTGAAAGATTGTGTCCAGACCTTTGGAGGAAGGAAGGGCAAGGTTGTCAGACACTGTCGACACTTTGCCAATGGCTTTTCGCAAGAGCAGGTTGAATCATCATATTAGAAGTTATGAATGTTATTTCCTCAATGTAAATGTCTTATCTATCGCATCTGTCGAATACGCCACTTTTATCGAATATGGAGTTTCGAGAACAGGGAAATTTGGATTACAGTATCACTAACAGTCTGACTGATTCTTATTATAATTATTCCAAATCAGTGACTGGTTTTAAAAACAAGAATGATATCTGATTCCATGATAAATTATATTGGACGCCATTTAAATGGTCTCTTTGCTTCAGCACTAGTTTACCGTCTAATAAAGGAAACAAGCCGCACCATATCTCTGAATCTGCCTCCCAACTGCCTCCCACCCAAATTCAACAGCTTGTCACACTCCCTCCCTGGACAAGTAAGTGCCAGTTAATATGGATCAGATGCTCAGGCTCTGTGAGAGAACACAGCTATTGCTCCAACACACACACACACACACACACACACACACACACGTACACACAATGGTTATATTGCTTTCGATTACAATAATAGCAGTAAATATAGAGGGGTTATGTTTGGGTAGAGACAATTGAAGCCAGAGACATAGCATAAGCTACATGAGTGTATCATTATGACAGGGGTCAAGCCAGTCTCATAACAGCAATATAACAGCATCAAGCCACCATGTTGCCACTGTTTTTGGATATTTTATCTGGACATTTGATCTACATGGTGTCCATATAAGGACTGCATCAGAGTCATAAGGAGCTTTCTGGGCAGTAACATGTCAGGTGTAAGGTTGCTGTAGTAACAAAGTCAACGATGACAAATAACTACAAAGCTCCATGGCATATTAGCAGAAGCCATCACACACACTTTAGTTAAAATGAACATTACTTCTGACATTATCTTCAGTCATTGAAGTTGACCTAACTTTGACCCTTCTACCACTTTAGTGAATGGGCTTGTTTTTGAAGTTCTTCGGCTTCAGTCAAATGCTAATAAATAATTCCCCAAAATGTCACATCCAAACCACATGTCCAACAGCGGCCCTCCTGACCAGTGTGGCAAGCAGATGTAGAGTATTCTTGTTTTACTGGGAGCGATGGTGCCGAAGTCTGTGTCCTCTTGTTTGTTTTGGATGTGTGTGAGTGTGTTTGAATAGGACTTCAAAGGGAATATACACTGTGTGTGTGTGTGTGTGTGTGTGTGTGTGTGTGTGTGTGTGTGTGTGTGTGTGTGTGTGTGTGTGTGTGTGTGTGTGTGTGTGTGTGTGTGTGTGTGTGAGTGTGTGTGTGTCCACAAGAATAGTAAAAAGAAATGTGGGGACCAACTGGGGACATTTTGTTAGTCCCCACGAGGTCAAATGCTATTTCTAGGGGGTTTAGGTTTAAGGTTAGAATTAGTGTTAGGGTTAGAATTAGGTATAGGGTTAGGAGCTAGGGTTAGGTGTAGGGTTAAGGTTTTGAGGTTAAGGTTAGGGTTAGGGTTAGGGTTAGGTTTGGGGTTAGGGTTAGGTTTAGGGGTTAGGGGAAATAGGATTTTGAATGGGACGGAATAGTGTGTCCCCACAAGGTTAGTTATACAAGACTGTGTGTGTGTGTGTGTGTGTATCTGTGTGTGTGTATCTGTGTGTGTGTGTGTTTGCTCCTCTGATATTGCCTTGACGACTCATACTGAATTCTTCCGCTGCTCTTAGTTCGCTACATACTTCAGTTTCAGACTGCCGTTGTTGAAGTCGTTTGTGGTGACGTCAAAATGAGGACTGTTATACAAAACAAAGTTATCAGCGATTGGATAATCTCTAACCAATCAGAGTACAAAGCCAATGACTAATTTTTGGGTAGCCAAAAGGAGTTTGGGTAGCCAGGCAACCTCTGATACACTTTAACTTTGATTCGTGTTGAAAGCAGCTCTGGTTCTGTGCACTCAGTAGTGGAGGCTGCAAAACGGTTCCATTTGGAGGGCGACTCAGAAACGCTAGTCTGTCCGCTTGCTGGATTTGTTAATATGTAAATATAATCTCTTGGCAGTTTAAATTCAGCACCATGACAGACATTTAAATAGGGGAAAAGTACTTTTCGGCTGATCAAAGTCGATGGCTAACTAGAACCGATCCACAGGTAGGCGAAATGTATTTTGCGCTGCATTTTTGTTGGCACAATTTCACTCGTCCTTCTTAAGTGTTTTTTTCCCCCTCCATCTCTCTTCTTATATGAAAAAGCCACTACTAGCGCTGGCACATTGCGGGGAGAATTTTATTATATTTAGGTGAAATTAGATGAAAGGTGCACAGTGCCATCTAGGAAATGAGAGCATGGACATGCAAGTAAAACCACAATTTATTCGCTCATTACGTTTCCTAGGTGCCCCCCTATGACCAAATTTTTTATTTTGTATTCTATTAAGCGTAACTGATCTGAATAAAGATTATTTTTTAAACCTCCGTTTATGTAACGCAACCTATGGAGGGAGGGAGAGAACAGGAAGGAGAAAAAAACACCTGGTGACTTTATTTCCCATGAAGCCAAAGCTGTGTCTCATAAAGTCTTGATTTGCACAAGAAAAACAGGCAATCATCAATGTTCAAGAAAAAGTGACACCAGAGAGTTGTTTACGGTGGGTGGGGAATCACACGGGCCCCCAATCAAAGTGACCTCGCTGTCATTGTTATTACCGAGCAGGGACCATCTCAGGCAGGGTGGTGTGTGTGTGTGTGTTTTGGGAGGTGGGAGGGGTGAAACAGGACCACTCAGTGGATGGAATTTGTAAGACATGCTGCTGAACTAAAAACAGCTCTTTTTACATTTTGTTCAGCATTCGGACAGCATCCTCAAAAAGATCTTGTGATACTTTATTTTAGAGGTTTATGTATAGGAATTTATAATCCCTTAGATTTTTGGCTTTTTCACATTCATAAGGTTCATAAAGAATTCACTTGAATTCACTAGTTGATAACCAACGGAATGTTCTATGGTCACATTCAAGTGATAGAACATATTACTCCACATTTGTTACAATGCTGGACAGAGTTGGAGGTCGAAATTATTATTGGCTGTCTTGTTGACATTTTCTCACCTGAGACCAAAAGAAAGTAGGAGTTACAACTTCCAAAGCTGAAGGTTACATTTTTAGCATTGCAAGGAACTCCCTCATCTTTGGTGAGTGCAGTGTGATGACAACCCAGGTTCGATTCCCACTCACAATCACAACCCAGATACCTCTACTGGACAAAATCTACAGTGAGACCATGATCATTTCTATCTTTGACCTCTGCTTCTTTTTGAGAGAGAGAGTATATTGGTCTAGTGTAGTTCCATATGACAAAAAACAATAAAAGTGATCTCATAAGTAATCACATTACTCCAAATAAGTTATGGAATCCCATTAGTTGACATGTAATGCTATTCTAATATGGACACCGTAATCATAGGCTGGTGTTACACATGCACCATAGGTGAATTATCCATTCATAATGTAAAGTCCATTGATAACAACCAGCAGGGAGGGTTATCTACCATAATTTATACTCCTACTCTTTGGATCCTTAAAAAAGAGAGAAAATATGTCTCCTCAGTGTTTTTTTCCCTATTCTTACAAAATAATAATATCACTGACAGGGAAGAGTTAAATTGAGAGTTCACCTAATAAGGAAGACACAATTTACTGCAAGTAAGTAACTTTCCAGAAAAATTATAATCACCAACTTCAATTTTTTCTCCTCCCTGAACAAAAACATTGGTAATGTCTTCCCCGGCGAGTTGGAAGGACTGAGAACGGCATGGTGTAATACAGCCGCAAAGCTCCGCCTCTCTTGAAAGCACGAGGAGAGATGAAGAAGAAGAAGAAAAATGAAAAAAAGAAAGAAAAATAAAAGAAACTTGGCACTTCAGCTCCACACTGTCATGTATTCTCACTGACATCATCATTGTAAAATTAGGAACCTGGTTTCTTCTTTCCTGCAGATGTGGAAGCTTGAAATTGCATTCCGTGGGCCTGTGCCACATTTCATCAGTGTTTTTTCCCCTCGCTCCTTTCCAAAAAGTGGGCTTGGCCGCATGTGGTCCTGACCCCCTCCTCCAACCCCCTTAACCCTATCCCTCACTCCTCGGCACCCCCAGCACTCTTTCTCTCTTCTTCCCTCTCTCTCTCTCACTCTCTCCCTCTCCTGCCCGGCCTGCTATCCGGTATCCAGAGTAGGGGCTACCTAATCCTAGGCAGTTCCCCGGCAGGGCCCACACCTGTGGCTGATTGAATCCTTCTGGAGTACAAAGGGCCTAATTTATGGCACTAGAGGAGCTCCGGGCCCAGGCCACAGCTGCGCACGGCCAGGAAAGGGAAGTTGTTCATCACGCTGCGTCTATTTAAAAACAATGGTCACCGCGTCGATACGTTTCTGCGTGGCCCAGCCCCTATCATTTCACTTTGACTGACTGGTGGGTGGCAAGATGGCCGCTCTTTGTGTCATTGGGTGAGAGGAAGCAGGCGAGTGAGAGGTAGTGAGGTTGTAGTGTAGGGATGGGAGTTTGGGAGTAGTGGGTGAAATCTGACCTCATTGTTTTCCACTTGTGGTTGAAGGCTGTGACAGGGCTCATCATCAGGTTGGGGTTTGGAGGGTGGATGATGTGGATTCGGGTCTGGTCTCTCACTGTCCCTGACCTGTCACACACACACACGTGAGCCCACACACTCGCACACATACATGCATGCACACACAAACACACACTCACACACACTCTCTCTCTCTCTCTCTCCCACAGCGATAAACTTAAATCCACAAACGTTATTAGTATGTGTTGTGTCTGTTGGCACGTCGAGTTAAACTGTCACAACATTCTTTTACAACTGAACTGTTCAGTTATTTACATTATTTACATAGGTTACAACTAAATCTAAACTAAACACTTTATACCAGACTAACTACAGTGGAATAACCTTCCTGGATATAAATGATTTCTCTCTTCTGGAAAGAAAGGTTGACATGTTGAGCTCTTCTGCATATGCAGGCTTGGAGCAGAAGCTTGGGACGCAAGTCCACCGGAACCAATCCATTTGGTCAGGGCCTTTAAAATCAATTTACTATCGGCATGTTGTGAAGACAAAACACATCTCCTGTCAGACTTGGGAGTGAGGCTACACTTGTGTAACACTTGTATACGTCAATGAATACTTCCAATGTATTCAAAGCATTTGCTTATGAAAAGCTGTGTTGATACATGTCTAAACAGTTGAAGTCGGAAGTTTACATACACATTAGCCGAATACATTTAAACTCAGTTTTTCACAATTTCTGACATTTAATACAAGTAAGAATTCCCTGTCTTAGGTCAGTTAGGATCACCACTTTATTTTAAGAATGTGAAATGTCAGAATAATAGTAGAGAGAATAATTTATTTCATATTTTATTTATTTCATCACATTCTCAGTGGGTCAGAAGTTTACATACACTCAATTATTATTTGGTAGCATTGCCTTTAAATTGTTTAACTTGGGTCAAACGTTTTGGGCAGCCTTCCACAAGCTTCCCACAATAACTTGGGTGAATGTTGGCCCATTCCTCCTGACAGAGCTGGTGTAACAGTCAGGTTTGTAGGCCTCCTTGCTCGCACACGCTTTTTCAGATCTGCCCACAAATGTTCTATAGGATTGAGGTCAGGGCTTTGTGATGGCCACTCCAATACCTTGACTTTGTTGTCCTTAAGCCATTTTGCCACAACTTTGGAAGTATGCTTGGGGTCATTGTCCATTTGGAAGACCCATTTTCAACCAAGCTTTAACTTCCTGACTGATGTCTTGAGATGTTGCTTCAATATATCCATATAATTTTCCTTCCTCATGATGCCATCTATTTTGTGAAGTGCACCAGACCCTCCTGCAGCAAAGCACCCCCACAGGATGATGCTGCCACCCCGTGCTTCACGGTTGGGATGGTGTTCTTCGGCTTACAAGCTCCCTCTTTTTCCTAACGATGGTCATTATGGCCAATCAGTTCTATTTTTGTTTCATCAGACCAGAGGACATTTCTCCAAAAAGTACGATCTTTGTCCCCATGTGCTGTTGCAAACCATAGTCTGGATTTTTTATGGCGGTTTTGGAGCAGTAGCTTCTTCCTTGCTGAGCGGCCTTTCAGGTTATGTCGATATAGGACTCGTTTTACTGTGGATATAGATACTTTTGTACCTGTTTCCTCCAGCATCTTCACAAGGTCCTTTGCTGTTCTGGGATTGATTTGCACCAAAGTACGTTAATCTCTAGGAGACAGAACGCCTCTCCTTCCTGAGCGGTATGACGGCTGCGTGATCCCATGGTGTTTATACTTGCGTACTATTGTTTTTACAGATGAACGTGGTACCTTCAGGCGTTTGGAAATTGCTCCCAAGGATGAACCAGACTTGTGGAGGTCTAAAGTTTTTTTTCTGAGGTCTTTTGATTTTCCCAAGATGTCAAGCAAAGAGGCACTGAGTTTGAATGTAGGCCTTGAAATAAATCCACAGGTACACCTCCAATTAACTCAAATGATGTCAATTAGCCTATCAGAAGCTTCTAAAGCCATGACATCATTTTCCGGAATTTTCCAAGCTGTTTAAAGGCACAGTCACTTAGTGTATGTAAACTTCTGACCCACTGGAATTGTGATACAGTGAATTATAAGTGAAATAATCTGTCTGTTAACAATTGTTGGAAAAATTACTTGTGTCATGCACAAAGTAGGTGTCCTAACCGACTTGCCAAAACTATAGTTTGTTACCAAGAAATTTGTGGAGTGGTTGAAAAACAAGTTTAAATGACTCCAACCTAAGTGTATGTAAACTTCCGACTTCAACTGTATGTAATATGTGCAATTTAAATGATTGCATATAGTCCTACATATTTTAGGTTTACAAATATGCATTCACCCATGAAATGCAGGAGACCAAATGCAAAGTATATGTGTGAGAACAGTTTAACAATAACAAAGACAGTTGACACCCCAAATGTAACGCTACAATTACACATATTCAGATACAATACAATAAAGTTGTTCAATTAATGTCAATATTCACCTGATGTATTTAGCGGATGTGGGTCGATTTGTTTCTCTTCTTGCTCTAAAAATCAGTTTGTTATAGCTCATAAATCTCCATAAATCTCTGGACATACAGATTTAGATTCAATCTAATTCATCTTTCTGAGATAACCGTCAAGGAAAGGCAACATCATTGCACCTTTTGGAATATCAGCCACTTCCTCTAAAGGGAATATTGTCACACTGTTGACACTATTAAACCATTGACCTGGATGAATGGTAGTATCATTCACAACATTGCAAAAGGGACCTGTCCCAGTGTCATGTGGAAAAACGGTTTAGAGACTGTAAAGAGACTGATGTCTGTAGATTATTCATACTTTGTATCATACTTGGAATGCTCATACTGTACCTTTCGTGTAAGGGTTCTCTGTCAGAAGACAGCTATTTCAACTGAATTTGAAGAAAACGGCGGAAAAATGAACTGCACTAATGCAATCGGCAGTGGTAGTATTTCAAACTTGCTTAGGATAAAGTGAAGTCCAACGCTTAGACGTCCTGTTCTATTTAAAATGTTATGGTTATTTTGGGAAACTTCTGCATGGTGTGAGGGCTGTTTTGCGGACAAAAAATGTTGCTACTTGGTTTCAGGTCCAGGTGGACTTTAAGGCCCAATGAAGTCGGAATGTATTTTTTTCCTGTGTTTTGTATCATATTGTACAACAGCTGATGAAAGTAACACTGTAAAAGTGTGAAAAAATTTGATCAGTGTTATTCCCTGATAGTTGCTGGTTAAAAATACAATCTACACAGAACCTTCTAATCAGCAGGTTTTGCATGGGTGGAGTTTCGGCTTGCCTGGTGAAATTACCAGGCGGTAAATAAGTTAATAGACCAATAACAAAGACAGTTCCAAACCTCTCTGCCAATAATGGCTACTTTTTCAGTTTCCCCCTACCCACTCAAACCTATTTTTGCTTCTTTTTGACCATTTGAATGGAAAACTATTACAATAAGGTACTTGATTGTTACGCAGAAATTATTTGATATTGATATAAAAACGGCTGCATTGGGCCTTTAAAAATGCAGGATACAGAAGACCCTTGAGTTTTCCATACAATTACCTAGATTAAGTGTCCGGCTTACTTCGCCCCTAACTAAAACAATTTGTTTTCACTCAGTTTCACTTAAAGCGTTTGGACTTGGCAGTCTTGAATGCTGCTTGGAGAGCCTATGTGGTCTGCCTACGAACAAAGTTCAGGGAAACACTGCGGTGGGATACTACTGCCTCTGTTAAAGGGAGGCCTGTTTCAGTCCATAAACTGACCATAGCCAGTTAGCCACTGTAACTGTTGCCACTCTCAGCCATCTGCAGCAAACCTTCAAAGCAGCCGGCTCCGTGCGGGCGATAGCAGATGGGCGATAGCTTTTCTCCTTCTCCTGTGTTGCTCCATTCATTGAGGTATACTGTGGTCTCTAGCCGGCAAACGTTCAAGGCGCCGTGTTCTTTCTCTCTCTTTCTGTGCATGTGCAACGCAGCAGACACAGCCGTCTTGGAGGCGTCCGCGTTGTTTGCATACCCATTTTCACCAGTAAACTTTAGAGTTTTATTTGCAGATCCCTGAGCATCGCAACTATGCTCCCCAAGCCAGACCTCCTGCATCAATTAAAATCGCTACAGAACCTGCTGGCTCAGCGTGATCCAGATCAACAGTGAATCCACAGCCATGCGAAAAACATATTTTCAAAACGGCGCCATCATAAAGAGTGTTGGTTCCAACACCCCATGGGAAGTAACCACTCAAGCCTCATAACCTACTATGACAGTAAACCGTCTGTAATAGCATTTAGGTCAGTGTCCTCAATGCCTTGGAAGTCCTTGAACGCAGCAGCTCCCTTTGTACTGATGATTCTCTTGTACTGATGATTTATTGTCATTAAATGTCTGTTTCAAGGTCGTCGTCAATGATAAGTAAAGGATGACAACCAACAGACGTTGTAGACCTGTAGGAGTTTACAGTTACGAAGCCAGCTGCACGTTTTCCATTCTTTTCCCCTTCTTTTTTTGCCCTTAACTTTCATTGACCTATAGGTGAGAAGACAAAAAGGTCAAAGGAGCTAAGGTCAGGTTGGGTAGCAGAATGTGCTACCAGAAAAAAAATCTTAGGGCAGCCACTCCAAATGTAACATACTGGAAGGAAGCCAATTATCTTCAATATTTCCCATTGACATTCTACATACTCTTAGAAAAAAGGGTTCCAAAACAGTTATTTGCGGCAGAATAGGGTTCTACCAAGAACCGTGTTCATCTGAAGAACCGTTTTTGGAAGAAAGGGTTCTTTGATGATTGTTTGGAAGGCGAGAAGGATACTTTGAAAGGCAAGAAGGGTTCTACAAAGAACCCTTCTGAATCTGAATAAACTTTTTCATTGTATTTTTTCTTATTTCTTTTAAATAGTGCCTGAGCATTAGTGTTTACCTCAGTGTATAAACTTTAACATCAGGAGTTTGATTAATCTGATACGTAAAACAAATATGTGTGAGAATGTTTTTAACGGTACCTACAGTAAATGGGAATGTTTATGCATGTATCTGGTATTACCGTAATCATTTTACATATACAGTACTGACATAGTTGATGTCTTTGCCATGATTTCTGTCTTTGAAATTAGTATCTTCTGTGAATTTGAGCAGAGAGTATAGGAGAATAGAAGGGAGTATGAGTGAACCAGCAGTGTATTGTATGGTACACAGCAAAGTTTTACCTAGTGTTGATTTTTCAGTGTAACATTTCTAGTCTTGATTCAGGAGTTAACATAACACTCAGTGGTGTAAAAGAACCCCGGTGTTGGTATTAATAACCAGAGGTGATTGTGATGGTGTCATTATTACTCTGTGTAGAGTAAAACACTAAAAACCACGCCCATCGTTATCATATTTCCCAGCATGCTCTATTGCAGGTTGATTTTCAGAATTGTTAGTTTTTTATGTACATTGATTATTTGATTAATTATATGCTACACAAGGGTAAATAACATACATTGTTCTAAACTAATCCAATCTGCTAGTAGTTGGACTTATTGCACCTGTTACTGAGATGGTTGTTCCAGTTTAGATGATTTAGGTGGTCCCGTTAACCAATCTCTCCTCTCCTGGCAGTCATTTTGAATGCAGTTTGCGGGTGATCAAAAATTCAAGTTGTGGATATCCTCACTGGCTGGATTCCAATAGGATTAACACATTACTCTGCAAGCCAGCATAATGTGACTTGTATGCCTGATGTGGCCTGTAAACCAGGAGTTTAGTAACAACACTTTGTTAGGGTGTAACTAGGCCCTCAAAATAAAGGCCTTATGATAATGTAATGTATTGTCATAAAGAGTTTTATTTTAAAAACTAATAAAGCTGGTGGAACCCTTCATAGAGGGTTCTAGGAATAAACTTTAGTGGTTAAAAGGGTTCTTGGTAGAACCTTCATAGAAGGTTCTAGGAAGAACCCTTCAGAGCGGTTTCTAAGTAGAACCATTTACAGGTGGTTCTATGTGTAGACTCATATTAGAGACTGTTACAAGTAAAGAGTTTTGTAAATGTGTGATGTTTGAGAAAGGTCTGTGAACTTAAGCACACTTGGTGTTAGACCTGTTGAGTGTGGGACACATGGACTTTACTACAGCAACTTGAAAATACAGTGCATTCGGAAAGTACTCATACCTCTTGACTTTTTACACATTTTGTTACATTACAGCCTTATTCTAAAATGGATAAAATAAAATCCTCATCAATCTACACACAATAGCGCATAATGACAAAGCGAAAACAGGTTTTTAGAAATTTTAGCAAATCTCTAGAGAGACCTGAAAATAGCTGTGCAGCGACGCTCCCCATCCAACCTGACAGAGCTTGAAAGGATCTGCAGAGAAGAATGAGAGAAACTCCCCAAATACAGGTGTGCCAAGTTTGTAGTGTCATACCCAAGAAGACTCAAGGCTGTAATCGCTGCCAAAGGTGCTTCAACAAAGTACTGAGTAAAGGGTCTGAATACTTATGTAAATGTCATATATCCGTTCTTTCTTTTTTATAAATTTGCAAACATTTCTAAAAACCTGCTTTTACACTGTCATTATGGGGTATTGTGTGTAGATTGATGAGGAAAAAACGATTTAATCAATTTTAGAATGTGGAAAAAGTCAAGGGGTCTGAATACTTTCTGAATGCACTGTATGCCTATTATAAACATACCCTTCATTAACCCAACAGCCTTGATATATTTACCAGCAATTTTTCTTGTGGTTTGCTTCCCACCACAAACCCCATTAGCTCATGCTTTTCAAAAGAAAAAACAAAAGTTAGATCAGTTTAACATTTTACACCTTTCCTTCCACATCGCGTTCTCCTGTTTGTCACAGCAGTGAAAAGTTATTACCAAAATATGCAATTGTGGGCGCTTCCAAAACGTTACATCCTCAAGGTTGTCGGAGCCAAAAATTAATCTTAAAACAACAGGACGTTGGGGCTGTTGTTGAAACTCTTTATGTTTCCCTGGTTTCAGGTCCAGGTGCCTTTGAAGGAGTTTAGAAGAATATGTCTTATGTGAATGTGCGTGTAACACGTTTTCATAGTCACTTAAAAGTGATAAATCCAGCTAGGCCATATTAAGGAGCGGTTTGCTCCGAAGAGAAGTCAAGCACTGAGGCACTCCATACAGTTCCTTCCCTGTGAAGAAAAAAAGGAGGGAAAACTTGACACTAAAGAGGACTCGTGATTGTTCACCACAGGAAGTCTTGCGATATACAACCAGTCTCTCCAATTTCTCTCCTCACACTCCGAATCTCGCTCATGTGCTATGAGTGGCAGTCACTCACTAGTCCCAGCGGTGGCAATCTTATATTTGAGGTTATGATTTACCAGTGGTGTCTTGTGTTACAGGCTACAGTGCAGCAGATACTTCCTTGGATGAGCAAATCATGTTAGGGGGTATGAGGTAATTTATGTCTGCCTAAAGCAGTTAATCAGGTCAATGAGTAGTTGTTCAAGGAGGCTTTTAATAGTAGACTAGGGTATCAAAATGTGATTTACCCTGTGGCATGTTGAATATTTAGCCTACAAAATAATTCTTTGAAACCATTCTGCCATCACATCATTTGCAGAGAATTTTTTAAAATATTATTTTTACATTTCTCACACATTGGACTATTATGGGCCTTCATTGGCATGTAGCCTACTTAGTGAGGTTCTGTTTCAAGTGTGCATGTCATATTAAGCAAGCTTGGAGAGGTTCACTTCCTACTGACATCCACCAACTATCAGATTGTCTTGTAAACTCTCAATGATTCCTGGGAAGCTTCTTAGATCCTGTTCAGGGCTGGCGTTATGGGCGGGTCTTAGGGGGCCTGGCCCACCCTACCGTACCTCCTTGCCCGTCCAAATAAAATATTTAAATATTGGTCATTTATTTGATCGAGACGCACGCCGACAGAAAGACGCATCAATCTCAGTTAAAGCATCCGAGCGAGCGAAACAGCGCCCCTCTGTCTCAGTATGTGTAGACCATGTATCGGATGCTGTCTGGACCAAAAGAGTATGGCATGTCATACTCTTTTTGGCCAGATAGCATCAGATACATGGGCTACATATAGATGGGAGCGGTTTCGCTCACTCGGATGCTTTCTCCGGCGATATAGTTTCAGCAGAGAGGAAGAGGTGAAGAGAGAGGGCTCACTCTCGCCAAAATCTGTCCATTATAAGCCCAATGTGTTTCTATGGGAATATTATGCAGACCTAAGCTTGTCGCCTGCCTTCCCACCTTAGGGATAAAGACTCCCATTGTTAGGGCGGAGACATGAGCATCTCATTATTATATGCAGATCTCTGGTTTCAGCCTCTTGCTAATTGAAAGGAAAGTTGGCGGGTGCAAAGTGCACTGTTAGGATGCTGGATTGCCCTAAAGTAAATAGATGTTTCGCCAAAATTATATAATTATTCCTGTCTAAATAAAATCATTTAAAATACTTCACCAGGGAGCATAACTTAGCCACAGAGGATCATTAGCGTCTTTAAAAAAAAATGCTGTGGATTGTTTCAAATCACAATTTGGGTAGTACGCGTGGCAACAGTCTAGCTGATTGAGTTGCGGCTGTCAGTGAAAAGCGTGTGTGAAGATAATGTGTTTTGAGAATAATTAGAAATGTTGCATCAAGAAGAAGGGGAGGGGGGTGTGGCGAGGATATGGTGTGTCTCTCTCCAGAATGCATGCATATGTAGGAAAGTGCCCATTTGTCAATGTCTGATTTCTGATTGTCTTAACTCACCATGTACACCACTAATGTTTTCTTCGAAGTCTGTTTTTTTTTTACATACATTGCGAATGGTAGTTCCTCAGTATTTGAAAAATATTTCCAACACTCCCGGCCTCGATAATCACCAAGCCTCGTGAGAAATAGCAAAATACAATGATCTGATGATCCCATATATCCAGTGGAAATTTAATAAAAAACAGCTTTCTGTCCCGAGCTCACTGTATCAACTAGCCTATTCCGGGCCCTCAGAGTTTCCTGCGCCAATGTTGCAACTTCGCGAGCTTCGGCTTCGGGCCGGACCCAGTGATGATTTGATACAATGTTGCACTTCACTAGCAATAGCTCAAGTCAAGACAGATAGAAAGGGAGGCAGACAGGCGGAGTAGGGAGATAAATGTGATTGAAAGAACCTGAATTTTCATCAGGATATTTTAGACTGTTTTTATTTGTCGGCTTTAGGCCTACTTAGTTGACGATGGAAGTTATAGGCCTACTGCTGCATTTCTGAGTTCTACGCTTTCATTTCTTTAGCCGCCAATGGATCACAGTGTATCATTGTGTCCATATGGCAGAGGCTAGTGCTTTTTTATCATTTTACTTCAGATTTTTATGATTAACCACATGACAATGATTTTGAGAAACAAAAACGTTATTATTGAAATGAAACTGTTCCACGAAAACGCGCATATAAAAATAATCATAACTGGCACGCAGATCGGTAGAAATGGTAGGATAAATTGTAAGCTTCTCCAAACTTGAAACTCATCAGCTGCCTATGGTCTTTATTATCAAAATCAAATCAAATCACATTTTATTGGTCACATACACATATTATTACAGCGCAAGCGCGTGCACACATAAGAGGTCCCGTGAAAAAATGTGCCCACTTATGGAAATCAACGGCCCATCCAACTGATTCGTTCTGGCGCCGGGTCTGATCCTGTTGTATTGTCATATCAAACAAAGTTCCCATGAAGGAAGCAGAAATAGGGACAGGTTTTTACAGCTCTGAAAAACACCCCAAAGATGTTTGGCTTTTGCTGTTCAGGAGGCGGTTGGTTATTGCAAACATGTCATTGATTTATCAGAACCTAATTTGCATTTCAATTTGAATTTTGGCAGCAGTATGCTTCCATGGGTTTCCACTATACTGCTTAAAACCATGAACTCATTTTCACATGAGTGGTCATGAAGGAAAATAAACCAGGAATGGGGATGCAGCCTATGTTTCAACGGTGAGAGTTGACTGACACCCACCACAGACTGAGCTGAGCTTATCCCCATCTGCCTCAACTTACGACAATTTCTCTAATTGTGCCAAATTGAGCTGCTGTCAGTGATTAAAGCCATTTGGAGGAGGAACAAATATCTTTGCCCTGTCAATTATTAGCTGATTGATTACAATAATGCGGGAAATTTCCCATTAGAATCAAATGTTCACTCAGACCCCTGGCCCTCACACTAAAAGGATACAAGATGGCAGCCATATAGGGAGGATGGGCTCGATCATGCATGAAATGCAAATGTGACAGTAACATTGTGGAGCCTGAGTGAGTAAATTGACGTTGGAGAAATTGAATCGGGGCTTGAGATAATGGGGTTCTCACTATGTCGTGGAACTTGACGTTCTAGAATTCTCCTTTGAACTCGCTCCATACCTCAATTGCATGTGAATGTGTGTTTGAGCTAAATGCCCATTCCTGGATACAGTATTTTAATACAATTTGGGCGAAAGCGCAGAAAAGTGGTGCTGTTAACAAACCAGATAATTATGCATTCACATATTGTCTGTACAATGCAATGTTTTGAAGTTAATGTGACTTCACAGGAACATGTTGAAATGGATTAGATTAGAGTATTTTCACATTCAATTCTTACACTCTGAAAGTCTCAACAATGTGCAAGCTTGTCTTGGGGGGGTTGTAAATCTACTTGTTGACAGAGGGAAGATAACTTTATTAACATGAGTCACTGAACCTCACTCCCTACACCACTGACTCATTTTGGGGGTTATGCTTACGTGGACACCACAGCTATAACTTCATGGGGAGAAGAGAGGCTCTTTTGCAATCCCTCTTTTGAAATCCTTGATTTCAGCTCTGGACGTATCCCTTTTCCTGAAGCTTCTAGCTCCAATCAGTGAGCTCTCACCAATCAGGAGAAAAAGGTCTCCTAAGAGCCAATTGTGCCACCCTTACCACTCAAACTAATTTCCCTCCACAGTTGCTACGCTGACTTATACTGAGCAACACTTTGGATCTATAGGTCCAAGCAATTACTATGTAGTTACTCTGTAATAGACTAGTAAGTACAGGGACAAGCAGGTTTGATAGAGAAGTACTAACTCTGGCCCATTAGTGCTTCTAAGCAATGTCTGCTGCTGGGTTTATGTCTTGTCATTTCGTCAGTGGCTGATGTAGACCTGCGGAGGTTTACACACTCTCCGGACAATCACTGATTAGTGATTAATTGATTAACTTGAGTGCTTATGGAGTACTTCATGAGGACATGCTATTGTTATGTAGCCCTGGCCTAAGGTCAAAATCATTCTTAGACAAACCTTGTAGTTCCGAAGTTTGCTGGAAGTGAACTTACTGTAAAAGCCAGGGAGATCTGAAAGACAAACAACTAAAGCTCATTCAAGCCAGCATTTCAACAAAGACTTGACTATTAGACAATGCTTCTATCTGCATTGGAATGATCAGGTGCTGTGCTCTGGCTCTCTCCAGGAGCTCCAACTGCATCTTAATGCTATTTACATTAAGGGGATTACAAGCCATGCCCTTGTAATCCCTATTACCAGAGACAGTCAGGAATCCAACAGATCCCTGCCAAGTACAACTCGAAACATATGGATCCAACATGAAAGGCTCATAAATAAAGCAGCATTGTATGGAGTTGCTTTGGCACGTATCAGTGCGGTGTGAGTGGGCACATGAGAAACAGCTTGCGATTTGGGACGCGGTCAAGAGAGATGGGTTAAGTTGTTATCTGCTCGTCTAAGTTGAAATAGTGGATTGTTGTCTCATTTGTCTCTTTTACCACTTACCCACTTTTCATTTGACCAATATGTTCTTTATTACCATGGAAATCCATCTCAGCCCCATAGGACCACACCAAAACAAAGCGCTACTTTGAAGTATCCATAACACTTTACAGTAGTAGGCTAAACAAAATAGAGGGTACTGCTTTACTTTGCATAATTAATTGTAATTGATTATACAAACAGAAACTTAAAGGCATAGTCCTTTATTAATTATTCAGCCAAATGGCTGAAATGACCATTAGACTGCAGTAAATATTGCAGGTTGCACCTTTAATTGAAGATAAATCAATACAATCAAGGGTTTAAAGTTTAACACAATTTATTAAGAATTTGATCCATCTGTTCTAAAAGATGCTGAACAGTGCATAATCTATTGCACAAGACTGGCACTGTGTCCAAGGAACAGTAGTAAAGGGCGTATTGATTCACTCTCTAAGGATATTCTGTCAGACATTCCTCAATAAATGGCTTGGACGGACCACGCCAATGATAAAAGCTTCAGTATTCTCATTTTCCTCAAAAGCACACACACACACACACACACACACACACACACACACACACACACACACACACACACACACACACACACACACACACACACAAAGAAAGCATTTGAAATCTGCATCATATGTTTAGCACTGGTATTTTCCCACGTCAAATAACAACTTATTTACAAGGCTTTGCCAAAAAGATTAACAGATACGGACCATAATACATTTTATGGGAGGAGAAAATGAAATATTGTGCAGGAGTATAATCAGGGACCATGGCAGGTTCTTAGTTCGCATGAGACTAGGTGCTATTACCTGTAGGGGGTGGGGGCTTTTGTGTGTTGAGAGTGGACCAATCAAGATAGTTATTGTGTGTGCTAATTATTAGTGAGTGTGTTTTGTGTGTGTGGGTGCGTGGGTGCGTGGCCGTCCGACCTTCCCTCTCCATCAACATTGCGACCCCTCTTAATCCCTCTCGTTCTTGAGTAAGAAAAAAAAAAGAGAGATAGTGAGTAGTAGAAAGAGACAGCGAGCGTGGGAGGAGGCTGTTTTGGATACATTTGTTTTATGCCGGGATGCGTTGCTGCTTTGGAATGCGTTCAGTGTGAATATGATCCTCCTGGGCTCCTGCATAAACCAAGAATGTTTCATAGTTGGAGCCATCAGTCATCGCTTTGGAGCCCTTGTGGTATAAAACTGTTTATGTTACCTGCTACTTTTTGCATTGGCATTAGAAGCGAATTGCAGTATACAGTTAATAAATAACTTTGCTTCCAAATTATTTTCCTTTCATAGTTTCAAATGTCTAGTCCAGACAGTGGCATGTTGGATAAATAAGTAACTCTGAAACGGTGGAGGACCGGTCAAAGTACAAGACATTTCTCAAATCCGCACCGGTAACAAGGATAGCCTAAACATGTGGCTTCTGCAATTTGTTCAATCAGGTTAATTTATTGAGGCACTATAAAATGTGCAGAAATATCTGTATTCAATTCAATACATTTCAACATTTCTTATTCAAATCTGTGTCCAATGTGAATTGAATAATGCAAACTGATCATCCATAGTAGTGCAAATCTGTGTTGTTACCTGAGCCATTGTTGTGTCTGAAGTTGATTTCACATAGAGCTTCACCGCCAACCAGAGGGTTGCCCCACTGGACTGATTTTAATTGTGCACAACAGTATTCAGAGGGAGTAGTAGGTTACTGTGGTTCTCTCACCGCTGGAATGTTTGGTTGATCCAACATTATAACATTTCATGATAGACAAAAAAAGCACCTTCATGTTCATACTGTACTGTGAAGACACATGACTCTTCTATAGAGATTGACATTTGGATTTGAACATTTTGGATTGGTCTAGTTCTCTTTGTCATTCAAGTCACTTTTCTGCATGTTGGCATGCTCAACTGCAAATACCAAACATACAGTAAGTTACTGCACCACAGTCATTACCGTTCCCTGAAATGGAATGCCACCTCATGTTGCAAATATTGGTAATACAAGTCTGGATACAGACATGTAAATGTTCCACATGCCCTAACTTTGTCTTACAGATAATATGCCCATGCCCACACACACACACACAAACACACACACTCATACACACATTCTCCTTGTCCCCTACAAAGTTTATCCTATACACATGCACACAGGGGCAAACTCATGTGCAAACAACACACACGCACACACACGCACACACACACACACACACTGTAATTAGCCTCTCATGTGGCCGAAGCATGTTAAGCATTCTGACACAAGCCTGGCTACCGCCGCCGTAGAATTCTCCATGTGTGTTTCATTACCATACACAGGTAGTACACGTTCTCCATCACAACCAAAGCTTCTGTCTGGTAAATTACACTCAAAGATTCCCATGCAAGGCAGAGCAGTAGAGGTGGGGGTACGAGGGCTGAGAATAGGAGGAGGGCAATTGAAGATTGAAGACCAACTTCTGGCCAGACCTGATATATCACTGAACCCAATACTTTCATTCTTTTTTCTAGTAACGAGACGCAGTGCATCCAAGCCCTTTGATTTATAACACCTGCTAAAGCCAAACACTAATCATTTATTATATTCCCCGTGTGCCAAGACGCTTTCACACAATCTGTCAGCATATGATTAATCTTATGATGTACATCTTAAGGTATTACTCAAGGTTTTTAGAGCTTTTACATTAAAGGGTATTAAACTCCTTGGCAAAAACTGTGCCTCGCCGTGTTGAAAATGTTTGGACTTTCAACCACGTAGCCAGAGGAAGATTTACACAGTGCTTTATAGTAGAACCAGTCGGTGTTTCCTGTATATACAAATGTCTGCAGGAGACATACAGTATACTGAATCTATACAGCAGTGTCTCTGGGGATCCATATGACATCATGACATCATCATGATTAGTTGAATCAAGTGCTGGGCTAGAACAAAAATGTGTAGCACTGTGGGTCCCAGGACTGGAGCGGAGAAACACTGAATGGTTTGAGGTACACTAAGAAGTTTGTGATGTCCATAACTCACTCCACTTAACTTATCTGTATTCAATCACCAGTACAGTTTTTTTATATGTATATATTATTTACAGAAATTGGGAAGAACTTCACCCTGAGTTAAAGCAGGTCAGCTTTAAATGGGCATCAGAAATGTTCACCGCAATAGGAATCATCTGTGCATGTTTCTTGTCAATGTTCGTAGCAGACCAAGAAGCCTTAAATCTTTTATAAGATAAGGAAAGACATATCAAACTTGAGTCTGATAGTTTGAAATGCTCCTCTTCCTTTAGTTTGTGATTACAAGTGACTAGTTATATAGAAACCAAATCAGTGCATTTGTGATCTCTGGAAGTGATTTGGTTTCTATATCACTAGTCACTTGTAATCACAAACTAAAGGAAGAGGAGCATCTAAAACTACCAGACTCATATTTGACACACACCCCAGTCTACACACCCCTTGGACAGTCTTCACATTTTGATGCCTTGAAATTACATCTAAGAAGGGATAAAATTATACTGAGCAAAAATATAAACGCAACATGCAACAACTTCAAAGATTTTACTGCGTTACAGTTCATATAAGGAAATCAGTCAATTGAAAAAAATAAATGAGGCCCTAATCTATGGATTTCACATGACTGGCAATACAGATATGCATATGTTGGTCACAGATACCTTAAAGAATTTTGAAATTTCAAGAACTTTGAAAGTTTCTTCAAGTGCAATCTCAAAAACCATCAAGCATTATGATGAAACTGGCTCTCATGAGGACCGCCACAGGAATGGAAGAACCAGAGTTACCTCTGCTGCAGAGGATAAGTTCATTAGAGTTACCAGCCTCAGAAATTGCAGCCCAAATAAATGCTTCACAGAGTTCAAGTAACAGACACATCTCAACATCAACTGTTCAGAGGAGACTGTGTGAATCAGGCCTTCATGGTCGAATTGCTGAAAGAAACCACTACTAAAGGACACCAATAAGAAGAAGAGGCTTGCTTGGGCCAAGAAACATTAGACCGGTGGAAATGTGCCCTTTGGTCTGGAGTCCAAATTGGAGATTTTTGGTTCCAACCGCCGTGTCTTTGTGAGACGCGGTGTGGGTGAACGGATGATCTCCGCATGTGTATTTCCCACTGTAAAGCATGGAGGAGGAGGTGTTATGGTGTGGGGGTGCTTTGCTGGTGACACTGTCTGTGATTTATTTAGGATTCAAGGCACACTTAACCAGCATGGCTACAACAGCATTCTGCAGCGATACGCCATTGTCACGATCGTCTTGAAGAGAAGTAGACCAATGCGCAGCGTGATGAACAAACATACTTGACTTTATTACCGTCAGTGATAATAAGCACACTAAACAAAACAATAAACGACTCGTGAAGTCCACGGTGACAAAGACCGACAAGGAACAAAAACCCACAAACACAAAGTGAAACACAGACAGTTAAATATGGCTCCCAATCAGAGACAACCAGCCAAACAGCTGACACTCGTTGCCTCTGATTGGGAGTCACTCAGGCAAACATAGAAACAGACTAACTAGAACCCCCAACATAGAAACAGAACACATAGAATGAACACACCCTGGCTCAACAAATAGAGTCCCAGAGCCAGGGTGTGACAGCCATCCAATCTGGTTTGCGCTTAGTGGGACTATCATTTGTTTTTCAACAGGACAATGACCCAACACACCTCCAGGCTGTGTAAGGGCTATTTTACCAAGAAAGAGAGTGTTGGAGTGCTGCATCAGATGACCTGGCCTCCACAATCCCCTGACCTCAACCCAATTGAGATGGTTTGGGATGAGTCGGACCGCAGAGTGAAGGAAAAGCAGAAAACAAGTGCTCAGCATATGTGGGAACTCCTTCAAGACTGTTGGATAAGCATTCCAGGTGAAGTTGCTTGAGAGAATTCCAAGAGTGTGCAAAGCTGTCATCAAGGCAAAGGGTGGCTATTTGAAGAATCTCAAATATAAAATATATTTGTACTTGTTTAAAATCAAATAGCTTACTACATAGTTTTGATGTCTTCACTATTATTCTACAATGTAGAAAATAGTAAAAAATAAGGAAGACGCGGTTCTAAAGTTCTAAAACTTTTGACTGGTATTTTATATTAAGGTATTTTCTGACTTTATTGAACAGATAGACGGAGAGGATGACAGTGGCGAAAGATAGAGAGAGGTTGTGTCAAAGAGCAGTAGGCTGGATTCAAACCCATGCCGACACTGTAGACATGTGTGCCGGAGGCTGCTGCATAAATGCTAAACCAGCCAGGCCACATTGTCCACACACTCCTGTCAGATCCATGCCATGCAGTCATAAAGTGATGGTGAAAAAGTCACACATGCCATATTGATTCCTGCTGTTCTATAAACAGGCTTTACTTGGTCACAGCGGTGGTTCTTATTGGAGTTGTGTATTGTGTGTTTTTGCGTGCGTGCGTCCGCGGGTTTGTGTCTGTGTGTGCGCTCGCGCCTGTGTGCCAGTGCACTTGCATGTACTAATATATGAACTATAATCAAAACCAGCCCCAACCGCAAAATACCTCTACTGTGAGTCAACAACATGCCAGTCTACAGCCGAACACCCTCTGTGCCTTTAATACATACTGCCATAAAATGACACATTCCATCAGAGAACACTAGAACACTGGCATGCTTCTGGGCAAGTCCTCAAATGTCCCAATATCGCCTCATGAAAAAGAGGGCGGTCAGTCGAAAGAGGGAGACATGAAACGTACATAAGAAGTACATCTGGGACCATCGTGTTAACCGTTGGCAGATACAATGCTCAACATCATCGCAGTGGTTTCAAAAAGGCTTGTAAACAGTATATGAAATGTGGCGTGGCTTGGGAAGGACTTAATTAGGAATATGTAGGGCCTCAGACAGCAAATCACTCAAAGGAATTGAGATTTTGAAATAATATTTTGGTTCATCAAACATCAAACAAACAGTCAACTAGTCCAATCAAATGCCCACAAATCAAAATAACCGTAATCAAAGCCAAGCGTCATATCATTGATCATCTTAACCAACTTCCTGTTTTTTCAACCTATCATTAGATGCTTGCCCATATGGGCCTCTTCGGTCTGCAGGTGTTGCTTGTCCTGTTGTAGACTACCAATTGGACAAATGATGAATCCCAATACTCCTAAGTGGCTTCCTTTCCTGTGGCCTACTGCTGTTCCTTAACCTCACTCTCAATGGACTGGATAGGTGAAAGCCATTAAGTAGATGCACAAAGCTTGCTAGCTGGTGAGGCAATATTGATTCCACTAATCTGGTCCATTTGTACACTCTTAGAATAAAAAAGGTGCTATCTACAACCTAAAATGGTTATTCAGCTGTTCCCATAGGAGAACCCTTTGAAGAACCCTTTTTGGTTCCAGGTAGAAGTCTTTTGGTTCAAGGTAGAACCCTTTCGGGTTCCATGTCGAACCTTTTCCACAGGGTTCTACATGGAACCCAAAAGGGTTCTACCTGGAACCAAAAAGGGTTCTCCTATGGGGACAGCTGAAGAACCCGTTTGGAACCCTTTTATTTAAGAGTAGTAAGGGAGAAGTAGGATTATGATTGGGCTGTCAGTGTAACGTTGGTTCCGTCTTGGCCTTGGCCTGTGCAGTTGACCTCTGATGCAGAATCCTCTTTCAAGACAACACGTTGTACTCCCGAAACTACTGTGTGACATTGCTAATTACTGGTCTACCGAAACCATATACGAGCAAGATCGTGCCTTTTGAAGACTGGTGGCGACACTACTTAATGTCTCAAGGGAGGTCGCATCACTGCACGATGGGCTAGTCATGACTGCCTGGCTAGCAGCCTGCCATCTGCTACACTAGTTTACAGGAGATATCGCCCCTTGTTGGTCTGTGTGTCTAAATGGAGGGCAGGTTTAAGTACAGGTTTACAGTCTCAGGAACAGGAACAGACTGTCAAAGCTAACATAGAAAAAAGGAAAGACATAAAGTATATAAATAATGAGGGAAATTAAGAAATTAATGAGGCAGCCCTTCGAAACCCTTCTTAAAAAAACACTGCTTGAACCTCATCATAGATTCTGCATCCTTCAGGACAGTTCCTGAGAGCTTCAACATTTAGGGGAAAAGCAGGCCTTTAGGTGGCCATGACATGCTATTCTTGGATGAGTTCCCATGTCTGATCATTTTGATTTAATGATAGCTAAATTGAATCTAATTTAAACGGCATCCCTGCGCCACCCTTTATTCTAACATGTGTCTTTGTAATAAGCCTTTATGATATCATGCAATCTCCCGTGTAGACACCCTCCAGAGAAATCTTCCTTGAAATTTCACAAGGAGTCAAGGCCCTAAGAAGCCTGCTGCGATAGACCGTTTTAATAAAACATAATTTAGAACTGTCGGAATCTCCGGTTGCATTGAATCATTGCCAACGGGACAAAACGAGCGCTCTTGGAAAGACTGAATACTATGCTGTAAAGTGTATGCTCCAGATTTAATGGTCCCCTGTGTGCTTGTGCTTGTAAGACATTTCATTAAAGATGAAGATCACTGAATACTTTCAACAAAGCATCTGAGTATTCGCAGATTCCTTCTTCGAACCTTTCATTTTAAACAAGTCCTCTGTCGAGGCTAATATGCACTGAGATGTTTAAATGTGGACATGCTCCTTTAATCTTAACCTTTCATCCCTTTTCCCCAAAAAAAGACACGAGTGAGTAGTTCTCGTCCACAAGTTATAAAGCTTTTCCTTTATCCCTCCAAATCATCACAGAAAGACCTCCTATTAAATAATGTTTCATAAGACAGCTGCATCTGCTGGAAACATTGAAAGGGATGTTGGTAGTAGTAGCCGGTGGGTCATTACATCTGAAGCCAGTAGAACTCAATAGTACTATCTGCACATATAGCACATATACCTGTGCAGCACAGCACAATTGTTTCAGTTTCAGTTACCAATCCAAAGCAATTTACAGACCAATGAATTTCGGTCCTGTTTTTTTGTTTTTCTCAAATGTAATCATTGTTGATCATGGTAATGATATATCTAGGTATATTCAGGAGTGATAATGTCACAACAGGGCACTTAGTTCTCACTTACCAAATCATTAGTGCACATAATACCTCACATAAAGCACAGAAGGTTCTGGTTTTCCAATGTTCATACACATACACACACAGCTGAAATACTCATCAACAGGTCCCCAATGACCCAGAGTGGTTCAGTATTTCTATACTCCACTTGCTCTGAGGCAAATGAAACCACTTCTAACCCATATGCACACACACACACACACACACACACACACACACACACACACTCACACACACACACAGGTAATACACCACACCAACACCACTTCTGCAAAATAGCATCGCCAGCACATTCACATGTTTGTTTTATGACATTGTTCTTGTGGAGAAATTGATGGTGAGTCTGACTAATAAGTGCTAGCGAGCTAAAATAACACTTCTCCCCCTCAAAGAGCCTGCTTCAGAGCTAATTAGCTTATAGTCTGCAGTCTTGATCAAGCCCTCCTATAATCTAATCATGAACTTGTTTCGGGAAAAAGTGATGGAATGCTACACCATAAAGGATGTGTTGGATCGTGTTACACTGGAGCTCCATGGGAAACCAAATCTCCCACAAGTCTCCATGACATCAATTGAAAACTGTTAACTTTAATTATATTTGAATTTCTTGTTAATTTAATTGCATCAGGCTGGGATTAGGGTTCTTTGGTTAAACATAGACTAATACTTGTTCAGATGGAAGACATTATCTTGGTAATGTCTGATATGATCAAACATTTGTTTTATGACCACATTCAAATGTAATACATTCACACCCAGTAGACTTGGACTGAAGTTGAATGTGACATTCCTGGTCAGCTGTGATGAAAATGTTTATCTTGCTTGACCAGGGGTGTGCATCATTAATATTCTGATGGCCACTTGCTTTTTTATGACATGATGTCATCAGGTTGAAATATTCCAGGATTACAGTGTCCATATTAGGAAAGCCGACACCAACTCCTTGCAACTTTTACACCAACTCGTTGTGACGCTGACAAGTCCAAGTGACTCTGAGGCTGTACGTTCTCAATAGCCAACCAGGTTAAATAAACCCATACAGTTCCCGCCCTGTCTCTGCTGAGGAAGGAGGACCTGGACCTGAACAAGCCAGAGCATCTATCAAAACCTAATGAAGGGAAGGTGGAAATTGTCCTAATGTTAGGTAAGTAAACATCCGCGGCATGTTTTCTGTCACAAAAAAAAACACAGTAATCTACAATTCCACAATGAAGGGTGTCATAGGTAGTAATTTTCCAATCGCTTTTTCAATTGCATCAATTAACCATGATACATCCTTAATCATCAGACATTCATGCAGTCTGATAATTCAAATAATTGCCACGAATAACAACGTAAAGGTAATATAAACACGCTACCATTTTGTATCTTTATACTACTGCTGGTCTGGATGATGCCGTCATATAATACAGTCTGCTCGGCGATATAAAAACATACCCTGAGTCAATCAAATGCTCTTGGGATCACAATCCTTTGGCTTTATTACCTTATCTGTCAATTACAACACTCACACAGAAACATACATCACAATCATTAATCTAATCACCAACAATAATATTTGAGTTAGTAGCCTGAAACGTCCCATAGCAGCCATGAGTTCATCATCTGGCACCAGAAACAGCCACTTCCCAACCCCCTTTATTAGTTATTACAGGTGTATTATTATTGTAATACGAACGAGTGAACTTAAAGGGCAACATTGAGGTCTAGGGTTCCTTTAACTTTGAGTATGCCTCAATGACATCACCGAGCCGTGACTGATCCACCCCCTTTGTTCTTGCGTTATAATGAACGTCCAAAAGATATATAGCAAAATGTAATTGGTTTTATTATCATGGAAATACACATTTGAATGTAAGCTGATCGGAGATCAGTTTGATCTTGTGTTTTGAGTTATTGCATGTGACAATTGGAGAGAATTAGAGGGGGAAATAATTCAACCACAATGAAAGGTGGAGATCTCAGACGATATCGTTGGTTCCGAACACAACGTTGTTTCTGCAACCTTGAGAATGGTATAGAGTTCTAACGGACTGCCGAGAAAGGAAACATAACAATAATCATCTGGACCAATCATGGGGTTCCCATTGCCTCATGCACCCGACTCATTTAGGTGCTGGGAAAACAGGACCACAGGCTTTTAATTATCTATGTTGCCATGGCAATTGCTTGGTTGATAAGCTCCCCATACACTTAATTGGATGATTGATCACAAACATTACTTATTCCTACAAATGTATGGGAAGCATATCGTTAATAACCAATGTGACTTATGAGAGACTATAGGGGGCCAGTGGAACTTGACTATGCAGAAAATGAAGGTAGAACATTTCCAAAAGCATCAGTGTGTCCCATTATAAAGGCACAATCTGCTACTTTTCATTTCCAGTCAGAAGTGCTGCCCCTGCACTTGTTTGTAAACGATGGGGGTGGGTCTTTGCAAATGTAACTGCCACTGAGTCATTTGCAAGGTCCCTGGTCCCTGGTTTTCTAACCATATAACTCAACCCTAAACTTAACCAGTCACATTTCTTACCTAAACTTAACCAATCCTTGAACACTAACCTTAAACAACTGGAATTACGTACCTAAATTTAACCAATTACATTGCTTGCCTTAACTTAAGCAATTACATTCATTTCTGCGCTCGAGGCAGAGCTGCCCAAGAACAAGATGGAATAAGAAAAACTTCAATCTGCTTCTAAAGACTGTATTTTCAGTGAAGAAAGGTTTTGACAGATGACACAACAGCCACTGCTCAGACAAAACATAGTTGATCTCTCTGTTTGGATTTAGGCACTGGTAGAATGTTTTATGCTGGAAATCCAAACAAGTTATTTTGTTTAGTCTAACTCGTTCTCAAGACAAGCTGCAAGTGGCTGGCAGCTAGCTAAATGCTATCTACACATGCGCTGTTTCGCTTGACACAAACAGGGCGGGAGACCTGGCTTCGATCACACCGTAGGTCATGTACTCAGCCTTCTTGCGGCTCGCCATGATTCATGTCAGTCAGAAAGGGAATGATGTAAGATTAACCATAACCACATGGAGATGGAGTATAGACAAGACCGGACCGTACAGTTCAAAACCCTGGTGCAGGAGTTTGGTCTAACAGCATAACACAGCACATTCTGGACTACACATGCCCTGTGAGAGACCGGGGTTTGATCCCCATGCCGACCTTCAACTTTAAATACTGCATCTGTCTTCCCCTCTCACTTCATCTATATACTATATCTATCCAAATAAAACAACAGTTTAAAGGGGAGGTGAATTCCTTTTCCATTAAAACAGGTAGAACGTCATTCCCTGCTGCAACATGTTACATTAACACCTCATCTTGTGTGAACTGCACTGCACGCACATGATTGAGTGCAACACTCCAACCGTGAACTGTGTTTTATGAAATGACAGCCGCCCAACATACCATTACAGGTCAGGCTGTGGCTAATGTCTGCATCATCCAGCTTCTGTAAACAAAGACATCCTCTCCAAATGTATGTAGCCTATCAGGGCAAGCCCCGGGTTTGATTCCACGTCTATGAGAAGCCTACGCTCTTAGAAAAAAGGGTTCCAAAAGGTTATTCCGCTGTCCACATAGGAGAACCCTTTTTGGTTCCAGGTAGAAACCTTTTTGGTTCCATTTAGAACCCTCTGTGGAAAGGGTTTTACATGGAACCCAAAAGGATTCTACCTGAAACCAAAAGGACTCTAAATGGAACAAAAAAGTGTTATTCTAAGGGTTCTCCTATGGTTCTAGATACCACCTTTTTTCTAAGAGTGTGTGGACTTAAGATTCATTGAAGGACAGCTGACATTTTGCGTAGATTTTAGGCCTATAGATTATTTCTAATGCCCTTTATTTGTCCTATAGGAACAGATCTGCAGATATTCCTTTTTACATGTTGTCAATTATCATAGGCTTTCTGTCCTCTATAGAAGAATGTAAATGCATTGGAAAACAAGAATGCATATGTATAGCATGGACCAACCTGTGCCTGGGTTCAATGACATTCAACCCACCAACACTCTGAACTCTGTAGTGTATCACTAACCTAACATATTGCCACCTCTGCACCATAATACTGTGGATGAGCTACTGTATCCACTACTTTCATCATTACCAGTGACTTAATTGTGTTCTTACAAAATGTTGGTAAGACTTTCAAATGCATTATACGCACATTTAAAATTATGAGCTATGTATAATACATGCTATTGCTTATAGCCACTCATAAACACATACAGATACCGGATTATATGGTTGGGAGCCCTATAGGCTTACATTAATAGACAATCTCATCAGTTTTCATGTATTATTCTGGTGAAATACTATTTTACTGAGGATAATGTATGTTATGTTCCTCTTCAATCCACAGTTAGGCTCCAGTCATATTGCCTATACTGATCTAAAGGTCACACACTTTGCTACCTCCCACAAAAGCTTTCCAACACAGTCTACTTATACTCATTCACGTAGTAGGCTGTCTGGATTTGACTCAGCTGACATTGAGACCACATTTCCTTTGCCTTAAGTGTTTGGATTATCACTAAGTGATGTAAATAGTTGGAATAAAATACGTAAGTGATCTGTAAGCATAATTTCAGAGGGATGGGAGAAGGGGGGTCAATCCAGTGGCAGTCTAGTTGTGTAATCATCTGTGTGTACAGCGTGGACGGAGTGCTGAACACTCAGAAGGCACACGTACCCAATCCATTCTTTACAGTTTTTTTTTTTCTCTTACCCTCAATTGTTTTTTTTATTATCTATTGCCTGTGTTTTTTATTACACACAGACATGGACAATTCAATGTGCTTCTGTGGCAGCATTGATGATTCATTATTGAGGTCAGCGCTCTTGAACTTGGCGCAGTGATTCAATTTAGATGAGTCTTGCCAAAATATGCTCATAAAATACACTTTTCAGACTCTGCGAGATACAGCATTTAGGAGCAGTTTCAATCACCACGTCACACTTGCGTCTTCAAATTGTCAAATATGTTTGTCAATCATAACAAATTAAAAAAACAATAGCGGAATGAAATCTGTCTTTGCAACAGTGCACCAGAGGATAGGACTTTTGAATAGTTTGTCTTTAGCAAAAAGTGCATGATGTCTAGTGGATATATACAGTTGAAGTCGGAAGTTTAGATACACTTAGGTTGGAGTCATTAAAACTCGTTTTTCAACCATTTCTTGTTAACAAACTATCGTTTTGGCAAGTCGGTTAGGACATCTACTTTGTACATGACACAAGTAATTTTTCCAACAATTGTTTACAGACAGATTATTTCACTTATAATTCACTTTATCACAATTCCAGTTGACTGTGCCTTTAAACAGCTCGGAAAATTCCAGAACATGATGCCATGGATTTAGAAGCTTCTGATAGGCTAATTGACATCATTTGAGTCAATTGGAGGTGTACCTGTGGATGTATTTCAAGGCCTACCTTCAAACTCAGTGCCTTTGCTTGACATCATGGGAAAATCAAAAGAAATCAGCCAAGACCTCAGAATAAAAATGGTAGACCTCCACAAGTCTGGTTCATCCCTGGGAGCAATTTCCAAACACCTGAAGGATCCACGTTCATCTGTACAAACAATAATACGCAAGAATAAACACCATGGGACCACGCAGCCGTCATACCGTTCAGGAAGGAGATGCGTTCTGTCGCCAAGAGATGAACGTACTTTGGTGCGAAAAGTGCAAATCAATCCCAGAACAACACCAAAGGAACTTGTGAAGATGCTGGAGGAAACAGGTACAAAAGTATCTATATCCACAGTAAAATCAGTCCTATATCGACATAACCTGAAAGGCTGCTCAGCAAGGAAGAAGCCACTGCTCCAAAACCACCATATAAAAGCCAGACTACGGTTTGCAACTGCACATGGGGACAAAGATCATACTTTTTGGAGAAATGTCATCTGGTCTGATGAAACAAAAATAGAACTGATTGGCCATAATGACCATCGTTTTGTTTGGAGGAAAAAGGGGGTTGCTTGCAAGCCGAAGAACACCATCCCAACCGTGAAGCACGGGGGTGGCAGCATCATACGCTGGGGGTGCTTTGCTGCAGGAGGGACTGGTGCACTTCACAAAATAGATGGCATCATGAGGAAGGAAAATGATGTGGATATATTGAAGCAACATCTCAAGACATCAGTCAGGAAGTTAAAGCTTGGTTGCAAATGGGTCTTCCAAATGGACAATGACCCCAAGCATATTTCCAAAGTTTTCCAAAGTTGTGGCAAAATGGCTTAAGGACAACAAAGTCAAGGTATTGGAGTGGCCATCACAAAGCCCTGACCTCAATCCTATAGAACATTTGTAGGCAGAACTGAAATGGCGTGTGCGAGCAAGAAGGCCTACAAACCTGACTCAGTTACACCAGCTCTGTCAGGAGAAATGGGCCAAAATTCACCCAACTTATTGTGGGAAGCTTGTGGAAGGCTACCCGAAATGTTTGACCCAAGTTAAACAATTTAAAGGCAATGCTACCAAATACTAATTGAGTGTATGTAAACTTCTGACCCACTGGGAATGTGATAAAAGAAATAAAAGCTGAAATCAATTATTATTATTACTACTATTATTCGGACATTTCACATTCTTAAAATAAAGTGGTGAGGCGTCACTACAGACCCGGGATTGATCCCAGGCAGTGTCGTGACTGGGAGATCCATGAGGTGGCGCACAATTGGCCCAGCGTCATCCGTGTTAGGGGAGGGTTTCGCACTCTAGTGACTCCATGTGGCGGGTCGGGTGCATGCACGCTGACTTCGGACGTCAGCTGTATGCTGTTTCCTCCGACTCATTGGTGCGGCTGGCTTCCGGGTTAAGCGAGTAGTGTGTCAAGAAGCAGTGCGGCTTGGCGGGGTCGTGTTTCGGAGGATGCATGGCTGTCGACCTTCGCCTCTCCTGAGTCCGTAAGGGAGTTGCAGAGATGGGACAAGACTGTAACTACCAATTGGGGGTAAAAGTACAAAAAGCTGAAATGTCTTGAGTCAATAAGTATTCAACCCCTTTGTTATAACAAGCCTAAATAAGTTCAGCAGTAAAAATGTGTTTAACAAGTCACATAAGTTGCATGAACTCACTGTGTGTGCAATAATAGTGCTGCCCTAAAAACCCTATTCAAATTCGACACAAACCCTCAAATAGGTATGTAATGAGACATCATATTGTCACGTCTCCTCCCGTTGCTCCCCTCCGGCGCTCTGATTCGCCGGTCTACTGAGCAACTGGTCTGAGCGCACCACATCGGCAACACCGGAATGGAAACCCAACGCACCCTAATCACCTCCAGCGCACCTGCACCTCATCATCTCATCACCAACCCTATATAGCCCTGGACAGTTCAGTGTTGTGTTGTGTGTGATTGTTAGTGTCTTGTCGTGTTTGTTGTTCTCTTCCTCAGTGTTAAGAAAACCTTTACATTGTTGATTCCTGCGTCTGCGTCCTGCCTCTTCGTATCCTCAGTACTCGTCATATATAAACTCTTTATAGTGTTTTATTTACATTTTAGAGGTGATAAGTTGGACAAATCGGGTGAAAAATGCCAGTTCCCCACATGACATCTCTCCCCCTTTCACTATGATGCACTAGCTTTCGTTTCCACACCCGCCATTTTTTTAAAGACCCGGTGGAGCTCCATGCTTTCTTCAATCATGCAGAGACGGGCAGCATGAAGGTCTCGTCATTTACTTTGCTGGAAAGGGGAGAAATTGTGCTTTACAATGGTATTCATATTACAGTTGACCTGGAAGTATTACGTTTTTGGGGCGCTAAAATAAGGTAAAATGTACGGAACAGCGCGATGTACAAAAGTGCATTAGCTACCGTTACCACTGTCCATATTTTCAAGCATAGTTGTGGCTGCACCATGTTATGGGTTACGGGTATGCTTGTAATTGTTAAGGACTGGGGAGTTTTTCAGGATAAAAAATAAACAGAAAAGACCTAAGCCGGGGCAAAATCCTAGAGAAAAACCTGGTTCAGTCTGCTTTCTACCAGAAACTGGGAGATTAATTCACCTTTCAGAAGGACAATAACCTAAAGCACAAGGCCAAATCTACACTGGAGTTGCTTACCAAGAAGACAGTGAATGTTTCTGAGTGGCCGAGATACAGTTTTGACTTAAATCTACTTGAAAATCTATGGCTAGACCTGAAAATGGTTGTCTAGCAATGATCAACATCCAATTTGACAGCTTGAAGAATTTTGAGAATAATCATGGGCAAATGTTGCACAGTCCAGGTGTAGAATGCTCTTAGGCCGTGTCTTGACTTGACAGTTCATGCAGCTTTAGTATTCTGATCATAGAGTTCTGATCATGGAATTCCGAATATGTCATGCATCTAAACCTACATTAAAACAGTAGGTGTCCACAATGTGCCCGGATTCCCTTTTCCTGCGCTATATTCAAATGCCAGTATGCATTCTACAAACGGTGGAATAGTATGACAATAACCGAACAACAACTGATGGCAGTAACTAACTACTGTAGCTAACTAGCCAGCTAACCTCTATAGCTAGCCAGCAAGCTAGCAAGCAATGCGAAAGGGATTGCAAACGGGTTAGCATAACTCTATGAATTTTTTTTTATGAATATTTGCTAGCTGGCTAGCATTTATGAGGCCAGCAAACATGTTCCTCACACGCTAGGAATGTATTTCCTCCAATGTTATAATGAAAAGGTGCCTCTCGGTCCCAAAAGACACGTTTTCTGGAGACTTGTGGGAGGAGTGCTGATGACGTCATTCACTGTATGCGCTTTCGGTAGCCTGATTGCGTTCAGACTGGGGAGAAATCTGCACACAATGCATCCCTGAACACCTCCTGAAGTGGTCAGCCAGATCTGAACACAGTCAGACCACAAAGCAACTTTTGTGCGTCTAGACCCATCTTTTCAATGCAATCTTTGTATTCTGATAGCAGAAGTCGCATGTAAGTGTCAAGTGTAGACACGACCTTAGAGACTTACCCAGTAAGTCACTGCTGTAATGGCTGACAAAAGTTGATTTTACAAAGTATTGATTCAGGGATGTGAATACTTATATGAATGAGATATTTATGTATTTCATTTTCAATAAATGTGCAAACATTTCTAAAAACATGTTTTCACTTCATCATTATGGGGTATTGTGTGCAAATGTGTGAGATTTTTTTATATTTTGAATACAGCCTGTAACACAACACAATGTGGACTAAGTCAAGGGGTACGAATACTTTCTGAAGGCACTGTATATATACTTTCTGAAGGCACCCCTTCAAATGAGTGGATTCGGCTATTTCAGCCACATCCGTTGCTGAGAGGTGTATAAAATCGAGCACACAGCCATAGACAAACATTGACAGTAGAATGGCACGTACAGTAGTTCTCAGTGACTTTCAACGTGGCACCGTCATGCCACCTTTCCAACATTTACATTTTAGTCATTTAGCAGACGCTCTTATCCAGAGCGACTTACAGTTAGTGAGTGCATAAATTTTTCATACTGGCCCCTGTGGGAAACGAACCCACAACCCTGGCGTTGCAAGCGCCATGCTCTACCAACTGAGCTACAGGAGGGCCAACAACTCAGTTTGTCACATTTCTGCCCTGCTAGAGCTGCCCCAGTCAACTGTAAGTGCTGTTATTGTGAAGTAGAAATGTCTAGGAGCAACAACGGCTCATCCGTGAAGAGGTAGGCCACATAAGCTCACAGAACAGTGCTGAAGTGCGTAGCGCGTAAAAATGGTCTGTCCTCGGTTGAAACACTCACTACGAGTTCCAAACTGCCTCTGGAAGCAACGTCAGCAGAATAACTGTTTGTCGGGAGCTTCATAAAATGGGTTTCCATGGCCGAGCATCCGAACACAAGCATAAGATCACCATGCACAATGCCAAGCGTCGGCTCGAGTGGTGTAAAGCTCAACGCCATTGGATTCTGGAGCAGTGGAAATGTGTTCTCTGGAGTGATGAATCACTCTTCAACATCTGGCAGCCCAATGGACAAATCTGGGTTTGGCGGATGCCAGGAGAACGCTACCTGCCCCAATGCATAGTGTCAACTGTAAAGTTTGGTGGAGGAGGAATAATGGTTGGGTGCTGTTTTTCATGGTTTGGGCTAGGCCCCTTAGTTCCAGTGAAGGGAAATCTTAACGCCACAGCATACAATGACATTGTAGACAATTCTGTGCTTCCGACTTTGCGGCAACAGTTTGGGGAAGGCCCTTTTCTGTTTGACAGCATGACAATGCCCCTGAGCACAAAGTTAGGTCCATATAGAAATGGTTTGTCGAGATCGGTGTGGAAGAACTTGACTGCCTGCAGAGAGCCCTGATCTCAAGCCCATCGAACACCTTTGGGATGAATTGGAACGCCGACTGTGAGCCAGGCCTAATCGGCCAACATCAGTTCCCGACCTCACTAATGCTGTTGTGGCTGAATGGAAGCAAGTCCCCGCATCAATGTTTCAACAGCTAGTGGAAAGCCTTCCCAGAAGTGTGGAGATTGTTATAGCAGCAAAGGGGGGACCAACTCCATATTAATGCCCATGATCCTCGACGAGCATGTGTCCACATACTTTTGGCCATGTAGTGTATTTTCAAGCTTTTTAGTTGACAGTAGACTACTTTTTTGTCACAATATTACTGAAATATGATAATAATACCAATAACAAAGGTAATTCGTTTGGGTCGATATTAGACAATGCATGGCATGGGTTTAGGAATCTGGATTTACCCATAATTTGTCTGTAAGGGAGTAACACAGGACTATGCAGTAGGAAGATAATGGTATGTCCAGCAGGTGGCGGGTTTTGTACACTATAGCCCCACCGCAAAGTGTTGCTTATCCACGCTTTTAGGATGGCTCAAATGCCCTGCAAATGCGAGAAGAAGAAAAAACATCTAACCACAGGAGCACGAACACCTTGTCAATATAACGACGATAACAGTGCAGACCTACAGCGAACTGCATTTGTTCTGTAACTTGGACCATGAGTGTTTTATATCAATCAAATGTATTAGGTAAATGTATTCATTCGATTTTTTTAATAGCTCACAGAGATTATTCAACAAAATCATAAATCTCAGTGGGACTAATATTTCCAGTTTCGTAAATGTTCCTTCCCTGCCTTGCTAAATTTGAGAATTAACTTTGGATATTTAATTAATGACATAAACGGCCTAGAAATATCTCACCTCGTCTCCTCTTTCTTCAGTATAAAGAAGGTATTTTCTTCTGCAATTTAAATTGAACACAGGTTGAGATCCGTCTTAATTTTTCCGTGCAGGGTGACCAATTGAATAATGGTTTTGGGGGTGTTAAATACACTAATGCTATTTATTTCCCTCCCGATCTCAAGTTAAAGGGAAGTTGTATATTTACTTTAATTAGGAGAAAGTGAGAGTTGATTTGTTAGTCCTTCCACCTTGTACAGAAGCTTATTTTAAACAGGAAGGCCCGGAGGCCTAATGGCATTATTTTTAAAAGAGCAATTTGCTTTCATTCCAATTAATATATTAATCGAAATTATTTGTTTTGGAGATTTTTGCCCTTCAGATTACAGATTGTATGCTTTAGGCCTATAGGGGGTGCATGAGGTTAAATCCAAATGTTGTTGCATCCACTAATAATACCAACCCTATGGAAATAAGTATAAACATTGATATTAAAACTAGGATGATGATGATGATGATGATGATGATGATGATGATAATGATAACGATAATAATGATAATAATGATAATAACAATAACAATAACAATAACAATATTAATATTATTAATATAATGTGGGTGATACTTTAATTTGTTGTGTTTAAAAAATGTTGATGCCATTTTTTATTACATGCCTATTTGCAAAGTATATAGGCCTAGTCACAGGTTAAAAAATAATACATGTTCAATTATGGGCTAGACAAAATGGCAAATTTATATTTTGATTAGTTTGTAAATAGGCTTTTGGAAATATGCATTAGGCTCATTATGGCCACGTTTTGTTTTTGTTTTTTAAAGAATACGATATCACGTTTGACACTGTGCTACAACTATGTTCGCCCGTACCAGTCGGGAAATTGAGTTTACAGTAAGGAGCTCTCTCAAATTTGTATGGGGCTGGCTAAATGACGCGCATGTGCGAGTAAAAGGGTTTGGTTACAATAAAGAGGCGGTTTGAGTGCAGACCGCAGGGCAGTAACAGAAGGTGTCTTCACCAGAGTCACTATAGAAGTCCTGCACACAACAATTTGGGACAGCTGTGAACTACACGCGCTTAGATTCTGAGTTCGGTGTGAACATGCCGGGCAAGTTTTCTTGCGAAGTCAAAAACTTTCTCTGAACTACTTGAAACTTTTTTCCAAGGCGATTTGCATCGGATCATCCGCAAGTTTTCAACTCCAGGACCCCTCCGGATCCAAGGACAGACCAATCTGAGCTGGTAACTATTTCCTTGTATTACATTTTGTCTGTTATTTTTCTCGGAGCCATCAGTCAGAATATGACTTATAAAACGTGTTTATGTCCAGGCTTCTTCGGGGGGAATGACAACGCGAGGCACAATGAACAAAGCTGTCAACTTTAGCGCAACTGGTCTGGGTTGAGTTTCTAGTAACATAACTGTTCCATTAGAAGTAAATAGAGGTGTAATTACAATATCCCATAATATTCAGTTGTTGCCTTTTTTGGCCTGTTTAACGCAGGAACTAGAAGTAAACATATTCGACAGTGTCTGGAGCTTGCATGGAGTCAGGTCTGGGAGTCTTTGGAGTTAGATGCGCGAGGCGAGTGTGAAACAGGTGGGATCTTTCACATGCTATACGGGATCCTTGGGACGTCCCTACCCCATTGAAGTTGAAATGTAAATGGTTAAGGTAAGGGTTATGGTTAAGGGTAAGGGTAGGGGTTAAGGTTAGGGTATGGACGTCCCAGTGACTCTGGATAGCACTGACCGATCTTTCAGAAGTAAAAGCATTCCAGCACGATGCAAAATCAACAAGGACCTATGTGAAAATAAAAACATAATTCCATCCAAAACATACATTTCGTTGAATTGCATGATACATTACATGGTCTGAGTTAACATAAGAAAGATTCCTGTGTTTGATAACGATGATGGCCATTTATTTTGAGGGATTTCCCCAATTCATTTATCCAAACCGGTATGATAGTCGTAGTGAATGCATTTTTCTGTTGTCAATAATATATACTATTTTTTTCCATTCACTTGTGACATAAGGTAAGCCTACTTCCAAATATTAGTAATATATTGATTTACTCAAATATAGCTGGAATTTTTGGGATGATTATGAACATTAGGCTATTGTGGTTATTCGTTTTAAGCGTCTCTTATAGTAAATTACTTCAACGTATTTCAATAGGCCATCAAAAAACAAAATCGAAAGTGCATACATTTCATAATTTATTTCGATATCTTTCAACTTTAAGCTGTGTTAGTTGCAGGTGAAGTACATGCTATTAATAATCACATGTTTAGAGTTAAACAAATGTTATGGAATATAACGACAGTCTACGTTTTAGTGTAGGCTGCTTTACATGGATAAGCGTAATAATTTTACTTGAATGCAGTGAACACACGATTTATCAGTGTTTTCTACTGTAGGAATCTATAAATCTCATATTAAAACACTGTATTTTGCAATATTCTGAATGAAAACAGTGGCCAACTTTTTGTGCTAATTGCTATGGACAAATGCACGGTTTTATGGTGTCAAATATGATTTGGAACAATTTGATTAAATTGGGATCATTCTTAGGCCTATTCATTTTTTCATTGTTATTTTCAGAGAGCTGTTTCCCACGTTGCTTAGGTGCACACATCAGTTGCTTTATTTTATTGCGCTCAAGTGCCCATATCCTCTCATGTTCTGCATCAACACACGGCTAAAAACATGCGCATCCGCGGTAATTGCTGCACAATTGACCAAAGTATCAGAATTAACATAAGAACTCTGATGTTGCTCTCCAAAACCATTTGGGCACAGACGTCAATTCAACATCTATTCCCCGTTGGTTGAACGTAATTTCATTGAAATGACGTGGAAACAATGTTGATTCACCCAGTGAATGCCCAGTGAGAACACACAGGGTCACCATTCATTAAAAAAAAACATTTTAGTAATTTTGCAGACGCTCTTATCCAGAACGATTTACAGTTAGTGAGTGCATACATTATCATACTGCCCCCCCGTGAGAATCGAACCCACAACCCTGGCGTTGCAAAAGCCATGCTCTACCAACTGAGCTACACGGGACTACGGGACTACCATTCCACATCTATAAGAATTTAACAATATATGTTTCTTAGAAATATGCTTTGTAGTCTGCTTTAATCCACTTTTAAACAGGAGAGCTAATGAAATGAAGTCCTCCAAGTTTGCATGCAGTTTAGTTTACCAAATATATGTAGGCCTATGACAGAAAGCCTATCCTAGCCACAGTGAGATTAGGGCTATCAGGCAAATTGACAATATGGATTTAGTTTGACTGAGTCGTAATGTGTATATTCCCACATTCTTTATTCCTAAACTAGTGCATTACAATGTAATGCTTACTGTAGCCTATATTTGACTCTTTGTTTATGTACGACCTGAAAGAGGCAAGCTCCCTCTAAATCATGAAATTACATGTAGGCCTAATGTTATAGGTAAGGTCCATGTCTGGAGGCTACAAGAGCGCGCATATAGGGATACAACATAAAGTGATCCCATGAACTTTTTTCATCACCTCAGCTCAGATAAACTTGTGGCCAGGAAACACTGCGCTGATTTTGATCCATTTTGGCGTGTGTGGACCAAAATGGGAATGCTGGTGTGACTTTTCTTGCCAACACCAAATCAAAATCCTCCTAATTAGCTAACAACGTCTTGGCAAAATGTCATTTAGGTTTACCTCGGGTCACCTTTAATCCATAGGATTTTGGATCTTGTGTTGAACTGGCCTAGTAGTCTACCTCTGATATCTATTTAGAATTAGAGTAGAGAGAGCACATTTCTGAAACATACTAAAAATAATATACTGCCATGATATGTGTGTGGGACATGACAATTCGATCATGCTTTGCGTTATCTTGTATCTCAAATCTCACAACACTTCCGCTGTCTGCCGAGGCGCGGAATTTAACAGTTGGCTAGTCACGACCAACGGGGAATGGGACGTAGCAGTGTTCAGCTTGATTGTTGAGTCGTTGAGATGGTATGTAGACATCAAAGGGTTATTAAGGATACGAGACGGCTCGGGAGCAACCGCTGATCTCCCCTAATGACCTCTAAGTAAAAGTCAATTACTTCTGCGTCATGATCAGAAAGGAGAAATCCCCGGGGGACGTTTGAGCTTCGGTAATTCTAATTAGGACTATTTCACTTTTATTTACTGCAGCGCAACCACTCACTCCCCACTTTTATTTAACAACATTTTAGGCCTATGTTCACCAGTATGATCAAGGGGTCCTTTTCTCTAATAGGCCTATCTATATCGATGTAGCCTATTATTTTCTATGTCTTGATTAGGCCATATCTTGTGGTTTTCTTATGTTATGATGACACAGTTTGTATGACACAATTAGATAACCCATGACCACTTTTAACAATAAGAAAATAATTCTCATCCCACATTAAATAATATAAACCAGTAGTAGAATTATGACTAAGTCATATTTGCAGAGCAGTAATCAAGTCATATTTGCAGAGCAGTAAGAAATGGGGATTACACACAATTCCCGATGACTAACAAAACCAAACAAAGCAAATGGCTTGGCTTAGGGGTAATGCTTTTTTTGTTGAAAGCGAAATCATATTACAATGGCTCCCGAGTGGCGCAGCGGTCTAAGGCGCTGTGTCTCAGTGCTAGATGCGTCACTACAGATCCTGGTTTGATTCCAGGCTGTATCACAACCCGGCTGTGATTGGGAGTCCCATAGGGCGGTGCACAATTAGCCCAGCGTCATCCGGGTTTGGCCGGGGTAGGCCATCATCGTAAATAATAAGTTGTTCTTAACTGACTTGCCTGGTTAAATAACATTTTTAAAATGGTGCGGCATGGGAACTCTGTTTAGACTAAGACAGAAAAGACACAGGATAACTGTGTCATATCCTGACCACAAATATGCTCAGAAACAGAGGCATTCTTTTCCTTAGTTATTTCCTCTTACCAAAACCTGTTTAAACAGATTCACAGACAGGGCTATACATTAAAAACATTAATTGGTAGCACTGGTGCTACTAACTTAAAAAACTTAGGAGCACCACATACAATTTAGGAGCACCAGAAAATAAGATTTTTTTAATTGATCGAGATACAGCTTTTATTCGGCCTATATGAATTCTAGCTACTTTTGAAGTATGTGTTGTCCACTAGAAAGTAATATATAGCTAATGTAGTGAAATTCTAGCTAATAACAGCACAAGTGAGTGGCGCAGTGGTCTAAGGCACTGCAGCGCAGTGCTAACTGTGCCACTAGAGATCCTGGTTCGAATCCAGGCTCTGTCGCAGCCGGCCACGACCGGGAGACTCATGGGCGGCCCACAATTGGCCCAGCGTCGACCAGGGTAGGGGAGGGAATGGCCGGCAGGGATGTAGCTCAGTTGATAGAGCATGGTGTTTGCAACGCCAGGGTTGTGGGTTCAATTCCCACGGGGGGCCAGTATAAAAAAATATGTATTCACAAACTGTAAGTCGCTCTGGATAAGAGCGTCTGCTAAATGACTAAAATGTAATGTAAGTGAGTTTTCAGGATAAGACCGTTTATGTTCTGCTGTTATTAGTTCACCGAGTTCTGCGGCACTGCGTTAGCTGCGATGTTATCATGTTGGCCAAATGTTACAAAGTAGGCACAGTGCCAGCTGTCAGAGTCAGATATATACCCCCAAATGTTTGGATACACTGGTAAAGTTACCAGGTTGTTAGCTAGATAGCTAATAAGGTAATGTTACTAAACAAGGTGTTAACGGCCCGCGACATGGTTTATTAATGTAAATTATGGCCTGCCAATGGAGCGCTGGTAATATGGTCACAACTTTTGAATGGTTTGGGCTAGGGACAAGCGGTTTTATCTGTAGTAATGGTGCAACCACCACAGTCACAAATCTGCGCTCACTTTTTTTTAAATCCAGGGCACTCGGAAACAGCGGTACAGTGAAGCCTCATCATTACAACAATTATAATCTAGTCGCACTAGTGCTCCCAAATTAAAATGACAGGTCACACAGCAAAATATTTAGGAGCATATGGTCGCACTTTAGAGCTCTGCTCACGGAGGTATTTCACCTCAGTGAATGGTGTCATTCTATTTACCCACATCTTAACAGCCCCCGGCATGTTTTCTGGGAACGGGAAACACCCACACCAAACACATGCCAGTGTCTGTGTGTCAGCACTGGGAGTGCAGTGCACACCTTCCCTTCTCTGACATATACGCATGTCCCACACACACACATGCATGTGTGTACACACACACATACCCACAAACGCAGGCTGTCCTCATTCATCGTGTGCCTTGAGGACAATAGGTGATTCATGGTGTGTGTGTCGGGCCACGTGTTGAGCTGGTAGCTCCTGTGGCATGGAGGTCTGGTTTAGACAGCTCTTATCACTCTCTTCCACTTTGTCTCAGTGGTAAGGGGAGATATTCACATGCATCACCTTAATCCACTGATAATGAGGCCTCTTGAAAAGCAACTAGATAATCAAGCAGGGCCGCCTGTGTATTGGCCTGGCATTGAGGTGGTTGTGTTAGGGTGTTAGGGGGAGATGCCCGGATGACTCAAAAAGAGGGGTTAGCAGGAAATACTTAGTTAGAAATGTTCTTTGATCCTTATTAAATATCACAATTATGCTTACTGGTTCGTTATTAAAAATGATGATCAAAATTGTCATTATTTGTAGTTTTAGTATAGTAGAAGACACTGTTATTGTCATGGTATCATTGGTTTGTAAAACTTTAATAACACATTATTACTTATACTGTATATGTACAGTTCTGTTGTGTTAACAATATGACCTGACTTTTTTGTGGCGTTGCTTTTCCAGAGAGAATCCCGTGATCTGGTGATCAGTAGCGACACCAACCATGGGCAGCAAGACTCTTCCAGCCCCGGTTCCCCTCCACCCCTCCCTGCGGCTGGCCAACTACTCCTTCCTCCAGACCTCCAACGGCTTCCAGCTACCCACGGACCAGGTCCCTGGCATCTATAGCTTCAGCGCCCTACATGCCGTCCACCTCCATCAGTGGACCCTGGGCTACCCTCCCTTCGCTCTCCCCCGCTGCACTTTCTCCAAGCTCCCAGCCCTGATGGACGGCCGCTTCCCCGGCATACCTTCCATCCCCATCTTTCCCCACCTGGTCCAGACCAAGGACCAGGCCGCTGCTGCCACCGCCATGGGTCTCTTCCAGGTCTCCAAGAACAAGCCTCAGCCACGCTTCGACTTCGCCAACCTGGCCACCGCCGCCACCCAGGAGGACCCACTGAAGGCGGAGGACCTGAGCATAATGGGGGCAGTCGCCACTACTTCCCCTCGCCATGGCGGGCTAGGCTGTCTCATGGACGTAGCCAAGCTGTCATCGCCCGAGCGTAAGCCCAGCCGCGGCCGCCTGCCCTCCAAGACCAAGAAGGAGTTTGTGTGCAAGTTCTGCGGCCGCCACTTCACCAAGTCCTACAACTTGCTTATCCATGAGCGGACGCACACGGATGAGAGGCCATACACCTGCGACATCTGCCACAAGGCCTTCCGGAGACAAGACCACCTCCGAGACCACAGGTGAGACCTGCACTTTTCTATTACAATGAAGCTCAATTTAACGAATGAGGAGTATGGAGATAGATGGCTGCCAAAATGTTGTAAATGAATGAATAATATTTTATTGTAAATTATTGTATTATTGGAAACTTTATTAATTGCCACAGAACCTTCAACAGAAAAGCCCAGACCCCATTTATAGGTACACTTCTGTGTAAGACATAAGAACAGCATAGGATATTAATAAAAAATATGAATAATTGCTTCCTAAATTGTCATATATGCTACTGATTAATCATGTTGAGTCTCTGACAGTGTCATGCATCAGTGTTGAGTCCAATTCTATTTGAATTCATTCCAATTCAAGAAATGGAATAGCCCCAACCATATCATGCATTGGACCCTTAAATCCATTTAGAATCAAACTTCTTCTAATTTCCTCTAGAGCAACAGACCAATGTAGCACTAACACGATTATATTTGATGCTGAATCAGATTTCAGGATCAGTATGTGAAATAATCCAGTAACAATCTGATATGTGAAAAAATCAGGTAACAATCTGGTTAAGTAGTGTGAAAAGCTGCAACAAAGGCATGAAGCGATATCAAGTCCATATTAAAGAGTTTAGCAGGGGCAATCTAAAGTTAATACTTCGGAATACCTTTGAATTGACATTGGCACTGTTGATATTGATTTGAATTATAGCTGTAACTGATGTAAACAACATCGACATTTTGCATACGTGTTGAGTATGAGAGGCATACATTGTAATTCATACCTTTTAGAACAATATATCACCATACTGTTCACCTCCTTTTTCTCTTTCTTATTTCTTTGTTGTCTCATGAATTTGTGGCTTTAGATTGATAGTTGTCTTTGTGTGTTTGTTATGTTTCGTTATTCAATCCTGAGTTCTGTTCTGCCCTGCAGGTACATCCATTCCAAGGAGAAGCCATTCAAGTGCCAGGAATGTGGAAAGGGATTTTGTCAGTCCAGAACTCTAGCCGTCCACAAAACGTTACACATGCAGGTCAAGGAACTAAAGCCATCCAAGATTAAGTGATATCAATACCTAAAAAAGAGGAATAGGGGACATTTTTAAAAAGCATTTTTAGGCATTTAGCAGACACTCTTATCCAGAGCGACTTACAGGAGCAATTAGGGTTAAGTGCCTTGCTCAAGGGCACATTAACAGATTTTTCACATAGAACATCTCTGAACTTGAACCGAACTGAAGTTTTCTGACTGAAGAAAAGTTATAGAAAAAGTGAAATGTTCACCAACATTTCACACCAGCCTCTTGTGCTCATCGTGGGGAATGATTCTTCACAGAGATTTGAAAATCCTGGATCTCTATGATGTATCCAGACAATTTACAGGAGCACCTTGGACTATAACGAAGTTGTTTTTTCACATTTAGTTAAGAGAGAATTGGGCTAAAGGACTTAGAGGCAGTATATTGGTTGGGCATGATGAAACCCAATGGGGCGAATGGATCATACATCATGGATGTATGGAATGTGATCCAGATCTTTCTGACAAACTTGACCTCTCAGACATTCCGAAAGACTCTCGCTTTTGATCCCCAAATGTGTTTTAAGGGACATTTACGAGTGTAATGCAGTCTTTGTAAAATACAATTAGCTAATTTGGTTAAAGCCATGTTAGCATAACCACATTATTCCTCTTTCGAAGCTCACATTCCAATGTTATTTTTGTACAGATATCTTTTTGTATAATTGTATTTTTGCACTTTAACCTGATTATTGATTATTTACATATATCACTGGATTCCTTAAACTTATTTTGAAAAAATAAATAGTCATTTTCTAAACAAAATAAATATTGTATCATTGATTCTGGTTTGTTGTGAGAGAAATACTATCAAATACTTTGCCATTTTAATTTCCATGACATCTTTTGAGTTTTTTCAATGGAAATCAGTTGCAGACATGTTTTGTTTACTCATTTCCTGTATTTGACACATTCATTTTATTGGAGTTTCCTTCTTTCTGAAGGAGATTCCCTTGAATTGCAACAACTAATAGGCACATTACATAAAGAGTATAGAGACATGTTCAGTAAATACCTTGAACCTGCTGTCGATTGATAACATAACGGCATGTATCCGTGTGATTGTGCGTGCGTGTTTGTTGTGAGGTGTAGCAGTGTTCCTAATCTGAATCGCAGCATTTTAGGAGTTGATTTAACACTTGGCAATGTGACTTTGGTGGCAGGTAGCTAACTTCACTGACAACATTAGGTGTTAACAGGACCATCAGACATGTGTATTGTGAACATGAAAGGACAGGTACAAACATTAGCCGTTACCTTGCACCCTATCACTCTCATCCCTTTTGAAGCTCTCACAAGTTGTCACTTCCCACTATGCATGTGAAAGACATAATTAACAACATTAAAATATCAGTCACATGATACTAATGACACCTCAATAGATGATCTCATTCTTCCAAATTCTCCCCAATGTAGAGATCAAATGCATGACACCCAATGACTATATGATACCACACCCCAGCCAACAACAAATGTTCCCCCAAATGTAATGGAACGTTTCCAGAAACATTCAGACAGTATCAAATCAGTATCAAAGTGTTGAAAAGGTTGCTATACTTTTCTTGGCATAGTTTGAAAAGCAATGTTCTCAGATCATTTCAAAACCGGACCAACAATGTTAGAGGAGAAAGACAACCTGTAACCTACCATAACTGTTTCTGGGGAACAAAAACTGTCATCTGAAACATAGTTTTCATATTTCAGGTTAGATGGCCAAGCATTTTTGTAAGTTGAAAGGCATGTACAGACGTAAGGGAGCAACATGACTTAGCCTACCAAATATTCATTTAAGTCTAGAGGCTGGCAGGTGGGAACTTCTTCTCTTTCACAGAACAACACATTTGAATAAACAAATATGACAAATATTACAATTGTCGTCCCCGTCATCATCGTCGTCATCATCACTATTATCATCATCATCAGGTATTATAATTCACGGCATGAAAATTATACAAATACCCCCCCACCCCACAAGCAATAGCGCCACACGCAACAGCGCTAAGATTTACCATTGCTTATGGTTTGTTAAAATGAAAAAGTAAAAAGTATTATTTATAGACTGTGGAACCTATGATAACTGTACGGTCTGGTGGTATATGAAATCAGATGAGATTGCACTGCAAAGCATGCCTAAATTGCCCCTGTTTCTGAAATAATACAATAATTAAACCCTAGCTCGTAAAATCCAGAGAAACCTACAGTACGTTATGGTAGTACCTCTTGGGGATATGAAGCAAAAGCGTATCTCACGTGCTAACACCTTTTACTTTGCTCAACGTCTCCTTGGAGCCCTTTACTACACTGATGTTTCATTTGAGTTTCTAACCTGCAGCTGTTTTTTATTCTCTTGCATCCCAAATGGCATCCTATTCCCTATTTAGTGCACTACTTTTGACCAGGGCTCATAGGGAATAGGGGTGCCATTTGGGACGCAGACCTAGAGGCCCCCTGGCTGAGCTTTCACACTGTTATCACATGATCAACACACTGGGAGTGTTTGGAACGTGCCTGCAGTGAACCTTCTCAATCTACGTGTTGGAGTTATCCAAGAACCCCTTGGTGCTGGGTCCGATAGTACTGATTGGGGAAAGTGATGATCTAAGCAAATCAAATTGTATTTGTCACATACACATGTTTAGCAGATGTTATAGCGGGTGTAGCGAAATGCTTGTGCTTCTAGTTCCGACAGTGTAGTAATATCTAACAAGTAATATCTAACAATTTCACAACATATACCCAATACACACAAAACTAGTAAGGAATGGGATTTAAGAATATATACATATATGGTCAAGCAATGACAGAGCGGCATGGACTAAGATACAGTAGAATATTATAGAATAGAATGCAGTATATACATATGAGATGAGTAGTGCAAGATATGTAAACATTATTAAAGTGGCCAGTGATTTCAATAGGCAGCAGCAGCCTCTAATGTGCTAGTGATGGCTATTTAACAGTCTGATGGCCTTGAGATAGAAGCTGTTTTTCACTCTCTCGGTCCCAGCTTTGGTGCACCTGTACTGACCTTGCCTTCTGGATGATAGCGGGGTGAACAGGCAGTGGCTCGGGTGGTTGATGTCCTTGATGATCTTTTTGGCCTTCCTGTGAAATCGGGTGCTGTATGTGTCTTGGAGGGCGGGTAGTTTGCCCGCCCTCCAAACCTAAGCCATGATGAAGTTTGAAAATGTAAAGACTAAACTGACCCCATTTATAACCCAATAACATCAACCATACAGCCACTACTAGAACAAATTAAGGGTGAAAATATTTATAACACTTATCATAAAACATCCATAAATGAGTCACTGACTCATATATAAACATGACATAAAGTGACAGAGCATCATAAAAGCTTCATGTTACATCCAACATATATTATAGTGCAATTATGTATAAAATGCTATGAAAATGAATCACAAGATCTGCACACTGACAATTGAGTATGTAGTACATCAATTAGCTCAATCTTTCCTATACTGAGAGCTTAGGACTATAAGGTTCTATCTGCATTTTTGTCATAATTTGTTCTATTCGATGTTCTCTACCTATATAGTACACTAAATACCCCAAATTCATGTTGTAAAGTTCAAAAGAATACAAGATCAAAATTGCTGACACCATTCAAACCAATGAGGGTTCGGAACTTTAAAGCCAATTATCTTAGAATCCTCTTTTTGCAGATAGAACCTTCTAGTCCCAAACTCTCATTCAACTCAGTTCCATTTGACATGTCAAGTGTGCTGTAATGCTTTGAACATGCTCTGGTGAGCTGTAATGGATGAGTTGGATGTGTCATGAATGAGTTTTTGTAAATAGAGTATAAATTGTTGCAGATGAAAGCCATGGATACATACAGTACATGAATTTCCTAGAAATCCTTACCTTGGAATGCACATTATAGTTCCCACCTTGAAATCATACAACTTAATTTTGTGTGCATACATATTTAACTATTATGATTCTTAAGGCGGTAGGTACAAAACATTCCAATCCAGAGACGATTTTGGTTATTGGTTAACTTTGTGTCAATTCAGTGTTCATTATTAGACGCCCTACTATTTGCTATTAGTGCTGTTTGCTTTGGGACCGCTATACTGTGTTCTAATAATCACGTCATGTTTGATTTCAAAACCGGGGCATTGAAGCATTTGACGTTAATCAATTCAGTGGTTCAGTCCCTTGCCCACCCAAATTACATGACATTAGATATTTTAACACACATTAACATTTGTCTCATGCAATGTGTTATGCCGTTATCACACTGCAATGATCACAGTGGGGATGTAAGATATGTCAGATCATTAACTGTTAATAAATAGTATGAAACGAATGGAATGAGTCAAATAATCTGCGGTTTTAAAGACCATTAGAATGTCTTCGACAAGTGTTCTTTGACTCTGTTACATTGGTCCTGGTGACTGCTGAAGAAGTCCAGTCAGAAACTGACTGGCCATAGGGTAGTTCGCCAGATGGGTTGGTCTAAATAGTTCCTTTTGTTGCACAAAATGGTTAATAGTGGGGGCCTCGAGGGAGAAAATGGGCCAGTGTGTTAGAAATGCCCTGGCAATTTCTGGTCCCAGTCTGTCCCTGGATCCAGACCCATATGGAATATTCTGATCCCCAGTATTCAAATCAAATCAATTCAAATTGTATTTGTTACATGCGCCGAATACAACAGGTGTAGACCTTACAGTGAAATGCTTACTTACAAGCCCTTAACCAACAATGCAGTTTTAAGAAAGAATACCAAAAAAAAAAAAAAAAAAAAAGACAATAAATAATAATACCACTCCTGCGTTGTCTTGGCTTTGTGCTTTGGGTCGTTGTCCTGTTGGAAGGTGAAGCTTCGCCCCGGTCTGAGGAGCAGCTTTTCATCAAGGATCTCACTGTTCCGTTCATATTTCCCTCCATTCTGACTAGTCTCCCAGACCCTGCTGCTGAAAATCATCCCCACAGCATGATGCATGCTTCACCGTAGGGATGGTGCCAGGTTTCCTCCAGACGTGACGATTGGCATTCAGGCCAAATAATTCAATCTTGGTTTCATCAGACCAAAGAATCTTGTTTGTTATGGTCTGAGAGTCCTTTAGGTGCCTTTTGGCAAACTCCAAGCGGGCTGTCATGTGCCTTTTACTGAGGAGTGGCTTCCGCCTGGCCACTCTACCATAAAGGCCTGATTGGTGGAGTGTTGCAGAGATGGTTGTCCTTCTGGAAGTTTCTCCCATCTCCACAGAGGAACTCTGGAGCTCTGTTAGAGTGACCATTGGGTTCTTGGACACCTCCCTGACCAAGGCCCTTCTCCTCCGATTGCTCAGTTTGGCCGGGCGGCCAGCTCTAGGAAGAGTCTTGGTGGTTCCAAACTTCTTCCATTTAAGAATGATGGAGCCCCCTGTGTTTGTGGGGACCTTCAATGCTGCAGAAATGTTTTGGTAGCCTTCCCCAGATCTGTGCCTCGACACAATCCTGTCTCAGAGCTCTACAGACAATTCCTTTGACCTCATGGCTTGGTTTTTGCTCTGACATGCATTGTCAACTGTGGGACCTTATATAGACAGGTGTGTGCCTTTCCAAATCATGTCCAATCAATTGAATTTACCACAGGTGGACTACAATCAAGTTGTAGAAACATCTCAAGGATGATCAGTGTAAACAGGATGCACCTGAGCTCAATTTCGAGTCTGATAGCAAAGGGTCTAAATACTTACGTATATTTTTGAATAAGGCTGTAATGTGTAAAATGGGAATTGGTCTGAATACTTTCCCAATGCACTGTCAGAATAAAAGTATGTTGAGCGATACAACTCTGCATTATTACAAAGGCTGAGAGTATACATTTAACTTCTATGGCTGATGTGGTCCATCACTTCATACTATATGTTTCAGACAGTGTGAACATTTTGTTAACCACACAATCATGATAACTAGATACTGGCTGTCTCTTTGTCCCAAAAACAGTACAGTAATATGAGTGTAAATATAGCAGTGCATCTGGGTGCAGACTTTTCCTGAAGTTCACCAATTCTGTCAATGGGGACACATAGCGCTACCGTGCTCTTTCCGTTTCTCCCAGACAGAGCAAGAGAGGGAGAGAGATTTCTGAATTTAAATAATTGTAAACAAATCACTTTGAGTGATGCTTTTTCATCCTTGCAAACAAGTTACTTCAAATCTGTATTTACTATTTTTCTAATATTTTTCAGTACAGCTCAAAATCCAATCAACAAACGCATGTATTGAGAAGCACTTCAGTTTCTCATATATCTGGCACCAAAGGACAGTTACTGTGGGTAGCCTTGACTGTGGTTGTACCACTGACTCAGAAGGGGACTTTAGTATACGAAGCTACCTTAAGCCTTTGTGGTCGATGTATAGCTTTTATTTATGTACCCAGTGCAGTCTTCATGGTAACAAGCAATGCGGTCTCTCATAAAATTACACCTCAATAACATTGTTAGATGTAATATCACATACATAAACACAATAGTGGATTACTAGTCTCAGACGGTACAGGCTATGACATTATGTAGTGGTAGGCCCTGTTTGTTAGATATCCTCCGTCAGGTTTTGTGTTGTGGTGGATCATGCAGTTGGGAAGCAGCTCTGGGGCTGGCTACGGGGAGAAGCAGAATTCACAGGATGGCGAACCCTGTTGCTCACCGCTCCTCTAGCAGCCAGGAACTCATCAGTCCGTCAACATCTCCCTGTCTGACCCTCCGGTGGGACAAGCCAGGGACACGTACTGTACTGGTCATCCACACACACACACACACACACACACACACACACACACACACACACACACACACACACACACACACACACACACACACACACACACACACACACACACACATACACACACACACACACACACACACACACACACACACACACACACACACACACACACACAGACACACACACACACACAGCTGGCCAGGCAGCAGCAGCCTTGGGACAGTGTACGTGACACTTCCCTAGTCTGGCCTGCCGCTGCAGGTGGCTGAGAGGGCAAGGAGGACACAGGAGTGTCCTTCGTAACAATGCCCCCTTCCCTCCCCGCAGAGAGGATAAACAGTACATTCCAAATGGTGAAATGAATAAGACATTAAGACAATCTCTCATACTGTAAAAGCTGGAGGGATCTAACACACTTCCAAAAAGGTTGCCAAGCTTTTCAGTCAAATGTGACCTTTGTATGACCGTACCTGACTCTTATAGTCTTTTAACGGCACTTTTACCTCTGTGGCTGACAGAGATGTCATTCACAACTACTGTACAAATGGAATGATTTAGGGCAGACTCCCAGAAGACTGTGGAAGGGGTCAATGTATGTGTGTGTCAGTGTTTTGGGATGCTGCATGCGGTAGACGGTGGCCTACGCGATGACACGTTTAATATCCCTGGCCGGGGGGTAAAGTAGAGGACGGCAGGATGAGCGGACGAGGGACTGACAGACACAGCGGCCCGAGGGGGACCGGTCCACCCTGGCTTCCTCCTGCAAGGAAAAGGGAAACTGGTGCGACAGAAAAACTGCTGCCCCAATATAGAAAAGAACAAGGGGAAGGCCAGGAAGGTGAAAGCGGGTCTCGATGAAAATCACTTCCACTTGGTGTGTGACCTCTTCACCTTTTGACTGTCAGAGAGAGACACAATAGAACCAGGCCCCATTCGACCATAGGGCTATATCTTAAGGTTGTTAGTCATAGGCCTATAGCTCTCCGAGGTGTGAATATTTAAAAGTGATGCTTGCTTAACTGTATGACCTAATACATGCAAACACCGCCGTATGACTAAGATGATTTCAAAATGCCCATGTCAAATGGAGACAAATTTGCTGTGAATTTTGCAAGTGAGCCCTACAAATGTGCTAAAACTCATGGTGGATTTCGATTTCATATGACTTAAAGCATTTACACCTTTCTTATTGCCAACACGCCATTAAGGTTAACGTGCTCTGGCTCTCTCTTGACAAGTAATCTGAATTTGATTCGACTTTCATTTCACAGAGGAGCAAGAATGTGAGCCAATTTCTTATTTACGATAACTAGGCTGGGAAAAGGGAGCAAGTTAAGTTAAAGTATGTAGTGATTTGCCACGGCCCTTTTGAGACAATGGACACTCAGAAACAATCCTATTTCTATACATGGGCAATATTACAAGTGTTTAAGGTTCATCATTACTGTGTTAAAGGCCATGTGACTGCCGTTTCTATATCAGGTGTCAACTCCCTCTATACAGGGCACACTGCTATGCAAATCAAAACCACTTACAAAAGGGTTACCCGAAAATCCACCATCTGCAATTGATTGAATTGAGAGAGGAAAGGAAATTGGGTAATTTTGAGCACAAACATGCAGTAAACTTGGTTTGCCCTTGGTAGAATGACAACTAAGACCGTATTGTGCTATTACAATTAAGGATACATAATGGTTCACCAAGCAAACCTATAGCTCTACTTTACAAGACACTGGTAAAAAACAATGTTTTCTTGAGAATGTAAATTTGGGAGCAATTGATAGTGAGTTCAAAGTCAGAATTACATCTAATGGCCGATTAAACCAATCGCTGTTGTTCACAAAGGACCATGGGAAAATGTCAGAGTAAGGTCAAAGAGAAAATAAAACATTATGAAATGAGAAAGTCCAAATTTTACACATTATCTAAACAATGCCTGGATTTGACCTTTGTGCCCCTAAAAAAACGGCAAGTGATTATCTATCCCGATGGAGCAATTTGCTTCTTTTATTTTCCCCAGACAATCCATGCCATAAATATGAAACAAAAAGGCAATAAAGAGTATAAGATATCTGACTGTATATAATGGAATGGTGCCCAATAGGGCCTGCCTCATCAAGTAATATCCAACAACGCCGAAAAGCTCATAAAGTTAGCCTCGAGTTAACACTTAGTGCATCGGTGTGATCCTCTCCAGCTCATTCCATTACCTAAGCTTTGACAGGCCCAGAGTAAAACTGTTCCCATGCCCAAAATGCTGATTTATTTAATAAAATACAAATGTATGACCATTAAACAACTTTATGATATTATTGACAAGCTGAAAATATAATTTGAAGATAATTTCAATGTACTTAAGGCCCTAAAAATGCAGGGCGATGCCAAAGGGTAGGAGAGCAATTACACTTTTGAGTGTAATAATATGTGTTAGTAGTCAAATACTGTGCGAGAGAGAAAAATCCCTGCATGCAATTTGTTTGGGAATTAAACATTTTAAATCACAAGGGTATAGCTGGATTTTTGCCTGAAACAAATGTAGCCTTATACTTAGTAAGCTGTACTGTACACGCATAAATCATCTTAAGAACATACAAGATTTGAAGTTAAATCAAATCAACTCAAATTTTATTTGTGTCACGCCCTGGCTCTGGGGACTCTAGTATGTTGAGCCAGGGTGTGAGTTTTCATTTGTTTGTCATTCTAGTTTAGAATTTCTATGTTGGCCAGTGTGGTTCTCAATCAGAGGCAACGTGTATCAGCTGTTGCTTGTTGTCTCTGATTGAGTACCATACTTAAGCAGCCAGTTTTCCCACAGTGTTTGTGGGATCTTGTTCCAAGTAGGTTGTGTTTGATCCAAGGACGTCACGTTATCGTTTTGTTGTTTTTGTTCGTGTGATCTTTATTTAATAAATATGTTCGCAAAAAAATTGGTCCTCTGTTCCTGACAATCGTGACAGAAGATCCCACCAAAACTGGACCAAGCAGCGTGTCCAGGAGCCATCGCCAGGGGAATCGCTAGCGGATCTCCGTGGCAACCTCGACTGGGTCAAGCCTAGTGAAGAGCGGAGAAGGGTGGACTTGGGAGCAGTGGAGGAAGAGTCTCGACTGGGTCAAGCCAAGTGAAGAGCAGAGAGGTTGGACATTGGAGCAGTGGAGGAAGAGTCTGGCGAGAGATAGGGAGGCTTGGTCCACGGGGAGGAGAGACACCCAGAAATTTTTTAGGGGGGGGCTCATGCCGTGAACGACGGGGCAGCAGGAGGCCGCGATAGAGCGGTCCAGCGGGTTGGCAGAGGAGGCCGCCAGGTTAAGGGGGCCACTGGTCACTAAGGGGAAGGAAAGTGTAGAGGCACGGCGAGAGGTACTGGGGTGTGTTACCAGTCCGGTCCGGCCCGTTCCTGATCCCCGCTTAGGGCCAGTGGTGTGTGTCCCCTGTACGGTCCGGCCTGTTCCTGTCCCTCGCATCGAGCCTGTGGTGCGCATCGCCAGCCCAGTCCGGCCTGTTCCTGCTCCCCGCACCAAGTCAGTGGTGCGCTTCGTCAGCCCGGTCCGGCTCGTTCCTGCTCCCCGCACCAAGTCAGTGGTGCGCTTCGTCAGCCCGGTCCGGCCCGTTCCTGCTCCCCGCACCAAGTCAGTGGTGCGCTTCGTCAGCCCGGTCCGGCCCGTTCCTGCTCCCCGCACCAAGTCAGTGGTGCGCTTCGTCAGCCCGGTCCGCACCTGCTCCCCGCACCAAGTCAGTGGTGCGCTTCGCCAGCCCGGTCCGGCCCGCTCCTGCTCCCCGCACCAAGTCAGTGGTGCGTTTCGTCAGCCCGGTCTGGCCCGCTCCTGCTCCCCGCACCAAGTCAGTGGTGCGCTTCGTTAGCCCGGTCCGGCCCGCTCCTGCTCCCCGCACCAAGTCGGTGGTGCGTTTCGTCAGCCCGGCTCGGCCCGTTTCTGCTCCCCACACCAAGCCAGTGGTGTGCGTCGTCGGTCCTGCACAGCCCGTGCCTGTTCCACCGGTGCCTGGTTCGGCACGGGTCAGCTGCTTCACGCCGGAGCTAGAGCAATCCGCTCCACCAGTGTGCAGTCCAGCTCCGGTCAGCAGGGCCAGACCGGACCAGGGTACTTTGGGGGGTTAGAGAGGGAGTGGGGATCATGCCCGGAGCCGGATCCGCCGCCAAGGCGGAGTCCCTCCCCTGTGGTGTTTGGTTGGCGCGGTCGGAGTCCGCGCCTTTGGGGGGGGGGTACTGTCACGCCCTGGCTCTGGGGACTCTAGTATGTTGAGCCAGGGTGTGAGTTTTCATTTGTTTGTCATTCTAGTTTAGAATTTCTATGTTGGCCAGTGTGGTTCTCAATCAGAGGCAACGTGTATCAGCTGTTGCTTGTTGTCTCTGATTGAGAACCATACTTAAGCATCCAGTTTTCCCACAGTGTTTGTGGGATCTTGTTCCAAGTAGGTTGTGTTTGATCCAAGGACGTCACGTTATCGTTTTGTTGTTTTTGTTCGTGTGATCTTTATTTAATAAATATGTTCGCAAATAACGCTGCGCATTGGTCCTCTGTTCCTGACGATCGTGACAATTTGTCACATGCGCAGAATACAACAGGTTAGACATTACCGTGAAATGCTTACTTACAAGCCCTTAACCAACAATGCAGTTCAAGAAATAGAGTTAAGAAAATATTTTCTAAATAAACTAAAGTAAAAAATAAGATTACATAACAATAACGAGGCTATATACAGTGGGGGAAAAAAGTATTTAGTCAGCCACCAATTGTGCAAGTTCTCCCACTTAAAAATATGAGAGAGGCCTGTAATTTTCATCATAGGTACACGTCAACTATGACAGACAAAATGAGATTTTTTTCCAGAAAATCACATTGTAGGATTTTTAATGAATTTATTTGCAAACTATGGTGAAAATAAGTATTTGGTCAATAACAAAAGTTTTTCAATACTTTGTTATATACTCTTTGTTGGCAATGACACAGGTCAAACGTTTTCTGTAAGTCTTCACAAGGTTTTCACACACTGTTGCTGGTATTTTGGCCCATTCCTCCATGCAGATCTCCTCTAGAGCAGTGATGTTTTGGGGCTGTCGCTGGGCAACACAGACTTTCAACTCCCTCCAAAGATGTTCTATGGGGTTGAGATCTGGAGACTGGCTAGGCCACTCCAGGACCTTGAAATGCTTCTTACGAAGCCACTCCTTCATTGCCCGGGCGGTGTGTTTGGGATCATTGTCATGCTGAAAGATCCAGCCATGTTTCATCTTCAATGCCCTTGCTGATGGAAGGAGGTTTTCACTCAAAATCTCACGATACATGGCCCCATTCATTATTTTCTTTACACGGATCAGACGTCCTGTTCCCTTTGCAGTTAAACAGCCCAAAGCATGATGTTTCCACCCCCATGCTTCACAGTAGGTATGGTGTTCTTTGGATGCAACTCAGCATTCTTTGTCCTCCAAACACGACGAGTTGAGTTTTTACCAAAAAGTTCTATTTTGGTTTCATCTGACCATATGACATTCTCCCAATCCTCTTCTGGATCATCCAAATGCACTCTAGCAAACTTCAGACGGGCCTGGACATGTACTGGCTTATGCAGGGGGACACGTCTGGCACTGCAGGATTTGAGTCCCTGGCGGCGTAGTGTGTTACTGATGGTAGGCTTTGTTACTTTGGTCCCAGCTCTCTGCAGGTCATTCACTAGGTCCCCCCCGTGTGGTTCTGGGATTTTTGCTCACCATTCTTGTGATCATTTTGACCCCACGGGGTGAGATCTTGCGTGGAGCCCCAGATCGAGGGAGATTATCAGTGGTCTTGTATGTCTTCCATTTCCTAATAATTGCTCCCACAGTTGATTTCTTCAAACCAAGCTGCTTACCTATTGCAGATTCAGTCTTCCCAGCCTGGTGCAGGTCTACAATTTTGTTTCTGGTGTCCTTTGACAGCTCTTTGGTCTTGGCCATAGTGGAGTTTGAAGTGTGACTGTTTGAGGTTGTGGACAGGTGTCTTTTATACTGATAACAAGTTCAAACAGGTGCCATTAATACAAGTAACGAGTGGAGGACAGAGGAGCCTCTTAAAGAAGAAGTTACAGGTCTGTGAGAGCCAGAAATCTTGCTTGTTTGTAGGTGACCAAATACTTATTTTCCACCATAATTTGCAAATAAATTCATTACAAATCCTACAATGTGATTTTCTGGATTTTTTCTTCTCAATTTGTCTGTCATTGATGTGTACCTATGATGAGAATTACAGGTCTCTGTCATCTTTTTAAGTGGGAGAACTTGCACAATTGGTGGCTGACTAAATACTTTTTCCCCCTACTGTAATAAACAGCGAGTAGCAGCAGTGTAAAAACAAAGGGGGGAGGTCAATGTAAATAGTCTGGGTGGCCATTTGATTAATTGTTCAGCAGTCTTACGGCTTGGGGATAGAAGCTGTTAAGGAGCCTTTTGGACCTAGACTTGGCGCTCCGGTACTGCTTGCTTTGCGGTAGCAGAGAGAACAGTCTATGACTTGGGTGACTGGAGTCTTTTACAATTTTTTGGGCCTTCCTCTGACACCGCCTAGTATATAGGTCCTGGATGGCAGGAAGCTTGGCCCCAGTGATGAATTGGGCCGTACACACTACCCTCTGTAGCGCCGTACGGTCGGATGCCGAGCAGTTACCATACCAGGTGGTGATGCAACCGGTCAGGATGCTCTCAATGGTGCAGCTGTATAACATTTTAAGGATCTGGGGACCCATGCCAAATCTTTTCAGTCTCCTGAGGGGGAAAAGGTGTTATATTGCTCTCTTCACGACTGTCTTGGTGTGTTTGGACCATGATAGTTTGTTGGTGATGTGGACACCAAGGAACTTGAAACTCTCGAGCCGCTCCACTACAGCCCCATCGATGTGAATGGGGGCCTGTTCTGCCCTCCTTTTCCTGTAGTCCACGATCATCTCCTTTATCTTGCTCACATTAAAGGAGAGGTTGTTGTCCTGGCACCACACTGCCAGGTCTCTGACCTCCTCCCTATAGGCTGTGTCATTGTGGTCGGTGATCAGGCCTACCACTGTTGTGTCCTCGGCAAACTTAATGATGGTGTTGGAGTCATGCTTGGCCACGCAGTTGTGGGTGAAAAGGGAGCACAGGAGGGGACTAAGCACGCACCCCTGAGCGGCCCCAGTGTTGAGGATCAGCGTGGCATATGTGTTGTTGCCTACCCTTTCCACCTGGGGGTGGCCCGTCAGGATGTCCAGGATCCAGTTGTTAAAGGTACACTTTGGAAGTTAAGTTACTAATTGTTGGCTGTGTTGACTGTATGGTTTGCACAATCCTTAGTTTTAGACTAACAAACCTTTTTTGCAATATAAGCTTTTTTTCATGGGCATGGGAGGAGTGCCCGTTTCTGTCGAATTAGGTAATTTCTAGACAATTCTTCTGGCCATTTAGGAGACAATTTTTGGCTCAAGAGCATCCCCAAAGCCAAGTCTTCTGTGATGTAACTTTAAGTGAACAAAAATACATTCATTTAACTTCTGTAAGGTGAAAATATTCAAGCAAGGCAAGGCGTGATTTGAACATCTTCAGCACAAGGTCTGGGTTATAGCAGTTTGCCACCATGCTTTTCAGGCTATGTAATGCCCCTGCTACATTCAAAAGACTGGTGTAGAAAGTGCTGTCTGGTGTCCCTGCAAAGACTCTCCTGGTGTATCTAGTTCATGCTCTGAAACTGAATGCAACAGCTCTCTCCATATTCACTTTGATTTGATATGGACATTTGACATTTTATTCTATGGTCTACAAAAATAGTTTGTGTGGAATGTTGAGATTAAGTGACTGCCAATGTAAAAAAAATTCCACTAAGATTGTTTGGTGTTCCCCTATGATACACTACAAACTTTGAAGAATAAATATGAATCCTTACCCAAATACAAATAATTATTAGATACTCCTCACAACATCATTAGATATGCCTTACAACAAAGGACACTCCAGCATAGATTCAACCCACTCACAACTCACTCTGTATTGACTCACTCACCAAACAATTCACTCATAAATACAATGTGCACAATTAAAGGGAGAAATATGTCACTCTCAATCACAGTGGAAGAATTCCCTGATACTCATAGTTATATTTATTGACTGTTACAGTCGGCCTGTGTGGTATTATGTGTTCTATTTCTCGAATTCACTCGGGGGAGAACAAATGCAATTTTTTACAGCTGTGAAATAAAAAGGCACATCAAGTTCCGTCATTAAATCCATGTTCTTTTCACTGAACCCAGAAAGCCTTTTGTGACTCCTTGAATATGGATTCAACTGAATTCCCACACTGCCATAATACCCTACTTCTCGCCAGTTCCCCAACCCCTGGAAAGACCCTCTGGTGTGCACCCTGTCTAACAAGTCATTATAGTCCAGTCTATGCTGGCTCAACACATTACTGTTTGGCAACCGAAACTGAAGTCAGCAAAACTAGGGCCTATAAACCGAGGACGTTGAATAAGCCATTGGCTACTTCTATCACAATCCTAATGAGGCGTGTTAAGTATTTTGTAGCATTCACCCTCTGGAGCAAAAGTCCACTCGCAAAATACTCCCTTATTTCCATTGATTATGATGAACATGGGTATTGGTACCATAATACCCTTATTACTTTTGTCCATTTGATTGTCAACTTCACAAGGACATCACATTGGTGGTTTTGGCTGCCACATATTTCTACAGATAGGACCTGGGGGCACTTCTCCAGTCCTGTAATATTAAGATATTATAAGGAGCAGGAAGAATTGACTGGGCCCAATTTGGATTGCATATGTGCATGGAAAATAAAATGTTGCATTTGGACTTTTTCAATTCGAGTATGTGTTTCTCAGGGTTTTGGATGTGGTAGCATATGTTGGTGGTTTGTATAATTCCCCACGTGTATCCCCTAGTCTCGACCCAAATAGGGCCAAGTTGGCCTTTAACCAAAATTGTGTTCTGGTTTTCGAGGACGGTGCCCTCTCCAGCAGACCAGATGCGTGTATTGGTTCAGGGGGAAAACACCAGCCGCTGCACAGGCATATCTGTGCACTACTCTTCTAAGTAAAATTAGTTATCCCGGTCTCTGGGTAGCTGCTCTGCTTGAAACTGAAAAGCTGTCTGAATCAAGTGCCTCTTAGTCTTCTGGCCAATGGTTCTGATGATTTGTCACAGAAGATTGGGTTACATGGTGGTGACAGCGAACACAGCGGGTACAGAGGATCTCTGTGGCTGGCATTGCATTAGCATGACCCTAACAGGGGGCAATGACAATTACCTTAATCAAAATACTGGCCAATTCCTAAAGGCTGGACAATTCCATTGCTACTCTTTGTAGTAAATACCCAGAGCAAATCAAAGCTAATCTGTTCTGAAATCTCTGCTCAGACAGCAGACAAACTAGCCAACTTCTGTGGTGTTTCACATTTTGGAAATGGTTCAAGTTCTTAGGGATGAATTTACTCAGATGAACTCTGAGGAAAGGTAGAGAGCGCCAACTACAGCTACAGCCATAAGGTCTTCTATCTGTACGTCCATGTTGTGATTTTGAGATGGGGTACGTGAGCTTCTGGAAGGCCAATCTAAAACCAAAATAGTCCACTTAAAACAGGTGTCAATGTGTCCACTGTCACCAAAGCATCAGCAAATGTTAATGGTATTGTACACAACCATGTCCATAACCACATGCTACAATCTCTCTATTATCTGTGGAAACAAATAATGTCAAACCCCAAAGCACTTAGCTCCTCCACTACTTGGCCTCCCAGGCCTATCGAGTGTTCGGCACGTTGCTGTAAAATTCTAACTGAGGCTTGGCTTCCTCGAAATGCTTCGTATTTTGGCCCTTTAATGTAAAAAGGAAGTATATATGGTGTTGTAAAAACCAGGGCCAAATAAATCAGAGGAATTGCACAATAATGAAGGCATTCAAGCATTTTACAAGGATAAGGAGGTGCCAGATTTATTTTTCCCCTTTTATTTCTAATCAGAACACACTGAAGTATGTGAGCGTCCATCATTTTATAGCTTCTGATTCTTCATCTAAATCATTGACTTTTAAAGCCCCAAAGATGTTGGTAGAATTGAACAAATACAGGGCATTTTGTTACGTTACAGCGTTATTCTAAAATTGATTAAATTATTTGTTTCCTTCATCAATCTACACACAATACCCCGTAATGACAAAGCGAAAACAGGTTTTAGACTGTTTGCTAAAATAAAATAAAAAAATACCTTATTTACATAAGTATTCAGACCCTTTGCTATGAGACTCGGAATTGCGGTCAGGTGCATCCTGTTTCCATTGATCATCCTTGAGATGTTTCTACAACTTGATTGGAGTCCACCTGTGGTAAATTCAATTGATTGGACATGATTTGGAAAGGCACAAACCTGTCTATATAAGGTCCCACAGTTGACAGTGCATATCAGAGCAAAAACCAAGCCATGAGGTCGAAGGAATTGTCTGTAGAGCTCCGAGACAGGATTGTGTTGAGGCACAGCACTGGGGAAGGGTACCAAAACATGTCTGCAGCATTGAAGTTCCCCAAGAACACAGTGGCCTCCATCATTCTTAAATGGAAGAAGTTTGGAACCACCAAGACTCTTCCTAGAGCTGGCCACCCGGCCAAACTGAGCAATCAGGGGAGAAGGGCCTTGGTCAGGGAGGTGACCTAGAACCTGATGGTCACTCTGACAGAGCTCCAGAGTTCCTCTGTGGAGATAGGTGAACCTTCCAGAAGGACAACCAATTCTGCAGCACTCCACCAATCAGGCCTTTATGATAGATTGGCCAGACGGAAGTCACTCCTCAGTAAAAGGCACATGACATCCCCCTTGGAGTTTGCCAAAAGGCACCTAAAGGACTCTCAGACCATGACAAACAAAATTCTCTGGTCTGATGAAACCAAGATTGAACTATTTGGCCTGAATGCCAAGCGTTACGTCTGGAGGAAACCTGGCACCATCCCTACGGTAAAGCATGGTGGTGGCAGCATCATGCTGTGGGGATGTTTTTCAGCGGCAGGGACTGGGAGACTAGTCAGGATCGAGGGAAAGATGAACAGAGTACAGAGAGATCATGTTGAAAACCTTCTCCAGAGCGCTCAGGACCTCAGACAGGAGGCAAAGGTTCACCTTCCAGTAGGACAACGACCCTAAGCACACAGCCAAGACAACGCAGGAGTGGCTTTGGGACAAGTCTCTGAATGTCCTTGAGTGGCCCAACCAGAGCCCGGACTTTAACCCGATCAAACATCTCTGGAGAGACCTGAAAATAGCTGTGCAGCGGCGCTCCCCATCCAACCTGACAGAGCTTGAGAGGATCTGCAGAGAAGAATGGGAGAAACTCCCCAAATACAGGTGTGCCAAGGTTGTAGCATCATACCCAAGAAGACTCGTGGCAGTTATCGCTGCCAAAGGTGCTTCAACAAAGTACTGAGTAAAGAGTCTGAATACTTATGTAAATGTGATATTTCCGGGTTTTTCTTACATTTGCAAAAATGTCTAAAAACCAGTTTTGCTTTGTCATTATGGGGTATTTTGTGTAAAACAATTTAATCCATTTTAGAATAAGGCTGTAACGTATCAAAATTTGGAAAAAGTCAAGGGGTCTGAATACTTTCCGAATGCTCTGTACCTCTTGCTTGCTATTGGCAAAGTGACTGGCAACGAAAAACAGTGGTTCTTTGCAGATGCTGACGTTGGCTGTTATTGTTATCAAAGAGGCTTTCTGGATCACAGGAGGTTGGTGGCACCTTAATTGGGGAGGACGGGCTCATGGTAATGGCTGGAGCGGAATTAGTGGAATGGTATCAAATATAGGAAACACATGGTTTCCATGTGTTTGATACCATTTAATTTGCTCCGTTCCAGCCATTATTATGAGCCGTCCTCCCCTCAGCAGCCTCCGCTGTTCTGGATAGTTTCAGGATTTGACACCACATAAATGACATCACACTGGTCATCCTTTAACTCTTGGGAATAAGGACATTTTGATGATGATGGTGACATCTTGTGTCTTTGGATAATTCATATCTTGGAATTATAGCGACCCAGGTCTTGGGTTAACAGTTGCTGGAAGCTATCCCTGACCGTGTTGGAGTCCCGGTCAGGGCTAACCCCTAAATTCACTACATTGGTGTCAGAAGTGGGATGGTGCCCGTGAGGCCATCGGAGCATAACCGCAGGAATTAGGGGTGCTGATGAATGCAAATAAAATACAGAATTAGTGAACTAGGCCTTTATTTTTGAACTAGGCCTTTTTTTTATTTTTTTTTTGGGGGGGGGGGGTGTGGGTAGATCAGCTTAATATTGCAGATAGATTGTAACTTCCATCAATGTAATTGTCTGCATCACTTCCAATCCCCCATGTTAATATATATACAGTGAAGGAAAAAAGTATTTGATCCCCTGCTGATTTTGTACGTTTGCCCACTGACAAAGAAATTATCAGTCTATAATTTTAATGGTAGGTTTATTTGAACAGTGAGAGACAGAATCACAACAAAATAATCCAGAAAAACGCATGTCAAAAATGTTATAAATTGATTTGCATTTTAATGAGGGAAATAGGTATTTGACCCCCTCTCAATCAGAAAGATTTCTAGCTGCCAGGTGTCTTTTATACAGAAAACAAGCTGAGATTAGGAGCACACTCTTAAATGGAGTGCTCCTAATCTCAGTTTGTTACCTGTATAAAAGACACCTGTCCACAGAAGCAATCAATCTATCAGATTCCAAACTCTCTACCATGGCCAAGACCAAAGAGCTCTTCAAGGATGTCAGGGACAAGATTGTAGACCTACACAAGGCTGGAATGGGCTACAAGACCATCGGCAAGCAGCTTGGTGAGAAGGTGACAACAGTTGGTGCGATTATTCGCAAATGGAAGAAACACAAAATAACTGTCAATCTCCCTCGGCCTGGGGCTCCATGCAAGATCTCACCTCGTGGGGTTGCAATGATCATGAGAACGGTGAGGAATCAGCTCAGAACTACACGGGTGGATCTTGTCAATGATCTCAGGGCAGCTGGGACCATAGTCACCAAGAAAACAATTGGTAACACACTACGCCGTGAAGGACTGAAATCCTGCAGCGCCTGCAAGGTCCTCCTGCTCAAGAAAGCACATATACAGGCCCGTCTGAAGTTTGCCAATGAACATCTGAATGATTCAGAGGCGAACTGGGTGAAAGTGTTGTGGTCAGATGAGACCAAAATCGAGCTCTTTGGCATCAACTCAACTCGCCGTGTTTGGAGGAGGAGGAATGCTGCCTATGACCCCAATAACACCATCTCCACTGTCAAACATGGAGGTGGAAACATTATGCTTTGGGGGTGTTTTTCTGCTAAGGGGACAGGACAACTTCACCGCATCAAAGGGACGATGGACGGCGCCATGTTCCATCAAATCTTGGGTGAGAACCTCCTTCCCTCAGCCAGGGCATTGAAAATGGGTCGTGGATGGGTATTCCAGCCAAGACAACAAAGGAGTGGCTCAAGAAGAAGCACATTAAGTTCCTGGAGTGGCCTAGCCAGTCTCCAGACCTTAATCCCATAGAAAATCTGTGGAGAGAGCTGAAGGTTCGAGTTGCCAAACGTCAGCCTCGAAACCTTAATGTCATGGAGATGATCTGCAAAGAGGAGTTGGACAAAATCCCTCCTGAGATGTGTGCAAACCTGGTGGCCAACTACAAGAAAATTCTGACCTCTGTGATTGCCAACAAGGGTTTTGCCACCAAGTACTAAGTCATGTTTTGCAGAGGGGTGAAATACTTATTTCCCTCATTAAAATGCAATCAATTTATAACATTTTTGACATGTGTTTTTCTGGAATTTTTTTGTTGTTATTCTGTCTCTCACTGTTCAAATAAACCTACCATTAAAAGGATAGACTGATCATGTCTTTGTCAGTGGGCAAACATACACAATCAGCAGGGGATCAAATACTTTTTTTCCCTCACTGTATATATATATATATATATATATATACATATATATATATATATATATATATATATATATATATATATATATATATATATATATATATATATAGACATATACACACACACACACACATACATACATACATACATACATACATACACATACATATCCTTAAAAAAATATACACATACATATCCTTAAAAAAAAAAATATATATATTCCCCTTTATTACTTTCCAACCCCGCCACCCTTTCACTACTTGGAGTAAACTTGTCACGATCGTTGACAGATGAAGCGGACCAAGGCGCAGCATGATAAGCGTACATTCTTTATTTAGTACACACACGAACCAAAACAACAAACGAAACGATACATGAAGTCCTAGGTTATACACAAAACCTTACGGAACAAGATCCCACAAATGACTAGTGAAAACAGGCTTCCTAAGTATTGTCCCCAATCAGAGACAACGAGCTACAGCTGTCTCTGATTGGGAACCACCCTGGCCAACATAGATATAAACGATCTAGAACAAAAGCATAGAAAATGTAACAGAAACTCCATACCCTGGCTCAACATTTAAGAGTCCCCCGAGCCAGGGCGTGACAGTAGCCCCCTCCAAAGGCGCGGACTGCGACCGCGCCACACCAACACAACGGGGTAGGGGCCGGGTGGGCATTCCGCCTCGGAGGCGGATCCGGCTCCGGGCGTGACCACCACTCTCTCTCCACCCCCCCGTAGCGCCCCTGATCTGGTCTGGCCCCGCTGGCCGGAGCTGGACTGGACACCGGTGGAGCGGATTGCTCTGGCTCCGGTGTGGAGCAGCTGACCGGTGCCGGACCAGGCACCGGTGGAACAGGCACGGACCGTGCCGGACTGATGACGTGCACCACTGGCTTGGTGCAGGGAGCAGGAACGGGCCGGACCGGGCTGACGACGCGCACCACTGGCTTGGTGCGGGGAGCAGGAACGGGCCGGCTCCGGGCTGACGACCCGCACCACTGGCTTGGTGCGGGGAGAAGGAACGGGCCGGACCGGGCTGGCGACGCGCACCACTGGCTTGGTGCGAGGGGCAGGAACGGGCCGGACCGGGCTGACGACGCGCACCATTGGCTTGGTGCGGGGAGCAGGAACGGGCCGGACCGGGCTGACGACGCGCACCATTGGCTTAGTGCGAGGGACAGGAACAGGCCGGACCGGGCTGGCGACGCGCACCACTGGCTTGGTGCGGGGAGCAGGAACAGGCCGGACTGGGCTGGCGACGCGCACCACTGGCTTGGTGCGGGGAGCAGGAACGGGCCGGACCGGGCTGGCGAAGCGCACCACTGGTTTGGTGCGAGGGACAGGAACAGGCCGGACCGGGCTGGCGACGCGCACCACTGGTTTGGTGCGAGGGACAGGCCGGGCTGGACTGTGGAGACGGACTGGAGGTCTGGAGCGGAGAGCTGACACAACCCGTCCTGGTTGAATGCCTATTTCCACACAATCTGTGTGAGGCATCAGCACAGGACGTACAGGGCTGTGCACTCGTACTGGCACTACAGCACGTGGCACTGGCACAGGATATCCGGGACCGAGGAGGGGTACTGGAGGCCACGAGCATTGAGCCGGCACACTCCGTCCTGGCTGCATGCCCACCTTAGCACGACACGTGCGTGGTGCTAGCACAGGACGTACAGGACTGTGCCGGAACACTCGCGACACAGTACGTGGCTCCGCATAACACGGAACCTGCCCAGTCTCAAGCTGCCTAGCCTGAGTACGGGGAGTTGGCTCTGCTCTACCTCTAGGCTCCGCCAACCACCCTTCCAGCCCCCCAAACCTGATGGCCTCCTCTCCTAGTCCGCCGATTCGTCCTGTAGCTGCCTCCAGCAGCCCCGTCGTCCACGCCGTGTGCCCCCCCCAAAAAAATGTATTGGGGTTGCCTCTCGCGTGTCCGTCGTCGGCACGGTTGCCGCCGTTTCTCCTCTCCTGCCTGGGCATTTACTTTTGCCCATGGCCCTCTACCCGCGAATATGTCCTCCCATGACCACCATTCGCCCACCTGAGCCATCGCCCTATTCTCCTCCTGGGCACGCTGCTTGGTCCTCTGGTGGTGGGATCTTCTGTCACGATCGTCGACAGATGAAGCGGACCAAGGCACAGCGTGATAAGCGTACATTCTATATTTAGTACACACACGAACCAAAACAGCAAACGAAACGATACGTGAAGTCCTAGGTTATACACAAAACCTTACGGAACAAGATCCCACAAATGACTAGTGAAAACAGGCTGCCTAAGTATTGTCCCCAATCAGAGACAACGAGCTACAGCTGTCTCTGATTGGGAACCACCCTGGCCAACATAGATATAAACGATCTAGAACAAAAGCATAGAAAATGTAACAGAAACTCCATACCCTGGCTCAACATTTAAGAGTCCCCCGAGCCAGGGCATGACAAAACTTGTGAACAACAATGCTTAGGCCTCTACTTCCAGCTTATACCTACTATCTACATTTTATGGACACAGTCAATTTTACAATAATTATATTTTGTTAGTTTTTTCTCCTGAACTTCCTCTACTCTCAACCTCTCTGATCATTTTCATGATGTCCATCCGGTTTGCTTCTATATGCCATATCTTTCTAACTGTGCTCTTTCACAAAAGCTCCCAACCTACAACCTATATACCTATTATGGACACAGTATGCTTACATTATTAGTTATCTTGTTATTATTTGTTGTTAGTTGTTATTAGTCCCATCCTTCAATTCCATTCAACACCTCCCATCTATCTTTTAACACCATCCATATAGGATTTATATTTGCCATATATATTTCAACTGTACTGTGATGTCTTACAAAAGTTCTGAACCTTTCTATTCTCATTGTTTCTACAGATTGTGAATTGAAAATAAACATTTTTGCTAAAAGTAGTTATTATTATGTTATTGATCGATTGACTATGACTTTTCAGATCACCCAGTAATGCTATTTGCAAGGTTAGCTCCAGGTAAATATTGCAATCCTTTAGCCATTCCTGGACCTGTGTCCAAAAACAAGCTACAAATGGACAGTACCAAAACAAATGATTTAATTATTCTGTCTCTTCGCAGCAAAATCTGCAGAGCTGGGAAGATTGTATCCCCCATATAAATAACATTCTATTGGTAGCAAGAATTTTATATAATAATTTAAATTGAAAGATTCAAAGTTTTGAATCCGGTGTCGTTTTGCGTATCAGTTCATAAACACTATGCCATGGGATCGGTACGTCAAAAATCTCTTCCCAACTCTTTTGCAATCTATATGGGACGGCTGTCAATCCTTTGGTCCTTAAATTAAACTGATATACTTTTTTATTTATCACAGTTTTCCTTAACCAATTATGTTATTGTCACGAGGTGAGGTGTATGTGTAGTGAAAGTCAGGCGCAGGACACCGAGGCTCAGTCCAACAGAGTTTACTCAAAAAATCCAAAAGGAAGCGGTAAACAAACAACCTCAACAATAAGAGGCGAGCATTTACGCAACATGCGTAAAACACTAAAATAACAAACAAGACGCAAAACACGCAGCACAACGACAGGCGAACAACAACACACAATCCTACTAAGCAAAAGGACAGAACTTATAGGACAGGTGATCAATACACAATTGGACACAGGTGTGACAGACAGACAAAAGCAATCACACACAGAAACATAGATCGGTGGCAGCTAGTACTCCGGGGACGGCGACCGCCGACGCCTGCTCGTACCAGGAGGGGAAGCAGCCTCGGCAGAATCCGTGACAGTACCCCCCCCTTGACGCGCGGCTCCAGCCGTGCGCCGACCCCGGCCTCGGGGACGGCCAGGAGGACGCGGACCCGGGCGCGTGGGATGCCCATGGTGAAACTCAGTCAGGAGGGATGGATCGAGTATGTCCCTCCTGGGCACCCAGCACCGTTCCTCCGGACCGTACCCCTCCCACTCCACGAGATACTGGAGACCACTCATCCGGCGCCTTGAGTCCAAGATGGTCCGGACCCTGTACGCCGGGGCCCCCTCGATGTCCAAAGGGGGCGGAGGGGTCTCTCCTATCTCATCCTCTTGGAGTGGGCCAGCTACCACCGGCCTGAGAAGAGACACATGGAACGAGGGGTTAATATTTTTATACTCTATAGGCAGTTGTAACCTGTAACACACCTCGTTCAATCTTCTCAGGACTTTGAAGGGCCCCACAAACCGCCGACCCAGCTTCCGGCAGGGCAGGCGGAGGGGCAGGTTTCGAGTCGAGAGCCAGACTCGATCTCCCGGTGCGTACACCGGTGCCTCACTGCGGTGACGGTCGGCGCTCGCCTTTTGGTGACGGATGGCACGCTGCAGATGGACATGGGCCGCGTCCCACGTCTCCTCCGAGCGCCGAATCCACTCGTCCACCGCAGGGGCCTCGGTCTGGCTCTCGTGCCACGGTGCCAGGACCGGCTGATACCCTAAAATACACTGGAAAGGTGTTAATCCGGTGGAGGAGTGGCGGAGAGAGTTCTGGGCCATCTCTGCCCAGGGGATATACCTCGACCACTCCTCCGGCCGGTCCCGGCAGTAGGACCTCAAAAACCTACCCACATCCTGGTTCACACGTTCAACCTGCCCATTGCTCTCTGGGTGGTACCCCGAGGTAAGGCTCACCGAGACCCCCAACCGTTCCATAAACGCCCCCCAAACTCTGGAGGTGAACTGGGGACCTCGGTCAGACACTATATCCTCGGGGACCCCATAGTGCCGGAACACATGGGTGAACAGGGCCTCAGCGGTTTGTAGGGCAGAAGGGAGACCCGGCATAGGAAGGAGACGACAGGCCTTAGAAAACCGATCCACAACGACCAAAATGGTGGTATTCCCCTGGGAGGGGGGTAGATCGGTAACGAAATCTACCGAGAGGTGGGACCATGGTCGTTGTGGAACGGGCAGGGGATGTAGCTTACCCCTGGGCAAATGTCTAGGCGCCTTACACTGGGCACATACCGAGCAGGAGGAGACATAAACCCTCACATCCCTAGCTAACGTTGGCCACCAGTATTTCATGCTAAGACAGTGCACGGTCCGGCCAATACCTGGATGTCCAGAGGAGGGTGATGTATGAGCCCAATAAATAAGTCGATCACGAACCTCGAGCGGAACGTACGTCCGCCCCACAGGACACTCGGGGGGAGTAGGGTCGGTACGCAGTGCCCGCTCGACTTCCGCATCGACCTCCCAAACCACCGGAGCCACCAAACAAGACTCCGGCAATATGGAAGTAGGCTCGTTAGACCTCTCCTCTGTGTCATACCGCCGGGACAGGGCGTCTGCCTTAGCATTCTGGGACCCTGGGATGTATGTGATCTTGAAAACAAATCGGGTTAGGAACATGTTCCACCTAGCCTGACGAGGGTTCAATCTCCTAGCTGCCCGGATGTATTCCAGGTTACGGTGATCTGTCAGAATGAGGAAAGGGTGTTGAGCCCCCTCAAGCCAATGCCTCCACACCTTTAGAGCTTGAACAACGGCTAACAGCTCCCTGTCCCCAACGTCATAGTTGCGCTCCGCCGAGCTGAGCTTCTTAGAGTAGAAGGCACAGGGGCGGAGTTTAGGTGGCGCGCCGGACCGTTGTGACAGGACTGCCCCAATACCGGTCTCAGACGCGTCCACCTCTACTTGGAAGGGTAAAGAGGGATCCGGGTGCGCCAGCACGGGAGCCGAGGTAAACAGGTTCTTAAGTTTAACAAATGCCCTGTCCGCCTCAGCCGACCACTGCAAACGAACCGGACCCCCCTTTAGTAGAGATGTAACGGGAGCTGCAACCTGTCCAAAACCCCGAATAAACCTCCGGTAGTAATTAGCAAACCCCAAGAACCGCTGCACCTCTTTTACAGTAGTTGGAGTTTGCCAATTACGCACGGCCGATACCCGGTCTACCTCTATCTCCACACCAGACGCGGACAACCGATAACCCAAAAAGGAGACGGACTCCTGGAAGAACAGGCATTTCTCTGCCTTGACATACAAGTCATGCTCCAACAGTCTTCTCAACACTTGGCGCACCTGGGCTACATGCTCGGCTCGTGTAGCAGAGTACACTAGGATGTCATCGATGTAAACTACTACACCCTGCCTATGCATGTCCCGGAAAATCTCGTCAACAAAGGATTGGAAGACTGAAGGAGCATTCATTAACCCGTATGGCATGACGAGATACTCGTAATGACCCGAGGTTGTGCTAAATGCTGTCTTCCATTCATCCCCCCCCCTAATGCGCACCAGATTATACGCGCTCCTGAGATCTAACTTTGTGAAGAAGCGCGCGCCGCGTAATGACTCCGTCATCGTCGCAATCAGTGGAAGTGGGTAGCTGTATTTAACTGTAATCTGATTGAGACTACGGTAGTCAATACACGGACGCAATCCCCCATCCTTCTTCTTCACAAAGAAGAAACTCGAGGAGACCGGGGAAGTAGAAGGCCGTATGTATCCCTGTGCCAAGGACTCGGCTATGTACGTCTCCATAGCCGCTGTCTCCTCTTGGGACAGGGGATACACATGACTCCGTGGCAGAGCCGCTCCTGTTTGGAGATTTATCGCACAGTCCCCCTGTCTATGAGGAGGTAGCCGCGCTGCCCTCGATTTACTAAACGCAAGTGCTAAATCCTCATACTCAGGGGGAATGCGCAGTGCGGGCACTTGGTTCGGACTCTCTACCGAGGTCGCCCCTAAGGAAACACCTAGACATCTCCCTACACACTGGGCAGACCACTCCATAAGAGCCCTCTGTTGCCACGCTATGGTAGGATCATGGGTGCTTAACCAGGGAAGTCCCAACACCACGGGATACGCAGGAGAGTCAATCAGATAAAACTGAATGATCTCCTCGTGACCCCCCTGCGTTGTCATCGTCAGTGGTGCTGTGACCTCCCTGATCAGACCCGACCCCAACGGCCGGCTGTCTAAGGTGTGGACAGGAAACGGAGGTTCCACCGGCCGAAGGGGAATCCCTAACCTACCACAAAATGCCCGATCAATAAAGTTCCCAGCTGCGCCTGAATCTACTAGCGCCTTATGCTGGGAATGAGGTGCCACCTGTGGAAATCTCACAGGAATATTCATGTGACCAACAGAAAGCTCTGGGTAAGTGGGGCGCCTGCTCACCTGAAATGACTCCCCAGTGCGCGGCCTGCTGTCACCTCTCCCAAGAGACCCTCCCCAGCACCTGGCCGCGGTGTGCCCTCCACGACCGCAGGTGGTGCAGGGGATGGCTCCCCTCGGGTTCCCTCTCCTCCTCTCTCTAGCGCCAGCACCCCCGATCTCCATAGGAATAGGCTCGGAGGTGCTGGAGGGCGAAATGGACGACCCCCACTCGGGACGTCCGCGGGTGGCCAGCAGGGTGTCTAGACGGATGGAAATGTCCACCAACTGGTCAAATGACAAGTTGGTGTCCCTGCAGGCCAGCTCACGACGAACGTCCTCTCGTAGGCTACACCTGTAGTGGTCGCTGAGGGCCCTCTCATTCCACCCCGCATCCGCTGCTAGTGTCCGGAACTCCAGTGCGAACTCCTGGGCGCTCCTCTTCTCCTGTCGGAGGTGGAACAGACGCTCTCCCGCCGCTTTACCCTCCGGTGGATGATCAAAGACAGTCCTGAAGCGGCGGGAGAACTCCGCGTAGGTGATGGTTGCGGCGTCTATTCCCCTCCATTCGGCGTTGGCCCATTCCAACGCCTTGCCGGATAGACAGGAGATGAGGGCGGAGACGCTCTCGTATCCCGAGGGCGCCGGGTGTACAGTGGCCAGGTACAGTTCCACCTGTAGCAGAAATCCCTGACACCCGGCTGCAGAACCGTCATATGCCCCCGGGAGCGAGAGCCGAATACCACTGGGTTCCGGTGCTGAGAGAGGAGGACTGGCCGTTGGTGCTGGGATGGTGTGAGAAGGCGTGGGCACCTCCCGATTCATCAACCGGCGCAGTCTGTTGGACACCTCGTCCATGGCGACCCCGAGTTGCCGGATCATGGCGTCCTGGTAATTAAACCGGTCTTCCAGGGAATCGGGTATCGCCGCTGTTCCTGCTGACTCCATGGAGATGGTGTGTTGTTCTGTCACGAGGTGAGGTGTATGTGTAGTGAAAGTCAGGCGCAGGACACCGAGGCTCAGTCCAACAGAGTTTACTCAAAAAATCCAAAAGGAAGCGGTAAACAAACAACCTCAACAATAAGAGGCGAGCATTTACGCAACATGCGTAAAACACTAAAATAACAAACAAGACGCAAAACACGCAGCACAACGACAGGCGAACAACAACACACAATCCTACTAAGCAAAAGGACAGAACTTATAGGACAGGTGATCAATACACAATTGGACACAGGTGTGACAGACAGACAAAAGCAATCACACACAGAAACATAGATCGGTGGCAGCTAGTACTCCGGGGACGGCGACCGCCGACGCCTGCTCGTACCAGGAGGGGAAGCAGCCTCGGCAGAATCCGTGACAGTTATTTAATGCAAGGCCGACAGACAAGTTCCTTACTTTCTCCCCCTTCCACTTTCCTCTTCCATTTTTGCGGTAAGGCTGCAATTATTTGGTTGTAATTTTGGGTAGAGCAGACATTTCCATATGTTTTTGTTAGCTGCATGTGCGACATAACTCCACCAGTCCTACCGATGATATCATTTACGAAGATTATACCTTTTTTAAACATTTTGTCAAAAAAAAATAGTTTTTTTGTCAATTAGTATATTTGAGTTTAACCACAATATTTGTTGCATTATCGTTTCTGGAGAATTAAATTGAAATTGTAACCAACTTTCTATGGCTTGTTTTAGAAATAGTGATATTTGGGAGATTATTTCCTTTTCAAATAACTGAAAGTGAGTGGTTGTAATCTGAATAAAGGGAAAAAACTAGGCCTTTATTACTCCCGTATGAGCAGAGAAAAATACTCCCCCCGTAGTCAGCACCCCCAACCCAAAACATCTTCCCGCGGCCATGCATCGGAGAAGCATGGGGACATGCTCTCCCAACAGAAAGGGGTAGTATTGCGACCTTAACACAACATCTAGCGACCTCATTAAGAGGTTCGGATCACATAACAGCTAAGGTGTTGGTTAGGTTGACAGTCACTGGACCCGGGTTTGAGTCCCAGTTGGTGTTATTCTACGTCCAGTTAATTTTTATACTAATTGTGCAAAAAGTCTTTAAGAGCAGCTGGTGAATGTCTTAAAGGTACACTGTGGAATTTTAGTTGTTAATAGTGAGCCTGAATTTTGGATCTGATTTTAACTATATGGTTCATATCTTCGTAATATACAATATCCATTCATATCTTACCCCATTTAACCACAAAATACTTTGTATTTTGTGAGCACCCAACACATTTTAAAAGATTGACCAAACTTCCTAAGCTTTTGTGTGTGGGAGTGGAGAGATGTGCACCTTTCTGTCCAATGAGCCAAGTTGAAGTGCATCTTTAGCCTATGACAACATACAAAAACGGCTTTGAATTGACGCACAACCACAGATGCATCAAATTCAGTTCCAATCCAAATGTTAGGGAAATTGAGAATATTGATTTGGCTTATTCTCATTGATTTGGCTTATGTTTCGCCATAGCCCCTTAAACAGGTGCAGGTGCAATTGTGAGGCAAATACTGCACACAAAATTGTTATATTTAAGACTTTCCACTGAGCCCCACAAGCTATTGAAATCCTGGTGGCTATTTAAAGCATGAAACCAGACCAGCAGCAGGGTTAGGTATTGGCATGGGGGCAAATGCAATGTTGAAATGTTTGATTAATAATGTTAAAAGTACAGGAAGTTGCTTGCTGCCAGGAATATCTGCAGGGATGTGAAAGGAAGATGAAACAACCCCCAATTGCAACTAATCTTCTGATAATTAACTTTCACAACATGCTCCCATCATCTGCGTTTGTTGATGGTTCATTTGCAAGACCGGCAGCAGAGCAAAATGAACCTGGCGTGAATACAGATCCTTGTGGGACAACGCTCCCTTTATACAACAGAAACAAGCAGAGGAGGTGGCGAACATGACCTCATATTATGACATCACATGCCATGATTAAAAGGCCCTCGTTTCCGACTCTGCGAACTACATGGGAACCTGAAACAATTTGTTCTGTCATCACATGAGGTGGCTGAACAGGTTGTTGCAATTGTTGCTAGTGTTTGTTGGTCAAAGGTGATTGCTCAATATGAACATCTGGGATTCTGTTTGTGTGTGTCCAGTAAATGTAGGACATGTACTGTACAGTTGGGTGCATTAAAAAAGGTTCCTTGTGCTGCAAAGTGCATATAAGTACACTGTTATGGGCATATTTAAAAAATGCATTTCTTTGCATGGGTTATTGTTAGACGATTGCAAATAAACTGGGCACAGTCTTTGTACGGACCCACCAAACAGTCCCCTTGTTTATCTCTTCTGGTCACCATCTCTCCTTCTTGCTTTGTACATTAAGTCATATGCCCCCCTTTATTTAATAGTAATAGTTTGATCGGAATTACATTTAATTCACTGCTACCCAAAATAGTTAATTGATCGATGACATCATGTCTTTGTGTACTCTTTGTGTGCCATGAGAGAAGCAAGGCCCAGAGAAACCCTGCACCTCGTCAAGGTCCAACACATTTGTTGTAAGCCACTTACCCAAAGTACACTTACTTCACTATACTCTCTTCATCCCTCCTTACCCCCATTCCCACAAATAAAGATCTGTCAAGTCCCCCCTGCAACTTTAGAGCAAGCCCCCACAGGGGGGAGACCCCAGCACTGCAGGGTGTGTTTGTGTGTTTTGGTTGCTACATGGCTCTGTAAACAAGGTCCTTCGGTCAGGGCAATGTTTGTGGCTCCGCTGTCCTGCACTCGTCCTTCAAGGTTTAAGGACACTTTGTCAACTCGTGATAGGATCTCTGACAGCCATATTATTCCAAGACTCCCCACTGTTTTGAGGCTCAAATTAAGTTGATTCTTCAGTGCTGTAATGTGGATGATAATGTTTTGGGGAAAAACACTTCATTAAAAGCCTGCAGGTATAAGCCTTTATAATGTCTTAAAATATGGCTTATAATATGTTATGTCTCTCTATGTATCAATCTTTCAAAGGTTATCAGCAGGTTTGGACGGGGGTTGGGGGCAAAGCTGTAGGCAACAAGCATACATCAAGGGATCCCTCAAGTAGCCTAGCATACATGATTCCATTTACATCATACAAAGTAAGTATATATAAATACATGAGTATAGCCACATGGAATTGATTACTCCAGTGGGATGACAATAAGTATTATGCACAACTTTCATCAGCAAGATTCTGTCAACCTTAACAAACTCATCCGGCCCTTGCACATGTATTCCTTTGTTAAACAGCTTGAATTACAGAATAATTACTTCAGATTTAATGATCAAATGATAATAAACTGTTGCATAATGTTAAATTTAGACTGTCGTTTTTCCTTCTAAGTTGGGATCCTCCTCTACCACACTCCAACTCTCCACCTTGTTGAAAGCTTGGATCGGCCTGTTCTCTGTCAAAAAAGGGAAACAGCAAGAAGGAAAACAGTGGAAAGGAGGAGAAGAGTTGAGTGAAAAGTTGAGTGGCCAAGAGCTCCATTTACTTTATGTATAACACAGCTTCCTTGGCCAGAGAACTTGGGCTGCGCGCAAATCTGATTTCAATAACTCAGTTAGTATTATTTTCTGTTATTTATTTCTTTAGCATTCTATAATTCCCCAGGCTTGATTCACCTCCGTAGCTGGGATTGACCTGCGTAGGTTTGCTTGGCATCGCAAGTGTCCAACTGGCTGGCTGCCCAGCGATAGAAAACGGGTGCGGCCATAACAGAAAAAAGTGTGGGAAAACCAACGGACAGGTCGGCAGGAGACCTGGGTCCTGTTCAGTAGATGGAAAATGTTTTGAAACACACATTTTCATTTTCCACCGTGAAACTGTAACGGAGGCTGCCCTAGCGGTGGAGGTTTCAGTGAGGAGGCAGACAACAAGTAGCAGTGCAATGTTCCAGGGTGGGACGTTTATTTACAGTAACAGAGAACTAGAGGCAAACTATTCACATACATATGTACATTAAAAATAAACAGGATGAGGAAACATGAAACATCAACTGGGGATAAACTGAATAAATCAAATAACTTTAACACTCAAAAGAAACCAGGCCTCAATAATGCCTGTAGCGTGCCAGCATGGCAACCTTACCTCTGTCCCTGTCTGGCCTAAACAGTCGGTGAATCCCACACAACCCCCTCGCCCCTACCAACTAGCTCAGAGGGCCCTCCGCTGTCACGTGTTGCTGACAAAACTCAGAAGGTGACTTCCGGAGAGTGGCAAGGGGATCAGTAAGCCCATTAACTTCAGGACACACTCGTGACTTGAATGATGAAATTCATTTTTTTTCATTCACTTTTAAATAATAAAACAGCATGAAATTCAAATGAACACATCCCCCCTGTTGTTTTACAAGATATACAACTCTGTAACAGTTAATTAGAGAGGTATTATTATAATTTTCTGTTTGCATACCCTTTTTCTCCCCAATTTCAATCTCATCGCTGCAACTCCCCAACAGGCTCGAGAACCGAAGGTCGAGTCATGCATCCTCTGAAACATGACCCGTCAAACCACGCTTCTTAACACCCGCCCGCTTAACCCAGAAGCCAGCCGCACCTATGTGTAGGAGGAAACACCGTTCACCTGACCCCCGAGGTCAGCCTGCTGGCACCTGGCCTGCCACAAGCAGTCACTAGAGAGCAATGAGCCAAGTAAAGCCCCCCCCCCGGCCAAACCTGGACGACGCTGGGCCAATTGTGTGCCGCCCTATGGGACTCCCGATCACGGCCAGTTGTGATACAGCCCGGGATCGAACCCAGGTCTGTAGTGACGCCTCTAGCACTGCGATGCAGTGCCTTAGACCGCTGCGCCACTCGGGAGGCCTATTTGAGAGGTATTTCATCTGTTACATTTGTTGTCTCAATATCAGACATAAATAAATGCACGTAACATATAATTTGGCACGCCTCTCCATTATTTTGTATCAAATTGCGCAAACTCCAAACATATAGAGGTGAGTGTCAGGATAGCACTTTGCTCTAGGCCGCCACACTTGCTGGCTCTGGCGTAGTGGATATCGGAGGATCTAATTAGCCCTACACCCTTGATCATTTTCACTCCCTCACCTTTGGGACACTTGTGCATATGACGTCGGCACATGCGAATAACAGGCCGAAGGGGAAGAGAGTGACTTGGGATTCAGCCAGTCTTAAATAGTACCTGGGATATCCTCAACCTGGATCATACCATTTTCATCCAATCACCATTCCGTACAATTATCTTCAATAAAGGCATGACATGTACAATAAACATGTTCAGGTAATATGAAACATTCCTAAATACAAACACACTTCAATTAATAATATTTCAACATGCATATAAAGGATCCGGGTAACATTCCCCCCCCCCCAACCACATTACAGAACCCAGTACCCAAGATAATTAGCCCTCCTGAACGCAGCTCAGTTTAACACACCTCCCCTCCCCAGCATGACAGAGAGGAACAAACAATTCACCTTTCAATAATCTGGCACACCAGGTAAGTTTGCAAACAATTTCTACCTTTAACATAGCGATAACATTACCAAAACATTTTAATGGTAACATTAATAAGCAAAGTCAGATTAGACAGAGTAAATAAGCAGCGCTAGAAGCAATGGTCTGGCGCACACCCAAAAACAAATGAATGTAGGAGTGCTGACTCAACCCGGTCTCAGAGCATTTTGTATTATTCTGTACCTAAATCCGAGACACTCCATTTAGTATGATATGTTACATTTTGTATATTATGTATTAATTTGTAGATGTCCATCACCTATTTCGTATATGTTACAAATTACAATTTGTATATGTTAAGAATTAGATTACTGTACAATATGTTACAAATTTGCAAAACGTACAATATATGTTACGAATTTGCTAAATGTATGATATGTTACGAATTTGCAAAACATATGATATGTTAAGAATTCTAGCTAGGTGGTTAACGTTAGCTAACTGGCTAATGTTAGCTAGGCTAGGTGTTAGGGTTAAGTTTAGGAGTTAATATTAGGGGAAGGGTTAGCTAAAAGGGTTAAGGTTAAGGTTAGGGGAAGAGTTAACTAACTTGCTAAGTATTTGCAAAGTAACTCAAAAGTAGTAAGCGGTTGAAAAATTGGTAATTAGCTACAATTCTAAAGTTGTCAGTGATGAGATTCGAACTTGCAACCTTTGGGTTGCTAGGCGTTCGCGTTATATGCCAACTTATCCACCCCGACCAACCACCCTACTGTCATTTTTGCCATAAGTAACCATCTGTCTTATGTAACCATACCAAAAGTAACATATCATACTAATTTGAGTGTCCCGGATATATATTTACTATGTTACGTCTAGACTATGAGACCAGGCTGGCGACTACAAATTCTAACGTGCATTCCTCTCTTGTTACAGGCGAACAGCACCGAAGGACATGGGTCAACACATATTATAAACACATATTGTACTCAATAATTTATGCTTTCTCATAAACCATTTCAAAGTCTGGTTATTTAGTGTGTCAAGTAGAATAACATACACAGACTGACACCAGCTCCTTGACAGAAACTTTTTGTTACCGTATGCCCCACTGAACATGACAAGTGCATGCATATTCTGTACATTAAGCAAAGTAATGATGCACAGATATGAACCCATTTTTATGGAGTCTTTTTTAACGCTGTAGATTTCAATGATTGGTGTGAAGAGGTCTGGTTTGTTTTATTTGTTGAAAATGATTCAGCTGTACAGAATTTCACACTTAATGCCCAACAGGATATCTTCACAGAGTTACTAGTAAAAATAACCATTAAAAGTGGAAGCCACATATTTATCCTCATAAGAACACTATAGCAGGATCTCTCTTAGGCCTGAATCCTTACTTGAGATCCACATGGGTAACTCAAGTTGTTTACCCAAGTCTCCTATTGACATCAAGGCCTTATTTTCGTAAAAGTCCAAATTAAGCGCACACAGACCTTAAGTTAGGATTCAGCTGTTTTTAGAGGGCTCTGAAAGGAAAACTCTACAGCTAAAGACATTCCTTGCCCATGGCGCTGATCCGTTTGAAGCCGTGCGCTGCATAATGTTCACTTTGTCACTAACATGCAACCACGCATAACAATAAACCAACATTACAGTATTAATAAATCCCATATTTACTCTAAGGAGAATGGCATTGAAATCAGAACAGCAGCATGGGATTACCACAACTGTCAGAACATTCCTGCAACGCTGTGGGAACATTCAGGAGGTTGGTTTTGCCAAAAGTAGCTCCATCAGGAGTGACAGGTGAGCTTGGTCAAAGTAATGGGCTGAAAGGAAATGCACCTTTATTCTGCACACATGCACGCGCACACATACACCAAACTGACTGGGGGGGGGGGGGAGGGGTTGTTTGGCCTGCAGGGGGATGGGGGAGACCTTGGTCGGGGTTCATTTACAGTAAGACTGTCGTTTGCAAGGGAGCTGATTCTGAACATTAGTTTACAACATCGTAAAACAACTCTCCTATCGGTTGTTTTAATCTCTTTGTTGACTTCGAGGGTATTTGTGAGGAGTTTTTTTTGTGTGGTTTGACAAGTTACATGACCAGACAGTGCTTACTGATTTAGCTCTACAAAGTACTATTTGGTAATCTGCATGGAATCGGTTAGGGTGACTTTCAGGCCTTTAAGTTTTTGTCATATTCTTCAATACTAATCTTATTGGAGATTCCACCTGGCTCTGACTTTGTCCAGCAATGGATATGGTCAAAATAATTCCTTCCATCAGGATGTTGGACATAGCAGTAATTATGAGGTCATCATGTGTAGTAAAACATATTTTAAAAATCAGTATTTAAAATGGACAGTCCCTCAATCCCGTACTCAACCTTGTTGGACTTAATTGTGAAAAGGATATGCAGAGTTGTTCTTATTTCTGGTCTTTAAAGGGGCAGTGCAGTAAAAAACGTAATTTTCCTGTTTTTATTGATACTTCCACACTGAGATCGAAATAACTTAGAATGCCCTTGTGATGGAACATTTTATGTTGGTGCTTTTCTATTTACCAACTTTCGTGTTCTATATTTGTGGTTTTCTAATACCCTTTTTCTAAGTTCATGCAAGTGACTGATTGAACGAATCCTCACTATCAGTATCTGCAATTTGGCAGTACACCCAGAGCCTTCTTTTGAGAATGAACGATATCTCAGTTTCAAGGTCTCAGCTTAGAGAGAAGAAGCCTCGTGATGTATTGGTCTGTCACATGCATGACCCCGTATTGGTCGGTCACATGAATGAAGCAAACGTTAATGATGATTTAATGATGAATTAATAAGTTAAATCATGCAACTATAACTTGTCTGTATATAAGAGATCAAACGGGACTGCCCCGGGAGAGCTCCTGACAGATTTTCACAATGGTGCATCAAGTTTGTTGGAACCTCTTCAGTTAACTGTTAATAAACAATGATTAATTTAAGATTGACTTTGAGTGTTCCATATGTAGAATTTCCATGACAATTTGGCGTCACTAACAACATTATTTATTCTGCCTGCGGAGCTTTCCAGTGAGCAAGGAAAACCGGTGGCGCATTTTATGAAGCGCGAGGGAAGTTCCTGTCTGACCAAAAGATGACGAGACCCGGCCAGACCCTTACTGTGAGCTGCCCAGGAGGAGACACATCATCCGTGAACAAAAGAAGGACATGTCTTCTGAATTTCAGTAAGTCATTTTAAATTAATCTGTGTAAAAATAAAAATAACGCATAAATAACGCATAAAAGTAACTCATAAAAAGTACTCATAATCTTATAGAGAGAAGGCTATCCACTAGTTTTATGAGAAGACTAGAGCGAGGGCGTAACGGTTCCATGGAAAGCCCCGCTGACAGCTGTCTGTAGGCATTTATACGAAATATCTACATGGTCTGCAGCCTCTCAAAATAACACTAAGTGTTTTTGAATACGGGGTGTTATTTATATGTATAGGAAGTAGCGGCAAGAGAACCGTTGAAGATACATATGGTGCATAGCAAGTAACAACGAGAATCATTGAAGATGCACATGGGGTAATAAGGGAGATTACCGAGTGTGTTTGAGAATAGTCCTAAGTGAATGTGGATGTGAAATTTGTGTGATTGTGAGATATGACATATTAAGAAATGTAGCTATTAATTACTGACTGAATGAGAGCTGTCAGGGGACTAGCTCCAGTGTGAAAGAAGATTACTGAGTGCGTGAAAGAATGGATACCCCAACCAGTTCTGTGTGAGCTGGGTTTTTCCATCTATAACATTATCTAGGGGTTCTGTCCACCACCACCCATCGATCTACAAGTAGTGAGCACTGACATGAGAAGCCATTGAAATGTTTCAGAGGGTAACAGTTTAGATGGGTAAGAGCTATAACAATGTTCATTGATGCCCCCGGACACTGAGATTTCCTTGAGAACATGTTATGTGTACCTCTCGGGCTGCTGCGCTGTGGTCGTTGCTGCAATGTGGACGTTTATGACGTTATATAGGGATTCTGTATGGAGATATAAAAGAAGAGAGTATTATTCCCGAATATGCTGTTAAATAGAACATGCGCGCTGATAATAAACAATGATTAATTTAAGATTGACTTCGGGTGTCCCTGTGTAAGAATTTCCACGACACCCTTTTAATAAATATAAAGCCCTTATAATGTATGAGCTTCATAATTTAAAACCCCCCTGGAATTTCAGCCTATTCAGATGAGATTGAATTTTTGGCCCACAGCATGACATCACAATCTGATCTGATTCATCTGACCAATGACCAGTCATCTTTTATTTGCATATGTAGCCTCTTACTTTGAAGGTATGTAAATATATTTACGTTTGTATCAACATGCCCACATGAGTATTTCAATGGCAAAAGGAGGCTCAGGGAAATAAATTATAAAATATATATTTAGAGATATTTTCATGAAATAAATATAGTGATTTATTAGAAATACAGTGATGATTAAAACAATCTAATTTAAGCATGGGGTCTTTAATTACATTTATTATTTTAGACTTATCGCCCTACAATTATTCGATTATGTATAGGTTTACTTGGTTAAAATAGTGATGAAATAAAACCAAAACAACCTCTATTTCTATCTTGGCACTAACTGCATTTTGAAAGTCAAGCCAAGAGGAAAAGACGGAAGTAGAAAGTGGAGAAAGTTCTCAACTGACAGTGCTAATAAGTTCATGTAAATAAATATCAAACAGGCTGGAGGTGCCGCGACCAGCAATAAGCAGTGTGAGGTTTCGTACTCCTGCAGTTAAGTCTGTGGCCCCATTGAAAGCCTAGACCATTGTAAACACAGTCTGGAACAACATTAGTGTAAGGTAGGTACTTGTAGCATTGGGTGGCATCACTGTTTTCTCTCTCAACACCAGTACACAAGACCCTTCCTTCCTACAAGATTGTCTCGGTGTCCCATGACAAATTGCTAATTGCATTTATCTTTTGAGTCAAACAGAACACATATTAGTATGCTGACATTCTACTCTGTGTGTGTGCATACTTGCGTGTGGGCCTCTGCGTGGGAGATGACCCATGCCGTTCAACTTGCGTCATTAACAAACATTTCGATGGACTTCAGTGTTGTTCGGGGCAAGCCAAACAGAGATGTTATTTCTCCTAAAAATGATGTGTGTGCCGCACGCTTGTGTGTGTTTGGTGATAATGCCATATCAACAGTAAAATACTGTTCCATTGTTCCTCTGTAACTCTGCTGGTAGGCTGATAAACAATTGCTTGCAGCAGGCTATGTTGATCCTGTCAATGGGAAGCATTGATAGCTTTGATGTCAGAAGAGTTCACAAATTCTCTGCCTGGATTAAGAGCATTTGATAACTGTGTGTGTGTGAGCGCTTGTGCCACCCCAAACTCTCTCTCTGTCCCAACAGATCACCGTCAAGTACCACATCTGTAGTATGTGACTATTAACTTTGAGAGTGTTTAGCGTCTGCTAAATGCTGTAAATGCAAATGTGTGTGCGTCTGTAGTTATCCTCTGAACCTTTCTTGCGCTTTCTCCATCCAGTATACCGCCCTTGCAGCTCACTCTATCTCCCCTACCCCACCCCATGCCGAGGTGAGTGATTGGCTGATTAGATTGGACACAGACTAAAACAGCAGCGGTTTTACCACGGCAACCACCATCAATCAGTCAGGGGAGACGCTCTCTAAACGAAGGCTAGGTAAATAAACCGTCCCCCCCTACTAACCCAGAGGCAGCGCCCACCCCTGTAACGGGTCAGTAGGCTCAGTAGTAGGGGAATAACCCGACTCCCCTGACCCCCTCCCTGGGTTTCACACCCCGGCCTGGCCTCCCGTCACCCCTCCCTCGTCTTGATAAGGGGTGAACCAACACCTCTGGTCTTTTGGACTCCTACTGAGAAGCGTCGTTGCCACTTTCCCCTTTGTCAGGCCCTTTAATCTTACTCCTCTGGAAATGTTTTGGAGAAGAGAAGCCATGCATGAATACAGATACAGTATCAGTGGCAATCTGGAAGACACCTCAGATGGCCACCGTGGAAAAAAAGTGCCAATCGCTCCTGATAAGCAGAATTAAACGTTTTGTGATCCAAGCGTGACTTGAACAACATTGCCGGGCTTTCACACACACGTACGCATACACACATACACACACACACACATATATATATATATATATATATATACAGTGGGGAAAAAAAGTATTTAGTCAGCCACCAATTGTGCAAGTTCTCCCACTTAAAAAGAAGAGAGAGGCCTGTAATTTTCATCATAGGTACACGTCAACTATGACAGACAAAATGAGAAAAAATTATCCAGAAAATCACATTGTAGGATTTTTTATGAATTTATTTGCAAATTATGGTGGAAAATAAGTATTTGGTCACCTACAAACAAGCAAGATATCTGGCTCTCACATACCTGTAACTTCTTCTTTAAGAGGCTCCTCTGTCCTCCACTTGTTACCTGTATTAATGGCACCTGTTTGAACTTGTTATCAGTATAAAAGACACCTGTCCACAACCTCAAACAGTCACACTCCAAACTCCACTATGGCCAAGACCAAAGAGCTGTCAAAGGACACCAGAAACAAAATTGTAGACCTGCACCAGGCTGGGAAGACTGAATCTGCAATAGGTAAGCAGCTTGGTTTGAAGAAATCAACTGTGGGAGCAATTATTAGGAAATGGAAGACATACAAGACCACTGATAATCTCCCTCGATCTGGGGCTCCACGCAAGATCTCACCCCGTGGGGTCAAAATGATCACAAGAACGGTGAGCAAAAATCCCAGAACCACACGGGAGGACCTAGTGAATGACCTGCAGAGAGCTGGGACCAAAGTAACAAAGCCTACCATCAGTAACACACTACGCCGCCAGGGACTCAAATCCTGCAGTGCCGGACGTGTCCCCATGCTTAAGCCAGTACATGTCCAGGCCCGTCTGAAGTTTGCTAGAGTGCATTTGGATGATCCAGAAGAGGATTGGGAGAATGTCATATGGTCAAATGAAACCAAAATAGAACCTTTTGGTAAAAACTCAACTCATCGTGTTTGGAGGACAAAGAATGCTGAATTGCATCCAAAGAACACCATACCTACTGTGAAGCATGGGGGTGGAAACATCATGCTTTGGGGCTGTTTTTCTGCAAAGGGACCAGGACGACTGATCCGTGCAAAGGAAAGAATGAATGGGGCCATGTATCGTGAGATTTTGAGTGAAAACCTCCTTCCATCAGCAAGGGCATTGAAGATGAAACGTGGCTGGGTCTTTCAGCATGACAATGATCCCACACACACCGCCCGGGCAACGAAGGAGTGGCTTCGTAAGAAGCATTTCAAGGTCCTGGAGTGGCCTAGCCAGTCTCCAGATCTCAACCCCTTAGAAAATCTTTGGAGGGAGTTGAAAGTCCGTGTTGCCCAGCGACAGCCCCAAAACATCACTGCTCTAGAGGAGATCTGCATGGAGGAATGGGCCAAAATACCAGCAACAGTGTGTGAAAACCTTGTGAAGACTTACAGAAAACGTTTGACCTGTGACATTGCCAACAAAGGGTATATAACAATGTATTGAGAAACTTTTGTTATTGACCAAATACTAATTTTCCACCATAATTTGCAAATAAATTCATTAAAAATTCTACAATGTGATTTTCTGGATTATTTTTTCTCATTTTATCTGTCATAGTTTACGTGTACCTATGATGAAAATTACAGGCCTCTCTCATCTTTTTAAGTGGGAGAACTTGCACAATTGGTGGCTGACTAAATACTTTTTTTCCCCACTGTATATATATATATATATATATATATATATAAATATATATATATATATATATATACACCCCCCCCCCCCCACACACACACACACAAAGGCTGAAACGCAAACAGTACATGTCTCTTATTTGCTCTGCCGCTTGTTTGTTGACTCTGGTCTCTCCCACTGGGCGGCCGGGCGCTCAAGTTCCTCCTCAGCCCCAGAATCAGCTCATCCTACAATCCAGCACAGCAGCGAGAGCAGCGAGGGGAGATAGGGCCCAAAGAAGAGCCTGGAGAAGTGTTTTCTCAGCAAACCTCAGCTCTCTGAGACACTGGAGATCAGGTTTTCACTCTGAGCTGCATCACAATGTCTTCCCTGTGATAACCCCCCACACTCCCCCTTCTATTTTTCATCCTTCCCTGCTCCCCTTCACCCCCCCCCCCCCCCCCCCCCCCCCAAACACACAGACCAGTGGCTTGAAGGAACTCTGCGACCTGAGGGGGGGTCGGAGGGGTGGAGTAACCCACAGGCAAGCATCCCCAGAATCCCCTCACCTCTGCCAAAGTTAACAGATAGCATGGATTCAGTATCAAAGTTGCTCATATTTGGGTCCACAATAGCTTATTGCAAAAATACGAGCCCAAGGAGCCCCCCTCCCCGCTGATTATTTAAATAAAAAACGTTTAATTATGAACATTGGGGAAATCAAACCGTGGTGCCCTGGGTACTTTGCACCAGGTTCCCTACCGGAATGAAAGCATAGCTTGGGATTTTGACTAACTCCGACTTCCACTCTGCTTCCCTGTAGTCATCCTCCTTTGGCGTTTACTGTAACAGTTCTTCCCCTCTATATTCATTCTGACTCCCGGTTAGTGAAGCAACAGAAAACTGTGCTGAACTATGGAGGGTGAGCAGGGCCAGTTTGAAAATGGGTCACACTTTATTTAGATCGTCTGGATTTTCCATCTGTAGATGCTCTACAGATGGTCATACTAGCAACAATCTGTTGATAAGCAACTGCTTGTTAATGTTAAGTTTAGGGTTAGGATAAGGGTTAGAAATCGGGTTAGTAGATAGTTGAAATGTTACTGATAGTCTGTAGAGTAGCTACAGATGGACTATCCAAATAGTGTTGCATGAAAATGCGATGCTTAAATGCTAAATAGGAATGTGAAAATTATAAATACATTTATATTTTCAGATCAGTGCACATGATTCATGCCACAATGAAATTGCAATGTTAAAATTAAAATCTAACATGGCTAATTGGAAATGGAAATTATAAATGAAAATGGCAAATGGTTAACAAAAAATGGTAAATGGAAAGTGGCTGTTTTCATTTTCCAACTGCCCAATTTAGCATTTTAATTTTCAAAATATTTGCAAATTGCTTCCTGGAGGCGTGAACCAGGAGACCAACACAACACCACCATGCAGAGATACATCTTAGCCATGTCACGCTATCTGTGCATTGATTTTAGACTAGTGTAACTGACAGGGTTTAAACCTTGTGTCCTGTACACCAGAAGAACACCTTAGCCTGCTAAGCCAAAGCCTAGGCAATTTAGCTTGGGGAGCCAATAAAAAATGTCTGGTCTCACTCAGGCAAAGTTACTCATCACGTGTGTGGTCATCAAACCACTTCTTGCTGCTTTGTTGTTCGCATGATGAGTAACCTTGCTTGACACCTGAAGAGTTGCATTGGCAATAGGCTTTGGTTTAGCTGGCTAATGTCCTCTTCTGATGTGCAGACGATGCTTGTTCATATTGTGCAGTGGCTCAGATGGGTCTCTGTGAGGAGGAGGAGGTCAAAGAATGGTGAATTGTATCTGAGGTGGTTCAGTTACTACACATGCATAATGATTAGGTTTAACCTTGCCTGAGACCTGAAGTTGCATTGGCTCCCCGAGTCAGTGCCTAGGCTTCAGCTTAGCAGGACTATGCTTTTCTGGTGCGCAGGAGACCTGGGTTAGCACCCTGTGTGTTGGTTACACTAGTCTAAAATCCATGTACAGAGAGCCCGACATGACTAGGATGTACTACTACATGGGGGTGTGTTGCTCTCCTGGTTCACGCCTCCATGAAGCAATAGCATACACTTGAAAACAGCCACTTTCAATTTCACTTTGCACGTTGCATTTACTATTTTCCATTTTCCATTTTTATTTAGAATTTCTGTTTACCATTTATGATTCTCAATTAACCATTTTCTATTTTCTAACTTTTAAATTTAAATGTGTACTATTGTATTATTCTGTACGCAAATCTGAGACACTCCATTTAGTACGATATGTTGCGTTTCGTATGGTATGTATTAATTTGTGGTTGTCTATCACCCATTTTGTATGATATGTTACGAATTACAATTCATATTATATGTTACAAATTTGCAAAATGTACAATATGTTACAAAGTAGCAAAACATACTATATGTTATGAATTTGCAAACTGATGGTATGTTAGAATTTTAGCTGGCTAACGTTAGCTAGGCTAGGGGTTAGGGTTATGTTTAGGAGTAAGGTTAAATGGTTAGGGGAAGGGTTAGCTAAAAAGGTTACGGTTAGGGTTTAGCTAACATGCTAAGAAGTTGCAAAGTAGCTAAAAAGCAGTAAGTAGTTGAAAAGTTGCTAATTAGCTAAAATGTTAAAGTTGTCCACACATCCACCCCGACCAACCACCCTACTTTCGAGACAATCCATTTAGTATGAAACATTATGTTGCGTTTCATATGGTATGTATTAATTTGTGGAAGTCCATCACCCATTTCATATGATATGTTACGAATTACAATTCATATGATATGTTATGAATTTGCTAAACATACTATATGTTACGAATTAGCAAAATGTACAATATGTTTCGAATTAGCAAAACGTACAATATGTTACGATTTTCCAAAACGTATGATATGTTAGAATTCTAGCTAGGTGGCTAACGTTAGTTAGCTGGCCAACATTGGCTAGGATCAGGGTTAGGATTAAGTCTAGGAGTTCGGTTAAAGGGTTAGGGGAGGGTTTGTTAACATGCTAAGTAGTTGTAAAATAGCTCAAAAGTAGTAAGTAGTTGAAAAGTTGATAATTAACTAAAATGCTAAAGTTGTCCCCGTTGAGATTCAAACTCGTAACCTTTGGGTTGCTAGATGTTCGAGTTATACACCAACACATCCACCTCGACCAACCACCCTACTTTCGTTTTTGCCTTAAGTAACCATCTGTCATATGTAACCATACCAAACGTAACATACAGTGCCTTTCATAAAGTATTCAGACCCCTTGACTTAAAAAAATTATAATAAAGTTATAGCCTTATTTACATAAGTATTCAGACCCTTTGCTATGAGACTCGAAATTCAGCTCAGGTGCATCGTGTTTCCATTGATCATCCTTGAGATGTTTCTACAACTTGATTGGAGTCCACCTGTGGTAAATTCAATTGATTGGGCATGATTTGGAAAGGCACACACCTGTCTAAATAGGGTCCCATAGTTGACAGTGCATGTCAGAGCAAAAATCAAGCCATGAGGTCGAAGGAATTGAGCTCCGGGACAGAATTGTGACGAGGAACTGATCTGGCGAAAGGTGGCAAAAAAATTCTGCAGCATTGAAGGTACCCAAGAACACAGTAGCCTCCTTCATTCTTAAATGGAAGAAGTTTGGAACCTCCAAGACTCTTCCTAGAGCTGGCCGTCCAGCCAAACTGAGCAATCGGGGGAGAAGGGCCTTGGTCAAGGAGATGGTCACTCTGACATAGCTCTAGAGTTCCTCTGTGGAGATGGGAGAACATTCCAGAAGGACAACCATCTCTGCAGCACTCCACCAATCAGGCCTTTACGGTAGAGGGGCCAGACAGAAGCCACTCCTCAGTAAAAGGCACATGACAGCCCACTTGGAGTTAGCCAAAAGGCACCTAAAGACTCTCAGACCATGAGAAACAAGATTCTCTGGTCTGATGAAGCCAAGATTGAACTATTTTGCCTGAATGCCAAGCGTCATGTCTGGAGGAAACCGGGCAACATCCCTACGGTGAAGCATGGTGGTGGCAGCATCAAGCTGTGGGGATGTTTTTCAGCGGCAGGGACTGGGAGACTAGTCAGGATCGAGGCAAAGATGAACGGGACTACAGAGAGATCCTTGATGAAAACCTGCTCCAGAGCGCTCAGGACCTCAGACTGGGGAGAAGAGTCACCTTCCAACAGGACAACGACCCTAAGCACACAGCCAAGACAACGCAGGAGTGGCTTTGGGACAAGTCTCTGAGTGGCCCAGCCAGAGCCCGGACTTGAACCTGATCAAACATCTCTGGAGAGAAGCTGTGCAGCAACGCTCCCCATCCAACCTGACAGAGCTTGAGAGGATCTGCTGAGAATAATGGGAGAAACTCCCCAAATACAGGTGTGCCAAACTTGTAGCGTCATACCCAAGAAGACTCGAGGCTGTAATCGCTGCCAAAGGTGCTTCAACAAAGTACTGAGTAAAGGGTCTGAATGTGATATTTCAGATATATCCATTTTTTTCAACCTGTTTTTTCCTTTATCATTATGGTGTATTGTGCGTAGATTGATGAGGTGGAAAAAACAATTCAATCAATTTTAGAATAAGGCTGTAACCTAACAAAATGTGGAAAAGGTCAAGGGGTCCGAATACTTTCCGAAGGCACAGTATCATACTAATTTGAGTGTCCCAGATTTACATTTACTATGTTATGTCTAGTCTGAGACCAGGCTGCATAAATCATGCAGACTCACATGAAAATAAAAATGTATTTATCATTTTCACCTTCCTATTTATCATTTAAGCATTGCATTTTCTATCTGGCACTGATCACCCTCCATACTGAAGAAAGAAAAGAAAGAAAGAAAGAAGAAGAAAGAAAGAAAGAAAGAAAGAAAGAAAGAAAGAAAAGAAGAAAGAAGAGAGAGAGAGAGAGAGAGAGAGAGAGAGAGAGAGAGAGAGAGAGAGAGAGAGAGAGAGAGAGAGAGAGAGAGAGAGAGAGAGAGAGAGGAGAGAGAAGAGAGAGAGAGAGAGAGAGAGAGAGAGAGAGAGAGAGAGAGAGAGAGAGAGAGAGAGAGAGAGAGAGAGAGAGAGAATTCAACAAGTAAAGTATACGTTGAATTGCCATTTAGAATTATGGAGGGTCATTCAGTAAGGGTAAATTCTTAATTTAGGATACAAGGGGCATTACTTGTACTTTCAGTTAAATCATCACATCAATGGGAGATATGTGCACATGTACTGTATATTAAAATGTTGCTATGAAGGTGCCATTTAGTACACATGTATTGCTAACTCAGCACCTTGTCTCTGCAGAGTGCATGGCTCACAAATTGTTACTTGGCAAAGAAATTAGAGCACAAAAAAACATGTCTGTGGTCTCATAATCTAGTTGGCATTGGTGGCATTTTTCAATTTCAGATCTTTGTGATTTAAATTAGGCACCTGCTCAACTCAATGCTGGTTTATTTTTCCAACATTATGTATTTTATATTGTTTATGCCCCTAACACTAAACCTTGAGGTCCGGTGTCTGACTAGATTCTATCCCACTGAGGTTTTGAATTAATTTTCTATAGGCCGTAGTAAAACAACTAGGCATGCTCAATCTATGCATACTGACTGATTTGGGATTGTAATGGGGTCAAGTAGATATACATTTGGTAACACTTGATTTGAAACACCTGTATACAATGCATATATAATGCTTGCTATGAACATAACAGCTCATGTCTCCTTATAATAGCCCACTTCAAGTTCACAAATGCCTATACCTATGATGTATTAATAATATTGACCATAAAAACTAACATTTACATATCAATGAGACAGAACTCCATATTGCTAGTAAGTACCTGTTTGTGGACATGAGAGGGGATATCATTGCATTTCTATGGTATTTTTCCTGTTAGCCAGGTGTACTGTATAACCTGTACTGTTGCCGTTCACTGACATTTAATGTACACACAAATGAATCACTTTTTGGAAGCCTGGGGTGACACTATTAATCATTACTATTGAACTTCGCGAAAAAACTAGTAGAAATACGAGCGGTTGTATATTGTTAGAGATCCTTTTAATAAAGAGTGACAGGGCAAATCAATCTTATTGGTTGAATAAGAATACATTGTTTGTTTTGAACCCCCTATATTTTCCACTGAAAGAAACCTTGTCTGTCACCATTAATAATCTTAATGATTCTAAGAGAAAATGTATCTGGGAGTTACATTACCTCTTGGTTAATTGAAGTACAAAATGCACAAAGACCATAATGTACCTTAATAAAGGAAAGGTGCCACAGTTATTTGTCTAAATCAGCGGCCTTACGGGATATTTGTGTGTAATTTGTACATCTTTATACATTACATCTTTAAATTGTTCCTACTTTCTCAGTCATTACTGACAAATACACCAACAAATGTATTTCTCAAGAAACACAGTAACAACATAAGTGTAATGGGAAACAGAATTGGAGAAAATAATGCACAGTGTGAATAAATTACTTTTAAAAGGACATTCTTTACCTATGAAGACGTTGTCACTAAAATGGTTTGGCAAATTCCACTCGTTCATGAATGGGAAACATATGCTTGTGAACGTCAGAAACCGATCACATATTTCAATGAATGGGAGGATGATCATCTCCAGACAGGACAATGGAATACATACAATTGTGTTTCAATGAACCAGTAAGTGTCTTGCATTTACATGAAACTACTGCTAACGGGGAAACAATTGCTTAGGGGCAATTGTGATGGCATGATTAGAGGTAAATTAGATTGTTTATTTAACCAGGCAAGTCAGTTAAAAACATATTCTTATTCACGATGACGGCCTAGCTCGGACAAATCCAAACGACACTGGGCCAATTGTGCGCCGCCCTATGGGACTCCCAATCACGGCCGGATTGTGATGCAGTCTGGAATCGAAACAGGGTCTGTAGTGACTCTTCTAGCACTGAGATGCAGTGCCTTAGGCCGCTGCGCCACTCGCGAGCCCAATGAGGGTGTCATTATAAACATCATAATGTAAAGCCAAGTATCTTGTATATTAAAGCTAGACTCAGCGAAATGACTATGCCACGAGCAGCACCACAGATGTTGGGATGAGTGAGATGCAAGACTTCGCTTTCACACAGTCACACACAGTATCTGCGCATATGCATGGGTTCGCTTCATGCTGTTACAGCGTGATAGCCAAAGGACCAAAAAAGTGGAGAAGTAGAGCCTTGCGCTTCAACGCTCTTAGTTATTGCGGAAATTGACCCACTATGCTGTTTACTGTCTGCATCTACGTCATATTGCTGTCTACGTTTAAACAATAAATATGAGGATTAAAAGCTGTGTCCAGCATGCAGACCTGAACTGGTGTCCATACAAAATACTGTGCTCTCTCTCTCCACCACACACACACACACACACACACACACACACACACACACACACACTCTGCTCCCCGGAGTTGATCCGAGCTACAGGTGGCTTCTGGTGTACTCGGGATCATGACTTCCTGAACACACCGCTTATTATCAAAGCTGCAGCTCAGCTTCGGCCAAGCACAACACTCACCATACCTATGAGGCCACCTCAAATATTTGGTTTTCCTAAAAAGTAGAGTCAGATACACTACAGGACCAAAAGTATGTGGACACCTGCTCGTCGAACATCTCATTCCAAAATCATGGGCATTAATGTGGAGTTGGTCCCACCTTTGCTGCTGTAACAACCGCCACTCTTCTGGGAAGACTTTCCACTAGATGTTGGAACATTGCTGAAGGGACTTGCTTCCATTCAGCCACGAACATTAGTGAGGCACTGATGTTGGGCGATTAGCCCGGCTCGCAGTCGGCATTCCAATTCATCCCAAAGGTGTTTGATGGGGTTATGGTCAGGGCTCTGTGCAGGCCAGTCAAGTTCTTCCACACCAATCTCGACAAACCATTTGTGTATGGACCTCGCTTTGTGCACAGGGGCATTGTCATGCTGAAAGAGGAAAGGGCCTTCCACAAACTGTTGCCAGAAAGTTGGAAGCACAGAATCGTCTAGAATGTAATTGTATGCTGCAGTGTTAAGATTTCCCTTCACTGGGGCCTAGCCTGAACCATGAAAAACAGCCCCAGACCATGATTTCTCCTCCACCAAACGTTAGTTGGCACTATGTATCCAATGGCGTCCAATGGCGGCGAGCTTTACACCACTCCAGCTGACGTTTGGCATTGCACATGGTGATCTTAGGCTTGTGTGCAGTTTGGAACTCGGTGGTGAGTGTTGCAAACGAGGACAGACGATTTTTAAGCGCTACGCGCTTCAGCACTCGCCAGTCCCATTCGGTGAGCTTGTGTGGCCTACCACTTGTGTGGCCTCCGACCGCCTGGTATGGCAACTGCTTGGCCTCTGACCGCAAGGCACTACAGAGGGTAGTGCGTACGGCCCAGTACATCACTGGGGCAAAGCTCCCTGCCATCCAGGACCTCTATACCAGGCGGTGTCAGAGGAAGGCCCTCAAAATTGTCAAAGACTCCAGCCACCCTAGTCATAGACTGTTCTCTCTGCTACCGCACGGCAAGCGGTACCGGAGTGCCAAGTCTAGGTCCAAAAGACTTCTCAACAGCTTCTACCCCCAAGCCATAAGACTCCTGAACAGCTAATCATGGCTACCCGGACTATTTGCACTGCCCCCCCACCCCATCTTTTTACGCTGCTGCTACTCTGTTAATTATTTATGCATTGTCACTTTAACTCTACCCACATGTACATATTACTTCAACTACCTCAACTAGCCGGTGCCCCCGCACATTGACTCTGCACCGGTACCCCCCTGTATATATAGCCTCCCTATTGTTATTTTATTTTACTTCTGCTCTTTTTTTCTCAACACTTTTTTGTTGTTGTTTTATTTTACTTTTTTATAAAAAATAAATGCACTGTTGGTTAAGGGCTGTAAGTAAGCATTTCACTGTAATGTCTGTGGCCAATAACATTTGATTTGATTTGATTTGACTTTGCGGCTGAGCCATTGTTGCTCCTAGATGTTTCCACTTCACAATAACAGCACTTACAGTTGACTGGGGCAGCTCTAGCAGGGCATACATTTGACGAGGTGGCATCCTATGACGGTGCCATGTTGAAAGTCACTGAGCACTTCAGTAAGGCCATTCTACTACCAATGTTTGTGTATGGAGATTGCATGGCTGTGTGCTCGATTTTATACACCTGTCAGCAATGGGTATGGCTGAGATAGCCGAATCCACTCATTTGAAGGGGTGTCCACTTTCTTGTGTATATACTGTATATTAGGAAAGTATTCAGACCCCTTGACTTTTTCCACATTTTGATACGTTACAGCCTTATTCTAAAATTGATAAATACATTTTTAAAATCCTCATCAATCTACGCACAATACCCCATAATGACAAAGTGAAAACAGGTTTTTAGAATTTTTTACAATTGTATTAAACCTAAAAAACAGAAACAACTTATTCACGTAAGTCTTCAGACCATTTGCTCTGAGACTCGACATGTAGCTCAGGTGCAGCCTGTTTCCATTGATCATCCTTGAAATGTTTCTACAACTTGATTGGAGTCCACCTGTGGTAAATTCAATTGATTAGACATGATTTGGAAAGGCACACACCTGTCTATACACGGTCCCACAGTTGACAGTGCATGTCAGAGCAAAAACCAAGCCATGAGGTCAAAGGAATTGTCCGTAGAGCTCTGAGACAGGATTGTGTCAAAGCACAGATCTGGGGAAGGCTACCAAAACATTTCTGCAGCTTTGAAGGTCCCCAAGAACACAGTGGCCTCTATCATTCTTTAATGGAAGAAGTTTGGAACCACCAAGAGTCTTCCTAGAGCTGGCTGTCTGGCCAACTGAGCAATAGGGGGAGAAGGGCCTTGGTCAGGGAGGTGACCAAGAACCCGATGGTCACTCTGACAGAGCTCCAGAGTCCCTCTGTGGAGATGGGAGAACCTTCCAGAAGGACAACCATCTCTGCAGCACTCCACCAACAGGCCTTTATGGTAGTGGCCCGACGGAAGCCACTCTTCAGCCCACTTGGAGTTTGCAAAAAGGCACCTAAAGGACTCAGACCATAAGAAACAAGATTCTCTGGTCTGATGAAGATTGAACTCTTTGCACTGAATGCCAAGCGTCATGTCTGGAGGAAACCTGGCACCATCCCTACGGTGAAGCATGGTGGTGGCAGCATCATGCTGTGGGGATGTTTTTCAGCGGCAGGGACTGGGAGACTAGTCAGAATCGAGGGAAAGATGCATGGAGCAAAGTACAGAGAGATCCTTGATGAAAACCTGCTCCAGAGTGCTCAGGACCTCAGACTGGGGCGAAGGTTCACTTTCCAACTGGACAACGACCCTAAGCACACAGCTAAGACAACGCAGGAGTGGTTTCGGGGCAAGTTTCTGAATGTCCTTGAGTGGCCCAGCTAGAGCCCGGACTTGAACCCGATCTAACATCTCTTGAGAGAACTGAAAATAGTTCTGCAGCGACACTCCACATCCAACCTGACAGAGCTTGAGAGGATTTGCAGAGAAGAATGGGAAAAACTCCCCATATACTGGTGTGCCATGCAGGTAGCGTCATATCCAAGAAGACTCGAAGCTGTCATCGCTGCCAAAGGTGCTTCAACAAAGTACTGAGTGAAGGGTCTGAAAACGTATGTAAATGTGATATTAATATTTTTTTATACATTTGCAAAGATGTCTAAAACCTGTTTTTGCTTTGTCATTATGGGGTATTGTGTGTAGATAGAGGGGAATTTTAAAATAAATCAAATGTCAAGAGATCCACCAAAGGCTAAATGCCACGTTTGATCACTGCTGGCCCAAGTTAGTGGAACCCTAATCAAGGCAATCACCTTGTCCAAAAGTGAGATTTTTTTACCCTAGAAGGGTTCATCTCAAAAGTATTTCCCCAGATTCCTTGCATCCTCTCTCCTCGCCTCCTTCTCAAAAAATTAGAAGGAAGTGGCAGGTAGCTTAGTGGGTAAGAGCATTGTGCCAGTAACCGAAAGGTCGCTGGTTCTAATCCCCGAGCCGACTAGATGAAAAATCTGTCGATGTGCCCTTAACCAAGGCACTTAACCCTAATTGCTCCTGTAAATTGCTCTGGATAAGAGCGTCTGCTAAATGACAAAATAAAAAAATAAAAAAGTGAGGAGAGCATTACGGGAGAAGATCACCTTGAAGCAGATCCTAATCATCTAACAGCACGCTTTCACTCTGAAGTCAACTAGAGACCGACAATCCATAGGGCAGCTCTGGCAAATGCATGTCTTGATCTGCTCAGAACACATTGACCGACACTGAGCAGGTCAGAGGTCAAATCTTGAGAAGACACTGAATGTCGTAAACCAGACACCACAGTTACAGGTTGTGCTCTGAGCAGATCAAGACATGCTCTGAGTGTACCTTGTGCAATGTCAAAAAATATATATATGTTGTGAAAGAGGAAAGCAACTGTTCCCAAAAAGCTAAATCAGCCATTGTTTGACTTTATGAAAGGGCCTGATTTACTGGAGGACTAGACAGTATTTTGAATAGTCATTTTACTGCTTAGTTTAATAACTACGAAAGACAGCTGCACACTTATATTGACAAAATGATCCATAGGCTACCATTCCTAAATTGTCTAACGTTGAATTAAACAAATTGCTGCGTTTATCTGTCGAGTTGAACCAAGAGACCCACACCGCACAAGGTGCTCAGGAAACCAACCGTTGAAACAATATTCAGGGGGTTGAACTTCACCACAACAATAAAGAAACATTTTCACAGGACGATTTGCCACAGTGCCTTTCACAACCTCAACGTGACAATTGTTTTGTCTAGAGCCTCACAAAGTAGTTGTTTCATCTAGACACCTTGGGTGAAAGGAGTAAGGAATACACAGAGCGCTCTGGGGGGTTGTATGCCTAAGGTTACCCAAGTTGCTCTTGGAGAGGGATCAAACCTCAGTGAGGCCCGGGCAGCCTTTATCGTCACCCCTCACCCGCTGCTGTTATTATGGTTAGCCTTTTAGACAAACCCTTTTCTGGAAGGTGATTGCTCGCAGCAGTTTCACTTTTTTTCCTTTTACATTTTAAAGAGGGAAAGCTTTGAGGGAGAAAAGTTTGGGAAGATGGTGGGTGGTTGTGGGTGGGGGAGTGAAAGACTTGTCATCACATATTCCATGGCCTGGCTGTATGAGACAAAAATGTGTCTTTCCTCAGCGCTTCTCAATTCACGGACAACAGGAATTTCTCTTTGCCCCCTTTTGCATTAATCCAATTACCAAACACCTGCAGACATGCAATAACTGTTTCTGTGCCAAGATATCCACCCACCCGCTTTTAAAAATGTTTTTTTGTTGGAAGAATATAATCATCTTCCATGCTGCTATCGAGAGTATTGTTTCACACCTGCCAAGTCTTAAGCTGAAAAAATAACATCCAACTGTTTTGAGGTATTTTAAGAATGGCTTAGAGTGAATTTCAGGTACAAATCCTGCCATCCTGCTAGAATACGGGTGCTCACTCGACGCATTAAACTACATGTTTCCCTTTCCCCATTCCCCCCCCCCCACACGCTTTGAGAGAAAGAAACTCTGCTGTCTTGTGTTTATAGTATAAGATGAAAGAAGTCAGCACATTTTTGCATAATTCAAATGGTAGGAAGTCATTGACATGATGAATGGTCTTGGATCAGCTTTTGAAGAGTGAAAGAAAGAGAAAGAAAAAAGCCAGATGACATTTGAAATTCATGAACAGATAAAGGTCTTCCATTCAGATATACAGTATTTACCCATTGCTGAAATGTGTCTCAGAAATGGGGTGATCACTCAAAACAGAAGTTACATTTTCAGGCAGGGAAATGGAAAGTACAAGGACCAGTAGGAAGCACCCATCTCTGGTTCAACGGGTCTGGACTCTGTTCGACATAGACAACAGTCATTGGTGAGCAGGGGAACTTTGTCCAACCCACTGTAAAGTAGTTTTTGATATCCAAAAGGTGGGAATTAAGATACAGATTTTCATACTTGGTTCTGTATTGATTTGTAGATCAATGATACTGTAAATTGAGTATCATTGATCTACAAGTCAATACAGAACCAAGTATGAAAATCTATCTTAATTCCCACCTTTTGGATAATTTTAATTCTGGATTTCTAAGATTCAGTCAGTTAGCTACCACACTGCTTTTTGCTAGCAAATGTAACACTCCCTCCAAAACTGATAAGGTGGCATCTCTAATGTTTACATTTTAACGTTTGTGATGTACCTACCTCAAGCATATACAGTGCCTTCAGAAAGTATTCATACCCCTTGACTTATTCCACATTTTGTTGTGTTACAGCCTGATTTCAAAATGGATGAAATATATTTTTTAATTACTCATCTACACACAATACCCTATAATGACAAAGTGAAAACATGTTTTTAGAAATGATGCAAATTTACTGAAAATGAAATACATAACTATCTTAAGTATTCACACACCTTCGCTATGACACTCCAAATTGCTTTTCAGTGGCAGGGACTGGCAGACTGGTAAGGATAGACGGAACAATGAATGGATCCAAAACTTAGGCAAATACTTGATGAGAACCTGCTTTAGAGTGCAAACGACCATAGACTGGGGTGAAGATTTATGTTACAACAGGCCAATGACATCAAGCATACAGCCAAAGCAACGCTGGAATGGCTTCAGAACAAGAATGTGAAAGTCCTTGAGTGGCCCAGCCAAAACCCAGAATCCCTTTGAAAATCTGTGGAAAGACTTGAAGATTGTTGTTCACCGTCACTCCCCATCTAATCTAACAGATCTTGAGAAAATCTGCAAGGAAGAATGGGAGACAATCCGCAAATCCAGATGTGCAAAGCTGATACAGACATACCCAAGACTACTCAGGGCTGTAATCGCCGCCAAAGGTGCTTCTACAAAGTATTAACTCCGGTGTGAATACTTATGTAAATTAGATATTTCTGTATTTCATTTTCAATACATTTGCTAACATTTCTAAAAACATGTTTTCACTTTGTCATTATGGGGTATTGCGTGTAGATGAGTCAAAATAAAAATCTATTTAATCCATTTTGAATTTGGGCTGTAACACAACAAAATGTGGAATAAGTCAAGGGGTATGACCAAAAGTAAGGCAGGCATTTTGAAACACTAAGGCCGACAGAAATAGCTCTAGTCATGCAGGGGTCAATCATGACATGTTAATGACAATATAAATCCATGTAATTAGTAAGGTTCTGAAGTCAGTCTCACCCTGCAATTATAAAATGTATTTCAATAACAGAAAATAACACATTTAGCCTATTTCTCATTTTAAGCCGGCTGGGCATGTGTCACAGTATTATGGTATGAGGTGCTCCACATTCATTTGAAAAATGTATATAATTATAAAGGGAGCCTGTCATAACTGACCTTTCACTTCACAGACCTTTTGGGACCATCAAATTTACATGTATGATTTTTTGGACACAGTCTTGGTCGGTGGACTTGAACTGATGTACTGAACCTTGCTATTTATGTTGATTTCCACTATGATTCATGTGATGCTGCTTCATGGAGAAAATGACTTTCCTCAGCTGTGCAATGTGTTACCTCACTGGTGTTCCCCCTACCCCACCCCACCCCACCCCCCAACACCCCATCTCACCAGCTAACATTATGGTTCCTGTTTAGTGGGGCACATAGTTTAAACGTTGACGAGAATTTGTATATATATGGACCAGTTTCACCCAGTTTCTAAATGTTTTCTCCGTAATTAACATGTTCCTGTGAACTAAGGCCTCTTTCAGCGAAGATGAATCCTTTTACTGCAAATGTGGGTTTATTCTATAACAATAACATTGACAATATAGCTTCCTCTCTTGAGAGAATTCACTTTACTTCTGCCTCTTTTTGTTACAAAACAAATAAGGAATAACATGCTAAAACATGACAAAGCCCCCTTGAAATAGATTGGTCATTGATGCTCAAATCTAAATAACTCCCACATCCATGTGATAATCAGCATAAAGATAGTACAAAGTTAAAGGGCTCGATTCTATCTGTATAGCTGAAGCGCTATCGAAATGTAAAGGTAATTTCCGATTGGACTGACATATGCAGCATTTACCGTGACTGCAGTCTCCGCTAACGCGGGAACATTGCCTTTAAATTTAAATCATGCTATAACGCTGAACTTCAGTGATACAGATTGAATCCAGCCCAAACTTTCGGAGCCTCTTATGCCCTCATCCCTTAAAAAAATTAATAATTAAATGATCTACGTACCTTGCTGTCAGATTTGTGTGTTAGTTAATTATACAGCCTGAGCCTATATACTGTATATCTACACTCTTAGAAAAAAGGTGCTATCTAGAACCTAAAATGGTTATTCTGCTGTCCCCATAGGAGAACCCTTTGAAGAACCCTTTTGGTTCCAGGTAGAACCCTTTCCATAGAGGGTTCTAAATGGAAACCAAAAGGGTTCTACATGGAACCAAAAAGGGTTATCCTATGGGGACAGCTGAAGAACCCTTTTGGAACCCTTTTTTTCTAAGAGTGTACTCTTGGAATGGCTCTGGTTTTGCAGGCCATCTCTACATACATTTAGCAGGTTAGTGTTTTTTATCAAAAATCTTGTTCTGGAGGCAGCTCTGCTGAGTGGTCACTAGCTAGCACAGCCACAAAGTAATAAAATCTGATTTTAAACCTAACCTTAAATCAATTAAATTGTTTTTATACATTTTTATATATATAGCAATTTTGACTTTTCAGCTGACCTATCTAAGGGGAAATCTCTCAGTTCTGCCTCCATGACAAGACGCATGACAATAAACGTCAACCAGCAGACATGTCAGCTTCTACTTCAGCCACTTGTTTTGATTAATAAAGTTTTCATTCCTCGACAGAAGCACTTCTGTCATACGAGACAAGGCAAATATACTTTGCTTTGATTGTGTTGTAATTCATGAGAATAACTCAAAATGCTTGTCGATATTTCTACAGTGATAACTTTGAAACAGGATATGATTCAATTAACACCACACGCACTCAGCCTTGGCCTAGTTTGCAGGCCATATAATTATTGAACCATTCACTTCAGATTGGTTTGCTAACTCCTCATCACTCCGCTGATGTTGAGAGTGGCACTTGGCATCAGAGTGCTAAGAGTTACAGGCCGCTAATTAGGCAAGTGGTTCCTCAATTATCTGTGTGAAGACAAACATTGGAAGTGTCAGCCACCCTCACTCAGTCATTTAAACAATGTTTATAAACTGTCAACAAGTGGTCAAGCTACACTTGTAAGGGATTCCTGCTGCCTTTTCGCTGGATTCTGACAGAGATAACAAGCTAATATCATGCTTATGTCTACATCAGAGTGTGTGTGTGTGTGTGCCAAACCAAAGAAAAAACAAATACAGAATGTGTGGACAATGTCTTTATTGAATCGGTTGTTAGTCTAGATATTGCTTTTTCATTTAAGTAGACATTTTGGAATTGATCACATTCTATTCATCTGGGTACATCTACATTAGCAGCGTCTGCCCATGGGTTGATGCTTCTGTGAAAATTTTGAAGTCAAGTGAGTCATCCAAATCTGGCAGTACCATCTGTGTTACATTTTTGGGGCTGTTTGTAAGCTATTTCCAGTTAATAGGCTAAATATATCCAGTTGAACCCAACACGGATTCCCACGTCTGTCTCAACAACTCACCCCCATTTTCTGTATAGGGCGACCAACACACTATCACTATCATCTTATTGTGAAATAGACACAAATTACTTATTCAAAATTTGTGACAGGATTTTCATCACAACGCATTTCGTGTGTATTACACGATTTTCTTTCTTCATAACGCATTCGTGTACATTACAAGAATTCCAATTTGTTGTGGCTAATGTTAGCTAAGCTAGCTATGTTAGGGGTTAAGGTTAGGGTTAGAGGTTAAGATTAGAGCTAGTTAACATGCTAGCTAAGTAGTTAAAGGGTTAAGTTTAGGAGTTAGGTTAAAGGGTTAAGGTTAGGGTTAGGGGAAGTGTTAGCTAACACGCTAAGTAGTTGCAAAGTAGCTCGTAGTTGCAAAGTAGCTAATTAGTACAAATTGTAAAGTTATCCATGATTAGATTTGAACACACAACCTTTGGGTTGCTAGAAGTCCGCGTTATAGGCCGACCCATCCTCCCCGACCAACCTCCCTCTTATCGTTTCTGTCTTAAGTAACCTATTGTCTTTATCTGTGATTGAAATGCACTGTATACAAAATTCTATACTGTACTCGAAAAAATACTTTTTTGTGTGCCTGTCACAAATTTCCAATAGGCAATTTGTGTCTATTTCACAATAATCTGTGATACTGGGTTGAGGACGACAAGTAGACCTATGCTACTGAAAGGGGAGGGTGGTTAGTTTTACACCTAGTTCACCAAAGTCCTCACCTCTTCACTGTGAAAACCGCAATGTATGGTTAACATTCTGTGGCTAACATTTGGTGTTCCACGTTGGGAGCTCTCCCTATTAGCACAATGACTTGAAAACAATTGTACAGTTTTTCCGCCAACAAAAACTATGTTTCACCCTCTCTGTGACTGATTTGATAATGACATTTATTTATAATGAAGAAAACTGTGCAGTCCATTTACTGTAGGAAAAATGTACATCAGTAATTTTCATTTCAACAGACACTCAGACAGTACTCACACTATACAAACACTTCCATCCACAACAAGCACACTGTTCTCTCTTGTTGAACTTTCTGCACCCCTTTTCTCGGTAGTGAATGATTTCTCATAAACACCCCCAACAGACAGCCTCTAATTGTCTGTTCCCCCTCAAAAACTAATCCGAAAGGCATTTCTCTTTGAGAGGTTCGCGGATGAACATTAACCAAACAAACAGTCTGCTATCCCCTTTCCAGAATAAGGGCTAGATTTCACCTTGTATCCAGACGAGGGGTAGAATTCATCAGTATAAAAATAATAACGCTACTAACATTAATTGTGATGAATAGCCCAGATACTGTAACAGACTTCTCCTCATCAAAAAACAAATCTCTGCATTATTTAAACTGATCGCCTGTTGAAATTAATAGAAAATGAAGATGTGCTGCCGACCCCAAGAATTCGCCCCTCTAGCAGCTTCAAGCCAATGCTATCAATTGTGCTGTAGATTCGAAACCATTGTTATTCTTGCAGATGTTAGCAATAAAGGAAGAGGGGGTTGGTGAGAAATGAGGGAAGAACGGGATTAAGAAAAAGCAGACGCTGGAAATTACACCGTGGGCCTGTAATCATGGGAGCCGGCTGCAGTTTAGTAGCTATGGATTCCAGACTGCACAGCACCTGACATTCTATTGCTGTATTTATATCTTTCTAAATAGGCTTTTGGCCCATCAGCCAAAATCCTTCTATCATTTTTGTCGGCTCTTACAGCAGCAGTAAAAAGGATGTGGGAGAAAAGGAGAATTGGACTGTGTCCCGATGCTCTTAAATGGCTTCTCTTCTTATGCACTCTCTCACGACCATTCAGGTGAAAAGACAGGATAGGCTTAGGTCGAACACCACGTTGTACACCATGTACACTGACTCTCTTACACTACCCACACACTCACACATACTGTACTTACACCGACACTCCAACACACACATACACACTACATACGCGCACACACACACACACTCTCCACAAACACTGCTGCTACTCTATTTATTATCTATCCTGATTGCCTAGTCACTTTTACCCCCACCTACAGTTGAAGTCGGAAGTTTACATACACTTAGGTTGGAGTCATTAAAACTCATTTTTCAACCACTCCACAAATTTATTGTTAACAAACTATAGTTTTGGCAAGTTGGTTAGAACAACTACTTTGTGCATGACACACGTAATTTTTCCAACAATTGTTTACAGACAGATTTTTTCACTTATAATTCACTGTATCACAATTCCAGTGGGTCAGAAGTTTACATACACTAAGTTGACTGTGCCTTCCAGAAAATTATGTAATGGCTTTAGAAACTTCTGATAGGCTAATTGACATAATTTGAGTCAACTGGAGGTATACCTGTGGATGTATTTCAAGGCCTACCTTCAAACTCAGTGCCTCTTTGCTTGACATCATGGGAAAATCAAAAGAAATCAGCCAAGACCTCAGAAAAAAATTGTTGACCTCCACAAGTCTGGTTCATCCTTGGGAGCAATTTCCAAACGCCTGAAGGTACCACGTTCATCTGTTCAAACAATAGTACGCAAGTATAAAAACCATGGGACCACGCAGCCGTCATACCGCTCAGGAAGGAGACGCGTTCTGTCTCCTAGAGATGAACGTACTTTGGTGCGAAAAGTGCAAATCAATCTCAGAACAACAGCAAAGGACCTGTGAAGATGCTGGAGGAAACAGGTACACAAGTATCTATATCCACAGTAAAACAAGTCCTATATCGACATAACTTAAAAGGCCTCTCAGCAAGGAAGAAGCCACTGCTCCAAAACCGCCATAAAAAAGCCAGACTACGGTTTGCAACTGCACATGGGGACAAAGATCGTACTTTTTGGAGAAATGTCCTCTGGTCTGATGAAACAAAAATAGAACTGTTTGGCCATAATGACCATCATTATGTTTGGAGGAAAAAGGGGGATGGCTTGCAAGCCGAAGAACACCATCCCAACCGTGAAGCACGGGGGTGGCAGCATCATGCTGTGGGGGTGATTTGCTGCAGGAGGGACTGGTGTACTTCACAAAATAGATGGCATCATAAGGAAGGAAAATTACGGGGATATATTGAAGCAACATCTCAAGACATCAGTCAGGAAGTTAAAGCTTGGTCGCAAATGTGTCTTCCAAATGGACAATGACCTCAAGCATACTTCCAAAGTTGTGGCAAATTGGCTTAAGGACAACAAAGTCAAGGTATTGGAGTGGCATTCACAAAGCCCTGACCTCAATCCTATAGAACATTTGTGGGAAGAACTGAAAAAGCGTGTGCGAGCAAGGAGACCTACAAACCTGACTCAGTTACACCAGCTCTGTCAGGAGGAATGGGCCAAAATTCACCCAACTTATTGTGGGAAGCTTGTGGAAGTCTACCCGAAACATTTGACCCAAGTTAAACAATTTAAAGGCAATGCTACCAAATACTAATTGAGTGTATGTAAACTTCTGACCCACTGGGAATGTGATGAAAGAAATAAAAGCTGAAATAAATCATTCTCTCTACTATTATTCTGACATTTCACATTCTTAAAATAAAGTGGTGATCCTAACTGACCTAAGACAGGGAAGTTTTAGTAGGATTAAATGTCAGATTGTGAAAAATGTTTAAATGTATTTGGCTAAGGTGTATGTACATCTACATATTACCTCAACTACCTCGTACCCCTGCTAATTGTCTTACTTTTTAACTCTGCATTGTTGGGAGGGAGCATAAGTAAGCATTTCACGGTACAGTCTACACCTGTTGTATTCGGCACGTGACAAATAAAATATGATTTGATTCGATTTTCTCTCTCCGAATTCCTGTTTTAACAGTGAACATGAAAGAAAGGAGACAAGGAAAGGAGGCTATTGAAGACTGTTGGGACCCAGCCCTGATTTGGCAAGTGTCCAACTACTTCTCTGTAATGACCCTTCGCAAAGTCAAAATACTAATACAAAATGTCCTCCTAATTTCCTCTTTCTCCCTTCTGACACTGTTCAGAAGACATGAGAGAGTAGGTGAGAACAGGTGAATGTAGAAAAGCGTAACATCATGATGGCTTTTAAATTCCTTTTGATCCCTGGTTTGTCATTTCAAGCCCCGGTTAAGTTTTTTTTAATAATGCGCTGCGATGACAGGTGAATGGATGACAATAAGTACACCGTATGTACACACCTCATTTAGCTCAAGAGTTTGGTTCTTAGAGAAACAATGAAAAAGCCATCAGGGGTGTTTCTCTGTGAAAAGTGGCTGGTAGACTTGTTGGGCTTCCCCTGAGGACATTCATCCTCCAGTCAATCCATCCCTAATCCCCCAGATCCCCGAACCACTTTGGAACAATGATAGCGGAGATTCACAGTCCCTCTGTGAAAGAGACGCTATCACACATGTTGGTTTTTGTGGCCACATAAATTCTTGGGGGATATTGTAGCAATTTGCCAGGAATCTGCTTTTGTAAAAGAGCCCTCTTGTCAGACGAGGCCTCATGTCAAACGGAGGAAATTCTTGCGATCATATTGTATAATCAACATGCCAAATCCTGGGCTTCTGCTGTAGTAACATTGGTCTGTGGTCGTATTTTTCAGGTTTCTAGTCTATGCATTAGGAGACTTCTACACCACAGACATTCATGTTAGCTCTCTGGTAGCTTTATAGCGTTGCCTCTTTCATACACAGGTTCCGTTTCAAGTGCTTTGCAGCTTTGTTTTATGGCAGGAACACTCAAGCTCCCTAGCTACATCTCCTTAAATTGTCTGTGCAAACAACCATCCACAGTGTAAATTAATTGCGATATTTATGTATGTATTGATGTATAGTTCTCAACAAAGTTTAGTGCAGGGGATTACCAACAGCCCCTGTCCCAAATGACTCTATTCAATAAACGGCCTATGTCTAATGTTGGGCATTAGTGTGTTGAATTACCATAAATAGGCCTACTGACTGAAATGATAGCAAAAACACTAGAATTTAGGGATGAAGGAGGGGTTAAGAACCCAGGAGGGAGGAAATGTTGTGAGGTCAGCCTCTTGGGCTTTCTGGGATCCAGATGAACAAGAGGCAGCACCGACGGCAGCCATCGGGAGATTTGTGTTTGCAGGAGTCGTCAACGGGCTAGACCGGCCTGAGATAAAGACGAGTATAGGGAGAGTCTCAGTCATGTCAACACTGGTCGGGCACACGGCGTCCTGCTCCTAAACCACTCTGTCAGCCATTTGTCAAAGGAGTGAAATTATAGTGACTCGCACCCGAGGAGCACATACCTCTATTCATCCTCAAGGGCCTTTATCCAAACAGAAGCACCAAATTGTACAGTAAATAAAAAGTGCAAAGTTTTGTTTTTTTTGCTCGCTCTGTGACGGCATGGGCCGACATGCGGATGTGAGACTGCACTCAGAGTAAGCCTGTTGATGTATTGAGGGAAGACAGAAAACACCAGGACAATGACACATTGAATTACAGGCTGAAGACACAGTACCCTAGTCTTCAATAGGACCCGCTAACCCAGTTTACGGGAGAAGTCGACGACATCACTTGTCTTGCATCTGAAGAATGTGCTATTTGATTCATGTTCTTGACATAACGCTTTTTACAGTGTGAACCAAAAAGGAACTCAATGCATATTAATAAAAAAATGCTTTGATATTGTGCAAGACAAATGTTATTTAGGAACTATTCCAGAAACCCAGTAATTAGTTTTAATTGATTAGAGCCCTCATAAGTAGACTTGTTGGTTCACTTTGACACTTTGGTTCAAAGTGATTCACCAAGGGAGTTTTGACATATGAAAACATATTTGACATTCGTACCCTGATGCAGTTCCCCATTTATGAGAATACCAGAATACGTTTCAATTTCACAAGAACTCAAAATAAAAATGTCAGGATGTGTTGAACAAGATGCATATTCTATAGTATGTTAGCACACTCCCAGTTGTCCAAAAACTGCCACCGTTGAATGCCGTGGCGTAAAACAAAGACTTCAATAACCATAGGTCTGGCTATCACCGCCCCCTCAGCACTAAGTTGGGTTGGTGAATGTGGGTGACTTTTCCATTGATGTAATGCACCAAAGGGGCGGGGGGGAGGGGAGCATGTGTACACACAGAGGCCCATCCATCTGTCAAAAGGAATGCCCATCAGCGGACCCCCCTTTCTGGGGGATGCCCCCCTCCCGACCCCCTCCTGATGCTGTCACCCCCGGCCCAACCTCCCGTCATGAACCCTGAAAGGCTGCGTTGAAATATGAGGCACCTCACAGTCAAGGTCGCCCTGTTCCTCCCTGCCCCGGGTTCATATTTATTTAGGGATTGGCCACCAAGCAAAGCGTGCCAGTAAGCTAACTGTTTCCCTGCCCTGGCAAATCTCCATCTCAAATCTCCATCTCCAAGAATTATGGCATTGAAAACCACCTTCTCATTAGGAGAGAAAGAAAAAAGGGGAAAAAGAATGAAGGAGATTTCCTGAATTTCAGATTGAGGAATCCATGTTGCTCTCCTGCCACAAATTTGAGTGTGGTTGTGGTTCCTACAGTATGGCGCTACTACCAAAGTGGTCCAAAGTACACAGGTCCAGGAGTGTGCAAGTTAATATTGGTTCCTATCACACAATCTAAAAACTGTACTGACTGGATCTGACAAAGAGGAATGAGCCCCTCTGTTCGAAAAGCCTGGGAGCATACTGACACTGTGACTATTTTAGCTCAAAGATGGGAGTCGCTCAACATTTTTAATGCATCTCTATAGTATAAGACTTTAGCTTCTACTTTTACTTAATTGTTACGTCTACATATACACACCCCTATACTCGCACCCAATTTACATTGGATTAACTATCCCCTAAAAATATTTTCAATATACTAAAGTATGCATGCAAGTGTAAATGCTGTGCTTCTGTAAAGCTAACAAAATGGATCACCACTACACTTTCTGTGACTGTAGGCCTATCGCTGGTATTAAGTCCCATGGTGGAAATGCTCTATATCAGACTCAAGAGCCATGGAGGTTTTGACAATGACTGCAGCTACCTAACAGGTTAGAGGTAAGCAACTTGATAAAATGGGCAAGTATTGTACGTGTTTGGTGTAGCTTCTGAAGAAGCACCCTAGAGCTATGCAAAAGACACCAGATATCCTGGTGAGGAAAGGTCAGGAAAGTGTGATAAACTATAGTGTTAGCCATGGCACCATTTCAATAAAATATCCCAGATAACAGCTGAAAACTATTATCCAAATGTTGCTAAAAATAAGTACTTGTGAATTGTCGCTATCATTGCTGCTATCAGGTTACAGTGAATGAAAGAATATAGATGAGATAACAAACCTTGGTTACTTTAACATATCTTAATATCAATGTCATTCAGCCAACAAAATGTAACACTTAAATTTGATATGCCCAGGAAGCTTTCCTTACCGCTTTGTTTGAAACTAATCCTGAGTCAACACAGACATCAGGCAACAGGTTCGCACGAGAGCTGAGGTAATAGTCAGAAGAGAAAAAGAGAGATGGACCTTGCGACTCTTACTTATGTAGTTATAGTAGGTTTGACATGGTATCTATAAAACTTGAGTGTCCCAGGTGTGGCTTCAACTTTGATCCCACAAAAATATGTAAACATGTTTGTTTGTTTAGTCTGGGATTAACCATGAGAACCACACCAGGTGTTCTCCACACCTAATACATGTAAGATGATTGGATTCAATTAATATATTAACCCAGTAAAAAAATATATGTTCCTTGTAAGACATTATCAGTCACTAAAAGGAATTTTCCTTCCAAAGAAAATGGGCAAGTATTTTGTTATTTTATGCTATGGCGTGGCGCAAAGGAATCAAGGATCTAAACATAAGATGGCGTAGCAGTGATGGCGTGTATTCTGTAGTGTCCTCGTGTAAATAGCCTGTTTTTTTATGTTTTTTTCGTATATATTTCTCAATCTCACTTTCCATCCTTTAACTAAATATACTTTCCTGCAACCTGCCTCACCCAATGTGGAACGGATTCTATTATTTCTTTATACCTTTTTACCTAGAACCTCTGGCTGAAACTAGCCAACTAACCAGCTACTTGCTATTAGCCACCGTTAGCGGTCTTCACCATTGTCCGTGGCCTGCACTACATACCAGCCAGCTCTAGCCTGGACAGTTATCGACCAGTCTGCACAGCGTGCTATCGACCCGGAGCATATCGGAATTTCTGCCGGAATCACTGGACCATAACCATAACAATCATCGTAACAAGCTAGCTGCAACCGAATGGCTGTTGTTGTTGTTGGCTAATCACCACTGTGCCGAAGCAAGCACCAGTTAGCCTTGAGCTAGCCTCGAGCCAGGCCCATCTCCCGGCTCTACCTCTCTGTCAACCGGACGGGACCTCCTAGTGTCAACACAGAGCCCCACCGATCCATCACGACTGGCCTGCCGATGTAATCGTCTGATGTGGTTTCAACGGGCTTCCCGTTGCGACGACCATGAGGATCCATTTGCTAGCCCCGGCCCGCTAGCACACACAATCAACAGCCATGCCTCCTGCTCGCCTGTGCGGTAGCAGCCACCGAACTGCTCCCGGACTCACCTATTGCTGTTCACTGGACCTTATGATCACACAGCTACACAGCTGATGCCTGCTGGACTGTTCCTTTATACGGTACCCCATCCTGTTTATCTGTTTAGCTTCAGCCCAAACTTTCATCGCCATTACCAGCTGTTGTCTTAGCTCTCTCGAATAACACCTGTGATTGCTTTATGCCTCTCTCCCATGTCAATATGCCTTGCCTATTTCTGTTTCGGTTAGTTCTTATTGTACTATTTCACTGTAGAGCCCCCAGTCCCGCTCAACCTGCCTCAGATAGCTCCTTTGTCCCACCCCCCATACACACGGAGACCGGCTCAATCGGTGCCTCCAGTGATGCTATCTCTTTCATCGTTACCGAACACTTAGGTTTACCTCCACTGTACTCATATCCTTCCATATCCTTGTCTGTACATAATGCCCTGAATCTATTCTACAATGCCCGGAAATCTGCCCCTTTTATTCTCTGTACCCAACGCACTAGAAGACCAGTTCTTAAAGCCTTTAACCGTATCCTTATTCTATTCCTACTCTGTTCCTCTGGTGATGTAGAGGTTAACCCAGGCACTGTAGCCCCCAGTATTACTCCTACTCCCCAGGCGCTATCATTTGTTGACTTCTGTAACCGTAAAAGCCTTGGTTTCTTGCATGTTAACATCAGAAGCCTCCTCCCTAAGTTTGAGTTATTCACTGTGTTAGAACACTCCACCAACCCTGATGTTCTAGCAGTGTCTGAATCCTGGCTTAGGATGGCCACCAAAAATTCAGAAATTCCCATCCCCAATGACAACATTTTCTGTCTAGATAGAACTGCCAAAGGGGGCAGAGTTGCAATCTACTGTAAAGACAGCCTGCAGAGCTCTATCATACTATCCAGGTCTGTGCCCAAACAGTTTGAGCTTCTACTTCTAAAAATCCACCTTTCCAGAAATAAGTCTCTCAATGTTGCCGCTTGTGACAGACCCCCCTCAGCCCCCAGCTGTGCCCTGCACACCATATGTGAATTGATTGCCCCCCATCTATCCTCAGAGTTCGTACTGCTTGGTGACCTAAACTGGGATATGCTTAACACCCCGGCCGTCCTACAATCTAAACTAGATGCCCTCAATCTCATACAAATTATCAAGGATCCTACCAGGTACAATCCTAAATCCGTAAACATGGGCACCCTCATAGATATCATCCTGACTAATTTACCCTCTGAATACACCTCCGCTGTCTTTAACCAGGATCTCAGCGATCACTGCCTCATTGCCTGCGTCTGTAATGGGTCTGCGGTCAAACGACCACCCCTCATCATTGTCAAACGCTCCCTGAAACACTTCAGCGAGCAGGCCTTTCTAATTGACCTGGCTCGGGTATTCTGGATGGATATTGACCTCATTCTGTCAGTAGAGGATGCCTGGTTGTTCTTTAAAACGTGCTTTCCTCTCCATCTTAAATAAGCATGCCCCATTCAAAAAATTCAGAACTAAGAACAGATATAGCCCCTGGTTCACCCCTGACTTGACTGCCCTTGACCAGCACAAAAACATCCTGTGGCGTACTGCATTAGCATCGAACAGCCCCGGCGATATGCAACTTTTCAGGGAAGTCAGGAACCAATATTTCCTAACTGATTGTGTATATTGGTTCCTGACTTCCCTGAAAAGTTGCATATCGCCGAGGCTAGCTTTTTCAAACAGAAATTTGCATCCTGTAGCACTAACTCCAAAACGTTTTGGGTCACTGTAAAGTCTATGGACAAAAAGAGCACCTACTCCCAGAGGCTAGGAAACACTGTCACCACTGATAAATGTTTGATAATCGAGAATTTCAACAAGCATTTTGCTACGGCTGGCCATGCTTTCCACCAGGCTACCCCTACCCCGGCCACTAACTCTGCACCCTCCGCTGCAACTTGCCCATGCCCACAACCCGAAAGTATTTGAAAGCCAAGTTAACAAACAGATCACCGACCATTTCGAATCCCACCGTACCTTCTCCGCTATGCAATCTGGTTTCTGAGCTGGTCATGGGTGCACCTCAGCCACGCTCAAGGTCCTAAACGATATTATAACCGCGATCGATAAAAGACAGTACTGTGCAGCCGTCTTCATTGACCTGGCCAAGGATTTAGACTCTGTCAATCACCGCAATCACACCATTTTGTATACATCTGGCTCTTCATTGGACACTGTGTTAACAAACCTCCAAATGAGCTTCAATGCCATACAACACTCCTTCCATAGCCTCCAATTGCTCTTAAACGCTAGTAAAACTAAATGCATGCTCTTCAATCGAACGCTGCTTGCACCCGCCCGCCTGACTAGAATCACTACTCTCAGCGGGTCTGACTTAGAATATGTGGAGAACTACAAATACCTAGGTGTCTGGTTAGACCGTAAACTCTCCTTCCAGACTCACATTAAGCATCTCCAATCCAAAGTTAAATCTAGAATTGGCTTCTTATTTCGCAAAACAAAGCCTCCTTCACTCATGCTGCCAAACATGCCCTTGTAAAACTGACTATCCTACCGATCCTTGACTTCGGCAAATTCATTTACAAAATAGCCTGCAACACTCTACTCAGCAAATTGGATGTAGTCTATCACAGTGCCATCCGTTTTTTCACCAAAGCCCCATATACTACCCATCATTGTGACCTGTACGCTCTCGTTGGCTGGCCCTCACTACATACTCGTCGCCAAAGCAACTGGCTCCAGGTTATCTATGAATCACTGCTAGGCAAATCCCTGCCTTATCTTAGCTCATTGGTAACCATACCAACACCCACCCGTAGTATGCGCTCCAGCAGGTATATCTCACTGGTCATCCCCAAAGCCAACACCTCCTTTGGCCACCATTCCTTCCAGTTCTCTGCTGCCAATGACTGGAATCTCTGAAGCTGGAGACTCTTATCTCCCTCACAAACTTTAAGCATCAGTTGTCAGAGCAGCTTACCGATCACTGCACCTGTACACAGCCCATCTGTAATTAGCCCACCCAACTACCTCATCCCCATATTGTTATTTATTTTGCTCATTTGCACCCCAGTATCTGTATTTGTACATCATCTTCTGCACATCTATCACTCCAGTATTAATACTAAATTGTAATTATTTTGCACTATGACCTATTTATTGCCTTACCTCCATAACTTACTACATTTGCACACACTGTATATAGATTTTCTTTTTTTCTATTGTGTTATTGACTGTATGTTTTGTTTATTCCATATGTAACTCTGTGTTGTTTTTATCCCACTGCTTTGCTTTATCTTGGCCAGGTCGCAGTTGTAAATGAGAACTTGTTCTCAACTGGCTTACCTGGTTAAATAAAGGTGAAATAAAAATAAAATAAAATAAGGCCCTTTACAAAGGATACTATGACAACACATTGAAATACCTCAAAAGTCTACTGTCCTGGATCTTTTACAAGATGGCTGCCGATGGGCATTCTCTAATTGTGTCCTTTGGCTCCTCTGTTCTGCGTTGTCCTGCCATGCTTTTGTGAGGCCGAGCTGGATTGGCCATTAACTCTATTTACTCCCCTCTCCTCGAGGCGATGATCTCATGAGAAATATAACGAAGAAAGAAGGCTTTCCAGGTCCATGGTTAAAGAACACTGCAAAACCTGGAGTTCTTCTCGTACACTTTTGGCTTACCACAGTAAAGGGCCATTCAATGATGACTTTGGATACTATCGAAGCCATTTCCTAATGGCCATTCTGGCATGGAACGGCCACTATTTAAATGTTATTGAAATGCTGCTAAATTATAACTGAACATTGCTTTCATGACACAGAATTTCACTGCCCCGACAAGTCAAAGTCTTCTGTTCCCTACTGTTGTGATGACTCATCCATGTAGTTTATCCAGCGCAGAAGGCAATATTGATGTCATTTTAACCAGAAACGGGTTGAAATGGCATCATTATGAGGTCATTTTAACCACTTTGGCTTGCTGGGTATACACAGAGTGTACAAAACATTAGGAACACTTGCTCTTTCCATGACAGACTGACCAGGTGAATCCAGGTGAAAGCTATGATCCCTTATTGATGTCACTTGTTAAATGCACTTCAATCAGTATAGATGAAGGGGAGGAGACAGGTTAAAAAATGAGACAATTGAGACATGCATTGTGTATGTGTGCCATTCAGAGGGTGAATGGGCAAGACAAAATATTTAAGTGTCTTTGAATGGGGTATGGTAGTAGGTGCCGGGCGCACTGGTTTGTGTCAAGAACTGCAACACTGCTGGGTTTTTCACGCTCAACAGTTTCCCGTGGAGTGAAATGGAGTGAAACGCCACTTACAGACGCAGTCCCAAAGTTGTTAGTGTGCAACTACACTTGACTGGATCAAACTTTGCCCCTTTAAAACATGAATTTAATGGCTTCCCTATTAGAATTGACTTGGACCTCCGGAACACAGTAGTATGCACCTGGTTGACCAATTGGAAGTAGTATTAATGAACTAGAAACATATACAGTACATGAAGAAACAACAGATCTGTACAGAAGCCATGACAGCCATCAGAAGTGTTTACTGTAAAAGCTAAGTATTAGGTGAAAGAATGGATTTACATTGAGGGGGGAATGGTGTGGTTATGAATGGTAATGTTAGTTCAAGAGCAAAACAAAGACTTGATGGTCACTGTAAAAGTATCCCAAATGTTGTCATAAAAGAATTTGCTTCACTGAAGCAAACTACTCATGAATGTTGGAAAATCACAGGCAATTAGCTCAACTTTATTGTTTATTGCAACCTTCCTTCTTTCTTGCCTTGAGATGTTCCATTCATCCCCCAAAATGGGTCAAAGATGCTCTTAAAGAGACGTTCCGGAACTTTCGCAACTACATAAGTATGTTTTAAACCTGGATAGCTGCCGTCTTATGGGCTCCTGACCAATTCTGGTATTTGTTATTTTTTTAATGCTGATCTTAACTTTTTTTGAACATAATATTTTCCGGCATCATTTCCTATGATGAAAAACATTTTCTGAATATCAGAAAAGTGATCACTAATCTCAATTTGGATGAAGATTTCTACTTCAATGAGTCGGCAGCTGTGGACGTACTGCTCATTCCAGACCAGGCCCTAATCCCCGGGACTCTGAAGAGGAAGAGACGACGCAAGAGAGGCAAAAGAGCGGGCTCCCTGACGAGATTACGCTGGTGAGTACATAAACCACCTCTACCCTCCGTTCTATTGGAGAACGTACAATGACTAGAGAACAAACTGGATGAGCTCCGTTCGAAACTATCCTATCAACGGGACCTAAAGAACTGTAATATGCTATGTTTCTCGGAGTCGTAGTTGAACAAGGACAATGATAATATACATCTAGCTGGTTTTTCTATGCATTGTCAAGACCGAACGGCTGCTTCAGGTGAGGTTAAGTGGGGAGGTTTGTGTCTCTTTGTTAACAACAGCTGGTGCGCGATCTCTAATGTTAAGGAAGTCTCGAAGTTTTGCTCGCCTGAGTTAGAATACCTCATGATACGCTGCAGACCATACTGTTTACCAAGAGTTTTCATCTATATGTTTCGTAGCTGTATATTTACAGCCACAAACCGATGCGGGCACTAAGACCACACTCAACGAGCTGTATAGGGCCATAAGCAAATGAGAAAATGCACATCCAGAGGCGGCACTCCTTGTGGCCAGTGATTTTAATGCAGGAAAACTGAAATATGTCTTACCTCATCTTTACAAGATCACCTTTACTCCACACACAGAAATGCATACAAAGCTCTCCGTCACCCTCCCTTTGGCAAATCTGACCATAGTTCTATCCTCCTGATTCTTGTTTACAAGCAAAAACTCAAACAGGAAGTACCAGTGATGCGCTCAATAAGGAAGTGATCCTATGAAGCGAATGCTAAGCTATAGGACTGTTTCGCTAGCACAAAATGGAATATGTTCCGGGATTCATCCGATAACATTGAGGAGTTTACCACAGCAGTCACCGGCTTCATTAATAAGTGCACAGTGATAGTACGTAAATAACCAGAAGCCATGGATTACAGGCAACATCCGCACTGAGCTAAAGGATAGCGCTGCCGCTTTCAAGGAGTGGGACACTAATCCGGACGCTTATAAGAAATCCCGCTACGACCTCCGACGAGCCATCAAACAGTCAAAACGTCAATACAGGACTAAGATCGAACCTACTGTGCCAGCTCTGATGCTCGTCAGATGTGGCAGGTCTTGCAAACTATCACGGATTACAAAGGGAAACCCAGCCGCAAGCTGCCCAGTGACGCGAGTCTACCAGACGAGCTAAATTCCTTCTATGCTCGCTTTGTGGCAAGCAACACTGAACAATGCATGAGAGCACCAGCTCTTCCGTATGACTGTGTGATCTCGCTCTCAGTAGCCTATGTGAGCAAGACCTTTAAAGAGGTTAACATTCACAAGGCTGAGGGGCCAGACGGATTACCAGGATGCGTACTCAGAGCATGCGCTGACCAGCTGGCAAGTGTCTTCACCAACATTTTCAACCTCTCCCTGACCCAGTCTGTAATACCTACTACATGTTTCAAGCAGACTACCATAGTCCCTGTGCCCAAGAATGCCAAGATAGCCTGTCTAAATGACTATCGCCCCGTAGTACTCACATCTGTAGCCATGAAATGCTTTTGAAAGGCTGGTCATGGCTCACATTAACACCATCATCCCAGACACCCTGGACCCACTCCAATTTGCATACTGCCCCAACAGATACACAGATGATGCAATCTCTATTGCACTCCATACTGCCCTCTCCCACCTGGACAAGAGGAACACCAATGTGAGAATGTTGTTAATTGACTATAGCTCAGCGTTCAACACCATAATGCCCTCCAAGCTCATCACTAAGCTCAGGACCCTGGGACTGAACACTTCCCTCTGCAAGTGGATCCTGGACTTCCTGACGGGCCACCCCCAGGTGGTGAGGGTAGGAAACAACACATATGCCACGCTGACCCTCAACACGGGAGCCCTCGGGTGCATGCTTAATCCCCTCCTGTACTCCCTGTTCGCCCACGACTGCGTGGCCGCGCACGACTCCAACACCATCATTACATTTTCTGACGACATGACCGTGGTTGGCCTGAATCACTGACGACGATGAGACCGCCTATAGAGAGGAAGTCAGTGACCTGGCAGTGTGGTGCCAGGACAACAACCTCTCCCTCAACGTCAGCAAGACAAAGGAGCTGATCATGGACTACAGGAAATGGAGGGCCGAGCACGCCCCCATCTACATCGACGGGGCTGTAGTGGAGTGGGTCGTGAGCTTCAAGTTCCTCGGTGTCTACATTACTAAGGAATTATCATGGTCCACATACACAAACACAGTCGTGGAAAAGGCACAACAATGCCTCTTCCCCTTCAGGAGGCTGAAAATATTTGGCATGGGCCCTCAGATCCTCAAAAGGTTCTACAGCTGAACCATTAAGAGCATCTTGACGGGCTGCATCACCGCTTGGTATGGCAACTGCTTGGCATCCAACCGATGGCGGTACAGAGGGTAGTGCGTACGGCCCAGTACATCACTGGGGCTGAGCTCCCTGACATCCAGGACCTCTATACCAGGCGGTGTCAGAGAAAGGTCCAAAAAAGACTCCAGCCACCCAAGCGGTACTGATGCACCAAGTCTGGAACCAACAGGACCCTGAACAGCTTCTACCCCCAAGCCATGAGACTGCTAAATAGTTGGTTAAATAGTTAACCAATAGCTACCCGGACTATCTGCATTGATCCTTTTTTCACTAACTATTTTGACTAATCACATCAGCTGCTGCTACTGTTTATTATCTGTCCTGTTGCCTAGTCACTTTATCCCTACCTATATGTCCATATCTACCTCAATTACCTCATACCCCTGCACAGACTCGGTACTGGTACACCATGTACAGTTGAAGTCAGAAGTTTACATACACTTAGGTTGGAGACATTAAAACTTGTTTTTCAACCACTCCACAAATTTATTGTTAACAAACTATGTGCATGACACAAGTAATTTTTCCAACAATTGTTTACAGACAGATTATGTCACTTATGATTCACTGTATCACAATTCCAGTTGGTCAGAAGTTTACATACACTAAGTTGACTGTGCCTTTAAATAGATTGGAAAGTTCCAGAAAATGAAGTCATGGCTTTAGAAGCTTCTGAAAGGCTAATTGACATCATTTGAGTCAATTGGAGGTGTACCTGTGGATGTATTTCAAGGCCTACCTTCAAACTCAGTGCCTCTTTGCTTGACATCATGGGAAACTCAAAAGAAATCAGCCAAGACCTCAGAAAAAAAAAAAATGTAGACCTCCACAAGTCTGGTTCATCCTTGGGAGCAATTTCCAAATGCCTGAAGGTACCACGTTCATCTGTAGAAACAATAGTACGCAAGTATAAACACCATGGGACCACGCAGCCGTCATACCTCTCAGGAAGGAGACGCGTTCTGTCTCCTAGAGATTAACATATTTTGGTGTGAAAAGTGCAAATCAATCCCTGAACAACAGCAAAGGACCTTGTGAAGATGCTGGAGGAAACAGGAGAAGAAGAGAGAGAGAGAGAGAGAGAGAGAGAGAGAGAGAGAGAGAGAGAGAGAGAGAGAGAGAGAGAGAGAGAGAGAGAGAGAGAGAGAGAGAGAGAGAGAGAGAGAGAGAGAGAGAGAGAGAGAGAGAGAGAGAGAGAGAGAGAGAGAGAGAGAGAGAGAGAGAGGAGAGAGAGAGAGAGAGAGAGAGAGAGAGAGAGAGAGAGAGGAGAGAGAGAGAGAGAGAGAGAGAGAGAGAGAGAGAGAGAGAGAGAGAGAGAGAGAGAATATTGTCGTGGACCCATTTTGGCTCTTGAGCACTACTTTCAGAACTACTGGCTAAAAGGATTGAAATCTTCAGGAAATAGACCACTAATCCTTTGGGTGCGCGTTCAAGTTGTGGGTGAATGAGGTTCTGTGATGTGGGAGCATTTAAATAATATTACGTTCCCTTTTCTTGACCAATGTTTAGGGAGACAGTGTTAGACCTCAAGTAGAACTTCAAGTACAAATTCTCCAAGTTCAATATGTCATGTAAACTCTGTTTCATATGGGATTTCTATAAAAATAGATCATTTCACAAGGAGGAATCTAAACTCTAACAGGGGAGCAAATTAACCGCCCACAAATTATGGCTAAGAGTATGAAGTTTTCCACCAAAAGTCCCGGTGGAATGCTCTTGCCAAGGGCATGGAATCAGTTACACATGTTTCTATTTGAAGAGACCGTAACCGTGGTTTTGTTATGCTTTCAGAGGATGTTCAGAGAACAAGACTTTGTGCTCTGTGATTTCACTCATCATCTGAAATGTTTTCCGCTTTCTTCTGGACACATTTAATAAGCAGGATATCTTACTTACTTATTGTGTGCGTGTGTGCGTTTTGGAGTAGTCCACGTGTTAAAAAATAGACAGAGAAATCAGTAACATGATTTATATTTTCTTCATAAGCATGAAATAACTCAAATACTTCACTAGACAGTGCTTTTTATGGCTTCTGATTGAGCTAGGAGTCCTATATGAAAGGGTCACATGACACCAATGGAAGAAAACATAGGGCTGTTTAAATTTATATCCCCCCTACTTCAGACTATCATCTTTTTCAGGATGAAACTACAATCCCATTGGACTCTAAAATAGGGGACTGTGTTTCTCCAGATGTGAGAGGGGTGGTGGTGAATTCTGCTGCCATTATGTGGCCGCTAGACTGTAAAGATCAACACTGATTATGATCAAAATTCCTCAGCTAGTGATTTAGTCAACCTTTTGGCAAAAAGATTTACACATGTTAGAATTATCTAATAGGCAGCAGGTAAACTGTGATATCAAACTTATGATTTGTGACTGAAGTTGGTCAGATTGTTGGGTGGGGGGGGGGGGGGGGGGGTTTAGGCTCATTTCTGGCTAGTTGTGAATGGTGGCATTCCTTGGCGATCTTCAAAATGGTGTGTGTCAATATGAAGTGATGAGACAGGACTGCTTTATTGTCCATCTTCATGGAAATTCCTCTTGCTGAGACAAAACCAGAGTTAAGTAACTGGAGGTGGAAAGCAGTTTTGTTTCAATCAGGATTTGGAAGCTTCTCCTTTGGAACCTTCCAGATAACCTTAACACAACCATATACCGGCATGCCAACAGTGACAATCAAGGGGTTAGGGGGTTGTGTAATGCCAGATGCCATTAAGCAAAGCAAGGAGGGCAATAATAAGGTCTGGACACACTGTAAAACTTTTCTCTGTAAATTTACAGCATTATACTGGCACCACAGTGGCCAGCTTAATACTGTAATTTTGCTTTACAGCAGAGATGCTGTAAATGTTTTACTGTACTATTTTCTTTACTGTAAAGACATATTACAGCATCCTTGCTGTAAATTTACAGGGATGCTGTAATGTTTTACAGTAAGGAAAATAGCACTGTAAAGATAAATTAAAGTATTAAGATGGCAACTCTGGTGCCAGGATAATGCGGTACATTTACAGTTAAATTCTACCTGAAATCTAAATGTAAGAAAAACAATACATTTGTACATAAAATACATTTTATTCAAATTGGTAAGAACATAAAAAACAAATTAACAGAATTGACAAGAAAAGTAACAAGAAGATAACACATATGTAACCAAATAAGAGAATCATTACAAAACGAATGTAAAAGTCAGTTGAGGGAGTGGAAGGAAATGTCCATAGGGGGAGCAGTAGGTCAAGTACGTAACCGTTGGGGGGAGGCAGGTAGTAGTGGCTATTCAGCAGCCTGATGGTCTAGGGGTACAAATGATTGGCCAGTCTTCCAGTTTTCGCCGTAATGCTCCTGTGCTACCCGCGTCTGAGTAATGGAAACGGGGAGAACAGGCCATGGCTCGGATGGCTGAGGTCCCTGATGATCTTCTTGGCCTTCCTGCGATACCTGGTGTTGTAGGTGTCCTGTAGGGCAGGCAATGTGCACCCAATGGTGCGTTCGGCTCTGTGTATCACCCTCTGAAGCGCCTTGCGGTCTGCGGCGGTGGAGTTGCCATACCAGACTGTGATACAGCCCATCTGTTTAGGGTAAGGGGGTCCAGAGGAGGTGAAACACACAATAGGACAGTTTGGTCCGGAGAGCATCCAGGAGAGAGAAGTCAGCGCAGCATCAGGTGTTCCTCATGGGGCTCTGTAACAAACCTCCTCAATTCTGACTTGTCAGCTCTTCTCACCCCTAGGACAAGTATACATTTACATTGTTGTCATTTAGCAGACGCTCTTATCCAGAGCGACTTACAGTTAGCGAGTGCATACATTATAATTTTCTTTTTTTTTCTTTTTTTTCATACTGGCCCCCCGTGGGAATCGAACCCACAACCATGGCGTTGCAAACGCCATGCTCTACCAACTGAGCTACATCCCTGCCGGCCATTCCCTCCCCTACCCTGGACGACGCTGGGCCAATTGTGCGCTGCCCCATGGGTCTCCCGGTCGCGGCCAGCTACGACAGAGCCTGGATTCGAACCAGGATCTCTAGTGGCACAGCCTTAGACCGCTGCGCCACTCGGCGCCCGAGACAAATAGACAAATAAAGAATAGAATGAGAGACAGAGAGCACCAGGACTGTTACTCTGTGGGTTAAAAGACAGGGGACAAGGGACATATCAAGCTGGTGTCGTGTGTGTATGTGTACTTACCTCACTAGAGGTCTTCATTCAAACTCAGTGAATGGGGCAAGGTAGGGATTGAGAACAAACAGCTGGCGTCCTCTGGGCCACCTTGTCATGCACTTTGTCCCATCTTCAGGATTCATCATCTTGGGTTGATTCGAACCTACAGCATATATCCAATATAGTTTATGAAATCAATTGAGGCATTGAACAAATACAAATAAGACAGCTAGATACACCTACTTCAAACCCTAGAAAACTAATACATTTCGATAGCCTACACAATATCACAGATTATTTTACCAGACTAGCAACATTTTAATGTCTAGCTGTGCCACCAAATGTTTGCATACTACTGGTAAAGTGAACAGGTTTAGCTAATACTGTAACATTATGGAACAATGCTTTTGAAATTAAACATATGGTTAGCGGGAGAGGCAATATGGACAATCCTGGCCTACAAAATCATTATTTATGTTGCGCAGATGAGATCCAAGTGAACCGAATCACACAGGGTTGTGACAGTTAAGGAGGACACTCTGTCCCAGTGTTTTAACAATTTATGCTGTCCCCATTGAGTAGAATATATCACAGTGACATCTACATGGCTACCAATATTAGGTATTTATTGTGTAGGCTGCTATCCTACTTTAAATACTGTATAATCCTGGGAGGGGAAAATTCACCACGTGACTAGTTTCCACCGCCAACACTGTGTTAGTCTACAGCTGACCAGTGGCACTGCACCTTAGGTCGGCAGGCACCTCGATACAATATGGTGCACTGGTCATTCATATCAGCTTGAGCGGCTCGCGAGTACGGCCCAAAACGCGGTTTATGTGTAAAATGCGGCCCATCAATCCGAAAAAAATATGGGTCATCTTTTGAACTGCTAGAAATAAGCAATTTTCTCTGTAGTAATGGTGGAAACATAACGGTCACGAATCTGCGCTCAGTGCATTCTCTATGGCACTCAGAGGCTGCGATTCAGCCTATAATCACAATATTCTCTGGGTGATGCTTTTCTAGGTCACACAGCTAGATATTTACGAGCAATTTAGAGCAGACTGAAATTGCTTTTGTCAACTTGAGCTAGCTAGCTAGCAAACGTTAGCCAGCTATCTAGCTAGGTTAGCTAAGGAAACGTGCAGTAATTCAACATTGGCTAGCAATAAATATACTTATAAACAAGGCAAAGTACCTACCCAGCAGCTGCTGAAAATATTATTCCACTTCACAGCCGCTTCAAAAGATGTTTACTAGTCTGAGCTTCATGTAGCTCTCCCGACAGCATAAGGTTGGCGCCTGAAACGGATCATTTGAATCTACAGTAGGCATAAGCTATTACTGTAAAGAAATATAGTATGTTATAGTAATTTTTACAGGAGGCTTCCGGATTACAGTTAATAACAGTATTTTTCAGCATTTTACCCATAATGCAGTGCAATCTACAGCATTAATGCTGTACAACACAGTAATGGTATTATACTGTGCATCCTACAGTGTTTTACTGTTGAAATTACAGAAAAGTCTTACAGTGCACACTTTCTGGATGGGAGTATGCTGTATTACACAATATTGTCATTTTACTGGGGTTGGTAAGCAGTTGAGGTATGAGTAATTTAACAGCATTTTTGTTTCATGTACAGTATGTGTGCTACAGTGATATGTTCAAATGTGAATGCATTCAAACTTAAACAAACCTTAAACAAAGTTTTATAGAGTGGTAAAAGTTGACCGTATACAACACTATCCCCTCATGTACAAAGTTGGAGATATTGGGGGCGTCTTAGATTGCTGTCAAGCATGATTAATGTGGAGGTCTGGGGTCCGACTGCTCAGTTCGTCTGTGAGTGGCAGAGGCAGAGATATTCCTTCCCCTGCTGCTCTGATGCTGCTGAATGATTAGGATTGGTTGACATTGTGGTTAGGTGTGTGGCTTGGATGAGGGGCTGATTACACATGTAATGAAGACTGAGGAAAGCCGCTGGGAAACCACATAGACTAGAGGCTTCCGGAAGTGACTGCAATCAGAGAGAGCCACGAAAAGCTGTACCACCGACTGTGTGAGAGCGAGAGAGATTTTAAATGAAATCCAAGAGATCTTGAAATGGAAAGACATAACCTGAGCTGACAATCTGCGACCTCTTTGTCCCTTTTGGATGATCCATCCATCCTTTAGAGGCAAGCCAACATTGGGATAGAGATGATGGGAATGGAGGGTGGTGTGGTTGCTGGCAATAAAATTGTTACACATCTTTTTTTTTAAGCCAAAAGGGGGATAGGCCATTTTTTGTGCTGAAAGAACTTCAGTTATAAACCATATCGCACTCAACATAATCACCACTTTGTTTGTTAAGACTACAGAACACAGAGATAAAGTTTGTTCTGTCGGTAGAAATATTTGGTAGTTCTCCCAAAGATCCTATACTCTGTGCCAAAGTCCACTCATGTCGGTGGAGATGTCAGTAGACTGCACAGATGGATTAATTACAACAAGACACTTGAGATAAGCTTTCCAGACCAAGAAATAGGACCCAAAGAGAAGGTTGGGAACTAATAAGGAGCAGTACATTTTAGTGGCTCGGATAAGCCTGAGTTTGTATTTAGCTTGATTGTTGGCCATCGCTGCATAAGCCCAAAAATATTTAAAGGAGAATTTGCAGCCAGACGGAGCAATAAATAATTACTTATGAAAACGTGTACCTGCCAAAAACCATACAACAGAAACCTTTGTTAAATTAAGCATCATAATCTACAAATTCCAAAATATAAAATATATTAGACTGAGCTACTTGACTCTGGTGTGGCCCTGAAGCAATGTAGAGTCATACTCATAAAGAAACCATTTGGTGGGCTTGGACCTATGTTCCGTTTACTCTTGGCTGGTTCCCTGCCTCATGCTTTATTTGATTAAACTATGTAAACAGATGATCTATTTTTATGTACGCATTTCGAACCAATCTACGTCTAACAGGCAAGTATTTTTGATACAAAAACATCCTTGAAAGACTTAATGAATTATTATACATCGTACATCTACTTTTTGGGGCACGACAATGGATTACAGACACGACATGTGTTACATGTCATATCTAGCAGAAGTAGTGATGTTTGAAGGGTAGATGAAGAACCACCCCGCATAGGAGTTTTGAGAGATCAAAAACCCTGTCTGTCAGTAAGTTTGGATGTGTAACAAGTGCCACAGAAACCACGCAAACCTCCAGAGAGAATGTTAGCTATATGCAGTTACCTTAGCCAGCAAGCTATTTAGCCAACTAACGCTGGCTATTAGCCTAGCCAGCCTAGCCAACCAGCATGGTTATAGTCGGCAAGCTAGAGCCCAACTACCAGAGACCAGTTAGAACACAACTAAGACATAACCGCAGATCAAAAGAGCAGAGACTTACAGATTGATGGCTGGGGCCCATCCGATGGTAAGAGTCAGGGAAAATCCTATAAAAAACTTTAGCGAGAAAAATCCAAAATAGATCGATTCCAGATGTCAGTCAGCTAGCACGCTAGCACCAAGCCAAGGTTGAAAAAGTTACAAAACTCCCATAGCCTACTTCACAGAGAACATGCCAAAAAGTTGACAAAACAAAAAGGAGGTACAGACGAGGTAATAATGTTACACAATTAGAGCAAGCAGGTATGATTTTTTCTTTAATTTTGAGCACATGGTAAGAAGGCACCAGAGCCTGCAGTACTAATGAGTTCCCACTAGATGACACAGCCACAAAGTCCGTGAAGAGCATGAGGTGTGGCTAACATTAGCCAGCTTGCGCTAGCTACCGAGCTAGCATACGAACAAGGTAGCACAAACTAGATCCTCCATATGACGTTGAGAAATAGTGCATTGTGGGTAGTTTAGAAGATATCCGGAAATAAGCTAATAAATATGTAATAACCCAAAAATATAACAATGTTTGTAGTTATAGGTAACCATATCGTTACTGCAACTAAGTTCCTAAGTATTTGACCACACTGTGTTGTTACATTGGTGAGTAAAAACATCAGAGTTCAATGGGGGAAAAACGGTTGGTATGCATACCATAAAAGAGTGACCGACAAGCACAGTTTCTCTTTTGGTGGACGAATATTGTACAGGTGTTTGGGAAACAAATACTAATCTAAAACATATGCAGGGTATACTGTCAGCTGGTTCACGGCTATTTCTGTGTAAACTGGCAGCAATTTTCTTCAGTGGAATACCATAAAGTAAAGTAATCTTTTGCAACATTTTCTCCTGCTATTCTAAATACAACAAAGGATTTGTAAATGTGAAACATCTGTCAGTGGTAGCAATAGGCATAGACTGAGGCAGAGAACGGTAGCCGTATATGTCAACATGTAGAGCTAGCAAACATCCTAACGGGATGAGTACGACTGTGTACTCCCTCTATAGTACTGTAGAAACACTGTCCTGTTATACAGGTGTTATAGGAGGTGTTATAGGAGTACACAAGTTCTTCCATGTTTTTGTATTTATTGGCCATGCTCATCTCTTCTCTCGGAATCCCAACCGTCAACTGAAATAAATAGATGCCAAACTCGTATAGGCGAACAGAGTTAGTGATATAGGGGAAACACTGGTGCAGACCCTATCGGAGTAGGACTATACAGATGGCAGCTGTCAAGGGGGAGTACGTGCCAAAGCTAACAGTACTGAAGGGCTCTGCCATGCTGGACTGATTAAGTCCCCAACCTCCTTTTAGCATTGACTGACAGAGAGAGAGCTGTATTCAGTGATGTATCCCGTTTTACACGCATGGGTGGGTAAGTGTTTTGCAGTCTGTGGCATTAAGGTATTTATGTGAGGGAGAGAAAATAAATATATCCTTTTCAAATAATTTCAGTTGTTTTTCCTTATGACAGCCCTTTTGTCCTTGTATTTTCCAGAATATTTTTTTGTGTTGATGAATTTCAATGTTCTCTCTTTCAATCAGATCAAATGTCATCCAAAATGCTGCACATGTGTACTGAAGTGGTAACCCTCTTACTTCATCAGAGGAGAAAGTGGGTTTGTTCATTCAGGAACAAGGACACCAAAGCAGACATACCGCAACCTGTTTTACATTGTCTTGATGTGACCAAAATGACATGTCTACACATTTGTGTGTGACAAGCCAACAAGTTCTCACAGTCTCACTGCAGAATTAGATGTTTATCCACGTTTCTCCTAACATCAAATTTCAAAATTGATAAAAACGTCAAATTTAGGAGGTTAAGGGTAAAGGTTTTGGATAGAAGTAAAACATTATGTTTAGCCACTAATTCCGAATGGTTAAAGCAGAAATCCGTAGGTCGTGGGCAATCCTATGCCACCCCACTTCTTGTGTAGTGTTTTTCACTTTGAACAAAAACATGTGGAATGAGCCCTGAGCTGCCTTGGGCTGGCCTTCTGGGCTAGGTGTGTCTTTCCGCTAATCCCGCCTACTCAAATCCTGCCCCAATAGATGGAGAGGAAGTGAAAGTCACTTGCAACCTAACGTTACAGCCGCCAGAAACAAACAGAGCAGATGAAGCCAACAAGCATCATTCTCTGTTTTTGGGTCTGAATCAACTCGACCCCAAAAGGGAAAAAGAAGCGAGAAAAGACTGCTTATGACCAATCAATAAACCAGATAAACATTGGAATTAATTTTGAAAGGTGGAAGAGTGACGCCGAAATGGCCACGTTCTCATGGACTGGTAACGTTAGGTAAGTGTTGGGTTGCGTGTTTAGCCTGCTAGCTACGTTAGCTGCTAACCTTAGTGTGTTCAATGTTCAAGCTAACTAACAATGATACTTTTTTTTTTAGTTATCCAATTGAAATTTTAGTCATTTAGCAGACGCTCTTATCCAGAGCGACTTACCCCCGTGGGAAACGAACCCACAACCCTTGCGTTGCAAGCGCCATGCTCTACCAACTGAGCTACAGGAGGGCCAATACTTAGCTAGCTAGCTAACATCTTCTCTGTCTGACTGTTTTGTACTCAAAGGAATCTAATGATAGCATCATGTAGCTACACTGGATAAACCCCACAAGATGCCCAATGCCTTTATTTCAACTAGCTAACGTTAGCTAGCTAAAGCTAGATATGCAGATTGTTGATATGTTAGTGTGTTTCATTTGTAGATGATAATGCTAGCTAGCAAGGTAGTCGACAGCATTTTCGGCCCAGGACCACCTCAAAAAATGCATATATTTATACAATTCGGTACAGTAACATCTAGGGCTGTGGCAGTCATGACATGTTGTCTGCTGGTTAATGTCATGCAAAAGACTGCCAGTCTCAATGTAATTGACTGTTAATTAACATAAACACGTTTAGCATCTCCAGGCCTCCACGTGTACAAGCTGCTGATGCGTGCCTTTGGAACATCTACATTTTAAAAATCTATAAATCAATTGAATATGCACAATCACAATAAATGCATTATTTATTTTAGGCAGGTCTAAAGAAACAATGATATGAAGAACAGAATATCAGTTGGCCTACTGTATGTTATCTGGCTATGTGCCGTGCCATAGTCTGTAGGCTTGTTCATTTAGCAGACAAGATATGCTTATAAGTATTTTATATTATATTATTTTATAGTAAGAAGAATATAATTGAACTTAGCTGAATAAAATCATTTGAAAGTGATCATTTGAAACAGATCCTAAATGCTAGATCTAGAGTTATTTGGTAACTTAAGTTGTGAATGATACAACATTTAGAATGTCTTAGAAATGAAAACATATGGGCTGCATGATGCGCTATAGGCTGTTGATGACTTGAGAAAGTCGCAAAAAAAGCTTGCGCTCTGTTCCTTGCTTCAGGCTGCACAGCTGTTCGTTCATCAAGTAATCATATTTCACTAATCTCAATTTAATCTTGTATTTCATTATTTTAATTCTGGGTTTTTTCGAGCTTGGGCTCACAGGCCTCTGTGTATTTATGCGCTCTAATATGCGTATAGTGTTCTGAATTAATCATCACCATGTCCATTTCGTTGTGATATGCTTTGAAACAACATCCACAACGACCATGTTTTCCACTCAGTTTCAACTTGTTCTATACTGTTTTGATGATGTGTTTGATGTGATAATAAAAAAATAATGTATTTATATACATTATTTTATATGTGATTGATTTTGATTTTTGATTGCATTTTCATTGATGTCGGAGTGGTTAGAGGGACAAAACAGCCCTGAGTATCAGACCATTAGCGGCCTGATGGTCGTTAGTGAGTTAGGTACTACCAACGCTTGTCTAATTTTATTACCATGACTCAACGGTCACGTGGAATTTGACTGTGGTCATTACTCATGACTGCCAGTGTGGCGGTAGTACGGCCTTCGGCAACAGCCCTAGTAACATCACACAAACATGTATTTCTCAGGGAGATACTGGTGGAGACGGTCTGATTTGGAGAGAACCTGAGGCTGTACAAGTTGTGTCATGACACATGTTAAACTGGTTACATCACAACACCACATGCTATGTATGTAAAGGACACTGTTGTATTTGGTGGTAATGTTGTAGTCAACACAGCATTGATGGTGATTCACAACCCTGGAGATTATTGAAGAAGATGTGGTTGAATTCATAAACGGTGCGTACGTTATCACTATAACTCATATTCCATCAATATTATGTTTTCAAATCATAATCAACGTTTATTTGGCGTATGCACAGGATACAGTGTGATGTATACGGGAATATGACATTGCACTATTTAAGTAACAATTTGTTTAATGTTTTCCCAATGTCAACCAATAATGCACAGGATAGCTTGGACCTGTTGGATGGAAGAAACAAAGTCAGTCATAGATGATGACTAACATCCTAACCCTTCAGCTACACTACGTGTCGCCATCAGCAGTGTCCATGTGACGTTCTACTTGCTACACTAGAAACCAACCAAATAAAATGTATTTCTCATTATTTCAATTCACAAGATCAAATGAACTCGCGTGACAGCCATTGATTTTTGAACCTCTGTAGCAACGTCGTAAGGATGCATAGCGGTCATACTTGCTCTGATAACCTCCTAGTAGGGGGTGTGGGAACCAGGAGCAGCACATAACAGTTTGTGGTCTGGAGGTGTGGGACCTGGCAACACATTACAAGCTGCTGTGTGTGGCGAGTACTAGCCTTCCATGATCCAATGCGGCACCATGTAGGCTTTTTTTTCCTGGGTGCTGGTAGCAAGCTGTATATGTCCTGCCTTGTATGTGTGTTTTATTTAAGTTCTACAGGTGTGCAGTTGTAATTGTAAATTTTACCTTGCAAATAGTTTTTACAGAACAGAGCTCAGTCTTTTATCATGCAGCAAGTAGTCCAAGTCATCCATGGTTCTGTTACCCTGGCAGTTTTGATGCTGATTGGAGGAAAATAAATTATATCACTGAAATGTGTTGAAATCGCTTATTAGCGCAAGTGCCAATGGCCTTTCCAAATTAAGTTTTCAAAGTATTGATTCTAACTCAATTTAATTGTATATACATTTCTCAAGTTTCATCAGGTAAAGAGCGTAATGCTCTGCCATGCTGTATGAACAAAAGTTTCCTACCAAGCACTTTTCACTGATGTTCCTGGAGAAGCTCTTGCTTGGTTGGTAGTTGGACACGAGGGATGAGTCTGAGTCTTTGGGGGTTGTTGGCACTGTGGGAAAACATAAAACTAATTGTTACTTCAATACTACACGATACAATGCAATGTCATATTCCCGTATACACCCCACTGTATCCTGTGCATATACCAAGTAAACGTTGATTTTTATAACACAATATGGATGGAATACGTGGTGTTGTGCTGTAACCAGTGTAACATGCTAATTTAACCATCCTGTGACTTCATGGCCCATTGCCTAAACATCAGACTGTTACTATGGTTACTCCATGGATATCAGTCTGAAAGAAGTCACTGTAGAAATAGAAGCAATAGTCTCTACAAGGAAGGATGTTCAATAAAATGATAATTACACTTACTTTACCAGTTGTAAATGCTGTTTGTCCTTTTGGCAGTAGGTGGTGATAGGGTATCCAGAGGAAAGTGTTGTTTACCTGACTTTTTGCGGCCCCGCTAGGTTCTGTCACTTTTATTTTCAATCTATTGATGCATTGCACGTGATGCACAATATGTAAACAATAGCCGAATGTAGTCGACCGAAACCGTTTCCTCGCAGTTCGGTCAGGCTCGGCCATATTGTGCACGTGTTTGTCACGTGCTAATTGCTTCAGTATTGAAAATAAACAATGGAAATAGAAATGATATACAGACCAGCATACGGAAGGTCGGGTTGATAACACTACTCTGTGGATATTTTGTCTCAAATTCTTACCTGCAAAAGGAATAAATAATATAATATATAATATATAATAATAATATATATAATAATATATAATAATAATATAATAATATGCCATTTAGCAGACGCTTTTATCCAAAGCGACTTACAGTCGTGCGTGCATACATTTTTGTGTATGGGTGGTCCCGGGGATCGAACCCACTACCTTGGCGTTACAAGCGCCGTGCTCTACCAGCTGAGCTACAGAGGACCACACGGACAACCGGTAAAGTATCATTTTATTCAGCATTCTGGCTTGTAGAGGAAACTTTCCTGATCCAAACTCTCATTTCTGCCCAGCGTAGAATTCTATGCAATTAAAAGTTGGATCTTCAGGCTAGATGGACCATACTCCACCAATATGTCATGCAGATGAGCCATTGTTTACTTGACTGACCACGCTGGATATTCTGTTCTGGTGGGTGGTTCACACTAGGTAGGAATCAATGCTGTATATAGGCAGGCAATGTGCTGAACAGGCAAACATAGCTAACTATTTTGGTCGATAACCAACAAAATAACTATTTAATAACAAAGCATAACAGAAAATGCATACAGCATTTCTTATCTCTCTTTCAGTGTTGAGGTTTGCACAACCACAACTTGTACAGCCTCTAGTTCCCTCGAAATCAGACTGTCTCCACCAGTATCTCCCTGGGAAATATATGTTTGAGTGATGTTATTTTACTGTGAGAGCGGCAGTCTTTTACATGACAATAACCAGCACACAAAATGTCATGACCGCCACAGCCCTAGACGTTACTGTACCAAATTTTATAGCTAGATTAATTTTTCGGGGTGGTCCTGGGCTGAAAATGCAGCCGACCACCTAGCTAGCTAGCATTATCATCTACAAACGAAAAACTATCATGTCAACAATCTGCATATCTAGCTTTAGCTAGCTAACGCTAGCTAGTTGAAATAAAGTCATTGGGCAGTGTAGTTACATTATGCTATTGTTAGATTCCTTTGAGTACAAAACACTCTGAATACAGAAAATGTTAGCTAACTAGCAGGCTAAAAACGCAACCCAAGACTTACCTAACGTTACCAGTCCATGAGAACGGTGTCACTCTTCCACCTTTCAAAATTAATTCAAATGTTTATTGATTGGTCATGAGCAGTCTTTTTCTCGCTTCTTTTTCTCTTTTGGGGTTGAGTTGATTCAGATCCAAGAACAGAGAATGATGCTTGTTGGCTTCATCTGCTCTGTTTGTTTCTGGCGGCTGTAATGTTAGGTTGCAAGTGACTTTCACTTCCTCTCCAGCTCTGGGGCAGCAGGGTCATTAGAGTAGATTAGTGGAAAGAAACACCTAGCCCAGAAGGTCAGCCCAAGGCAGCTAAGGGCTCAACCCCCTTGTTTTCCTTCAAAGTGAAGACACTACACAAGAAGTGGGGCAGATCTCTGCTTTAAGGTAAAGGTTTGGGATAAGGTTAAAACCTTTTGAGTTTGGATCACGTGGTATTGGCATCAGTTGCTGGGACCACTGCAATCTGTCCAGGGATCCTGCCAACCAATGGTCTGATGAGCTGCTTGGCGTTGCAGCTAGCCTAGCTGCCACAGTTAGCTGCCTATCAAGCTAGCGGGGTTCCCTTGGGGGCTCGAACGCAGCCTGCGACGCGGTTAGCCCTTGTGGCTGGGACCATGGATTGTCCCGTGCTTGTGACTGTCTAGATCCCTGCTGTTTGTTTTCATCTTCAATGCGACCTGCACTGTCTGGAAATGTGAGGCGTAACAGTGTAGCCTTCATTGCTAACATGACAAAGACCAAGCCGGTAGGAGTACCGTTGAGGTCAGTGGTGTCTCTCTATCACAGGTGAAGGATCTTTTAAACAATCATAAATAGTTTTACAAGCAGTCGTTACAACAAGAAAATAGCTTCAAGTGTTGTGTCCAAATACTGGTGGACCCAACTAATAAAATAATAGATGTCATGACCAGTGAGGTCCAGGACCTGAAGAACAGTTTGCAGTTCGATGAGTTTAAACAAGAAAATGGCTAGATGACAGCAATCTGTAAGTCGCTGAGAGAGGACATTAGTTCTGTATGTGAATCCATGATAACAATGACAGAGAAATCAGATTGTCTTGAGGGACAATCAAGGTGGAACAACATTGTTGTTGACGGAATTGCAGAATCTCCACATGAGACCTGGACGGAATCTGAGGACAAAGTGTGGGAAATGATCTCGGAGAAACTGAAGATGGACCCCAGGAAGATAGAGGTAAAGCACGCCCACAGGATTGGAAAACCCACCACCGGCCCAGGTGACAGGCCCAGGTCGATAGTGGTCAGGTTCCTGATGTTCAAGGACAAGGTAGCTGTTCTGTAAAGAGCCAATAACTTGAGAAGAACGTACATCTTCCTCAACGAGGACTATCCTGAATCTGTGCGCCAGAAGAGAAAATAACTTATCCAGGCCATGAAAGCTGCCAGAATGCGTGGGGACATTGCTTACATCCGCTATGACAGGCTTATTGTACACCCTCCCTCCCATAAGCCTGGAAGGGATGAGAGATCCAAGCCTATGGGTTCGTAGCTTCAACCCCGACGCACACACACACAATTACACACACCAACTGATTAATGGACTGCAGAAATCTTTTTTCTCTTGCTTAGTTTGTTCTTTTCCGTATTATGTCTCTCTGAAAAGCTACACAGGAAAGGGCTAAAAATTGACCATATTAATATACTGTATGTAGCCTTAGAAACAAGGTTAATGGAATCAATAACTTACTAACATCAGATAACATAAATATATTAGCCATTTCTGAGACTCACTTAGATAATTCCTTTGATACAGCAGTAGCAATACAAGGATATAACATCTATAGAAGAGACAGGAATGCTTATGTGGCAGGTGTTGCTTAATATATTCAGAGCCATATCCCTGTAATGCTTAGTGAAGATCTCATGTCAAGTGTTATTGAAGTGATGTGATTACAGGTTCACCTGCCTCATCTAAAGTCTATTATTTTGGAGTGTTTCTATAGGCCACCCAGCGCTAACAGTCAGTATCTAAATAATGTGTTTGAAATGCTTGATAGTTTATGTGATGTAAACCGAGAGGTCTACTTTCTTGGGGATCTGAATATTGACTGGTTTTCATCAAGCTGTGTGCTCAAGAGGAAGCTTCTCACTGTAACCAGTGCCTGTAATCTGGTTCAGGTTATTAATCAATTTACCAGGGTGTTTACAAACACTACAGGAAAAAGATAATCAACATGTATTGATCACATTTTTACTAATACTGTATAACTTTGTTCTTAAGCTTTATCCATACCCATTGGATGCAGTGATCACAATATATAGCGGCAATATCCAGGAAAGCCAAAGTTCCAAAAGCTGGGCCTAAGATAGTGTATAACAGATCATACAAAATATTTTGTTGTGACTCTTACTGTATGTGGATGATGTAAAAAATATTTGTTGGTCTGTAGTGATTAATAAGGAGCATTCAAATGCTGCACTTGATGAATTAATGAAATTGCTTCTTCCAATTATTGATGGGCACGCACCTGTAAAGAAACTGACTGTTAGAACTGTTAAGGCTCCATGGATTGATGAGGAATTAAAAAGCTGTACGGTTGAAAGAGATGGGGCAAAAGGAGTGGCTAATACGTCTGGCTGCACATCTAACTGTCTGATTTACTGCAAATTGAGAAATGATGTGACTAAACTCAACAAAAAAGAAGAAGAAACTTCATTATGAAGCCACAATCAAAGAAAGATGGAAAAAACTTTGGAGTACTTTAAATGAAATTATGGGAAGAAAGACAAATTCAATGCCATCGAATCAGATGGCTTATTCATCACAAAACCATTTGATGTTGCCAATTATTTTAATGATTACTTAATTGGCAAAGTGGGCAAACTTAGGCAACAACGAACAGTGAGCCATCGTATTCATGCATAAAAACAATAATAATTGCATTTGTAAAGTTAGTGAGGGAGAGGTGGGAGAATGATTGTTATCGATCAATAATGACAAACATCCTGGTATTGACAACTTAGATGGAAAGCTACTGAGGATAGTAGCTGACTCTATGGCCCCTCCTATCTGTTATATGTTTAATCTGAGTCTAGAGAAAGGTGTTTGTCCTCAGGCCTGGAGGGAAGCCAAAGTCAATCCGCCTTTACTGGTTATAACAGCAGACCTATCAGCTAGTTGCCAGCTTTAGCAAACTGTTGGAATAAATTGTGTTTGACCAAATACAATGCTGTTTCTCTGTAAACAAATTGAAAACAGACTTTCAGCATGCTTATATAGAAGGGCACTCAACATGTACTGCGCTGACACAAATGACTGATGATTGGTTGAAAGAAATTGATAATAAGAAGATGGTGGGAGCTGTACTGTTAGATTTTAGTGCAGTCTTTGATATTATTGACCATAACCTGTTGTTGAGAACTTATGTGTTATGGCTTTTCATCCTCTGCCATATCTTGGATTCAGAGCTACTTGGCTTGCGAAAGTATTCACCCCCCTTGGCATTTTTCCTATGTTGTTGCCTTACAACCTGGAATTAAAATTGATTTTTGGGGGGGTTTGTATCATTTGATTTACACAACATGCCACCACTTTGAAGATGTAAAATATGTTTTATTGTGAATCAAACAAGAAATAAGACAAGAAAATAGAAAACTTGAGCGTGCATAACTATTCACCCCCCAAAGTCAATACTTTGTAGAGCCACCTTTTGCAGCAATTACAGCTGCAAGTCTCTTGGGGTATGTCTCTATAAGCTTGGCACATCTAGCCACTGGGACAGGGTTCTTCAATTCCGGTCCTGGAGGGCCGAAACACTTCTGTTTTTTATTTCTACCTGGTAGTTAATTGCACTCACCTGGTGTCCCAGGTCTGAATTAGCCCCTGATTAGAAGGAGAGGATGAAAAACAGAGGTGTTTCGGCCCTCCAAGACCGGAATTGAAGAACCCTGCACTAGGATTTTTGCCCATTCTTCAAGGCAAAACTGCTCCAGCTCCTTCAAGTTGAATAGGTGCAGCTGGTGTACTGCAATGTTTAAGTCATACCACAGATTTTCAATTGGATTGAGGTCTGGGCTTTGACTAGGCCATTCCAAGACATTTAAATGTTTACCCTTAAACCACTTGAGTGTTGCTTTAGCAGTATGCTTGGGGTCATTTTCCTGCTGGAAGGTGAACCTCCGTCCCAGTCTCAAATCTCTGGAAGACTGAAACAGGTTTCCCTCAAGAATTTACTTGTATTTAGCGCCATCCATCATTCCTTCAATTCTGACCAGTTTCCCTGCTGATGAAAAACATCCCCACACGGATGAGAGGTGCTGGGTTTGCGCCGGACATAGAGTTTTACTTGATGGCCAAAAAGCTCCATTTTAGTCTCATCTGACCAGAGTACCTTCTTCCATATGTTTGGGGAGTCTCCCACATGCATTTTGGTGAACACCAAACGTGTTTGCTTATTCTTTTCTTGAAGCAATGGCTTTTTTTCTGGCCACTCTTCCATAAAGCCCAGCTCTGTGTAGTGTACGGCTTAAAGTGGTCCTATGGACAGATACTCCAATCTCCGCTGTGGAGCTTTGCAGCTCCTTCAGTGTTATCTTTGGTCTCTTTGTTGCCTCTGATTAATGCCCTCCTTGCCTGGTCCGTGAGTTTTGTTGGGTGGCCCTCTCTTGGCAGGTTTGTTGTGGTGCCATATTCTTTCAATTTTTTAATAATGGATTTAATGGTGCACCGTGGGATGTTCAAAGTTTCAGATATTGTTTTTATAACCCAACCCTGATCTGTACTTCTCCACAACTTTGTCCCTGGCCTGTTTGGAGAGCTCCTTGGTCTTCATGGTGCCGCTTGCTTGGTGGTGCCCCTTGCTTAGTGGTGTTGCAGACTCTGGGGCCTTTCAGAACAGGTGTGTATATATACTGAGATCATGTGACAGATCATGTGACTCTTAGATTGCACACAGGTGGACTTTATTTAACTAATTATGTGACTTCTGAAGGTAATTGGTTGCACCAGATCTTATTTAGGGGCTTCATAGCAAAGGGGGTGAATACATGCACGCACCACTTTTCCGATATCTATTTTTTTGAATTGTTTGAAACAAGTTATTTTTTTCATTTCGCTGCACCAATGTGGACTATTTTGTGTATGTCCATTACATTAAATCCAAATAAAAATCAATTTAAATTACAGGTTGTAATGCAACAAAATAGGAAAAACACCAAGGGGGATGAATACTTTTGCAAGGCACTGTATCTATCTAATACAACTCAGAGGGGTCTTTAATAAAAGCCTCTAATGTCAAACATGTAGGGTGTGATGTACCGCAGGGCAGCTTTCAAGCCCCTTTACTCTTTTCTATCTTTACCAATAACCAGCCACTGGCATTAAACAAAGCCTGTCTGTCCATGTATGCTAATGATTCAACCATATATGTGTCAGCAACCACAGCTAATGAAGTCGCTGAAACATTTAACAATGAGTTGCAGTCAATTTTGGAATGGGTGGCCAGTAATAAACTGGTCCTGAACATCTCTAAAACTAAGACTATTGTATTTGGTGCAAATCATTCCCTAAGCTCTGGACCTCAGCTGATTCTGGTAATGAATGGTGTGGCTGTTGAACAAGTTGAGGAGACAAAATTACTTGGGGTTACCTTATATTGTAAACTGTCATGTTCAAAACATATAGATTGAATGGTTGTAAAGATGGGGAGAGGTCTGTAAAGAGATAAAGAGTTGCTCTGCTTTTTAGACACCAGACTCCAATAAGCAAGTCCTGCAGGCTCTAGTTTTGTCTTACCTTGATTATTGTCCAGTCATAAAAAAACCAATTTTTTTTTTAGTCATTTAGCAGATGCTCTTATCCAGAGCAACTTACAGTTAGTGAGTGCATACATTTTCATACTGGCCCCCCGTGGGAAACGAACCCACAACCCTGGCGTTGCAAGCGCCATGCTCTACCAACTGAGCTACAGGGGGGACCGTGCTGCAAGTGCTGCAAAGAAAGACCTAGTTAAGCTGCAGCTGGCCCAGAACAGAGCTGCACGTCTTGCTCTTCATTGTAATCAGAGGGCTAATACACATACTATGCATGCCAGTCTCTCTTGGCTAAGAGTGAGGAGAGACTGACTGCATCACTTGTTATTTTTATGAGAAACAATGTTTTGAAAATTCCAAATTGTTTGTATAGTCAACTTAAATCACACTTACCCCACCAGACATGCCACCAGGGGTATTTTCACAGTCCCCAAATCCAGCACAAATTCAAGAAAGCATTCAGTATTATATAGAGCCATTATTGCATGGAACTCCCTTCCATGTCATATTGCTCAAACGAACAGCAAACTTGGTTTAAACAGGTAAAGTAACACCTCACGGCACAACACCTCTCCCCTAATTAACCTACATATTTTGTGTGTATGTATTGATATGTAGGCTATGTGTGCCTTTTTTAAATTCATGTAGTTCTATCCTTGAGCTGTTCTTGTCTATCAATATTCTGTATTATGTCATGTTTTCTTGTTTTTGTGTGGACCCCTGGAAGAGTAGCTGGCCAAAGTGAGATTTGAAAGGCACACAGCTGCGTTGCTGTCAATACAATGATCAGTACGTCCAACGAAAAGCCAGGTGTAGACCTTCATTTGCAATCCAAATTATGTGTTTCTTTGTTGATGCCTTTCGTTTTCATATTTCATGATGTCACAGGCGAGAGGATTTATAGGTTTTAATAAGGTATGGAAGCTCAAGAGTCGGGTGGTGGGGGTTGGTGACAATAAAGAGGAATGTTATGTGTACTGAGTCATTTTTTCCTTTGCAGCAGCAGCCAGCTGCCAATTTTTTAACAATGCATACTTGTCAGAGTTGCGTTTGGAAAACACCTTTCATTCTTTCCCGAGTACTTTGGGATCGCTGTCTGTTGCAAGTGTCGACAACGTGGCTTTTGTCTTATTTGTCTTCTTAATTTCTCCATCTCCGAGATAAAGGTGGGAGATAAGCAGCGTCCAGGAGCAAGAGACAAACAACGGTGTCATATGGGGTTTGGAAATAGAGAGGCATTCAGTTCACATTTTAAACTTTATTAAGCGCTAGCCAGGAGATTCTGGACATTGTTAAATGACCATCTAACGTACTCAAAACAGTTTGGATGAAAGTTGAAACGATAACAAAAATGAAGCTAAACTTACAGAAGTGAACTACCCTTAAGTACCACAACCCTGTTGAGGCAAGAGAGATGCTGACACAGACTGCAATTTAATTGACCTGTCAATCATTTTAGTCAGACAACATAAAACATAACTGTAGAGACACACCCTGATAAGATGTCAGTTTACTTAAAAAGCAATACAAAATTATTACTGTATAACTCAGAATATAGACAATTATAAGTAGTTGTAAATGTTTAACAAGGGTGATGTAAACAGTCATGGATGGGTGATGTGAATTCCTTGAGGTGCCAGTGCTGTACATATCTGTCGCATGGAGATAATGTTCATTAATGTCAACAAAGTCGGATGTGAACTTAGACCTCTATCAAAATATGAGTCAGTTCAGTAAACAGATGTGGTAGAAGATAAGGTTATAGTGAGATAATGTTTGGTAACACTGGATGGTACAGCTCTTGACAACTGACACAAACGGTTGTTTAGGTAAAGTACCTGACAGTTGTTAATGTTATAACTTCTAATGGCATCTGTTACATCATTGTCAGGACAATATGAGGGCCGTGACGTAACACCCAAGTTTAGTGCTACCAAAAAACACCACCTCTATGTCCACGTTCTGTGATACCCTTATCTTGGAAAACCATTCAAATGCAACTCCAGATGATATTCTTCAGATGATGTGGCACTGAATACCTTAATGAATACTGAAAATATGAATCATACCTCAGAAAAACACAGCTGGTTTCAGCCAATACCTTTTGCTCTACTGATGGCACTGCTATTGGCAAAGGTGGTTGTCTGCTGTGAAAAACGATCAAGTGCTTCATTATCTCTGAAATGTGAGCAACCGGAAACAGTAATGCAGAAGTATGGGAAGAGATCAACGATAGTCTAAAGTATGAGAGGTACTCTTGGTCAACATGAATGCCTTTGCTGAGGAATGATACGAATGAAAAGACCATGAATGGTCGTGGTGCACCTGAATATAGGATCTGACAATGTTAGTTCGATTTACAAAGTCAAGCATCTGCATATCAATTTGAAGGTCTTGCCTCAATAATAAATATGTCTCTGTAACATGTGCTAATCATTTTATTTGGTCAACAATAGTTATTTTAATAAACATTTCAAGTGTAATTTCAAGTGATTCATTCATTTCCAAATGATCAATGGACATTCATTCATGGTCGGGAAGGCACTCACAATGGTTAATCTTTTTCCAATTGAAGCATACTTTTGGACCCGAAGAGAGGCCGAATGTGTTCAGTCGTGCGTATCTCCGTCAAGGCGAATACGAACCCATGGAAAATAACAAACATGGTTTTAATCCCTTGCATGGTGAGTGAACAAATCCAGGTGTTTGTTATTGTAAGAGATTTGCCTTCGCCAGACGTCTCCCGACATACCCTTGTCAGGAGGTGGGGTGTATGGAAGCTGGTGCAGTTAAGCACAGTTCTACAATTCACAAAGGTGTTCCCTTCTTTCCTCTCATCTGCCGTCGTTGACTCCCCCTTGTGGGGAGAGTCTGGTGAGACAGGATATGGCAGGTGAAAACAATATGGCCGACACCCCCAACACACCTGGTATCCTTGGAAGGATAGTTCAAGCAATTCAGTTTTGGCTTACATGTAATTAGCAGAATTGGAGCCATGGCGCCATGGGACGGCATCAATGAGTTGCAGAGGGAAGAGCACGAGTTTACAAGATGGAGACCCAGGTTCAGACTGGGCTCCCCTCCCCACTCAGGCAACAATGTGACATTCCGCTGTCACTTCCAGCCAGCTGTCTGTCAGGGAAAGTTAGTATTTATTCAGTTCCACCTGTCACTGACACTCAGATCAGGGCCATATTCACAAAGTGTCTCAGAGTACAAGTTCTGATCTAGGATGAGGTCCCGACCCTTGTTCATTAGGATTTAAAAGGCTAAATTCATCCTAGATCAACACTTCTACTCTGAGAAGCGTTATGAATACAGACCCAGGTGAATATGCAAGTATCGACTGCTGACACCAATTGCCACAAATTTTGAATAACAATTATAGTCAGAATCAAAAATGTTTCTGTCAGACATGATTACCAAATGTGTTGCAATGATAGTTTTACTTGAAGACCCAGTAGGTCTTCCACAATGGGTTTCTCTTATCAAGAGATATTAGTATTTGGGTATGTAAACAAAAACTGTGCGTGAAAGATTCCATCCAGGAAGTTGTCTTTCCTGAAAGACAGCTAGCTCATCAACAGAACAGAAGCTGTATTGTGGTTAAGCTGTTTCGCTCCAATGGAATGTATTGTTGAGAGATCTCAATAACACCCAACAGTTTTTCACTGCTGATGTTACCTTTGATTTCACAGGTATCAATGATGACCTGCTAATTAGAGTGCACAAGGAATGTCATCTGAGTAGGTGTATGCAGGTGTAGTAGGTGTCTGTAACACCCTGGCTCTGGGACTCTATATGTTGAGCCAGGGTGTGTTCTTTCTATGTGGTGTAATTCTATGTTGGGAGTTCTAGTTGGTTTATTTTTATGTTGGCCTGAGTGACTCCCAATCAGAGGCAACGAGTGTCAGCTGTGGCTGGTTGTCTCTGATTGGGAGCCATATTTAAACTGTCTGTTTTTCCCTTTGTGTTTGTGGGTTCTTGTTCCGTGTTGGTCTATGTTACCTAGGACGTTACGAGTCGTTTGTTGTTTTTGTTTACTGTCTGTGTTTATCGCTAATGATAAATAAACATGTTCGTTCATCACGCTGCGCCTTGGTCCTCCTCTCTTAACGACGATCATGACAGTGTCTTAAGGCTTGTAAGCTTTCACAAGATACATTCACATGAAATTATGTTCTGTAAATTACTAAGGATAACGTTTCAAAGAGGCTATGCTGAATTGTTGCCTGGGTGACTGTTGAACGGAAGGGTTTAATGTACAGAAATATTGGACAGAATATTGTCATTGGACAGAAAGGGACACACCTCCCTAAATCCTCTCATCTTATCACCCTTACAACAACAAAAAAACGTGAGAAGAACGTGAGAAAACGTGGTTTTCGGACACGTGTGAAAAAATCACGTTGAAAAAAACAATTTACGTGATATTTTACAAGTCAGACGTGGTTTTCGGAAACTTGTGAGGTTTCATAGGCCTCAGACACGTGGTTTCCCAACATTTCACATGTAACTGGTGGGATTTGAACCCGGGTCACCCACGTGAGAAGCCAATGTCTTGACCATTCGATCCCAAGATGTTATGATTTACCTGGATAAGAACCCAAATGCAGACAAGTACGCCAAGCCAGAGAAGTTTTAACAGGTTTATTTACAATGTTCAAAGTCCAGGTTTCCAAATATAGGGAAAGAGCAAGTCCAGGTTTCAGGGAGGGTAACAGATCCAGATCAGGGCAGGTGTGGTACCGTAATGTCCTAGTGTCCGTGGTGAGTCCAAAAGAGAGGTCCGGTAGTGGAGAGCAGGATGGTGGTGGCAGGAGTGAAGCGGAGGCAGGAGTCAGGTTCCAAATATCTGTGGCACAGGAGAAAAAGTAAATAGAACAGGCCAAAAACACAAAGAGCAAAAATTACCAGGTTGAGTCGGCAGCGAGACTAACATGGTCGTCTTGACTATGATCTGACGATGAGTGGTAAGTTTGACCGGGTCTTAAAGGCTGAGGTGATTATGGTGAATGAGCTGCAGCTGGAACCCTGACTCCCGCACACCAGACTTCACTCCTGCAATCAAGGACAGACAGAGGGGAGGGAGAGAGCAGAGAGAGCTACCTAGCAGCAGTAGGCCTAACACAAGAGGATCAACACTCATTTTGAAGTCACAGGCGGAGCTACCTCCTCATGTGACCATGACAAACTCATGTCCGCTACACTTTACATTTTTGTTGTTTTTATCGCAGGATTTGCTTTGATTAATCAAGATTAATCACAAATTCATAATTTGCTGAAATTGAGCTGTAATTTAAGATTTTTTATACAAAAAGCATTACAAGAATATTGCCGTTTTGAATTTGTCCAAAGTAACTATCAGGTAAATTGATATACACACTTTCTTTAACCTCAAAGTCAACTTGTTTTGACATTGCATTGTTGTTTTTAGCTGTATAGATTATGTATTTTGGATGTTTTCATTGTATTGTGAACACTTTCAGACAATGTGCAGGGAAAAAATTATATATACTAAAATTCCAAAAAGTAACTTGAGTTGATTGATTAACTCTGAAAGCGTTAATTTTTACATGTTAAAAAGTATAAATAAGGAGACACAGAGTGCTAGCTTCTCTGTTCTTTTCACTGGACAGTCACTGACCAAAGTATGAAGAGAGGCGTGCGCCTGTAGCAGTAACACTCCAAATGGATGGTTAAAAAATAATACATAATTATTTTTAACGCACTTGATTTATTATACTAGTTACTAGTGCCATTCTGTAAAAAGTTATCTTTTTACAGAATGGCATTACAGAAATTCCATATGTGGAAACATATGTTGCTACTGCAACATGTTAACACCACCTTTTCACTTAAGAAGAATAACACTATTTCACCACCACATGTGAACTTGCAATTCCATATGTGAACGTTAGATTTTCACATGTAAATGTTTATTACATGTAAAACTGCAAATGTGATTTTTACATGTGATGGTTTTTTACATGTGTAAATGGAATTCCATATGTGAAAGTGAGATTTTCACATGGAGTTTTCTTACATGTGAAACTGCAAATGAGATTTTCACTTTTGTTTGATTTTCACATGTGAATTTCCAATTCCACATGTGAACATGAGATTTTCTCATGAGAAAGTTTTTAACATGTGAAAATGCAATTCACGTGAGGTGAAAACATGTTTTTCTTCTCACGTGAAAAGGTGGTGTTAACATGTGAATTCTAAATTGAATACGTCTGAAAACATAGTTTCACATGTGAAATTTAAGCTCAACATGTGAAAACAGCTATTTCACATGAGAACACGCAATTTTCACATGCGAAACTGCAAGGGCAATCACTGGCTGTACAATTAGCATTTCATGGAATTCTGGGGTAGCTGCACACTTTATAAAAAGTCAGTCTTGATCTTTCTCCTGGACTTTTATTCTGTAGCGTTATATGTGTCATTAATTCAATATAGGTAATTCATTCAGAGCAGTAATGCTGGTGCAGCCGACACTTCATGTTGGTTTCTTCTCACCCTTTACCCCCTCCCGGAATAGGCTGCCTCTTTATTAATGCATGCCTTGTGCCATGTGATCCTGTTAATGAGGAGTCACACATAAGTATTTGAGCCTGTCAGAAGGAATCACGCTGATGATGACCGTTATTGTTGCTGGCACCCCTGCAGCTATTGGGAATGGCGTCTCCCACCCTGGCCGCTCAGCAGGCGTCCCCCGCACATCAGAGAGTAGTGAACTCATCCTCTCAACATGCCACCAAGAACGTGGCCGAATAAATTATTGTTACAAATAATATTGACTCACATTTGTGTTCGTCGGCTATAAAAGTAATATCCAAGAGAGATGGGAGGATTGGAGTCATTAGATATTAAACCTCAGATAAAATACTTCTCAAAAGACTGCAGCTTCCCTATAAATGCCCCCTGACTGGTTGGGCCTTTGTGGGAGGTAGGAGACACAGATTTTAGTGCTCTTCGTGTAAACTAAGGCCACGAAAAAGGATAGTTGAGGATGCTATTTTTTCATGATACCAGGAACAAGGAAGTTGTTTTCTCTGAAACATGTAATGCTTTTCATCATATCAGGAACAAGGGAGTTGTTTTCTCTGAAACATGTCATGCTTTTTAACATGGCTAACAGCAGAGAACTGAACAACAGGAAAGAGATAGTGTTCTTCTGAACAACATTTTAACTGCACAAATCAGAGCCATTCAAATCTACTATCTACACTGAAATGTTTCGCTCGTAGAATGATATATCAATGGAGAAGCAACACACCATTTTAATAAGATAATGCTCCTCCATCCCCTCCAAAAGTCCCACCACATTTCTCTTCTCCCATCGGTCCCTTGCCGCACTGCACTCACGGCGTGACGTGCTTGGCCCTCGTATCCATGTTGCATACCTCAGGCCCTTGTCTAAACAGGAAAAGGAGTTTGAATCAGTACCCCTTTATATTGGATCACTTTTGGCAGGCAGCCTTCCAACTCATCTTGGTGTAACCTCTCCACAGTGCAGCAGTGAGTCGAAGAGAGGGGAGAAAAAAGAGCTGAGATTTGAGATTCAGCCTCTGGAGCTTGATCTCCTGACTGCTGTGTATAGTACTTACTTAGATCTTGCGCACACAGATTCTGACAAATGAAGACACTCTGACCGCATCTGGCAGTTTTGTGTCAGGAGTCCCTGTGTTTTGACAAGTAAATTCCTTCACAGAAAGACATACTTTTGGGATGCTTCCATTGGAAATATACGACTGTGTATACTGTGTTTTGTGGTTCTAAGTGGAGTCCCTCCATGCGATTATGCAGATATGATTTGATATCAGTTTGATACCATTATCTCCAATGCCAACATCCAGTATCTTTACTACTTGCAGTGTATGCTTACTTATCACACTTGTTTGGTCTTATCCAAAAAACTTAATTGTTCGACTATAATGCTATATGCATGCATTAAAAAATACTATTTTGTCCAATCTTAACATTTATTTTGAGAGCATTCATAAACTCTTCATAAGCAATATACTGTAGATGCTTTACAAATCATTTATAAACAGTCATACTACATAAACGGTTATACAAAAGGCACTGATTGCAACAATTTATATGAATATTAAATTAATGTGAACCGAAAGCATCCAATATGGCCGCCCTAACTGGTGGCAACTGGGATTGTTTATGTCCCCAGTGCGCTGATAATGAGGGAGTCAGATGTTTGAAACTGATCAGGGACATTTTATTATTCAATGATTTTATTGATACAGTCTAAGCTGACATTTGACTGTTTTATTAGTCCTCAGTTTGTGTCACTAATAAAGAGTTTGTGCTTTAGTCTGAAAATTATTTATAGCTTTGCCAACGCTGGCCTGTAACTCCTTGTGTCTGCTGCATGTTGACTAGCTTCATGTGCTTCACATCTGAACAGAACAGCCCTTATTTGTGATGAGAGCAATCATCTTAATCAAAAGCGGGGTATTTCCTTTTTTAGGGTGTTGGTGGTGAGGTGTTACTGAACATTCACAGTCTTAGTAAGTAAATTTTCCTCAATAAAGTAGCTATCAGCAAAGTCAGAGCTAATAAGGCGGGAAAAAGTCAAGTGCGAGTGTTAGTTCACGAAGCCTTTTAGTTCATAAAACACAAGCGGGGAGCCCAGCCAACAGCGAGTTGCAGTAGCCCAGACAGGAGTGCCTGGATTAGGGCCTGCGCCGCTTCTTGTGTGATGTAGGGTTGTACGCTACGGATGTTGCAGAGCATGAACCTGCAGGAGCGAGTCACTGCTTTGGTGTTTGCAGAGAACGACAAGGTGTTGTCCAGGGTCACATTAAGGTTCTTTGCACTCTGGGAGAGGGACACCGTGGAGTTGTCAACTGTGATGGAGAGGTCTTGGAGTGGGCAGGCCTTCCCCGAGAGGAATAGCAGCTCTGTCTTGTCGAGGTTGAGTTTCAGGTGGTGGGCCGACATCCAAGCTGAGATATTTGCCAGGCATGCAGAGATGCGTATCGCCACCTGGGTGTCAGAAGGTGGGAAGGAGAAAAATAGTTGAGTGTCATCTGCATAGCAATGATAGGAGAGACCATGTGAGGATATGAGCGAGCCGACTGACTTGGTGTATAGAGAGAAGAGGAGAGGGCCTAGAACCGAGCTCTGGGGGACACCAGTCGTGAGAGTACGTGGTGCAGACAGAGATCCTCTCCACATAACCTCGTAGGAGCGGCCTGCCAGGTAAGATACAATCCAAGAATGTGCAGAGCCTGAGATGCCCAGCCCTGAGAGGGTGGAGAGGAGGATCTGATGGTTCACAGTGTCGAAGACAGTGGATAGATCTAGGAGAGTGAGAACAGAGGAGAGTCAGCTTTGGCAGTGCAGAGAGCCTCCGTGACACAGAGAAGAGCAGTCTCGGTTGAGTGAACCGTCTTGAAGTCTGACTGGTTAGGGTCAAGAAGACGCCTCCCTCACTGTAAGGACAAGATAGCGAGAGAGTTGGTCAGATACAGCACGCTAAAGTGTTAAAGAAATTTAAAAAAGAAGGGAAACCGGTCTGTAGTTTTTTATGTCAGAGGGGTTGAGTGTTGGTTTCTTGAGTAGGGCAGCAACCCTGGCCATTTCGAAGTTAGAAGGGATGCAGCCAATGGTCAGGGATGAGTTGTTGAGGGAAGTGAGGAATGGGAGGTCTCCAGAGATGGTCTGGAGAAGGGAGGAGGGGATGTGGTCGAGCGGGCAGGTTGTCGGGCGGCCGGATCTCACGAGTCACAGGATTTCATCTGAAGTGAGAGGGGAGAAAGAGGTCAAGGCATAGGGTAGTTCTGTATGAGTGTTGGTGTGAATCTTCTAGCTGAACCATACTGAATCATAACCTCATGAATCTGCCTATGACCGAATTGTTGAGCTGCTAAGCATGTATCCATGCGAATACAGAAATGGAACGATTCTGAAAGTGGTAAAGCGGCCCAGATATATAATAAACTTGGGATAATCTAAGGAGGATCCACTTCTTTCTAAATCCCTCAGATCAAACACTGCACATCTCTCCAATTGGAAACAGTGAGGGCATGGTTTGTATGGCCCAACTGGTTTTATGACCTTGCGTTTCAGTTGGATACATTCTATGGGGCTTTCCATTTGAGTGGAACACCTCATATATTCACTGCACACTGAAAGAATCACAGGCTAGCCAGTTGCATACTCCAGGTCTATTGCACAAGAACTGTATACTTAAACAGTATGAAAAGCATCCATCATTTAAGACCACACAAGACGCCTCCCTCACTGTAAGGACCAATTTGTTAGACTTTCTTAAAACTGATTATTGGCCATAAAACACGATTCTGGGTTTATTTTCAAATGCATTGATTTATTGATTTATATCGATATTTTTTAAGAAGATGAGGAATCGATATGAGGAAAATTGCAAATAAAAATGTTGGGCAAATATCCCTAATGACACTTTTTGGCCATTACTGAGCAATATGAACAGAGAAGGGGTTGTAACAGTTTGTGTACTGCACTATGTAGTAAGGACAAAACACTTACAGCTCATTACAGTGAACATTTCTTTACAACCCCCACAGGAGGAACATTGCTGCCCTAATTTTCTGCTGTGATGTTCAGTATTACGTTATGTGGTCTATTATTATACAATGACTTGAACACCCTAAAGTAGGTGACAATTGGATGAATTTTGCATGAGAGTTAAGTTCAAGGTAAGCACGTCATATACAGTAGTAGAATATCAAATAACCCTTACATCCAACCTCATCTCTACACAGTGACCAGGCTCTGACCACAAACAAACCCCAAGACCTAGACCTAATCCCTAGTCTGTAATTACATAGTAACAAAGCATATTTAGAGTTTACCATGTAGTCATGGAGCAAAGTATGATAATGTACTTGGTACGCACAGGTACTGCTCGCTGCTTCCTTTTTGTATCCATTGAAACATTTCCATTTCCATGCAAACGTAATTAGGATATGACAGTGGTGTCCCAATTGCCTAAAACATCTCATGAAATCAGATGGTCGAAAAGAGTGTACCCGCAACACATTTGTCATTGGAAAATAAGAGGTTTAAAGCAAGGCCTTAGTAAGCAGTGTGGGAACTAACAACTCTGAAAAGGTCTGCTAAATGGCATATTATATTATATATTATATATACTCTGTTGCAATACTGGCACACCAGACTGCCACATTTTTGGGGGAGGTACATTCATTTCTTTATTTGTTAATTTTCACATTACAGCTGCTGTAATTTCTGTGATTGTTTTTGTTGGTGCAGCATATGGTTCCCTCAAGATAAACTGGGTCCAGAATGCTTTGTTAGGGAAGGTGGGGTTTGGGTTTCGAACCGTGTTTTCGGATGCCCCGCAGTGCGCCTGTCAAAATCGTTTGCCTTTTATTGTTGTCACTGTGGTGAAAGTGTGGTAAAATAAGGTTTGAAATTATAATGTTGCACATAAAAAGTGTACCAGAATGTTCTCCTGCAGTACCCTCCCAGTCTTACACATCCCCTGCTGTGAGGCTGGGTCGGTGTGTTTACTTCCATGACCGGTGGCTTGGTTACATAGGGACAAAACTAGCTCTTTCAAACTCAGAGAGACATCCAATATTCACACTGTTATTGTTTTTGGTGAACAGATGATGCACAGGTGTACAGTTTTCAGAGACCTTCTTTGTATCAAGGAGTGACATCAGTGGTGCTTTGATTAACATTTAAGCAGACAGGAACTTTACACCCTTCAAAACCATTGGCTCCTGTGGGGACATGAACTGCCCTACATTATTGTTATAGAAATGGTGCTCTCGACATGGACAAAAAATCAGGAAATATTATTTTGGGACTCATGTGTTCCACAATCAACCTGTGTTTAAATGGTGGGCCATCACACAATATGACTGCAGGATTTGCTCTCAGGCGTTGGAGTAGATTCCTTTATAACATACTCAAATCAGGGGAGCTGTCACGGATTCTGTTTTTCCTTGAGTCCATCTCCTTCTTGGGTCATCGGTTGTCCGCGTCAGGGGTGAAGATGGAGATTGACCGTGTGTCAGCCGTGCGTAACTGGCAAACCCCAACCACTGTGAAAGAGGTGCAGCAATTTTTGGGTTTTGCCAATTACTACCGGAGGTTTATCCTGGGTTTTGGACAGGTAGCAGCTCCCATTACTTCCCTGCTGAAGGGGGGCCCGGTGCGTTTGCAGTGGTCAGCTGAGGCGGACAGGGCGTTTTGTAAACTGAAGGACCTGTTCACCTCGGCTCCGGTGCTGGCGCACCCGGACCCCGCTTTAGCGTTCCAGGTAGAGGTGGACGCGTCAGAGGCCGGTATTGGGGCAGCACTGTCGCAACGCTCAGGCACGCCACCTAAGCTCCGTCCCTGCGCTTTTTATTCTAAGAAGCTCAGCCCGGCGGAGCGTAATTATGACGTAGGGGACAGGGAGCTGTTAGCCGTGGTTCAAGCCCTAAAGGTGTGGAGGCATTGGCTTGAGGGGGCTCAACACCCTTTTCTCATTCTGACCGACCATCGTAACCTGGAGTACATCCGGGCAGCTAGGAGATTAAACCCTCGTCAGGCTAGGTGGAACATGTTCCTCACCCAGTTCGTTTTTAAGATCACGTACATCCCAGGGTCCCAGAACGGTAAGGCAGATGCCCTGTCCCGGCGGTATGACACAGAGGAGAGGTCCATTGAGCCCACTCCCATACTGCCGGAGTCTTGTCTGGTGGCACCGGTGGTATGGGAGGTCGATGCGGAAATTGAGCGGGCGTTACGCACTGACCCTACTCCCCCAGAGTGTCCAGTGGGTCAGACGTACGTGCCGCTCGAGTTCCGTGATCGGGTCATTTATTGGGCTCATACGTCACCCTCCTCTGGACATCCAGGTATTGGCCGGACAGTGCACTGCCTTAGTGTTAAATACTGGTGGCCAACATTGGCTAAGGACGTAAGGGTTTATGTCTCCTCCTGCTCGGTGTGTGCTCAGTGTAAGGCGCCTAGACACCTGCCCAGGGGGAAGTTACAACCCCTGCCCGTTCCACAACGGCCGTGGTCTCACCTCTCGGTGGACTTTGTCACGGACCTTCCCCCCTCCCAGGGGAATACCACTATTCTGGTCATTGTGGATCGGTTCTCTAAGGCCTGTCGTCTCATTCCTATGCCGGGTCTCCCTACTGCCCTTCAGACCGCGATGAGTGGTTTCGGTGCTCGGAGGAGACGTGGAACGCTGCCCATGTCCATCTGCAGCGGGCCATCCGCAGGCAGAAGGCGAGCGCCGACCTCCACTGCAGTGAGGGTCCAGTCTACGCCCCTGGAGATCGAGTCTGGCTCTCGACTCGAAACCTGCCCCTTCGCCTGCCCTGCCGGAAGCTTGGCCGGCGGTTTGTGGGGCCATTTAAAGTACTGAGGAGATTGAATGAGGTGTGTTACAGGTTGCAACTGCCCAATGACTATCATATTAACCCCTCATTCCATGTGTCTCTCCTCAGGCCGGTGGTAGCTGGTCCACTCCAGGAGAGTGAGATAAGGGAGACCCCTCCGCCCCCACTGGACATCGAGGGGGCTCCGGCGTACTCAGTCCGGTCCATCGTGGATTCGAGACGTCGGATGGGGGGTCTACAATATCTCGTGGGGTGGGAGGGGTACGGTCCGGAGGAACGGTGCTGGGTGCCTCGGAGGGACATTTTAGATCCATCCCTCCTGACTGAGTTCCATCGCAGTCATCCTACGCGCCCTGCTCCACGTCCTCCTGGCCGTCCCCAAGGCCGGGGTCGGCGCACGGCTGGAGCCGCGCGTCAAGGGGGGGGGGGGGGGGGGGTACTGTCACGGATTCCGCCGAGGCTGCTCCTCCTCCTTGTTCGGGCAGGCTTCAGCGTTCGTCGTCCCCGGAGTACTAGCTGCTACCGTTGGATGTTCTCTGTGTTTGTTTGGTTTTGTCTGTTTGGTGCACATGTGTCTTATCCTGTCCTGATTATGTCACCTATAAGTTTCCTTTGGTTTTGTTTGTAGTTGTGTGTTGTTGTACGCCTGTCCGTTGGGGTTTTGGATTTTGCATTCTTGTTATTAAGTGTATTGACGCACTGTTTGCGCATCGCTTATGTTTAGTGTTTTACGCATTGTTTTGCTTATCGCTCGCCTCCGTTGTTTGAGGCCCTTTATTTTGTATTTGTCATTTGCTGACAAGTAAAGTCTGTTTGGACTAAGCTTCTGTGTCCTGCGCCTGACTCCAACACCACATCCACCTCAAAACACTGACAGGAGCATTGTTGAATGTATGAATTGACAAGAATCCATTTAAAATAAAGGACAATATCTAAAATATATTGAATTTCAAATTCATTTCGAAATAAGATTGACCCCCCCCCCCCCCCCACCACCACAAGCTAACAGTCATGGTGGCTGCACACTACCTGGGAGTGGACACCTTTAAGTTCAACCTTCAAGTGGTAGTGACCTGGGCACACCCACACCCACTTCCAACCCTAACAAGTTCACATGAAGTACCTCACATGAAATACGAGAAAGTGATTCCACGGGCTTACAGTATTTGTGCTCAGTTCCATGCAGTGCGCCCATGGTCTTGCTCGTTACCTCAGTTTAAGGCTCTTTTTACTCCCTCCATGAGGAATTTCCATTATTCCGACAGTAATGTCCGTACAAGCCCTGAACAATTATTAATACTATTAATAATACAATTTGTGACATTGCTGATTGTTTCTCCAGTTTGTTTCATCGTCATTGGGCGGCGGCAACTCTGGTAAACGATGTTCTTTGGCCATGCTGGTTGCTCTGATTTCCCTCATTACGACCAGAGGTTAAGACCTAGAGGACGCCAAGACAGCAAAGAAACGTTGACCGTGAGGTTGGCTGAACCACTGGTTCCCTCCAGACTACATTTGAAGGCTCATTATTTCCTAGGAGCCTATCCCCTATGCGTGATAGATGCTGACAACAACGACATAGATTATCCTGCCAGTTGATGTCATGGCCTTTCTAACCTTGTTTGAGTGAAATCTATTTTCAAGGGTCTACGTTTTGAATGACTTGCCCTTGTTGAGTCACCCCAGATCAAAATGGCTAGGCGTCATTGGGGTGTGGAGGGGCGAGTTGTACTCGCACTTCACTCTGTTCTTGGTGTTTGAGTTTCAGTGGCAAAGAGTAAACAAAGTATGGGTCTGACGTGTGCTCCACCAGCAGAAAACTACTGGTGATCACTTAGACTTCAGATCAAGGGGAGAGATTAGACATGTTGAGTTGGTGACAGGAGTGTCATCTTGGGAAGGGCTAGTTCAGAGGTCACAGTGCAAGAAGCACTGTAGCAAGAAGATATTAATTACAACAACTTAATTTAACAAATCACAAATTAATAAATAAGCCATTATAAATGATAAAAAATATAAGTACCTTATATGTTATTAGAAAACTCTTCACCATTGTCATCTTAATAATCAAACACTTTACTCTGTACATTACTTGCTGCACCCATGAACTTCATAGCAGCAACCATACTTATGATAGTACGCAGACAGCCATGCATCGCCAAATGCTTTAAGAACCAGACGGGTTAACCGAAGGTCATTAGCCCAGAAGGTCCAAGTGTAGAACACTAACAATAATAATCACGGTCATAAAACTAGAAGCTAAGTGGATTGAGAGCGAAAGCTTCTGTTCCCTCTCATCTTAGTCTGGCATCGTTGGAGGACACTGAGAACGCGCACGCCACCTCTATTCTGAGGGAGGACTTTAAGTCTGCTTCCTGTCTTGTATCTAGTGGATTGGAAGCTGGGACCAGAGAGGAAACACTCGCTGATTAGTGGTTCAGCGGGACTGATAACAGGGTGCTGTCTAGACGAAGGGGGACCCTGGGAGGAGGAGGCAAAGCAGCAGCGGGTCAGCTTTGTAATTCCTCCCCTCCCTCGTTCCCTCCTTCACCCCGACTAACCAGGGCTGTGTTTTATTCCAAAATCTTGTTTCCTTCTCCGTTCGGCCCTAGTTCGATCCCCTTCATGGATCTGATAGAAATGGATAGGTGACAGGATGTTAATGTAGCTGGACAGTAGAGATAGAGCTGCTGGAGTTATACCTATCGAGTTGTGTTTCAGATTTGTGAAAAGGTTTGAGCAAGGGTTGAAGGGAGGAGGACAACCCTTCAAAATGGAATGCAACCGCAGCCCAGACCTCCTTTCTCAACTCCCCATGTACCTCCCATTTTCCAACTGCCAAACTTGTGGATTGCAGAGAGGCAAGGTGACACAAGCTGTTGAAGTCAGAGCAGATGAGAAGCAGACAGTGGAGGTTACAGACAGAGACCAGCTCCTGATAAGACAGTAGAAAGTGGGGACAAGTTTACTGTATACTGATTTAACAGGGCTAAGGGAGGGAGCCAGTGTCAGTGCTGGAATTAATGGCTAATTAAAGAGAAATGTGGGAATGGTATCAATGCTCCCTTCAAGAGAACATTAAATAGAGCGAGCATTGCAAAAAGTACCAGTGGAATGCTTACAGTTCCCACTATGTCCTGAAGCTTCAGTCACCAAGCATTGCAGACAATTGATAATGTCAACACAGACCACAACCATATACAGTGGAAGTTGGAAGTTTACATACACTTAGGTTGGAGTCATTAAAACTAGTTTTTCAACCACTCCACAAATGTCTTGTTAACAAACTATAGTTTTGGCAAATCGGTTAGGACATCTACTTCGTGCATGACACAAGTCATTTTTCCAAAAATTATTTACAGACAGATTATTTCACTTATAATTCACTGTATCACAATTTCAGTCGGTCAGAAGTTTACATACACTAAGTTGACTGTGCCTTTAAACAGCTTGGAAAATTCCAGAAAATGATGTCATGGCTTTAGAAGCTTCCGATAGGCTAATTGACATTGTTTGAGTCAATTGGAGGTGTACCTGTGGATGTATTTCAAGGCCTACCTTCAAACTCAGTGCCTCTTTGCTTGACATCATGGGAAAATCAAAAGATATCAACCAAGACCAAAATTGTAGACCTCCACAAGTCTGGTTCATTCTTGGGAGCAATTTCCAAATGCCTGAAGGTACCACGTTCATCTGTAGAAACAATAGTACGTAAGTATAAACACCGTGGGACCACACAGCCGTCATACCGCTCAGGAAGGAGACTCGTTCTGTCTAGAGATGAACGTACTTTGGTGCGAAAAGTGCAAATCAATCCCAGAACAATGGCAAAGGACCTTGTGAAGATGCTGGAGGAAACAGGTACAAACATATCTATATCCATAGTAGAACAAGTCCTATATCGACATAACCTGAAAGGCCGCTCAGCAAGGAAGAAGCCACTGCTCCAAAACTGCCATAAAAAAGCCAGACTACGGTTTGCAACTGCACATGGGGACAAAGATCATACTTGTTTTGAGAAATGTCCTCTGGTCTGATGAAACAAAAATAGAACTGTTTGGCCATAATGACCATCGTTATGTTTGGAGGAAAAAAAGGGCATCTTGCAAGCCGAAGAACACCATCCCAACCGTGAAGCACGGGGGTGGCAGCATCATGCTGTGGGGGTGCTTTGCTGCAGGAGGGACTGGTGCACTTCACAAAATAGATGGCATCATGAGGAAGGAAAATTATGTGGATATATTGAAGCAACATATCAAGACATCAGTCAGGAAGTTAAAGCTTGGTCACAAATGGGTCTTCCAAATGGACAATGACTCCAAGCATACTTCCAAAGTTGTGGCAAAATGGCTTAAGGACAACAAAGTCAAGGTATTGGAGTGGCCATCATAAAGCCCTGACCTCAATCCTATAGAACATTTGTGGGAAGAACTGAAAAAGCGTGTGCGAGCAAGGAGGACTACAAACCTGACTCAGATACACCAGCTCTGTCAGGAGGAATGGGCCAAAATTCACCCTACTTATTGTGGGAAGCTTGTGGAAGGCTACCCGAAACGTTTGACCCAAGTTAAACAAATTAAAGGCAACGCTACCAAATACTAATTGAGTGTATGTAAACTTCTGACCCACTGGGAATGTGATTAAATAAATAAAAGCTGAAATAAATCATTCTCTCTACTATTATTCTGACATTTCACATTCTTAAAATAAAGTGGTGATCCTAACTGACCTAAGACAGGGAATTTTTACTAGGATTAAATGTCATGAGTTGTGAAAAACTGAGATTAAATGTATTTGGCTAAGGTGTATGTAAACATCCGACTTCAACTGTAACTGGACTGATTTCGTGCTCCCTTGATGGATGAAGGAATTCTATAGCAGGTTTATGGACATACAGATGTAGGATCTTAATTTGAGCTAGTTTGCTACAGCAGGAAAATAATCCTGCAGAAACAGGAAATGTGAATTATTATGCGGATTATAATTAATGGACATTTTTGTAGGGGTTGATACATTTTTCATAAGGGGAAATCAAGTCTGGAATTTAAAAGTGGCATACAAATACTTTTTAAACCTCAAATACACTACAAGATTTACGTGTCCTGCATTGCAGGAAAGTTCTCCTGTAGTACGGTGATCAAAACAAGATCCCACATATGTACATCTAACAGTTGATAGGGTTTGCCAATCGGAGTAAATGTAAATGTGTACCATACCTTCCCTTTGATTTGTACAATATTGTGGAGCCTGACACACCAATGTAAATGGCAGCTGGAATGTCACTTAGATTTTCTTATGTCTGTGCTTCCTGTTCCAACCCAGTCCATGTACATGAAATAGCCTACTAGATAATTTTCAAACCTATCAAAAAGATTGCAACATCAAAACACAAGCTTCATAAGAGGTTTACATTAACAGCATACAGTACAACAGTTAATGATGCTCATGAATGTTATATATGCATTGTTTACCCATGGTAAAAGTAAATTGAACAATTGTAAAACGTAGATGGGGAGAAGCATGGCATGCCTACATCTTAGAGTGATTAGGAACATTCGCCTTTCAATGCAATGTTTCAATCACACTAGATCTAGATGTTTTCCATGGATGACTTACTAAGGCAGGGACGGGTTCCAATTCAAAGCATTTTCGGGACGCTGTGGTAGTAAAATGTCATTTTCCCCTTTGCTTTTAAGCCCTTTCATTCTTCTTTCATAACCCCCACACCCATACATTCTTTTGTTTTCCATTATGGAACTATTTTGTGGATGGACTAGTTCTCTGAGCTAGCTTGACTACTTCACCACACCACAACAGAACACAGGAAGTCTTCCACCAAAAAGCCACTTTGCATTAAACAGTTTTGCAAACGTTTCACTAAATTATCCTGGATTGGTTGGATGTTCATTGGTACTTTCCCGACCACATAATCCAGATGGGAACTACTTACACATCCAATGTTGAATGATTTAATACACTTTGAAAAGGAAATAATAGTAATGGTCACTTATGCCCGCAATGTCAGAGTATTGAATATCAAGTTTATAAAACAGTTGTATAGTGGTGAATTAAAATGCACGCACTTATGTATGCGCATATTCTCTTACTGCATCTCTGGTACAGTAGTCCATTGTGACTGCTGAGGACTTCTTACTGTGACTTAACACTTCAAAAGTGATCTGTTGTAATGTACATTGCCACTCAAACCAATATCTAATGCCTTCCAGCTCCTTGCCAATAACCTTACACTGAGTGTACACAACATTAGGAACATCTGCTCTTTCCATGACATAGACTGACCAGGTGAATCCAGTTGAAAGATTTGATCCCTCATTGATGTCACCTGTTAAATCCACTTCAATCAGTGTAGATGAAGGGGAGGAGACAGGTTGAAGAGGGATTTATAAGCTTTGAGACAATTGAGACATGGATTGTGTATGTGTGCCATTCAGAGGGTGATTGGGCAAGACACAATATTTAAGTGCCTTTGGACGGGGTATGGAAGTAGGTGCCAGGCGCACCGGTTTGAGTGTGTCAAGAACTGCAACGCTGCTGGGTATCATGAATGGTCCACCACCCAAAGGACATCCAGCCAACTTGACACAACTGTGGGACACATTGGAGTCAACATGGGCCAGCATCCCTGTGGAACGCTTTCGACACCTTGTAGAGTCCATGCTTCGATGAATTGATGCTCTTCTGAGGGCAAAAGGGGGTGCAACTCAATATTAGGAAGGTGTTCCTAATCTTTTGTACACTCAGTATATTGTGTTGGGGAGTAGTGAACTACATGAACTACATTTTTCAGTAGCTTGGTGGTAGTTAAACTAAATTCAAATCTAGGTAGTGTTTTCAGTAGTTAAATACTTTTTTGTCATGTAGTGGTGTAGCTAACTACTGGATCTACACACTGCTTTTTCTGCACAAATTAAATAAACTATGGGTGAAGTAGGCAATAATATATATTTTTTGCAGGAGTAGCTTTAGTGCAGCGTAACGTTTTTCGGTGTGAAGTAATTGGTAGCTTGTTAAACTATCTTTTCAGTGTAGCTTCCCCAAAAATGCCTTATATTTTGGGTTATTCAAGAATCAATGGTTATACCTCCACAGCATCAATAATGAAAATAAACATTAAATAGCAGTAAATACTACAGATTGTACCTCTAATGAAGTGATACACTTTAGTATCTGCATGATTTCAAGAGTTATGGAGTGGGCCTTTAAAATTGTCTCAGGGTTCAAAGTTCACATAATGAAAAAGAAGACAGTACCCCACACCCCGTTTGATTGCTCCTGACGTTTCAGTCCTATTAAACTTCTTCTCCTCCTTCTTTTTCTATGTAATTCGTATATGTACCCTGCATCTGTGGAGATTTGTTGGATGTGTATACACTACTTTTGAACAAAGTTTATATTATTCCACATTGTTGGTCGAAGCCCTCAGCTCCCCTGCTTTGTAGGACAAGATATACTGGAGCCTCAGATCTAGCGATATCAGTGAGGCTTCAGGGACATTTCCACTGGTTGAGGTTAACCCCTAACTCAGACCATCACAGCTCTGTTTACATGTTCTAACCAAGGACCAAGAAATAGCAAACAACTTGCTCATTCAAACTATTTTCTTTAAAGTGGGGTGCTGAGTCCTCCTCATTGTAATCCATGAGGAACAAGGGTTTAAAAAGTTTTCTTAAACCTGCCTGGGGTGCCAGATGGGTGGTATTTGCACTTTTGGGACTATTCCATTGGTTCCATCGTGCCAGGCCAGCTTATATTAAAACCCAGGATCATGTTCATTAGGGCACATTGTATCAAAACATTTCAAAATGTTGTGAAACGGAAAACAAAAATGATTATTTCTTGTTGGAGATGTCCCGATAGTACCTCCGGAGCGTTTCTTCCTTTTCGTGCCAACTGAACACGACCCAGGACTGGTCCTCATATGGTCAGTCCCCACTGAGTCTCAATTCAGTTCCGAAAGTCTCTTAGGCTCACGGCCCTGGGCTGTCAGCTCAACTTCACAGCTACGACCCGTCTCTCCGCAGTGTGCCTCAGTGGGCGACGCTCACTGCGCTGTTTGCTTGTTTACATCTGCTCACTCTGTTATTATCTTTCCCAGAGTGTGTTTAATGTCGTTTAATTTACAAAGCTTCCCCACCATGGCTCGCTATGCAGGGGGTTAGGGGATTGGAGGCCTGGGGGGTTGGCGAGGGGTGTGTGTGTGATGGAGGATGGTGGCGTGGGGCCAGGACAGCAGTGTGTGTGTGTTTGTGATCGGCTGCCAAGCACAGCAGAGCGGAAAAAGCTTGGTCCCAATCAGCAGAATGTAGTGTCTTGTCTCCAGCCGAGCTGTGTCACCCTTTTATGTAGTCCGTCAGCCCCCCGTCCACCCAGGGCCTTCATGAAGTGGACCACAGGCTTCGGTGGTGGTGGAGCATTGGTTCACTGCTGGGACAGGCATCACGGGTGCTGTAGTGCTGTGTGTGTCTGTACATTCTGCTTGGACAAGCATCCCAGCTGTGGTGTGTGTGCCGCTGTGCAGGCCACACAGCTGCAGTTAGAGGACGTAGAGAACTTGTATGCCTATAAGGGGTGTAATTGTTTGCTCCTTTTATTGTATTTATTCATCATTTATTGACTTTGCGGAACGTGCCACTTGAGGTGGTGCCAGGCTGGCTATGTGTGTATTCTGTGTGGGTTTTCTCTTATCCAGTCTCCCTTGTCTCACTGAGACATCTTACATCTAAGTTCTCCTCTGTCTCTTTATGAGGCATGGGGAGCGAACAGTCATTCAAATGACACAGAACTGATTGAAGTATGTATGGCTTGAACTGGAGCACACTGTCTACACTTCCTGAGAATCTCCATAGGCTTCTCCTTAAACATATCAAAACACAGTTTTCACAATTCTTAACATTCCATTAAACATGAATGCCTTGAACAAGTAACAAAATGTTGTACAAAATAAACATATTCTGTATGTGAGATATTGCTCTTGTACAATAGACAATTTCACATTGGAGTTGTATCCATGGGCGGTGTGTTCAATAGGGCGATATGGGCGACGCACTGCCAAACGGGAAAAGGAAGGGATTTTTTTTCTAATCAATTATATCATGGCAACAGTAGTTCAGTGTTCACGTCTGATCTGCCAGCCACTAAATGTCCAATCAGGCTAAAGTCGTGCTTCAAATGTCCCCGCCCGTTTTGGGGCGATTTCAGTCAGGTTGAAAATCGCCCAGAAGTCTCTCATAGCCTCTAATGTAAAATATTTTTTTTTCAAATTTCTGAGCTTTCAATACATTCTCTATGGGTGTCTGAGGGCTTGCACTTACGCGCTTTCGTCATACGTAACGTAACGTAACCATGAACGGCAGACAGCAACGCTTGGACAGCGACTGGTGTAACCGACATGCACCATCTTTCAGAAAAGATTAAGAAAAATGAGCTGTCAAAGACCCACATTGATAGCTGTTTGAGATTGTCTGCTTTGGTGAGAGTGAATATTGCCACTCAACTGGATGAGGGATACAGGCTAGCTGTCCGCCGCCACAACGATGAGGTTAGCAACAGCAGAGTCGTGAACACTGTCTACGAGAATCGAGACGACCTCATAGAATGTTTTGAAGCCATCCGGACGGGTTCATTGGGTTCATTTGACCAGCCCACCGTACCAGAAGCTACAGAATAAGGACATCGATGCTGTCTTTATCAAACGTGCCCTCGACAGCTTCGCAAGCAGTGTGCAGGCCATAAGGTAAGATAAAGATTAAACAATATCATTCGATCTTTCTCAAAGCAGAGCTTTATTTGAAAATGTATGCATGAAAGGAGACTGCATTTGTGTTTGAAATTACATTATTGTCATTATATATGGCCAGTGGTGTAATCTATCTTATTTTATATACTATGTGTACTGTACAGTGGTGCTCATAAGTGTATGAACACATTCTAAAGCTGACTAAAAAGAGGAATAAAAAAATAAACAAATCATCTTTTGGAAATTGATCTTAATGACTTAATTAAAAAAGTTGGAAAATCCAACCTTTAAGGACACCAATTTTCTTTTCTTTTTTATTCCTCTTTTTAGTCAACTTTAGCATGGGATCATAAGCTTATGAGCACCACTGTATACTGTGCTGAACATCCAGGCTATGTGAGACACAAAGGCTAACTTAAACACTAAAGACTTTATGCATCCCTGCCCATTTTAAGTGGAACTGAAGTATTTGTACTATACATGGATACATTGCATATACCTGTGCATCACATAGACAACAATACTGTACAAAGCCAACAAACACATTGGTCTGTTTGCCTTCAGGGACTCCTCTCAACAGCAGCTGCAAGAAGCAACAGGAGCCAAAAGACCCAGAACAGCTTTGAGAGAAGAGGAGAAGCAGAGGCTGTCTGAAGAGGTCTGCAACACCATCCTGGATCACACCAAAGAAAGGTTCTCTTTCTCTGGCCACCTTGTGAGTGCTACCTTACTGCAAGCAGACATGTTTGAAAGGTACTGCCATTCAAAAAAATAAAAAATCTGTTCATGTTCATTTTTACAAATCTATACAATTGGCCAGAATATGGTTGTTCATATTTACAAATCTATACAATTGGCCAGAATATGGTTGTTCATTTTTACAAAGCCATACATATTGTTTATGCAGTGTTGAGGAATGTGAAAGAACACCCTTGATTATTTTTACTGTGATAACTTATTTTGCTTTTGTAAGCCAACACTTTTGAGATCAGTCAATAAATGCTTCTGGTATTGACTTATATGCTGCCCCTGTCTTCATGTTGTTGCTGGACATATCTTTTTAAAAATGTGTGTAGGTCACCTAAATCATCAGAAAAATTGCCCCTCCTGAGAATTTTTTCAGGAGCCGCCACTGGTTGTATCTCCAAAACACATAAACATCACATGCACTGTCACTTTGCTGCAGACAACATCTATTACATGGGCCTCAGAAAAGATTGACACTTTAAAATGGAGTTTGCCAAATTGCCTGAGCAGCTACTTGTCCAAAAACATCTCTTTAGCCCTGTGTGCAGAGCCAAATGGATTATTTGTTTTAAAGTCATACTAAAGAGCCATTTTCAGATTTTTAAGATTCCCTCATCCCGCCAGATAACTTGTTTCAGCCCCTTTGGAAAACAGAACCTATAATAAAATATGCAATCAGTTTTGCTTGGCTGTGAGACAGAAGGAAGCACATTGGGATGCATTTTTTTTCCCAGAGAAGTCCATTTCCCCAGCCCATATATTTAGAGAAATGGCCACTAGGGGGTGGTGTAGATGCTCTGCCTGCCATAGCCTTGTCATCATCAGATTGTCATTGCTATGAACCCCTGTGCATAATGGATTCATAGTGCCCTTCCTCACATTCATATATTTTTCTATGTGACTCCCTTTCAGTATTCATAGCAACTCATGTGCTCCTGTATAAAGTGGTATCATTCATTGTAAGCAGGTGTGGAATTGGGGAGGAGATCACTCTGGGAACCTACCACTGTCAGGCATTGAGTTCAAAATCATTTTACATGTCCTCAACTAAAATGCATTCTCATAAGCGCTGATGGCTTTGGATAACATAGGAAAATATTGATAACATTTTAAGGAAATGCACTGTATATGCACTGTATTACGTTCACAACAGATCCCTTCCTGCTAGAGCCCAGGAAGCCTGAGAAAAATGAGGATCAGATCCAGGGGGGAAACAAGTCAGTAGTCAGGTCACCTCTTGCCGCAGCCGTAACTTTATACTCCTTGGTAAACTCCTGCAGAAAACATGTAGCACCCATCTGGGTGAAGCCATGCAGCTAAGCTTATAGGGTGCACGTCAGTTGGTAAAATAACTTCTCAGTTCAGTTGGTAAAATAACTGACTTGCCAGTCTTGCACCAATGTGGATATGTGACCCACCACCTGATTTTTTTTTAAAACTCTTAAGCCTTAGCCCCACCCATCTCTTTAAGGATTCACATGTGAGGCCATTTGCTAAACAGAGTGAGTAGTGTAGTAAACAACCAAAGATTCCAAGACTAAAAGTGATAAAAGCAGAGCCTACAATAAGAAAAAACTATTTACCTAGAAAATACACTTTATCTAGTCCTTTCTCTATATCCTAATCTGACATTGGTGCAGGTCATGTTGTTCTTCACTTCATCACTGTCTCTGGTAAACACACACTATATCAAATAAAAGAAGGTGTGAACGGTACAGTGAACTGGTTACTTGCATAGTAGCAATACCAAAAACAGAAAGTTTCCAGATAAAAATATTTTTTTATAATTATTAGATGGTGCTTACCCAGACACACTTATATAAATTGATGGATCATGTGAAAGAAATGCCATAACCACCTCCCAGCCACATCTAACTAAGTGGGTGGGTCACTATTGTCTAGACATGTACACATGTCCATGAAATACAATAGATGGCTGTAATCACTCCCAGACACACCTGGTTAACTTGATGGGTCATGTAATCATCTGGCAAAGTGGAGTCTTTTGTTTAGACATGAACAATGAACCGGCATAATCCTAACTCATACTACTACCAATACAAACATTGTCATAGCGGTAGTATGAATCTGCAGGTAGCTAAAGCTAACCAACTAGGTTCAATGTTAGCTATCTAACATCAGGCTATAACTAGCAATGCAAATGTATTTTTCTGATTCGAATAATATTACTACACAGATCATACATGTAACGTTAGCTGCGAGCCAGCAACCTAACATTCACTAGCTAGCAACAGTACACTTTAACTTGCAATGAAAACGACTTTCTGACTAAATTAGAAATGTATAATATCTGAAAATGTAGCTAGACTCTTACCCGTATACATGGATGAACGCTTCACGGCAGACTGGAACCATTTAACTCTGTTTTGTTTGTAGTTACATCTTATTTGGCCAGCATTGTGTCAAGTCACTCCAGTCTACACTGTGCAGAAAGTAGCCCATCACAACATTTTCCAACTGATCTGTCAATAGCGCCTGCAAATTCAGGGCATCAATGTTGTTGAGAAAATTAGCAAAACGTTTGTAGTTCTCAATGGCTAATGTTATATTTTTCAAAAGCTGCGGTAGAAAGGACTATCAACACATACTGAGCAGCTCACGTTATAGACAGAAGCATGCTACATGGCAGACCAATCCAAACTCATCTCCCGGTATGTCCAGCCCATCCATTATCTCAGCCGATCATGGCTAGCGGGAAGGTTCCTTTTTTTCCCATGGCTAAAACAACTAGGCTCGTAATTTAACAATTGTATTTGTATTTACAGATGGAATCCATGTTTGTTATTAAATCACATGAAAGTTCACATGTTCGAGAAGCATTTCTGCCCAAAAACACATTTTGATTTAAAAAAATACATTCAAATGCATCTCCTGTGAAGTAGTGACGTGCAACATATGCCTAGCTTCCTGAAACAGGTCACTTATACAATCAGAACCTAGTTAGCTAACAAAAAAAAGACTACCTCACGGCGCATCGGCGTGAGGTTAGGTTAACTAACCCTAGATTGGTGACTTGAGGGCGATTTCTTCCTAGGGCTACTGCTACCGTCTCTTTCCCTAACAATTTGTGTCAGACAAAAAGCCACAGGACTCAAGAGCAGAAAATGGTAACTCTCCAGCACACATAAAGCCAGCATAAGACCAACCATACATTGATGTTACATGTTTGTAGAGCTCATAAAGTGCTTGCTGTGAAGCACTTTGCCTCTGTTTGAAAATACTGAGAGAGAGAGAGGGGGAAGGTGGAGACAAGGGAGACCAAGAAAGGGACAGAAAGACTGATCACTACCAATATCTCCAGAATGCCCATCCCACTGTAACTTCCCAATTACCTCTAAAAATGTTTGTCACAACACCTGCATTGAATTACATCATACTTCAACATTAACTAGCACTTGCACCGTGTGACAATAGAAAATGACAGTTGGAGTGCTTGAATACCAACGGTTTGTTGTGCACAGTTAGGTACTGTGTGTCAACATTATCAGATGCTGATGGGAAGATGTGAGCTTTGTCAAATCTTATACTGCCTCAAATATGGTCAACCTAATGATATGTCAAGGACAGTCCGGGGGAAGTGCACTGCAAGTGCAAACTCTATAACTACCCCACTTGACTCCAACCTATCCCATTGAAGTGTGCTGAGTAGCTGCTAGCACAGGAAAATATGAAAAGAAAAATGGGTTGAGGGGAAGTTTATTATTTTGGCATGGAACTGGCACATGGATTATTGCTTTTGGCCACTGGTTTTTATTAGGGTCTGAGGAGGGTATAGGGCATGGGTTCATGTGTGTTTTTATTAGTAGCCGTGTACCACTGTAGGCCAGCCCTAGCTCAGGGATGTGGTATGAGGGGGTTCAACTCCAAGTAACTCCTCTCTTCGTCGTCAAACTCCTAGTTTACTACTTGGCGAAGCAGCAAACATATACGCCATATTCGAGTGTTAGGTTAAGTGTTGCAGTGGGCTTTAGGGGAAGAATAGTGATATCTGGGCGATATGTCAGTTTTGTGTTGGCTAAGAGTGTGCTGGTAAGAAGCAAAGCATGCCCTTTTTCAAGAGATTGATATATACAATGGTAAACCACTTGCATACTATTGTTTCTACAGATGAACATGGTACCTTCAGGCGTTTGGAAATTGCTCCCAAGGATGAACCAGGCTTGTGGAAGTCTACAATTTTTTTGTGGAGGTCTTGGCTGATTTCTTTTTATTTTCCTATGATGTCAAGCAAAGAGGCACTGAGTTTGAAGGTAGGCCTTGAAATACATCCACAGGTACACCTCCAATTGACTCAAATGATGTCAATTAGCCTGTCCGAAGCTTTTAAAGCCATGACATCATTTTCTGGAATTTTCCAAGTTGTTTAAAGGCACAGTCAACTTAGTGTATGTAAACTTCTGACCCACTGGAATTGTGATACAGTGAATTATAAGTGAAATAATCTGTCTGTAAACAATTGTTGGCTAAATTACTTGCGTCATGCACAAAGTATTTCCTAATCGACTTGACAGAACTATAGTTTGTTAACAATACATTTGTGGAGTGGTTGAAAAACAAGTTTTAATGACTCCAACCTAAGTGTATGTAAACATCCGACTTCAACTGTAACATAACATTTGTCAATAACAAAATAATTTCCATAGTAAAGCAAACTTCTATATTATAGCTCATCCAACTTGTTGTCAACTTAAAAAAGGAAACCAGCTGTAATACAATTCTAGTGTACTCAACTTTGGAAAATGTGTTTAGTCAACCTAGGAATGTATGTTAGCAGAACTTTCAAATCAAATCAAAATGTATTTGCCACATGCGCCAAATACAAAAGGTGTAGACATTACCGTGAAATGCTTACTTACAGCCCTTAACCAACAATGCATTTATTTCTTAATAAAAAAGTAAAATAAAACAACAAGAACAAAAAGTGTTGAGAAAAATAGTAAAATAAAATAACAGTAAAGAGGCTATATACAGGGGGGTACTGGTGCAGAGTCAATGTGCGGGGGCACCGGCTAGTTGAGTTAGTTGAGGTAATATGTACATGTGGGTAGAGTTAAAGTGACTATGCATAAATCTTTAACAGAGTAGCAGCAGCGTAAAAATATGGGGTGGGGGTGGGGGGGCAGTGCAAATAGTCCGGGTAGCCATGATTAGCTGTTCAGGAGTCTTATGGCTTGGGGGTAGAAGCTGTTGAGAAGCCTTTTGGATATAGACTTGGCACTCCGGTACCGCTTGCCGTGCGGTAGCAGAGAGAACAGTCTATGACTAGGGTGGCTGGAGTCATTGACAATTTTGAGGGCATTCCTCTGACACCTCCTGGTATAGAGGTCCTGGATGGCAGGAAGCTTGGCCCCAGTGATGTACTGGGCTGTACGCACTACCCTCTGTAGTGCCTTGCGGTCGGAGGCCGAGCAGTTGCCATACCAGGCGGTGATGCAACCAGTCAGGATACTCTCGAAGGTGTAGCTGTATAACTTTTTGAGGATCTGAGGACTCATGCCAAATATTTTCAGTCTCCTGAGGGGAAATAGGCTTTGTCGTGCCCTCTTCACGACTGTCTTGGTGTGTTTGGACCATGATAGTTCATTGGTGATGTGGACACCAAGGAACTTGAAGCTCTCAACCTGTTCCACTACAGCCCCGTCGATGAGAATGGGGGCGTGCTCAGTCCTCTTTTTTTCCCTGTAGTCCACAATCATCTCCTTTGTCTTGGTCACATGGAGGGAGAGGTTGTTATCCTGGCACCACACGGCCAGGTCTCTGACCTCCTCCCTATAGGCTGTCTCATCGTTGTCGGTGATCAGGCCAACCACTGTTGTGTCGTCGGCAAACGTAATGATGGTGTTGGAGTCGTGCCTGGCCATGCATTCATGGGTGAACAGGGAGTACAGGAGGGGACTGAGCACGCACCCCTGAGGGGCCCCCGTGTTGAGGATCAGCATGGCAGATGTGTTGTTGCCTACCCTTACCACCTGGGGGCGGCCCGTCAGGAAGTCCAGGATCCAGTTGCAGAGGGAGGTGTTTAATCCCAGGATCCTTAGCTTAGTGATGAGCTTTGAGGGCACTATGGTGTTGAACGCTGAGCTGTAGTCCATGAATAACATTCTCACGTAGGTGTTCCTCTTGTCCAGGTGGGAAAGGGCAGTGTGGAGTGCAATAGAGATTGCATCATCTGTGGATATGTTGGGGCGGTATGCAAATTGGAGTGGGTCTATGGTTTCTGGGATAATGGTGTTGATGTGAGCCATAACCAGCCTTTCAAAGCACTTTATGGCTACAGACGTCAGTGCTACGGGTCGGTAGTCATTTAGACAGGTTATCTTAGTGTCTTTGGGCACGGGGACTATGGTGGTCTGCTTGAAACATGTTGGTGTTACAGACTCAGTCAGGGACATGTTGAAAATGTCGGTGAAGACACTTGCCAGTTGGTCAGCACATGATCGGAGTACACGTCCTGGTAATCCGTCTGGCCCTGCGGCCTTGTGAATGCTGACCTGCTTAAAAGTCTTACTCACATCGGCTACGGAGTGCGTGATCACATAGTCATCCGGAACAGTTAGTGCTCTCATGCATGCTTCAGTGTTACTTGCCTCGAAGCGAGCATAGAAGTGGTGTAACTCGTCTGGTAGGCTTGTGTCACTGGGACGCTCGCGGCTGTGCTTCCCTTTGTAGTCTGTAATAGTTTTCAAGCCCTGCCACATCCGACGAGCGTCAGAGCCGGTGTAGTATGATTCAATCTTAGTCCTGTATTGACTCTTTGCCTGTTTGATGGTTCGTCGGAGGGCATAGCGGGATTTCTTATAAGCGTCCGGGTTAGAGTCCCGCTCCTTGAAAGCGGCAGCTCTACCCTTTAGCTCAGTGCGGATGTTGCCTGTAATCCATGGCTTCTGGTTGGAGTATGTTCGTATGGTCACTGTGGGGACGACATCATCGATGCACTTATTGATGAAGCCAGTGACTGATGTGGTGTACTCCTTAATGCTATCTGAATAATACCGGAACATGTTCCAGTCTGTGCTAGCAAAACAGTCCTGTAGCTTAGCATCTGTGTCATCTGACCACTTTTTTATTAACCGAGTCACTGGTGCTTCCTGCTTTAGTTTTAACTTATAAGCAGGAATCAGGAGGATAGAGTTATGGTCAGATTTGCAAAAATGGAGGGCGAGGGAGAGCTTTGTATGCGTCTCTGTGTGTGGAGTAAAGGTGGTCTAGAGTTTTTTTTTCCTCTGGTTGCACATTTAACATGCTGGTAGAAATTAGGTAGAACGGATTTAAGTTTCTCTGCATTAACGTCCCCGGCCACTTGGAGTGCTACCTCTGGATGAGCGTTTTCCTGTTTAGTTATGGATTATACAGCTCATTGAGTGCAATCTTAATGCCAGCATTGGTTTGTGGTGGTAAATAAACAGCTATGAAAAATATAGATTAAAACTCTCTTGGTAAATAGTGTGGTCTACAGCTTATCAGAAGATACTCTATCTCAGGCGAGCAAAACCTTGAGACTTCCTTAGTATTTAATTTTGTGCACCAGCTGTTGTTTACAAATATACACAGACCGCCACCCCTTGTCTTACCGGAGTCAGCCGTTCTATCCTGCTGATGTAGCGTATAGCCCACTAGCTGTATGTTGTCCATGTCGTCGTTCAGCCACGACTCAGTGAAACATAAGATATGACAGTTTTTTATGTCCCGTTGGTAGGATAAGCGTAATCTTAGGTCATCTAATTTATTTTCCAATGATTGAAGATTGGCTAATAGGATTGATGGAAGAGGCAGTTTACTCGCTAGCCGTCGGATCCTTACGAGTCACCCCGACCTACGTCCACGATATCTCCATCTCTTTCTCCTACGAATGACGGGGATTTGGGCCTTGTCGGGTGTCTGTAGGATATCCTTCGCGTCTGACTTGTGGAAGAAAAAGTCTTCGTCCAATACGAGGTGAGTAAACTAGGAATCGTATTACAGCTGGTTGCCTTGATTTTTTTTAAGTTGACTCAACTCCAAATGTTTTACAGTGTGGCATAATCACGAGTCTCCCTATTCAACTCTGCTTCCCGATGGGCCAACTCTTCACCAATACCTCAGAGTACAGCACAATTAAAAAACTGTTGTTTCACAGAGTCCATCATAGGTAGTCTGTATTTTATTACAGGAAAATAATAATAATGGAATACCGGTAAGAAAAAATACAACATCAAATGTATGTTCCCGTCGTACGAAATTGTAGTAGCCATGCTTTCAACTAAAAGCCTGGGGAGAGAGTAAACAGTTGATATTTTATTATTTTTTATTAGTATGCAATTACTAGCTTTTCTCCCTTCTAAAGATTTTTATTTTTCCTCTTTGTTTTCATTGGGGCACAACCCTGCAGTGATCTCCGACTACTCTTTGGTTAGATGTGGCTGACGACCCACCACTATCAAATCATATGGATTTTTTACAGTATCCATTAGAATACGTCAAGTACTACATACCTCACTGTACATGTATCAAAAAAACATCCAGTATGCTATGCAGTGACTGTAGATTTGGATGGATTGATGGGGGGGCTATTGTAAAGAATATTGTTTGGCCCCAACGCAGCATTCCCCCAGCAGGCTCCTGAGGTATTGTAATCCTTTGTCCTTTGGCTTTACTTTTTTTGTCCTAAAAGCATAAACTTTTGGTTTCTGATGCTCCCACTTAATTGCAGCAAGGTGAATACTGTAGCTTGTTACACGACTCAGCCTCAATGTGTATATCAGGGTAATAGAGTTATCATCAGTGTTATTTTTTGTCTCAGCGGGAGATTCTAGTTTGAGGACTGTTTCTAATAAAAAAACTGACTATGAGATTACGTTTACCTCGTTATACAAAACAGCCCTTATGATGAGAGTGTGTGGAAAATAAAACTAAAGGCAGAGCTTCGAACCAATGCATAAAAAGCAGCTGAACGAACATTTAAAATGTCTTACAACTGATCCAGGACTTAATAATCGCTCATAATTGACACACAGTAAGATTACAAACACCGTAAGCTATGTAACACTCATTTTAATGACGCATTTCTTGAATAGATCTGAGAATAAATCAGTCTCAAGTGATACGCTCAGTGAGAGATTTATCGTTCTGAAACATTCACTGCACATGGGTCAGAAGAAACTAAGTGTTGAGTGTTGTGGCCAAAAAAAGGTAATAAAATTCTGTTGTGTTTTCGATCCATCAAATTGAAGGGGTAGCATACAAAAATATTTTAACAACCTTGGGAAACATTTATAATGCTATAACATCCATGGTTCTCTTATTTGGCCAACAATATGATCAATCTTGTCACCTGAGTACTTACAGTTTTACACATTCCCGTTTTCACACACATCACACATTTTTCATGGTGGTGGTAATGCTTACGTTCATGTACAGGTGTGTGTGTGTACAGTATGTAAACATTATTAAGGTGACCAGTGTTCAATGACTCTATGTACACAGAGTAGCAGTCTCTAAGGTGCAGGGTAGAGAACCGGGTGGTAGCCGTCTAGATGATAATAAGATGACGTGAGGGAGAAGAGGAGCTCTATGAAATGCACCAATGGTTTTGGGTCCTTAAAGTGCGGGCTGGCAAGAAAATAATATCCAAGCAAGAAGAATGTCCAATATCAGCAGAAAGAAGGAGATGACTTCATTAGTACAGTGTCCATATTAGGACAGCCTCATCTTCTGACATGGAATCCTCCTCTATTCTTGTTGGCTCTCAACCAAGAAGATTGTGGAATACTCTCACTCTTAGATGTCGGTTGGCTTCATATCAAACGTGTAACTCTTTATAGCTAGTCTATATGACAGGGGATTCCCCAAGTATTATTACACAATTTGAATAATGCACACTCTGATCCCAATAGATTTTGCTAATTGACTGACTGATTTAATCTATTTGACAAATCTAAAAAATCTACAAAAATACATAAACAGCCAGTAAGAAACAAAAACACAATAACACAATAAATAAAGTCACAGACTTATTTCTACTGTGGTCCTTGCTATGTTCCAATATCCATACTAGCACACCACAGAATGAAGCAATGTATTGGGGATGCATAACTGGTAAGGCATGCTAATATGGACATTGGTGCTTCACACAGTTCATGTGATAATAATCATATAAACTGGTGGTAATGATTGGAATGATATCATTATATACTACACAGAAAGACATAAGCCACAACCTGTTATCTGAATACAAGTTTGTCAATATGGCAGCACTTTGTCCCAAAGATCTTATAAAACTCGAGCACATGGAGGCAACTGGTAACTGGTTGCACATTAAAATAACTTGTATTGGAGTTGATATGGCATCCCTGGTTCGATCTATTATTATACTACCCATAGTTGCTACATGCCTGCTTATTTTCATTATATTACAAAGCATGTGGAATAGCTCATACAATGAAGAGTAACTTATTTAACAAAGAAAACAGACATGTTTTCAGTTTCCCACTTGACAACTCGTTTTAATTAGAAGTCTACCACAAGACCTAGACAGTATCAGAGCTTTGTTCAATAAAATTACTTCTCTGTCTTCCCAATAGCCTTTTTTTTCCTTTTGGGAAGGTTTTGAGGCCCAGGCCTTGTCATTTCACAAAGGCAGTGGTGATAAATGAGAGAGATAATGTGTATTAAGCATGTCCAGTTCTTTGGAAACTTTTTTAAAGTAGCCTAACAGGATAGACCATGTCCCTGCTCTTCATCAAGGCTATTCCTTCTGCAATGAGCCTTGTCATAGTGGCTGTAAAAAATAAAAAATAAACTCTCTCCCTGCCTTCGCCTGGTGTTCTCTTTCTTTCTCTCTCTCTCTCTCTGTACGTGCATGCGTGTTTTTCCTCTGTGTCGCTCTCATTAGAACATTGCTATGGAACTTACTACACATGTTTTCCCCTTAAAGACAGATTGCTGAAGATTATTCCCTGTTAATTTTGTTTTCTGTTTTTCTTCACCCACATTTCTCAAAAGAAGGGTGGGGTTAAAAAAGTTGAGAAGAGACAGAATGTCTTCTTTACATTTTCAAGTGACCAATAATGAGAATCTGACATTTAAACAGAAGCTTTGTGCTAACATGCTTTCCTTTTCCTGATTGTGCCCACATTCTGATTGTGCCCACATTTTGTAAACGTGGTATTAAAATGTATCTCTTATATAATATAATATAATAATATGCCATTTAGCAGACACTTTTATCCAAAGCGACTTACAGTCATGCGTGCATACATTTTTACGTATGGGTGGTCCCGGGGATCGAACCCACTACCCTGGCGTTACAAGTGCCATGCTCTACCAATTGAGCTACAGAGGACCATCTTATCTGTCCACTGTGTCCGCATTGTGAACAGATTTTGTGATTCCTCCCTGTATGCAAATTATTTGACAGATATTCTTTCAAAACAATATGAATACATTTATTTTAAGACACACCATTGCACCATTGCCAAGTCAACCTGTAAATGATTTTAGAGGGCGGGATAATTATGATTGAAATGGTTTCACTGTTTAGATCCATCTACACTTGTAAGATATCCAGACACAATGTGTGCCTGACTACCTCTGGAGGTGATCAGGAAGATCTGATCACAATGCGTCTTTTAATCATCTACACCTGTCAAAAAATGTGGACACAATCAGAATGACGATCAGGACAAATGACGCATGTTAGCACCATGTATAAAAGGGGCTAGAGAAAAAATCCTGCTCAGACTGAGGCTCTCCTAATATGGACACTGTTGCAGTGAAGTGACAATCCTCATTTTAAAAATATATTTTGAACAAAATAGTTATGCTGCATTCATGTGCTACTCGGAACTAGGAACATGGGAAATATACAACTGGTACAACCTGAGTTCCCCACTCGTATTTAACAATTGGAAGCTCATTATGAAAGGTTTTGGAAGTCGGGACGTCCGAGTTATGATGCATCTGGCCGCTTTATGGTAATTGTTTTGTCCAGAGTTTCAAATGATTCAAAGAAAATTCCATTACTTATCAAGGAGTAGTCTATATTTGTTTCACAACTTGCATTTCCCTCTCTATCTCTAACAAACCTATGTAGGGTATAATGGTTGCCTTGACTTCAGCATGGTTTGTTTTACACCAAGGGGAAATCCCCTTGTTTTGTGATGGTGCTTAAAGAGAACTTTCCCAACACTGCGATAACTTGACTCACCAGTCGCCAATAAACATAAAAACCCTAAATAGGCAGGAAATAGCTGTGGTAAAATCTGAACATTTTCATAGGAACCTCCATAGTGCCACTTGTGCAGACGTCAAACGTCTGCACACACACACCTTCCACAGGAGACACGTAAGGATGAGTTATAGGGGATGACAACATGAATCCATGATCGCTAAACCATATCACGAGTTGGATCACGACACCTATAGACCGCATCGCGGACCTATGAATCCCCTACGGTAAAAATAGGGCATAAAGTCGATCAGAGGAGGTTGGCATGTGTCGTAAACATCTTCTAACATGGACAGTAAAAGACCTCTTGGTGCGTTTCATTGACACAGAGTGGGCCAAACTTTCCAGATGTCTCGCATTGCTCCTCCAATTTATAGGCAAGGTAGTGTGCGAGAAGGAGGCCTTTAGGATGTCAAGATGTGTTGTGAGCAAGAGGGTCACTCAACGCCTAGTCCACATTATCAATCGGGGAAAATGGCAGATGGCCTGGATTTTCTTTGCCATATTGAGGGACACAGATTAGTCCTAGACAAAAAAAGCACTTTAAATTAAGAATCTCTATTGAGAATGCTTTTTGATACAATATTATACTTAATCTGGGTTCAGGAATAAATCATAATGTTTGGGAAAATCCAGTGATCCATATGTCATGATACATGTGGTTTGTTAGGAGATGGATAAACAAATTAAGATTTCTGTGATAAATTACAAGTATATCTAGTAATGGCATCTCTGCCAACATGCTTATAAGACTTAGCGATCAAGAAAAGTGTGACCAAGTAGTTTTCTAAAGTATTTATCTTAAAACATACATCTACTGCATGAGTACAATCCTTTTTTAAAGATGAAAAAAACAATGTGCTATTATAAAATTATGTAATGGTGGGAAAAAGCTATGATTTGAAATCTGTCAACACTTTTCACACTGTGCTTACACTACCCTTAGGGTCAAATATTGTGTGAACTACCATCACACACATACCCCCTCTACCACAGTTCAGCAATGTCTGGGAGGCAGAAACAACACATTTTTCGCAATGGGGATATGGTTGCTATCAAAGGCATGACCCCTCGCCAACTGACCTGTTTCATATTTGACCAGAGGAGCAAACCGATGACTCAGTGAATGTGTGAATGGAGAAAAAGGTTCCTGCAACCGACTGACACAGGATTCAATCCATACTATTGAAACACAAGTGTCGACATTTAGTGGTGGTACGGGTGTGATTTCTACTGCTCTCATAGTGTAGGAGGTGTGTCGTTTCCCTTTCGGAATTCATTTGCACAATAGTATTGGTCGACTTGGGATGTAACATATTTGGGGGCTCGTCCAAGATGTGAACATCTTGGGGCAAAGTAATCGCGTTACAGTTCTCACTGCAAAGGCCAGGGTAACAACCTTACCTTAGTAATTACCCTATAACAAGAGGATGATGACCCCAACTTTGTGTGGGATGGGCAAGAACGGACCCCACTATCACAAACTTTCTCTTGGGTAAGGCTTTCTGGCTCCCAAATAATAGAGAGATCAGATTAAGACCTTTCTCGACATTGCTGGGTCATAGAATATCTGTTGGCGTAAATCGTCATCAATACATCCATCCTATCCTGTGGGTGTTGTATTACATTTCTAGTAGAGCCGTAACCTATACTGCCCAAGATATTTGTCCTCATCTCAGTCACTCCTCCCTGGAAAGTCTAGTCCCACTTTACAAATATCCCTAATACCGTTGTAGTTACAGTACATAGGTATAATAGAGTGTAATTAAAGTGTACACTCTAAAAATAAAACGTTCCTGGAGTATCGTTTAGGGCAGGGTTCTTCAATTCCGGTCCTGGAGGGCCGAAACACTTCTGTTTTTTATTTCTACCTGGTAGTTAATTGCACTCACCTGGTGTCCCAGGTCTGAATTAGCCCCTGATTAGAAGGAGAGGATGAAAAACAGAGGTGTTTCGGCCCTCCAGGACCGGAATTGAAGAACCCTGCTTTAGGGGTTCTTCAAATTGAAACTGTGGGGGAACCCCTTTTAATGGATCCTTGAAGAACCTTTTGAAGAAACTTTTGGGATTAATTTTTGAACTACCCCCACTCCACTGTTATTAATAAAAATAATAATAATAATAATAATAATAATAATAATAATAATAATAATAATAATAATAATAATACTTATTATTATTGTTATTATTATTATTATTATTATTATTATTATTTTTATTTTTATTATTATTATATGCACAACAATAACACAATATTTTAGTTCTCAGTGTTTATTTTGATTTTAGTGGCAAAGCAGAATAAAAAATCAAAATATGAGGTAAACTCCCAGCAGAGCCCCAAGTCCAATGGATATATCCTCTGGCTGTTGATGTTAATGTGTTGATGTTCTCCGTATCCATTGCCAGAATGATTTTGTAGTGCATGGTGTTCAAACAGGTTTCCTGTTATATTCATCAGAGGTGTAGGGAGGGTGAAGTCTGTGAATCCCAACAAATGTAATTATACAGATGATTAACAAAACATGCACACGACAGTATTCATGCCTTGGTTTTGTGGTGAATGTGACTGAAAAAAACTGTTTTGATAATGGTTTTCATACACATACCTTGTCCATAATGTAGAGGCCTATGGGATATTCATTGAAGAGGTAAGGGAGGAGGATGGTAAATGTGATCTGCATAACATACCAAAACCAATTGGCATACCTTTGTATCCCTCCTTGTCTGTATACCTGCAGACACAGACACAAAAGTGAACAGTTCAGTCATCTGCACCCAATACAGCTAACCTTCAACATATTCATATAGCCTACATATTCTTACCTCTTTGTTGATTGATATCCATTGAATTGTGTCCATTTTCTGTTTTAGAAAGATTTGCACAAATATGAAAAGATAGATAGTATCATCATAAAACAATGTCAATTTAGATCACACAAGGGACAAACCTTACCTTAAATCTTCACAGTTTCCAGTTAAGTGCCTTCACCTGCTGTCCTTTCAAATTCAAATCCAAATGTTTCAGTTGGGCAGTTAGGTTCCTGCAAGAACCCCCACCAACTAAGGAGGTTCCTCGATGAACTCTTGGAAGAACCTTTTGGCGGCAATTTTCAGTGCCAAGAACCCTAAGGTCCTTTGAAGAACTTTAAGGATCTTAGAAGAACCCTCGTTGAACCCCTAATTTTTAGAGTGTAGGAACATAGCACTTACAGTACTTGCGGTTTGTGTAATTGTCAAAAACCAAAGTTCTTTCAATCCCAATACCACAGACACAGGCAGGAGGGGCCATTCAGCATCTACGGTTCTTTAATATCTTTATTTTCTCTGTTCTTAGTATTAAAAACGGGGTTACAGGATAAAAGCAACACAGAACACAAAACAGGACAGGGCACATTCACAGCACATACATGCTAGAGTCCATAGTTTGGCATGGAGCATTCGTCGCCTCGGCGTAGGCATCATGGGGTTCCGATGCGGTAGTCGCGGCCTTCGGCAGTCTCGTCGGTAGTCGCGGCCTCCGGTCCCCTCTCCCCAGATGCGGCAGTAGTTGTGTGGCTGAGCACAGCCTGTGGCACCTGTCCTCTCCTGTTGCTGGCTTGAATCTGCTGAACGATGTCTGAGAGCTGCCTTTGTGCAGGGACAGCTCGTTAGCCCAAATGCTCCCCAGGTGTGGGTTACGTGGCTCAGGTCCCTGACTCACACTCATTCCCACAAACGAGACAATCACTCAAAAAGAGGTTAACCGATTCAAAGTAAAGGAAGTCACTCAAATAAGTAAATAAGAAGTAAACCGAAACACAGCACACGATAGGATAAATATTTAAAGCACTTCTAGGTTAATACATTCAAAAGAAAGCACACGCGTGAATAAATAAAAATGACTAAATAGAGCCATAGGCACACCTGACATAATGATGACATGTTTACATTCATTACATTTGTAAACCAACTCAAATCAATTGCAGCTACACCTCTCTCTCCCCCTATAAGTATTGTTATGCTGCAAACAGGTATAGTTGTTCATACTGTTTTACACTGTACTGTAAATTACACAATACTGTATAATGACTGATGTTCAGGGCCCATATTCATAAAACATCTTAAAGCAGGAGAGGCAATTGCCTATTTTAATGAATGACAGTGTTTCCCACGCGTAGCCTACTGTTCCTGCCATAATAGTTGCCATGAAGGGGATAGGGGCAGGCGAAACAGTTGCACATCCTCTGCTCACTGTAGGTTTTTCATTCCTACGTTAGGTTATCACTCCAGTAAAAACCAAGTGTTTATGTTCTTGCATATGCACATTTATCGTGCGGGCTCACTGTCTCTGTTTGACTTTGCACACTGAGTAAACGGTCCCCTCGCTATATTTCAAAATGCCTCTTGCTGCAATAAAACTGGCTACACTGTTTCACCCGAGACATTCCATGTGCTGCTTTTCTTTGGCTGAGCGGCTCCGCTCTTAAAAGCTCCCTTTTTTTTTATTGGGCTCCTGGATGCTCTTCGTCAGTGGAGCAGCATTTGAAGAACTGTGCCCGGGAAACTTCTGGAGTGTTCCCAACGCACCTGTGTTTTCACTGCCGCCTCTTTTTTTTCTCTCTCTTCTCCTCAAGGGCCTGTGAGGTCATAACCTAAGACACGTTTGCATCATAAACAAACACAGAGACATATTCAACTAATTAGAGGGACAGGAATGGAAGAACTGAAACCCCTTATTCATTAGGGTGTGTGTGTGTGTGTGTGTGTGTGTGTGTGTGTGTGTGTGTGTGTGTGTGTGTGTGTGTGTGTGTGTTTTGAGACAGGGCGGTTAGATGGAATGGGTGTGTATCTGTGTGTGTGTAGGGGGTGGGGGTATGCTAATCAGATTTTTGCCCTTTCAAAGCAGCATGCTAAACACAACATTTTCATTCATCAGTAGTTTATACAGTGTCGAAGTCATAGTTAAAGCTAATTAGTAAGACTCTCCCCCAATTGGAAATCGTGCCACCGTTAACTTGCATAAAGTTTAAGTTTACTCCACTTTGTCTCATCGCTCCTGCAGCCAGATTCACATCACTAATGGTTACATTGCTCGTGTCCTCATGTCACCTTCCTTCACTTGTAATTACTGACGTCAGGTTTCTCCTCTGTTGAAGGACGCCTTCAAACCAGACAAAGGGATGCGAAAATATACACCAACTCAATGGTTTGTATTGCACTGTCCATCCAAAATGTAGCAAAGACAAATCCGTCAACCAACTGAAAATGTAGAACAGTGTTTATAACGAATCAGCTCTCTCCACCCCACCACACCCACTACGTCGGACATGTGTTTCATGCCATAGCCGCAGGAAGATGTTTGGGGGTGCTCTACAGACGGCTATATCAGTCTGCTTTTTTTATTTTTATTAATTAAAAAAATGTATTCCGTTTTTTCAGGCGGTGCTGCAGCATGTGTTACATGCGTTTTGTTTTGAAGCCACCTTGTCCGAATAAGCAAATAGGCCAGTTTACAAATCACATTACACTTAATTTACATGAGAGGATCACATGCTTTGTTATTTAACCTCTTTCACATGGACAAGAAAACGCTATAATGGCTAAGCCGTTATGATGGTTCATAATGATGGATAATGACAAGAAAAATATTGAACATTTCCAGGGAAAATTCTCAACACAATCTCCATGAACACACAAATCAGACACCTCATTTTGGATACCTCCATGGTGAGTATGAGCGATTGATATCCTTGCTTACACTCCTTCAAGAATTCCCATGGATTTGTCCGAAATCCCCTCCAGCCCGATGTAAAAAACATTTTAACAACCCTACAGATGGACTCATCTGAGTCGAATACACCCTCAGAGCTCTATAATGGGCCCTAGAATTAAACAAATTGGACATTCCTATTTTCGTTGTGGGTTTTCTTGCATTTCGATTCAGATTTATGTTGCATCCTGGGGCGGTCGGTCGACATTTCCATGACTATATGCAGAGCTAAGTAATAACACAGACAAACCACCAAGACAAACATACACCTTTGAGGTCATTGTTGCTGTTGGATTGTGTTCCGTGTCAGAAATGGTTTAGGGGGGTTATTAAGTGGTCCATTGAGTAAGCGGGGTGGCTTTGGGTTGTCTTGGTTGAGCTTCATTTATCATTGTGTGGCCGTGCCCTATGCATCTAGAGCTAGAAAGCGATCTACAAGTTAGGGTTTCCTCTCAATTGGAGTGATAGGATGGAAAGGCAATAATTATTGTGTACCCTATGGACTATATCCTGGGAACTGAGTTAACACTTGAGTCAGACCCTGTCTTTGCAGCATAACTTTTGGTACCATTGTGGGATAAGCTACATCTAAATTAAATAAGATGTGAGGGACTGAGATCCGATCAGCTACCAAATTTAGGGTAAAGGTCAAATTGCGTTACCACGGTTTTTCTCTGTAGACTGCCACTGTCCACTGATATGGTATTAAAGTTGTTGATTTTTATTTAGACAAATAACCCTCTACCCTCTCTCTACCAAAATCCACAGTAGACCCGACGGGGGGGGGGGGGGGGGGGGGGTTGATGATCACACAGAGAATGATGAAGACTTGAGTGAGGTGATAGGAATGAACATAGGGAGTGGGGCCTTTGCACACTGACTCAGGGGTCTTGGGTTATGAAAGCATGTCTTAAAGAAACCTCAGATATGCACTAATTGGCAGTGGTATAAAGTACTTAAGTAGTTTTGTGTGGGTATCTGTACTTTACTATTTATATTTTTGATTACTTTTACATTTACTCCACTACATTCCCAAAGAAAATATTGATTTTTTACTCCAATACATTTTCCCTGACACCCAAAAGTACACAATTTGAATGCTCAGGTAGGACAGCAATATTGTCCAATTCACGCACATACTGTATCAATATAACACGTTGTCATCCCTACTGCCTCTGATCTGGCAGACTCACTTAACACAAAGACTGCATTTGTAAATGATGTCTGAGTGTTGAAGTGTGCCCGTCTGTCCGTAAATGTACAAAAACAAGAAAATCATGCCGTCTGGTTTGCTTAATATAAGTAATTTAATGTATAGCATTTACTTTTACTTTTTACTTTTCATCAAATATGACAATTAAGCACTTTTTCCACCACTGACTTAAGTAATATTTTACTAGGTGACTTTCACTTTTACCTAAATCATTTTCTATTAAGGTACAGTATCTTTACTGTTACTAAAGTATGACAATTGAGTACTTTTTCCACCACTGCTAATGGGTATCAATGAGTGAATGAGGTTAGGTGAGTGGTCAGCTGAATCACTTGGGGTGAGAGCTGGGGATGCCAGTACAAAAGGTGCAACGGAGACTGAACGTTTGATACCAGGGATGTTGCAGAAATGACCCTGGGTGCATCTCAATAGTCTAAAGTGGCTTCCTCTCCTCCCCTCTATATGCAGCGAAAGAGCTGGACAGGTGTAAGCAAATTCCGTGGCATAGTCTCCCTATTCCTGTCACAGCACTAAGATCAATATAGATCAAGGAGAAGGGATGAAAATAAACAGCTATTCTAGAATATTGAGATGCACTCCTGGTCTCAGACAGGGGAGTTGTAGTTGTAGTCCAGTAGGGTTAAGGATATAGATGACAAAGGTTGGTGGGAAAGGGAGGACATTTTAAAGGAGAAAGAGAAGGAGAGATCGATTCCAGATGAACAGACAAAAGGCTCCAGTCATATTTTTACTAGCAATACAATCATTTATTAAAATGCAGGGATGACATGCAAATTCAGACACGGCACATTCTATCAGCTGAGGAACAAGGTAAACAGGTGGAATGTCTCCGAGACGGCACTAGGAGACAATTACAGGCCCTGTAACATCTTCCTCCAGATGTAACAGATACTTCAATAATTGCCGCTACTCTTCCCTACTTCAATATGGAAACAATAACAGACACTCCAAAAGACAGCATGACACCAGAATTCACATCAGAGGCACAGAAGTAGAAGTGGTTCAATTAACACCTTTTCAAAATGGTCAACAAATACATCATGAATGACACATTCGCTTGGGGCTTCACAGATGCAACCGATACCCGCACAGAAGACAACAGCCAAAGCAAATCAACAATGCAGAGATAAAGAAATAAAATACACAATGAGTATATACACACGAGGTACCAGTACCGAGTCCATGTGCAGGGGTACGATGTAATTTAGGTAGATACAGTGCCTTCAGAAAGTATTCACACCCCTTGACTTTTTCAGCTGAACTGTATTGAGTCAATAAATATTCAACCCCTTTGTTATGGCAAGCCTAAATAAGCTCAGGAGTAAAAATGTGCTTAACAAGACACATAATAAGTTGCATGGATTCACTCTTTGTGCAATAATAGTGTTAAAAATTATTTTTGAAAGACCACCTCATCTCTGTACCCCACACATACAATTATCTGTAAGGTCCCTCAGTCGAGCAGTGAATTTCAAACACAGATTCACCAACAAAGACCAGGGAGGTTAACCAATGGCTCGCAAAGAAGGACACCTATTGGTAAAAAAAGCAGACATTGAATATCCCTTTGAGCATGGTGAAGTTATTAATTACACTTTGGATGGTGTATCAATACACCCAGTCACTACTAAGATACAGGCGTCCTTCCTAACTCAGATGCCGGAGAGGAAGGAAACCGCTCAGGGATTTCACCATGAGGCCAATTGTGACTTTAAAACAGTTACAGAGTTTATTGACGGTGATAGGAGAAACCTGAGGATGGATCAACAACAACATTGTATAGTTACTCCACAATACTAACCTAAATGACAGACTAAAAATACGGAAGCCTGTACAGAATAAGAATACTCCAAAACATGCATCCTGTTTGCAACAAGGCACTAAAGTAAAACTGCAAAAAATGTGACAAAGCAATTTACTTTTTGCCCTGAATACAAATCTAATAAAATCAAATAAATCAAATTTTATTTGTCACATACACGTGTTTAGCAGATGTTATAGCGGGTGTAGCGAAATGCTTGTGCTTCTAGCTCCGACAGTGCAGTAATATCTAACAAGTAATATCTAACAATTTCCCAACATATACCCAATACACACAAAACTAGTAAGGAATGGAATTTAAGAAAAATATACATATATGGACAAGCAATGACAGAGCGGCATGGACTAAGATACAGTAGAATATTATAGAATAGAATGCAGTATATACATATGAGATGAGTAGTGATAAATAAACATTATTAAAGTGACTAGTGTTCCATTTCTTAAAGTGGCAAGTGATTTCAATAGGCAGCAGCAGCCTCTAATGTGCTACTGATGGAAGCTGTTTTTCATTCTCTTGGTCCCAGCTTTGATGCACCTGTACTGATCTCGCCTTCTGGATGATAGCGGGGTGAACAGGCAGTGGCTCGGGTGGTTGATGTCCTTAATGATCTTTTTGGCCTTCCTGTGACATCGGGTGCTGTATGTGTCTTGGAGGGCGGGAAGTTTGCCCCCGGTAATGCGTTCGGCAGACCGCACCACCCTCTGGAGAGCCCTGCGGTTGCGGGCAGTGCAGTTGCCGTACCAGGCGGTGATACAGCCCGACAGGATGCTCTCAATTGTGCATCTGTAAAAGTTTGTGGGGGTTGTAGGTGCCAAGCCAAATTTCTTCAGCCTCCTGAGTTTAAAGAGGCTATGTTGTGCCTTCTTCACCACACTGTCTGCGTGGGTGGACCATTTCAGTTTGTCAGTGATGTGTACGCCAAGGAACTTGAAGCTTTCCACCTTCTCCACAGCGGTCCCGTCGATGTGGATAGGGGGGTGCACCCTCTGCTGTTTCCTGTAGTCCACGATCATCTCCTTTGTTTTGTTGATGTTGAGTGAGAGGTTATTTTCCTGGCACCACACTCACAGAGCCCTCACCTCCTCCCTGTAGGCGGTCTCGTCATTGTTGGTAATCAAGCCTACTACTGTTGTGTCGTCTGCAAACTTGATGATTGAGTTGGAGGCGTGCTTGGCCACGCAGTCATGGGTGAACAGGGAGTACAGGAGGGGGCTGAGCACGCACCCTTGTGGAGCCCCAGTGTTGAGAAGTTGAGATCTGCGAAGTTGAGATGTTGTTTCCTACCTTCACCACCTGGGGGCGGCCCGTCAGGAAGTCCAGGACCCAGTTGCACAGGGCGGGGTTCAGACCCAGGGCCTCGAGCTTAATGATGAGCTTGGAGGGGACTATGGTGTTGAATGCTGAGCTATAGTCAATGAACAGCATTCTTACATAGTGTTACGAACCCCGTGGCTCTAAACATCTAGGGTGGATGGACATGAGACCCGTAACATAAATTCATGTAAATTATAAGTGTGGCATGGAGCAGTGAGAACAAATGTGACACAACAACCATGAACTACCGTCAAACACAAATGGTTTATTTCAGAACACACGGTAAGGGTTTGGGAAAAAGGGCTGAGCAGGACCCAAGAAATGAAACAATAGTGTAAAACCCCCTAAACTGATCTTGCCTGCCTCAAGAACCGCTAGGCTACTGCTACCATACAAAATACAGTGGGTGGTCCGCTCAGGTCTCACTAGTGTTTATAGACAGAGTTCTTCCTACGGGTAATGTACGCCCAAGGGCAACTATCTTAAACTCCCCTTTTCCCAGAAACACACAAAGCTACCAAACAGGGTAATCAGCAATTATATAAGTACACACCACACAGGATACAACAGTATCCACACTCATGTAAAGAAATAGATTCTAATAAAGTTACCAATAGGGTAACCAACAACTTAGTGAGTACACAACACACAGGACACCACCGTGTCCATACTCACATATGGAAAAAGTCTCTCTCTTTTTCAACAAACACAAGACTGGTTTTTATACAATGGGATGTGTGATTGAACAAACGAGTAACAGGTGGTGCTCTTCACAGGAATGTTCACTGATTGGTCCAATCAGCAGACACCTCAACGACCACCAATCAGGAACATACAGGACACCTGTGATTATGGCAGAAGGAGAGAAACACACAAAAACACAGGATACCTGTATCCGTAACACTCCCACCCTTAAAAGAGCAAACCAAAATGGTTTGCGACTCACGTACTATCACAACACCAAAAATTCAATAATCATCCTGCCGGGATAACAAAAAAAAACCTAGATCATCAAACACGAGACAAAGCATCTGCCAGTAACCTTTTAGAAGATCTAATTTGGTTACATAAGTAGCAGCACCAACAGTATCAATACAGTCATCCAGTCTGGGTAACGGGAACGAGTCGGGCACTGTGACCGCATTGACTTTCCGATAGTCCGTACATAATCTGGATGTCCCATCAGGTTTAGGAACCAGAATGCACGGAGAACTCCAAGGACTTGAACTTGGCATAGCCAGGTTATTCTCCAGCAAATAACCGACCTCACCCCTCATTATCTTTCTCTTAGCGACGTTGACACGATAAGGATGTTGCTTGATAGGTGCAGCGTTTCCAACATTAATGTCATGTTCTAACACATTTGTACATGTAGGAACATCATTAAAAAGACATGGAAAGCTGTGTAATAGTCTCACAATATCATCTGACTGTCTGTCCGTTAAATGAATCAGGCTTGACGGGAGAGACAGCAGCATCTCTTAATTGGGCAATCTAGCACACTGCTGCTGAGTATTGCGCAACTCCAAACCATCTCCGTCCACATCATTAACATGACCTCCCACTACAGCCGTAGCAGCAACAGAGACAGCCGACTCGGCCAGTTTCTCTGGACTGTCTACCTGAGTGACGGGTCTGTTGTGGTATGTCTTCAACATGCTAACGTGGCACACACGAGATTGGCGTTTTCTATCAGGAGTCTGTATCACATAGTCAGTTTCAGTTAGTTTCTTTTCAATGACATAAGGACCAGAGAAACGTGCTGACAATGACGCTCCTGGCACAGGCAACAACACAAGAACTCGGTCACCTGGCTGCAGTGAACGAGAAACAGCCTGTGTGTCATAGTGTCGTTTCATCCGTTTCTGTGAGGAAGACAGCGCTTCCTTTGCTAGAGCACAGGCAGCATGTAGGCGCTCACGAAAGCGACTAACGTAGTCCAACACATTTTCTTTCACACACAACTCTTGTGACAAAAACTGATCCTTAAGGACTTTCATAGGTCCTCTCATGGTGTGTCCAAACACCAGTTCAGCTGGGCTGAACCCTAGGGATTCCTGTACTGTCTCACGGACAGCAAACAACACTAGAGGAACTCCCTCATCCCAATCTTTCTCAGATTCCAAGCAATATTTACGGAGCATAGACTTCAGGGTCTGATGCCAACGTTCAAGCGCACCCTGAGACTCTGGGTGATATGCGCTTGACACACGGTGTATAACTGACAAGGATTTTAACACTTGTTTGAAAAGTTTAGAAAGGAAATTCGTACCCTGATCAGTTTGTATCACCTTAGGTAATCCAAAAGTTGAGAAGAATTTGATCAACGCTTTACTCACCACCGGAGCAGTAATCCTTCGCAGAGGAATGGCCTCTGGGTACCTGGTGGCCACACACATAATTGTCAACATAAACTGGTTACCAGATTTTGTTTTTGGTAATGGTCCAACACAATCAACCATCACATGTTCGAAGGGTTCACCTATGGCCGGTATGGGACAAAGAGGCGCGGGGGAAATAACCTGGTTCGGTTTCCCAGTTACTTGACAGGTGTGGCAAGTCCGACAGAACTGAGCCACATCTTGTCTTAAGCCAGGCCAAAAGAAATGTCGCAAAACACGATCATAAGTCTTGGTGACTCCCAGATGTCCGGACCACTGGTGATCATGAGCGAGGGATAAAACATTTTGTCGAAAGGCTGTAGGAATCACTATTTGGTAAACAGCATTCCAATCTCCGCCAGCGTCAACATGGGATGTCCATTTACGCATGAGGAGATTACCATCAATGAAGTATGCCATGTTTTTCTTCTTTAGCTCGTCCTCTGAGACAACACTAGAAAAACATTTAGCCAGGCTAATGTCAACCTGTTGGTTAGTGATCAGCTGCTCACGAGTAACTGGTAACTGTATTGCCTCAGCAACAAGTTCCACATCCTTCTTCCTTTCTCTGGGCTGTTGGTCAGACTGCACCAGCTTACCAGAGGTAGCACCCAAACTATCCTCTGGGTCACACTCTCTGAATAGAATCGTGTTCGACAAATCTATCACTTCACCCACTTGTCGTGCTTGAGCACGTGTGACAGCACAAGCGGGGAACACATCTGGATAACCCTGTGCCAGCTCCTCGGAGAGAGACTGGTCACTTTTATCCAATACCTCCAATATGGGTATTACCTTTCCTCCGGCAATATCGTTGCCCATTATAAATGTCACACCTTTTACTGGCAACATTGGACGTACGCCAACTCTGAACAATCCACTGACTAACTCAGAGTGTACGTTCACAAAGTGCAATGGCACTGGAACAAATCCCATTTCGATTCCTTGTACTAACACACTGGAACCACAATATGTATTACTGGACAAGGGCAACACATCAGCGAGTATGAACGACTGCGCCGCACCAGTATCTCTGAGGATTCTAACTGGACGCTGAGACGCTTCGTCATCTGATATAGAAACAAACCCCTCAAAAATGAACGGTTCATAACTGTGATCTGGGACAGGGACTTTCAAACCACATTCACTATGAGGCCTCTGTCTTGATTCCGGCCTTACAACCGTACGAATCAGCCCAACACCCGTTGGCGGCCTGGCGTGCTGAGGCATCCCCGGTTTGCGTTTTAGCAGAAAGCAATCATTAACCATATGTCCCACCTTATGACAATAGAAACAGTGACGCACATCTTTTGGGCGTGCTGGATGTACTGCTGGTCGACTAGGACTAAAAGTTAGCAACTCTGCAGCCCTGCTCTCCGTACGAGCCGAAAACACGCTCTTATGCGTCAACACAAACTCGTCTGCCAATACAGACGCTTCCGACAGTGAGGATACTTTCTGTTCGTTCAGATAAACTACAATGCGTTCGGGTAAGCAATTTTTAAACTCTTCTAACAAGATTAACTCCCGTAGAGAGTTAAAATCAGTTACCTTACTAGCACTGTGCCATTTGTCAAACAGATTTCCTTTGTCTCTAGCAAACTCCACATAAGTCTGAGTAGGAGACTTTTTATGAGACCTAAATCTTTGTCGATATGCCTCAGGAACAAGCTCATAGGCACGAAGAACAGTAGCTTTGACCACTTCATAATTCAAACTGTCTTCAAGAGGTAGCGCTGCCAGAACCTCTTGGGCTTTACCTGTTAGCTTACACTGAAGTAATAGGCACCATACCTCGTCGGGCCATTTCAATGCTACCGCTATACGTTCAAACACACTGAAATAGGAATCAACCTCTGACTCCCTGAACACAGGTACCAAGGTGATCTGCCTACTAATATCAAACGTAGCAGATGACACAGCTGGTGAGGATGGCTCACTAGCAGGCATAGTATTAGCAGAGACTAACCTCGCTGTTTCTGCCTCTAGTTCCATTTTACGCACCTCCAGTTCCATCTTACGCATCTCCATTTCCATCTTACGCGTCTCCAGTTCTGCCTCTAGCTTACGCGTCTCCTGTTCTGCCTCTAGCTTACACGTCTCCTGTTCTGCCTCTAGCTTACGCATCTCCAGCTTGTCTTGCCTGATTTGTGCCCGCTCTTCCGCCTCCATTTGGAGCCGTGTCAAGCGGACATCCATCCTGGCATCACTGTCAGTCAGTGGGGAGAGTGGGTCATAACGGGGCAATGTGGCTGGAGCCTTAGTCTCGTCCTCAGACACTGATGGGCTTACAGGAACAGCAACCACCTCCCCTACAGGAGCAGCAGACTCAGGCGGCGGTAACTCAAGCACTCGCTCGTTCAACAATATCGCTAGCACTACTTCCCTAACTTCTGCTTTCACTAAACCCCTCGGTATGGGTGCAGAAAAGTGGTCAGCCAAAACCTGTAGATCCACTCTACGGCAATTCTCAAAAACCTCCCACGTAGGGTTTTCCAAAAATGCCTCCAACTCAAAAGTAGCCATCCTACTAGCAACACGAGCCGTCGACTACTGAACACACAAAAAACAGGTAGTACAGCTGCCAAGCTCAACACTGAACCAGACACTAACTAATTTACATGAGTAGCATGGGATAGATCCCAGACGAGCCCCCACTTTATGTTACGAACCCCGTGGCTCTAAACATCTAGGGTGGATGGACATGAGACCCGTAACATAAATTCATGTAAATTATAAGTGTGGCATGGAGCAGTGAGAACAAATGTGACACAACAACCATGAACTACCGTCAAACACAAATGGTTTATTTCAGAACACACAGTAAGGGTTTGGGAAAAAGGGCTGAGCTGGACCCAAGAAATGAAACAATAGTGTAAAACCCCCTAAACTGATCTTGCCTGCCTCAAGAACCGCTAGGCTACTGCTACCATACAAAAATACAGTGGGTGGTCCGCTCAGGTCTCACTAGTGTTTATAGACAGAGTTCTTCCTACGGGTAATGTACGCCCAAGGGCAACTAGCTTAAACTCCCCTTTTCCCAGAAACACACAAAGCTACCAAACAGGGTAATCAGCAATTATATAAGTACACACCACACAGGATACAACAGTATCCACACTCATGTAAATAAATAGATTCTAATAAAGTTACCAATAGGGTAACCAACAACTTAGTGAGTACACAACACACAGGACACCACCGTGTCCATACTCACATATGGAAAAAGTCTCTCTCTTTTTCAACAAACACAAGTTTGGTGTTTATACAATGGGATGTGTGATTGAACAAACGCGTAACAGGTGGTGCAATTCACAGGAATGTTCACTGATTGGTCCAATCAGCAGACACCTCAACGACCACCAATCAGGAACATACAGGACACCTGTGATTAGGGCAGAAAGAGTAGAAACACACAAAAACACAGGATACCTGTATCCGTAACACATAGGTATTCCTCTTGTCCAGATGGGATAGGGCAGTGTGCAGTGTGATGGTGATTGCATCGTCTGTGAATCTATTGGGGCGGTAAGCAAATTGAAGTGGTTCTAGGGTGACAGGTAAGGTAGAGGTGATATGATCCTTGACTAGTCTCTCAAAGCACTTCATGATGACAGAGGTGAGTGCAACAGGGCGATAGTCATTTGGTTCAGTTACCTTTGCTTTTTTTGGTACAGGAACAATGGTGGCCATCTTGAAGCATGTGGGAACAGCAGACTGGGAAAGGGAGAGATTGAATATGTCCATAAACACACCAGCCAGCTGGTCTGTGCATGCTCTGAGGACGCGGCTAGGGATGTCGTCTGGGCCGGCAGCCTTGCGGGGGTTAAAATGCTTAAATGTCTTAATCACGTTGGCCACAGAGAAGGAGAGGCCACAGTCCTTGGTAATGGGCCTCGTCAGTGGCACTGTGTTATCCTCAAAGCGGGCGAAGAAGGTGTTTAGCTTGTCTGGAAGCGAGACGTCGTGCGACGTGGCTGGTTTTCCTTTTGTAGTCCGTGATTGTCTGTAGACACTGCCACGTACGTCTCGTGTCTGAGCCGTTGTATTGCGACTCCACTTTGTCTCTATACTGATGTTTAGCCAGTTGAATTGCCTTGCGGAGTGAGTAGCTACACTTTTTGTATTCTGCCATATTCCCAGTCATGCGGTGGTTCGCGCTTTCAGATTTGCGCGAATGCTGCCATCTATCCACGGTTTCTGGTTACGGTAGGTTTTAATAGTCACAGTGGGCACAACTGTTATATTTGGGGAAAATCCAATACACACATTACTGAATACCACTCTCCATACTTTCAAGCATAGTGGTGGCTGCATCATGTTATGGGTATGCTTGTACTCGTTAAGGACTGGGGAGGTTTTCAGGATTAAAAAAAAACACGAAATGGAGCTAAGCACAGGCAAAATCCTAGATGAAAACCTGGTTCAGTCTACTTTCCAACAGACACTGGGAGATGAATTCACCTTTCAGCAGGACAATAACCTAAAACACAAGGCCAAATTTACACTGGAGTTGCTTACCAAGAAGACAGTGAAGGTTCCTGATTGGCCGAGTTACAGTTTTGACTTGACCTGAAAATTTGTTTTCTAGCAAGGATCAACAACCAATTTGACAGCGTCTGAATCATTTAAAAAAGTATAATGGCCAAATGTTGCACAATCCAGGTGTGGAAAGCTCTTAGAGAATTGCCCAGAAAGACTCACAGCTGTAATCACTGCCAAAGGTGATTTTATCATGTATTGACTCAGGGGATTCAATACTTATCATAATTTTTTTACAAATGTTCATTTTTTTTCTCTCACTTTGACATGACAGAGTATTTTGTGTAGATTGTTGACAAAAAATGACAATTCAATCCATTTTAATACCACTTTGTAACACAACAAAATGTCAAAAAGTCAAGGGGTGTGAATACTTTCTGTAGGCACTGTATGTACATATAGGTAGGGATAAAGTGACTAGGCAACAGGATAGATAATAAACAGTAGCAGCAGCATACGTGATGAGTCAAAAGAGTTAGTGCAAAAAGGGTCAATGCAGATAGTTAAATAGTTAACCAATAGCTACCCGGACTAACTATTTAGCAGTCTTATGGCTTGGGGGTAGAAGCTGTTCAGGGTGCTTGACTTGGTGCATTGTTACTGCTTGCCGTGCGGTAGCAGAGAGACTATGGCTTGGCTGGCTTGAGTCTTTGACAATTTTTAGGGCCTTCCTCTGACACCGCCTGGTATAGAGGTTCTGGATGGCAGGGAGCTCGGCCCCAGTGATTTACTGGGCCGTAGCATCTTGCGGTCGGATGCCAAGTAGTTGCCATACCAAGCGGTGATGCAGCCAGTCAAGATGCTCTCAATGGTGCAGTTCTATAGCTTTTTGAGGATCTGAGGGCCCATGCTGAATATTTTCAGCCTCCTGAGGGGGAAAAGGTGTTGTCGTACCCTCTTCATGACTGTGTTGGTTTGTCTTGCTGACGTTGAGGGAGAGGTTGGTGACCTGGCACCACACTGCCACGTCTCTGACCTCCTCCCTGGAGGCTGTCTCATCGTCGTTAGTGATCAGGCCTACCACCGATGTGTCGTCGGCAAACTTAATGATGGTGTTGGAGTCGTTCACGGCCACACAGTCGTGGGTGAACATTGAGTACAGGATGGGACTAAGCACCAACCCCTGAGGAAACTGCTCTCAGTGCAGAGTCGGGGGAACATGCTGCACCATATTGAAGATGTCGAGAAGATGGTTAGTGTTCTTTGTGGGCAAGAGGGGTTCAGTCATTAGCCTGGCAGGTCATACAACAGCTTTCCTGGTCACAATGCTAACCCTCTACACAGGCTGAGTAAAGAGGAGGTTATCACATGGATAATTGTCCATGAATGGAAGACTCATGAACGGCAGACTCTGAAGAGATAAGCAGCACAGGCTGAGCAAAGACAATGTTATCAAGTGAGTAAGTGTCCAGAAAGAGAAGACTCAGCAACAGCAGACACTAAAGAAAAAAGTGGCAAAGTGTATTCTACATCAGCACGGTTTACTTTGCCTAGGCATCCTTTGCATGGGTGGAGTTTTGGCTTGCCTGGTGACATCACCAGGTGGTATAAGTTGAAGGCCCAGTGCAGTCAAAATCATTATTTTCCTGTGTTTTATATATATATTTCCATAGTAAAAGGTTGGAATAATACTGTGAAATTGTGAAAATGATCATAATGCCCTTTTAGTGAAAGAGCTGTTTGAAAAGAACCCCTGAAATTTCAGCCTGTTTTGGTGAGATTAAGTTTTGACCTGCCTGGTGACATCACCAGGTGGTACATTAGTTAACCAATAAGAAAGAGAGCTCCAAACCTCTCTGCCAATAACAGCTAGTTTTCAGTTTTCCCCTTCCCACTCAGACCACTCCTAGCAAAGTTCTTGCTTGAGAAATTGCTCTTTGATAAGAAGCTATTTTTGTTTCATTTTGACCATTTTTATTGAAAACAATCACAGTAAGGTACTTAATTGTTACCCAGAAATGATTTGATATTGAGATAAAAACGGCTGCATTGGACCTTTAAATAATTTTATATTTCTTCTAAAGTCGAAATTGAAAAAACATTTGGTCTCCACACCATGTTATTGGATTTTCAACATTGCAGAACAAATTAGATTTTTGGTAACTTAAGTTTACGATTTTAATTTAGAAAATAAAGACAAATGGCATGGACAAAATTATTGGCACCCCGGAGAGAGTACTTGGTTGCACAGCCTTTGGCCAAGATACATTTAGATAAATGCTTCTTGTAACCATCAATGAACTTGCTGCACCTTTCTACTGGTAATTTGTCCCACTCTTAAGCAGCAAACTGCTGTTTTCAGATCTTGCCATAGGTTTTGGATGTGATTCAGATCTGGAGTCTTCGCTGGCCATTCCAGAACAGTCCAGCGTTTCTTCTTGAACCATTTCTGGGCACTTTTTAATGTGTGTTTGGAGTCATTGTCCTGCTGGAAGACCCACAACCTTCAATGGAGACCCCGTTTTTGGACACTTCCACATAACAAAATAAGACAGTTTACTATAGAATACTACAGTACTTACAATAGAATTCTTTAGTAAACTGTAGTATCCCTCGATCATGTGTAGTACTTAGCATAGAATTGTATAGTATACTGTAGAATACTATAGTAAATACTACAGTATTATCCACACAAAAAAAAAACACTGTAGTAAATACTACAGAAATGTCAGCAAAAACACAACTTTTTTTTACTATAGTAAATACTACAGTATTTAATTTGCATATACCCTGCCAATTCCCCTCCCCCTTATCCTAATTTTTGCCACACGTAAGTGACAAACCTACATGCCAAATATAGACCATATTGTGTTCCCTACCAGTTATAGAAATGAGCAGAAGCTCTAAACTCTCCATTCAGCACCCATTGCAACCTACCTTATAGTATTTCTCCAGTGGGTTTCCTCAAGAAGAAAGACCCCCACTTCTATATCAAATACAATAAAACAAAAACACATTAGTAAATACTACAGCAATGTCCCACTACAGTAAATACCTCAGTATACTACAGTCCACAAGAACACTACAGTTATTACTATAGTATATATAGTGAGGGAAAAAAGTATTTGATCCCCTGCTGATTTTGTACGTTTGCCCACTGACAAAGAAATGATCAGTCTGTAATTTTAATGGTATGTTTATTTGAACAGTGAGAGACAATAACAACAACAAAATCCAGAAAAACGCATGTCAAAAATGTTATAAATTGATTTGCATTTTAATGAGGGAAATAAGTATTTGACCCCCCTCTCAATCAGAAAGATTTCTGGCTCCCAGGTGTCTTTTATACAGGTAACGAGCTGAGATTAGGAGCACACTCTTAAAAGGAGTGCTCCTAATCTCAGCTTGTTACCTGTATAAAAGACACCTGTCCACAGAAGCAATCAATCAATCAGATTCCCAACTCTCCACCATGGCCAAGACCAAAGAGCTCTCCAAGGATGTCAGGGACAAGATTGTAAACCTACACAAGGCTGGAATGGGCTACAAGACCATCGCCAAGCAGCTTGGTGAGAAGGTGACAACAGTTGGTGCGATTATTTGCAAATGGAAGAAACACAAAAGAACTGTCAATCTCCCTCAGCCTGGGGCTCCATGCAAGATCTCACCTCGTATGGTTGCAATGATCATGAGAACGGTGAGGAATCAGCCCAGAACTACACGGGAGGATCTTGTCAATGATCTCAAGACAGCTGGGACCATAGTCACCAAGAAAACAATTGGTAACACACTACGCCGTGAAGGATTGAAATCCTGCAGTGCCCGCAAGGTCCCCATGCTCAAGAAAGCACATATACAGGGCCATCTGAAGTATGCCAATGAACATCTGAATGATTCAGAGGAGAACTGGGTGAAAGTGTTGTCGTCAGATGAGACCAAAATGGAGCTCTTTGGCATCAACTCAACTCGCCGTGTTTGGAGGAGGAGGAATGCTGCCTATGACCCCAAGAACACCATCCCCACCGTCAAACATGGAGGTGGAAACATTATGCTTTGGGGGTGTTTTTCTGCTAAGGGGACAGGACAAATTCACCGCATCAAAGGGACGATGGACGGGGCCATGTACCGTCAAATCTTTGGTGAGAACCTCCTTCCCTCAGCCAGGGCATTGAAAATGGGTTGTGGATGGGTATTGCAGCATGACAATGACCCAAAACACACGGCCAAGTCAACAAAGCAGTGGCTCAAGACGAAGCACATTAAGGTCCTGTAGTGGCCTAGCCAGTCTCCAGACCTTAATCCCATAGAAAATCTGTGGAGGGAGCTGAATGTTCGAGTTGCCAAACGTCAGCCTCGAAACCTTAATGACTTGGAGAAGATCAAAATCCCTCCTGAGATGTGTGCAAACCTGGTGGCCAACTACAAGAAACGTCTGACCTCTGTGATTGCCAACAAGGGTTTTGCCACCAAGTACTAAGTCATGTTTTGCAGAGGGGTCAAATACTTACTTCCCTCATTAAAATGCAAATCAATTGATAACATTTTTGACATGCGTTTTTCTGGATTTTGTTGTTGTTATTCTGTCTCTCACTGTTCAAATAAACCTACCATTAAAATTATAGACTGATCATGTCTTTGTCAGTGGGCAAACGTACAAAATCAGCAGGGGATCAAATACTTTTTTCCCTTCACTGTACTAATCTTTTTTTACTACAGTATTTATATTAATCAGGCTTTCTTGTGTCTCCTTCAGCAGTGGGATCTTCCTATGTTGACCAACAACCAAATAAAGCATTCAAAGAAAATAACACCCTCCCTACAATCAAACATGGGGGAGGTTCGATAATGCTGGTAGGGTTACTTTGCTCGTTTGCTGCCTCTGTTATTTGGGACCTTCAACGTGTGCAAGACACCATGAAATCAGCAGATTATCAGTGGAGTGCAATGTTCAACCCAGTGTTCAAAAACTGTGTCTCTGTTGAAGGTTGTGGGTCTTCCAGCAGGACAACAACCCCAAACACTTAAAAGCAACAACAACAAAGTGGTGAAATTGCCAGTAGAATGGTGCAGCAAGCTTATTGATGCCTACAAGAAGCTGTCACACCCTGATCTGTTTCACCTGTTTTTGTGATTGTCTCCACCCCCCTCCAGGTGTCGCCCATCTTCCCCATTATCCCCAGTATATTTATACATGTGTTCTCTGTTTGTCTGTTGCCAGTTTTGTTTTGTCAAGCCTACCAGCGGTTTTCCCCTTGCGCCTGTTTTCTCAAGTTCCTGTTGTCTAGTTTTCCCGGTTTTTACTATTCTGCCTGCCCTGACCCTGAGCCTGCCTGCCGTTCTGTACCTTTTGGACTCTGATCTGGATTACTGACCTCTGCCTGCCCTTGACCTGTCGTTTGCCTGCCCCCTGTTTTTGTAATACACTTTTGTTACCTCGACACTCTCTGCATCTGGGTCTTCTCATGAAACGTGATAGTACGAACTGGCCATGACTGACCCAGCAGACTCGGACCAGCTTCGCGACGCCATCTCCTCCCAAGGAGCCACCATTGGAAGGCACGAGGAGTTGCTTCGTGGTCTCATGGAAGGGTTCCAGACCTTGGCCGAACGCCATGACCGAGTGTTTAACACATTGCTGGAGCAATTCTGTGGGTTGTCTGTTAGGCAGCCTACTACAACGGTAACCTCCCAGCCCCTCAGTAACCTGGCTGTTAGCAGCGTGGCCTCCCCGGTTTACTGAGAACACTGTTTACCTCCGCTGGAATGCTTCATTGGAGAGTCGGGAACCTGTCGGGCATTTCTCGGTCAGTGATCGCTCATCATCGAGCTGCAGCCCTCCTCCTTCCCCTCGGACCGCTCTAAGATAGCATACCTCACCACACTGATGTCCGGGAGGGCTTTCGCCTGGGCTACGGCAGTGTGGGAACAACAGTTGGCCCAATGCTTCAGTCTGGAGGAGTTCATGCAGGAGGTAAAGAAGGTTACTCCAGCTTCGGCAAGAATCCCGCAGTGTGGCAGACTATGCAGTGGATTTCCGCACATTGGCAGCTGAGTGTGCCTGGAACCCGGAAGCACTGTTCAACAAGTTCCTGCATGGAGTATCGGAGGAAGTAAAGGATGAGCTTGCAGCCCAGGAACTACCGACGGATCTCGACTCTCTCATCGCCTTGACTATTCGGATCGATGGGCAACTACGGAAACAAAGGAAGGAGAGGAAGTCCGATTCCACTCTGCCACCCAAGGATTCCACCTTGCCTCCGAGGCATCCCGGAAGTCCCCGACGGCTCTGTTGCTGAGAGAACCTGAGGATACTCGAGTTCCCCTGAGAGTCTCCGAAGTCTGCCGATTCACCTCTTCCTGAGCCGATGCAACTAGGCAGAGCTAGGCTGCCTCCAACCGAATGGCAATACAGGCTTCACACAAAGAGTTGCCTGTATTGTGGGACTACTGGTCATTTTGTGTCAACCTGTCCACTAAAACACCAGGCTCACCGATAGGAGCGAGTACTCTGGTGGGCGATACGGATAACTTTTCCTCTCCCCTTACTCCCACCCCCTTTCATGCCATCTTGCTGTTGGGGAACCAGTCGAAATCTCTCCGGGCACTCATCGACTCTGGGGCCGATGAGAGCTTTATGTACGCTACACTGGCGTCCGAGCTGGGCATCCCCACTCAGTCCCTCTCCATTCCCATGGACGTTAGAGCCGCTGGACGGGCGCTCTATAGACCGGGTCACCCACAATACCACCCCCATCAACCAACAAGTATCAGGAAACCACAGCGAGATTATCCAAATTTGCTAATTAAGTCTCCTCAGGTTCCCGTGGTATTGGGTTTATCTTGGCTCCAGTGACACGACCCCTTTATTGACTGGTCTACTGGTGCCATCATAGGCTAGAGCCCGTTCTGCCACTCTCATTGCCTGAAGTCAGTGAAGTCTGCTCCGGGATGTCTTCCTGGTGGTTCGAAAGTTGCCTCAGACCTCTCCGCCATTCCCGCGGAGCACCAGGACCTCCTGGAGGTGTTCAGTAAGTCCTGGGCCACTTCACTTCTGCCGCACCGAACCTACGACTGCAGAATCGACCTTCTCCCAAGCACCACTCCGCCCCGGGGACGATTGTACTTGCCGTCGTGTCAGCAGACCAAGGCCATTCGGACCTACATTGAGGACTCCCTAGCTGCCGGGTTCATCCGTCCTTCTGCCTCCGGCGCAGGGTTTTTTTCTTTGTGGAGAAGAAGGACAAAACCCTGCGTCCGTGCATCGACTACCGGGGCCTCAAGGACATCACGGTGAAGAACCGCTACCACTCATCTCCTCGGCCTTCGAGCCGCTCCAGGGGGCCAACGTGTTCTCCAAGCTGGACCTACGGAATGCCAACCACCTGGTGCGGACACAGGAGGGGGACGAATGGAAGACTTTCTTCAACACGGCCAGCGGTCACTACGAGTATCTGGTCATGCAATTTGGCCTTACCAATGCTCCAGCTGTGTCTACCGCGACGACATCCTCGTCTTTTCATGCTCCTCCCAAGAACACTTGCTTCACATCCGACAGGTCCTCCAACGCCTCCTGGAGAACCAGCTTTTTGTGAAAGCGGAAAAATGCAAATTCCATCGCTCCACCATCCCCTTCCTGGGCCACATCATCGCTGCAGGGAGTGTACAGATGGATCCCGGGAAGGTGAGAGCGGTGGTGGATTGGCCCCAGCCTACATCCAGAGTGCAGCTGCAATGTTTCTTGGGACTCGCTGCTTTATCCAGGGTTACAGCACCCTGGCTTCCCCCCCTGTCTGCCCTCACCTCTCCCAAGGTTCCATTCACATGGTCCCCAGCCTCTGACCAGGCGTTCCGGGACCTTAAACACCGTTTCACCACTGCTCCCATCTTGGTTCATCCTGACCCGTCCCAAGCTACCCTCCGCCAAAGAAACGGCCCAGCTCATGGTGCAGTACGTCTTCGGGATCCATGGACTCCCAGTGGACATGGTCTCCAACCGGGGTCCTCAGTTCTCGTCCCGGTTCTGGAATGCGTTCTGCACACTCATTGGGTCATCGGTCAGCCTGTCCTCCGGTATCCACCCTCAGTCCAATGGCCAGTTGGAACGAGCCAACCAAGACCTGGAGACGACTCTGCACTGCCTGGTCTCCGCCAACCCCACCACCTGGAGCCAGCAACTAGTGTGGGTCGAATACGCCCGCAACACCTTTCCATGCTCTGCCACGGGTCTTTCGCCCTTTGAGTGTTCCCTGTGTTATCAGCCCCCGCTCTTCCCGGAGCAAGAGATAGAGGTCAGCATACCCTCGGCCCAGATGTTTGTCCGCCGCTGTTGTCGTACCTGGAGGAAAGCCCGGTAGGCTCTTAAGACCACCTCCAGGTATCGACGACAAGCAGACCGCCACCGGATCCCGGCTCCCAGGTATCGTCTCGGGCAGAAGGTATGGCTGTCCACCCAAGATCTGACCTTCCGGGTGGAGTCCCGCAAACTTTTCCCCCGGTTTATCATCCCTTTCCCCATCTCCAAGGTCATTAGCCCCTCTGTTGTTCGTCTTCTGTTGCCCCGTACCCTCCGTATACATCCCACTTTTCATGTGTCTAGGATCAAACCCATGTCTCACAGCCCTTTGTCTCCTGTTTCCAGGCCCACCCCTTTCCCCTGTCTCATCGATGGCCAACCGGTGTTCACAGTGAGGAGTCTCCTGAAGGTTTGACCTCGGGGCAGGGGTTTCCAGTACCTGGTTGACAAGGAGAGGTGCAGGGTCCCCGCTAGGGACATCCTGGACCCAGGCCTCATCGCTGAGTTTCAACGCCGGCACCCCGGTCAACTAGGTATCCGCCCAGGTAGGACGCCAGGTGGCGACCCTAGAGGGGGGGGGGGGGGGGTACTGTCACACCCTGATCTGTTTCACCTGTCTTTGTGATTGTCTCAACCCCCCTCCAGGTGTCGCCCATCTTCCCCATTATCCCTAGTGTATTTATACCTGTGTTGTCTGTTGCCAGTTTGTTTTGTTTCGTCAAGCCTACCAGCGTTTTTCCCCTTGCTCCTGTCTTTCTCAAGTTCCTGTTTTCTAGTTTTGACCATTCTGCCTGCCCTGACCCTGAGCCTGCCTGCCGTTCTGTACCTTTTGTACTCTGATCTGGATTACTGACCTCTGCCTGCCCTTGACCTGTCGTTTGCCTGCCCCCTGTTTTTGTAATAAACTTTTGTTACTTCGACACTCTCTGCATCTGGGTCTTCTCCTGAAACGTGATAGTACGAACTGGCCATGACTGACCCAGCAGACTCGGACCAGCTCCGCAAAGCCATCTCCTCCCAAGGAGCCACCATTGGAAGGCACAAGGAGTTGCTTCGTGGTCTCATGGAAGGGTTCCAGACCTTGGCCGAGTCTGCATCTGGGTCTTCTCCTGAAACGTGATAGAAGCATTTGTTGGAAGTTATCCTGGCCAGAGATCTACGTGCAACCAATAATTTTGTCCATGCCATTTGTCTTTATATTTAAAATTGTAAACATATGTTTACAAAAATACAATTGGTTCTGCAATCCAATAAAAATGTGTGGACAACAAATGTTTTTAGTTTTTTTTCAATTTTAACTCATTTGAGAAGAAATAGGGAATTATTTAAGAAAAGTGCAAGTGTGCCAAGTGTACAAAACATTATGAACACCTGCTCTTTCTATGACAGACTGACCAGGTGATTCCAGGTGAAAGCTATGATCCCTTATCAGTGTACACTCTTAGAAAAAAGGGTTCCAAAAGGGTTCTTCGGCTGTCCCCATAGGATAACCCTTTTAGGTTCCACATAGAACCCTTTTGGGTTCCATGTAGAACACTCTGTGGAAAGGGGACTACATGGAACCAAAAAGGGTTCCTCAAAGGGTTATCCTATGGGTACAGCCGAATAACCCTTTTAGGTTCTAAACTCAGCAAAATAAGAAACGTCCTCTCACTGTAAACTGTGTTTATTTTCAGCAAACTTAACATGTGTAAATAGTTGTATGAACATAACAAGATTCAATAACTGAGACATAAACTGAACATGTTCCACAGACATGTGACTAACAGAAATTGAATAATGTGTCCCTGAACAAAGGGAGGGGGAGGGGGGGTCAAAATCAAAAGTAACAGTCAGTATCTGGTGTGGCCACCAGCTGCATTAAGTACTGCAGTGCATCTCGTCCTCATGGACTGCACCAGATTTGCCAGTTCTTGCTGTGAGATGTTACCCCACTCTTCCACCAAGGCATCTGCAAGTTCCTGGACATTTCTGGGGGGAATGGCCATAGCCCTCACCCTCCGATCCAACAGGTCCCAGATGTGCTCAATGGGATTGAGATCCGGGCTCTTCGCTGGCCATGGCAGAACACTGACATTCCTGTCTTGCAGGAAATCATGCACAGAACGAGCAGTATGGCTGGTGGCCTTGTCATGCTGGAGGGTCATGTCAGGATGAGCCTGCAGGAAGGGGACCACATGATGGAGGAGGATATCTTCCCTGTAACGCACAGCGTTGAGATTGCCTGCTCAGTCCGATGATGCTGTGACACACCACCCCAGACCATGACGGACCCTCCACCTCCAAATCAATCCCGCTCCAGAGTACAGGCCTCGTGTAACGCTCATACCTTCGAAGACAAACGCGAATCCGACCATCACCCCTGGTGAGACAAAACTGCGACTCGTCAGTGAAGAGCACTTTTTGCCAGTCCTGTCTGGTCCAGCGACGGTGGGTTCGTGCCCATAGGCGACGTTGTTGCCGGTGATGTCTGGTGAGATCTGCCTTACAGGCCTACAAGCCCTCAGTCCAGCCTCTCTCAACCTATTGCGGACAGTCTGAGCACTGATGGAGGGACTGTGCGTTCCTGGTGTTGTTGCCATCCTGTACCTGTCCTGCAGGTGTGATGTTCGGATGTACCGATCCTGTGCAGGTGTTGTTACACGTGGTCTACCACTGCAGTTTACAGTGATTTTGGGTTCCATGTAGAACACTCTGTGGAAAGGGGACTACATGGAACCAAAAAGGGTTCCTCAAAGGGTTATCCTATGGGTACAGCCGAATAACCCTTTTAGGTTCTAAACTCAGCAAAATAAGAAACGTCCTCTCACTGTAAACTGTGTTTATTTTCAGCAAACTTAACATGTGTAAATAGTTGTATGAACATAACAAGATTCAATAACTGAGACATAAACTGAACAAGTTCCACAGACATGTGACTAACAGAAATTGAATAATGTGTCCCTGAACAAAGGGAGGGGGAGGGGGGGTCAAAATCAAAAGTAACAGTCAGTATCTGGTGTGGCCACCAGCTGCATTAAGTACTGCAGTGCATCTCGTCCTCATGGACTGCACCAGATTTGCCAGTTCTTGCTGTGAGATGTTACCCCACTCTTCCACCAAGGCATCTGCAAGTTCCTGGACATTTCTGGGGGGAATGGCCATAGCCCTCACCCTCCGATCCAACAGGTCCCAGATGTGCTCAATGGGATTGAGATCCGGGCTCTTCGCTGGCCATGGCAGAACACTGACATTCCTGTCTTGCAGGAAATCATGCACAGAACGAGCAGTATGGCTGGTGGCCTTGTCATGCTGGAGGGTCATGTCAGGATGAGCCTGCAGGAAGGGGACCACATGATGGAGGAGGATATCTTCCCTGTAACGCACAGCGTTGAGATTGCCTGCTCAGTCCGATGATGCTGTGACACACCACCCCAGACCATGACGGACCCTCCACCTCCAAATCAATCCCGCTCCAGAGTACAGGCCTCGTGTAACGCTCATACCTTCGAAGACAAACGCGAATCCGACCATCACCCCTGGTGAGACAAAACTGCGACTCGTCAGTGAAGAGCACTTTTTGCCAGTCCTGTCTGGTCCAGCGACGGTGGGTTCGTGCCCATAGGCGACGTAGTTGCCGGTGAAGTCTGGTGAGATCTGCCTTACAGGCCTACAAGCCCTCAGTCCAGCCTCTCTCAACCTATTGCGGACAGTCTGAGCACTGATGGAGGGACTGTGCGTTCCTGGTGTTGTTGCCATCCTGTACCTGTCCTGCAGGTGTGATGTTCGGATGTACCGATCCTGTGCAGGTGTTGTTACACGTGGTCTACCACTGCAAGGATGATCAGCTGTCCACCCTGTCTCCCTGTAGCGCTGTCTTAGGCATCTCACAGTATGGACATTGCAATTTATTGCCCTGGCCACATCTGCAGTCCTCATGCCTCCTTGCAGTATTCCTGTGGCACGTTCACGCAGATGAGCAGGGACCCTGGGCATCTTTCTTTTGGTGTTTTTCAGAGTCAGTAGAAAGGCCTCTTTAGTGTCCTAAGTTTTCATAACTGTGACCTTAATTGCCTACCGTCTGTAAGCTGTTAGTGTCTTAACGACCGTTCCACAGGTGCATGTTCATGAATTGTTTATGGTTCATTGAACAGGCATGGGAAACAGTGTTTACCCCTTTACAATGAAGATATGTGAAGTTATTTGGATATTTACAAATTATCTTTGAAAGACAGGGTCCTGAAAAAGGGACGTTTCTTTTTTTGCTGATTTTAGATAGCATCTTATTTTCTAAGAATGTAGATGAAAGGGATGGGACGGTTAAACAAGGATCTTTAAGCCTTGAGACAATTGAGACATGGATTGTGTATGTGTGTCATTCATAGGGAGAATGGCAAGACAAAAGATTTAAGTGACTTTGAACGGGTATGGTAGTAGGTGCCAGGCGCATCGGTTTTTGTCAAGAACTGCAACGCTGCTGGGTTTTTCACACTCAACAGTTTCTCATGTATCAAGAATGGTCCATCACCCAAAGGACATCCAGCCAACCTCACACAACTGTGGGAAGCACTGGAGTCAACATTGGCCATCATCCTTATGGAACAATTTCGACACCTTGTAGAGTCCATCCCCCGATATATTAAGGCTGGGATGGGGGGTGCAACTCAATATTAGGAAGGTGTCCTTAATGTTTTGTATACTCCTTGTATTTGGCCACAACTGTAGCTCTCTCTCTCAGCTCATAAACAAGTAGTAAAAATAGTTTTTTCTCCTAAGTACACAGAGTGTGTACTTAAAAGTGTTTCCAGCTCTTGAACGTCCTTTGCCAGTTGTGAGCAGGGCTGAGTGCTCTCTGTGTGTGGTGGACGCTCTCACTCTGTAGCTCGCCACCCTCAGGGCTGTCAAGCCAGGTGATAAGTTAATTACCTGTGACTCTGTGGATACTCCGGCACAGTGGCATCTGGAAAGAAGTGGAAGGGGAGAAGGCCTTTGCTCACTGCCTTAGAGACAAATACAGAGAGAGGGAAAGGCTACATATAATGTTTTAAATGAAGTTGTACCAATTCAAACCTAGCAAATTTCAGAGTGGAGTTTGGCCTCTATCCTCCTCACCCCTGGGCAAATGGTTTCTTGGCACTATCCCCCTGAAACCCATATTTCCCTATTTTGTAGGCCCTATTCAATCTATGATACGTTGATTGAGCAGTTGGAACTTCTAATATATTCCCCAAATTATCAACGATGTGGGTCCCTTTTTAGGTGAGATGGTGCATCACAAGGTCTCCAGTCCAGGCATTCAAATTTAAAACGATGATGTGGTGGTACCTTTCCCTCCCATTTTGCTCCTTATCCCCATGCAATAAGAGAGGAAGAAGAGGAAGATGGAGGATAGGGAGAAAACTCAGTAAGCTACAGAACAGAGGCTACGCAGTCCAAAAAAACGTGTCTTTGAGATGGACTGCAACTGGAACCAGCGAACAGCCAACCCACTGGGAACCGACGTCAGTTGAACGTCTAGTTTTGATTTACATTTGGTTGATTTGTCAACTAACCTGAATTCAACGTGAAATCAACAAAAAGTTTAAAAGTGCAAATCCAATCAGTTTTCCACGTTGATTCAATGTCATCACATTGTTTTTTTGGTTGAAATGACGCGAAAAAAACATTGATTCAACCAGTTTTTGCCCAGTGGGAAGAGTCATGATCTACTATAACTGGATCCCGCCTTTTGGGATAGTGAATATATCTCTGAACAAAGTGGAATAGTGCCAAGGAATATACAGAGTTGCGTGGGTAAGTGAGGGGTGGTTGTTGTGTGAGTGTGTGTTCGCATGTGATAGTGTCTGCATGTGTGTGTACGTGTAGGGTGTGAGCAGCTCCCATCCAGCCAGTCAATGGACTATTTTCAAGGGGCTTCTGTTTTGAAGATAGTTTCTTAGGAAACAGAATAACAGAGACAAGTATAGGAACCTGTCAAACAGTGAAGAGCACACTGAGCCAATGCAGGCAATAGACAGAAAAAGTGATATCTCGTTAAAATCACTTTTGTTCAGTTCTGCCAAGATGTGGTATTTCTGCTTTCCAAGGACATAGTTTAATGAGATTTCTGGGTACTAAACTGTTTCTGGAAGTTGAAACACTTCAGATAGCTCTCTTCTGGTCCTGTTTAACCTCAACCCACAGAGTTAGCCTTTGTTTGAGTGATGGTTTGAGCAGGTTGGATAAGCCTACCTAATGTTAAGGTGGCCCCCTGGGACAAAGTAACTTATCTTGTAGATCTACATCACAACATACAATAGTTGAACTGTAAAGATATAACATTTAATTTCACAAAGCTAAAGTTTAAAATAAACTTGCCAATTTTGGGCTAGAGTTTGGCCTCTTTCCTTCTCATTCCCTGGGAGAATTGTGAAATCATGAGACTTGTTTGAGCCAGGGTTACCCCCAAATATCCATGGCTTAGCTCAACTTGTACATTGGCTAGCATGTTGTGTTTGTGAATGTTTAAGATGGTCCCACTTGAGATATCCATCACCGCTTCCCTCCCCTCCCCTCCCCTCGTCATTGGCCTCAGCGCTGTATGAAGTGTGATGTATAAAGACCCTGGTAATGGAAGTGCTGGCTCAGCCTGCAAAACATTGTTGGAACTTCTCAATCTGAGAGGGTTTGTGACTGTCATAATCACATGTATCATCAGGGGCATCACAGCTCTGTGTCCTGAACCCGGTTCCACACAATTTCACCAGTGTCCCCAGATTGCTGTTTCCAATTATAACTGTTAGGTCTCTCTTCTTGTGTTCTGAGGCTTTCTTGAGGTCCATATTGTGAGCTTTCAAGTGGAATAAACCAAAGTCTGACTGAGCAGTTCCAGTCAGTTAAAGATGAAGACCTACAGTAAGCAGGATTTACCATGGTCACATTTGTCAGGGGTAATTTTCCTAAATGTCTAATGTTAACATCATTATTCTTTAGGTATAGGCTTTACCATGTTATCCTCAAAGATTCACTATGGCGAATGTAAAACCTTGACGTTTTCACCAAAAAGAACAAATAGTGATGGCATGTCCTTGGGAGGACGTAGGCCATTAAAATACAGGGAAAAAACTTAATAGAGTTCCCACATGCTTGCAATCAACCATCAGAAACTAGGAAGGTCCGTTTTCCATTACCGAATCGAAGGGAGGCCATGAGAAGCCGGGTTTGGCCAAAACCAAAGGAATGAACTGTACAAAGGCAAACTTCATGGCACACTGACTTTCACTCAGTGCTGAGATCCCATTTGCACTCTTTCGCTTCGTCCTCTGTGCTAGTAACTACCGTGTGGAATAAAATAGGAGTGAAAAAACGTTCAACTGGAGGAGCTTCAGACATAAGACAATGGTTACGAACATAATGGGACGCCTACGCAAAGACACTGATGTTGCGTAGAAAAGGAATTGCACTCTGGTGGACTCTCATCCGCAGTCTGTCAGTATTATGTAAGGCTCACATATCCGTCCAGGGAAGTCTACTGTTTTCCACTCAAATTCCAAGTGTTCCATTTGTTGTGTTCAGTTGTTGGGTAGCTGTGGTCGCAAACAAAAAAACATCTGTGTTTTCACATTCAAGAGGTAGAGCTATAATGGCAGATCAACGGGGGAGCTGAGAGATTGTAGCAGACTTGTTTGGTCATTTCGAGGGAGATCGGTTGACCCGTGTGGGTCCGTGGTCTCAGGAATGGGCTTAAAAATAGTCATTTGCGGAAAAGGGAAGCCAAAGAATCAATGACGCAATGATGATGAGAATGACAGAGTTCTGGTTGGGGCTCTCTGAAAGCATTACACCACCAAGCCAACGTTCCAACACAACCAAAAGGAAGAAGTAAAGGAAAATATTGGATTATTATTTGCATGAGTATTAAATGGGGATACACTGTAGTAAGCAAGAGTAAGGGCTCTATTCAATCTGTCTCGCTGAAGCGTTACAGATTGCGCAATAGAAATGTAAAGGTAATTTCCCATTGAGCCGACATATGCAGTGTTTACCATGAACGCAGTCTCCGCTAACATGGGAACATTGCCTTTACGTTTAAATTACGCTGTAACGCTGAACTTCCACGATACGGATTGAATAGAGCCCTAAATCATGTTTGAAGCCCCCATTGATGTCAAGGAAATAGTAAGGGACAGATTTATCAATCTTTTCATCTCAAACTATGATATCAGATGAATAAAACCTTTATTATGTAGCAAAACTACAGTAAAACATGAAATGTTTAACCTTAGCCCTTAATTCATTCTCCTTCTGGTAGCTTTGATTTGACAGTCTTTCGTGTTTTATTATTTCCAGGAAACAAACAGGTGCTTGTGTCTGTAAAAACCAAGGATCTTATTCAAAACTGTCTGTAGCCAATCAAAACTGGCTACAGACTATCCAGGTACAGGAAATGGATTGGGCTTTAACTGTACCCTAATTAACTTTGGACCTGAGGAGGAAATATTCAAACAGGGAGAAACTTTAAAAATGTTTATTGCCTCGTTCATCTTATATGGAGTGGTTGGAGTTGTTGTGTACGGTGAGGTCTGGGGTGTGTGGGCTTGTTTAATTTAACAGGGCCATGTTGAGAGAGTGCAATTAACACAGGCGGCCATTAAATACTTGAGCTGCTTCTCAATCCTGAAAACAAGTCACCTCCTTCCCTCCGAAATTGTTTCTGCATCACATTTCCTCTGGCAATGAACAGCCCAGCTCAATGCATTACCGCTTACAATGTACAACACTCTCCCTTACACCATGTAACAACTCTTTGTCAGAATGAAAAATGATAATGCATAAATTAATAGCAAACACATGTTGTCTGTTATGTGCCTGACTCTCTACCTTTTGTCTTTCTCTCTCTCACTCACTCTCTCTCTCCATCTCTCTTTCACTGCTCACATATCGAAGGTGCCAGAAAGGTTATGCTACACTCTAATCAAAATAAACGTTGAAACATTAAACGTTGAAACCTTAAACTGGGAAAGACGTTGGGGTTTGGTGGGAACGTCGACCCGGTTCAATATTTGGGAACATTTTACAAGTTTCGATTGACAGAGGGTTTTACAAATTGTTTATTGGTGACATATTTGGCAAATTTCAGTTCTGGCCAAGTTATGAACTATTTATGATAAATGGTTTTGGTCTTGTTTAGGCCCTATCCCTCACCATTGTATATGATTAGTTATTTTGTGTCATCACAAGTAGCCCAGTACAAGTAGCCCAATGACCTCAACTGAGGTTTGGCATCAGAGAAGAAAAAGGCAAGGATGGAAAACATGATTTAAAAAATCCCAGTAGAACATCTAAATTGTTGTTACAGTTCAAACTTTGGGGCCATTAAACTGGAACGTGAACTGCAATTGGGACTTGAGACAACAGAGGCCGTTGACCAGAGAATTTCTCTCTGATTGTTGTTTCTATGCCTAACACACGCATTATTCATCCTTGGAAGATTTGGTTTCAAATAAGCTTTCCGCACTGTGCGACCCTGCACTGTAAATCACCCCACTATTTTGTTTAGAGTGAAAACATGAGCGGAAATTCACAGCCAGCATCCACAGAGATTGACATGCTCTTTGCTACTACAAGGCCATAGACCCTCAGCCACTGTTTCCGGTCTGATGAATAAAGCCTTCTGTTTCCTTTGCCAAGAATAGATTTATCATGTCACATTTGGGGTCAATGTGTTGTTGTTGCAGATATCAAAGCCTTTGAATCATGTTTGCTGAGTATAAGAGGCAACCATGTTGAACGACTGTATAGTTGGAGTGTAAAGGAACAGGGGGGGGGGGGGGGGGGGAGCATCACGTGAAAATCTCATGTAAGAAAACTCCACATGTCAAAATCTCACTTTCACATAAGTAATTGCAAGTTCACATGTGAATCTTTTTTTTGCTGTTTCACGTTAGAAAGCTCTACATGTGAAAATTTAACTTTACGTTTCATATGTTAACGTTCACATGTGCAAATTGCAGATTCACATGTGGAGTACGCCCTCACCTTCCAGACCGTGGCAGCCTCCAGTGGATGGAATGAGCCAGCGTTCCGCACCCTATTCCGAAGAGGACTGCGCGATGAGGTCCAGATGGAGTTGGCGTGTCGAGACGACAACCTTTCCCTGGACACGATCATTATGATGGCCATCCGTCTGGAAAACCTTCTTCGGGAGTGTCGGCGGCCCCCTCGTCCCTCGCCTTCCTCCTTTGGCTGTCCTGAGGCAGAGCCTGAACCTATGGAGATAGGGGTCACACATCTCTCCGCAGCAGAGCGACGTCGCCGGAGACGGCTGGGGTTGTGTCCCTATTGCAGCCAGGAGGGGTACCGGCTACAGCTGTCCGGTGCGTCCTAACCCGAAGTCCACTGTGGTAGAGGGACAGCCCCGTGATCATCAGTCTCCCAGGGTAGTCATGAGTATTCCTTCATCATTTTCCGCCAAACCCTTCCTGGTTTCTATTTCAATGGCTAGCTGTCCCTCAGGTGTTGTCTCTACGGCTCTAGTGGACTACGGTGCGTGTGGAATTTCATCAACCAGGCCCTCGTCTCTTCCCTCAACATCACGCATACCCGCTCTCCTCTCCTTGTCCGGACCAAGCCCTGGATAAACTACCATTGGGATCCGGCACTATTACGCACGTCACAGCACCACTCACCCTCACCGTGGGATCCAAGCACCAGGAAATTCTTCCCTTCCTCATCACCTGTGCACAGTCAACCTCGGCCTCCCATGGCTTCAACTTCATAACCCCACCATCTTCTGGTCTAAGATGAGAATCACTGCCTGGGGACCAGGATGTCGGAGGACCTGCTTTCCACGTCGGTGGAGGGTCCTGTGAGTGTCCTGTGAGTCCTTCATTCCATCAATCGGTCCTCCCGTTTCGTTGACCCCGTGTTGTGGGATGTAGATGTGGACATCCGCCAGGCACTGGAGAGGGAACCCGCTCCTGCCACCTGCCCTCCAGGGTGCATCTACGTCCGCACGGAGGTGAGAGATCGGCTGTTGACCTGGGCACACACATCCCTTGCCGCTGGACACCCAGGTATCACCCGTACCATCCAATCCCTTTCTGATAAATACTGGTGGCCCACTTTGGCGCAGGACGTCGCCCACTAGGTCAACTCATGTTCAGTATGTAGTCAATACAAAACTCCCCGGCACGCTCCAGCAGGGAAACTACTTCCTCTTCCCTTGCATCAGCGGATCTCCCACTTTCTGATGGAGTGTTACCACTATTCTGGTTGTTGAGAGATTCTCTAAATCTGGTCTACCTAACTCTCTCCAGGTCACTGAGGCACTGTTCCAGCAGGTCTTCCGGCACTATGGCCTTCCAGAGGACATCGTTTCAGACCGTGGCCCCCAGTTCACGTCACGTGTTTGGAAAGCCTTCATGGAGAAGCTGGGGGTCACAGTCAGCCTCACTTCCAGGTACCGTCTCAGTCTAACGGGCAGGTGGAGAGGATGAACCAGGAGCTGGGGAGATTCCTGAGGAGCTACTGCCAGGACAGGCAGGGGGAGTGGGCCCGACTCCTTCCTTGTTAGAGGCTGCTCTTGTTTTGTATTCGTTCCATGTTCGTTTTCATTAAACTCCCACTGCACTTGCTTCCAGACTCCCTGTGTCTACGTTACTGACGGCCTTCTTCTTTGGAGCATGCTAGATAGCTAATTAGCACAGGTGGCCCCTCTGTCTTCAATCTATCCTCCGTAAACATGCACTGTGACATGGAGATATGGCCGTGTGGGAACACTAACCCTATAAAAGGTGTGTATCAATGTAACTTTTTTTTTAAAGGTCTTTATGCTTCCAAAACCGAAACCGCAAGTTTTGCGTGTTAATGTTGAGACCGAGCCTCGGGGCTCTTAACAAAATGTATGATCAAGTCATGACCAGGGGCTAGTATTTAGCTAGCTACAGTATATTTCCCCTTTCATCTGTGGTATCATAACTAGCCTGGTTCACCAGCATTATCAAATAATGTTGCTACTCGCTAGCTATCTACTTAGCTAACATACTCACCAACGGATGTAATCCATTCCAGGCCATCTGGCAATATTGTTGAAATACATTAGAAGTTTGCACAAACTTTATTGAAGGCCAATTTCACTCCTATTTGCTGAGCGAAACGTGCATGCGTTGCACCCATATTCATACTTCACAACATTGTTTGTCCACAAACTTCACATGGCAGCTTGGGGCAAACCACAACGCGTTGTCGCTGGGCGATTGGGCATCATTGGCAAAAGTGGGAATGTAAGTATGGCATGTTCACGTGCTAGTCGGAACCAGGAAATACTGAAATTTCCGACTTGCGAAGTGGTTGAATGCAGCACATGTATAACTACAACCAGTTAGAAAGTTCCGACTAGCACGTGAATGTGACAGTAATCCATACCTAACCCTCAAGTAAGTTGTGACAAACTCACAAAACTGTTTTTGACGATACTGACTTTATGACCAAAATTATCCTATTTACTCTTTGTGGTCAATTTTGACACTAGAATAAATGTTTCTGACTAAAATCGATGGGAATTAGGATGACCACATCTAAAAAGCCCAAATGCAGGGAGCGATTTTGCAGGACATTCGCGTAACAGTGGACTATATTTTTCTGGGGAAGGTTAATGGATCACGTTCAAATGGCGACATGGTTCTGCTGTATAAAAGGTTGCTGCCTGTTAAACACCTTTAATAGAGTAATAGTGGTGCAGTCTTCTAGTGTCCCAGAAGATGACATTAGTGAGTACCTCCGTTACCTATGTGAGGTAATGCTGCATTCATAAACAAGTGGGAAGGTGGAATTTACCACATACGACTGGGAAAAATCCACTTGAAACGCCTCTCCAACTGGTAATTACTACTGGGAAACTCCTCTATCATCCCTGAGATCCGACTTCTCCCACATGCTGACCTCTGACATCACCTACTAAGGAAATTACCTCTAACAGCATTTTCGGCAGCAAAAAGCAACTACAAAACATGATTTATAAAAAGCATCTATTAATATGGTTTTTGAACACCATAATTTGTTTGCAAGTGTACCCTTGAAATTACTGTTTGTGTTTCAAATAAGTAAAATGTTATTTTAAATGTGCTGTGTACTCCTAATAACCTCAATGTCTTAAGATGTATTAGTATAGTAACCACACATGAAATAGCATGAATTATCCTTTTATATAATTTTCTTTCAGGAGTAAAATGAATTCAATGACCACTTTATGGTGTAAAATACCTCAATTTGACAATACAGATAATGAATCAAGAATTCAATAAATGAAATAAAAATGAAAAAAAACCCAAAGTTTTGCACAACCACTAATTTGTCCAACTTAATACTTCCGGAGGATTTTAATTGCATGAAACAGTTCAGTGCTGATGAGTGAAAGCAATTATTGCAGTCTGTTGTGGTCCTTGATGTCCACTGAGCTGAAGATGAGTAAACCAGTCAAATCCCACAACGGAAGCTTCAACACAGGTGCCAGGCAGTGTCCAAGAGATGAAGTCACACAGCATTCATGCAGAAACTAGCAAAGAGTTGCAAAGGCACTTTAGTGAGCTTGATGCAGGAGAGGTAGCTGTCTGACTCAACAGCGTTCGCAGATCTCATGCGCATAATCTCCATCAACATCATAAATAAAATAATGCATGTATAAATCCTATTCCTTAAACAATTCTGGTTACAGGTCAATTGTGCATGAACCTTTTAATGTGTCTATAACTGTCAATATCAAACTGTACTTTACTTTACAACAACTTCATTTGATAACCCATTTATGAACCGTAATATTATTACAGCTGCCCATCACGGAGCAGCATCCCTCAGGACGCACATGAATGCTACTGTAAGGGATCGGGGGTTGGCTGGATCTAGACAGAGTCTGACACTTCCCCGATCTACAGAGAGGGGGAGTCATCAGACTCGATCTGGTTCACCTGAGTTCTGAGCACACCTGTCAGTAATTAGTGTAGGATTTAAGGTGTGTTCAGAAGCTCAGTCGGCGCGAGGTATTGTTCCATTGTGACTTGCTAAGTGTTTTGTTCAGAGAGAGAGAGAGAGAGAGAGAGAGAGAGAGAGAGAGAGTTGTTTTGATTACCCGTGTACCCGACCTGTGCCTCGTTGTTTGACTCCCCGAATTGCTTAATCCTCTGCTTATCTATCCCAGTGATTACCGTCCTCTGATCCTGTGCCTGTGCCCTCGACTACGACTAAGCCCGCTCCCTTGGTACCTCTGCCTGTCTCTGCCTGGCCCGGTTTTGACCACAGCCCGCCCGACCACGATTAAGCTATTCCCTTGTCTGTACTCTAATAAAGCATCGCTATTCTGCGATTGGATCTTACCACTCTGTCCGAGTATTCATTACAGCTACCTGCCCTGTATACAGTGCATTCGGAAGGTATTCAGACCCCTTCCCTTTTTCCACATTTTGTTACGTTACAGCCATATTCTAAAATTGATTAAATTGCATGATGCTGCCACCACCATGCTTCACCGTAGGGATGGTGCCAGGTTTCCTACAAACTCGACGCTTGGCATTCAGGCCAAAGAGTTCAATCTTGGTTTCATTAGACCAGAGAATCTTGTTTCTCATGGTCTGAAAGTCCTTTAGGTGCCTTTTGGCAAACTCCAAGTGGGCTGTCATGTGCCTTTTACTGAGGAGTGGCTTCCGTCTGGCCACTCTACCATAAAGACCTGATTGGTGGAGTGCTGCAGAGATGGTTGTCCTTCTGGAAGGTTCTCCCATCTACACAGAGGAACTCTGGAGCTCTGTCAGAGTGACCATCGTGTTATTGGTCACCTCCCTGACCAAGGCCCTTCTCCCCCGATTGCTCAGTTTGGCCGGGCAGTCAGCTCTAGGAAGAGTCTTGGTGGTTCCAAACTTCTTCCATTGAAGAATAATGGAGGCCACTGTGTTCTTGAGGACCTTCAATGCTGCAGAAATGTTTTGGTACCCTTCCACAGATCTGTACCTCGACACAATCCTGTCTCGGAGCTCTACGGACAATTCCTTCGACCTCATGGCTTGGTTATCAACAGACCAACAACTTACTACCCTGAGACAAGTATAGCCCACAAAGATTCCCTCCACCGCACAAGCCCGAGGGGGCGCAGAACCGGACAGAAAGATCACGTCTGTGACTCAACCCACTCAAGTGACGCACCCCTCCTAGGCACGACATGGAAGAGCACTAGTAAGCCAGTGACTCAGCCCCTGTAATAGGGTCAGAGGTAGAGAATCTCAGTGGAGAGGGGGGAGCCGGCCAGGCAGAGACAGCAAGGGCGGTTGGTTGCTCCAGTGCCTTGCCGTTCACCTTCGCACCCCTCAATCATAGGACCTACTGAAGAGATGAGTCTTCAGTAAAGACTTAAAGGTCGAGACAGAGTATGTGTCTCTCACATGGATAGGCAGACTATTCCATTAAAATGTAGCTCTATAGGAGAAAGCCCTGCCTCCAGCTGTTTGCTTAGAAATTCTAGGGACAATAAGGAGGCCTGCATCTTGTGACCATAGCGTACGTTTAGGTATTTATTATTATTATTATTATTATTATTATTTATGGCAGGACCAAATCGGATAGATAGGTAGGAGCAAGCCCGTGTAATGTTTTGTAGGTTAGCAGTAAAACCTTGAAATCAGCCCTAGCCTTAACAGGAAGCCAGTGTAGAGAGGTTAGCACTGGAGTAATATGATAAATGTTTTTTGGTTCTAGTCAAGATTCTAGCAGCCATGTTTAGCACGTAGTGCTTTATCTGGGTAGCCGGAGAGTAGAGCATTGCAGTAGTCTAATCTTGAAGTGACAAAAGCATGGATAATTTCTGGACAAAAAGTTTCTGATTCGTGCAATGTTACAAAGATGGAAAAAAGCTGTCTTTGAAATATAATTTATTTTATTTATTTACTTTTTACCCCTTTTTCGTGATATCCAATTGGTAGTTACAGTCTTGTCCCATCGCTGCAATTCCCGTACGGACATGGGAGAGGCAAAGGTCGAGAGCCATGCGTCCTCAGAAACATGACCCTGCCAAGCCGCACTGCTTCTTGACACACTGCCCGCTTAACCCGGAGGCCAGCCGCACCAATGTGTCAGAGGAAACACCGTACAACTGGCGACCGTGTCAGCGTGCATGCACCCGGCCCGCCACAGGAGTCGCTAGAGCGCGATGGGACAAGGACATCCTAGCCGGCCAAACCCTCCCCTAACACAGACGACGCTGGGCCAATTGTGCGTCGCCTCATGGGTCTCCCGGTCGCGTCCGGCTGCGACACAGCCCGGGATCGAACCCTGATCTGTAGTGACGCCTCAAGCACTGCAGTGCCTTAGATCGCTGCGCCACTCGGGAGGCCTCCTTGAAATATTCTTGATATGTTCATCAAAAGAGAGCTCATGGTCCAAAGTAACGCCGAGGTCAGATCCAACAGCAGATCTCTTTGTTTCTTGGGACCTAGAACCAGCATTTCTGTTTTTTCCAAGTTTAAAAGTAAAACATTTGCTGCCATCCACTTCCGTCTGTCTAAAACACAGGCTTCCAGTTTAGGCAATTTTTGGGCTTCACCATGTTCCATCGAAATGTACAGTTGTGTGTCGTCCGCATAGCAGTGAAAGTTGACAGTGTGTTTCCGAATGACATCACCAAGAGGTAGAATATATAGTGAAAACAATACTGGTCCTAAAATGGTACCTTGAGGAACACCGAAACGTACAATTGATTTGTCAGAGGACAAACCCTCCAGAGATTAACTGATATCTTTCCGACAGATAAGATCTAAAACCAGGCAAGAACTTGTCCGTGTAGACCAATTAGGGTTTCCAATCTCTCCAAAAGAATGTGGTGATCGATGGTGTCAAAAGCAGCACTAAGGTATGGAATATGAATGTGAGACATACGATATGTTCAAATAGAAATAAGGCCATGCTCATGAAAAAAGAATCCTCCTCCCTCATCTTAAACGGCACTGACCGCCACTGATGGGACCTTATATAGACAGGTGTGTGCCTTTCCAAATCATGTCCAATCAATTGAAATTACCACAGGTGGACTCCAATCAAGTTGTAGAAACATCTCAAGGATGATCAATGGAAACAGGATGCACCTGAGCTCAATTTCAAGCCTCATAGCAAAGGGTCTGAATACTTATGTAAATAAGGTATTTTTTTATTTTTATTTTTATACTGTACATTTGCACAAAAAATTGAATAATGCTTTTGCTTTGTCATTGTGGTGTATTGTGCGTAGCTTGATGAGGAAAACTATTTATTTAATACATTTTAGAATAAAGCTGTAACATAACAAAATGTGGAAAAAGTCAACGGGTCTGAATACTTTTCGAATGCACTGTAGCTAGCTACACCGCACAAGCAAGCTGCACACACAAAAGTCGAATTCCCTTTGTTTACAATTCTCATATGATCTAAATGTCTGTGGCATATTGATTATGTGTATGTCCAACATATAGTTTGTGGTATTTCATAACTTTTTCTTACCTAGCAAAGAGTTACAAAGGCACTTTAGTGAGCTGGATGCAGGAGAGGTAGCTGTCTAACTCAACAGCATTCGCAGATCTCATGAGCATTATGCCTGCATGCTATGGTAAGATCAAAGAACTGTTCACATGACATTCCGAGACCACACTGCCTGTGATACACTGGACTGCTCATGATAGCTGTACTTTACGGTTGACGCAGCTTGATGGCCATTAGCCAATGGCCGTTTCTCAACGAGTTCAAAGCATGTGAATGCATCCAACTGATATTTACGTCTTCACAACTGGTAATGTCCACCTTCCCACTCGGGTTATAAATGCAGCATTAGTGTGTGTGCTACGGCAGAAGATTATGTTCACCTTTCATACAAAAATAACTGATTAATTTGGGTTTTTTAAACAATTATTTAGGACAATGAACAATTCACTTTGAACAGTAATTCCTTTTGGATTATGTGGCTGCAAAAGTATCTACTTTTTTTGTTGATACTTCAAGTTGATTTTTTGCATTCAATTTATGGGACACTGCAACTCAATATATGCTAGTCAGGCTGCAAAGTAAACACTTAAATGGAAGACAAAAATGACAACTAGAAAAGGTCAATTTACTGAAGAAAATGTGTGCGCCTGCTTCAGCTGTCTAAAAAGATTTGTATGGTAGTGGGAGATGTATTTAACGTAGAATTCAAGCTGAATAGAACCTGAAGTAGTTAATTAGAGTAAGAATAGGTCTTACTTTAACAGACTGCTATATATTTCAGCTAGCACATCAATTGTTAAAAGAGAGTGGCTCCTGATCTGTGACCAGATCTTTTAATTCTGAGGCTACGTATCTGAGTGCGCAAATTCTCAAAGAATCTTGCGGGAACCCTTGAACTTAGCTTTATTTTCAGAACCTGTACCTAGTGAATTGCATAGATAAATGCCTAAAATAAGAAATTAGTAATGTCAATGAGCAGAAACCCAACATTCCATGACGTACACTAAGGCATTGTTGGCAGAATAGATGGATGCAGTTCAATGCATGATTAATATAAGTGCCAATTTAAGCTTGATCCGAAAATGTGGTCGGAGGCGCCGTATGAATGGTGTGACGCAATTGCGGAGCCTCCGGAGGCACGCAGAGGCCAAATTGAGCTCCGTATCGCATTGCCGTGCGCAAGAAGTATGAATGCCCTGTCTTCTGCAGAGGCCATATCACCGTAAATGCTGCACGGCCAATGCAGATGTCGGAATGACCGTGCAGTGCCTTTAATTCACCAATACATTGCTTGGTACTCCAAAAAATATTGCTATCAGGTTGTAAATCACAGCTGGCCTGATAAATTGTTTACAGCCTCCATTCGGGATGCACTGTTTCAGTTTCAATGGCTCAATATTTTGGACAAAAACGGATGAATGTAACTAAGGATGGGAATGTCAATACAATCAAACTATCAAGGGTAATGATCACAAGTCAGTCATAGCTTGGTTAATATGCTAGCGTATCTATTTACGTAGCAACCTAAAAACACAGAGCCTAACATTAGCTAGTGCTGCTAGGAGGTTGTCATGTCATTGGAGGAGTGGCTGAGTGAGTGAGTGACTTTTTCCCCTCATATCGTTTTTCGGTGGCTATACACAGCTAGAGATGCAGGTGTCATTTGGTTAGCTAGCAAGAACTTGAATGACTATTATCCAGTTAGCATATTCACTCTGGCTATCTACTCTGATTTCAGAGCACTCTCGTCTGAGTGTGCCAGAGTGCAGAATAACTAATGAATTTACGAACATGCAACACCCGCTGAATATGACCAGTGTCATTAAATGTAGGCATAGAAAGTAATAGTTAGTCACAAATGCTCTAGATAACATGTAAACAGCTTAGCTATCCAGCTCTGCTAGGGCGAGTAATTTTGGTCAGAGTGAGGTGTTCTCTCGTTTGTGTCTGGAAGTAACTAGCTAGCAAGCTATCCAACTTTAGCCAGTTAGCTTGGCTGCTTGGTTGCAGGCAAGTTGCAGAAGGACGAGTAGGCTACAATTCCCCATCATTTATCAGTGCAATTTTGACAGCCAACTAGCTGAAACAGTTTGAGAGGGTTTATCTAATGTTCCTTCGTTAGATTCTAGCTCATCTTGCTCTGGCTAGCATTAGTTGTTGATCTTGTTGTTGTTGATGTGCATGACTGAGGGAGAGAGAGCCTACATTTTCATGGTTGTTTGATCAATTGGACCGTAAAGTTCACAAATGTAAGAGGACTCCCATGGTATAGACATATTTACAGAAATACATTCAGATCTAAAGTCGCGCTGTTGCAACTGCTTGTAAATCAAATCAAATCAAATTGTATTTGTCACATATACATGTTTAGCAGATGTTATTGCAGGTGTAGCGAAATGCTTGTGCTTCTAGCTCTGACAGTGCAGTAAAATCTAACAAGTAGTATCTAACAATTTCACAACATATACCAAATAAACACAAATCTAATTAAGGAATGGATTTAAGACTATTTACATATATGGACGAGCAATGACAGAGCGGCATGGACTAAGACACAGTAGAATATTATAGAATACAGTATATAGATATGAGATGAGTAATGCAAGATATGTAAACATTATTAAAGTGACTAGTATTCCATTTCTTAAAGTGGCCAGTGATTTCAATAGGCAGCAGCAGACTCTAATGTGCTAGTGATGGCTATTTAACAGTCTGATGGCCTTAAGATAGAAGCTGTTTTTCATTCTCTCGGTCCCAGCTTTGATGCACCTGTACTGACCTCGCATTCTGGATGATAGCGGGGTGAACAGGCAGTGGTTGAAGTCCTTGATGATCTTTTTGGCCTTCCTGTGACATTGGGTGCTGTAGGTGTCCTGGAGGGCGGGTAGTTTGCCCCCGGTAATGCGTTCGGTATACAGCACCATCCTCTGGAGAACCCTGCGGTTGCGGGCGGTGCAGTTGCCATACCAGGCGGTGATACAGCCCGACAGGATGCTCTCAATTGTGCATCTGTAAAAGTTTGTGAGGGTTTTAGGTGCCAACCCAAATTTCTTCAGCCTCCTGAGCTTGAAGGGGCTCTGCTGCGCCTTCTTCACCACACTGTCTGCGTGGGTGGACCATTTCAGTTTGTCAGTGATGTGTACGCCAAGGAAATGGAAGCTTTCCACCTTCTCCACAGCGGTCCCGTCGATGTGGATAGGGGGGTGCACCCTCTGCTGTTTCCTGAAGTCCACGATCATCTCCTTTGTTTTGTTGACGTTGAGAGGTTATTTCCCTGGCACCACACTCCTAGAGCCCTCACCTCCTCCCTGTAGGCTGTCTTGTCATTGTTGGTAATCAAGCCTACTACTGTTGTGTCGTCTGCAAAGTTGATGATTGAGTTGGAGGCGTGCTTGGCCACGCAGTCATGGGTGAACAGGGAGTACAGGAGGGAGCTGAGCGTGCACCCTTGTGGGGCCCCAGTGTTGTGGATCAGCGAAGTGGAGGTGTTGTTTCCTACCTTCACCACATGGGGGTGGCCTGTCCAGGACCCAGTTGCACAGGGTGAGGGTCAGACTCAGGGCCTCAAGCTTAATGATGAGCTTGGAGGGTACTATGGTGTTGAATGATGAGCTATAGTCAATGAACACCATTCTTACATACGTATTCCTCTTGTCCAGATGGGATAGAGCAGTATGCAGTGTGATGGCGTTTGCATCGTCTGTGGATCTATTGGAGGTGGTAAGCAAATCGAAGTGGGTCTAGGGTGACAGGTAAGGTAGAGGTGATATGATCCTTGACTAGTCTCTCAAAGCACTTCATGATGACAGAGGTGAGTGCTATGGGGCGATAGTCAGTTAGTTCAGTTACCTTTGCTTTCTTGGGTACAGGAACAATGGTGGCCATCTTGAAGCATGTGAGGACAGCAGACTGGGATAGAGAGAGATTGAATATGTCCGTAAACACACCAGCCAGCTGGTCTGCGCATGCTCTGAGGATGCGGCTAGGGATGCCGTTTGGGCCGGCAGCCTTGCGGGGGTTAACATGCTTAAATGTCTTACTCATGTCGGCGAAGGAGAAGGAGAGCCCACAGTCCTTGGTAGTGGGCTGTGTCGGTGGCACTGTGTTATCCTCAAAGCGGGCGAAGAAGGTGTTTAGCTTGTCCGGAAGCAAGACATGGGTGTTGGCGACGTGGCTGGTTTCCTTTGTAGTCCGTGATTGTCTGTAGACCCTGCCACATACGTCTCGTGTCTGAGCCGTTGAATTGCGACTCCACTTTATCTCTATGCTGATGTTTTGCTTGTTTAATTGCCTTGCGGAGTGAATAAATAATAATAATTTAATAATAATAATATGCCATTTAGCAGACGCTTTTATCCAAAGCGACTTACAGTCATGCGTGCATACATTTTTTGTGTGTATGGGTGGTCCCGGGGATCGAACCCACTACCTTTGCGTTACAAACGCCGTGCTCTACCAGCTGAGCTACAGAGGACCACAATAGCTACACTGACCACAATAGCTACACTGTTTGTATTCTGCTATATTCCCAGTCACGTTGCCATGATCAATTGCGGTGGTTCGGCATTTCAGTTTTGCGCAAATGCTGCCATCTATCCACAGTTTCTGGTTAGGGTAGGTTTTAATAGTCACAGTGGGCACAACATCTCCTATACACTTCCTGATAAACTCAGTCACCATTTCAGTGTAATCGCCTAAATTATTTTCGCAAGCTACCCGGAACATATCCCAGTCCACGTGATCAAAACAATCTTGAAGCGTGGATTTTGGCAGCGAGAGTACAACAGTCGATATGTTGATAGAACTTCGTCAGCCTAGTCCTCAAATTTGCTTTGTTAAAATCCACAGCTACAATAAATGCAGTCTCAGGGTATGTGGTTTCCAGTTTGCATAAAGTCCAGTGAAGTTCTTTGAGGGCCGTCATTGTATCGGCTTGAGGGGGAATATACACGGCCATGACTATAACTGAAGAAAATTATCTTGGGAGATAAGACGGTCGGCATTTGATTGTGAGGTATTCTATGTCAGGTGAACAAAAGGACTTGAGTTCCTGTATATTACTACAATTACACCATGAGTCGTTAATCATGAAACACAGACCTCCGCCCTTCTGCTTCCCAGGGAGATATTTATTTCTGTCTGAGCGATGAACTGAGAACCCATCTGGCTGGACCGAATTCGACAGAATAGCCATGTTTCCTGAAACAAAGTATGTTACAGGCCCTGATGTCTCTCTGGAAAAAAATCCTTGCCCTGAGCTCATCGACTTTGTCATCCAAAGATTTAACATTAGCGAGTAATATACTTGGAAGCGGTGGGTGGTGTGCGCTTCTCCTAAGTTGAACCAGCAGGCCGCTCCAAGTGTTTCTCCTCCACCGGCAAAGTTTTGGGTCAGCCACTGGAATCAGTTAAATTGCCCTGGGGAGAGCAAACAAAGGATCTGCTTCGGGAAAGTCGTATTCCTGGTCGTAATGCTGGTGGTTCAGGTGAGTTTTCGCCGCTCTGATATCCAATCGTTTTTCCCGGCTGTGTGTAATGATACAAAACTTTCTGAGCTAATAATGTAAACAATAATACATAAAAAAATTAAAATACCACAAAGTTTCCTAAGATCTAGTCGCGAGGCCACCATCTTTGTCGACGCCTCGCACAATCCAGTTCAAAGTGAATGATGGCAGGCCTGTGTGGCAAATGGCTTGTTACAATCCGGTCTTGGACAAGATAGATGTTTTTATTATATTTTACTTACTGCAGTGTCTATTAATTGTCCAAATGCAGGGCCGCTTTCCCAATCTATATTGCCATAGAATTTTCACAAATGCTTTAGTATACGTAATTACCAAACATTCTAAGAATTTATGTTAATGTGAATATGACCATACAGTGAGGGAAAAAGGTATTTGATCACCTGCTGATTTTGTACGTTTGCCCACTGACAAATAAATTATCAGTCTATAATTTTAATGGTAGGTTTATTTGAGAGACAGAATAACAACAAAATAATCCAGAAAAACGCATGTCAAAAATGTTATAAATTGATTTGCATTTTAATGAGGGAAATAAGTATTTGACCCCCTCTCAATCAGAAAGATTTCTGGCTCACAGGCGTCTTTTATACAGGTAACGAGCTGAGATTAGGAGCACACTCTTAAAGGGAGTCCTCCTAATCTCAGCTTGTTACCTGTATAAAAGACACCTGTCCACAGAAGCAATCAATCAATCAGATTCCAAACTCTCCACCATGGCCAAGACCAAAGAGCTCTCCAAGGATGTCAAGGACAAGATTGTAGACCTACACAAGGCTGGAATGGGCTACAAGACCATCTCCACGCAGCTTGGTGAGAAGGTGACAACAGTTGGTGCGATTATTCGCAAATGGAAGAAACACAAAAGACCTGTCAATCTCCCTCGGCCTGGGGCTCCATGCAAGATCTCACCTCGTGGAGTTGCAATGATCATGAGAACGGTGAGGAATCAGCCCAGAACTACACGGGAGGATCTTGTCAATGATCTCAAGGCAGCTGGGACCATAGTCACCAAGAAAACAATTGGTAACACACTACGCCGTGAAGGACTGAAATCCTGCAGCGCCCGCAAGGTCCCCCTGCTCAAGAAAGCACATATACATGCCCGTCTGAAGTTTGCCAATGAACATCTGAATGATTCAGAAGAGAACTGGGTGAAAGTGTTGTGGTCAGATGAGACCAAAATGGAGCTCTTTGGCATCAACTCAACTCGCCGTGTTTGGAGGAGGAGGAATGCTGCCTATGACCCCAAGAACATCATCCCCACCGTCAAACATGGAGGTGGAAAAATTATGCTTTGGGGGTGTTTTTCTGCTAAGGGGACAGGACAACTTCACCGCATCAAAGGGACGATGGACGGGGCCATGTACCGTCAAATCTTTGGTGAGAACCTCCTTCCCTCAGCCAGGGCATTGAAAATGGGTCGTGGATGGGTATTGCAGCATGACAATGACCCAAAACACACGGCCAAGGCAACAAAGGAGTGGCTCAAGAAGAAGCACATTAAGGTCCTGGAGTGGCCTAGCCAGTCTCCAGACCTTAATCCCATTGAAAATCTGTGGAGGGAGCTGAAGGTTCGAGTTGCCAAACGTCAGCCTCGAAACCTTAGTGATTTGGAGAAGATCTGCAAAGAGGAGTGGGACAAAATCCCTCCTGAGATGTGTGCAAACCTGGTGGCCAACTACAAGAAACGTCTGACCTCTGTGATTGCCAACAAGGGTTTTGCCACCAAGTACTAAGTCATGTTTTGCAGAGGGGTCAAATACTTATTTCCCTCATTAAAATGCAAATCATTTCATAACATTTTTGACATGCGTTTTTCTGGATTTTTTTGTTGTTATTCTGTCTCTCACTGTTCAAATAAATCTACCATTAAAATTATAGACTGATCATTTTTTTGTCAGTGGGCAAACATACAAAATCAGCAGGGGATCAAATACTTTTTTCCCTCACTGTAAGTGCTCACTAGTAAGAAAAGGTTGATTTATTTTTATTTTTAAGTGTCATAGTCTTTCTGGGGGTGTATATGAACAGATTTTAATATGATGTCATGTTGCTAAAATGCTGTCAGTTGCTAACTCGCTAGCTGGCATTGCTAATGAGCTAGCTAGCTAATGACCATCGAGACCTGTTGCTTGTCTTGTGGACTGCAAAACAAAGAACAGAGTACTCAAATATATATCACGTTTTAACATTATTGGCTATTGGTGTTTTATTTTTTCCTTAGTAACATTGCTAATATATTTTTGCATTTAAATATGTGGCTAAACCTGTCTTTGCAGGAGAAAATGCAAGTCCTTGGAAAAATGAATAATGTCCAACAGTTCCCACAAGATCAAAAATGACAGAACTACTGCAGCGTTCACGTGCTAGTCTTGACTCCGAAATGTCCAACTTGCTAACTGGTTGTAGTTATACACGTGCCATTTTCAACTAATTAGTAAGTCGTAAATTTACGAGTTACCTAGTTCCGACTAGCATAATGCTACTATTTTTATTCCAGACAAAGAGCAGAATAAATGGTGGGAGAGAGGGAGAGAGAGAGAATGACCATTGTAAATCTGAGCTAGTATAGATTCATAAAGATAAACAATCCCAAAAAATGTTAACATTTGTATAAATTAGTAAGTTAAACAATAAACGAACTCTGAACATTTGTAAAGATTCGTAAATTTGAACATAAACATGTTTTGCTTCATCCAATTTCAATAACCAATCATTTTGTCCATCACAATGTTTCAACCATCGTCAATGCCAACTCTACTTAAAGGGAATATTGCAGAATTACGTTGCTGTTAAACATTCCGATTGGTTTCATCCTTCCAACTAAAAGTCACAATACGACATATCATTTTACATTTGTATTTTGGGAGACATTTTTATTTTATCAGAATTTGACCGAAGTCATGTCGGAAAAGCGTTCGGAAAAGTGACATCAAGAGAAGAACATATGAGTGAATACACAGCAGGAATAAAATCCCTGCCCACATAAGATGGTACATTCCCACATCATACAGAGTCCTCATCGTACATTTTGTTTTTGGAGCACTCTGAATAAAGCCAACTTATCATCTGACCATATTCTGCAATTTATTTATTATTTTATTCTAGAACTGTTTTGATCACCTATAAGCCTACTGGCTTACCCCTACGAGTTAACAACTAGCAGCCTTGAAACACATCACTTATTAGCATTTCAGCACATCAGCATTTCTCATACTGTTACACAAAATCAAGATAAACCTTTACCATCACAGTAGACATTGAACGTCTATAACTAAACTGGCTAAAACTGTTGTTGGCCGATGGTAGTTATAGCTAGCCACATACTAACCTGAGTGCTAATGTTACTAACGTCACTAGCAGCAGTAACAGTAATCCAGGTATAATGGCTAACACAAACATTGGCTACCATGATATCCTGCAAGTTATATCGGCCAATAAAGACCAGTCAGTTCAGCAACAACGAAGACATACTGTGCATTCGGAAAGTATTCAGACCACTTGACTTTTTCCACATTTTATTACGTTACAGCCTCATTCGAAAATGGATTAAAATGTTGTTTTTACTCATCAATCTACACACAATACCCAATAATGACAAAGCAAAAACTGGTTTTAGACATTTTTGCAAATGTATAAAATATAAAGAAACTCTCTAATAAACAGTATATCTACATATATATGACATTTGCATAAGTATTCAGACCCTTTACTCAGTAATTTGTTGAAGCACCTTTTGGCAGTGATTACAGGCTTGAGCCTTCTTGGGTATGATGCTACAAGTTTGGCACACCTGTATTTGGGCAGTTTCTCCCATTATTTTCTGCAGATCCTCTCAAGCTCTGTCAGGTTGTACAAATGGGGAGCGTCGCTGCACAGCTATTTTCAGGTCTCTCCAGAGATGTCCAATCGGGTTCAAGTCTCCCAGTTTCTGCTGATGAAAAACATCCCCACAGCATGATGCTGCTGCCACCACCATGCTTCACCGTAGGGATGGTGAAAGGTTTCCTCCAGACGTGAGAGAGTCCTTTAGGTGCCTTTTGGCAAACTCCAAGCGGGCTGTCATGTGCCTTTTACTGAGGAGTGGCTTCCGTCTGGCCACTCTACCATAAAGACCAGATTGGTGGAGTGCTGCAGAGATGGGTGTCCTTCTGGGCGACCAGCTCTAGGAAGAGTCTTGGTGGTTCCAAAATTCTTCCATTTAAGAATGATGGAGGCCACTGTGTTCTTGGGGACATTCAATGCTGCAGACATGTTTTGGTACCCTTCCCCAGATCTGTGCCTCAACACAATCCTGTCTCGGAGCTCAATGGACAATTCCTTCAACCTCATTGCTTGGTTTTTGCTTTGACATGCACTGTCAGCTGTGGGACCTTATATAGACAGGTGTGTGCCTTTCCAGATCGTGTCCAATCAATTGCTCCAACACCTGCTCTTTTCATGACATAGACTGACCAGGTGAATCCAGGTGAAACCTTATTGATGTCACTTGTTAAATCCACTTCAATCAGTGTAGATGAAGTGTCGGAGACAGGTTAAAGAAGGATTTTTAAGCCTTGAGACAGTGGAGACATGGATTGTGTCAGAGGGTGAATGGGCAAGACAAAATAATTAAGTGCCTTTGAAGTGGGTATGGTAGTAGGTGCCAGGTGCACCGGTTTGAGTGTGTCAAGAACTGCAACACTGCTGGGTTTTTACATTTGAGTCATTTAGCAGACGCTCTTATCCAGAGCGTCTTACAGTTAGTGAATACATCTTATTTTTAAAAAAAATTATACTGGCCCCGCGTGGGAATCGAACTCACAACCCTGGCGTTGCAAACGCCATGCTCTATCAACTGAGCTACATCCCTGCCGGCCATTCCCTCCCCTACCCTGGACGACGCTGGGCCAATTGTGCGCCGCCCATGAGTCTCCAGGTAGCGGCCGGCTACAACAGAGCCTGGATTCGAACCAGGATCTCTAGTGGCACAGTTAGCACTGCGATGCAGTGCCTTAGACCACTGCGCCACTCAGGAGACGCTCAACAGTTTCCCGCGTGTATCAAGAACGGTCCACCACCCAAAGGACATCCAGCCAACTTGACACAACTGTGAGTAGCATTGGAGTAAACAAGGGCCAGCATCCCTGTGAAACGCTTTCAACACCTTGTATAGTTCATGCCCCGATGAATGTAGGCTGTTTAGGAAGGTATTCCTAATGTTTTGTACACTCAGTGTAAATTGTGCAACCTTTCCTTTAATCCCTTTCAAAACTGTTTGGTAACAAACATAATATGCTCGGTTGTCACACCAGTCTTCGCTTTGGCTCCCCCTCCTGTCCAGCTCAGGAGTTCGGCATCGCTGGCCTTCTAGCTGCTGCTGAACCTGCTGCTGGCAAACGCCCTTCACTCATCAACCCCGGACTTGTCTCGTCATCATTATACACACCTGGTTCCAATCCCCACTCTATCACTGTATACATACTCCCTCTGCCATTTGTGTTTTGTCGGTCATTGTAAATGTTACTTGTTTTCCTGAGAGGAATCTTTCCTACGATTTCCTGAGTACTTTATATTTTGCACTTTGGGTTTGCCCTGTGCCTTTTTGTTTATGAAGATATATTTTGAGCACAACAGCATTTGGGTTTCATCCCGCTTTGATCCATGATGCTTAAATAAACTCAGTAGTTCTAAACCTGCGACTGCCTACTCCTCTCTACCCCAGTGACATCGGTATAATTTCTACACACAACAAATGTATAAGACAAGTCTGATCATTACTGCTGTGACATTAATTGTGTCAACACCAGCAACACATAATTTGTTTTATAACTGGATTAGTGGAATTAAAGTTGGTGGGGGGTACAATGGGCAGTCTAGATGTTCGCATTGTACTTAGGGCAAAGTGTATTCTCATCTCCATTTTCTATTTTGACAGACACAAATTATTATATCTGTCCTGCTCTGCCACTGTGTACTTTTACTGTTGAATTGTTTCTTTTCTGTGACCTTCTGTAGCTCTGGATATGATACACATAAGAATATATGATGGCCCTGTGATGGAACATTTACCTCTGACACATTTCAGTCTCTCAGTAGAATATCTCTGATGCATTTGTCATGGTTATTTACCCACTTGTGCAATTTCTTTTAGAAGGTAAGATGCTATAATCTGTAAAGGTACTGCCTGTGTCCCATTGAATAATTTAAGAAGAATCTCATTGCAGGACTCAAAACTGTTTAAAGAATAGCACCACATTGGACTCCAGTTTCTAACAATGTCGGGTAAATGAAGTAACTGATGCAGATTGAAGGTCATGTGGCATATACCATAGTTGATAACGTCACGAAAACGACGGGCGCGCTTCAATGGGGCTGAAGTCCGTTAGCACACTGACCGATGACCACCCCATTAGTGAAGCACAAACCCATTGAATCGAACGCCGCAACACTGAGGCACAGATCCACTGAATGCTTTTCCTGTGCCAATTAAATGTTAACTCATGTTACACTACCAATTGGTTACGTAACTACCCGTGCTTGTACCGTACTTCTTGTATCATGCTTGTTGGCAAATGGAATAAACCAAGAAAAATCAAACAACCTGCTGAGTGGTCTGCATGGTTCTACATCCAAATCTATAATAAGAAAGAGAGGATGCGCTTCCATACTATGACATTGTTTTACAGTTTTTCTCGATTGTTTACACACATTTTCTGAAAGCATGCCTCATGTTCTCAGAACTCTACACACAAATCAAAAAACACACACACAATGGGCAAAACCCCTCAATTCTCCAGCAAAATGAAACTTTACATTCAAAACAATGTTATTTCTTATCAAAATGGTAGTTTGTTTTCAAATGACACACACACACCATCATATGAATAGACATTTAGAAGAACCAGTTGAACACTGATGTGCTCAATGTAAAACACTATGATGAATGGAAAACACTTCTTCTCCATTCATCATAATGACTTACCGGTAGTTCTTTTTTTGGTTCAGTGTTGCCATTACTACAGACAGTACATACATAAGTGTGTTGTAAAATATTTGAGAATATTGTTGTTATACTCAGAACACACAAATACACGGTAACAAATATATTTAATTTTTCCCACAAAAACAATGTACACAGTGTACATCCCATTCCCAACCAACACAAAGTTGCACATACAGTGGTCTACATACAAAACAGAATAATTTAATGTATACAGTTACAGAAAAAAAACAAAAAAAAACTATGCTGCATCCTCTCTTCTGTTGCGGTCTGGCCACAGCACCTCATCCACATCACAAGCAATGTTTTCCCTGGCCAAGCAGCGGGGGAAATATCGCCTAGCATGGCGATTCCAGCCATGAAAAGCATCAGCTGCTATATCTCCACATGCGTCTTCCATAGCTTGGAGAAGAGGTATACGCGTTTGTGGATTTCGGTCATACACTTTCCATCTCCAGGCAGAAAAAAATTCCTCAATAGGATTGAGGAATGGAGAATATGGAGGGAGATAAACAACTAAAAAGCGTGGGTGGGCAGTGAACCAGTTACGAACCAGAGCAGCCTTGTGGAAACTTACGTTGTCCCAAATGACAACGTACCTGAGCTGCTCTGGGCCATCTACCTGATCTGGTGGAATGAGTGTGTTGTGTAGGGTGTCCAGGAATGTGATCAGATGGGCGGTGTTGTAGGGGCCAAGGGTAGCATGGTGGGTAATCGCTGCACACATTGTGATGTTCCCTCCGCGCTGGCCAGGGACTTGAACAATGGCATGCTGGCTGATGATATTCCTTCCCCTCTTTCGTCTTTTTGTGAGGTTGAATCCAACCTCATCAATGAAGATGAACTGGTGCTCCACTGCAGCCACCTCTAGCTCAAGAACTCACTGAAACACATATGACAATATCAGAAATAGACATGGAGTGGTCACTATTGTGAAGCACAATCATTATGATTACAATACTGAAATATGTATAATTTATACAGTGTTGAGCGTATGCATCAATTGTGGGATTGTATAGGACTCACTTGCACATAGTTATATCGCAATTCTTTGACTCTTTCTGAATTGCGTTCAAATGGCACCCTGTAGACCTGCTTCATCCTGAGATTATTTCTGCGCAAGACACGGTCCAGTGTTGACAAGCTTACCCTATCAATATTTTGAAATATCTAATTGTTTTCTATTACTTTTCTTTGTATTTGCCGTAATGTTATGGCATTATTTTCTAGGACCATGTTCATGATTTCAGTTTCCTGTTAAGGAGACAGAACACGTTCCCGACCACCTTGTGTTGGTAATCTTTCAGTTCTGCCAAACAAATAGTAAAATGCTGTAAATACAAAGTAGAAATACATTTCCCAAATACTTGAAACATACTTTATTTTTACAGTCCTACAGAACAGTCCACTGGCAATACTGTACTACTGTACTCATTGAGTACTGTATTGATATGCAGTACTGCAATTTTCTAGTGAGAGTAGATTTCTTACCTATTCTCATTTCGGAATGTCCGGATGATGGATGCTACAGTGTACCTGCTCAAATTTGGCTGTACTCTTTGCCCAGCCTCCCTCATTGTTAGACCATGGTTGACCACATGATCAACCAAAGTGGCTCGGATCTCATCAGAGATTACGGCCCTTGGCCTTCCTCATCCTTGTCCTCCTCCTCTTACTCTCACTCCTCTGGCTCTGCCTCTGTTTCCAATGTTGGCATCCATTGCTCCAAAACAGAAGAGCTCACCTGTTGAACTTTTATGCTAAAGCTCTGATTGCTAATTGTAAAATTGTGTGACGGGTGTTTGCCCATGTGATGAGTCAGTGTGCATATTTGAATGGCAGTGTGTTCATTGTGAAAACAAGATATTTTCTGCATGAAAATTGTGCCAAATGCAAAGATTTGTGTGTAGTGTTTTGAAAAAAGTGTGTTGTAGAACTGCAATTTGAGTGTAAAGCAGGAATTGTGCTTTTAGTTTAGCTGAATTGGTTCAAGGGGTTGGTGCATGAGTTACATGTTGCGGTCATTGTGTCTCAAGTACCAGTATTTGTGTGTAAACAATTGAGAAACTGTAAAACAATGGTCCTCTGTAGTTCAGCTGTTAGAGCACGGCGCTCGTAACGCCAAGGTAGTGGGTTCGATCCCCAGGACCACCAATACACACAAAAAAAAATTATGCACGCATGACTGTAAGTCACTTTGGATAAAAGCGTCTGCTAAATGGCTTATTATTATTATTATTATTATATTAAAACTTGAACTAGAGTGATTCCTAACGTTTTAGCATTTGCTAACGTTTTAGCATTTGTTGCACAAATTCCATTCAAGTCACCGATATTAGCATTTTTCGTGCATCATGTTCAAAACATCTGTGACTTTGTTGAGCTTCACAATCAATTTGAGATACTTTCGGATGATTTGAACATGATGCGCGAAAAATGCAAATATCAGTCCCGTAACTTGAATGGGATTTATGCCACAAATGCTAATACGTTAGCATGTGGAAGTAGTGCCAGGGAAACTAGATCAAAGCATGGATTGCTGTCATACCTTGTCAATAGATTTACAGGGTAAGGACATCAACGTGCCACTCCCTTTAAAGCGGCAATCAGCAATTGAAACAATAGCAAAGCGTAATCCCTGCACGTTTCAGTAGAAAACTGAGCAATGAAGCTGGAGATATGTAACCACTTAAATTCATAGACAGAGCTATGGATGCAAGGACTGACCATCCAGGATATGACAATTATGGTTTTAACTATGTGTTGAGGCTATATAGTGTTTGTTTACATTATTTACAAACATTGGAGGTAATATTATGGGTTATTATGGGGTAGGACAGTTGAAGTAAGATCATGGGGCATTTGTAAGTTGTATTCAAGAATGAATGGGTACATTTCATTCAGGGTTTTTTCAACTGCTAACAAGCATCGGTCAATACTGAAGCCACTTTTTCAAAACTCTTCATACAGTCTGCATTACCAACATGCATCTTGGCCAAACAGTTAATCTCACCTCCAAAACCCACTCAAACCACACTTCATACATGTCTCAAAATAAGCTTGTTCAACCATAACACTGGCAACAATTCTCACTCAGAAAGCATACATTGTCACTCATAACACACTGACCTAAAAAACACTAACAGGGAGCATTACATAAATTATATACTTCTCTTTGAAGTTTGAATGATTTTTCACATAAATCAGTATTTCATTATAGAATCAGAATAACACCTTTTCACTTTATTGACTGTACTAAATTATATGTAACAATAATTATTCTGAAATGCAGCAATTTGCTTCAATAGCCTGTATTTGTTCTATATCTTTGCATATAATAATTTACTTGTGAAAAATAAAAAGTTAAACAAATTCCTGAAATTCCAGGGCTGCAATAATAATAATTACAAAAAAATACATGTGTAGTACAAACACTCATACTGTACAGTACTGTGAGGGTTCTAGTTCTCCCCCTCTCCTGTTCTCATCAACATCACATCTTATTTCTTCTCTGGCGATGCATCTTGGAAAGTATCTTCTGGAATGTCTAATCCAACCCTGGCAGTCTTCAGGAGAAGTGTCTCCACAACCTGCATTCATGGCATCCAATAAGGACATCTGGTCATGTGGATGGTAGTCATAAACCTTCCACCTCCACGCAGAGAAAAACTCCTCTATGGGGTTTAGGAAGGGGGAGTATGGAGGCAGGAATAGTACTGACATCCTGGGATGTGCAGCAAACCAGTCTGTGACTGCAGCAGAGTGGTGGAATGCCACATTATCCCACACAACAACGAAGGTAGGGGAGTTTCTTGCTCTCTCCTCCACTGGCACAAGTCGATTATGCAGGTCATCCAGAAAATAAATTAGCCTCTCTGTATTGTAGGGGCCAATGAGTGGTTTGTGTAACAGCAAACCATCATTGGACAGTGCTGCACACATTGTGATGTTAGCTCCTCTCTGGCCTGGGACATCCACGGTTGCTCTCTGTCCAATCACATTTCTTCCAATGCAGCATGTTTTTGCCAGGTTGAATCCAGCTTCATCCACAAAGATGAATGTATGTGTAGTTTGCCTGGCTTCCATCGCCATTACTCTCTAAAATTGAACAGACATCTTACCTGGACATATTGATGCCAGACTTCTTTCACACGTTCACCGTTTCTCTCAAAGGGTACAGTGTACAACTGCTTCATCCTTATTTTATGTTTCTCTAGGACACTGGCAATTATGAATGAGAAAAGAGTTCATGGATTTCGGAGAATGTGGTCATTGAATGCATTTTGTGTGAAAGCAATTAAAAATTATTCACAGTTTGGTCCAACTACACTTCTGTTTTGCTGACTGTGTGAAGAGTTTTGACAATGTGACTTCAGTTTTGACCGATGCATGTTAACAATTGAAAAAAAAACTGTAAATGGATGTAGCAACTGCAGATTATCCCTTTTAAAGGAGACCTGGGTAAAGCCAAAATGTCAGAAATATTCCAACTTCAATTAATTATTTCTCATTTATGCTTTAAAATACAAAAGTCAAATATATGTCAACAATCCTCCAAAGGACCATTTCTATGGAATAGATTTAGTGAAAATCCCCTCCAAAAACTTGTGTCGGCTATCGTGCAGTAGCCATACGTTGTCGAACGTTGCCAATAGAAATCCCATGACTAGAGCTGAAGCCCATTCAAAAAGTTAGAGGACATGATACGGAAATAAATAGGAAGAGGTGATTACTTTCACAGGGTATACCATATGTCAGAAATACTTTTTTGTTCTACATAGCTACAGTACCTGAATGTTCTAAAACGTTGCCTCTTGCTGAATACGCCCCTGGTTTTCGTGAGGAATCACCCACTAAGGATCCACACCTGTGTGTAAGCACATGCTTACTTTGTGTCTCATTTACCCAAGTGTTCACACTATATCCCTTTAAAAATTGTGTTTTTATAGCAACATCATGACTTGTGAAGTTTAGCTGGCTAGTGAAACAAGTAAAATGCATTTCGTGAGAGAATAAGGTTTAATTTAACCAAGTTTGCAAGCCTTTTACAGCTGACTATTCAACAACCAACCAAGCACTTTGAAAATTCAGGCCATTTCACAACCTCAATTATCCCATTTAATTTTGCTAGCTACATTATCAGTAGCTAGCTAGCCACTGAGGTAAATTTAGCTCGCTTAACGTTAGTGAGCGTACCCAAGTTAGCTTTCTAGCTATGAACACTACCTAGCTAAAGTTACAGTTTACTTACCAGCAGAATCCCTCCGTAAACCATCATAAGCTGAAGATCGCAGAAACTTTTTCATCATGTAGATATTGTTTATACAATTTTATTTTCCCTGACATTTTTGGGCATCAGATCTTCTAAGTCAGTTCTTTCCAGGTTTGTTGCTAGCTATGCCTTTCGGACATTGTGGCGCACAATTCCTCCAATATTTCTGCGCCGTGCCAACTGGTTCCGTTCATGCGGCCAATAGAACAGCGGCACCAACCAATTATATAGGCCTTGGCACCAATGCTTGCTTATCTCTAAATCTTTCAAATCCTTCATGGTCATAACCAATCTTGAAGAAAAAACAGTCATGGAAAAATATGTATTGATCAACTGGGTTAAGACCAATAAGGTCAGTGTCACGACAGAATGTTTTGTAAAAAATAAGAACTCACTTTAAGAATTCTAAATTACAATGCTTGCCTTTTATAATTGGATCAGTTATACTTGGATGTGTAGTGTCAGCGTTTGTTGATTGCATGTCATGCCTAAGCTTGCTAATCTTGCCAATTAAAAAATTATTAAAGTAATTGGCAATATCAGTGGGTTTTGTGATGAGTCATCCGATTCAATGAATGCTGGCGCTGAGTCTGCCTTTTTGCCCGAATTTGTATTTAAGGTGCTCCAAAGCTTTTTACTATCATTCTTTATGTCACTTGTCTTTGTTTCATATTCAGTTTAGTCACATGATTTCTCAATTTGCAGTACGTTTGCCAATTGGTTGTGCAGCCAGAATTATTTGCCCTTCCTTCCCTCTCAACCGTACAATTTTTCAATTCCTCATCAATCCATGGGGATTTAACAGTTTTTACAGTCAATTTCATAAATGTGTGAAGTGCAGCCTCTGGTTGCTCCTCATTACACACCGCAGACCAACAAATATTATTTACATCAACAACATAGGAATCACCACAAAACTTATTGTATGACCTCTTATACACAACCTTTGAAACTTTGGTTTTCCTAGATATGGCTACTATACAGTGCATTCAGAAAGTATTCAGACCCCTTCCCTTTTTCCACATTTTGTTATGTTACAGCCTTATTCTAACAAATGTCTTGATGTTGCCCTGATTGAGTTAATGATAGTTATGTATCTTGCTATTTGGCACTATTTTATCTGCTTACAAGGCAATGTTGGAAGGGCTTGAAACCATTCTATCAATCAAAATTATGGGAAGATGCTGAAATGCGGTGCAAAAAGGTGATAAGAGATAATACTTTGGAATCCTTCTATTTATTAATTTTTATCTTACCTTTATTTAACTAGGCAAGTCAGTTAAAAACAAAATCTTATTTTCAATGAAGGCCTACACCGGCCAAACCCGGACGACGCTGGGCCAATTGTGCACCGCCCTATGGGACTCCCAATCACGGCCAGTTGTGATACAGCCTGGAATTGAACCAGGGAGTCTGTAGTGACGCCTCAAGCACTGAGATGCAGTGCCTTAGACCGCTGCGCCACTCGGGAGATTAAAGGTGACATATTGTTGGCTGACATACTTAGTTTACCTAGCTGTAACCATTTTAAAAGCCTGGCCTAAGAATGTATAGTGAAGAGCAGTATATTTTGATATTACCCATTGAAACCTACTATAAAACTTTTTTTCCAGATGGATCTAGCAAGTGTGTAAAATAGATGGTTCAAGCAATTCTCGCTTGGGCCTTTTAAGAGAATTTGCCCTGTCAAATTGTAAGGTTACAGCACAAAATATTTTACTATAGTTTCACAACATGCATTATTTGTGTGAGTCAATATCGATTGTTTATTTGTCCACATTAATATACTTATTTCATTGAAATTGTAACTTAAATCCAAATGAGACCATGTATTACTAAAGGGAAACCCACCCTCACTTTAATGAGATTAGCACTTGAAGAATTAACTATATTCTCATTCCCTCTTCCACACACACATCGTAACTTCACCTTTAAGATATTACCACATTTACAATTGTCCTTATTGGCTCATGCTCCAGCCGCCTCTGTTTCTTCTCCCAATTCCCATTATTATAACCTAATTATAATCATGGGCTTGTACAAAGACAGAGTCCAGTAAATTTTTAGGGGCCCCTCACCTTGTGCTCTGTGCAGTGAATAGATTGCCTCTGTGATTCAATCCAACATATGAAGGGCTTTCGTTGCAGCTGTGCTGAATTCAATGGCAAATCAGTGAATGTGGAAGCTCTGCTTGAGTCACAGGCAAGGAATCCGTAGTATGTCAATATAGGAGTTGATCATTTACATTGTACCTGATCAAACTAACAATTGCAGTCCCAAATGTTGCCACGATCTCAGCCCACTTTGTGGTAAGTGCCATGGGATATTTAGGGCCTCATTATTCAGTAGACTTGTCTCTGTGCCGTCTTCTTTGCAGGTCAAACTTGGCGTAGAGAAGTCAGAATGTATAGAGATGGCATTTTTACACTATTGAAATATGTGTATGTATTTTTGTGATAATGTAGAGTTAATGTTAAAAGGCTCTGAAGGCCTTCCCACACTGTACAGTGGGGGAAAAAAGTATTTAGTCAGCCACCAATTGTGCAAGTTCTCCCACTTAAAAAGATGAGAGAGGCCTGTAATTTTCATCAAAGGTACATGTCAACTATGACAGACAAAATGAGAAAATAAATTCCAGAAAATCACATTGTAGGATTTTTTATGAATTTATTTGCAAATTATGGTGGAAAATAAGTATTTGGAAAAGTAACTCTTTCTTGAACTGCATTGTTGGTTAAGGGCTTGTAAGTAAGCATTTCACGGTAAGGTCTACACCTGTTGTATTCGGCGCATGTGACAAATAAAGTTTGATTTGCTGCAGATAAAGGAAGTACACACTGGTTCATCTCTCTGGGGAAATTGCAATGCGCTCCAAGAATGTTCATTCGCATGCTGTCATACTTTCTCCTCAGAGAAAAAAACTAGAACTCTGCAATGAAAGAGGTGTAATGATCGTACATTTCTACAGCCTGTTTTGACAGTGAGCATGGTTTCACTTCAAACATGGCTCTCATAGTACTACCTAATTGGTCTCTGTTGTGCCCCACCCTTTCCCAGCATTCCATTAGTGCTCTGATGGAAGCGGGGCCATCTCAGCCAACAGGATGTAGAAGAACCAGAGCCATGCTACAAAAATACTCTTGGAGAGATTGGTGCGATCTAGACTTTCATAGACATTTTACTATTTGTCAAAGATTGGTGCGTTCCAGACTTTCATAGACATTTTACTATTTGTCAATGTTCTAATATTATTCCTTTCCAGACAGTGTTGCCAATTTAACACATTTTACGCTATATTTTGTGAGTTTTCAGACCCCTCCAGCTACTTTATAGTTTTGACACAGAGGATTTCTATGGTTTTGATTGCATTTAGCTACTTTTTCTACTGAATTCTCTCGCTAACGAGAGTGGGAGAAGCTGTCTGTGCAACAGAAGTCACAGCAACGGCACACACACAGGCAGAGATGCACAGAGATGGGGAGGGGGTGTGCAGCGGGAGAGGGGCCGAAAATGCTACTTCGAGGATTGCTGTTGTGCAGCAGAAAGGCAAATTGGTGCTGTGACGTTGTCGTGGCAACAGCAAAACAGAATCTAGCGATTTATAGTGACATATCAAGGAGCCAATAGCGATTCTCACTGAAAAATGTTTGGCAACACTGTTTCGAGCTCTGCAGGTTGACATTCATAGAGCATTGAGGTAAGTGGTCATCTTTTTTTCTTCAACTGAGTATTACCATTATCATATCTGATTGAGCCTCTGGGCCAATGACCCTAGGGGTAATCAAGACCCATGGATATTCATACTTCTGAGGGGGGAGAAAGTTCCAGCATTAGTGTACCACACTCATAGTAGACGAATAAAGTCGCAAATCTACATTACATTACAAGCCTTTTGACTCTAATTACAAGTATTGATGAAACAGATATTGTGGCAGTATTTTTAAGGGAGTTGCTTAGCAACAGGTGATTGGGTTTTGGTCCTGGACTCCAGAAGAAAAAACTGGGCTGAAGGGACTCAAATCTAGGGTGCTAACCATAGAATTAGGAATTAGAATACTAGAATGGACTTGAAAGTTCTTATGATGGGACAAAAGGTCAGCCATTTTGGTTGGGGAGTACAGAAGCCATGGTCAGCCAGTGCTGTGCACCCAGGTGTACTTCACTAAGAAATAAGGAGGAGAAAATGACTGGGATCACCTTTCATGTGTTAGTACAGCTAGAGTAGTAACATAGTGTTGATCCTATATAATATCTGTAGTGGGATTGTTGTGTAAAATAATCAATTTGTAGCCAAGTGAAGAGCCTAAGCTAGGAAGGTACCTATCAGTAATCATTTTTAAAATAACGAGCAAACAAGCTAACGTTAGCCACACAGCTAGCCAATGTTGGTTTTAATCTAGCAATTCAATCTGCAAATTGTAACTACAGAAAAATATTGGGTGAAAACGTAGCTAGTATGATACAAGTTACTCCGTACCTCAGAAATTAGCTAACGTTAAGTTAGCTCAACAGACACCCTAGCTAGCCAGCTAACAGTAAAGTTAGATCATGTTAATTTAGCAGCTAACGTTAGCTAGTAAAGTAGCTATCTAGCCAACGTTAGCTTGACAGCTAAAACTTAGCCACATAGCTAGCTAGATTACTGATAACTAATGTTAGCTAGCTAGCTAGTCATAGCTAGTTGGTTCTCATGGTCTGAGAGTCCTTTAGGTGCCTTTTGGCAAACTCCAAGCGGGCTGTCATGTGCTTTTTACTGAGGAGTGGCTTCCGTCTGGCCACTCTACCATAAAGGCCTGATTGGTGGAGTGCTGCAGAGATGGTTGTCCTTCTGGAAGGTTCTCCCATCTCCACAGAGGAACCCTGGAGAACTGTCAGAGTGACCATCGGGTTCTTGGTCACCTCCCTGACCAAGGCCTTTCTCCCCTGATTGCTCAGTTTGGCCGGGCAGCCAGCTCTAGGAAGAGTCTCTAGTTCCAATCTTCTTCCATTTAAGAATGATGGAGGCCACTGTGTTCTTGGGGACCTTCAATGCTGCAGAAATGTTTTGGTACCCTTCCCCAGATCTGTGCCTCGACACAATCCTGTCTCGGAGCTCTACAGACAATTCCTTTGACCTCATGGCTTGGTTTTTGCTCTGACATGCACTGTCAATTGTGGGACCTTATACAGACGTGGTGTGTGTGCCTTTCCAAATCATGTCCAATCAATTGAATTTGCCACAGGTGGACTCCAATCAAGTTGTAGAAACATCTCAAGGATGATCAATAGAAACAGGATGCACCTGAGCTCAGTTTCAATTCTTATAGCAAAGCATCTGAATACTTATGTTAATAAGGTATTTCAGTTTTTTTATTTTTAAAACATTTGCAACAATTTCCAAAACCTGTTTTTGCTTTGTCATTATGTGGTATTGTGTGTATATTCATGAGGAAAAAAATGTATTTAATCAATTTTAGAATGTAACTGTAACTAAACATTTTTGGGGAAAAGGGAGGTGGTCTGAATACTTTCCAAATGCACTGTATGCCCATAGAGAATGAGAAAGGCCTCTACTGGCCAAAAGGCTGTATTAGCATGGGCAGCGCCATTGACGGCTTCCACCATTTTAATGTAGTCAACTGGGTGGCATTGGCTGATCCCTCATGGATACCCAGTTGGAGTCACGACCAATCGGGTCATCAGGAGGGATTAGCCAAAATGGAGATAGCTTCAATGGCACTGCCCATGCTGTCACAGATGCTATAATGGCACAGATAGAAAGATGTGTCCTCTATCTATCTCTATGCCTCTACTGACATTCATTCCAATTAGACTGGTTTGGATTTCTCACAGACCAAAATGGCTGCCATTTGGCTCCATTCTGGAACTTTGAGGGATGATTATATATGCCCTCTAGTAATTTAATAGGATATATATGGTGCTAAAAGGGTATTGAATGAGGTTTGTACAGGTCAATAAAGGGCAGACTGATTCCATCGCAGCAGTTACGACATGTTACTTTAGGTGTTATGTCATTCTTGTGACAGCATGAAGGTGCCATAGCAGAAAATCTGAAGTATTGAATGGTAAATTATGGAGAAAGATAACAAACTCTTGATCACATGGACACTGGACTCATTCAGAAAAGCAAAAAAGGAACATAATTAAGTTTGGGCAGGTTTGTGGAGAGCTATGAAAGTTCCAGAGCCTAACACGGCACTCTGGTTGATCTCATGGAGGATTTTGTGTCCAGAATGGTGGAATACTGGGATGGGAACAAGGAAGCTCAAGAGAGTGAGATGTTGAAACAGTTGTGCGTTAAAAAACATCTTTAACACATAATCCATTATCATTATCAAAAAAGTAACGGCCAAACTATATTGGACATGTAGCATAAGCATACTTCAAGTGTTTTTGGGGCACAGGTGAAACGGATCCTCCACATATGATTGGGGAAACTCAGATAGGTCACATGGGGGTAAAAACCTGAAGCATTTGGTTCTGGCTTCCACTCACCACCAAATATGGCGTTGAGAGGAAATCCACTGGCAGGCAGGGAGAGAAGATGGAGGAAGATGAAACTGAGCTGACATTCTGCAACTTTTCTCATAGACGAAACATCTGATCTCAATACAGTTTTCTGTTTCCAAAACAATAATCGGAATGTTTCTTAGACTTGACCCTTTGCCAAAGTTTAAAACAATTGCGTTGTTTAGATGTCTCCACTGGATAAGAGGAACACCTATGTGAGAATGCTGTTCATTGACTACAGCTCAGCGTTCACCACCATAGTGCCCTCCAAACTCATCACTAATCTAAGGACCCTGGGACTAAATCCTGGACTTCCTGACGGGCCGCCCCCAGGTGGTGAGGATAGGCAACAACACATCCGCCACGCTGACCCTCAACACAGGGGCCCCTCAGGGGTGCACGCATAGTCCCCTCCTGTACTCCCTGTTCACCACGACTGCGTCGCTGTGCACAATTCCAACACCATCATTAAGTTTGCGAACGACACAAAGGTGGTAGGCCTGATCACTGACGACGATGAGACAGCCTATAGGGAGGAGGTCAGACTGCCAGGACAACAACCTCTCCCTCAATGTCAGCAAGACAAAGGAACTGATCGTGGACTACAGGAAACGGAGAGCCGAGCACGCCCCCATTCACATCGACAGGGCTGTAGTGGAGCGGGTCGACACCTTTTAAGTTCCTCTGTGTCCACATCACTAAGGCTCTATCATGGACCACACACACACCTACACAGTCGTGAAGAGGGCACGACAATGCCTCTTACCCCTCAGGAGACTTAAAAGATTTGGAATGAGCCCTCAGATACTCAAAAGGTTCTACAGGGCATGGCAACAGACGATGAAGGTTTGTGCTGCGCAAAGTGGAATTTGTTACTGCCGTCGATTGGGGGGCTTGAGATCTACGGCGAAGAAAGCCGCGCACCCAGAGACTGTAACAAACTCCGAGAACTTTTCTGCGCTGAAGTTATAGAAACATTCTTTATGCCCCAAAAATAACCTGGTTGAAGCAGCCCATACCTGCTGGTCCAAATGGACAGTCTATCTAGTAAGTTACATTATTATTGCTTGTCCCAGCACACAGTAACAAAATATAAAGAAGATAATCTATTAGCAACTTTTATTGTTTTATAATTACACTGATCAAATAAAGGTTTTTTGTTATTTTTATTATCTGTACACTACCAGTCAAAAGTTTGGACACCTACTCATTCAAGGGTTTTTCTTTATTTTTACTATTTTTTTTACATTATAGAATAATAGTGAAGACATCAACACTATGAAATAACACATATGGAATCATGTAGTACACAAAAAAGTGTTAAACAAATCTAAATATATTTTATATTTGAGATTCTTCAAAGTAGCCACCCTTTGCCTTGATGACAGCTTTGCACACTCTTGGCATTCTCTCAACCAGCTTCACCTGAAATGCTTTTCCAACAGTCTTGAAAGAGTTCCAACATATGCTGAGCACTTTTTGGCTGCTTTTCCTTCCCTCTGCGGTCCGACTCATCCCAAACCATCTCAATTGGGTTGAGGTCAGGGGATTGTGGAGGCCAGGTCATCTGATGCAGCACTCCATCACTCTCCTTCTTGGTAAAATAGCCCTTACACAGCCAGGAGGTGTGTTGGGTCATTGTCCTGTTGAAAAACAAATGATAGTCCCACTAAGCCCAAACCAGATATCGCTGTAGAATACTGTGGTAGCCATGCTGGTTAAGTGTGCTTTAATTTTAGATAAATCACAGACAGTGTCACCAGCAAAGCACCCCCACACCATAACACCACCTCCTCCATGCTTTACGGTGGGATATACACATGCAGAGATAATCCGTTCACCCACACCACGTCTCACAAAGACACGGCAGTTGGAACCAAAAATCTCTTATTTGGACTCCAGACCAAAGGACACCTTTCCACCGGGCTAATGTCAATTGCTTGTGTTTCTTGGCCCAAGCAGGTCTCTTCTTCTTATTGGTGTACTTTAGTAGTGGTTCCTTTGCAGCAATTCAACCATGAAGGCCTGATTCACACAGTCCCCTCTGAACAGTTGATGTTGAGATGTGTCTGTTAATTGAACTCTGTGAAGCATTTGTTTGGGCTGCAATATTTCTGAGGCTGGTAACTCTAATGAACTTATCCTCTGCAGCAGAGGTACCTCTGGGTCTTCCATTCCTGTGGCGGTCCTCATAAGGGCCAGTTTCATCATAGCACTTGATGGTTTTCGCGACTGCACTTGAAGAAACGTTCAAAGTTCTTGAAATGTTCCGTATTGACTGACCTTCATGTCTAAAAGTAATGACGTACTGTTGTTTCTCTTTGCTTATTTGAGCTGTTCTTGCCATAATATGGACATGGTATTTTACCAAATAGGGCTATCTTCTGTATACCCCCCCCCCCCCCCTACCTTGTCACAACACAAGTGATTGGCTCAAACGCATTAAGAAGGAAAGAAATTCCACAAATTAACTTTTAACAAGGCACACCTGTTAATTTAAATGCATTCCAGGTGACTACCTCATGTAGCTGGTTGAGAGAATGCCAAGAGTGTGCAAAGCTGTCATCATGGCAAAGGGTGGCTATTTGAAGAATCTGAAATATAAAATATATTTTGATTTGTTTAACACATTTCTGGTTTCTAGGTGATTCCATATGTGTTCTTTTGTAGTTTTGATGTGTTCACTATTATTCTACAATGTAGAAAATAGTAAAAATAAAGAAAAAACCCTGGAATGAGTAGATGTGTCCAAACTTTTGACTGGTCCTGTATCTAGCTACTCACGAATAACAACTTTGTGAATAGCTACTTCATGAATAACTGAAATATGTTCACAGTTAATACAGACTGGTTGCATATCGACTGGTGTTGGAGTGGGCACTGAAGAGAGAGAGAGACTGGGATGAGGGAACAGAAGAGTCTTGCCTTCATGTGTTGTAAGTGCCATTCGCCGCAAATATCCCTCGCCGACGGGTCTACATGGGATTCAAGGAGGCAGAGAATGTAATGGGCCTGTTGTAATTACACTCCGATGATTCAGCTTCACAGCCAGACATTGCCTAACCAATTTTGTCAACTCACTCTAATAAATGCTGTTTGAACCAGTACAACCTATTTTGTTACAATTCTGGCAAATCACTGTAATTAAAGCCATTTGAACCAGTACCATCTCTTTTGTTACTATGTTATAAGTGATTCATAACAGTATGCCACTTAATAGTGTTGTGTATGAAATATACCAGTCAGATCGATGTATCTGTAACATTTGAATACTAAAGGTAAATTGGTAAAAGCCTACAAAACATAGTGTAGACCTCTGTAATGACATGACAATCTGTCACACCCTGATGTGTTTCACCTGTCTTGTGCTTGTCTCCACCCCCTCCAGGTGTCACCCATATTCCCCATGATCCCCTGTGCATTTATACCTCTGTTTTCTGTTTGTCTGTTGCCAGTTCGACTTGTCTTGTCAAGCCTACCAGCGTGTTTTTTCCCGTACTCCTGTTCTCTCTACAGTCGTGGTCAAAAGTTTTGGTCTTCACAAAGTTCGCTGCTTCAGTGTTATGAGATATTTTTGTCAGATGTTACTATGGTATACTAAAGTATAATTACAAGCATTCCATAAGTGTCAAAGGCTTTTATTGACAATTACATTAAGTTTATGCAAAGAGTCAATATTTGCAGTGTTGACCCTTCTTTTTCAAGACCTTTGCAATCCGCCCTGACATGCTGTCAATTAACTTATTGGCCACATCCTGACTGACAGCCCATTCTTGCATAATAAATGCTTGGAGTTTGTCAGAATTTGTGGGTTTTTGTTAGTCCACCCGCCTCTTGAGGATCGACCACAAGTTCTCAATGGGATTAAGGTCTGGGGAGTTTCCTGGCCATGGACCCAAAATGTCGATGTTTTGTTCCCCGAGCCACTTAGTTATCACTTTTGCCTTATGGCAAGGTGCTCCATCATGCTGGAAAAGGCATTGGTCTTCACCAAACTGTTCTTGGATGATTGGGAGAAGTTGCTCTCGGAGGATGTGTTGGTACTATTCTTTATTCATGGCTGTGTTCTTAGGCAAAATTGTGAGTGAGCCCACTCCCTTGGTTGAGAAGCAACCCCACACATGAATGGTCTCAGGATGCTTTACTGTTGGCATGACACAGGACTGATGGTAGTGCTCACCTTGTCTTCTCCGGACAAGGTGTTTTCCGGATGCTCCAAACAATCGGAAAAGGGATTCATCAGAGAAAATGACTTTACCCCAATCCTCAGCAGTCCAATCTCTGTACCTTTTCCAGAATATCAGTCTGTCCCTGGTGTTTTTCCTGGAGAGAAGTGGCTTCTTTGGCGCCCTTCTTGACACCAGGCCATCCTCCAAAAGTATTTGCCTCACTGTGTGTGCAGATACACTCACACCTGCCTGCTGCCATTCCTGAGCAAGCTCTGCACTGGTGGTGCCCCGATCCCGCAGCTGAATCAACTTTAGGAGACGGTCATGGCGCTTGCTGGACTTTTTTTGTGCACCCTGACGCCTTCTTCACAACAATTGAACCTCTCTCCTTGAAGTTCTTGATGATCCGATAAATGGTTGATTTAGGTGCAATCTTACTAGCAGCAAAATCATTGCATGTGAAGCCCTTTTTGTGCAAGAACAATGATTTCAAGCACCACCCTCCTTTTAAAACTTCCAGTCTGTTATTCTAACTCAATCAGCATGACAGAGTAATCTCCAGCCTTGTCCTTGTCAACACTCTCACCTGTGTTAACGAGAGAATCACTGACATGATAGCAGCTGGTCCTTTTGTGGCAGGGCTGAAATGCAGTGGACATGTTTTTGGGGGATTAAGTTCATTTTCATGGCAAAGAGGGACTTTGCAATTAATTGCAATTCATCTGATCACTCTTCATGACATTCTGGAGTATATGCAAATTGCCATCATCAAAACTGAGGCAGCAGACTTTGTGAAAATTAGTATTTGTGTCATTCTCAAAACGTTTGACCACGACTGTAGTCCCTGTTTTCTAGTTCTCCTGGTTCCAACCTATTCTGCCTGCCCTGACCCTGAGCCTGCCTGCCGTCCTGTACCGATCTGACTTTGACCTGGTTTACGAACTTTTGCCTGTCCTGACCCTGAGCCTGCCTGCCGCCCTGTACCTATCTGACTTTGACCTGGTTATGAACCTCTGCCTGTCCTCGACCTGCCCTTTGCCTGCGTCCTGTGGTTTTAATAAACTACTCTGTATATTGAACTTTCCTTCTCCTGTGTCTGCATCTGGGTCATATCCATGAGTCGTGTTAGTATGAACTGGCCATGACTGACCCAGCAGACACGGACCAGCTCCGCAACGTCGTCTCCTTTCAAGGAGCCACCATTGGGGGACACGAAGAGTTACTTCGAGGTCTTATGGAAGGATTCCAGACCTTGGCGGAATGCCATGACCGTGCCTTTAATACATTGCTGGAGCAATTCCGTTGATTGTCTGTTAGGCAGCCAGCCACGACAGTAACTTTCCAGCCCTTCAGTAACCCTGCTGTCAGCAGCGCGTCTCTCCAGCCCACCCCGGCTACCCAAGCACCCTGCTTGAGGTCCGGTCAGCAGCTGGGGATCATGTGAACAGAACCTTGGGGGCAGACGGGGGAAGCCAGGGTGCTGTAACCTCGGATAAAGCGGCAATAAAAGTTGGCAAATCCCAGGAAACGTTGCAGCTGCACTCTGGACGTAGACTGGGGATAATCCACCACCGCTCTCACCTTCCCGGGATCCATCTGTACACTCCATGCTGCGATGATGTATGCCAGGAAGGGGATGGTGGAGCAATATAATTCTAATTTCTCCACTTTCACCAAAAGCTGGTTCTCTAGGAGGCGTTGGAGGACCTGTCGGACGTGGAGCACGTGTTCTTGGGCGGAGCAGGAGAAGACGAGGATGTCGTCGAGGTAGACGAAGACGAACCGGCTCAACATGTCACGGAAAACATAATTAACCATGGCCTGGAACATAGCTGGAGCATTGGTAAGGCCAAATGGCATGATCAGAAACTCGTAGTGACCGCAGGCCGCGTTGGACCCCTGGCTGGCTCGCTAGCTAATGTTACGTGTCTGATCTGTGTAGTAATATTATTCGTATCTCAGAGCCATTTGCATTGCTAGTTATAGCCTAATGTTAGCTAGCTACCTGCAGATTCATGCTGGGTAGAAACGTCATGAGTTGGGATTATGGTTCATTATTTAGCTAGCTACATGTCTAAATAAAAGACTCCACTATGCAAGTAACCATTTCAGTAGAATGTTCATGATGTCACTGTCGATAGACGTAGCTACTCTGATATCAGAGCACTCTCGTCTGAGTGTGCCAGAGCAAATAATAACTGACTAATTTACGAACGCTCAACACCCGTTGAATATGGCCGGTGTCAGTAAATGTTGACAAAATAGCATAATTAAATTGTTGCCAGCAGCACAGTTGCAGTCACCAATGCTCTGGATAACATAAAAACAGCCTAACTAGCTCTGCTCGGTTGAGTAAAATGGTCAGAGTGAGCTGTTCTCTCATTTGTGTATGGAAGTAGCTAGCAAACTAGCCAACGTTAGCCAGTTAGCTTGGGTGCTTGACTGCTGTTGTTAGGTCAGAACGCTCGGATCAATCCTACTCCCCGGCCAGAGCGTCCAGTGTGCACTCTGAACGCTCCGAGAGCGAAACGCTCCGAGAGCGAAACACTCTGAATTTACGAACGGACAATTTGACAACGCTCTAAGTTTTCGAATGCCCAGAGCACACTCTGGCACTCCAGATTAAATTTACGAACACAACCGTAGCATAAACCAGCCTTTAGTCTTGAAATCTTTGGTTGTTTAGTACATGGCCTCACATGTGAATCCTTAAAGAGATGGGTGGGGCTAAATCTTAAGAGGGTGTGAACGATGCTGAATGGGTGTAGACAAAGAAGAGCTATCCAGTAGGTGTACTAAAACATTCAAGGGCCATTTTCTCAAAAGAGAGGTTACAAGTTTATCAACTTTCAAAGCAGAATTACTTTCCCATTGTTCCTCAACTGTAGTGAATGATATACAATTTTCTAGCTCTGAGTCTCTACTTTTATTCAATGTATAAAACACCATTTCAAATGTTCCTACATAAGACCGAATCGAGCCGGTCGGTGACATTTGCTTAACCGTAAATGATGAAGTGATTCTTTAACATGTAGCAAAATCAAATACATTTAATTTGTCTGCTTTGGAAATCCCCATGCTCAGGCCCATTTGTCACGTGTTAATCAGTAATGGGGTTTGTTAAAAAGGTAGCAGCTATAGTTAACTTTTTGAGCTGGTGGATACATAGCATTAGGTGGAATAGAGGCTTACCGCCATGCCTTGGTAGCCTGGTGATGGGGATAAGGGACACCAAACTAACCTGGAGGTTAATTGTTATCTTCATTGTAACTCACCGAGCACTACAACTCGAAGTGTAAAGTTGTCAAGCCCCCACGCATGGTGAGAGAACGTCAACCTCTCCACTGTTGATACAAAACATTTCTATGAGGAGTGAGGAATCCTCGGTGCCTGCCAAACTGTGAAAGGGTAGCAATATGCTCTGTATGGTGCAAAGTGTGTTGCCTAAAGAAATTGAATGAATTATTTTCAATCTGCAACATTTTGAGTGTTCTATGTGAATATAGCCACAGAACCTGAAAGTCCAGACCATATTTAAAGCTGTCAGAAGACAGGCAGTGACTGCTTCGGGAATAATTGTAGTTCCCGGATTGTAAATTGGGTTTTTGGATCATAGCTCCACCTATACGTTCAGTTAACTATTCACTGTGATTGTTGAGAGTAATACATGGAATTGTGTTATTATGCCAGTAATACAATGGTGGTCTGTTTCCTTCATTGCTCCTTGGGACATCTGGATGGGATCATTAGGCTTTAGTGATGGTAGCCACTTTACCTCTTATCAGAACATGAGACTACACAGTCGTTCACACAGATTCATTACAATGACGCTCTTGGCTGGGGTGGTTGTGAGAGAACACAACAGAATGTTCCAAAGACAGTTTTAGACCTTCGTAGAGATATTTTCCATCCACAAAACACTCTTCACAACAGTCCTCTCCTGCACAAAGTTTCCCAAAAGTTTCCCCCTTGATTACATGAAATCTGCACAATCGAAACCTTTTCAGACATGGTCAAAGAAAGATTACATAATTTTCCCTACCAACATTGCGAGTCCCTTACCAATATTGTAATTTTGCAAGTTCAATGCAGTTTTATGGACGGTTACCCCTAAATGTCTTAATTTAGTGTTCAGTGTTCAAGGATATTTAGTCTGGAGTCCTGAAGATGTTTCTGGACTTCTCCTGAAATACACTATTTGAGAACGAAGAAAACGGGACAATAAACCAATAAAGGGACCTTGTGCCCAAAAGCCCTGGAGGAACTAGCGCTAACAAAAACGCACATTATTTGGTTTTAGAAGAAAAATAAAGTAAAAACAAAGTTTTGTGGATGCAATGATAATGCTTCTTTCTGTGGTGGGATTTTTTTTTTTTCAACAGTTGACCAAAGTCCCGTGCGACGTACACTCGTCTTTGATTGTGTTTCAAGAGTTTGCTTTGGAATCTACATCTTCCAGAAGCCCAGACATATTTCATTAAGATAAGTGTTCTTTCTATCTTGACTCCTCGCCCACCTTATTTTTTTCATTGGCTTTTGAAAAATACATGTATAAAGTATGGTTTTCCTCCATCAACAAATATAATAGATATTGTGTAAGAGGTTGGCATACTTGAACAAAACAGTGTGCCGTTTGGAGAGGACTACACACAATTGCTGTAAGCAATGGAGCCTTTGCATGTAAACAGACTGCATAACCAACATCTTCAGCAGTAGTAGCAGCCTCGGTTCAGAAAACACAGGGCCAGTCATACATAACCTTTTTCATCCACTACTCTGAATCAGTGGCGATCGTGCCGTTTAAGATTAGGGAGGACAACTTTTTTTAATGAGCATGGCCTTATTTCTATGACAGAATATTGGATGACTGTCATTCATATTCCAATCACCAAGCTCAATGTAAAATGTATTGTTGTAGTCTACTACACAATAAAAACAAATGGTTGCACAAAAAGAGATGTGAGCAAACCACGCCCTAAAATATTCCAATGAGCCCTACATTTTAATTATCATTACAAGAGGAAAGAACCCTTTTTTTGCAAAGAACCATTGAAAGGCTCAAAGGGTTCTTTGGGTTGGTATGATCACCCTTCCCAAAGAACCCTTGAGGAACCCTCATTTTTTAGTATCTACATGATACTCGAATTTGCCTTATACCCATCATGAGGTTGCTACAACCTAGCCTACAAATGAACGTTTATAACTTAGGGGCACAGGTCAAGAGGCAAATTTGAGTAATCAAGGTGACAGACAGTGACACATTGAATAACGCCTTGCACAATCTTGCCTGATCTGGGGTGTAATCATTAGTCCAAACAGTTGCAAAACGAGAGATTCTATTGGACATACAGTACCAGTCAAAAGTTTGGACACACCTACTCATTCAAGGGTTATTCTTTATTTTTACTATTTTCTACATTGTAGAATAATAGTGAAGACATCAAAACTATGAAATAACACATTTAGGAATTTAGGAATGTAGTAAACAAAAAAGTCTTAAACAAATCAAAATATTTTATATTGGAGATTCTTCTATAGCCACCCTTTGCCTTGATGACAGCTTTGCACACTCTTAGTAATCTCTCAACCAGCTTCACCTGGAATGCTTTTCCAACAGTCTTGAAGGAGTTCCCACATATGCTGAGCACTTGTTGGCTGCTTTTCCTTCACTCTGCCGTCCGACTCATCCCAAACCATCTCAATTGGGTTGAGGTCGGGGGATTGTGGAGGCCAGGTCATCTGATGCAGCACTCTATCACTCTCCTTCTTGGTAAAATAGCCCTTACACAGCCTGGAGGTGTGTTGGGTCATTGTCCTGTTGAAAATCAAATGATAGTCCCACTTGGCCCAAACCAGATCGGATGGCGTACCGCTGCAGAATGCTCATGTAGCCATGCTGGTTAAGTGTGCCATGAATTCTAAATAAATCACAGACAGTGTCACCAGCAAAGCACCCCCACACCTTAACACCTCCTCCTCCATCCTTTATGGTTGGAACCACGCATGCAGAGATCATCCGTTCACCCACACGCGTCTCACAAAGACACGGCAGTTGGAACCAAAAATCTCCAATTTGGACTCCAGACCAAAGGACACATTTCCACCGGGCTAATGTCCATTGCTCGTGTTTCTTGGCCCAAGCAGTTCTCTTCTTCCTTTTGGTGTCCTTTAGTAGTGTTTTTTTTTGCAGCAATTCGACCATGAAGGCCTGATTCACACAGTCCCTTCTGAACAGTTGATGTTGAGATGTGTCTGTGACTTGAACTCTGTGAAGCATTTATTTGGGCTGCAATTTCTGAGGCTGGTAACTCTAATGAACTTATTCTTGCAGCAAAGGTAAATCTGGGTCTTCCATTCCTGTGGCGGTCCTCATGAGAGCCCATTTCATCATAACGCTTGATGGTTTTTGCGACTGCACTTGAAGAAACTTTAAAAGTTCTTGAAATGTTCCATATTGACTGACCTTCATGTCTTAAAGTAATGATGGACTGTCGTTTCTCTTTGCTTATTTAAGCTGTTCTTGCCACAATATGGACTTGGTCTTTTACCAAAATAGGGCTATCTTCTGTATACCCCCCCCTACCTTGTCACAACACAACTGATTGGCTCAAACGCATTATGAAGAAATTCCACAAAATAACTTTTAAGAAGGCACACCTGAAAATTGAAATGCATTCTAGGTGACTACCTCATGAACCTGCTTGAGAGAATGCCAAGAGTGTGCAAAGCTGTCATCAAGGAAAAGGGTGGCTATTTGAAGAATCTCAAATATAAAATATATTTTGATTTGTTTAATACATTTTTGGTTACTACATGATTCCATATGTGTTATTTCATAGTTTTGATGTGTTCACTATTATTCTACAATGTAAAAAATAGTAAAAATAAAGAAAAACCCTTGAATGAGTAGGTGTGTCTAAACTTTTGAATGGTAGTGTACGTTCCGTTTGCTTCTGTTTAAGAAACGTTTTGCCACAGAATCGGCGGAATGAATACAGTCCTGATCACCTGCACACACAGTTCACTTTCATAGCAGCCACATACAGCATCATCACTTTGTTCTTTGTATAATTCCTCCTCTCACCTTTGCCCTTCGCTTGTGGACTTCAGTGCATAACACAACAGCTGTCTCCATGCCAAACCATACCATAACCGTCAATCATTGTCACCATAGAAATAAGAATAAACAGAACAGGCGTCCCCATTCAAGTCAATGATGGCATAATGGGTTTACTAGCAGCTATTGCGAGTGTACCCCTAGGAACAAAGCAGGAAATAAAATCAGGAAGTGTACCCATCTATCTGCGCTGTGGTTTGTTGAATCAACATTACACAAAATACATTCCATTGCATGAGCCACATCAGTTAGCATCATTTGAATGAACATTCTACATTACCATGGAAATTATTACATCACAATACCAGGAAGCCATCACGAGTGTACCCATGAGTTTACCAGTCAAATTGCCAGGGTTAGAGGTTCCAAGCCCATTCTATTAATTCTTATTTCTATGGTTGTCACCATAGAAAATAATTGTATGGCATGTGATGTATCAGAAATGTAATGGATTTATAATCAACCTAAAGTATTGTCAAATAATTATCAATACAGTTTATACGGGTTTTATACACATTTTCTGCATAAATAGCCTCTAAAATATATGTAAATAGACCAAAAATGTCTCAGATTTAGTTGCCTTGGAAAGCTGTGAGTGTTATTATATGATACAATATCAGTACTTGTTGCATTTACAACTTGTCTAAGTCAACTGATTTCAGCAGTGTATGGCTGTGGATTGACTGCATTGTTTGAATGGAATGTTGGCATATTGGCAGTTAATTTGAAAAATGTATGGAATCATTCCTCTAAAACTGTCTGGCTAGCTAATATATACAGTGCAGTTAAATTATTCACATTCATTGTTTTACACTATATTATTTCAGCACTGGCAAACCATGGTTGACCAACTCCCTGACCAATATGGCTGACCTTTGGACCATCATAAGAAGGTTAATGTCCATTCTAGTATTCTAATTCCTAATTCTATGGTTAGCTAATGTCACAGTCAACATAGCTACTAGAACTAACGTATTAGTAAACCCACAATCCAATCCATGTGTACAATCACGCAGTACAGTGTACAGCTAGCAGTTACACCGGCGGCCCCGGTGGCCATAGCCGTGGAAATTAGGGGTGCTGAGGGTGCTGCAGTATCCCCTGATAAATCAAAATATATATTTTTATTTATCAATATCCCCCCCCCCCCCCCCACCTTGGTTAAGTCAGTGAAAGGTAAACTAAGAATATACAATGAAATATAGCTAGCTCTCTCTCTCTCTCTCTGCTGCTTCTCTTTAATTTTTGAAGAAATTCAGTTGTTCAAAACTGTTCAACTATTAACTTTCTCTCTCTTTGAGTCAACTACTCACCACACTTTATGCACTGCAGTACTAGATAGCTGTAGCTTATGCTTTCAGTACTAGATTCCTTCTATGATCCTTTGATTGGATGGACTTCATTCTGCAAGAGCTCTAATAGGTTGGCGGACGTCCTCCGGAATTCATCATATTAATATATTTAGTATAGTTTTATCTAAAAAGGATAACTTTTTTCATGTTTCATTATTTTTATTTTTATGAAAATTACTGAGTAGGATGGTCCTCCTCTTCCTCCTCTGAAGAGCCTCCAGTGCTCTGAATACATCACAGGGGGAAGAGTGTACACTGATGATGTTCTATGTGCTGATACAAGGTCAAGTTTGCCATTCAACTCCTGTAGGATACGGTTGGGATTAGGGTACAGTAGTTTGATCCAAGTGCTAATGGGAATTATCTATCTGTGGGTTCCCTCTTCAGGAGGTGGCATTAAGTCTAAAAAACTAAAGCAAATAGTGTTGTTGATAAAGAAATTACAGTGTTACAACAGAGGTGTTACCCTGCTATCAATTTCAAACCAAGTTTTGTAAAGGTGAGGAGATAATCTTACCTGAGTAGTATTAAGTGTGTTGTGCCTTTATCAGGGTGGATATTCCCCAAAATCACATCTAGACAATAGCTTGATAATTACCTTTCTCTCAAACTCGCCTGGTATGTGTTTTACTTTATCTACGTCATCATGTGCATGCTGCTGCCTACTCAACCAACCCATTTTTCCATAACAAAACAAACAGCATTTGTCGCCCACCCCGTGGGTGATAAATTCCTAAACTACCCATAATTCAGTTTGACCCTTAAGTCCCTAATCTTTAAATACCCCTTCCTGCTAATTGAGTGTTCCTAATTTCATAAGTAAACAGAAATCCAAGTCATTGCAACTGCCGTAGATTAGACGGTCAATATCTGTCCTGCCGTGAAAAATAAACACTTAAATCTCTGTCTAATCTCTCCAAGTTTACTGCCCTTTCTCGGAGGTACCTGACCTGCCATTTCAACATGTGCTCCATCATTGTGTCGAGCAGCCCTGTTTGTTTTTACGGCAATAGCGATGGATGGTGGACGTGGGTATGTTTCCCTGTCTGAATGTTTGAGAAGAAAGAGTTCCTTGGTCTTTCAGAGTGGAATTCCATCAGTCTCTAAACAAAAGAAATAGCTTGTTTGATGCTTTGCACAAGATCTGCAATATTGGAATATAATGTTTGCGCTGTGCCATTCCTTTTCTTTGAAACTCAAGGAACCCAGAGTGAAACAAAGCATTCAACAGAAGTCTGTGAGTACTTTTCAATCTGTCAAACAATGGCATGTCATTGCACCATCAAACTTTCAAGCCTTTCTACACTACACTTTTAGAAAAAAAGGTGCTATCTAGAACCGAAAAGGATTCTTCGGCTGTCCCCATAGGATAACCCTCTTTTTGGTTCCAGGTAGAACCCTTTTCAGTTCCATATAGAACCCTTTCCACAGAGGGTTCTACATGAAACCCAAAATGGTTCTACCTGGAACCAAAAAGGTGTATCCTATGGGGACAGCTGAATAAACTATTTTGGAACCCTTTTTTCTAAGAGTGTACTTTGCCTATTTATCAAGTCAAAGAGCAAGGCAAAGGCCTCTCTCCAAGATGGATTGGCCCTAGAAGTTTCTACATCTTCTGATAGGAAGAAGGAGTGTGCTATCTTAGAATGACTGGTATTGGCAATAGCCTGAATAGTGGCTTGCCCTGGCTCAAGGAATGCAAGAGAATCACCTCAAAACAACTATTTTCGAGCTTCTCTTTCTTCCCTCAATGTTGTCAGACAATGATAAGGGGAGGTCATACCTTCAGCTACCACAGGTATTATCCTGGATGACCCACTGACTATAGGGTCGTCGCAACCTCAAGGAGTCAAAAGGTAGGCCCATACATCAGTCCCCTCATCCAATCAAATAGAAGGGGTCACTTTTTCTGAAGATAAAAAATTGCCCAAACATGACTCAGAGGACTCCTTTCTGAGATAAGGGTAATGGATCGGCCCTGTAAGCAGCCCTTCTGTTTGCACAAGTGAAGGGGACCTGCGTCTTCTCTTGAGTATACGAGGGCTCTACTTATGACCTCCTAGGCCCCATAATCGGGTCCTTGGCAGGGGGCTTTGATCTCCTTGGGGCTCCCTTGACTACTGCCTGTTGGGAAATGTGGATATATGTGCAAGGGGGCCTGGTTAAGAACAAACATGGGTGGAAAGGATGGAAGATAGACAGACAAGTAGGGGTGACATTGGTTTAGTGGTGTGGAGCTTGCTGAGTGGTGGGGGTGGAAAGCAGGGGGTTAAAAGTGCACAGAGGTGAGGGTGCTCGGTCAAATTAGTCAGCTCCCAAGGATATTTGAGGCCGTGATTAGTTAGTTGACTTGGAAAAACAGCCAGCATGGGTGTGTGTGCGTGCATTCGTATATTTGTCCGTCTGTGTTTGCTCAAGAGAGCCATGAAGAAATTAGTTAAGAAGAGTGTGAGCAGTTGATTGTAGGTGTGGCTGCAAGGCCATTCACTACCACTAAAAAATAAGAAATAAGTTAAACTGATAAATGCTCCCCCAAATTAGCTTCTTATGTACATGTTTTGAAATTACAACTATTTCTCGATACTATGTGAGGTGCATGGGAACAAATTGCTCTGCATCTTTTGTCAACTAAGTAGGATGAGCAAAGAGTAATGTGGGTACCATCAAATGGGGAAATTGAGCAAGCCAAAGAATTATGCAGTTACAATGTAATGTGTGGTGAATTATACCAAAGTATTGTTTTCGTAACAATTCCGTCACTCAACAACCCCCCTTTTTGTGCGCACAGACACACAGACACACACACTCTCCCCTATCTGTGTCTTTTGACACATGCAAATCAATCATTTCCTTCATGGTCAACAGTCTTGATCATTGAAGTGCCGAGGGTTGAAACATGAAGAAAAACAAAGAGCGACATGAGGAATAACCTCTTTGTCCACTTACATAATCAGTCATACTCCAAGTGCTCAACTCTGACTCTTGAGGGCCAACCCTTGGAGTGCCCTTTTCAACTACAACCATATACAAGGTGATATGGGATTTACAGACCTTCCCTCAGGCCCAGGCCACAGAACTTGGGAGAAGGATGTTGAGGGATACTTTTGGAGGTGCTTAATACTTTCTTGCTCATGTTATGCATAATGGAACATACAGGTCCAGAGATGGAGGGGGGAGTAGACAAGAGCTACAACTAGCACAATCTCTCACTCTCTGACACACACACACACACACACACACACACACACACACACACACACACACACACACACACACACACACACACACACACACACACTACTAGCTTATCTCTTGTTTATATCTGGATTTAAAAACCCATCCCACTGATTGAGTGTTCCGTGAAGCAAGTTTCCCAATTCAGAAGCAAGTGTTTTGGTCTAAAGAAAACCGCCCAAATTAGGGGTATCAGTTAAAGCATAATTTTGGCCTGTTAATGTTGAGTAACTGTACTAAGAAAAGGTTCTCCTTTTGGTCGTTTAAAACCTGTGGTGTGTAATGGCATGTTTGGTGAGGAGAGTCCAGTCCCACTGAAATACGTATGCTCAGAGCCTTGACTTCGAACAAAATGCCTGACAATTACGGCGAGTTGATTGCAGTCAAGGACGCTGCCAAGCAGGAATTTTAATTGTTAATAACCAAAAGAAAAACATTTATGTCTGATGCCTAAAACTATTTTGCTTGTAGCCACAGTGACCCTTACCCATGCGTGGTATTTTATTATAATTAGCTGGAAAAACATAACATGACCAGAGTTATCAAAGTGGAACAGTTTCGTGAAGTCGTGCCATATTATTTCAATTAGCTAACCATCCTCAGCCGTTTGGCCGGGAAAACAGGTGTAACTACTATCGTGCTACATTTTAGAATGCTAAATTGATACGAAATTATTTTTAGAGAACTATTACTCTGCAATGCTCGCTTCTAGATAACAAGCCAATGTAAACACGACATTTGAAATGTGAAACATTTCAACATAAGGGTTATATATTACAGCGAGGGAGAAGGGGACTGGCAACAGCCTAGCTATGCAATGCAATTGGATTGTTTAGACATTGAAATATTACAGCTCAGACTGGATTGGAATGAAATGGAGCGCTGTGGCCAAACCCATTTTTATCTCTTTTTAACCTATTACATAGACCTAAAAGTATGAGAACTGAGAAAGAGAGCTGTCCTTTAGCATGGAAACATTAGTTAACATTAATATTCCGTTTTTGACCATAATATTATTTGAAATCAGTAGTCCTAAATGTATTCACTTCTCCATGATCAGTCTATGCTCGCTATCATGGTTCTAACTAAAGCAATTGTATGTTTTTATTTTGACCCTGGGCTCCATATACTGTAAATGCCTAGGCCTAAATTTCGCTACCGTATTACATTGCTGGTCACACAATGTTGCCTACCATGGGGGCTAGTGTCTTTACTGTGCTGGCGAGACCCTGTACTACCATATATAAATCATTTGCTATTAAGGAGTAAACTTTATTTATATTCAGGGATACCTGGAGGTAATCAGACCTCTTTGAAATGAAAATGGATGGTCCTCCCCCTGAGGAAAATATATTTTTACCTAGCCCTCCCCGAGTGTTTAAAAAAAACAAAAAAACATCTAACCCTCTGTCATGTCTACTCCCGCTCCCCTTCTCCCGCGCTTGACGTCGGCGGTCTACTAACCACCGGTCCTGGCAACCCATCATTACGCACACCTGGCAACCCTCATTATTCACACCTGCGCCCCATCATGAGGCACACCTGGACTAAATCACAACCCTGATTACTCCCCCTTTATCTAGCACTCCCTAGCATCACTCTTCAGGCAGTATTGGTTATGTTTCCTTGTCAGACAGTTCTCTTGTTTTGTATCTTTCTACGTTAATTATTATTAAACTCAGTAACTGCACCTGACTACGTTATACCCTCCCCCTCAAAAATACATAATGAAGACAAAATAGCAGGGAATATGAAATCCCTTTTTAGTAGGCTATCAATGTTGTAGTCGTGATTTCTATAAAATCAACCCCTGGTTGAGAACCACTGCTGTATTCATACCATATTCATGTTATTCGCTAGAGGGAAGCATTTACCAATCTAAGCGTTAAGGGCCATTCACAACAAGAACGATAACTATAACGATAAATTATACATAACTATAAAACTTTGACGAGCATCTACACTAGAGGAAAGTTGATCATTCTACAGTAGCCTACACCTGTCAATCAACTGATCAAAGCATCCTACCGCACGCTGTAGGCCTATTAATAGGACGGTAACACAGACCCTTCAGTGCTTCAGGGTGTGTTCATCAATATTACTTCAATGTAGGCTATGTAGCCTAATGAAACATATAATATAGAAACTCGTATTTAAATTCAATGTAGAACTTCAACAACAAGCGCTGTTTAGCCTGCACATCTTTTACATCATGTCATTGCTTGCCTTGTTGCTCAAGTGATTTGCAAGTGATACCATTTTTCTAATGGATGTTAATGTCTTTTTCACTGTGCTTATCACTGTCTGTCCTGTGCAGCCATTTAATAGGCTACATCAGTTAAACAATGTTATCATCACTGGCCAGTGATGCACTCTCTCTCCGCAACTTTCCCCGACAGTTCATTTGACCTATTTTACATTCCGCAATTAGCAAGAGCAAGCCTACTTCTCTCCACGAAAAAAACTATTAGGCCTAGTATAACAAATTCTAAAAAAATTATCTCCTATAGATTTTGTAGCCTATAGCTTTTCCTGGGATTTCACAAGAAGAGGAATAGCGGAGAGGCTTGGGTCCATAGCCTATTGCGCACGGGAATAGCAGGATGAGAGAGGCTAGAGTTCTGTAGCCGAGGAAGCTAAATATTAGCTAAATATTAGGCCACTCATTAACAAAATATTAGGGCTACAAATATTTAACTGTCAAAGTGCAAAAAAACTAACAAACAAAGATGATGGCAGATCTGTGCGTTCCTCCAGGCTGCGCTCAGCAGCAGTCGGGCATGCAAAGCTCTGAAAACAACTGGTATAGACTTTACCGTGAAATGCTTGCTTACGAGCCTTTCCCAGCGATGCAGAGTAGTAACACAAAATGGTAAAACAAGAAATAGTACACAATAATGGAGCTATATACAGGGAGTACCATACATCCTAGGCAACCATTTGGATTATGGGTCTATTCTTGACAGTTTACAAGGTCCAGAAAGGTACATTAGCAGGGTGTTCATATGGTGTATCACACCATTGCTCGACAGGGTCGTATTCATTACGGAATATGTTTACTGTTTATAACTAAACTGAAGCAAACAGAGCAAAATTAGAGTTTATTTTGGACAATTTCAGGTAGGTCCCTTCCCGTTCCGTTTAAGAAATGTTTTGCAAGAGAATCGGCATAATGAATACGCCCCAGTTCTATTGGTTTTTGTATTTTACATTCAGCAAGCAAGAGCAGGCTGTAGTAGTAAATAAAATGCTTGAAATAAGTTTACAACAAGCTATTGTAGGCCTAGTCTAGCTTTTCCTGGGACTCCAAGAGCTAAAGAGGAATTATTAGGAATAATACTTCAGTGAATAGCCTACAGGCCTACCCAATGAATTTACACAGTGACATAACAAAAATAATTATCTGATTTTGATGAAATGCCTAGTATAAACATAAATACCTTGAACAACTCGTAGGCATACAGATAGTCCAACCATCCACATGAACTGTTGTCCTCCCCATTTTTGGTAGCAACTCCTCCAACACCCGATTTTAATCCATTCACTTTTTCTGCATTGGGGAGCCCTCTCTTTTCGTCTCCAAAATTCCACTGTTTTCTAGACTCTCTTCAGCAGACAGAGACTGCAAAGAAACCATGAAATTATTGGGACGATAACATTTTTCACGAGCTATGGACCTTGCGTAATTGTGCGATGTCATGCTTGTTGTTGTGATAAACCACAGTTGGTTGGTGCTTTCAAGACAACAAAAAAACTTGGTAAAATCATGACGTCAGTGATCTTCAGGTGAAAAAGTTGGAGCTCTAGAAAGATTGTCACGCCCTGACATTGAGATCTCTAGTTGGGTTGGTCAGGGTGTGAAATCCAATTTATATATGTCTATGTTGGCCAGGTGTGGTTCCCAATCAGAGGCAGCTGTCAGTCGTTGTCTCTGATTGGGGATCATACTTAGGCAGCCATGTTTCCTACCTTAGTTGTGGGATCTTGTTTCTGTTTGGCTTGTTTGATGTTTAGCCTCTTGAACTTCACGTTCTGTTTGATTTTGTTATTTTGTCTGTGTTTATTAAAATAAACGACTATGTACGCATACCACGCTGCAAACGGCGACTCAAAAGGTCCCGATCACGAAGGAAGCCCGAGAGGCAGCCCCAATAAAAAAATGTGGGGGGGCACACAGGGTGGTTAGCGGAGCAGCAGGAGGCCCTGGAAGGGCTGATTGTGGAGAGGGAGATAGCGATAGAAGAAGCCGCTATGATGGAGGCCCTCCAAGACCTGCAGCTCAGTACTCTGAGAAAGGAGACCACCGCCTTACAGGAGCTGTTAGTTAAGAGGGAGCAGGAGCTCTCCCTTCAGAAGCAGGCGCTGCAGGAGTCCCACAGGGAGAAGGAGTCAGTGGATGCACAGAGAGAGGAGCTGGCCAGGCAACAGGAGGAGCTGAGAGAGGAGTTATCCCTCCAGCAGCAGAGAGCTCGGTCCTTAGAGCAGAGGCTGGCGGAGCCAGGTTTAGCAGAGCCAACTCCCCGCACTCACTTTGAGGAGCGTGTGACCATGCAGGCACCAGGCTATGCGCCGGCTTTACGCACTGTGCCGCCAGTGGGCCTTCACAGACCGGTACGGCCCGTACCTGCTCCTCGCACCAAACCAGTGGTGCGTGTCCCCAGCCTGGTACGGCCCGTGCTTGCTCCTCGCACCAAACCAGTGTTGCGTGTCTCCAGCCCGGTGCGCCCCGTGCTTGCTCCTCGCACCAAACCAGTGGTGCGTGTCTCCAGCCCGGTGCGCCCCGTACCTGCTCCTCGCACCAAACCAGTGGTGCGTGTCTCCAGTCCGGTACAGCCCGTACCTGCTCCTCGCACCAAACCATTGGTGCGTGTCCCCAGCCTGGTACGGCCCGTGCCTGCTCCTCGCACCACACCAGTGGTGCGTGTCCACAGCCCAGTGCGTCCTATGCCAGCGCCGGTCAGCTGCTCCACTCCTGTGCTGGAGCAGTCCGCTCCACCGGTGCCTAGTCCAGCTCCGGTCAGCTGCCTCACTCCAGTACCAGAGCAGTCCGCTCCACCGGTGCCTAGTCCAGCTCCGGTTATCTGCTCCACTCCAGTGCCAGAGCAATCCGCTCCACCGGTGCCTAGTCCAGCTCCGGTCAGCTGCTTCACTCCAGTGCCAGAGCAGTCCGCTCCACCGGTGCCAAGTCCAGCTCTGGTTATCTGCTCCCTACCAGAGTCGGGGCAGTCTGCTTCACCGGTGCCCAGTCCGGGTACGGTCGTCTACTCTTCCCCCATGCCGGAGCCATCCGCTCCACCGGGGTATGAGCCGGAGCCAGACGTCAACCCCTCTCCAGGGTCGGGGTCTCCCACACCAGGGTCCAGACAGGACTTGGTGCATCGCGGGAGGACTGCTGGGCCGGGACCAGACATCAGCCCCTCTCCAGGGTCGAGGGCTCCTACACCAGGGTCCAGACAGGACTTGGTGCATCGCGGGAGGACTGCTGGGCTGGGACCAGACGTCAGCCCCTCTCCAGGGTCGAGGGCTCCCACACCAGGGTCCAGACAGGACTTGGTGCATCGCGGAAGGACTGCTGGGCCGGGACCAGACGTCAGCCCCTCTCCAGGGTCGAGGGATCGCACACAAGGGTCCAGACAGGGCTTGGTGCATTGTGGGAGGACTGAGAGGGGAGCATCGCGCCGGTTGTGCAAAAGGGAGGCAGGATGGGAGAAGAGTTTACTGCCTACGTCACGTCCGAAGCAGGAGCCGGAGCCGCCACCGAGGCTAAATGGGGGGGGGGGGGGGGGGTACTGTCACGCCCTGACATATAGATCTCTAGTTGGGTTGGTCAGGGTGTGAAATCTAATTTATATATTTCTATGTTGGCCGGGTGTGGTTCCCAATCAGAGGCAGCTGCCGGTCGTTGTCTCTGATTGGGGATCATACTTAGGCAGCCATGTTGCCTACCTTAGTTGTGGGATCTTGTTTCTGTTTGGCTTGTTTGATGTTTAGCCTCTTGAACTTCACGTTCTGTTGGATTTTGTTATTTTGTCGGTGTTTATTAAAATAAACGACTATGTATGCATACCACGCTGTACCTTGGTCCAAACCTTTATACAACTGACGTGACAAAGATGCCAGAGTTTCAGACGTTGAATTTCTAGTTGGATGACCATTCAAAAATATTTTCCCAGTCTGAGCTCTTTTTTTTTAGTTCCCAGTTGTCTTCAATGCACTGAAGTCGGAGGTCGGAGATTTCCGAGTTCCCAGTTATTTTGAATTGCAGCATTTATACCACTGTTCTTGTTGTGAGCTAGCTCCCTACATCATCACTATGAGCGCTATTCGCCAGACACTCTACACGCCCACGTTCTGGATACGCCAAGCACAAAGAAGGACTGATCAAACAGCCAATGGAAAGGTAAAAGTGAAATGCCCACCCAGCCGGGCTCAGCGAAGAGAGAGAGAGAGAGCAGGGTTGTACACCAAAGTTACACATAGTCGAATTCAATACGTAAATTCCAAAAGGCTGAAAAATATTGACATTCAATCGATTACAAATTACATGACCTTCCCCTGGATTAAATAAAACAAATACTAAACCCTCCCCCTGACTGAAATTGAAAAAGCATGACCCTCTCCCATTTTCCTCCGGGTAAGAATTGCATGCATTTCGACCGCTCCCTTACTTGTTTGCGTAGGAAACAAGCGGCTTGAGAACTAGCGAGGCATAGTGGGAAAGATGAATGAAGTGAATGCTTTGTGACATGTTTATTGAATGTTTAGACCAGCGCCCAGTTACAGACCCTTTCATTTTGTCGTGCATGGAAATGTTTGAAGTAGTTGGTGTCTTATGGGGATTCACGCTTTGGCGACTCTGTGGTTATTTGATACCCACAGTGGGTGGATGATGGTGGGATAACTAAATGCCTCAGTAGTATGAATACATTATGTCACACTGTAATACAGTTTGTTATGGCCAACATGCATTTGGAAAGTTGACATTGAAATCTATAGGTTAAGTTACCGCTTAGGCTCAGATCTAGGATCAGCTCCTTCTCCCCCAAACCTAATCTAAATCCAATGGGAGGGAAATCTCAAAACTGACCTTGCATTGACAGGCAACTTCATCCTACTCCATATACACATCGCTTTAACCTTAAGTGATCCAAAGCTCTGTACCACGATAGTGTTTAATAGGGCATGCAACAGAAAAATAAGTGTTTCTTATTGGTCCAAGTAGTCCCTACCTGTTATCAGTCCATTTCCTTCTGTTAGGTGCCTAATGAACACAACCCAGTAGTGCCTAACACTACTCCACTATATGTGAACTGAGGTGTGGGAGCATGTTCTCTACCTCCCCTCGGAAAAGGGGTTTAGTTCAGAGGTCAGCGTGAGTGTCCGAGTCGTTCTCCACCATCAATAACAAAAGCAGTCTCCCTGTCAGAAGAAGAGGGCTAAAGGACAAGGGCTGGTGCCATTAAACAACTGTAAACAGACTTTAATGGCGGAGACAGAGTGGGCCTGCTACGCCTTTGGCTCCCAGCAGAAGCAGCCGGGAGGCTGGCTTCTATCACACCGACATGCCGAGACCTTTTAAGTAAGCTGTAAAAATAATAAATATCCCCAAAGTGGCCGGCGCGGACCCCAGAATGAGGCAATATTGATTTCAAAACAAATACTCAAACGTCGGAGGCATTATTGGTAATTGCTTCATATCAAATGTTGACTATCGGCCGGGGCTGTCAGCAGAGTAGCCCGAAGGGCCATTTGGAGCTACTTTGGAGCCTGTCGTCTCAATCCCAACAGCCGCGTTTCCACCACCCACACTTAAGAGGATAGTGGTCACTCTTAGGCTGCCAAAATCTTCTGTGTCTTGAAGAAGAAGAAACTCAATTAGGAGTTAGAACTTCACAACCGTGCCAGCTGTCCTGTCCAGCCAGCGTTGAAAAATAGCTCACGTAACACAATACGTTGATGTGTTCTCCTCAATTGCATGAGCATTAGACTATTCCCACATAAATAATCCTGGCGGGAGGATTGGAGGAAAATACATGCTCATGTTTCACTGAGATGGGAAATGTTGTCATTTTATCTGTCATATTTAATTTGTCTCTTTCTCCTCATCTAGAAACATAAAAAACAACAAGGAAATGTCTACTTCTCAGCGTCTTATTAGTCCCCATAATACTGTCTTTCAATTTAGTTTTTTTAGTTTACTCCAACCATCTAGTGTATAATATTCAAATAGCCTCCTGTTGATGCTCTACGAAAACAAATTACGTAATAATTATGATAGATAATTTCATGTCTTGCTATTAGGAGATAGCCTTTTCGGGAGCCATTCAAGGCACTCTCAATTCAAGCAATAAACATCAAACAGTAAAGAAATACAAACAAACTCATCTTACATCAGTATATCAGAACACACAGGTTAGCTTAAGGATAAACAAAAAAACAAAGTCTTGACAGTTTCCCTTAGATCTATTATCATTACCACGACCAATGACACAGGGTTTAACATCCAACTGATGGATAAATGGCACATGTCAAATCTGTTTCCCCAGACCTCTGTTCCCACGGTAACGGGTCAAAGAGGTCAAGGGTTATGACGAGGCCCAACACCCAGTGCTGTGGTGTAGACCTTATGAGAGAGAATATACTACAATTATATGATTAGGTCCGATGGCCCTAAACAGTTCTTGAGTTGTATTTCATTTTTTTACCCCCATCATCACAGTGATTGATACAATCCCCCACAATACATTACAGGGCATCGTTTCAGAAAACAGAGAAAAGAAACACCAGCAAGTACTGTAAATACTTTCAGGCCCTGGTGGGCAAATGATGTTGACTGTATCTCATTACTGTTCAATAAATACCACACAAGATGCCGATACTGCACCAATTAGTCACAAATTAAGACAAATTGACCACATGTGCTCTCATTTTGATACACCAGTAGGGCCCTCTAGGGTCTAACATGCTGACCATGTTACAACTAAATGTACACATACAGTTGAAGTCGGAAGTTTGCATACACCTTAGCCAAATGCATTTAAAATCAGTTTTTCACAATTCCTGACATTTCATCCTAGTAAAAATTCCGTCTTAGGTCAGTTAGGATCACCACTTCATTTTAAGAATGTGAAATGTCCGAATAATTGTAGAAAGAATGATTTATTTCAGCTTTTATTTATTTCATCACATTCCCAGTGGGTCAGAAGTTACACTCAATTAGTATTTGGTAGCATTGCCTTTAAATTGTTTAACTTGGGTCAAACATTTCGGGTAGCCTTCCACAAGCTTCCCACAATAAGTTGGGTGAATTTTGGCCCATTCCTCCTGACAGAGCTGGGTAACTGAGTCAGGTTTGTAGGCCTCCTTACTCACACACACTTTTCAGTTCTGCCCACAAATGTTCTATAGGATTGAGGTCAGGGCTTTGTGATGGCCACTCCAATACCTTGACTTTGTTGTCCTTAAGCCATTTTGCCACAACTTTGGAAGTATGCTTGGGGTCATTGTCCATTTGAAAGACCCATTTGCGACCAAGCTTTAACTTCCTGACTGATGTCTTGAGATGTTGCTTCAATATATCCACATAATTTTCCTTCCTCATGATGCCATCTATTTTGTGAAGTGCACCAGTCCATCCTGCAGCAAAGCACCCCCACAGCATGATGCTGCCACCCCCGTGCTTCATGGTTGGGATAGTGTTCTTCGGCTTGCAGGGCCCCCCCTTTTTTCCTCCAAACATAACGATGGACATTATGGCCAAACAGTTCTATTTTTGTTTCATCAGAACAGAGGACATTTCTCCAAAAAGTATGATCTTTGTCCCCAGGTGCAGTTGCAAACCGTAGTCTGTTTTTTTTATGGCAGTTTTGGAGCAGTGGCCTTTCAGGTTATATCGATATAGGACTTGTTTTACTGTGGATAGATACTTTTGTACCTGTTTCCTCCAGCATCTTCACAAGGAGATGGGATTGATTTGCACCAAAGTAAGTGTTACGATCGTCGTAGTAATGAGTAGACCAAGGCGCAGCGTGAGAAACAAACATGACTTTAATTAGTTAAAGTTTCTAAATACAAAACAAAACACGACTCGTGAAGTCCACGGTGACAATGACCGAACACGGAACAAAAACCCACAAACACAAAGTGAAACACAGACAGTTAAATATGGCTCCCAATCAGAGACAACCAGCAAACAGCTGACACTCGTTGCCTCTGATTGGGAGTCACTCAGTCAAACATAGAAAATGACGAACTAGAACCCCCAACATAGAAAATAAACACATAGAATGAACACACCCTGGCTCAACAAATAGAGTCCCAGAGCCAGGGTGTGACAGTACCCCCCCCTAAAGGCGCGGACTGCGACCGCGCCTCAACTAAACAAAACAGGGGAGGGCTGGGCGGGCTTACCTCTTCGGCGGCGGTTCTGGCTCCGGCCTTGACCACCACCCTCCAATACACCCCCCATAGTGCCCCTGGTCCAGTCTGTCGACTCGCACCCCTGGCTTGGTGCGTGGAGGAGGAACGGGCCTTACCAGGCTGACTTCTCGCACCCCTGGCTTAGTGCGAGTGGCAGGAACAGGCCGGACCGGGCTGGCGACGCGCACCGTAGGTTTGGTGCAAGTGGCAGGAACAGGCCGGGTCGGGCTGGCGACGCGCACCGTAGACTTGGTGCGGGTGGCAGGAACAGGCCGGGTCGGGCTGGCGACGCGCACCGTAGACTTGGTGCGGGTGGCAGGAACAGGCCGGACCGGGCTGGCGACGCGCACCGTAGGTTTAGTGCGTGGAGCAGGGACAGGCCGGGCTGGGCTGTCGACGCACACCGTAGGCTTGGTGGGTGGAGCAGGGACAGGCCGGGCTGGGCTGTTGACGCACACTGTAGGCTTGGTGCGGGTGGCAGGAACAGGCCGGGCTGGGCTGTCGACGCACACCGTAGGCTTGGTGCGTGGAGCAGGGACAGGCCGGACCGGGCTGGCGACGCACACCGTAGGCTTGGTGCGTGGAGCAGGGACAGGCCGGGCTGGGCTGCCGACGCACACCGTAGGCTTGGTGCGGGTGGCAGGAACAGGCCGGGTCGGGCTGGCGACGCGCACCGTAGACTTGGTGCGGGTGGCAGGAACAGGCCGGACCGGGCTGGCGACGCGCACCGTAGGCTTGGTGCGTGGAGCAGGGACATTCCGGGCTGGGCTGTCGACGCACACCGTAGGCTTGGTGCGTGGAGCAGGGACAGGCCAGACCGGGCTGGCGACGCACACCGTAGGCTTGGTGCGTGGAGCAGGGACAGGCCGGGCTGGGCTGCCGACGCACACCGTAGGCTTGGTGCGGGTGGCAGGAACAGGCCGGGTCGGGCTGGCGACGCGCACCGTAGACTTGGTGCGGGTGGCAGGAACAGGCCGGACCGGGCTGGCGACGCGCACCGTAGGTTTAGTGCGTGGAGCAGGGACAGGCCGGGCTGGGCTGTCGACGCACACCGTAGGCTTGGTGCGTGGAGCAGGGACAGGCCGGGCTGGGCTGTCGACGCACACCGTAGGCTTGGTGCGTGGAGCAGGGACAGGCCGAACCGGGCTGTGGAGACGGATAGGAGGCCTGGAGTGAATAGCGGCCACCACCCGTCCTGGCTGAATGCCTACCCTCACACACTCTGTGTGAGGCATCCGCACAGGACGTACAGGGCGGTGTACCCCTGGCCTGGTGGCCTTCTGGATCCGCCCCCTTTTCTCCTCCGTCAGCCCCGTCGTCCATGCCGTGTGCCCCCCCCTAAAAATTTTCTGGGGTTGCCTCACGACCGTCCGACGACGACCCTGATCACGCCGTAGCTCCTCTCTACGGCGTGCCTCCACCGTCTCACTCCATGGCCGGCGATCCATCCCGGCCAGGATTTCCTCCCAGGTCCAGGACCCCTGCCCGTCCAAGATCTGCTCCCACGTCCAGGCTGCCTGCTCCTGGACACGCTGCTTGGTCTTGGTAATGTGGGTTTTTCTGTCACGATCGTCGTAGTAATGAGTAGACCAAGGCGCAGCGTGAGAAACAAACATGACTTTAATTAGTTAAAGTTTCTAAATACAAAACAAAACACGACTCGTGAAGTCCACGGTGACAATGACCGAACACGGAACAAAAACCCACAAACACAAAGTGAAACACAGACAGTTAAATATGGCTCCCAATCAGAGACAACCAGCAAACAGCTGACACTCGTTGCCTCTGATTGGGAGTCACTCAGTCAAACATAGAAAATGACGAACTAGAACCCCCAACATAGAAAATAAACACATAGAATGAACACACCCTGGCTCAACAAATAGAGTCCCAGAGCCAGGGTGTGACAGTAAGTTCATGTCTAGGAGACAGAGCGCGTCTCCTTCCGGAGCGGTATGACGGCTGCGTTGTCCCATGGTGTTTATACTTGCGTACTATTGTTTGTACAGATGAACATCGTACCTTCAGGCTTTTGGAAATTGCTCCCAAGGATGAACCAGACTTGTGGAGGTCTACAATCCTTTTTCTGAGGTCTTGGCTGATTTCTTTTGATTTTCCCATGATGTCAAGCAAAGAGGCACTGAGTTTGAAGGTAGGCCTTGAAATACATCCACAGGTACACCTCCAATTGACTCAAATTCTGTTGATTAGCCTATCAGAAGCTTCTAAAGCCATGACATCATTTTCTGGAAATTTCCAAGCTTTTTAAAGGCACAGTCACTTAGTGTATATAAACTTCTGACCCACTGGAGTTGTGATACAGTGAATTATAAGTGAAATAATCTGTTTGTAAACAATTGTTGGAAAAATTACTTGTGTCATGCAGAAAGTAGATGTCCTAACCGACTTGCCAAAACTATAGTTTGTTAAAAAGAAATGTGTGGAGTGGTTGAAAAACAAGTTTTAATGACTCCAACCTAAGTGTACAGTGGGGAAAAAAAGTATTTAGTCAGCCACCAATTGTGCAAGTTCTCCCACTTAAAAAGATGAGAGAGGCCTGTAATTTTCATCATAGGTACACGTCAACTATGACAGACAAAAAGAGAAAATAAAATCCAGAAAATCACATTGTAGGATTTTTAATGAATTTATTTGCAAATTATGGTGGAAAATAAGTATTTGGTCAATAGCAAAAGTTTCTCAATACTTTGTTATATACCCTTTGTTGGCAATGACACAGGTCAAACGTTTTCTGTAAGTCTTCACAAGATTTTCACACACTGTTGCTGGTATTTTGGCCCATTCCTCCATGCAGATCTCCTCTGGAGCAATGATGTTTTGGGGCTGTCGCTGGGCAACACAGACTTTCAACTCCCTCCAAAGATTTTCTATGGGGTTGAGATCTGGAGACTGGCTAGGCCACTCCAGGACCTTGAAATGCTTCTTACGAAGCCACTCCTTCGTTGCCCGGGCGGTGTGTTTGGGATCATTGTCATGCTGAAAGACCCAGGCATGTTTCATCTTCAATGCCCTTGCTGATGGAAGGAGGTTTTCACTCAAAATCTCACGATATATGGCCCCATTCATTCTTTCCTTTACACGGATCAGTCGTCCTGGTCCCTTTGCAGAAAAACAGCCCCACAGCATGATGTTTCCACCCCCATGCTTCACAGTAGGTATGGTGTTCTTTGGATGCAACTCAGCATTCTTTGTCCTCCAAACACGACGAGTTGAGTTTTTACCAAAAAGTTATATTTTGGTTTCATGTGACCATATGACATTCTCCCAATCTTCTTCTGGATCATCCAAATGCACTCTAGCAAACTTCAGACGGGCCTGGACATGTACTGGCTTAAGCAGGGGGACACGTCTAGCACTGCAGGATTTGAGTTCCTGGCGGCGTAGTGTGTTACTGATGGTAGGCTTTGTTACTTTGGTCCCAGCTCTCTGCAGGTCATTCACTAGGTCCCCCCGTGTGGTTCTGGGATTTTTGCTCACCGTTCTTGTAATCATTTTGACCCCACGGGGTGAGATCTTGCATGGAGCCCCAGATCGAGGGAGATTATCAGTGGTCTTGTATGTCTTCCATTTCCTAATAATTGCTCCCACAGTTGATTTCTTCAAACCAAGCTGCTTACCTATTGCAGATTCAGTCTTCCCAGCCTGGTGCAGGTCTACAATTTTGTTTCTGGTGTCCTTTGACAGCTCTTTGGTCTTGGCCATAGTGGAGTTTGGAGTGTGACTGTTTGAGGTTGTGGACAGGTGTCTTTTATACTGATAACAAGTTCAAACAGGTGCCATTAATACAGGTAACGAGTGGAGGACAGAGGAGCCTCTTAAAGAAGAAGTTACAGGTCTGTGAGAGCCAGAAATCTTGCCTGTTTGTAGGTGACCAAATACTTATTTTCCACCATAATTTGCAAATAAATTCATAAAAAATCCTACAATGTGATTTTCTGGATTTTTTTTCCTCAATTTGTCTGTCATAGTTGACGTGTACCTATGATGAAAATTACAGGCCTCTCTCATCTTTTTAAGTGGGAGAACTTGCACAATTGGTGGCTGACTAAATACTTTTATTCCCCACTGTATGTAAACTTCAGACTTCAATCAATCAATCAATCAATTTTATTTTATATAGCCCTTCGTACATCAGCTGATATCTCGAAGTGCTGTACAGAAACCCAGCCTAAAACCCCAAACAGCTAGTAATGCAGGTGTAGAAGCACGGTGGCTAGGAAAAACTCCCTAGAAAGGCCAAAACCTAGGAAGAAACCTAGAGAGGAACCAGGCTATGAGGGGTGGCCAATCCTCTTCTGGCTGTGCCGGGTGGAGATTATAACAGAACCATGCTAAGATGTTCAAAAATGTTCATAAGTGACAAGCATGGTCAAATAATAATCAGGAATAAATCTCAGTTGGCTTTTCATAGCCGATCATTAAGAGTTGAAAACAGCAGGTCTGGGACAGGTAGGGGTTCCATAACCGCAGGCAGAACAGTTGAAACTGGAATAGCAGCAAGGCCAGGCGGACTGGGGACAGCAAGGAGTCACCACGGCCGGTAGTCCCGACGTATGGTCCTAGGGCTCAGGTCTCTCAGTTGGCTTTTCATAGCCGATCATTAAGAGTTGAAAACAGCAGGTCTGGGACAGGTAGGGGTTTCGTAACCGCAGGCAGAACAGTTGAAACTGGAATAGCAGCAAGGCCAGGCGGACTGGGGACAGCAAGGTGTCAGCATGCCCGGTAGTCCTGACGTATGGTCCTAGGGCTCAGGTTCTCAGAGAGAAAGAGAGAACGAGAGAATTAGAGAGAGCATACTTAAATTCACACAGGACACTGGATAAGACAGGAGAAGTACTCCAGGTATAACCAACTAACCCCAGCCCCCCAACACATAAACTACTGCAGCATAAATACTGGAGGCTGAGACAGGAGCGGTCCGGAGACACTGTGGCCCCATCCGAAGAAACCCCCGGACAGGGCCAAACAGGAAGGATATAACCCCACCCACTCTGCCAAAGCACAGCCCCCGCACCACTAGAGGGATATCCTCAACCACCAACTTACAATCCTGAGACAAGGCCGAGTATAGCCCACAGAGGTCTCCACCACAGCACAAACCAAGGGGGGGCGCCAACCCAGACAGGAAGATCACGTCAGTAACTCAACCCACTCAAGTGACGCACCCCTCCTAGGGACGGCATGAAAGAGCACCAGCAAGCCAGTGACTCAGCCCCTGTAACAGGGTTAGAGGCAGAGAACCCCAGTGGAGAGAGGGGAACCGGCCTGGCAGAGACAGCAAGGGCTGTTCGTTGCTCCAGAGCCTTTCCGTTCACCTTCACACTCCTGGGCCAGACTACACTCAATCATAAGACCTACTGAAGAGATAAGTCTTCAGTAAAGACTTAAAGGTTGAGACCGAGTCTGCGTCTCTCACATGGGTAGGCAAACTGTTCCATAAAAATGGAGATCTATAGGAGAAAGCCCTGCCTCCCGCTGTTTGCTTAGAAATTCTAGGGACAATTAGGAGGCCTGCGTCTTGTGACCGTAGCGTACGTATTGGTATGTACGGCAGGACCAACTCGGAAAGATAGGTAGGAGCAAGCCCATGTAACGCTTTATAGGTTAACAGTAAAACCTTGAAATCAGCCCTTGCCTTAACAGGAAGCCAGTGTAGGGAAGCTAGCACTGGAGTAATATGATCAAATTTCTTGGTTCTAGTCAGGATTCTAGCAGCCGTATTTAGCACTAACTGAAGCACTAGACTTCAATTGTACATGTTATTCAATAATTTCATCCAAACTGCTTGCGCTTGTCAACGACTGTCTGCGCAGCCAGGCGCTAAAATAGAACTTGGTTCTATTTTTGACGCTTGAAGTGCTGCAAGTCCCGCCTCACCCATCTCCTCGTCGGTTTTTAGGAGCATATACACACGTGGGTGATTGAAAGATGAACTGAGGTCCACATTCCACTCCAGTCGGTGGTGGTAATGCACCTTAAAGTTGGTTACCAACCACAATATAAAGTCCACAGAAGAAGAAGAAAAAAGACTGATGGAGGAGAGATTTTTTCCCCTGTGGATTAATTGTCGGAGTAGAGATCACACGATTTTGTGTGACTCAAAATGGGTCAACATTCTACAAAGATCCAGGAAAGATAGGATGTTGTGCATTTCAGGTAAAATAACAATCCCGCTATGCCCTCCGATGAATCATCAAACAGGCAAAGTGTCAATACAGGACAAAGATCGAATCATACTACACCGGCGCTGACGCTCGTCGGATGTGACGACATTCGATCCTCGTTTGTTAAGTCTAATGACACTGCTGGTCCTACTCACACTGCCCTACCCTATGCTTTGACTTCTTTCTCCCCTCTCTCTCCAGATAAAATCCTGCGACTTGTGACTGCAGGCCGCCCAACAACCTGCCCGCTTGACCCCATCCCCTCCTCTCTTCTCCAGACCATCTCCGGTGACCTTCTCCCCTACCTCACCTCGCTGATCAACTCATCCTTGACCGCTGGCCATGTCCCTTCCGTCTTCAAGAGAGCGAGAGTTGCTCCCCGTCTCAAAAAACCAACACTCGATCCCACTGATGTCAACAACTACAGACCAGTATCCCTTCTTTCTTTTCTTTCCAAAACTATTGAGCGTGCCGTCTTTAGCCAACTCTCTTGCTATCTCTCTCAGAATGACCTTCTTGATCCAAACCAGTCAGGTTTCAGGACTGGTCATTCAACTGAGACTGCTCTTCTCTGTGTCACGGAGGCTCTCCGCACTGCTAAAGCTAACTCTCTCTCCTCTGCTCTTGTCCTTCTAGACCTGTCTGCTGCCTTTGATACTGTGAACCATCAGATCCTCCTCTCCACCCTCTCCGAGCTGGGCATCTCCGGCGCGGCTCACTCCTGGATTGCGTCCTACCTGACCGGTCGCTCCTACCAAGTGGCGTGGCGAGAAGCTGTCTCCGCACCACGTGCTCTCACCACTGGTGTCCCCCAGGGCTCAGTTCTAGGCCCTCTCCTTTTCTCCCTATACACCAAGTCACTTGGCTCTGTCATATCCTCACATGGCCTCTCCTATCATTGCTACGCTGACGACACACAACTAATCTTCTCCTTTCCCCCTTCTGATAACCAGGTGGCGAATCGCATCTCTGCATGTCTGGCAGACATATCAGTATGGATGACGGATCACCACCTCAAGCTGAACCCTGGCAAGACGGAGCTGCTCTTCCTCCCGGGGAAGGACTGCCCGTTCCATGATCTCGCCATCACGGTTGACAACTCCGCTGTGTCCTCCTCCCAGAGTGCGAAGAGCCTAGGCGTGACCCTGGACAACACCCTGTCGTTCTCCGCCAACATCAAGGCGGTGACCCGCTCCTGCAGGTTCATGCTCTACAACATCCGGAGAGTACGACCCTGCCTTACACAGGAAGCGGCACAGGTCCTAATCCAGGCACTTGTCATCTCCCGTCTGGACTACTGCAACTCGCTGTTGGCTGGCCTCCCTGCCTGTGCCATTAAACCCCTACAACTCATCCAGAATGCCGCAGCCCGTCTGGTGTTCAACCTTCCCAAGTTCTCTCACGTCACCCCCCTCCTCCACACACTCCACTGGCTTCCAGTTGAATCTCGCATCCGCTACAAGACCATGGTGCTTGCCTATGCAGCAGTGAGGGGAACGGCACCTCTGTACCTTCGGGCTCTGATCAGTCCCTACACCCAAACGAGGGCATTGCGTTCATCCACCTCTGGCCTGCTGGCTCCCCTTCCTCTGCGGAAGCATAGTTCCCGCTCAGCCCAGTCAAAACTGTTCGCTGCTCTGGCACCCCAATGGTGGAACAAGCTCCCTCACGACGCCAGGACAGCGGAGTCACTCACCACCTTCCAGAGACATTTGAAACCCCACCTCTTTAAGGAATACCTGGGCTAGGATAAAGTAATCCTTCTACCCCCCCCCCCAAAAAAATTGTAAAGTGGTTATCCCACTGGCCATAGGGTGAACGCACCAATTTGTGAGTCGCTCTGGATAAGAGCGTCTGCTAAATGACGTAAATGTGCCCTTGAGCAAGGCACTTAACCCTAATTGCTCCTGTAAGTCGCTCTGGATAAGAGCGTCTGCTAAATGACTAAAATGTAAAATGTAAATGTAAATGTAATGTGACAGGGCTTGCAAACTATTACAGACTACAAAGGGAAGCACAGCCATGTGCTGCCCAGTGACACGAGCCTACCAGACGAGCTAAATTACTTGTATGCTCGCTTCGAGGGAAGTAACACTGAAACATGCATGAGAGCATCAGCTGTTCCGGACGACTGTGTGATCACGCTCTCCGTAGCCAATGTGAGTAAGACCTTTAAACAGGTCAACATTCACAAGGCCGCAGGGCCAGATGGATTACCAGGACATGTACTCCGAGCATGTGCTGACCAACTGGCAAGTGTCTTCACTGACATTTTCAACCTCTCTCTGTCTGAGTCTGTAATACCAACATGTTTCAAGCATATTGCCATAGTCCCTGTGCCCAAGAACACTAAGGTAACCTGCCTAAATGACTACCGACCCGTAGCACACATATCTGTAGCCATGAAGTGCTTTAAAAAGCTGGTCATGGCTCACATCAACACCATTATCCCAGAAACCCTAGACCCACTCCAATTTGCATACCGCCCCAATAGATCCACAGATAATGCAATCTCTATTGCGCTCCACACTGCCCTTTCACACCTGGACAAAAGGTACACCAAAGTGAGAATGCTATTCATTGACTACAGCTCAGCATTCAACAACATAGTGCCCTCAAAGCTCATCATTAAGCTAAGGACCCTGGGACTAAACACCTCCCTCTGCAACTGGATCCTGGACTTCCTGACGGGCCGCCCCCCAGGTGGTAAGGGTAGGTAACAACACATCCGCCACGCTGATCCTCAACACGGGGGCCCCTCAGGGGTGCGTGCTCAGTCCCCTCTTGAATTGCCTGTTGACTCATGACTGCATGACCAGGCACGACTCGAACACCATCATTAAGTTTGCCAATGACACAACAGTAGTAGGCCTGATCACCGACAACGACGAGACATCCTATAGGAATGAGGTCAGAGACCTGGCCGTGTAGTGCAAAGACAACAACCTCTCCCTCAACGTGATCAGGACAAAGGAGATGATTGTGGACTACAGGAAAAAGAAGAGGACCGAGCACGCCCCCATTCTCATCAACGGGGCTGTAGTGGAGCAGGTTGAGAGCTTCAAGTTCCTTGGTGTCCACATCACCAACAAACTAACATGGTCCAAGCACACCAAGACAGTCGTGAAGAGAGCGTGACAAAATATATTCCCCCTAAGGAGACTGATATGATTTGGCATGGGTCCTCAGATCCTCAAAAGGTTCTACAGCTGCACCATCGAGAGCATCCTGACTGGTTATATCATTGCCTGGTATGGGAACTGCTCGTCCTCCGACCGCAAGGCACTACAGAGGATTGTGCGTATGGCCCAGGACATCCAGGACCTCTATACCAGATGGTGTCAGAGGAAGGCCCTAAAAATTGTCAAAGACTCCAGCCACCCTAGTCATAGACTGTTCTCTCTGCTACCGCACGGCAAGTGGTACCGGAGCGCCAAGTCTAGGTCCAAGAGGCTTCTAAACAGCTTCTACCCCCAAGCCATAAGACTCCTGAACATCTAATCAAATGGCTACCCAGACTATTTGCATTGCCCCCCCACCCCTCTTTTACGCTGCTGCTACTCTCTGTTTATTATCTATGCATAGTCACTTTAATAACTCTACCTACATGTACACTACCGTTCAAAAGTTTGGGGTCACTTAGAAATGTCCATGTTTTCTAAAGAAAAAAAGAAAAAAAGTCCATTAAAATAACATCAAATTGATCAGAAATACAGTGTAGACATTGTTAATGTTGTAAATGGCTATTGTAGCTGGAAACTGCTGATTTTTAATGGAATATCTACATAGGCATACAGAGGCCCATAATCAGCAACCATTAGTCCTGTGTTCCAATGGCACGTTTTGTTTGCTAAACCAAGTCTTTCATTTTAATAGGCTAATCGATCATTAGAAAACCCTTTTGCAATTATGTTACCATAGCGGAAAACTGTTTTGCTGATTTAAAGAAGCAATAAAACTGGCCTTCTTGAGACTAGTTGAGTATCTGGAGCATCAGCAATTGTGGGTTTGATTACAGGCTCAAAATGGCCAGTCTATTCTTGTTCTGAGAAATGAAGGCTATTCCATGCGAGAAATTGCCAAGAAACTGAAGATCTCGTACAACGCTGTGTTCCACTCCCTTCACAGAACAGCACAAACTGGCTCTAGCCAGAATAGAAAGAGGAGTGGGAGGCCCCGGTGCACAACTGAGCAAGAGGACAAATACATTAGAGTGTCTAGTGTGAGAAACCGACGCCTCACAGGTCCTCAACTGGCAGCTTCATTAAATAGTACCCGCAAAACACCAGTCTCAACGTTAACAGTGAAGAGGCAACTCCGGGATGCTGACCTTCTAGGCAGAGTTGCAAAGAAAAAGCCATATCTCAGACTGCCCATCTTAATCTTTTCTTTTTATTGGCCAATCTGAGATATGGCTTTTTCTTTGCAACTCTGCCTGGAAGGTCAGCAGGACTGATGGTTGCTGGGCCTCTTTACGCCTATGGAGATATTCCATAAAAAATCAGCCGTTTCCAGCTACAATAGCCATTTACAACATTGACAATGTCTACAATATATTTCTGATCAATTTAATGTTATTTTAATGGACATTTTTAAGTGACCCCAAACTTTTGAATGGTAGTGTACATATTACCTCGACTAACCGGTGCCACCGCACATTGACTCGGCACCGGTACCCCCTGTATATAGCCTCGCTATTGTTATTTTTACTGCTGCTCTTTAATTATTTGTTACTTTTATTTCGTATTATTTTATAATATATTTTTTTGTGATATTTTTTTTTTTTTTTTTTTCTTAAAACTGCATTGTTGGTTAAGGGCTTGTAAGTAAGCATTTCACTGTAAGGTCTACACCTGTTGTATTCGGTGCATGTGACAAATACAATTGATTTGATTTGATGTTTATATCCCAGGACAAATTTAGCTAGCAACAGCAAGCTAGCTAGCTAAATGTCCATGAATGTTTCATGTGTTTCGACCTGTCCCCAAGTTAATATAGTTGGTTCAGAGTTCGTTTTGATACTTCAACCTGTGTGTCCTGATCACGTCTGGTGTGGATGGACAAAATCAACATGCGTGCGATGGCGCACACTCAGCATGTAAGGAAGGGACTACAATGGCATGAAAGTGTCAAAAAACCCAAATCCCATTTGACAGACCTATCTATTTCTAGCATGTCCAGTTCTGCTGTGCTTACTCTTCCCCCTACCTCTCAAATCACAGATTCAACTTTTATATTCTGTATATCTCCTTCTGGTAAACTGATGATGAAGTTGTCCTGGACCCTTAACGTTTTGTAGCATGCTAAATTTGTGAAAAATATGAATTTTGTGCCACAAAATGCAGCATGTTACAAATGGCACGCCATAGATCCACATTGCATATTCATGTTGCATTATCTGTTGGGTTACGTTTTGCTGTGTTATGTTTTGAGGCACGGGTGACATTCCTAGTTCCTTGCGGCGGGCCTTTAGTCCTCAATTACAACCAGCTGGCCACTCCTGTTTGACAGCACAGCAGCTATCTTCCACGGGATCTGCCGCTTATTTATTTATATGGAGTAATTCCAACAGGAGAGCCTTTCGGAGACGTCACTTTGGATTTTCTCTGAAGTCCGACTAGAGAGGAAAAATAGGGTGCTTTTGCACGGTTGTTCCATCTTCTGACAGACAGACTTGGAAGCAATTGTTGACAAGTTCAAAAATGTATGGGGGAAAAGGAAAGTGCCATGATTTAAGTTGCTAACACTTTACATTACAATGCTATAGTAATTAGCATAGGTACAGGACTGGACCGGGTCAAGAGATGTGTTGAGAGTAGCAGAAGCTGTGTTGCCTTTGCTGTTGCCAACACCATTCTTTATTCACTGCAAACCAACATCCATGTTCACTCAGTTGATGTACCAAAAATCACAGAAATCACATCAGGCTGTTTGTTCATGACAACATTATGCAGTAATTGTGACAGAACATTCAAATAAAGTGTAACCGATTCACTCGTTTTAGTTAATCGGTTACATATCAGCAAGTTCCAAATTCACGATGTGTGATGGCGTATATTTTTCATGTTGTGCAACACATTTACTAAGGCATGCCAGATACTTCCCTCATTGAAATTCATGGTTCTTCATATTTTTGGAAGAATGATTGCATAATTGAGTAAAACATAATGGGGGGGGGGGGGGGGGGGGTCACATTCTTGGGCCTAGCAGGCATTGCTAGCAGACAATGTGATGAAAGGGAACACTATAATACATGCAACTGTTTTCTTTTACTCCGAAAACCTTGTAATTAGGTCCCAACGAATCAAGCTTGTTTACATGGTTCATTGCAGTGTGAACTTCCAGTGACATAAAACAGTGTTTCAGGAACTTGACAAGGCGAGTGTGCGGGGCACATTGGCGGGATCATTAAACTGAGTAGACATGCTTTGGTATATTAGGAAATATTCTTATTGGCTCTCATCAGTAATGGGGTTATGGGGGTTGCATTTTGTAAAAACATTGTTTGTAGTAACAGGTTATCTACTGAATAGTATGTTTTTTTTATCATGAAATGCTAAACCACCTGTCTCTACTTACTTTGCAAACAGGCTGTGCTCACTATCAATCTCAAAGGTAATTGTGAATAAAATATGAGAAAAGGAAATACAGATAATGTTTATGACATTATTACGTCGCTGTTTTGACGTACAGTAAACATATTTTATTACCAGTTTAAGTGCAATAACATTTTGGAGAGAAATTATAAATGCTTAGGTACTAACGATGCACTTTAAGTGGATCTAATGGTGACCTTTACACTATGAAAACGAAACCTGTTTGATTATTTAGTGTTTGATTAATCAAGTTTGAGCAATGAGGGGTGATATATTTGATCTGAATGATTGGAATGTTTTAAACTCTGATTATTCATGTACAACCAAGCCCTTTGTACGTTCTTTATTTAATTATTTTGTCTAGCTAGCGCCCACTCAATCTGCTCACAAGTAACGTACACTATACAGTTGAAGTCGGAAGTTTACATACACCTTAGCCAAATACATTTAAACTCAGTTTTTCACAATTCCTGACATTTAATCCTAGTAAAAATTCCCTGTCTTAGGTCAGTTAGGATCACCACTTTATTTTAAGAATGTGAAATGTCAGAATAATAGTAGAGAGAATGATTTATTTCAGCTTTTATTTCTTTCATCACATTCCTAGTGGGTCAGAAGTTTACATACACTCAATTAGTATGTGGTAGCATTGCCTTTAAATTGTTTAACTCGGGTCAAACAATTCGGGTAGCCTTCCACAAGCTTCCCACAATAAGTTGGGTGAATTTTGGCCCATTCCTCCTGACAGAACTGGTGTATCTGAGTCAGGTTTGTGGGCCTCCTTGCTCGCTCATGCTTTTTCAGTTCTGCCCACACATTTTCTATAAGATTGAGGTCAGGGCTTTGTGATGGCCACTCCAATACCTTGACTTTGTTGTCCTTAAGCCATTTTGCCACAACTTTGGAAGTATGCTTGGGGTCATTGTCCATTTGGAAGACCCATTTGCGACCAAGCTTTAACTTCCTGATTGATGTCTTGAGATGTTGCTTCAATATATCCACATAATTTTCCTTCCTCATGATGCCATCTATTTTGTGAAGTGCACCAGTCCCTCCTGCAGCAAAGGACCCCCACAGCATGATGCTGCCACCCCCGTGCTTCACGGTTGGGTTGGTGTTCTTCGTCTTGCAAGGTGCCCCCTTTTTCCTCCAAACATTACGATGGTCATTATGGCCAAATAGTTATATTTCTGTTTCATCAGACCAGAGGACATTTCTCCAAAAAGTATGATCTTTGTCCCCATGTGCAGTTGCAAACCGTAGTCTGGCTTTTTTATGGCGGTTTCGGAGCAGTGGCTTCTTCCTTGCTGAGCGGCCTTTCAGGTTATGTCGATATAGGACTCGTTTTACTGTGGATATAGATACTTTTGTACCTGTTTCTCCAGCATCTTCACAAGGTCCTTTGCTGTTGTTCTGGGATTGATTTGCACTTTTCGCACACCAAAGTGCGTTAATCTCTTGGAGACATAACGCGTATCCTTTTTGAGCGGTATGACGGCTGCGTGCTCCCATGGTGTTTATACTTGCGTACTATTATTTGTACAGATGAACGTTGTACCTTCAGGCGTTTGGAAATTTCTCCCAAGGATGAACCAGACTTGTGGAGGTCTACAATTTTTTGGCTGACCTACATTTACATTTTAGTCATTTAGCAGACGCTCTTATCCAGAGCGACTTACAGTTAGTGAATGTATATATTTTTTTTATACTGGCCCCCTGTGGGAATCGAACCCACAACCCTGGCGTTGCAAACGCCATGCTCTATCAACTGAGCTACATCCCTGCCGGCCATTCCCTCCCCTACCCTGGACGACGCTGGGCCAATTGTGCGCCGCCCATGAGTCTCCCGGTCACGGCCCGGCTGCGACAGAGCCTGGATTCAAACCAGGATCTCTAGTGGCACAGTTAGCACTGCGATGCAGTGCCTTAGACCACTGCGCCACTCAGGAGGACTTATTTTGATTTTCCCATGTCAAGCAAAGAGGCACTGACTTTGAAGGTAGGCCTTGAAATACATCCACAGGTACACCTCCAATTGACAAATTATGTCAATTAGCCTATCAGAAGCTTCTAAAGCCATAACATCATTTTCTGGAACTTTCCAATCTGTTTAAAGGCACAGTCAACTTAGTGTATGTAAACTTCTGACCAACTGGAATAGTGATACATTGAATTATAAGTGAAATAATCTGTCTGTAAACAATTGTTGGAAAAATTACTTGTGTCATGCACAAAGTAGATGTCCTAACCGACTTGCCAAAACTATAGTTTGTTAACAAGACATTTGTGGAGTGGTTGAAAAACGAGTTTTATTGACTCCACCTAAGTGTATGTAAACTTCCGACTTCAACCGTACAAAAGTATGGGGACACCCTTTCAAATGAGTGGATTCGGCTATTTCAGCCACACCCGTTGCTGACAGGTGTATAAAATTGAGCACACAGCCATGCAATCTCCACAGACAAACACTGGCAGTAGAATGGCCCCTACTGAAGAGCTCAGTGACTTTCAGCATGGCATCGTCATAGGATTCCACCTTTCCAACAAGTCAGTTCGTAAAATTTCTGCCCTGCTAGAGCTGCCCCGGTCAACCATAAGTGCTGTTATTTTGAAGTGGAAACGTCTAGGAGCAACAACGGCTCAGCCGTGAAGTGGTAGGCTCACAGAACGGGACCACCGAGTGCTGTCGCGTAAATATAATATGTCCTCAGTTGAAACACTCAATACCGAGTTCCAAACTGACTCAGGAAGCAACGTCAGCAGAAGAGCTGTTCGGTGGGAGCTTCATGAAATGGTTTTCCATGGCCGAGCAGCCGCACACAAGCCTAAGACCACCATTGCCAATGCCAAGCGTTGGCTGGAGTGGTGTAAAGCTTGCTGCCATTTGACTCTGGAGCAGTGGAAACACTTTCTCTGGAGTGATGAATCCCGCTTCACCATCTGGCAGTCCGATGGACGAATCTGGATTTGGCGGATGCCAGGAGAACACTAGCTGACCGAATGCATAGTGCCAACTGTAAAGTTTTGTGGAGGAGGAATAATGGTCAGGGGCTCTTTTTCATGGTAGGCCCCTTAGTTCCAGTGAAGGAAAATCTTAAAGTTACAGCATACAATGACATTCTTGATGATTCGTGCTTCCAACTTTGTGGCAACCCCTTTCCTGTTTCAGCATGGCTATGCCCCCACGTACAAAGCGAAGCCCATACAAAAATGGTTTGTTGAGATCGGTGTGGAAGAACTTGACTGGCATGCACAGAGACCTGACCTCAACCCCATCGGGATGAATTGGAATGCCAACTGCAAGCCAGGCCTAATTGCCCAACATCAGTGCCCAACCTCACTAATGCTCTTGTGGCTGAATGGAAGCAAGTCCCCGCAGCAATGTTCCAACATCTACTGGAAAGCCTTCCCAGAAAAATGGAGGCTGTTATAGCAGCATAGGGGGGACCAACTCCATATTAATGCCCATTTTTATTTTTATTTTATTTAACTAGGCAAGTCAGTTAAGGACAAATTATTATTTACAATGACGGCCTACACCGGCCAAACCCGGACGACGCTGGGCCAATTGTGCGCTGCCCTATGGGACTCCCAATCACAGCTGGTTGTGATACAGCCTTTAATCGAACCAGGGGGTCTGTAGTGACGCCTCAAGCACTGAGATGCAGTGCCTTAGACCACTGCGCCACTTGGGAGCCCATGATTTTGGAATGAGATGTTCGACGAGCAGGTGTCCACATACTTTTGGTTATGTAGTGTATGTTGTAGGTCTGAGCATACCTTTCCATACCATTCAATATATTTGATTGATCAGTGCAAATCTCAGGCTTGTTATACAGTGTTCTATATATGTGTACTTTTTTTAAACTCTGAATTGGTTGAACTCACACCTGCAGAAGTATGATGTCCATTTGACCCCAACAATGAAATTTGAATATGAAATACGTAATCATAAAAGAAATAGCATTAAACGCATATTACCTGAATTAGAAGTTAAACTGTACTGAACACACAATGTAATGGTTTGAAGGTTAGAAGTATACAAGTTCAAGGCTAGTTGAGACCCATTTGGGGATACTGCATAGTGCTGAGTGATTAGTGCTTTTTGAGGTCGGTTTGGTTTCGGTTCGATTATTTAAAAAAATCACGGTTTTCAATTTTGGTTTTGATTATTTCTTTATGCATTATGTGGGTTGAATGCTGTAACAACACAGGATAAAACAATGAATACAAGTCCCATGATGGTAGTGTCTGCCCATTACTGCTTATCACTTATTAACCATAATTTATTCACATTACTTTCCTTTAATAAAACATCTCAGTTGTGTATATTACATTTGTTTTATTGTATGACCTTATTATTTCATTCCAAGTCATAATCTCATCTCCATTGAGCTGCTGCCTATGCTGTCTGAGAAAATCACTATTTCAGTAGTTCTTCAAAGTAAACAAGGCATACTTTTATGAAGGCTGAATACCAACTATCAATCATTTCGATAATGTATTTTCAGGTAGAGATACCTCGCGAAGCAACTGCTCTCTATTCCTCTCGATTGGCATTCTTCTGTCTCTGTAACATACAGTGCCTTGCGAAAGTATTCACCCCCCTTGGCATTTTTCCTATTTTGTTGCATTACAACCTGGAATTAAAATCGATTTTTGGGGCGTTTGTATCATTTGATTTACACAACATGCCGACTACTTTGCTTGGCACATATAGCCACTGGGATTTTTGCCCATTCTTCAAGGCAAATCTGCTCCAGCTCCTTCAAGTTGGATGGGTTCCGCTGGTGTACAGCAATCTTTAAGTCATACCACAGATTCTCAATTGGATTGAGGTCTGGGCTTTAACTAGGCCATTCCAAGACATTTAAATGTTTCCCCTTAAACCACAAGTGTTGCTTTAGCAGTATGCTTAGGGTCATTGTCCTGCTGGAAGGTGAACCTCTGTCCCAGTCTCAAATCTCTGGAAGACTGAAACAGGTTTCCCTCAAGAATTTCCCTGTATTTAGCGCCATCCATCATTCCTTCAATTCTGACCAGTTTCCCAGTCCCTGCCAATGAAAAACATCCCCACAGCATGATGCTGCCACCACCATGCTTCACTGTTGGGATGGTGTTCTCGGGGTGATGAGAGGGGTTGGGTTTGCGCCAGACATAGCATTTTCCTTGAAGGCCAAAAAGCTAAATTTTAGACTCATCTGACCAGAGTACCTTCTTCCAAATATTTGGGGAGTCTCCCTCATGGCTTTTGGAGTGTATGGCTTAAAGTGGTCCTATGGACAGATACTCCACTCTCCGCTGTGTAGCTTTTCAGCTCCTTCAAGGTTATCTTTGGTCTCTTTATTGCCTCTCTGATTAATGCCCTCCTTGCCTGGTCCGTGAGTTTTGATGGGCGGCCCTCTCTTTGCAGGTTTGTTGTGGTGTCATATTCTTTCAATTTTTTAATAATGCGTTTAATGGTGCTCCGTGGGATTTTCAAAGTTTCTGATATTTTTTTGTAACCCAACCCTGATCTGTACTTCTCCACAACTTTGTCCCTGACCTGTTTGGAGAGCTCCTTGGTCTTTATAGTGCCGCTTGCTTGGTGGTGCCCCTTGCTTAGTGGTGTTGCAGACTCTGGGGCCTTTCAGAACAGGTGTGTGTATATATACTGAGATCATGTATATATACAGCTGTAGCTCAGCTGGTAGAGCACGGCGCTTGTAACGCCAAGGTAGTGGGTTCGATCCCCGGGACCACCCATACACAAAAATGTATGCACGCATGACTGTAAGTCGCTTTGGATAAAAGCGTCTGCTAAATGGCATATTATTATTATTATTTATCATGTGGACTTTATTTAATTAATTATGTGGATTGTGGTCATTGTAGTTAATTACCATGTTTTCTATATATAATATTGGCCTCCTTACTACACAGTTTGGGCTTGATCTGATTTATCTCTAGAGAAACTGCGCAATGTGCTCATTGAGCTCACAGAAAAAAGAAAGAAAAAAAAAACGTCAATTTCGGTTAATCGCTCCACACTAATAGTACACCTCCAGCATCCATGTTCACTCAGCCCTTACAAAGACATCAATAACACAAATGACTCCATCAGATGTCATTGCCTTTTCAATAACACTACGTTTTCTACTGCTGGAAACACACATTCTACTTGCAATGCCAAACCGAGTGAAACTTAACTGCATATAAGTTCACACATGATTTATTTCTGCAGATTCTGGATGCCGTAGGCACTCCACAAAATATATTCACAGGTAATTGTAATGTTGCTCAAAATCTTATCTCTGAAGTTGTATCTACAAATTCACCATGTTCATATAGGTCCTTTATTTATTCTGTTTGAATCCAAACAACTTCTCCTTTATGACAATAGAAGCACAGAGGAGAACAGTTTGTGTGAACCTGTTTATAGTCTCTGTCTGTGTAATCTCTGACTGTGGCCTCTGACCAAGTCGGCTATTGCCAGGCTGTCCCTTGGGAACCATAAAGTGAGTCCCTGGATCTGGATCTGCAGTGAAGTTTGGCCAACAGAGATGTAAAACAATCCATACCCCCAATCCCAATAGCCCCAGTAAATTCACTGGAGTGAGGCTTCTGGGTTGTGCGGCAGGAAGCAACTGCTTATTTGGCCCTCTAATTAGCCATCCCACATGGGAAATGAGCTGGTGAGGTTAGAGGCAGAGAGAGAGAGAAATCACAAGGAGTCTCTTTTGACAATGTTGATGACAAATTAGCCACATCTCCTATAAACAAGATCTCTGTATGTGCCACTCAAGCCATTGTAAACCCAACAAACAGGGCAGAAATTTGGATTCTCTTGTACGTGCAATGAGACAGATACGTTTAGTAGGCCTAGATTAAGCATGGGGAAAACAATTTCAGTCCACATCTTGATATACAGTATGTGTGTACTGTATACAGAAAGTACACAGAGTCCTCAACCACATTCAAAGAAGATTGAGGAGAAGGGTATTGCACATCAAAGACAATGTCAAGATAATCCAAATACATCAACTGTTTTCTAATTACAAAGCACCATGTCAGATAAAAGAAGGAAATGCCTAGGGATCTAGATTAAAATACAGTCACTTTATTTGGATAGTCCCATATAGATGATCTACAGATGGTCAATGTTATCAACAAACTATCTGTTGATAAGCAACTGCTTGCTAAGGTTATCGTTAGGGCTAGATTTAGAATAAGCGTAAGGGTTAGGGCTAGGGTAAGGGTTCATTTAGGGTTAGGATAAAGGTTAAGATTAATGTTAGGGCTACGGTTAGGATTAGTAGATAGTTTACATTTTGTTGACAGTTATTGAACATCTACTGAACATCTACAAACCATCTACATGGGACTATCCAAATAAAGTGTTACCAAAAGCACATTTTATAAGTTTTACTTTACAGTTGCATTCCTGTTGCATGATCACAATCCTCTGTGTAAAATGGTCCTCTAGCCTGCACAGTTTGATGGTGGTGCATTGTCCCTGGCAGGTCATCCCTGTGTCATTGAAGACACTGAGGTTTCTGACCAAACTTGAATCAAAGAGCTAAGGAGCTGCAGCTGGTTTTCATTGTGGTTTTTGTTTAGGTTTTTTGGTCTTTCTGACTCAGCTCCTGTTGATCTTTGGAAACATTTCTGTCAAAGCATCTGAACTTGCAGGCTGGTTTGAGAACAAAACACTTTGTGGACAATGGCACTTTCACAGTATCCATATTAGGACAGCCTCAAAGTCAATAACATCAACTCCTGTGTGACTGACACGTCAGAGTGGCATTGACACACTGACAACTCCTTGGGACTCTGAGGCTGTCCTAATATGGACACCATACAGTTTGATGTTATTTAGCGGTGGCTTATGCAAAGCAAGATGGGACACACAAGATCTGTTTATCTCTGTTTATTTGCTGGGGAAAAGATGGCATTGGAGTTTCAAGCTGTGTTTGGAGCACATTTCAAAACAGCATATAGATCTGAAAAGATCACATTTGCTTACGTTCCCAGTTTGGAAGAACTGACATTTCTTTTATCTTTTTTTTTCTCTCCAGATTGAATGCAGATCTATTCCTCATTTTGGTTTTATTTTCACTTTTCAACTGCACGTTTGATTAATTCCTTACACGTCTGGATGAGCTTACATACACTGACATGATATTCTTGTAGTGGTCACTGCCACTGGGAATTTGCTGGCTTTTGAATGAAAACTCAATTATGTCCTTTCTTTTCTGATTTCACATACAGTATGTACTTGTCATCGTTATAAGTTATATATATATATATATATAAATAAACAGATTCCTGAAAGTGCCTCTGCCAGCACTCCAATGTTGTCTTCTGCACGTTACCATCACGGAGGTCCCTGTTTTGCTCAAAACACCACCAACACACCACTACCTCCACCTCCCTACCACTCTGAAGCATCTCTATCCTCAGCTAGTCTGCAGATAAGCCAATTAGAAGTTCCTTCCACAGAGGCTGTTTCTGGAGTTCCAGAGCTATCGGAGCGCTGTTATGGATTTCCATCAGAGAACTAGGAGGGATTTTTCTTGTCTGGGATTCAGCTACCAGAGCATTCTTTTTCCTAAACAGGCCTTTCAACGCGGTAAGGATTTACTTGAGGGCTCATGTCATGATTTAGGAACGGGGGAGCTCATGCAATGCTCTCCTGTGCTTTACTGCCGGGATGCAAAGAGAAATGCCTCCTTAATATCCAAGTTTACCTTCTCCATGCTTTAAATGGCGTGGGGGTGCAGTCGGGGATAAGAGAGTATGTGTGAAAATACCCATCCCCCCATTGCGCATCAATCTTCCACATAAATTCAGATCCGAGAGAGGATACTCATGAGTGTGAGAGGATCCCTCTCAGGAACGTCTGCAACAATAACAAATGAAGTACCGAGGTAAGAGCAGGGAAAGCTTAAAATCCTCTAGCTGGAGCAGATGTTCCTTCCTTTCATGTTTACAATCAAAAGAGTAAACAAATGAGCAAACTCTTAAATGCTATACTAGTATTTAAACAGTATACTTGCCCACTCATTGGGAACAGAGTTTAATGAACCACACGTGTGACGAGTAACCCTGCCTGGAATCTAAACACTTAGCTCCCTGAGCTAATGCTCAGGCATTACCTCAACAGGTTAACACAGTCTTGTAGTGTGAGGCCAACCCAGACCCAAACCAAGAGAGTCACATTGGTGCTGTGACTGATTCGATCAATTAATGCCTGTCAGCTGCTGGGGTCTTTGTGGAGAGGAGTAAGTCAAAAGGCGTGACATTTTAGGGGCTTGGTGAACCATGCTCTTTTATGAATAACCTTACATGAGTCCTGAAGACTTGTGTTAGCTCCCTGAGCTAATGCCTAGGCTTAAGTTCAGCAGGCTAACACAGTCTTGTGGCATGTAGGTGTTCCAAGTTCACCATGTTGGTCACACTTACTCAGAAAGCATAAAAATTAATTGATGATGCATGGTGTGGTGTCCTACAAAGAATCATTGGCCTGCTTCTTGGACTCCTCCATTTTTTGGGGGGTGTAAACACAAACAGGGAATGACAGAAAGACTGAGTTTTTCAGAATTACAGCTGTGCATCTTCAGAGGTTTCCTTAGCTGCTGCATTATGGATTCTTTGACAAACAATTACTAGTGCGTTTTTCTGAAGACGGGGTAAAACTTTACATGAAGTTGCTCTTTTTACTGTGTAGTAATGCTTTAATTAGCTTAGTAACAACATTGTCGTTAAATACCGGTCATTTTCAATGAGTCTATTTATATGTTATGACCTGGCTCAAAGGCTATAACGAATCAAGTGTAATGTAAGAACAATGTAGTTACATAGGATATACTTGTAGTTATCATGTACCTACCCAGGACCAAGCGACTTAATGTAAAATGAAACCTGTGTGTACATGTGTTCATATTCTTTGCTAACAAGTGAGTTATTAGCCCAGTTATAGGTAATTTCTAGTCAGGGAGTGGTTGCTTCCTACAAGAGCACAAAATGTGTGCATTTAGCCACCTTTGAAAAGCAAGTCAGGTAAAGAGCTTTTTTTCTGTCTTAAAGGGGCAGTGTTGTATTTTGAGACAGGCTTGAATAAGCTAAGTAGCCAATAGGCAGAGGGTATCATAATTTCTCAGATTCCCTGTAAAAATGGTATGGGAATAATAATTAATTTTATTTTGTATAGTGGTTTCTTGTATCAAACAACACAACATTTTCAGTCACCTCCTTGTCCAGAGGACAAGTGGATAAACAGGTTAATGTCAAGCCCTACTGTTTTTTAAAAGTCTCATGGAATGTTGACCTACATTGAACACCACACATTGGCTGCTACTGTAGACTGAATGATAAAAACACAGCTATTTCCATGTTAAAATGTTATTGGATGCATTTTCTCCATTGTTTTTTATGGTACGCAACTATTATAGTCCTATATTATGATCAAATAGCCATGGTAGCGTACTTGGCCACTGTTATAACTGTAACTTAAAATGGGTACAGTAAACGCGTGCCAGAAGTTGCACAGAATTTTCACAACGTTCAAGTTTGCGCTCAGCAGATCTTAAATTTGATCCGTGGCAACAACAATAAATTGGGAACATTTTGTAATATGAACAACTGCTCAACTCCATTAGCACAGGTATAAGCATACATTCATGTAAACTGTAATGTTTTACTACTTTAAATGAGACTGTCTTACCAGACTTGCATTATGGTCTCACTTTCCCTCGAACTCTGGGAAAGGATGCCCTCATCTGGTGACAGAATGAGCCCAGGCATTTTATTAGATATTCTTTGACTCAAAGATGATGCCCCAGTGACTGAAAAGCTTGCCTTGAGCTGCAAAACATGTGCCACTTAAAGTACAGTATATTAAAACTATATTATAAAGTATATTAGGGGATCCTACTGAGTCACCATATACTCAAAACCATAACTTGTAGAACACCAGTTGCTATAGTACAGGTTCACTTTGACACCCAGACAGACCCACAAAATGGACCTGCTGTTTTTGGCTCGGGCTAAATGTTTGCATAAATCCATTTATGCAGTGCACATAGATACATGATGACGTTCTCTCTTGGCACTCCCAGGACTGTGGCGTACCCACTTGAGAGCCATTACACGCTACATTTGGAGGCCATTCACACCGCAGAGACGTTTCACAAACCCCTGTTCGGGGCAGCCACATTAAAAAGAGATACTCATTAAACGGCCATTATGAGTGCAACCAGAAGCCTACGACGTGCCAGAAAAAGGCCCCGGGTTGCGTGCATTAAGAGTGTTGTGGGAAGCTTCTGTACATAAATACCAAGGATAATGTGGCAGCAGAGCTCAAGCCAGACTGTGCCGTCGAATATATTGTGCGGTGTAATTGCTTGGGCATGGGGCATGTATTTCTTGAGCCTGGCTGGCATCGCATGCTGACGTAGCCTACTGTATGCTGTTTGGGTAGTCGTTACCTTGACTTGTCCACTGCTAGTTGCTAGGCGGAGGGAATGAACACTTGATGTTGAGTAAAATTGTAGTTGTCATTGGCTTTTCATCATTTAAAAGTGCATTATTCAACAATTATACCTGCAAATAGCCAACAATGACAATAATATATATGTGGTAGTAAATAAACAAAATTCCTTGACATATCAATTACATTTTCATTTCAGTTACTCAAAATTATTTCCATTTATTCAAAACATGAGTTGTTTTTCATGAATTTAACTAAAAACTTCTCAAATGGAATCAGATGCCCCAACCCTGGATGTCCTTGAGTCCTCACAGACTCGCAACGCATCTGCATTCAGGCTGCTGTCCTTTCAAAGGAGAAAAGAAAAATAATTAGGGCCCAGTTATTTAAGCCACTTCATGTGCCCATCAGGGGCACGCGCTATGAAAACACAGCTGTGGCCTCAGAGTCCTGTGGAAGGGCAGTCTCTGCTGTGGGGGCCTGAGCATTCGTCTGTTCTAGGGGGCCAAATTCCTCCACCACGTCGTCTTGACTCAGACAGTTTGTTTAATTTGCTCTCCGATCACATGCTGTTCAGCCTCCATGACTTTTGGGAGATACAATTAACTCCCCAATATCCCTTCTAAGTCCCTTCTATCTGCAGATGTGAAGGAGTTTATTTGTATTCGGTGGGCCTTGTTTTCCCCAGTTGCATGGAAGCAGTGTTTCTCAACTGCCGTCACGTGGCCCGTGTCATGCGTTTTTTTGTCCGTGTCATGCGGTGTGACAGCTCACTCCTGTGGCTCTGCTCATCATATGTACCCACCCCTGCTCTTTATATGCCCTGAACCACCGGTGTAACGTTCAGTCCCCACACTCAGGTTGGAACAATAATACAAATGTAGAGATATCAATATAGATTTTCTATAAGAGCATTAAGTAAGCTGGTTGAGTCTAAGGCTCAGTTAGTTTGGAGGATTGTGAATGCAACAATGATGGTTGTCTGTCTTTCCTGCATTGGCCACATTTCTGCTAGTGTCTGCTAAATGACAATACTGTGTATTATGTTTTAAACTTATTTGTGTGCCAAGGCTTCGCCCAGTCAATTCCAAATCTCAACGTAAACCAACAGTATTTTTGGAAGTATGCATGTCTGGTGCCACTTCCAAATGCAAGCTAGTTCATCTTCAAAGAGAGACGCAAGTAGATTCCACTGTTTGATGACTAGAAGCAGGGAGGAGTGCCTGACAGAGTAGATCCACAAACATTAAGTCTCTACCCCCCTTCACCCTCAATTCCCCCCTCCCCTTTGCCTCCAAGGGCCACCGTGTCACTTCCTCCTGGGAGCTGGAAGTAATATAATCCCTTCAAGTTTACCCACCTGTCTCTTGGCCTCTGTTGTGTGCCCCGTGCATTTGACCGAGACGAGACAGAGACCATGGCAAGGAGTCCTTGCAACATTGATGTTGATTCAGCTTCCTCTTGTCCTAGTGCTCCCTATGGACGTTTTTGTAGCGGGGGGGTGTCTTTTGCTGGTCAGGGTCGTGTTCAGTAGGCTCGAATGGTAGGGAAACGGTCTGAAGCAGATTGAAACGGGAAGGTACTATCTAAAACTTGTCCAATAAGACATTTTCATTTTCAGTTGCACGTTTTGAAAAGTTTTGTTTGTCCTAATGAACATAACCCTGGAGTTCTTAGCAGTCCTGTGTCTTCTGGGACACCAATCTACCACAATGACCACTCCTCCATTGATGCCTCCGTGAAATGAGCAAAAGAGCGAGGACAGGAGCAGCTGAAATCATACACCCATATGTTCAAACGGTAATAGTACGATTATGCTGCAGAGAGCAAGGCTTAAGAAAACACAGACACCCTTTGATGTCCACTGGGAGCTTGCCGATGTGTGGCCCCAAGTGCATATACAAAAATATTGGTGGGTCTAAACAAATAATCCTGAAGGTGGTAGTCACACAACCTGAGAACCAACAATGATATTTTTTTTTCATGTCAGTTAATTAAATCCTTTGATTGAAATACTTACCTGGTTCCTCTCGAGGTTTCTTCCTTCTAGTGAGTTTCTCTGCCACTGTGCTGCTGCTTTCTTTTTGGGGGTCTAGGCCAGGAAACTGTAAAGCACTTTGACATATAGTCGTTAAAAGGGTTATAAACACAATTGTATTGACTTCTGTCCCCATCGGTATAAATGAAGTTACATCAATGTACTGTAGTATGGCTGCGTTTAGACAGGCAGCCCAATTCTGATATTGTTTCCCTTAATTGGTCTTTTGACCAATCAGATCAGCTCTGAAAAAGATCTGATGTGAAAAGATCTGATGTGATTGTCAAAAGACCAATTAGTGGAACAAATCAGCTGAGTGAACTAAAACACTTCAAGACCATGGCAAATGCAAGAGAATATAATTAGCATCTACAACTTCATTAAATTAACATTATTTTAGAGGAATGATGTAATGCTGTCACCAATACTGGTGCCTAGGTCCTGGTGCACTTCAAACTACTACCATCATCATGATGGATGCATTGTTTGTGCAGTGTTCCACATTTTCATTCTCTGCATAACGTTTCTTTTAACTACCTTCAGTAAGTTTTGTGCAGCTCAATCTCGACCACCTGTTTCTAATTCCTTTGTTTAACCTTTGTGTCTGATATAGCAAGTTCAACTTCCGCAAAAATATTTGTAACATTTTTGTTTTCATAGTAAATACATTTTTGTTTGAATGTCAGGTGGGGGTTTTTCCCCTCTCTCTCCATTTTGCGGTTGTTGTTTTTTGTTCAAGGCTTGAGGTGTTTTTCCTCTGCCGTTCTCCTTTAATTGTTTTCAATTAGCAAGATGGTAAACAGGTGGACTACATACCATGCTTAAAAACAACTGAAGTTATATTTAAGAAAAAAATGTGGGATATTGGCTAAGCAAATTTTCAGGCCTTCCGACTTTCCTTACGTTAATTATTTTTAAATAACACATGCTTTCTTGTGCAGAGTCGTGGACAAGTGGTAACACTACCGGCTCCAGCATTTATGTCACAACCCTTGAAACCAGAGTTCGATGATTCCTACTCCCTTAAAACATCCTGGGTTGTACCACAAATATAGTACATTTTGGGTAGTGTAACTTGGTAAAAAAATTACTATAAATGTCACCTACTTTTAACATTCTGTCATAAAGTGTGCTAGCTTCACAAAAAACATTACAATTATTAAAACATTTCTAGCCTATCTATTTATGGGTAACAGGGTTGACATGTTATGCTCAAAATGCTCAGTTTTCCACCACATCCTTTCAAACTCAAAGTGCTAGAGTACAGAACCAAAATAACAAAAGAATGGTCACTGTCCAATGAATTATGGTGCTCACTGTATACTTGTGTTCTCTGTTTGTTGTCAGTTCGTTTTGTCTCGTCAAGCCTACGAGTGGTTTTCCCCTTGCTCCTGTCTTTCTCAAGTTCCTGTTTTCTAGTTTTCCAGGTTTTTACCATTCTGCCTGCCCTGACCCTGAGCCTGCCTGCCATTCTGTACCTTTTCACACCACCCTGGATTATTGACCTCTGCCTGCCCTGACCCTGAGACTGCCTGCCATTCTGTACCTTTTGGACTCTGATCTGGATTACTGACCTCTGCCTGCCCTTGACCTGTCGTTTGCCTGACCCCTCTTTTTGTAATAAACGTTTGTTACTTCAACACTGTCTGCATCTGGCTCTTCTCCTGAAACGTGATAATATTGGTGTACACTTTCTATTTAAAATATCAAAGGGACGGCAAATGCACTGTATTCGTGGAACGACCTTCCTACTGTTTCTCCCACTCAGCTGTCTCCCACTCTGATTCTACTACCGTCTTAAAGCTTCAAAATATGAAGAAATAATAAAGACATACTTTCTCATGTCCTTGCGAATAAACAGTTTGCACAAAAGCCAAATCAGAGCCATTCATCTGCTTCAAGTCAATTAATTAGATGCCTGATGCTGCATTACCCATCAATCCAGACAAACCTGTGATGTCTCCGTGCCTGAAGTAGGAACAAACACTACTGCTATGACCTGGCTATGACAGGTGTGAAGAGTAAAATGTGGGTCTTGTTTAATACAAGTGTGAACAAACCCATTAAAACCTGATGGTGGTTGGTAAACAGAGTTTCTTTCAACACCCTAAACAACAGTCACCGCTTTTGGACTGAGCGAGCAGCCGCTGTTTCCAATCAGGGCTCCAATTTCACGCACAACTCGACGGGACGGGCCTCTGACGAGAGATGGGTCTGGCTCCCAAATATGTCTTCACACTGGGTTGATTGAGCATGACATGGCCTCCGATGCCTCGTTTGGAAATGCATTCGCTGATAACGCGCATGAGGGAAGTTCTCGGTTAATGTGCCTGCTCTGACTGACCTCAGGGAAAAACCAGTCTCCTCGCGGTCTTGACACATGGTTTCAATAATCCATCACTGATATAGGGCCATCAAATAACACTGGCTCACTGAAATACACTGTGTACAAAACATTAAGAACCCCCCCTTTTCCTTCAGAACAGCCTCAATTCGTCGGGGGGCATGGACTCATTATCCGAGACCGAGTCAAGGCCGAGTATAAATGTATCCAACACGAGACAAGACCGAAACACTCAATATGTGGTCTCGAGACCGGACTTGTGTACTACAACACTGTCTTGTAGTATCATTATCGTTTTGGTCATTCAGGTTTTTTGTTATAAATTAAGGGAGACGGGAGTGACCATGCCAAAATCAGGGTTTGTCATTTAAACAGAGGGAGAGAAAACAAGATTTTCGATCCAAAAACGATCTAAATGAACAGGAACAGTTTGTATTATGTATACGGAAAAAGGTTATTTGGTATGCGTCAACTTTTTCGGACTGTACAATGTTTGCCTACCTACTACCTACATTTTCCTAAATTGTCATGGCCCTCCATCTGTGTTACTGTATTCCATCAGATACGTGACTACAAATGCCTGGCTTGGAAATATGTCAAACAATGTATCAACAGTAGGGAAATGGTGAAATTGCACCCCTCCTCTCAGCTATTGAGACCTCCTTCGAAGAATCAGATAGGCCTTATCTGTTCAAATTGACATTAGTGGGGCCCTACAACGAAGCCGTTCTGCATGAATGCCTGCCTGAGAAAACGGAGACTAGTCAGTTGCCTTCGGTGTGAACTACCAAGGAGCCAGGTGGCATAATTGCAGCTTAACGGTTGCGTTTGAGTGACTCGAAATGTTCAAGGGTGCACGTTGGAGTCAAGGGGGAAAAAACTGCGGAAATATCAGCCAATCTCCAAAAAGCCTGCAAGCAATTAAAAAAGTGCCTCTTTTTTAATTTAGCAATTATAATGATTTTATTTTTCTAAGGCCGCAAAATTGCATTTACCTAAAATAACGGCGGTGTGTGATGGTCTTTGTTTTCTTGTTGTTTTCTCAGGTTTCCCTCGCAGGCTGCCAAGAAAATTAGGAACATTTGTGGTTAGGACTAAAGCAGCGTGTAATGCTACGGGTGTCTAGAACCAACCCAAAAATGTATCTAGCTGATTCATTTCCACGCACATTCTGGCTTTCCCTAATGTTTTATGGAAATTGTTTTGAGTCGCACCGGTTTCAGTGTGTCAAGAACTGCAACGCTGCTGGGTTTTTCACTCTCAACAGTTTCCCGTGTGTATCAAGAATGGTCCACCACCCAAAGGACATCCAGCCAACTTGAGAAAACTGTGGGAAGCATTGGAGTCAACATGGGCCAGCATCCCTGTGGAACGCTTTCGACACCTTGTAAAGTCCATGCCCTGACAAATTGAGGCTGTTCTGAGGTCGAAAGGGGGTGCAACTCAATATTAGGAATGTGTTCCTAATGTTTTGTACGCTCAGTACGACTCACTCTGTGCCGGTGCAACATTGCGGTCGGTTATTAATGGGGTTTTCCCTTGAGTACCTGTGTTTACTTGGTGCAATGTTTGATGTTAGCTCTTGGTTACATGTTATATATAAACCTTCTATGAGCTACCATCTCTAACCGGCCTCATATTCAGACTTGATGCATCACTATGTTCACAACTCATGCCACTTGCATCTGGCTGGGAGCAGAAATATATATCTATAGGTATTTTACTTTCAAAATAAGAGACAGTATTGCATAATAAAACAGTGATAGGCCAGCGTGCTGTGCCATGGGGATTTTGTCTGTCCAACACCTCAGGCAATGTTCAAAGATGGAGTCATTTTCCCCGTACATAGTAGCCTGTACGTGTGTCTATCGATGGGTAGTAGAATCCATTAGTAACAAAACAGGGCAGCTAGAATTCTGCATGCTAAAAACAGAGCCATCAAGGGTCAATATGTTCCTCTTTTAAACACTCACAACACTTATTGAATTTCTGATCTGGAGCTTAAAATATGAGAAATATAGGAATCATCTTTGTCGTTTAACTTCAAGGTTCAGGGTGAGGGCAGTGGCCTTAAATCATCAAGCACTAGCACTAGTGATGATAACAGAATTTGGCAGTAACACAATCATTGAGAGTTTTTCCTATACCTCTTTGCTTGCCATAACTCAGTTTTTCCATATTTTTGTTGTGCATCCTATCTTATCTATCCTTACATGAGCAGGCTTAGCCACAGCTGGCAAAACAACACAAACTGACATTCAAGATTTTTTACTGGCATCCTGTCTGTGTTGAAGTAGCTATTTTATTTTGTCCATATATCAAGGTAGAAATGAGTCATAGAGAAGTGTGATTGATACGATGGCTCCCATGCTGGCTGTAGACGTATTCCGCCACAGAGCTGGAGCTTGTCAAGTGCAAT